>NC_135547.1:110021585-111261169 GCF_045843805.1 Urocitellus parryii
AAAATAAATCATGACATGAAAGCACTTCAAGTGAAAGAAATAATTTTACTATATACTTTCTCTAGTCACTGATATCAATAGCTACCTATATATGATCTTATCTTTACATACATGTGCAGGATTGATGTACAGGTTGTTTAAACCATGAAATAATTAATCAGAAATAATGTTCAAATTGATTTAAGTATCCACCATATAATAGCCTTGTTAGCTGTGACATTGAAGCCAGAATTAGACAGGTAGTCAGTGTAGATAGGTAAATAGAGTCAGGTCAGATCTAGGAGGCCAATTTTGAGTGAGTCTGGGAAGTTGGAGACTGTCCCCTGAGGGATCTTATCAAAAACCTGCCCCTGCTCCAACCTGTTGCCAAGGTAACCTGTCCCAGAAATTTCCCCTCCCTACAGGGAGCTGAAAGGTTGTTAATTAATGTGTCCTGGGCTGCTCCATCCTGCCCTTCCCCCTTCAGCCCACCTGTTTTCCACCTTTTGGCCAGCCCACCGAGCATTCCTGGGCCTAGTCACATGCACAGGAAGGAGAAAGATAAGGGGGGAAAGGCAGGAGAACACAGGAAGCCTAGGACATATAAAAAGGGCAGAACACCTCCTTCTTGGGATACCAGGATACCAGCTATGGCCCCCTTCTCCCTCGCAGGGAGAAGTCTATGTTACCCCTTTTTAAATAAACCCTGCTTCATATGCTTGCCTCTGCCTGCTTCTCTAATGTTCAAACTTCAGCATGTGGGGAAGCAGGACTTGTCACCAATAACCAACCTGTCACCAATTACCACAGAAGGAAGGGGAAACCATCACTGTAACCTGCAATTTTGTGTGACACTACCTTATTTATTTATTTATTGGTACTGGGGATTGAACTCAGGAGCACCTGACCACTGAACCACATCCCTAGCTCTATTTCTTATTTTATTTAGAGACAGGTTCCCACAGAGTTGCTTAGCACCTTGCTTTTGCTGAGACTGGGTTTGAACTCGCAATCCTCCTGCCTCAGCTTCCAGAGAAGCTGGGATTACAGGCATGTGACACCAGATCATTTTTGCATTCTACATATTTCTGTATTTCAGGGCTCAAGAATCATAGCTAAGAAGATGCTTATTTCGTTTTTGGTACCAGGGATTGAACTCAGGAGCACTCAACCATGGAGCCACATCCCCAGCCCTATTTTGTATTTTATTTAGAGACAGGATCTCACTGAGTTGCTTAGCACCTTGCTGTTGCTAAGGCTGGCTTTCAACTAGCAATCCTCCTGCCTTGGCCTCCTGAGCCGCTGGGACTACAGGTGTACACGTGGTCATGGCATTCTCTTTTAATCCAACAGATTCTCTTCTTGAAAAAAGAAAAAAATACAACTGTGATGTTAAGAGGAAAAGTTAAATCATTTGACACTCTTCCAGAGAACCACTACAGGCATGAATAGAGAAAGACATTTCAGTAGTACTCAGGGTAGAAAGTCATTGGTCTTAAATTGTTCATATCAGAATTCCTCCCGCCACAACACAATGCTAATCACAGAAAATAGTATTAGCTTTAATCCTGGAGGTTGATAATAAATAGAAATGTAGTAGTCAAGTGAAGTTCAAACCCACAACTAAAAGGCTTTTCCAAGTATAAACACTGTTGCATTTGGATTGGTTTTGTTCAGTATCTTCAAAAGTAAAAATCGTAACAGAATAATTGATTTGAGAAGTTATGCATAGAAAAAATTGTATCCAAGAAATAAATAAATAAATAAAAATAAAGGGAGAAAAGAAATGGCAACAATGGGATATAGGAAGCCAAGGAGATAAGGAGGAAAGGAGAAGGAAATGAAGAATCAATATTCTAAGTTTTAGCTCTGTGCTAGGCATGTTACATAAAGCAACTTCAAATTCTACTTATAACTTTACACATAGCATTCTAAAGTATCTAATTTTATTTATGTATTCACATGTCTATAATTGGACTTCTCCTCTAGTTAAGTAAGCTCCATGAGGGAAATGTCTTTTTCATTTTTATTCATCATTGTATCTCCTGTACCTAAATGGAGTCTGACTCATAGAAGATACCTAGTGGGTATTTGCTAAATAAAAAAGCCCAATGAAGTAGGACTTTTGTTTTTGAAAACAACAACAAAAAAGCCTAATATGTTGTTGGTAGGATAAAAGAATTTTTCCACCAGGAACTAAAGTTATGAGTAATTGTCTTATCTTTTTTTCTTATTAAAGATTGTATTTTCATGGGGATGAGGTTTAGGCTCAGCGGTGGAGCACTTGCCTGGCACATGTGAGGCACTGGGTTCAAGCCTTAGCACCACATAAAAAAATAAATAAATAAAATAAAGTTAAAAAATAAGATTCTTTTAGAAAAACTGTTTTCACGTGCCTGATGTCTACTGTCAGGTTTAAGATACTATTAACCTGTGAGAACAAGGTGCTTTCCTATCTAGGTTGTAGTTATACTTAATTCTATTTTAAATTCTTATGCATCATTAATATTTTTAATGCATCTACTTGCTCCACAAATTGAGAAGGCAGATTTATTCCTTTTTTTTCTAGAAAAAATAATAGTGGTTTCTGCTGTTGCATCAATTAAAATCCCCCCCATAATGTGGGATTTTTTAAAAAATATTTTTTAGTTGTCAATGGACCTTTATTTTTTTAAAAATTATTTTATATGGTAATGAGAATTGAACCCAGTGCCTCACACATGATAGGCAAGTACTCTTCCACTGAGCTACAACCCCAGCACTGAGAGAGGGTTTTTAATAAGTAACTTTTATGTGTCTTCAGGGGGCAGGAAAAGGACCAAACAGAGAGCTTCAACAGTGAAACTTCAACAGTTAGACAAATAAAATTGATATAAACATTTGAGAAATAAGAAAATCATAATGGCCTTATCAAAATAGCCATTTGATTTTTATGTGGGTATAATTTGAGTGTAATTAATAAATTTAAGTATCTTGGCTTTTACCCAATAAAGAAAATACAATTCAACACTGAATTATCAAAAGTGGAAAAATTGCTTAAAATTTATACTTAAGGAGAGAATTCAGCCCTACTTTTTACTTTTTCACTTTGAACTTTGCTGTTTACATAAATCAAATCAAATCAATGCTTTACAAGCCTTTGTATGTGTTGAATAAATTTGGCCTCTGACTATCTACTCCAGGATCGGCATGTTAGTTTGAAACCCATAAACTGGACTATGGGTTTCAACACACCCGATCACATCTTAAACCCATAAACTGAATTCTAATTTCCGCTTCCCTATTTCTAGTTATTGATTAATTGCACATTGCCTATCAATAATTTCCTCCTTTTAAGCCTTGCTGTAATGGGCACATATTTCTCTAATTATTTTACTCTCACATAAGACATTTTGACAGTTAATTCTATAGTCTAAGTACTATTTTGTAAGGAAACTTTGCTTGTATTGCTTGTAGAATAATCCCCTACTCAAATTTAATCAATAAACCTCTTGTTTTTCTAATTAGTTATTACAGTGGGCTCAAACAGTTTCTGGAACCAATCCATTCCTTTCTATTTCAAATCTCTGTATCATGCAATGCTCTTACAATTTTATTCTTTAACTCTACCTACCAGTCAACTCTGTCTTTAGAATTCATACCCACAACCCAAAAATATTTTTATGCCTCTGACTCTACCATTTTACCTCTATTGTTCTTTTCCAAGCTTATGGAAATTGGAGACAAGCCTGATCTTTCGAATATGATATAACTCCCATTTAATGAGACGGATCTAATAATTTTGAAATTGTTATGCCAGATTCGTGGGAGCCCAATAGACCTCCAGGAGCCGAATCCGATGCAATCACACAAGAGTCTTTATTGCAAGCTGGAGCCTGGACTCACAACCTTTCCCTTCGCAGTGGTCCCAGGGAGTGAGTCCTGGTCCTTTGTTTAGTGAGATTTTATAGGTTTTGGGGGAATACTCTTTGTGTCACAACATCAAACAGCGAGAAAATCAAACAACAACTCTTAACATTGATTAGCACATTCACTGGTGGGAACAAGTAGAGTAGGGGTGATTGGTTGGTACAATGGGGGGATTCGTTTGAACTGATTGGTTTAGGCCACGAGGTGTGTACGTGGTTTCCCATGGTTTCTACATGGTTTCCCAACATGTTATCAACCACCATAAACTACTTGAGGGTCATCTGGCATTCCAGGTATTTTCACCGTCTTATGCTGATTAGAGGTTGCTATGGGGGTTGCTATGGGTCCTCACCTACCTAACTGAGTCAGGGACACCTGGCGCTGCAGACCTCTCCAGTTATTTACAAACAACTCAGCCGGGTGGGTATGTGCTTAGGAGTGCTCCCTGGGTTTTTCCAAGGACAAGGGTCATGCCCCCTTCCTTAGGACAGGCATTGAGGTAGAAGCTGCTGTTATTTATTTAGTTTTTAAAATGGAGTCACAATAGTTTCTCAAAATGAAATACACTTTATGACATTTTCCCATTTTGTCTCCAGTTTGAAAATATCATGGCTTCTGCCTGATCCAATGATGCACTAACACAAAGTAAGCTGTGCATAATAAATTTGAATCTGTTATATTTCACAATGTGCCACAATTAAGAATCATTAATAACTTATGACAAATTACAAAATTCTTTTTAAATGATTTATATCATAAAATTCACTTTGTGTTGTTCAATCTGAGTTTCAACAAGTACAGCATCATGTGTCTACAACCAAAATCATAAAATGGAACAGTTCTTTCAACTCAAAAATTTTCCTCATGCTTTTCCTTTATACTCAACTCTTTTCCCAACCCTGAATTTCTAGCAACTATTGATCACTTTTCCATTCCTATAGCTTTGTCTTTTCTAAACAAAATCATATAAACAAAATCATTTAGTTAGAGCCTTTTATCTGGCTTCTTTTAGTTTACAATACATTTTGAGATTTATCCATGTCTTTGTGTGTGTCAATAGTTGTTGGATTGGAGCTGGGGATGTGGCTCAAGCAGTAGCGCGCTTGCCTGGCATGCATGCGGCCTGGGTTCGATCCTGAGCACCACATACAAACAAAGATGTTGTGTACGCTGAAAACTGAAAAATAAATATTGAAATTCTCTCTAAAAAAAATAGTTGTTGGATTTTTTCCCACTGTTATTGCTAAATAGTGTCCCTCTATATGGATGATTTACAGTTTAGAAGAAGGACATTTGGTTTGTTTCCAATGTGTAGTGATTTTGTGTAAAGCTGTTCTACATATCTGCATATAGGCTTTCAAATGTGAACATTAGCTTTGTCTTTTTTGAGAATATGTGGGATTTCTGAGTCACATGGAATATTATCTTTACCTTTATAAGAAATTACCAAACTGTTTCTGATTCCCAAAGTGACTGTATTATTGTATAATGTATGTTGTAGTCATTCTGCATCCTTCCAGCAACTAACTTTTTTTAGTCATTCTAATAAATGTGGTTATTATTTCATTGTGGTTTTAATTTGAATCTCATTAATGACAAGGGATGTTGGGCAATATTTCATCTATTTATTTACCTTCTTTAATTAAGTTTATGTTCAAACTTTTTGCCCATATTTTTATTGGATTGTGTACTTTGTCACTGATGAGTTTTTAAAGTTCTGTATGCATTCTGGAACCATGTATTTTGCCAGATACAGAACTGACAAATTTTGCCTGTCTGTGGCTTATCTTTTCATTTTCTTGACAGTGTATTTTGCCCTCATAGGTCTCCTTTCAATCTGTGTGTGTATGCATGTGGTGGGTGGCAGTGGGGCCCATGGATAACTTAGGTCCCAAGTGTGAGTTTACAGTCTCTGTCTATGGTTTCTAGCAGCTCCACACAATCTCTTGACAGTTACTATTTCTCTTTACCATTTTTTAATAATTCCACTTGTATTATTTTTTAGATTTTGTGCAATTTGGTTGCCTATGACTGAAGCTCACTTACAGATATGAGAAAATTTGGAAACCTATAGTTTGTCCAGATTTTGTTATTGTTTTAAGGGTGGAATAATGTTCTTTCTAGCTCTCTGTTTCCCAAGAAGCAGAAGTTTCTTGCTGTACTTTTACTGTAACTTTTCATCTCCCTGTGTTGGGAAAGTATGATTAAACTGAAAGTCACCTGGCAACCCAGAAAACTTCTCCACAAATTTAGAAGAGAAAGAAAAAATATTATTAAATAAGTATTCAACTGGAATGTGATGTAATTCAAAGACAATCTATAGGAAATGCAAAGCAAGCAAGGAAGCTCACCCTTTTATAGAACCAATCAGATACAACCCATTATTCTCAAGATAAATGATATATAGTCTTCAAGTAAGATGATAGTACCCTCTAACATATATAATTCATCCTAAATACACTTGGTAATTGGAATAACCATTTGCATTTTCTAACTTTCTTTATCTAAAGGAAGTTTAAATTCTCCTATTTTTAGGAAGGGAGTTAAGTTTCCAACTTTGAATTTGGTTGAGCCACAGTTAGGCTCTGGAAACTTCCCATGAAAACTGGGGAGTAGGGGCACTGTATTTTTAATGTTTACATTTTAAAGAGATGACTCATAGTCCTTGAAAAAAACATTCTTGAGTTAAAAACTGGCAATGGCTTATTTAGCATTTGAAAAGATTTATGTACATTTTCAAAGAGTCAGAGAAAGAACTTACCAGGACAAGTTTTCTATAGTAAATGTTCTAAGTAAAGGGGAAGAGAGGGAAGCCTGTTTCCCTGTTTGAGTTTTGTATTTTCTCTTAGACCTATAAACATCCAGAGCACCTGGCCTACAAAAAAAGTTTACAGGATATATTTAAATGCTTTAGCTTACTTGAATTTCACAATAATATTATATAATAAGCCAGAAAGTGATTATTTCTGTTGATCTGATTTAGTTGATGAGAGAATTAAGACTCAGAGAGCCAGTTGACTTGTCCAGTTACATACTTCTAAGAAAAGACTTCAAAACCATCTTTGGTACCAGCTCCAGTCCTGACACTCTAGGCTGCCTTCTCAAAAGCATACACTACATAATGATAATCCAGAGTTTATGTTTAAGAGAAAAGGACATACACATGTACACTTTGTAAATCACAACAAACTTTTAGGATACATAGGCTAGCCATATTAAATTCACTAGAATTTGTTCAATGGACAAATCATTTGGTTGAGAACAAGAGGACAACAGAATTTATATATATATATATATATATATATATATATATATATATATAATCATTATGCATTGTCTAATCTAATTATTTCCTTCAACAATCATTTACTAAATGTCTGTTCTATACCACACCACATTCTGGGGTCTGGGGAAGCAGTAGTAACCAAATTGATAAAATCCCTGCCCAAAGGAAGCTTACATTCTAAGTGTGAGGAAGAGAGAATAACTTTTAAAAAGTACATAAAATGTCAGGTCTGTGATATAGGTTAGATAGTAGTTTAGCTATGAGCAAGTGAAGGGTAGTAACTTATAGAGAGAAAACCAGACCTAGCATCAAAGAAAGACCATAAGTCACAGGACTGGAAATCACGGGAAAACTTATCAAAGCAGACAGGCTTGTGGAAAATGGGAATTGATATAGCAAACCTCTCCCAGCCATAGTTATAACCCCTTAACGGAATTATTGTTTCAATGTAATGTCACACCCAACCGTTGAGACCAGGTCATCTTGACCCTCACAAAGGAAATTTGTTGAAAAAGGGTAATACACCACTTGAGGTGGGGGGTGTGTGTAAAACTAGGGCAAGATCAAAGAAACTCAGAACCCTTAAAAAAACCCATTCTGTAAGAGCCATGCTGTTCTCTCCAGTGACAGTCCATGCAGTGCCTATACTGTACTTGATCCTTATTCCTCGGTTTTCCAATAAACCCCTGTCTATACTCAGTGTGACTTGATGGAAATTCTCCCTGGGATATCACAGGAACTGAGGGCTATAGACACCTCACCCCCACCCCTGCTTGCCAGGCAGCCTTGCTCTGTGGGTGGATCTTCTCTGCAACAACATATACAATGTAGAATGACAAAGAAACCTAAGGGGAACAAAATGTATAAATGTATAAATTTGGAAGATAGTGTTTGTATTGTTTCTGTTTTACAGTGGCCTGAAAGAAGCTAAGGGTGAGCTGGGATGGATCTGGCAAAGGAACTTATGAACAGAGGAAGATGAAATTAAAAGTGTCTGAGACTGGTCTACATATATTCAAGTAACAACAAAGCAGATATATGACTGGAGTAGGTCATAGGGTCCAGTGTGTTAAGAACTTTTTAAGTGAGACTGGAACTTTGTGTTTTGAAGAGGAGTAATTTGATTGTTTTCATAAGTTTACTCTGGCTGGATATAGTGGGGCCAGGGAAGGAGCAAAGAGACTAGGAAACAATTCATCTAAATTTATGGTACCAAATAGGAGGAAATTTCCCTGCTTTGCTTTATTGTTATAGCTTTAAAATTCACTTTTTCTCAAAATGGTTTTGATGTTTTACAGGAGGTACAGTTAATTAGATTTATGACACTATGTGAATAGAACATATTGACTTTGACACAGCAGAAAGGCATTTGCTTAGGAAATATTTCGTTGACATTTCTTGCAGAAAATAACTTCCCATTTGCCTAGATAGGCTGAGACCATGACAGAATGTGTCAGTAAGAACTCTCAGAGCTGTGTTTTCAAATAAGAATTTACTTGATTGCTCATCACATATACAATATACAGGGTAAAAGATAGTTTGTATATTTAAATTCATCTTGTAATAACATTTGGGATTATGATTATGGAGAGATGTACTGAAGTAAATAAATTCCAATCTACTTAAGAATTGATAAAACCTGACTTGTTTGTCAGTTTCTCGGATATTACTGAATATGTATCGATCCACTAACAAACAGTTGCAAAATATCTTCCACAAACTTAGTAATGTTTTTCTGCATTGTGTCTTTATTTTATCAAATGACAAAGTAATACAGGATACTTCAGCTTTAGGATAGTCATCAAATTCCTTTCTATGTTCCATAAAAATCTATCCAAAGGTCTTTTTAATCTTGATATAATTTTACTGACATCTGATATATAATTTCTCTGGTCTTTCTATTAAGTTTGAAATGACTAACTGCAAGCTTTGGAAGAAAATCAATATTTAAAAATGTTTTCCCTTTTTTAATGTTAGAATGAAACAAAAGTAAGTGTAGAGGTGTCTTTGGCTACCTTTAAAATTCTCATTGTTCTCATAGCATTCCATGTTTGCTGCATCCTTAATTGAAGAACTATATAGGCACTCACAATCATAGATCTTACTACACTCATGCAATTTAATGTACTTCTTAGGTGGTACTTGTTTCTTAAGAAAAAGAATTGTTCTTTATTGTTCATCTTATTTTCACATTAATAGGTACTTGATAGAGAGCATCTTTTTTTTTTTTTTCTCGAAGCTTTTATTGACTCCTCTTCTTTGGCTGTCTCATCATTACTATTATTTTAAAGAATATAGATCCATGGCCAGACGAGGTGGTGCCTACACCTGTAATCCCAGCGGCTTGGGAGACAGAGACAGGATGATTGCTAGTTCAAAGCTAGCCTCAGAAATGTCGAGGTGCTAAGCAACTCAGTGAGACCCTGTCTCTAAATAAAATATAAAATAGGGCTGGGGATGTGGCTCAGTGGTCAAGTGCCCCTGAGTTTAATCCCCAGTACCCCCCAAAATAAGTGTAGTCCCATTAAAAGCCATCTATGTTTATGCTTTTCTTTGATCTAACAGCTAGGTATTTTTCTTTCATTTAAATATACAATGAGAATATATAGTTTCTTCATTACTATAGTACCTAATATCAAAGAAACTTAAGTCATTGTTTCATAAATGCACTCATTTAATATAACTCACATATTTAGCATATGGATCTAGTGGTATCATAAAAAACAAAACAAAACAAAGCAATTCACTTTGTGTACTAGGATCACATGTGATTTAGAGCTAACATGAAACTCTTAGACTTTTTGAAACCAGTTCTTTTATTTGTAACTAAAACCAAAGCCTGAGGAGTTAAGTGATATCCTTCAGGTACACAACAAAGTACAAGTACAGAATAAACAAATTGTTATTTTGATCACTAATTTGTGTTTTTGCTAATCCATCACAATTATTTCAGTCACAAAATAGTCATAGTAATGATATAATAAAACAATATTTGGAAAAGGAGGAAATTTTTGCTATAATGTTGATGGTGATAGTTGCATTACTAAACATCTCAGCTATGCCATTTCTTCTTTCTTTTATCTAAAGTCACTAAAAGAGACATTACAAAGCACTTAAACAGATATACTTACTTGCTGTCCTGTAGTAACTTATAAGGAAGAAATGGTTGTTTTTTATATGGATTATTTCTAAATGTGAACCTAATCATGAAACATCTTCAAATGAGGAAAGTAATCATTTGCATTATAAAATTTAAAAAATAAGTAAATAAGGTGACAAGGTTTTCGTTCATTTAAATGGGAAAGAATGAAAGGAGATTCAATTAAATTTCAATATATCTTTTTATTATTATTTAAGGAGGATAAAATTTTTAGTTGGAGATTTCTGTGTGAATTTTACAACATAGAGTGTCAGAAAGTCATAAGGGATTCAAGATGAGAATAAAATAAAATGGTAATTCAACAATGAATCCCATTTACTGCATTCTTAATTTTGGTTCTTAGGGTCCTCAAAGTCTAGTTGAAAGTAGAATGAATTAATACTATTCAGTAAACTAATTCATACAGTATAAGTAGGAAACTCAACACACAAAAAATATGTACTCAATGTGCTAATGTCAAGAAAGGCCTTACTAAGGAAGTGATGATTAATGTCAGTGTGAAAAGTTAAGAAGACACTCGTGGAGAGCTATGGAATCTCAGTAGGAGAAGCAATCTGTTTATGGTGTGGACAGTGGGGACATCACACAATGTAGCATGTTTGAGCAAGAACCAGCATTTTTCCTTCTAAGTTATACTGAATGATGTTTCAAGAGATAAGAATGTAGAATTAGAGAACAGTAACTGAGAAGGCTTATACGACATATGCAACAAACAACATTGTCATAAGAAGAGAAACATACACATAGATGGAGGAAACAGCAAAGTAAATAAACAAATCTATATTTCTTTTGGTGAAGTTTGTTGACTCATGGAACATGGAATATATATATATATATATATATATATATATATATATATATATATAATAGTGAAAATTAATGTTGTGTTACAGCTTTAGGAAAGAAAGAGATAACTCTCCTCTATATGCCCCTTCTCACTTATATTTCCATGAACAGCCCACTTACTAATTTTTTAATTTACTCTTCTGAGACATGTAGGCCCTTTGTTGCCATTATTCTCATAATTTGTGATTTGAGGAGTGCTGCAGTCTGGCTGGGCACAAGATCACGAGCCACTCACAGCTTTGTAGATTCAAACAGCAATTCTTTATTCCCGAACTCACACCGGCCCTCTACAAACACGTTCTGGGGAAATTCAGGTTCTGCCTCAAAATTCACGTACTCCACCAGGCTTTGAATCCCAAATACTTTTTAAATCCCACGAGAACTCAACGGGAACTCAGGCAGCAGGATACGCCCTATTCCCAGCAGGAATAACCTTAAACCTGGAACCGCCCTAAACCCAGATTGTCCTAAACCGGGAACGCCCTAAACCCAAGGAGCGGGATACTCCCTAAAACCTGCAGGATACAGGTTTTAGGGAGTATCCTGCAGGATACACCCTAAACCTGGATCTGCCCTAATCCAGTAGGATCCTCCCTAAACCTGGATCCACCCTGGTCCTTGAGCAAGGCCACCTTTCTCAAACATACATGCAATGTCACAGCGAATGTCCAAGGCAAGTCCATTTCCACGAGTCCTTCCTCTAAGCAACATGGGGTACACTGGCAAGGAAATTTCGATGCGTCATTCCTACTTGGCAATGGCCCTCAGCAGAGGAGACCATGGGGTTTTAAAATAATTCCTCAGCAAATAACATTGCACCCATGAATTGCAGGAAAAGAGAAATGATCAAATCAATGAATTCAAGGAGGAAAGAGTTTGGATAAAGGCAATGGAAATTTCATAGGAAGCTCATGTTTAAGATGAAGGAAAATTAAGACAAAGAAGACATAATGTTTTGTGTGAAAGAGAGTAGGGGACTAGAAACTAAACTGAGATCCTTAGAGCTGTACTTTAGAGTAGATTTACAAAGGGATAATAATTTGAAGCAAAGCTATTGAAACAAAATATAATAAAGAATCCAAATTGTCCCTTTTCATAAGCAAAGACCATGATTTAGTGACATTTTCTTGGTAATGGGAGCTCTATAGGAAATCTAAGATCAATGCTGGATATAGATTTACTTGCATTAAACATGCTGATTCTACATTATTTTTGAAAGGTTAAGATATTCAGAGACTGGTACAATAAAAAGCATTTGTTTGACTTGTTTTTTAACCTGAATAGGTTGAATGAAACCCTAAAATGATTCTGTAAAATGATAGTTGTAGCAGATACAGTTGATATCCCACCCGTATCCTCTCACTTTTACCATCTCTGTTCATACCAGTGCACTTCTAATTGTCAATTACTGAATATTTATTTTCTTGGCCTCTAGGGCTTGGTGTGCAGCTATCCAGCAGGCCAGAAGTGATGCACAATTAATAGCCCCCAAGAACATCCCTCACTCAAGGACTGAAGGCAATCAGTATATAACTATCCAAACTTTATTGACACTTAACTGGTATACCTCTCAGATGTATCTTCAGCAAAGATAACCTCCATTCATCCACATTGGTAGGTTGCTTAATAATCATCCTTCATTGCCTCTCTTTTTCCTGTCTCATTTACTAATTTTTTTGGTGCAGTGGCAAAGCCTAGTAGTCCGAGCTACTTGAGAGCTAAGGCAGGAGGATCACAAGTTTAAGGCCAGCCATGGTAACTTAATAAGACTCAATCTCAAAATTTTATAAAAATTTTATTGATTAATAGTTTTATAATGGGGATTGAATCCAGGGGTGCTTTGTCAATGAACTACATCCCAGCCCTTTTTGTTTTATTTTGAGGCAGAGTCTTTCTATGTTGCTGAGGCTGACATTGAACATGTGATCCTCCTGCCTCAGACTCCCAAGTAGCAGGGATTATTGGCATGCATCACTGTGCTCTGTATTTAAAAAGAATTTATATTGAAAGAATGGTAATTTTATTTTGTTCAAAGATTTTTACTTCTTTTTTCATTGAGACATAAAATATTTTACGTGTATTAAAATGATTACTTGTCAGCTCTTAAATTTTGTTGAAAATACAAAAATCTTTCTTATTTGCAATTCTGCTTTTCCTGTGTTTCAACATACTCATTGCCCCACTCTCCAATTTTGCCTTACCTTAGAAAACAAACACACAAAGTTGCCAAGGTAATCAAACTTTTTCATTTCTTGATGAGAACATGGCTAAACACTAGTTTTGAAGATCCGTAAGAGCAGACAAGACAAAGCAATGGATTAATAGGTAAATAGTATCTATGTTTTGTATATCTATTCAATATCTGTACATTTATGTATGTGTTCATGCATACACCTATAAAGAAGGTAGGATTTTTTTAAACTTTGAACTTAATTTATATTGTTTTTTCAGCTGTGGTATTGAATCTGTATTACAAAATTTACT
The DNA here is from genome assembly GCF_045843805.1 of Urocitellus parryii. Taxonomy (NCBI): domain Eukaryota; kingdom Metazoa; phylum Chordata; class Mammalia; order Rodentia; family Sciuridae; genus Urocitellus; species Urocitellus parryii. Next base: position 110,035,250 of record NC_135547.1, read on the forward strand.
GTATGATTTATTAAGAATTTTCTATTATTACATAATTAATGAAAGAGTGAATTAATTTCTGATACTCTATTATTTTTTTTCTCTTCATGGGATTTATATCAAAAGAGTCAAGTTGAAGAAAGAGATTTATCATGAAGATATGCAAATTGCTTCTGCCAAAGAACAATAGTTTATTGCACATAGACAAGAGTTTGTTTCTTTTTTTATCATGTATCTGACAAGATAAAAATCCATATATTTAGTAGGAAAAAGAATAAAGTCAAGTCAACAACTTGAACTTGATCCTATCAAATTGCAAAATACCAATTATATATTTATAAGGAAAGATAGTAAAGTTATAAGTTTTCATCAAATATCTGAGCATCTGTAATTCAGAGCTTTTACAATTACAAAATAATTCATTTTCTCCTAACATATAGCAGAAATAGGAAATCTTTCTCTGCATACTTGCAGGTTTACTATCTAAATAACATCTTTTGGCAATTCTACAGATGACCTCATTTTGAGAACTGACTTAGGATATTGAACTGTAGAAACTGCAAACAACTGCAAGTATGCTAAATGAGATATACAAGTGTGTGCTGAATAGTTGAGTGAAAAGGGAAATGATACCCCCTTTTTGAACAGGTCTGCACAACTATACATGTTGTGACCTCTGTCACTGTAGTCTTTCTGACTGTTGATTAATGGAAAAGCAATCACTTTGGCAGTTTAAATTCAGGAAATATATCACTATTTTAACAAACTCTAAATAAGGCAATCCATAAGTATTTTTTGACATTATTGCCACTTGTTTAGAGACCCTAACAATTATAATGGCAAACAATTGGTTTGTTAATCATTTCTTAATTTAAAATACAAAAAGATATGACCATCAGAGAATTTAGCTGTTCATTGCTTTGACACGACTACTATGGGCCTGAAAAAGGAGTAAGAATTAGAACATGAAATTAGGTAATTCTTTGCCTAATATATAAAATGTATTAAGTTCATGGTTTCCTTTTTTCTTAAAAATTTATAGAGTCCTCACTCCTTATGTTACTACATAGATCTCTAAACTCCAGCTTGGAGACAACTATGGGTGAATAAAAGGTAGTAAAATTGTACTTAGTATTTGTGGACTGAATCATAAATATTAGTGAAAGCAAACACAAACTGGACTGGAAAATTTTCCAATATATTTTTTAAAATATACACCAGCCCCTGTGTTTTCCCTAGTTCAAGCTTCTCTAGCCATTTTTGCTAGTAGTCTACTCCTTAGTTTTTCTTTCTAACATTCTTCATAAGAACAGTCAAATCCATTGGTGTGTCTGTCCAGGTTGCTCCTGAAAATAATTAATTTAGATTATTTTCCCCACAATGTGTCTCTAACAATAACCAATGTGGTAAATGTCATTGTGACCATACTCAATTTATTTCAAGCAAGAAACCTCACCACTTTCATTCACTCTGTAAATCATTAACAGTTTCTACTTTTATCATTTTCCCAAAGACATAGTCCTGGTTCTCTCTACACTTAAATATACTTGCAGATTTTCTCCTTCAGTGGACATTGGTTCAATTGCATTCCAGGAAAAATCAAGTTTCTTTCCCTTCCTTTCTTTAAAAATATTTTTTTCTGGGCCACAGTGACACAAAAATACATGACTAAAAGGATTTTTATGCTGCTATCATACCTTAAGGGGAAGGCAATTTGATTGTGTAATGTGGGGAATTCACAGTCATTTATTGGTGCATTGAGAGATTCCAACTTGGACCAGTAAAGGGTTGTTTTCATCACCTTTTACACCACTGTGACCAAAAGAACAAGAACAATTTTAGAAGATGAAAAGTTTATTTGGGGGTTTATGGTTTCATAGGTCTCAATCCAGAGATGGCTGGCTCCCTTGCTCTGGGCCCAAGATGTGGCAGAATATGAAGGCAGAAGAGTATGGTGAAGGAAAGCAAGCAGCTCAGAAAATGGAAACCAAGAAGCAAAGAGATTCAGGGACAAAATATATACCCCAAAGGCAGCCCCCAAATGCCCCACCTCCTTCAGCCACACCCTACCTGCCTACAATTACCACCCAGTTAGTCCTTATCAGGGGATTGATGCACTGATCAGGTTAAGCCTCTCATAACCCTATCATTTCACCTCCAAACTTTCTTGCATTGTCTCACACATGAGCTTTTGATAGACACCTAATATCTAAGCCATAAGGATACTCTTCTAAATATGATTTTATAAGGTTTATGATTATTTTGAAGTCCCTTTATTTGTTAACAAACTATTATTTTCTCCCAGAGGTCTTACCTTTTATTTAAGTTCTTGTTCCTTGAAGTGTGGTCTACAGAACAGCAACATTATTATTTCCAGAAATCATTTGAAATGTAGAATCTCAGACCCCACATGAAACACAAAATTAGAATCTGTATTTTTTAAAATATTTATTTTTTAGTTTTAGGTGGACACAATATCTTCATTTTATATTTATATGGTGCTGAGGATCGAACCCAGTGCCTCATGTGTGCTAGGTGAGCACTCTACCACTGAGCCACAATCCCAGCCCCTGTATTTTTTTAATATTTATTTTTTAGTTGTAGTTGGTTACAATGACTTTATTTAATTTATTTATTTCTATGTATTGCTGAGGATCGAACCTAGGGTCTCGCACTTGCTAGGCGAAAGCTGTACTGCTGAGCCACAACCCCAGCTCCTAGATTCTGTATTTTTAAAAAGACCCTACTCGTAGGTGGTGCATATGAACATTAGAGTTTGGGAAGCATTGTTCAAAAATGTTTTTAAAAATGTAAAAGAAAATCCCATTTGGTCACTCCATTTTGTATATGATATACTCTGTACTCTTTCTATCTTGCCTCATTCAAAATGGGCACACACATCTTTGCCTGGATGCTAACTGCTTAAGGTGCCTCAAAAATAGGATTTTTCTTTTTGTGGATGCTAGATTGAAAAGATATATTTTCTATGAAAATACCTTTTCTATATTAAAATGTGAAATTTTATTTTCTGGGTCAAAAACTATACTGTCTAATATAGAAGGCACTAGCCCTAACATGTGTCTATTAGAGTCAAACTAATTAACATCAAATAAAATTTAAAATTCAATTACTCAGTCCTTTTAGTCACATTTAAAATACAGAGCATATATTGGATATTGCTGATACTAACCATTTATATCTCCCCAGAAAATTCTATTGGACAATAATTATCCAGAGACTACTACATTCTCAGTTAGGCTTTGAGAGTGTCAGTTGTTGCAACAGCTTTCAGATCAGATTGGCAGCTTCACGGAACCAGGATAATCAGCTAAAAGAGAAAATCTAGTTAACTTGAGGGATTATTCCTAGTGCACTTGATCTATTTCTGAAATATCAAGCTATTTCATGTAGGTTGGAAGTGCGGGAGGAATGGTACTAGAAAATGCCTCCTCTCCTTGCATGTCTCTACAATTAAAAAGAAATGGCGAGAGCATCCTACTGGAATGGAGAGACTTGGAAATGGAAGCATATGTGTTAGTTTCCAATCACTGAGTGTGTGCTATTGGCTAAATTGCTTGACCTGTCTGGGCTTGAGTTTGCTTCTTTATGCAATGAGAATATTGTATATAGTAGTTACCATATGTTTCTATAACTCTCAAAACTAAAAATGAGAAACATCTACTGTTGCCATGTGAAATAAACCCATAATTTTCATGGATATTATTTAATGAGGGATATATATTTGCTATATAGCAAACACAAGTACTGATGCTACAAATTGTTTAAAGAAAATTATCAGTTCTTAGGGAAATCATAATTAGAAGAATGGTCATAAAGTAGAGTCCTTACACCTCAGGATAACCCAAGTTGAATCACTAAATAGAAGAAATGTTATGTTAAAATTTTATTATATTTTCATAGTTTATTCTAAAATGAGCCTTGAAAAATATAATATAGAGATCATTATGTGTATATATCAGTGAAATATTGACAACAAAAATATGCATCAATAAGTATTCATGAACACGTTGATGTCATAATGCATACATTATTGGAGTGCATGTTCAGATATTTTTGAAGTTCTTGATGGACAATCATAGAAGTTTATATAGCATTTGTCTAGAATAAAGTTAGACAGGAAAAGAATAATACAGTGAGCAAGAGAATTTCATTATAAATAATACAGGATTTGGGATAGGGGTATATTTCAATGGTAGAACATATGCTTAGCTTGCACAAGAACCAGAACAATCCCCAGAACCAGAACAAACCAACAAAAAAGAATGTAGGATCAAATAACTCAAAATACTTAACACCCCAAAATAAATGAATAGATAACCCAATCAATAAATGGGCTAAGGAACTGAGCAGGCACTTCACAGAAGAACAAATATATGAAAAAAATGTTCAACATCTCTAGCAGTTAGAAAAATGAAAATTAAAACTACACTGAGATTCCATCTCACTCCATCAGAATGGTAATTATCAAGAATAAAGTAACAATAACTATTGGCGAGGATTTGCAGAAAAGTGTTTACTCGTACATTGCTGGTGGGAATACAAATTGGTGCATCCACTCTAGAAAGCAGTATAGAGATTCCTCAGAAAACTTGGAATGAAACCACCATTTTACCCAGTTATCTCACTCCTCAGTTCTTACCCAAAGGACTTAAAATTCACATACTATAGTGATGCAGTCACATCAATGTTTGTAGCAGCTCAATTCATAATAGTAAGCTATAGAACCAACCTAGGTGCCCTTCAACAGATGAATGGATAAAGAAACCACAATGGAATAATACTCAGCAATAAAGAGAATGAAATTATGGCATTTGCCAGTAAATGGATGGAACTGGATACTATCATGTTAAATTAAATAAGCCATCCCCAAAACACCAAAGGCTAAATGCTCTCTTTGATGTATGGATGCTGATACACAATAAGGGAGGGGGGGATGAATAGAAGTTCAGTGGATTAGACAAAGAGGAATGAAGAGAAGAGAGAGGGTATGAAAATAGGAAAGACAGGAGAATTAATTGAGCATAATTTTCCTATGTATACATATGAATACACAACCAGTAAAACTCCACATCATGTACAACTGCAAAAAAAATGGGATCCTAATTACAATAAATTATACTTCATATTTTTATAATATGTCAAAATACATTCTACTATCTAAAAAGAATAAATAAATTTTAAAAAGAAAAGAAAAAAAGAACATAGGAGTGGGAGTGTACAAATGCATAAAAGAGGGACCCTAAGTGGGGGTGCAAGGGCAGGACATTTTAGAAGATGTGGTCCTTGAATTAAGTCATCAAAGTGAAAATAAAAGATCTGGGCAGAATCAGTAGCATGTGCAAAGATGAATATGCACTAAGCTAACATGAAAAATGTAGAAACCACAACTAGTTCAATGCAGCTAGCAGCTATATTATACCAGAGAAGGGTAAGATACAAGCCAGAGAGGAGGTATAGCCTGCTTGCAAAAGCCCCTGAGTTCAGTGGTAGAGTATGTGCCAACCTCTATCTATTTGTCTAGTTTCCAGAAGAAAGTGTATCAAAGTATTTCAGCTATATCCTTTTTTCCTTGCCAAATATGGATTTTTTAAAATATTTTTTAAAATTGGGGTAACTTATCTTTCTTTGAATAACTTGAATCATCTGCAAATTATTATAAAGAAAAAGGGAACATTTTGATAATTTTTCAGGTTCCATATTTATTAAGCTAGCTTAAGCTTAGTGCAAACATTAAAGAAGACTTAAGACCTCTGAAGAGCTCCATGACTTTTCTAAATGTTTTCAAACATTTGACCTATTCTAAACAGTAGATTATTTTTGATCTTTCTAATTTCCAGTGGTTAGCATTATCCTTAGTTCTACTTCCTTTCTATTATTTTTAAAATCCTAATATTTAGAGAAAAACAAATAACATATGTATATGACCTTGATTCTACTCAGGAGAAAAAGGGAAATATTATTTTTCTACAATGATGCTACATATTATTGTCAAGGAAAATAGCCGACTATGACATTGATCAAATATACTATCTATATATGTATGAACATATATACCTGTAAATTATAGCTAAAAATTTTTATCAGTGTTTTATTAACATTAATTTAATTAATTACTATTAAAGTTACTAATTTGAGAGTTACCCTAGATTAAAATAGATGCTATTACTTTGTGTTAGATTCATTTCATAAAGAAAAATAATATGAAAAACAGAGACATTAAAATGTTTAAATAATCTCATAGGAAATAAATATTTCACTGAGTATGTATACATCTGAAACACATGATTTTATTTAAGGCATAAGAGTACTAGATGGTAAACATTCTTCTGCCACGCCCTTAGTATAAGAAACATCATTACATTTTCCTTTCTGTCCCATTTACTGTCTGAAAAACTTTGGTCTTGGAAACACAACTAGAATGTAGACAATAACAATGGTATTAAGACTCAAATTACCTTTATGTTTTTATTGGTTCATTAATGGCATCAATTCACTTATTCCTACAGACCTTGTCTATTTTGGATTATTTATGATTTTAAGATAGATTAAAATAATGCTAATTAATCATCTCTAAATATTCTATGTAACAATGTGGTTCAATAAGTTTATGTTTAAGGAAGACATTTGTACCATAGGATACAAGTTAAATACTGTACAAATTATGGACTTGAATCTCAGCAGAAGATTCCCTTAGAAACCTTTTCTAAATCCTTAAAAAAAATTCCCTGTGAAAGTACTTCATTCTGAGGTTTACTACATCAGTTTACCGTGTAAAACAAACGTTTCATGACATTTTCTATTAATAATGTTTAAATGGCAGTAAGTAAAGTAAAATTTCCTTTATTGGTAAAGAAGTGTGGTAAAACTACTTCTGCTATTGATTCAAGGAACAGCTAAACTCTGAAAATGCTGAGAAGTGATGAATTCTTTACACTTCATTATTTTATGGCATATTTCTTTGTTTGTTCTCCATGCTACACAGTTATTTTATAATATGAAAGTATTTTCAGTAATGAAACAGGAACGCAAAATGCTTCTTAAGAGACTTTTTGCACTCTCTGTTAACAATACATAGATATTTGAGAATATAAAATTTTATTAAATCTACTTCTAAATTGATGACATGTGACTTAGATTATGAGTTCTACAGAGGAGGATTTGATCAACTATAATGTATTTACATCAACAATGTAATAAGTATAACAGGCCAATAAAAAGGCTTTTAACTCACACAATATCTTAGGATGTTAACAACTAAGTTTATATGTAATCCAAAACATTTATTACATACTATAAACCAGTCACTTGCTGGTCCATTACTTAAAATATCTTTTTTTAAATGAGAACAGATAGGTTTTAACTTTGAGTGTCTTGTGACATGTTATGTAACCTTGAGAAAGGCCCTTTTCTTCTGCACTTCAGTTTCCTCATTTTTCCTTTAATCATTTAGGTATTTGCTTCAATGATGCTGCAAAACAATTGCTAAATCTCAATGGCTTACAACAGTAAACAGTCATTTTTTTTTCTCCCTGATATATTTGTAGGTCAACCATGGTAGCTTTGTTTCAGACTGTGGATTGGGTCTAGGTCTCCTTACATGTCTGTCATATTGAGAGGAGGAGTTACTTTTGTGGTAAATGCACAGAAGTACAAGAGGCCAATACAAAACACCCCAAAACAATTGAAGCCCCCACTTACATCATCCTACTAAGTAGTCATTATCTCAAGCTACTCATAGTAAAGCTCCAAGTCAATGGGGCAAAGAAGTAAAAGCCACATATTCTATTAATAGACACTACCAATTTCATGGCAAAAGGAATATGAGCAGAATTCAGATAGAGGAAAGGAATGAAAAATTATAACAATAATTGAATCTACTTTATTTCTCTTCATTCACTGAATTTGTAACTGGATTTTTTTGATAAATGAAATGGTTTCAAGAAACTTTATTTGTAGGGGTTGCATATTTACATGCTGCTTTAGAAAATGATGTGCATGTGTAAGGATCCTTTGGTAGAACTATGGTATATTATTTACAGGCTAACAACAAATTCAAATTAGAAAAAATGTATTTACATTTAGAGAATTAAATGTTTAAATACATATTATGAGGCTCTGATAGCTTTAATTATTCATTTTATCAGCATTATCATATTGCAAGAAATAAAAATCTTATAGAATCCAAGTGATTGGGTGAGTAGACATATGATTTTTTAATTTAGTTTTACATATTTCCTTTGCTAAATAGGGCATGCAGTTTACTGGACAGTGCATAAAGCACAGCTCTCCCTTTTGGAACCAAGTTGGCAGGCAATTTGGTTTTAATCCTGTCTGCAGATTGCTTGTGCATTCCCATACATTTCAACTCTGATCCTCTAATGGTCATCTGTTATGTTGTGATTACATGGATGAACTACAAAGAGATCATCTGACTAAACTGTTTGTTAAGGGCATATTATCTGTATAAAGAAAAAACGTTGCAATTAGAATAAAATATACTGATGATTTACAATGAAGTTTAACCCCTTAAAAAGAATACAAACATGCAACTTAAACATTCTGCCCACAAAAATAGTCTAAGGAGTAATTCTCTACATTGTTGACAATCCCAACAAAATGGTGAGATTCAAGAGGGATTTGGGGACAGGAATATCTTTTTTATTTGTTCTTTTTAGTTATACAATGATAGAAATATCATTACACTCTAATGGCTACATTATTTTAAAGTTATGAAGTGCTAAGAAGTAATAGTATCTTCTACTGGAACTAATAGTTTTATGTAGCATTTTTGGTACCCTTTTAACAGAAAAAAAACTGACTATTATAAGCTTTTCCCAAGAATAATGTATTACTTGGTTCAAGACATTATTACTTCCTCTAATGCTTCCTTCCATGTAATAACAAAGATAAATTTTGACAGTAACCTAGTGGTTTTTTAGAGAGGAATACAAGAGGTTGAGTTCAAAAAGGCCCAATTTAAAGTGAACGATAATCTCACTTGGCATATAAAGCATGCAAGTCCTTTTCCCTTTTATTCATGCCATAACTAGAATGTTAACAAAGGTTGCATACTTCATTTGTTTTAAATTTTTGTTTGTTCTTTTTAGTTATACATAATTGTAGAATATATTTTGATATACATAAATGAAGTATAACTTCCCATTCTTGTGGTTGTGCATGATGTCAAGTTACACTGCTTGTGTATTCATATATGAACATAGGAAAGTTATGTCTTTCCCACTCCCATCCCCCCTCCCTTCACCAGACTCCCCCCCCCCCCGTTCAATCCAGTGAAACTTCACTCCTTCTCCCCCACCCCACCCCCCACCTATTGTGAGTCAGCATCCATATATCAGAGAGAACATTCATTAGGCCTTTGATTTGGGGGGATTGGCTTATTTCACTTAGCATGACAGTCTCCAGTTTCATCCATTTACTGGCAAATGCCATAATTTCATTCTTCTTTAAGGCTGAGTAATATTCCATTGTGTATATATATCACAGTTTCTTTATCCATTCATTTGTTGAGGGTCATGGAGGTTGGTTCCATATCTTAGTAATTGTGAATTGAGCTGTTATAAATATTGATGTGCTGCATCACTATAGTATGCAGACTTTAAGTTCTTTGGGTATAAACCAAGGAGTAGGATAACTGAGTTAAATGGTGGTTCCATTCCAAGTTTTCTGAGGAATCTCCATACTGTTTTCCATAATGATTGCACCAATTTGAAGTCCCACCAGCAATGTATGAGAAGGTTGCATACTTCTAAGCATCATCTTACTTTTAATTTCCCAAAGTCCAGTTTTCCATGTATATGGTTTCACAGACAAAAGCTAATATCTGATTTCCTCTTATCATCTTGAAGGCAGTTGATTCCCCTTTTCCTTTTATCTGTATCGCATTATCAGTAAACACCTAGTGAGGATCTTCTAAGTTAGCTAGGTGCTATGTATGCACAATTATATCTCTACTATCTACTCACTGACCTCTACTTCATTTTCATCTGAAAATTAGAAATAATAATTATACTCACATTCTGACATGGTTTTAAGGATTAAAATAAATGCTGGATATAAAGTGCTCAGAAAAAAAGTGCCTAATTCATCATTCATTGAAAAATACATAGTAAGCATATAGTAAATGCCCAGGCACAGTTCTAGACACTAGGAATTCAATATTTGAATAAGACAGACAATAATGCTGTTTTTATGATATTGATACTTAAATGAGAAAATAAAAATGATTAAAAAATGAACAAAATGGTACTACTAATAAGACCATTTTTATAAGTGAGGGAATTGAAACTAAAAGAAAATAGACAACTTACTCAAGATTACAAAACTAAAATGCAATAGAGCCTGGATTAAAACCTAGGATTATGATATCCTCAAACCCAACTTTACAACTGCCACTATCAAGATGCTGTTATACCCATTATGAGCTCTAAAACAATTCCCATTGCAGCCTTCTTTTATCCTTTCTACCCCAATCTCTAAAATCACTATACCATGTTTTTAACTTTATTGAGACATGATTTTCCCCTGAAGTGATTGTATCAGTTATGATAGTGAAGTTTGGGGATCACTTAGAGGTCTTTAATACAGTACTTATGCTTGGCTTATGCTTGGCTTGCCTCCAGAATTCTTATTATTCTAGGGTGTGGATCATGTGATTCCAATGTACAGCCTTTTTAAAATGATGGCTGCTAATATTTCTACTCTGAATGTATGCAAAAAAATATTGTCAAGTTGCTTCCTTTTGAAATTCTTCTTTTTCCCTGGGTAACTTTCCTGGATATTTTGGAAATTCTTATTATGGGTCACTTCTGCATTTCCCTGATGCAAGCAGATTTCTCTCCAACTTCTTTCAAAGTTCATGTATCTATGATTTTTCCAGTTACTTGATGGTTTTGGCTTCCTTCTAGATGGCCCTGTTGAATAGTCTCTGGATATTTTGATTTTATTCAACTTTACTGTGCCGCAGTCTGACTGGGCACAATTCAGGAGCCACTTATCAAAAGAAACAAACTTTATTTTTAAAACTACAAACGCCAAACAAAACAGCTCCTCAGGAAAACCCTCAGAGCCCAACTGCCACCACCGGCTTCCAGAAGCCTCTCTCCACACAAACCACACCACCTCCCACAATCCTCCTGCTCTTGAGGCCGATTGGCTGGGTCGCGTGGGCGGAGCCAAAGAAGTCCCCCAATGAGCAGTTCCGTAGTCTGAAGGGCAGGGAAACAGCCCAATGAACATGACCGCAGAGGAGCCAATCAGCTAGATGTTGCTGGGGCCACTGTGAGCCAATCATCAGCTGGCAGCTTGAAGGGCAGGGAAACAGCCCAATGAACATGACTGCAGAGGAGCCAATCAGCTAGATGTTGCTGGGGCCACTGTGAGCCAATCATCAGCCGGCAGCTGGAAGTTTGCTGGCAGCTGGAAGTTTGCTGGGGCCCCTTTGGCTGTGGCTCTCAACATTACTGCATTAAAAATTGTTCTTTATATTTTTCTCCAGCAAGCATCCCATAACTTTGACCCCATTACAGTCAATTTGCAGAAAAGTATCTCTCTATTGTGTCTGCACATACTAATCTGCAAGTCATCTTCAGTAGTTGTTTTTCTATCCAGTCTGTGTCTTCATATGTCACCAGTACATAGAATGAACAATTCAGGATATGAACATAATGCAATTTTATATTGGTCTCACTTTGCACATTTAATTAAGTGGGATAATATAATTCCACCCATGAACAGGACTCACACAAACTCATGCTCTATCTCATATGTACTCCACAACACACATTTGAACATTTTATGCTCCAAAAGGTTGTAGGCTGATTTCAATGCAGCCACCTTAATCCAGTGATTAAAAATGCTTTAAGTTTTTTCAAGCAAGAGTCAAGCACTGATCATCTATGTCTCGTGATTGTAGACATTGAACTTTCTAAGTGTCTACAAAGAATTCTTCTTCATAAAAGCATATATTGGCTCAAAGTTTTTGGAGGTTTTAGTCCATGGTTGGTTAGCCCCATTCCTTTTAGGCCTGCAGTAAGGTTAGTACATCATGGTGTGTATGTGTGGCAGAGGAAGTTGCTCACTTCATGTTAGTCAGGAAGTAAAGGGGGGGGGGAAGGGTCTCAAAATACCTTTCAAGGGCACTCTCTTATACAACCAGAAGACTTCCAACTAGACCACACCTTTGAAGGTTCTACAACCTCTCAATAGCACCACTAGCTAGGGACCAAACCTTTAATACATGTGACTTTGGGAGACATTTATACAAACCATAGCAATGATAAATCACTGATACTGAAAGAAATTGCATTCTTCCCTGTTATTTGACTCATTTTTTATAATGTAGTACAAGATATTGTATTAAATGTTTCAAATAGAATACACTTTAACATAGTGTCTTAATTATTTCACCTGAATCTACTAGGAGCTCAATCTTAGCATCACTGTAAGCGGTATCACCAGACATTATGTGCCTTATGATGTGATGGAATGAAGTATTCTTGCTTTAAAAAAATGAAACCTAAGTCAAATCAGCCTCTAGATTAATTTAGAGTTTACAGGAAATACATAGCATAAAGGAACAAGTTAAATGATGCTACTAGAAAGCACAGAAAAAATATATATATACATATAAAAATAAGACAAATTACTTAGTTTCTCCAGAATAATCAATGATTAAAAGGAACGGAGAGCTTTATAGAATAAAAGAGACTTAAAGGACTAAAGAGACAAACGTGATATGTGGTTCTTGTTTGGTACAATTAAAAATGAAAAAGAAACTGTAAAACTCATCAAATCATCTTGGGAAGAATGAGTGCATTGAATATTGTTTGGTTATTAGATGGCAGTAAAAATTATTGTAAATTCTGGTAAGTATGAAAAATACGTAATTGTCATGTAGAAAAATTAAAATATATTTATAATAAAGTATACATATGTATGTACAATAAAATATTACATATACATTGAATCTAAAAGGGCTGATATCATAGAAGTGGATAGTAGAATAATTATGGTTACCTGAGGCTGGGGAGAGTGGGGGGATGAGGAAAAGCCGATCAACGGGTGCTCAGTTACAGTTAAATAGGAGCTTAAAGTTCTGGGGCACAGTTGCACAGTAGGGTGACTACAGATAATAATAATGCATAGTACATTTCACAAAGAAGAAAGGAAGGTGAAAGTTTTCCCCACAATGATCAGTTTTTAAGGAGACACCAATATCTTATTAGTGTCATATAGAGAAGAAATAATTTTTTAAAAATTTGATATATAACATACAGTATTCTTACTAACTCATTTAAATTTACTTAAACATTAACTAATTTATACATTTATTGAACATTACATAGTAACCAAGTAATATATATAAAACTTTCAGTTTTTAATTATCACTTAAATTAAAATTTACTAAATTAAAAATAAATAAATCTTTGGGGGAAGAATGGGATTGGAATTTGAGCTATACTCTGTTACAACTTATGGGATAGTGAGATTACTGCAAAACTCATACTCTTTTTTTTTTCTTTTAAGAGGACACAACATCTTTATTTACATTTATGTGATGCTGAGGATCGAACTCAGTGCCTCAAGCATGATAGGCAAACACTCTACCACTGAGCCATAACCCCAGCCCCAAAACCTATATTCTTTAAGAAGCAAAATATTAGCTAAAATTGCAACTCAATACTCTTTAACTTAAATTTAGTGATTCTTAAATCTGGTTTTCTCCTAGAACCTTAAAAAATCAAACATACCAAGACCCTACTACATATCAATTAAATAATAACCCCTGATACTTGGTCTTATGTATTTCCTATTTTGTTTTATTTTTGGCTTTACAGTTGTTTACAATATGAAGAGTTGTGTATCACTGCAACCCAACCCAACTCTATTAGGTTGAGCAAACCTGGACAGGTAGATAACTATACTAGCTATTTCTTTGTAGTTGGATATTTTATAGAGTCTGCACAAATGATGTCCCAAAAGTAGATCCCACTGGTGGCAGTAAAAAGATGCTTACATGTACCATTCCTAGAGTGAAACACATTAGTATAGAACAATGTCTCTCACGCTTGGTTTTCATAATAATCATCCAGGGAACTTGTTAAAAATATATTAAGTGGCCTACCTAGAACCTGCTGAAGAAAAATCTTTGAGGATTTCCAGGATAGGACCTCAGAGCTTGTGTTTTTAAGAAACATCTTGGACCAATCTTATGGTGAGGGAAATTTGCTAAACACTGGGGAAAGTCAGAGAAACTAATATATTGCACCTAGTCCTTGTATCAACAATTGCCATTTTTCAATCTCCGTGATTTTAGAAGATGGAAATTTTAAAGAAATTCCAAATGTTTACTCACTATATTATACATATGTACACTTTATTATACATATTCAGTTTATACATATATATATATATTTTTCACATACATACATACACAAACACAGTAGCCATTCTAATTGGGTGGACATGATATCGCATTTGGTTTTGGTTCACATTAAATTTTTCTTTAAACACACACACACTAGAATTTTAACCAAAAATACAGCACAATAATATTCAGTTTGATTAATAAAATTTCTGATTTTTGTCAACTCCATAATTTCTAGCTACTTAAGAAACCATATCCCTAATTTTTAACAATTCTTCTTGGCCTCATAAGAAATCACTAATTTATGGCCTGACAATATAAATATGTTTTATATTCAATGACAACAGTTAACCCCAATATCTTATTAGTGTCATATACAGAAGAAATATTTTTTTAAAAAAATTTGATGTATAACCTACAGTATTCTTACTAACTCAATTAGCTGATTCTGAAGTCCCAATCAATACTTTATTTGAAGCCTCACCTTCATTATCCCCTCAAGTTTTTGTCTACCAGCATGCCTCAAAAGTAAAGATGAGTCTTCAGAATATATCCTCTTTTTTACATCACTGCTTCCCATTGCATCAACGATAGTACCTGGAACATCTTAACTGGTTCATTAATATTTGTTGAATGAATTAAATGCATTAAAAAACACATTAGGAGTTGAATAGTCTCAGAACATTCAAAGGCCAAGTCATAATTATTTAGAATCGAATATATTTGTTTCTCTGGGACTTTTCTTTTTACACCTAACAGCATGTACCAATCCTAGGCCCCATTAGGGACACATCACACTGTAAAATAAAATTTAGTGTTTATGCACTTCAGATAGAGCATTAATCTCCAGATTATAAAAGAACTCACCAAAAAAAAAAATAACCCAATCAATAAATGAACTAAGGAACTGTACACTTCACAGAAGAAGAAATATAATCAATCAACAAATATATGAAAAAAATGTTCAACATCTCTGGCAATTAGAGAAATGCAAATCAAAACTACACTGAGATTCCATCTCACTCTAGTCAGAATAGAAATTTTCAAGAATACAAACAACAATAAATGTTAGCAAAGATGTGTGGGAAAAGGTACACTCATACATTATTGGTGGGACTGCAGATTGGTGCAACCACTATGGAAAGCAGTATGGAGATTCCTCAGAAAACTTGGAATGGAACAACCATTTGACCCAGTTATCCCATGCCTAGGTTTATACCCAGAGGACTTAAAATCAGCATATAATACGCAGTCACATCAATGTTTATAGCACCTCAATTCACAATTGGAACCAACCTAGGTGACCTTCAACAGATGAATGGATAAATAAACTGTGGTATAAATACACAATGAAATATTATTCAGGCTTAAAGAAGAATGAAATTATGGCATTTGCCAGTAAATTGATGGAACTGGAGAATATTATGCTAAGCAAAATAAGCCAATCCCAAAGAACCAAAGGCCAAATATTTTCTCTGATATGCAGATGCTAATTCACAATAAGGGGGGTGGAATAGAGGTACTTTGGATTAGACAGAGAGTAGTGAAGAGAGAGGAGGGGGTATTGGGGTAGTAATGATAATAGAATGAATCTGACACTATTACCCTATGTGCATACATGATTTCATGACTTGTGTAACTCTACATCATGTACAATCAGAAGAATAAGAAGTTATACTCCATTTATGTATGATGTGTCAAAATGCATTCTACTCTCATGTATAACTAATTAGAACAAATAAATTTTTTAAACAAAAGGATTTAGTGTTTAATTTATACTTTCTGTTTCTCAGATGCAATTAACCCCATCTAGAACCTGACTTTCATTAGGGCTTTGCAGTCTCCCTCATGGATTTTATGTTGATGATTTTCTTTATTAACATGTAATTTCTTCATGTTTTCCATTTGACAAAGAGTAAGATTTCTTATTTTTTCTTTTCCTCTTTCCTTCTAGAGTATTCTTAATTGCCCTCTCACAACCTCTTCTAGAATCATCCATTATATATTTTTTTTATTGTTGGTCGTTCAAAACATTACATAGTTCTTAATACATCATATTTCACAATTTGATTCAAGTGGGTTATGAACTCCCAGTTATACCCCATATACAGATTGCTGAATCACATCAGTTACCCTTCCATTGATTGACAAATTGCCTTTCTAGTGTCTGATGTATTCTGCTGTCTGTCCTATTCTCTACTATCCCCCCTCCCCTCCCCTCCCCTCCCCTCCCCTTTTCTCTCTCTACCCCTTCTACTGTAAATCATTTCTTCAATTTGTATTATCTTGTCTTACCCCTCCTTTCCTCTTATATGTCCTTATGTATAACCCTGAGGATCGCCTTCCATTTCCATGCGATTTCCCTTCTCACTCCCTTTCCCTCCCACCTCTCATCCCTGTTTAATGTACATCTTCTTCTCAAGCTCTTCGTCCCTACCCTGTCCTTGTTTACTCCCCTTATATCAAAGGGGTCATTTGGTATTTGTTTTTTAAAGATTGACTAGCTTCACTTAGCATAATCTGCTCTAATGCCATCCATTTCCCTCCAAATTCTATGATTTTGTCATTTTTTAATGCAGAGTAATACTCCATTGTGTATAAATGCCACATTTTTTTAATCCATTCATCTATTGAAGGGCATCTAGGCTGATTCCATAATCTTGCTATCGTGAATTGTGCTGCTATGAACATCGATGTAGCAGTGTCCCTGTAGCATGCTCTTATTAGGTCTTTAGGGAATAGACCGAGAAGGGGAATAGCTGGGTCAAATGGTGGTTCCATTCCCAGCTTTCCAAGAAATCTCCATACTGCTTTCCAAATTGGCTGCACCAATTTGCAGTCCCACCAGCAATGAACAAGTGTGCCCTTTTCCCCGCATCCTCTCCAGCACTTATTGTTGTTTGACTTCCTAATGGCTGCCAGTCTTACTGGAGTGAGATGGTATCTTAGGGTAGTTTTGATTTGCATTTCTCTGACTGCTAGAGATGGTGAGCATTTTTTCATGTACTTATTGATTGATTGCATGTCCTCCTCTGAGAAGTGTCTGTTCAGGTCCTTGGCCCATTTATTGATTGGGTTATTTGTAATCTTATTGTCTAATTTTTTGAGTTCTTTGTATATTCTGGTTATTAGGGCTCTATCTGAAGTGTGTGGAGTAAAGATTTGTTCCCAGGATGTAGGCTCCCTGTTTATCTCTCTTATTGTTTCTTTTGCTGAGAAAAAACTTTTTAGTTTGAGTAAGTCCCATTTGTTGATTCTAGTTGTTAACTCTTGCGCTATGGGTGTCCTATTGAGGAATTTGGGGCCCGATCCCACAGTATGTAGATCATAACTAACTTTTTTTTCTACCAGATGCCGTGTCTCTGATTTAATATCAAGCTCCTTGATCCATTTTGAGTTAACTTTTGTGCATGGCGAGAGATAGGGATTCAGCTTCTTTTTGATGCAAATGGATTTCCAGTTTTCCCAGCACCATTTGTTGAAGATGCTATCCTTCCTCCATTGCATGCTTTTAGCCCCTTTATCAAATATAAGATAGTTGTAGTTTTGTGGATTGGTTACTGTGTCCTCTATTCTGTACCATCGGTCCACCCGCCTGTTTTGGTACCAGTACCATGCTGTTTTTGTAACTATTGCTCTGTAGTATAGTTTGAAGTCTGGAATCGCTATACCGCCTGATTCACACTTCCTGCTTAGCATTGTTTTTGCTATTCTGGGTCTTTTATTATTCCATATGAATTTCATGATTCTTTTATCTATTTCTACAAGAAATGCTGTTGGGATTTTGATTGGCATTGCATTGAACTTATAGAGAACTTTTGGTAATATCGCCATTTTGATGATGTTGGTTCTGCCTATCCATGTGCAGGGTATATTTTTCCATCTTCTAAGGTCTTCTTCTATATCTTTCTTTAGTGTTCTGTAATTTTCATTGTATAAATCTTTCACCTCTTTTGTTTTTTAGTTTTTGGTGAACACAACATCTTTGTTTGTATGTGGTGCTGAGGATCGAACCCGGGCCGCACGCATGCCAGGCGAGCGTGCTACCGCTTGAGCCACATCCCCAGCCCTCATCCATTATATTGATGATTCAGTGTTCCTGCCTCCAAAGGTATGGCGGTAATAGATCTAGTGACAGAGACAAAGGAAAATGTTGCCAATTGCTGGTGTTCGTGATATATACATACATATATTATATAAATGTATATATGTGTGTGTGTATACATTATGATATGTGGTGTTTGTGATATATTCACACACACATACATATAAATATGCATATATACACATATCTATTTCTATATTTAATTTTTATCAAAACCTTGAACTAAAAGCTTTATGCACAATATTATATTGTAAAATATTTCAAGCATGCAGAAAATTTTACAATGAATACTCATATACCCAACACCATTATTCTATAATTAACATTTTACTACACTTGTTTTATCACACATCTATTTTCCCACCCATCTCACTGCACATTCATCATGCCATCTTAGTTTTTGGTAGGCATTTTAAAGTAAATGGCACATGTCAGTTCACTTCAGTCCCTAGCATTTCAGCATGCAAATCATAAGCTAGAGGTCAATAAAAGTACTTTTATTTTTTTTCTAAAATTTGAAGTGACATTTACTTACAATGATAATCACAAATTGCAAACACATAGTTTGGTAAGTTTTGACAAAATAACTCAAATCCTGTCACAATATAGAAATGTACTACCATCACCCCAGAAATGTATTCTCATGTCCCTTTCTTGTCAGTCTCCAGCTTTACCCTTCCTCTTAGAGGTAATCATCACTCTTTTTACCAACATAAATTAGTTTTCTTTTCTTTTGATTCTTTTAGAACTTCCAATGAATGAAATTATATGCTATTCCTCTTTGGGGAAAGGCTGCTCACAATCAATATGATTATAACATTTATACATACTATTCTGTATGCAGGATGCTTACTACATTTTAATGCTAATGAGTATTTCATTATATGAATATACTACACCTTGTTTTTATGTTTTTCTATTGGTAAATACCTGAGCTGTGTTTCCAATTTAGTTACTATGAATTAAAACTCTAAGAATATTCTTGTATGCTTTCTGCAAACATGTTTGCATGTATTTTGGGTAAATACCTACAAATATACTGCTAGTTTTAATGCAGGTATACTTTAGATTTATATGAAATTGCCTGACCTTTTTTCCAAGGTATTTGTGTTATTTCACACACACACACACACACACACACACACACACACACACACACCAGTATAAGAGAGTTGTATTCTAGTTATTTCATATCCTTACCAACATCTGGTGTTGTCACTCTTAATTTAACCAGTTTTGTGGGTATAGTAGTAAATCATTGTGGTGTTAATTTTCATTTACCAGATGAATAATGATTTTGAGCTTTATTCATCTCCCTCTTGGCCACTCCTGAAATAAATAATATTTGTTTATTAGAAATTGTTTTTCTAAATTTTTACTTACTAGTATATTACTAAAGATTCTTGTGACCATATTCATTAGAAAATATGGTTAATGTTATTGTTTAATGTTAGATTTTCATCCATCCATTTTTATATGCATATATATAGCCAAAATATATTTTTATCAGTTTTCCTATTTAAGAATGCAAAGTTATTAGAACTTGCTTCCAGAGATGTAGACCATCAAGTGCTTAGTGTCTATTTTGTCTTTGGTCCATGAAGATATTTATCTTTATTTTGAACCTGTCATTTTTATTTTTATGTTGTCTATTATTCTTTGTGTTTGAATTATAAAGAATACATATCATAATGTCATCTTTCTGTGTCATCTTCACCAGAATTCACATCTTTACCACTGTATCATTAATTTTTGGTTTGATTCTTGGTTAGAGTTTTATTAGATGCAAAGGTTCTTTTGATGATGGGACCCAACACAAGGACATTCAAATAGCTCTGAAAGGCAGAACACTTTGTTACTTACAGATTCAAAAGAGACAAGGCTGCTAGGCAGGGCTATACAGATGGTTATAGCAAGGGACAAGTTAACTATAAGCTGGAACTATAGGGAACATCACATATATTAAGAGTTTGTTGGCTATATTGTGCAGGCTACCCACAGATTGGCTAATTTGACTAATTTCAAGTGCTATAAGGAAAGATGTCTGCTCCTATTTGTCTGATACCTAGCCCCAGGGCTATTGAGGCTGGTGTATAGCAGCCCCAATTGTGAAAGTTGATTAGGGAAGTGGTTGAAGTGTGGTCTTAATCAGCCACTTAAGAGGGAGAAACGTCAAAGGCTGGGGTTGTGGCTCAGTGGTAGAGCGCTTGCCTAGCATGTGTGAGGCACTGGGTTTGATCCTCAGCACCACATATAAATAAATTAATTAATTAATAAATAAATAAAGGTATTGTGTCCATTTACAATTAAAAAAATATATTTAAAAAAAGAAGGGGAAATGCCCTCATCCAAGAACTCAAAACTGGGTCAACACAGCATTTTTTAAAAATATTCTTTGGTTGTTAAAAATATTTTTTAAAAATATTTTTTATTCATTGATATGTGGTGCTGAGAATTGAACCCAGTGCCTCACAGATGCTAGACAAGCACTCTACCACTGAGCCATGACCCCAGCTCTGAGACAACATTTTTAAAATGTTTTTATTAGTGCATTATAGTTATACATAATGTTGGAGTTAAGACAGCATTTTTCTAAATCTATATTATCATTAGGCAAACTAGAGGTCCATATATACCAGTTTGTCATTCCTGGCTTTTACTGAACTTTTAATGGAATAGTTGGAAGAACAATTATGTATGCAAGTTAATAAATAAAGATTTGATATTATAAAATTAAAATTTGATAAATTGAGCTAGCTATGCCAAAATTTAAAACTTCTGGGCATCAAAGGACACAACAGAGTGAAAAATCAATCTACAGAATGGAAGAAAACATTTGTGAATCTGATAATGGGCTAATATCCAGAAAATGTGAAGAATTTTTGCAACTCAACAACAAAAAAGCAAAAAAAACAATTAAAAATGGGCAAAGGAGTTTGATAGATATTTCTCCAAAGATGTGCAAGTGACCAACAAGTAATGAAAAGGTATTCAATATCATTAATCATTAGGGAAATGCAAATCAAACTTGTAATGAGAAATCACCTAACATTAACATTGCTTGTATCAAAAAGGGAAAATAAACATTAGCAAGGATATGTCAAAATTGGAACTCTTGTGAACTGTTTGTAAAAATGCAAAATGGTGAAGACAACTATGGAAAACAGTATGGTGGTTCCTAAAAAAATTAAAATTAGAATCACTATATGATCCAGCAATTTCACTGAAACTGAAAGCAGGGTCCCATTGAACCCAGAATTAAAGAGGCAGTCAGTATAGATAGGTAAATCAAGTCAGGCCAATTTTGAGTGAGTCAGTGGAAGTTGGAGAATGTTCCCTGAGGGATTGATATTAATTCCTTCAGAGCCCTTCCTCCACCCACTCCAACCTATTGCCAAGGTAACCTGTCCCAGGAATTGCCCCTCCCTACAAGGAGCTAAAAGGTTGTTAAGGTGTCCTTGGCTGCTCCATCCTGTGCTTCAGCCCACCTGTTTCCCACCTTTTGGCCACCCTACCAAGCATTCCTGGGCCTATTCCTGAGCCTAGTTGTGTAA
This sequence comes from Urocitellus parryii, assembly GCF_045843805.1. Lineage (NCBI taxonomy): Eukaryota > Metazoa > Chordata > Mammalia > Rodentia > Sciuridae > Urocitellus > Urocitellus parryii. The sequence goes on from NC_135547.1 coordinate 110,057,295, forward strand.
GCAGGAAGGAAAAAGATGTGGGGGCCAGCGGGGGGCATGAGAACAAAGGAAGCCTAGGACATAGAAAAAGGCAGAACACCTCTTTCTTGGGATACCAGGATACCAGCTATGGCCCCCTTCTCCCTCATGGCCCCCTTCTCCCTCACGGGAGAAGTCTATGTTACACCTTTTTAAATAAACCCTTCTTTATATGCTTGCCTTGGCATGCTTCTCTAATGTTCAAACTATTTATAGCAGCATTATTTACAGTTAGCCATAAGGCAGAAGCTTCCCAAGGATAAACTAATAAATGAATAGACAAAGTGTGGTATTTTCATTGTTATTATTATTATTATTTATTCTCAAAAAATAAAGAAATTCTGACACATGTTACAACATGTATAAACGTTGAAGACGTAGCTGAAATAAACCAGTCCCAAAACAGAAATAAAAATTCCACTTACGTGATACCTGTGTACTCAAATTTATAGAGACAAAAAATAGAATGGTGATTGCCAGGAACTTGAGAGTGGAGGATTGGGGGTTATTGTTTAATATGTACATAGTTTTAATTTTGCAAAATGGGAGAAGTACTGGAGATTGGTTATTCAACAATGTCAATGTACTTAATGCTAATGAATGAACACTTAAATGGTTATTAAGATAACAAATGTTATGTCCTTTATATTTTATAATTTTAAAAATTACTAAAAATCTGTCATTTTATTTATTTATTTATTTTGGGGAGTCAATTAAATAGTTATATTTAACTACCATGTATTATATATATAATTGTATCATTACTGTTTATATATCATATATCATAAATGCATGAACTTTATAAAATATAATAGTTTTATTAAATATTTGTGCTGAAATAATTTGGATGGCATGATAGAAAAATCTGAAATAAAGAATAAATAATTAATTTTAAAGCATTAAAATTATAAATGCTTTAAAATTAATTATTTTAAAAGCATTTATAATTTTAAATTATAAATGAAGACATAATTAGTTTTTCTTTTCCTGCAAGATTTCTCTGATACCAGTGATTGTGAAAAAACCTGAGTAAAAAGTTGTCTGGTGAAACAGTTCTGATAACTATTGTCTATTAAATGTAAAGCATATGATAGTTTCATTGATTTTAGAATTGGGATAATTCCCTTTTTTAAAACATGGGATGTTTATTATATTTGGAAAATTTCAGTTCCAAACTGCAGGCTGTTTATTGAAGAAACATGATACTCCTTGGTTGGAGACTTATTTATACCAAAAGCCTTCTGCCACTAGTGAGAACTGATATCATGTATACAGGGACTAAATTAAAGAGAAAAAGAATGTGAAGACTATACACATAAGTCTCAGTCTTGAAAAGAAATATATTCCTAAAACACAAAGTAATTTTCACAATCATGTTGAAACTACAAAATTTCATATGACTTTAAACATGATAGTTACATAAGTAATGACACATATCTTTACATAAAGCCACTGCTATTATCTCTGTCCCAATATTTTGTTCATATATTCCTCCTTAGACAGGAATTTTGGGTAAACTTGGTATCAAATATTTTGATCAGAGCAATGCAAACCTGACTAAAACAACTCAGACTTTATAATTAAGGTAAATTTGGATAAAGGAATATATATGTACATAGAGAATTAAAACCATTTACAAAATCAATGTTTGTGCCTATCAATGGATGAATGGATAAATAATTTTTGACTGATATATCTATATATCCATGTGTGTGTATATATATGTGTATATATATACATATATACACAAATACATACATATATAGATACACACACACATCTGTGAATATAAAGCTACAGATATATATACAAAAAGGAATATTGGGCAGGGATTGTGGCTCAGTGGTAGAGTGCTTGCCTAGCATGCATGAGGCACTGGGTTTGATCCTTGGCACCACATAAAAATAAACAAATAAAATAAAAGTATTGTGTCCATCTACAACTAAAAAAATATTTTTAAAAAGTAATATTATTCAGCCATAAAGAAGAATGAAATCCTATCCTTTGCAGCAAAATCAACATATTTACTGCAAATTCTAGCCAGAGCAATCACACAAAAAGTAGAAATAGAAATATGTGAACTGAAATAAATAAAAATAAATAAAAACTGATCTTTTTATTAAGATCCCTTCTATTCACCTTTAAAGAGAACCTTCTTTATTTCAGGCTTATAATCTAACACTTTGCTATTACAACAACTTCCTCAGTATGCTTGTTGGGTAAACAACCAATAATTAGTATCTCCTTACTGGAAATGCTACAACCATTTTGCAAAAAGCCAACAACATGATCTATTTGAAAAGCAATATTACAAATAGTTTAGCTGCTTAAAATGCTTCTATGGGTCCTAGCCACTTGTAGAATAGGTTCTAAATTTCCTAAAAATGCCTTATGACCCCTCACCCCTTTTTTTCTAACCCCATCATTTCTCATTCCCTATTTCAGACACTAATAACCCTGATTAGTCATTAATTCCTTCATCCACTATGTAATCTTGCTTTACAAAGACTTTTATTATAATGTCCAAGGATATCCTTCATCTCTTTCCTATTCCTACTCTCACAGCCAATGCGTACTTGCACTATAACTAAGTAAACACACTATTTTCTTCCTGAATTCCTCATTTTAAATCATGGTATGTGTTTCTCCTAGGCGTCCAGTAACACCATGTGCACATTTCTATTAGCATATTTATTGTTTTATGACTTATCTTTTATCTGCAGTGTTTATCAAAATAAATTATTATTGCCATTCAATGCTAGTTGTTTTCATAAATCTTACAGAGATTTTTTTTAAATTTGTAAAAAAAGGAAAGAGAGAGAGAAAGGAAGAAAGGAAGAATGGATGGATAAGGGAAGGAAAGGGAAAGAAGGAAAGAAGGAAGGAATTCGACTTACTGTAGGATATATTTGACATTTGAATATATTTTCCCTCATAGTAAAGTTTCTTTTCATTCCTAGATTCCACCATTTTGGGGAGAATGAAAGAAATTTTAACAATGGATTGATATTTTCCTTTTTGTCTCACACATATATCTCATGGCTGGATATACCATATATCCTCATTCATTAAACCAGATTGTCTGATACAAGAATTCCATGTGATATTTCTCTCTCCATTGTCAAAAGTTTTATTCAGAATGTTGATTTCTAAGATCAGGACTTTCCCAACTATTACTTTTATCTGGTCCTTTGATTGAAAAGAAGTAATGCTTTTTATGGCAGGTAGATTTGCTTCTTAAATTTATTGTCCAGCTATATTCCACTTTAACTTGCAAATTGAGCACTGTGCTTACAAAGAGATATTTTTCTAGTCCTTACAGCTCTAAAGCCAGGTCTTCTTTTATTCAGGAATTAATGCAGTGGTCCCCTGTGACCAGAGAGAAGGAAAGTTTAATGCTCAGGGCTTCTGTTTCATGTCCTCAGCCTCCACTGTTACAAAATATGCAGTCACACAGTTTATTTATTGTCAACCACAGCCTTTATTATGCATTTTTCTATCTTCATAGACTAGTGTAAATATAAATAAAATAGCAAATAAAAAGTATGTAAAACAGCATGACAGAGATAATTCAAATGGGAAAAATGAAATAAGAAATTCTGAGTGTGGAAATGAGTCATAAATGTCGTTTCTATATTTTGAAGAATACAATTATACATTGTTTTGATACTAGAATAATATAAAATTATAAACCTACTTTAAATCCACAAAAGCAATAAAGTTTAAACATCAAGGTTGACAGTCTCATTATATAGTACATTTGCCCATCCTCAAGACTGCTTCAGAGATATACAAAGAAAATGTATTTCTATGATCCATGGAAATATTTAGTCTCCAGCCACATCTCTGGAGATCATATAGTCCAAAAGCAATTTATTTGAGAAATCTAATAAATTGAGATTCACTAACCAAAACAAAAACAAAATTAAAAATAAAAACAAAACAAAACAAAAAATGATTTCTGTATTTCTACTCTACCATTTTCATTAAACTTTTTACTCATGCCAGCTCTCACTTATCCATATTTAAAGCAATGTAAGATAATTCTGATAATTACAAATTCCCTAAGCATTGAAAAGATGTCTACTTTAAAACTATGGTAGCAATCCTTGAAAAGAAGTTCATGAAGACTGTTTATTTTCAGTTTTGACTAGTTAATAGTTCCACAGTAAAGTAAAATCCTCTTAATATAAGGAACATAATGGGCTATGAAAACTTCTTAAATTATGCAATAGTGAACTCTACCTTACTTAACGATCTTACTAAGCATCCAGTAGGTTTTTTTAATGTCTTTGTTAGACACATTACAATAATACAAACTATTAAGGTTGATTTTGACATCCATGAAATATAATTTGCTCCACTTCAGTTCCAGATACTTCTTTCCCTCCTCTCACTTTTCCAACCCTTCCCCTATTTCCCTTCCTCTGTTCTACTGGTGATTCTTCTTTTTATTTATAGCTCTTTAAAATTGGTGCTTTATAGATATAGATAAAGGTGGAATTCACTGTGTTAAGTCCTTATATGTACATACCATAATTGGGCCAATTTCATTCCACCATTCCTCCCTTTTCCTTTCTTTCCCTCCTCCCTCCTGCTGTATCGCCTTCCTACTATACTGTTCTCCCTTCCATTTTCATGGGATTCCCCCACACACAACAGTGTTTTTTGAGAACTAGGGGCAATTAGTAATTAATATAACTTTCTAATGTTAAATGAAATGTTTCAAATTACACAGTGAGAGATTAGTTAGTATAATAATATTGTGATTTTATCCAAAACTTAAAATTAGCATATTATATAATTTATTTATTAAAAATAAAACATTATACCATAATTCTTGATTTATAAAAATATAAACTCAACATACAATATGGTATGCTATGATAATGGAAACCTTATTTAATAAAGATATACTTTTCAAAATGAATATGTTTGTGTGTATATATATGTATGTATGTGTAAAATTGAAAAAATAATTGACCACCTAAAATAATTTGGGTGGGCCTATTTTCTGAAGGACAGTTTGGTCTTTAATCAATTTTCATAACAGGCATTTCAGGAATAATCCTGAAATGATTGAATTTTTTTTAAAAATAGTGGTTTTTAAAAAAAATTGAATGATTCCAAAACATTTACAGCCAAATAATATGGGATTATAAGATTTGATGCAGATTTGAACACCATGGTAATGCAATATACCCATTAGGAAGACAAAAGGGCAAAGTTAAGTATCATTCATTCTTTGTATCATCATTATTTTATGAAACCCTTATATAAATAAATCTTAATTGGCAGAGGATGTAAAAGTGATGTTGTGAAACAATACATAGTACAGAAATTTTAAGAATCAGCTCCTGTGAGTGTGAAAATAAATTACAAACAGATCAAGGTTGCTAAATATGTGAAGAATTTCAGCTGGGAAAATTGCAGTTCAAAATTAAGGGTAGAATTTGGTTTTAGTGCTATGAATCAAACTGTCATTCTCTATTTTCTTGGTTTCTGTTAATATTTGCTACCTATCCTTCTCAGAGTGATAACATTCAGTCACTAAGTGTTTTTAATTAATTAAATACAATATATAAATGATCTAACATATATTAGGTATTGATATATTTTAGTTTTACTATATTTGAACAGAATAATACCATTTTAATTATTTTGTTTCATTTATATCCCTATTTTCATTATTAATTGTACCAATATATATTTTTTAATTTAGTAGTTTTTTTTTTCTTTCCACCATAAATGGAAATAGACAGCAACATTATTGGCCTGATATTTTTTGATTGTTCTTTAAAACAAAACTTCCAAATCTGGTTCTTGGAAAAAAAATACAGCTGATATGGAATATTTAGATTATATCATTTTTAAAAATTTTTATTAGTTATTGTTGGACCTTTATTCATTTATTTGTTTATATGTGGTGCTGAGAATCGAACCCAGTGTCTCACTCATGCTAGGCAAGTGCGCTAACACTGAGCCACAACCCTAGCCCCTAGATCATATCATTTTATGTATAAAATGTTTTGTTTTGAAGTATGTTTCTCTTCATTGTGAAATGCAATCCATATAAAAGAGAGAAAGATCCATGCTCACAATTAATAAAATGTTCCACTTTGCTGTGAATTATTTTGAACATATATATTATTTAAAGATCAAGGAGTATATTTATAATATTTTCTTAAGGAGAGAATTTACATAGCCAGGCATTGTGGTGCACATCTGTAATCCCAGCGGTTTGGGGATTACAGGTTCAAAGCCAGCCTCAGCAATTTAGTGAGGCCCTATGCAATTAGTGAGACCTGGTCTCTAAATTTAAATATATATATGGCTTGGAATGTGGCTCAGTGGTTAAGAACCCCTGGGTTCAATCTTTGAACCAAAAGAAGAAGAAGAAGAAGAAGAAGAAGAAGAAGAAGGAGGAGGAGGAGGAGGAGGAGGAGGAGGAGGAGGAGGAGGAGGAGGAGGAGGAGGAGAAGGAGAAGGAGAAGGAGAAGGAGAAGGAGAAGGAGAAGGAGAAGGAGAAGGAGAAGGAGAAGGAGAAGGAGAAGGAGAAGGAGAAGGAGAAGGAGAAGGAGAAGGAGAAGGGAATTTACCCATCAGTTTCTGAACATGCAAAATATTTATGATATGGAGTTGATACATATAAGATAATTATTATTTAATATTTACTCTTGGTCAGGCACTAGGCTATAGAAATGACAACAAAGAAAACAACTTTGAATAGTCATTTTCTCCTTAGATTCTCAGGCTACTGGGACAGGTCATTTTAAATAAATATGTGTGACCAATGCTTTAAAATGCTGTTATCAGCAAATGAAACCGGACACTCATCTTGGTCCAGAGAAAAAGGCAAAATTAGAACCCATACTGCTGATGTGAGGGAAGAGTAGCCCTTGAGATTAAAATGAAAATATTATTTAGAGACCTTGTATGTATTTACAAATACACATGCATATATACATATAAATATACATATGTAAATATATTTTAAACATAAATATATTGAAAACATAATAACTATAAATATTAAAATACATCATAAATATTGTGTATATCTCACTGCAGATCTTATGGTATCAGCTCAAAGTAGCCGTATTTTGGTACCGGGGATTGAACTCAGGGACACTTAATCCCTGAGCCACACCCCCCAGCCCTATTTTGTATTTTATTTAAAGACAGGGTCTCACTCAGTTGCTTAGTGCCTCAATAAATTGCTGAAGCTGTTTTGAACTCTTGATCCTCCTGCTTCAGCCTCCAGAGCCGCTGGGATTACAGTCGACAGCACCCGGCAGAAAGTAGTTTTTGACACTCCGAAGAGGAGATCAACTGCTTAATTATCATCCCAATTCATTGATTAAGAAGGAAATAGAGCCTGTTATCTTAAACCCATGATATATTTCATGATTTATATGAGTATTGAATAAATATGTACATATTATGTTGTATATAATTTTAATATTTTTTTTAGCTATCCTGCTCAGTTTGTTGCCTCCCCTGGATACTGAAGTAGGTACATGAGGGATCATTTAAAGTAATAAATTACAGAAGAGATAACCTCTCCACACTGCATCAACTCTTCCACACACATAAAATATTGCTGTATCTATGATATATTCTACTTGCATTGTGTTTGTATGGGAGTCTCTAGATTAGTATTATCCAATAGACATTTCTGCATCTATAGAACTGTTGCAGTGTAGTACACTCGAGCTGCATGTGACTATCAAGTACTTGATATCTGCTAGTGAGACCAAGGAACTGGAATTTTTAAATTATTCACTAATAATTTTGATGCAAATGGTAATTATCACAGGTGAATAGTGACTACTAGACAGTGCACTAGATTGGATCAGTCAAAAATCAATCTTATTGCCAATGGAGCAGAGCTTGCTAGGTGGTTCATTACACATTACACATTTCATTATATTAGCCTTTCAGAAAATGGGCTCCAGGCCTACCAAATGAGAATTTCCAATATCAGCATTATTGATATTTTGGATCAGACAGTTCTTTGGTATGTGTAGGGGAGGTGTTCTGTGTATTACTCCTAACCTTTATTTGTCTCTTGGATGACAGAAACATCAATATCCCCAACTTAGGGCAACACAATATCTTCAGATATTGTCAAATGTCACCTGGGATTTAAGGAGCATCCATTAGAGAACCACCGTTAAGTGTAATTATTCCTGTTGAAATTCTGACCCTTCTTTGGGAAAATTGTCTTTAAGAATACCTGGCTTATTTAAGGAGGTTCACTGACATGTCCTGTAGACTGAATGTCTGAATATATGTATGGAATAGCTGAAGTTATGACTATGTAGTCAGAGGTGGAGAGAAAACAATGCAGGAAAAAAAAAGAAGTGGCGAACTAATTCCATTACAAACTCAATAAAAGATTAAATTTTAAATCAGATACTTTTGAGTCTTTGCACTTTTGACTTTGCAATGTGACTTGCTCTGTGTTTCCTTGGAATTACTGTCCATTTGAAGAGTTTCTAATTTTACATTATTTGTTTGGGCACATTTAATTGAACAAGTATTTAAACACATTCTTAAATCTCACCCCTGTGTGATAAGAATAGAAATAAAAATCTGTTCTAAATCTGTTCAGGGTCAGAGTCACATTTATAACCTCAAATGAAAGCAAATTGACACAGTACACGTGAAGAAGGAATGGGTCTGGTCACAGGCAGTGAGGGTGAAGAAGGTATTGTCTATAGGTGTAGTCCTAAATACAAAAATTCTAGAAGCAACAGTTATATACAGTCTTAGAAAGAGGAGTCTCTGGACTCAGAATATGTAGATTCAAGTCCAGTCAGGCATATTCAAGCTGTGTGACCTTTGGAAATTATGTTCTTCATAATTTCTTCATAATATTCTTCATGTCCTTCAGCCTGAATTTTCTCATATTAATTGTATAAAGGAAAACTCTATCTAGGTACTTCATCTTTGATTTAGCATTGAGAATAAACTAAAATGCTCTGAGTATTTGTAGCATTATAAACACAACTAGATAATCATCTCTTTATGAGCTCATCATGTAATCTGGGCTGCAATAACTTATGTTCATAATGAAGGCCTACAACAATGTAATAACTACCTGTGATTTTTTTTCAGAGTACATAGTATATATTAATTTTTAGTAAAACATTTCTCATTTATCTGAAAAGCTTGACTTCGGTCTACCAAATTAAAATTGATTGTATAGACTATAATTTGTCATTGTGTTAATGTCCTCTTTATTTTTTAAGCTGAAATATTAATATCTTTGGTGGTTTTAATACAAAATTTTAAGCTTTTTTGGAAACAAATATACATGTGTTTACTAATAACTTAAGTGCACATTTCATTCTATTTATTCCTACTGAGTGTAGAAAGATGCCTCCATGATTTGTTGGGGATCATCTTAGATATAGAGCTATATATGATAATAAGGAAGATATAATTCAATTCAGCAATTACCAAATGCCTTTTATTTTCAGGTGGTTATGAAGAAAATATGCCAGCATTGTATTTAAAAAATTGTCAATTCTTGACATAATACTTCTAAATATGTTTTAGATTTCAAATTATTTGTTTCTCTCTATACCAAAGAAAATATGAGATAGGAAAATACCCATAATAAAAGGCAAAAGAAATTTTGACTGTATGGTATGTTGAGGAATATCACTTTAAAATTGTGCTATGATGTTTTAAAATCGAAACCTAGAATGCAGAGTTTTGCAAGGTAGGTAGGGATTATGAAAATATGATGAGCTCAAATAAAATCAGTTTTTAAATTTTGAGGGAGTTCTCTAGGAATTGTGCATTATAGACCAAATTGTGAAAGTATGATATTTAAAATAAAATGCATGTCAAGAAAATATATCTTGACTATATAAAAGACTAATATTAAGAAAACTTGGGAAAATTTTTATATAAGTTCCATTTCAAAAATAGCTCTAAGTTTTTTAATTGATGATGTTGTAAACATATGTAAGTAGAATGCTTTGGTTTAAATGTTTGTGTCCCCTGCCCAAATCCATGTTGAGGTGTAATCCCCAGTGCAACAATATAAACAGGTAGAGATGATTAGGCCATCAGAACTCAGTCCTTGTAGATGGGATTGTTGCCCTTCTAAATGAGATTGTTGCCCTTCTAAAACAAACTTAACAAGGAGAAAATCCATCCCTTTTATTCTCTTTGTTCCTTCTGCCATATGAAGACAGTGTTCTTCCCCACCAGAGGACACAGTAATAGGCTTCATCTTGGAAGTACAGAGTGAAATCTTACAGGACATCAAATCTGCCAGAGAATGGATAGATATTGAATGGATGGATATTTTCAGATTCCAGAACTACAAGAAATACTTCCTATGATTTGCAAATTACCCAGTCTATAGTATTTAGTTATAGCAACATAAGGAAACTAAGCCAGTAAGGATCTCCATAAATAAGTATTTTGAAATGATTGAAGAAAAACTGAGCAAAAGAGCTTGGCCTAATTACTTTCTCTATTTGTTTATATTAAAAAGGTTTGATTGCCTTGATTAAGTGCACTACTATGATACACAGATGGTCTGTTAATAAACAATGTCAGAAAATGAAGTATTTCCAACAGAGTTAATATTTTATAGTTTTCCATGAATTCAGAAATATAAATATATAAATATTTTTACAATAATTCCAACCCAATAAAGTACATCGATGATGGAATAGAATCCCCAAATTCTGGATTGAGAATTAATTTATTTTAATGCTCTTGGAAGACACTACCTATTTGGATAAATCAATGTTGGGGTGACCCTCAGGGAGTTATAAAGTATATAGAGAACACAGAAAATAGTTCTAAGTTATAAAGCTATTTGAATTACTGCAGTTTTATAGAAGAGCTTTTTAAAATTTTTATTTGTTCTTTTTAGATATACATGACAGTAGAGTATATTTTGACATATTATACAAACATGGGTTATGTCTTATTCTAATTAGGATCTCAGTACAGGATGTGGAGATTGATTGTGGTGTATTCATATATGTACATAAGAAAGTTTTATCAAATACATTCCACTGATTTTCCTATTCCTATCCTGCTCCCTTTCCTTCATTCCCCTTTGTCTAATCCACTGAACTTTTATTCTTCTCCTCCCCTACACCCTTTTTGTGTGTTAGCATCCATGTATCAGAGAGAACATTCAACCTTTGTTTTTTTGTTTTTGTTTTTTTGGAATTGGCTTATTTCACTTAGCATGATAGTCTCCAGATCCATCTGTTTACTGGAAAATGTCATAGTCATTGTTTTTTTATGGCTGAATAATATTCTTTTCTCTATATATACCACATTTTCTTTATTCATTCATTTTTAAGGGCACCTAGGTTGGTTCCATAGCTTAGCTATTGTGACTTAAGCTGCTATAAACAGTGATGTGGCTGTGTCACTGTAGTATGCTAAGTTCAATTCCTTTGGATATACACTGAAGAGTGGTATAACTGGGCCAAATGGTGATTTCATTCCTAGTTTTTGAGGAATCTTCATACTGCTTTCCAGAGTGGTTACACTAATTTGCAGTTCCACCAGCAACATATCAGTATATCCTTTTCCCCACATTTATTGTTGCTTATATTCTTGATTGAAAGTGTTCCTAGTCCCTTCGTGATCAATGGTCACTCGGCTACCTTGTCGAGGGGCTGGGCGGTGGGGGATGTAGAGATGCAGAATCAACACACAGACTCTGGAAGCTGTTGAGAGAACTGGCTGGAGACCCGCCTCAGGTCATAGTCCAGTAGTTCAGTTTATTTTTGGAATGCACACAACAGTTATAGGGTTTGAGTGGGGCGTGCCTGTCAATCATACATAAGCAAGACAATATCCATAAGCCAATCATCTTCTGCCTAATGTAACCACACTGTGAGGAAACTCTAAATATTGCTGTCCTGGCAGAAAGCAATCTGGAAGGGTCTTTAGCCCTTACTGAGTCAGGGGTTTCATGCCCTGAAGCCCCTGACTCTGTTTCTTGGCTGGGCAGTTTGGCAATGCTAACCACAAGTGCTGAGGATGTGGTTTCACCCCATCCTGCAGGCACTCCAGTCAGACCTGAAGGAAGGTGAATATTTCAAGCACTTCCAAGCTGCTAGTAGCTGCTAGCTGTGAATGAAACTTATTCCAACACTTGATCATTGACATTCTGACTGGAGTGAGATGAAATCTCAGTGTAGTTTTAATTTGCATAGAAGATCTTTTATTATAATGATAAGAAGACTCTTTAAAGATGGAAGGGTGGGGGTAGGGAGTCAATCATTTGGGAGTTTGTGCTTTGCAGTGAATAGAAGCCCAAAACAAATCCACACATTGTAACTGAACAAATGAAAGAAAAATTTTCCCCTGGTGTGGTTGGAGGAGTAATTTAGGATAAATAACTAACTGACTTCTAGTCAGAGCCATAGAAATAATTCATATATGTTGCTTTATTTAAAATTTATGGAGCACATGTGACCTCCTTGAACTTGGAATCAAATCAAATGCTACAACCTCAAATGTTTATGTCAACAAGAACCTTACTTCTGCTTCTTGAGTTCTTCTCATAATACAGAGTCCGGATCTCCAAGTCTTTCACCCATTTTTAATGACACATATGTGGGTGTGCTTGCTGACCTTTTGTGTCAGTAGATCTTATCTAAAATCAACACAAATTAGCACTGAATTTCTAATAATGTTTGAACTCCAATGGGATGTTACAAGTGTTTCAACCCTTTCCTCCCATGTTTCTCATTAGCTCTTAGGCAAATTTATTCATCTCATTCCCAATAAATAAGATCAATACCAAAAGCTATTGAAAGGAGCCTTCTGTGCTTGGCTGACTATAATGTAGATATATATGTCTCCCAAGTTTACAAATGACTCATTTTGCATATTTGAAAAATTAATAATTGACATATAAGAAGAAGAAGTAGAAGGTGAGGGCAAAAAGAGAGAGAGATGAAAAAAGAAAGAGGAATTCCAAGATGAATCTTTTTTTTTTTTTTTTAGTATATAAACTGTTTATTAACAGAAAAAGCCTACCGACTCATTTCTTTTTGGACACATCCACAGTATAGCCACAGTGCCCAGTGTTCTTGGTATGCTGGACTCAGACATGAAGTCCCAGAAGTGGCACAGCCCACTCTGGGCCCTAATCTTCTAGTTGCTCTAGGTCTTCCCCAAGCTTGTTGTTTAGACCCCTGGCTGGAACCTGGCTGTATTTTTCATCCTTTACATACTTACATATTTTCAAGAACCAGTCTGGGATCTTGTAGTTTCATGGATTCTGCATAATTATTATTACGTGTTCAACTTCATTCTCAGTGAGTTCTCCAGCCCCTTGGTACGGACAATATCTGCTTTCCTCAACACCATATGAGCATATCTTTGCCCCACACCCTTAATGGCAATGATGGCAAAGGCTCTTTTCTGCCACCCATTGAAATTTGTGCTGAGTACTTGCAAAATGTGCTGGAACTTCTAAGGAATCACTATAGATATGGCAGCAGCAGATTGGTAGCCTGCAGGCCTCCTGTGGAATAGAATAGATTAATTACTTTACAGAAGGATTTCAGGTCTTTCTTAAAAATGTTTAAACTTAATGTACCCATGAAGGTTGGATCAAATCCTGTTTCCAATATTCATTAGGACACATATGCTGCTATTCAGAGAAGACAATTATTATGACGCAGGTCATTGTGTACTGTGTCTTTTTAGTAACAATAGGAACTATGTGTAGTGAACTGAGGGCTGTAGTGCATGCCTGAAATCCCAGTGGTTTGGGAAATTGAGGCAGGAAGATCACAAGTTCAAGGCCAGCCTCAGCAACTTAATGGGACCATGTCTTAAAAATATATGTGTGTGTATATGTTCCATATATGTGTGTGTATATATAGAACTGAGAATGTGACTCAGTGGTAAAGTGCCATAGGTTCAATCCTCAGAACAATGACAAATAAATAAATAAAGATATATAGTGAACTCATCTCAAAATCATTTTATTTCTGTATTTCTAAAAATATACTAGTTTAGTTTTTGTTTAAAAAGCTGGTTTAAAAATAGATGACATAGGGCTGGGGATGTGGCTCAAGCGGTAGCGCACTCGCCTGGCATGCGTGCGCCCGGGTTCGATCCTCAGCACCACATACAAACAAAGATGTTGTGTCCGCCGAAAAAACTAAAAAATAAATATTAAAAATTCTCTCTCTCTTTCTCTCCCTCTCTCTCACTCTCACTGTCTCTTAAAAAAATAGATGACATATGGTGTAAAAGGCAGAGATAAAAAAATGGAATTTTTTTCTGTAATAATACAATACTCAGAACCATATCCTATTTACAACAGGAATGAGATGCTATATGGAAATTCAGAAAACAGAAAAATAATGTAGGAGAACTTGTAACAGCAGCAATCAGATAAAATCCATTCTGCATTTCTAGTAAAGAAGATTTAGAGGCCTATACACAAGTTAGAACTTTTTTAGCAAAGGTAAGGGTAAGAAGGATCAAAATCTACAATTATTTTCATAGGAGTAGAAATTGCAGGGACCACAGTCAATTACAACACACTCAATTGACTGATTTTCAAGAGAGCACTTGGTCAACTGATTTGGGGACTTAATGACATCTGTAACATCTGTTCACAGCAATATGTAAATTAGTGTTTGATTGAGTAACTGGGAGGTATATATACTCCAGGGAATGGGAAACTGAGGAGACATCTTAATATTCTCCCTGTCATAATGCCTACAGGCCATAGGTTAATATTTGTCTCCTTGGGGAGCTCTTACAAATTTTCCCAAGGACACATGAGGAAACATGTTTATTAGAGCATTGTTTGTAAGGAACTAGTCAGAAACAATTTAATGTAAATGTCTATTAATAGATTAATGGATATAAAAGGTATTATTTTTATATAATGTGAAACAGTGGGCTGGGGTTGTAGTTTTGGTGGCAGAGCATTTCTCTAGCATGTGCAAGACCCTGAGTTCAATACTTCATACCAAAATAAAAAAGATTAAAAAATATGAAATATGTAATTGAGCCATATGTATCAAAATAGATGAACCTCAAATATATAATATTGAAAAAATGCCAGTTTTAGCAGAATCCATAAAGTTTTATATCATATTTAAAAGATAGTATCTTCAATACTTCTCTTAGGGGTATCAAAGCAAATAACACCTATAATATAATTAACTTTAAAAAAAGCAATTAGGATATAGAAAAGAACTTCACAGAATGTGAAATTTTAATTTAATATAAAATAAGCATTTTTATTAAAAATTTGGAAAGTGCACATTAAACAACTAGATACTACTTCATATCCTTCTGAAGTTCTGGCAACAACTAAAAAGTGTGAAAAGCCTCATGTAGGTTAAGATCATTCATAGAATGTCAATAAATATGCATATCGATGTAATTATTTTGTCCATTGAGGTACTTTTTAGCAATGACTGGTTATTGAAAATGTCATAATCTGAGTACGTAGAGGGATTCCTTCTGTCATGAAAAGGAGATGTACATGATTATATTTATTGACAATTTCTCATAAGAGTAAAAATTTGAAGCCAGGCATGGTGGCACACACCTGTAATCCCAATAGTTTGGGAGGCTAAAGCTGGAGGAGTGCAAGTTCAAAGCCAGTCTCAGCAATTTAGTGGGGCCCTAAGCAACTTCATGAGACTCTGTCTGTAAATAAAATTAAGAAAAGTTGGGGATTTTTAAACCTTTTTTATTTTGATATGAAGTATTGAACTCAGGGCCTTGCACATGCTAGGGAAGTGCTCTGCCACCAAACTACAAAAAAAAAAAATGCAACTACCTAAATGTCAATAATAAGAGAAGAAATTAACAAATAGGGGGTCAGTATGCATACAATGAATATTATATCTGTTTATCTAGTAGTCATAGCTGAATGAATGGAAGAGTATTTGTGTGTTTCTTAATGTCCATGATTCCACTGATAGGTATTTGCAGACTTTTTAGTGAACTATGCTTGCCCACGTGTGTGACTGTTAAAATAAATGTGTATATTCCTTTTAAAGAAACTTTATGTAAGAATTATGAAATGTGTTACAATTTTGAGGCTCAGGCTAAGTGAGTGCTACTATAGCTATTATGTAATATGGCAAGAACAGAGTGATCAGTAACCTGGATTTTGAAGTGATTCAGATAAGGCAGAGAGGAATGATGATCATCATCTCCACAAAATATTTATAATATCTTACAAATACTGATGACACAAACCAGAAAAGTCCTAAATAAATCCAGAAATACACTGTGTAAATGCATTGGAAAACTTAAAATAGTGAAGATATGAGTTCCTCCCAAATTGGTCTATAGATCTGTAGGTTTGCCTTAATTACTTTGAAAATTTCAGCAGTTTTTTGTAGACACAGAAAAAGCTTATTCTAAAATTTATATGGCATGGCACAAGCCTGTAATAGCTAAAACAATCTTCCAAAAGAATAAAATGGGAAAAATATTTTTTACCCAATATTAAGGTTTACTGCATAACTATGATAATAATGACAATGTAGTGTTGGTGGAGGAACAGAATGAAGACCCAGAGGCAGACCTTCACAATGTGCCCTACTAATTTTTGACAAAGGTGCAAAACTAATTCAATGGAAAAAGTATAACCTTTTCAACACACACTGCCATAGCAATTGGACATACCATGTTAAAAAAAAAATCAACTGGACATCCCTACATTAAAGAAAAAAAATCTTGACCTAAACTTCACTTCTTATTTAAGAATTAACTTAAATGTTAAAGGTAAAATTTTAAAACTTTTGAAATAACATACAGGAAAATCTTTGGGTACTGGGTTATGTGAAAAGTTCTTAGACCTTCGACCAAAAGTATGATTCTTAAGAGGAAATATTGATAAATTGGACCTCATAAAAATAAAAACTTTGCTCTGCAAAAGATCCTGTTAAGAGGATGAAAAGCTATCCAACAAGGAACTAGTATATATAACATATAAACTCACAAAGTTCAACAGTAAAAAATAAATGATTCTTGTAAAACTAATTATGCACTCATGGGAATTTATCTCATACAAATAAAAATTCATGTTCACATCCAAAGTTTTATGCTAATAGACTGATTGTAGTGGCTTTATTTTATTAGTCCAAATTGGAAACAACAAAATATCCCTCAAGGGATGAATGGCTAAACAAACTATGGTACAATTCCTACCATGGCATTTTGGTATAAATAACTTTCTTGATATAAGATGTTTGAGAATTGGCAACCAGACTAATAATTTTCAGGGGCCAGGAATGAGGCATACTTGGTATAAAGGCAATACAAAGGATCCCGATGGTGATGGAACAATATATCTTCACTGAGTTAATACTGATATCTTTTTTGACAGATATATAGTACTAACATTTTACAAGATGTCATCATTGGGGAAACATGATAAAGTATACACCAGGTCTCTCTGTATTGTTTGTTATACCTGCATGTGAATATATAATTATCTCAGAACAAAATTTTAATTAAAATTCAGTATAATTAATGATTAAAATTCTAGGTTCTAGAAACAGACTACCTGGTTTCAAATTCTTATTCTACAAATTCAGGGTTTTTTGCTACAAGAGTAGATTTTAGGTACTCTTGACACAAAAATATATAGGATGATGGCTATATTAATTTTTATGACTGTAGTGACCATTTCACTAACTATATGTATATGAAAATATCATATTATACACATTAAGTACATACAATGACTTTTTTTTAAAGACCACAAGAGGCTGGGGTTGTGGCTCAGTGGTAGAGCTCTTGCCTAGCATGTGTGAGGCATTGGGTTCAATTCTCAGCACAGCATATAAATAAATAAAGGTTCATCAACAACTAATAAAATATTTTTTTAAAAAAAAGATAAGTAGTAAAAAGAAGTTAGGAGCTGGGGTTGTGGCGCAGCAGTAGAGCACTCGCCTAGCACATGTGAGGCCCTGGGTTCGATCCTTAGCACCACATAAAAATAAATAAATAAAATAAAGGTATTGTGTCCAACTACAACTAAAAACTAAATATTAAAAAAGTCAGAGTTATAAATGTGATGGTTTATCCATACAGTCTTGCAAATTATATTTGTTACATTCATTTACTTATATTTTACAATGTTTCTTTTAGAAATGTAAATTGTTTACTTAGCAAGCAAAATAACTCATTTGCCTTATATTATTTTGATCTACAAATATTTCCATATCCAAGTCTGTCTATATTCTTCTCATTCTCTCAACTTCTGCTATTCAGAAAACCTCTAGGTCTGTCTCTTGCTTTCACAGATTTGCAAACTACAAGTAAAATAAATCATGGAGCCAATTTAAAACCAATGTGAAGCTTTGTTCTTCCACATAGAGTAGTGGGGGAAATGGATGCCTAAGAATTTTATTATGATATGGTAAATGTTATGATAGAAGAATGCAAATCCTCATATAGGTTAACAAAAGAAGGATATTTAATCTGAACTCCAAGAGTTATGGAAGTCTATCTAGAGGAAATGGCTCCTGATTTAGGTCTCAAAATTCAATAATGAAAGAGTAAGGAAAAGACAAGTTTTCTACGAAAAGGAAACTTAGGACAAATGATAAAGAGATATGAAGTTGCTTGCTATCGAGGTCCAAAAGCAGTCCAATAATTCAATTGCACAAAATGAGTGGTGAGCAGTAGTAAGAAATAAAACTGGAAAGAAGAAATAATGAAAAGGTTTCAGTTTACCTAAAACATTTTACATCATGGTAAGATAAGTATTATATTTTGTTGAAGAAAAAGAATAATTAAAAGTTTTTTAAGTATATGAGGCATAGGTAATTTTAATTTCATATAAACCACTTTGCGAGTAGGGTTGGGGGAATGGATTTGAAAAACCTCACAATAAAAAAGAGATCATTTTGAGGGTCGCTGAAATAATAATGCAAGCTAGAGTTGAGAAGGACTTAAATAGAAAAACGACATTTGAAAATGAAAGGGTAGATTCCAGAAATGTTTGAGCAACAAAATTGGCAGAATATGGTGATTCACAGGAAGTAAGAGAAACAGAGTAGTTGTATTTGTTATCATAGTAAATTACCTCTGCAGCTGCAAACAACAATAAATATTTATTATCTTACACAGTTTCCATGGGTTTGGATTCTGGGGCAACTTACCTGGATGGTTCTGGCTCAGGTATTCTTATATGTTAATGTCAGCTAGTGCTGCATGTTAGCTGGCCTGATAATGGTTGGAGGATCTGCTATCTGGGTAACTCACTCACATGGAGGCTGGCAAGAGACCTAACTAAGTTCCTTGTTTGCTGTGGCAGGAGAAATAATGTCCTTGCCAATGAACATTTTTATAAGGTTGCTTGAATGTCTCCGTGATATGGCATCTGGCTTTCCCTACAACCAGTAATTCAAGAAGAAGGACAGATAGAAAACTGTAACCCTCTTTATGATTTAGCCTTCAAGTCAATCAGGCATTTATGAAATACCTTATAGAAGTAGGAGTTGACCACACACAGGCATGAATGACATGAAAAAAAAAATCATTACAGACACAGCCGTCAATAAAGTCCACAGTTTCTTGGGTGTTAGGTGGATTACAATGAGAACTACATGATAATCAATAGAAAATGGGCAGGATTATTGTAGTTTATTTGTTTGGTGTGTCTTGTTTCTTGAAAGTGGAAGGTGTCAAGTTAAATTTTGGAACTATATGACAAATTCCTATATGACAACTATATGTCAAGTTCCTAAATATGCTTAGAAAGTGTGTGTGTGTGTGTGTGTGTATATGTGTGTGTGTGTGTGTATATATATATATATATATATATATATATATATATATATATATATAATGATGGAGAAATAGATATTTTGGAATCATCAGCTTTTATATGGTACTTAAAAACTTAAGATTAGGGCTGGGGTTGTAGCTCAGTGGTAGAGCACTCACCTAGCACGTGGGAGGCACTGGGTTCAGTCCTCAGCACCACATAAAAATAAATGAATAAATTAAAAAGGTATCATGTCCATATACAACTAAAACAAGGAAATATTTTTTTAAAAATCTTAAGATTAGTCAAATTGTCCAATTAGAGCATTAAAAATGAAATGAGAGAAAACATTGTTTTAAAAGTTTCAGCATGAAAAAAAATTAAATGACCAGAGAAGAAGAAATAATGAAGATTGGAATGGTAAAAATAAAGGAAGTGAATAGTTTAAGAAAAATAGCAGTTAGCAAAGTCAAAGAATGAAGAAATATCCAGAAAACTAAAAATGAGGATTGGATTTGGCAATATTTATGCCACTAAATGATGTTGCCAGAGCAGTTTCAAGTGTGGTAATATTAAGACAGAAAAAAGATAAGTTTTTTGTTGTTATTGTTTGTTTGTTTGTTTAAAATTTTATTAGTTTTTGATGGACCTTTTTTTATTCATTTTAATTACATGTTGTGCTGAGAATTGAACCCAGTGCCTCATACATGCCAGGCAAGCACTCTACCAATGAGCCACAGTCCCAGTCCCAGATTTCAGAGTTTTAAGTACAGGAAAATTAAATAAAAATAATTGTAAATATGTATTAGTTGTATTCTTCTCTAGAAAGAGAAACTCTTCAGAATACTTAAAAAATAGGGAATATAGGGGGCTGGGGTTGTAGCTCAGTGGTAGAGCACTTGCCTAGCATGTGTGAGGTACTAGGTTCAATCCCCAACACCACATAACACTAAATAAACAAAATTAAGGTATTATGTCCATCTACACCATCTGCTATGGTTTGGATTTCCCTTTAAAAATCCCATGCAGTTGTGTTCAGAGATGAGGCCTTTGGGAGGTGGTTGGATCATGAGGGGGTCTGACTTCATGAATGGACTTATGAATTCACAGCTTAATGTGCTATTAGAAAGCAGTGGAAACTTCAGGAGGTGGGGCAGAATTAGAGAAAGTAGGTCATTGGGAACATGCCCTTGAAGGGTGTAGTTTGTCCCCCCATCCCTTTTCTTCTTTCTATGTCCTCTCTCTTCTCTCTCTCCTTCCTGGTTACCCTGAAATGAGCATCTTTGCTTCACCACATGAACCACATACTCCCTCCATGATGTTTAGTCTCATCACCACAGGCCCAAAGTGATGGGGCCAAGTTACCATAGACTGAAACCTGTGAAACTGTAAGAAAAAATAAATCTTTATTCCTTTAAGTATATTTCTCTTCGGTATTTGTCATAGTAACACAAAGCTAACACATGTTATCTCAGAAATTGCTGAAGGGATAAAGTAAGGATTTGAAGTTACTGATACCCTGAAATCACAGTATCCTGGAGGAAGTTAGAATCAACTCTTGTGGGACATGGAGCCATAAAACAAAAGCAGCTGTTGCTGAACCTGCCTTGTTGAAAGGCCGTGAAAATAACTGTGTTCTAATAGTGTCTCCCATTGGCAGACTACAGCTGAAGACAATTGAGCTGACAATCTAGGAGAAATATTTCTCCTGGGGTCAGTCCCAGTATGATACAAAACAGAAAAAAAAAGGAACGGATGTGACATCAAAGAAACATGTGACATAACTATTTTTTAAAATGTACTAACCCTGTAAAGACAAACCAAATTTAGAAGCCCCATGTGAAAACCTTTGTAGAAGTTTAATGCATAATGAAAAATGACTTTCATTTAAGATATTTCAAAGTCTAGGCATATGCTCTAGGTAAAATACCTATAAATTGAAGCGCTTTTATCTCACCACTTTCAATGTAGAAAGATTTAGCCTGACTTGAAATAATTGGGCTTGATATTATCTCTCATAATACAGGAAATCATCAGGAATTCCCTGCACAGAATATATTCATGCAAGATTTAGAACTCATTTTATTTCTAATTAAATATTTCCTTTCTTTTTGATTCAGTGAATTTTTCATTTTTAAAGATATGAAATAGTAATAAAATGAGATGTATACAGACATTCACCCTAGCCATAAGTTAGACAACATGAAAAATATAATTTTATCACTCGAGTTACTATAGATATTGGTCCATCAAAAATTTAAATATTATCAATCTAGTAGGATATTCGGTGGTATACAATTATAATAAGCATTGTTGAAGGGCTCACAACATCCATTCCCTCCCTCTTTGTGAATCCTTATGGAATCTTGATTTAGTTCAAATATTTAATATTCTCATTCAATCTGCCTCAGGGGAATCTGGTTCCACATATCTCAGTGGTGTGAGATTGACTGGCTTAAGCTAATTAGTACATACTATTTCCTAGATACTGGAAAAAAAATTGGGCAAGTGGCATAAATGGATTATTGGGGCGTGGGGATAAAGATTTCTCAGAGTGCTGTAATGCAAGAATTCTTTCTTTTTCTCTGCAAAATTGTTACATGCTCTTGTGGGGGACATACCTGCTGAAGCCATCTTGATATCAGCTAGGGAAAAGGGGCAAGGGTAAAGTCAAAATAATTTCAAGAAAATTAGGCAAAAGTTATTGACTTATCCCCAACCTGAAACCTGACCTAAAACTTCTCGGTCAGTTATGTGAGTAAATAAATTTTTAAGAATTATTTAGGTCAGTTTGAATTGTGTTTTCTCTTTCTTGGCTGCCAAAAAACATCATAAATCAATGTACCAAGTATGTGTATATGTGCATTTCTAAACTTATGAATCCTACACTTCATTCTTAACAATGTAGATTTCATTTTAAACACTAAGATATTGAGAACAATGCCAACAGAATCTATATACAATCTCAAGTAACAGTGATATCTAATGTATAGTTTTTTTGGAAATGAATTTTAGCTCAGTAAAAGGACTTGTGCTCTTCTTTTACTTCATATCTTAATGTTCTAAATTAAATCTTTCTTTACACTTGAATTGACTCTTCCTCTTTGTATATGATCTATCCTTATGTGAACGAGTCAACATCTGCTTACTGAACCATTAACAAAATACAATTAATAAATCTTAGTATTTAACCTAAAATTCAGTAGTATTGTAAAGGTCGGGTGAACATCGGAGGAAAAGACCACCAAGAGACTGTCTCATGCAACAGCAAAGGGTTTATTGGGGGTCCAGCATGCTGGGGCTCAGAGCTCACTTCAGAGGAGCAAAGAACAAAGAGCCCCGGGAACAACTTGAGCAGAGCTTATATACATTCTTTGGAGGGGGCAGGGACTTCACATACATCATAGCATCCTTTAGCAAATCATCACATACTGTGGGAAAATCAAATAACAACTCTAAAACATGATTAGCACATTCACTGGCGGAAACAGATCGGGTGGGGGTGATTGGTCAGTACTAAGATGAGTATATATTTAAACTGATTGGTTTAAGCCCTGAGGTGTGTATGGGCGGGACTGCATGGTTTCTGAGGAAAGGGGGTTGTTCTCATTGAGCAACTAGGTGGTCAGAGGAGATTTTCGACACACATCTAATGGGCAGTTCCGGGAATTGTTTTACTGCCACATGAATTTCAGGTTCCGAATGCAACTTAAAAACTTTTCAGGACAAACCTTATCCTTTACATTTCAATTTTTTTTTTTATCCTTTCAGTATAGTAGATACTAGAGCAAAAATTCTCACCAGTCCTGGAATCCCTAACTCTTTTCTAAATCATTTTAAACACTTCAGTTTTTATTTATTTTATTTTTAGTTGACAAATAATAATTTTATATATTTATACGCTAGACTGTGATGTAAATCAAGATAATTAACCTACTACCTCACCTATTCATTTTTTTTAAAAGAGAGAGGAGAGGGAGAGAGAGAGAGAGAGAGAGAGAGAGAGAATTTTTTAATATTTATTTTTTAGTTTTCGGCGGACACAACATCTTTGTTTGTATGTGGTGCTGAGGATCAAACCCGGCTGCACGCATGCCAGGGGAGCACAATACCGCTTGAGCCACATCCCCAGCCCACCTATTCATTTTTTAATGAGAGCATTTAAAATCTATTGTCTTAGCAGTTTTGAAGTATAATACATTATTATTAACTAGAATCTGTAATTTAATAGATCACTAAATTCCTTTTTGTTGTTAGATAATGAAATGCACTGACCCTCTTCCATGGAGGAAAATTATATAATAGGTAAATACAACAAAAACTTGCATAAACTCTACTGGATTCTTAGTGTGAGTAATGACAATTCCTGTAATAGGTTACCCTTTATTCAATAGCAAAATACAGCTTAAGGAAAAACCTCTACCATTGTTAAGGCACATCATTTACAAAAATTTAAATAAATCTGACAGATAACCTTTTAATGAGGAAGAATTTACCTTGTATTTCTGGGTTTGAGACCTAAACTTGGAGAAAAAAATGTTAGCTCAG
This sequence comes from Urocitellus parryii, assembly GCF_045843805.1. Taxonomy (NCBI): domain Eukaryota; kingdom Metazoa; phylum Chordata; class Mammalia; order Rodentia; family Sciuridae; genus Urocitellus; species Urocitellus parryii. The sequence continues at coordinate 110,081,632 of NC_135547.1, forward strand.
AGATAACTATAATCTTATTCATTGTGGTGTCCCTGAACACATAACTTGAATATATTTTGTTATTGGTCTTTTTCTAGGGGGTAGGTACCAAGGATTGAACTCAGGGGCACTCTACCCACTGATCCACATCCCAGTCCTATTTTTAATATTTTTCTTAGAGACAGGGTCTCACTGAGTTGTTTAGCGCCTCACTTTTTGCTGAGGCTGGCTTTGCTGAGGAACTCATGATCCTCCTGCCTCAACCTCCTGCGCCACTGAGATTACAGGTGTGCACCACCACATCCATCTGTTATTGGTCTTAATGCTGGGGATTTCTTTTATTTTTGCACGTTTGAAGTAACAACTCTTCAAAGATATTCATCTTACATATATTTATATGTGGTTTATATGCTTATATGTGATTTAAGTAATACTTAAATACTCTGAAGGAGTTAATTTGTATTCATCATACTTTAAACATAAGATTTGGTTGATATTTGGAAATACTGTATCACATACTTATTAAAGTGTCTGATAAAACTACACATGAAAAGGGATCCAACATGGCGGCCGGCGAGCAGGCAGCATTTTCTATACCTCCGCAGTAACGGGATCAGAGAGACACATAAATACACTTGCATGGGACATGCTGAGGAACTTCTAACAATTTTCCACTGAAAGGAGACCTGCCGATAACTAGTAAGTCTGTGGGAGGGGTCAGTTGGTCCCAGGTGAGTGAATCTCCGCAACGCGGATCAGGGACACAATCCCGCCGGCCACCGCTGAACTGCAGCGAACATAGGAACCTACTGGGCCCCGCAGGCCTGAGTCTGTGAACTGACTCTAGCGGCTTGGTGCTAGGATCCACACTCCTAACACCCCACCCCACCCCCAGCCAGTTCGGAGCAAAGCGGACCAGGGACACAATCCCGCCGGCCGCGGGCGGCGGCCAGACTGGGCCCCACAGGCTTGAGTCTGTGAACGGCCTCCGGCGGTCCAGCAATAGGATCCACATTCCTACCACCCCACCCCACCCCCAGCCGGCTCGGAGGCGGCCAGACCAGGCTCCGCAGGCCTGAGTCTGTGAACTGCCTCTAGCGGTTTGGCGCTAGGACTTTGGCAGCGCTTAGTGCTGAGTTCCAGCTTTGAGACAGAGGAGAGAAGCGGTCCAGTTGGGTTCCAGACACCGGTCGGACCACAGAGGAGGACAGCAGCCGCCATTTCGGAGAGATGATGTAATCATCCCCATGTTCTATTGATCTCAGCTCATCCAGCGACGGAACAGGTGATTTCAGGCTGGTAGTTGCCTGCGTCTAGCAGACAGATTTCTTGCTCAGGCTCGGGACTGGGGATCTTGTGGAGAATACTCCTAGAGGCTCATGCCTGGCAAGGCGTGTACCGGGCACTGAGCAGCTGGATTCTGGTTCCCGGGGCTAACCTGGCCCAGGTCTGAGGAAACTGCGGAGACTGCCGGTGGAGGCCAGCTCCAAGTGGAGCGTGCGCTGAGCTAGGGGCGACTGGGTTCTGACTCCCGGAACAGTTTTGGCCTGGGGCTAGGGAACCCGTGGGGGTCGCTCGCTGGAGCCAGCTCCCAGCGGAGAGTGTATCGAGATAGGAGAGGCGGGGTTCTGGCTACCGAAGCTGCTTTGACCCAAGGCTAGGGAACCAGCGGTGTCTGCTTCTCAGTCAGGGTCCTGTTGGGTGCTGTGGGGGCAGAGTGGAGCTTCCACCTGCACCCAGAGCAGGCCAAGTGACCCGCCGGCGTGGTAGCATGACACCCCAAACGCAGCTGGGTCTGAAGAGAGTAGCCGCCCACGCCTAGAATAGGACCAGCGACCCCGCGAAGCGGTAGCCAAGTAACCTCATTTGGAGTAGGGGCTGTGCAGAGCGGGCAGGCAGACCTGCGGCCCACTGGCAAGACAGGCCAGGTAGCTTGCCAGAGTGGTGGACACGTAACACCGAGGCAGTTGCGTCACACTGGTTGGAGTGGGGGCGGAGCAGGGTCGCCGCCCGGGTCCGGAGGGGGCCCAGCGACCCGTTGGAGGGGTAGTCAGGTACTCCCATTGGGAGTGGGGGCTGTGCAGAACTGTGACCCACCGGCCTAGAGGTATGCCAGCGTGGTAGACTCGTCACACCAATTGGAGTGGGGACCCAGCAGAGCCGCCACCCACATCCAGATCAGGACCTACGACCCCAGGGCGTGGTAGTTACGTTACCACAATTGGAGTGGGGGCAGAGCAAAGCCGCCTCCTGTGCCCGCAGGGGGGGCAGACCTGTGACCGATCAGCGTGATAGACAGACCACCATAATTAGAGGAGGAGCACAGCCACTACCCACCCTGCAAGGGAGACTTTCCAACTATACAAGAGCAACATAAATAAATAGGGGGTAAATTTCAAAAACACAACAGTTGCACCAAGCAGAAAGAAACGCGAGCAGTATGAAAAGACAAGGAAAGAAAGGACCACAAGCAATGCAGGTCAACTCAACTTTAGAAGAGGTAATAGCTGCAACAGATGGAATATCAGATAAAGAGTTCAGGATATATATGCTTCAGATGATCTGGAGTCTCAAGGAAGACATGAGACAGCAAAATCAGACAATGAAAGATCACATTGACAAACAAATCCAGGAAGTAAAAGATCAATTTCACAGGGAGATAGAAGTAATAAAAAACAAACAAATAGAAATTCTAGAAATGCAGGAAACAATAAACCAACTTAAAAACTCAATTGAGAATACTACCAGCAGAGTAGATCACTTAGAAGAGAGAACATCAGACAATGAAGACAAAGTATTTCAGCTGGAAAAGAACATAGACAGCTCAGCAAGTCTGCTAAGAAACCATGAGCAGAACATCCAAGAATTATGGGACAATATCAAAAGACCAAATTTAAGAGTCATTGGGATACAGGAAGGCACAGAGCTCCATGCCAAAGGAATAAACAGTATATTCAGTGAAATAATACGAGAAAACTTCCCAGAATTGAAGATTGAGACAGAATCCCAAATCCTAGAAGCCTACAGGACGCCGAATGTGCAAAATCATAAGAGATCCACACCTAGACACATTATAATGAAGATGTCCAACATACAGAATAAGGAAAGAATTTTAAAAGCTGCAAGAGAAAGAAAGCAGATTACATTTAGGGGTAAACCAATCAGGATAACAGCTGATCTCTCAACACAGACTCTGAAAGCTAGAAGATCCTGGAATAACATATTTCAAACACTGAAAGACAATGGGCTCCAACCAAGAATCGTGTATCCGGCGAAATTAAGCTTCAGGTTAGAAGATGAAATTAAAACCTTCCACGATAAACAAAAGTTAAAAGAATTCGCAGCTAGAAAACCATCTCTTCAAAAAATCCTTGGCAAAACATTACAGGAAGAGGAAATGGAAAATAACATTGATAACCAACAATGGGAGGTAGGACAGTAAAGGGGGGAAAGTAGTCAAAGAGGATAACAAATCAGGTTTAGTAACATCAATAAACAAATATGGATAGAAGAACAAACCACATCTCAATAATAACCCTAAATGTTAATGGCTTAAACTCACCAATTAAGAGACACAGGCTAGTAGAATGGATCACAAAACAAGACCCAACAATATGCTGTCTACAGGAGACGCATTTGATAGGAAAAGATATACATAGACTGAAGGTGAAAGGTTGGGAAAAAGCATATCACTCATATGGACTGCGGAAACAAGCAGGAGTGTCCATACTCATATCTAATAAAATAGATTTCAAGCCAAAGACAATCAAAAGGGATAAAGAAGGACACTTCATACTGCTCAAGGGAACCATACACCAACAAGACATAACAATCATAAATATATATGCCCCAAATAATGGTGCAGCCGTGTTCATCAAGCAAACTCTTCTCAAGTTCAAGAGTCTAATAGACCAACATACAATAATCATGGGAGACTTCAACACACCTCTCTCACCACTGGACAGATCTTCCAAACAAAAGTTAAATAAGGAAACTCTAGAACTCAATAACACAATTAACAACCTAGACTTAATTGACATATATAGACTATACCACCCAACATCAAGTAGCTACACTTTTTTCTCAGCAGCACATGGAACCTTCTCAAAAATAGACCATATACTATGTCACAGGGCAACTCTTAGACAATACAAAGGGGTAGAGATAATACCATGCATCTTATCTGATCATAATGGAATGAAACTGAAAATCAATGATAAAAGAAGAAAGGAAAAATCAAGCATCACCTGGAGAATGAAAAACAGGTTGCTGAGTGATCAATGGGTTTTAGAAGACATCAAGGAGGAAATTAAAAAATTCCTAGAGTTAAATGAAAACACAGACACAACATATCGGAATCTATGGGACACATTGAAAGCAGTTCTAAGAGGAAAATTCATTGCTTGGAGTTCATTCCTCAAAAAAAGAAAAAACCAACAAATAAATGATCTCATACTTCATCTCAAAATCCTAGAAAAAGAAGAGCAAAACAACAGCAAAAGAAGTAGAAGGCAAGAAATAATTAAAATCAGAGCTGAAATTAATGAAATTGAAACAAAAGAAACTATTGAAAAAATTGACAAAACTAAAAGCTGGTTCTTTGAAAAAATAAATAAAATTGACAGACCCTTAGCCATACTAACGAAGAGAAGAAGAGAGAGAACCCAAATTACTAGCATACGGGATGAAAAAGGCAATATCACAACACACACTTCAGAAATACAGAAGATAATCAGAAATTACTTTGAATCCTTATACTCCAATAAAATAGAAGATAGTGAAGGCATAGATAAATTCCTTGAGTCCTATGATCTGCCCAGATTGAGCCAGGAGGATATAGACAACCTAAACAGACCAATAACAATAGAGGAAATAGAAGAAACCATCAAAAGACTACCAACTAAGAAAAGCCCAGGACCGGATGGGTATACAGCAGAGTTTTACAAAACCTTTAAAGAGGAACTAACACCAATACTTTTCAAGCTATTTCAGGAAATAGAAAAAGAGGGAGAACTTCCAAATTCATTCTACGAGGCCAACATCACCCTGATTCCGAAACCAGACAAAGATACTTCAAAGAAAGAAAACTACAGACCAATATCTCTAATGAACCTTGATGCAAAAATCCTCAATAAAATTCTGGCGAATCGGATTCAAATACATATCAAAAAAATTATACACCATGATCAAGTAGGATTCATCCCTGGTATGCAAGGTTGGTTCAATATACGGAAATCAATAAATGTTATCCACCACATCAATAGACTTAAAATTAAGAACCATATGATCATCTCGATAGATGCAGAAAAAGCATTCGACAAAGTACAGCATCCCTTTATGTTCAAAACTCTGGAAAAATTAGGGATAACTGGATCATACCTCAACATTGTAAAAGCAATCTATGATAAGCCACAGGCCAGCATCATTCTGAATGGAGAAAAATTGAAGGCATTCCCTCTAAGATCTGATACAAGACAGGGATGCCCTCTCTCACCACTTCTGTTCAACATAGTCCTCGAGACACTGGCCAGAGCAATTAGGCAGACGAAAGAAATTAAAGGCATAAAAATAGGAAAAGAAGAACTTAAATTATCACTATTTGCAGATGATATGATCCTATACCTAGCAGACCCAAAAGGGTCTACAAAGAAGCTATTAGAGCTAATAAATGAATTCAGCAAAGTGGCAGGATCAACACGCATAAATCAAAGGCATTCCTGTATATCAGCGACAAATCCTCTGAAACGGAAATGAGGACAACTACTCCATTCACAATATCCCCCCAAAAAATAAAATACTTGGGAATCAGCCTAACAAAAGAGGTGAAAGATTTATACAATGAAAATTACAGAACCCTAAAGAAAGACATAGAAGAAGACCTTAGAAGATGGAAAAATATACCCTGCTCATGGATAGGCAGAACCAACATCATCAAAATGGCGATATTACCAAAAGTCCTATATAAGTTCAATGCAATGCCAATCAAAATCCCAACAGCATATCTTGTAGAAATCGATAAAAGAATCAGGAAATTCATATGGAATAATAAAAGACCCAGAATAGCAAAAACAATACTAAGCAGGAAGTGTGAATCAGGCGGTATAGCGATACCAGACTTCAAACTATACTACAGAGCAATAGTAACTAAAACAGCATGGTACTGGTACCAAAACAGGCGGGTGGACCAATGGTACAGAATAGAGGACACAGTAACCAATCCACAAAACTACAACTATCTTATTTTTGATAAAGGGGCTAAAAGCATGCAATGGAGGAAGGATAGCATCTTCAACAAATGGTGCTGGGAAAACTGGAAATCCATTTGCACCAAAATGAATCTGAATCCCTATCTCTCGCCATGCACAAAAGTTAACTCAAAATGGATCAAGGAGCTTGATATTAAACCAGAGACATGGCATCTGATAGAAGAAAAAGTTGGTTATGATCTGCACGCTGTGGGATCGGGCTCCAAATTCCTCAATAGGACACCCATAGCGCTAGAGTTAACAAACAGAATCAACAAATGGGACTTACTGAAACTAAAAAGTTTTTTCTCAGCAAAAGAAACAATAAGAGAGATAAACAGGGAGCCTACATCCTGGGAACAAATCTTTACTCCACACACTTCAGATAGAGCCCTAATTACCAGAATATACAAAGAACTCAAAAAATTAGACAATAAGATAACAAATAACCCAATCAATAAATGGGCCAAGGACCTGAACAGACACTTCTCAGAGGAGGACATACAATCAATCAACAAGTACATGAAAAAATGCTCACCATCACTAGCAGTCAGAGAAATGCAAATCAAAACTACCCTAAGATACCATCTCACTCCAGTAAGACTGGCAGCCATTAGGAAGTCAAACAACAATAAGTGCTGGAGAGGATGTGGGGAAAAGGGCACTCTTGTTCATTGCTGGTGGGACTGCAAATTGGTGCAGCCAATTTGGAAAGCAGTATGGAGATTTCTCGGAAAGCTGGGAATGGAACCACCATTTGACCCAGCTATTCCCCTTCTCGGTCTATTCCCTAAAGCCCTAACAAGAGCATGCTACAGGGACACTGCTACATCGATGTTCATAGCAGCTCAATTCACTTTAGCAAGACTGTGGAACCAGCCTAGATGCCCTTCAATAGATGAATGGATAAAAAAAAATGTGGCATTTATACACTATGGAGTATTACTCTGCATTAAAAAATGACAAAATTATAGAATTTGGAGGGAAATGGATGGCATTAGAGCAGATTATGCTAAGTGAAGCTAGTCAATCTTTAAAAAACAAATACCAAATGACTCCTTTGATATAAGGGGAGGAAACAAGGACAGGGTAGGGACGAAGAGCTTGAGAAGAATATTTACAGTAAACAGGGATGAGAGGTGGGAGGGAAAGGGAGTGAGAAGGGAAATTGCATGGAAATGGAAGGCGATCCTCAGGGTTATACAAAATGTCATATAAGAGGAAAGGAGGGGTAAGACAAGATAATACAAATGGAAGAAAGGATGTACAGTAGAAGGGGTAGAGAGAGAAAAGGGGAGGGGAGGGGAGGGGAGGGGAGGGGGGACAGTAGAGAATAGGACAGACAGCAGAATACATCAGACACTAGAAAGGCAATATGCCAGTCAATGGAAGGGTAACTGATGTGATACAGCAATCTGTATACGGGGTAAAAGCGGGAGTTCATAATCCACGTGAATCAAACCGTGTAATATGATGTATTAAGAACTATGTAGTGTTATGAACGACCAATAAAAAAAAATAAAAAAAAAAAAAACTACACATGAATGCATAAACTCTACTGGATTCTTAGTGTGAGTAATGACAATTCCTGCAATAGGTTACCCTTTATTCAATAGCAAAATACAGCTTAAGGAAAAACCTCTACCACTGGTAAGGCACATCATTTAGGACAAATGAACAAACATGAAAATGACATGTGACCACTGGCATATCAAAAGCTAATTCTGACATCTGCAAACATTTAGAAGAATTTAATGTTTTCTATTTAATATTCAATAAATGCTTGTTTTGTAAGTGAATCCACTGATTGTCATATAGAGTAGTTTGCCAGTCCTTACCCCAGTACTGAGGATCGAACCCTATGGTGCTTTATCACTGAGCTACATCTCCAGCTCTTTTTCTTTTTATTTTCAGACAGGGTCTTACTAAATTGCCCAGGCTGGCCTCAAACTTGCGATCCTACTGATTGAGTTTCCTGTGGAGCAGAAGTTACAGGTTTGAACCACAATGCCTGGTTGTAGTATTTCTTTCAAGGTGACCAAAATGGACATGCCACACCAAGCATTCTAATGACCTGAACCCATGTCCACTGTGTGTTTGAGTTTCTCATATTATTTGCATATATTATTTTTATATCAGCTGGTCTTTATAGTATTTTAAGGAATGAAATAAAATGTTTTGGCTTTGTAGTCCCTAACTGGAAATTATATTGTGTCAAGGAAACAAAAGCTTTTCCTTGCATTTAGGAATTAATTGCTGTTTCTGTGGCATTGGCATTTAACAAGAACATCAATAATGAAATTATTTAATGAATCAGAGTAATTTATTTATAGTGTATTAGTAATACGACAATTGGGGATAAACAAACTGGGAAAAGCATCCTCTATTTTCTCTATGGAATAGCATTTGTTTTATCAAAATTTAGGAATTTGTACAGAAACAACAATACTTAAATTGCTCAGAGTTCTAAAGTATTCTTATTCAATGCTGTCATTTCTTCATATTCAACTGCTTTTTAGAGCGATTTAAAAGACAGAATTTTACCTATTACTGGAAAAAGAAGTCAATATTTTTGTTTTAAGTGATGAATAAAAATTGTGTGTATTTGTGTTATACAACATGATGTTTTGATATATGCACACTTTGTGAAATGACTAAATGAAGCTAATTAACGTACCATTTACCTTATAAGCTTGTTTATTATAGTGACAACTTTCTAATATACTCTTAGTGATATTCAAGTATACAATACATTATTATTAACTATACCCACAATGTTTTTCAACAGGTTGCCTGAACTTATTTATCCAGTCTAGTTAATATTTTCTATTTTTTAACCAACATCTCCTCTAGCCTTCCCTTCTCAGGCACTGATAATCACCTTAATCACCTTTCTGTTTCTGTGAGCTCAACTTTTTTCAATTTCACACATAAGGGAGATCATGCAGTATTTGTTCTTCTATTCCTGGCTTATTTCACTTAGCATAATATCCTCTGCATTCATCAATACTGTCACAAATAAAATTTCATTTTTTAAGGCTAACTAGTATTTCATTATGTTATGTACTGCATTTTTTTTATCAGTTCATTTCTTCATGGACATTTAAGTTGATTCCATAGCTTAGCTGTTATAATACTGCAATGAACATTGGAGTATAGATATCTCTTCAAAATACCAATTTCAATTTCTTTGGATATATATATACCCAGAAGTAGAATTGCTGGATCATAAGGTGGTTCCATTTTTACTAGTTTCAAGGAACCTCATCACTGTTTTCCATAAAGGCTGCACTAATTCACATTCCTACCAATAGTGTATGAGACTTTTCTTTTCTCTACATTGTCACCAATACTTGTTATTTTTTTTTTATAAATAGCCATCTTAACAGATGTTAGATATAAACTGATTGTGGTTTTCATTTACATTTCCCTGATGAACAGAGATGCTAAGCATTTTTTCATATACTTGTTTTCTTTTCATATGAATTTTTTAGAAACATCTTTCCATATACTTTGCTCATTTTAAAATTGGGTTAAAAACAAAAGACCCTGAATAGCCAAGCAATGTTGAGCAAAAAGAATAAAGTTGAAGGCATCATACTATTTGATATCAAAATTTACAATAAAGCTATAGTAATCAAAACAATATTATATGGGGACAAAAAATCAGACATATAAACCAATGGAATAGAGTAGAGGGCCCAGAGATAAAACTATGCAGTTACAGTGAGCTGATCTTCAATTAATGTGCCTAGAACATACAACAGGGGAAAACTGGGTAGCTATATGAAGAAGAATGAAATTGGGCCCATACATCACCCCATATACAAAAGTCAATTCAAAATGGATTAAATATTTAAACATAAGACTTGCTATAAAGCTATTGGAAGAAAACTCGGGGGAAAGATTGTTGGCATTGGTCTTGGCAAAGAGTTTTTGGATATGAAACCAAAGCACAGGAAACAAAATTGATTTTAGACAATTTAGATCACAATAAACTAAAAAGCTTCTGCAGAGCAAGGGAAACAATCAAGAGAATGAAGGTACAATTTACAGAATAAGAGTAAATATTTGTGAACCATACAAATATTCTGATAAGGGACTAATATCCAAAATACATAAGGAAATCAAACAGCTCAATGACAAGATGTCAGTATTGTTTAAATATATAGAAATATTTAAGGTTGAATGTATGTTTGAAAGAGCAACACACTGAGGCTTTGCTGCACAACTCCAATTCCTATAATATACTTTGTTTATTAATATAGAAAAACATACACATGAAGTGGTGCATTAAATAATACATCAAGATTATCTGTCATTATTAACAATAATCCAAGTCATAGTGATAAATCAAAAAGTATCACTTTCTTGTACCTCTATGTTATATGAAAAATTAATTCTTACTCATAAAAATGGACTAAATGTAAGATGAAAGTTTTGGTTACTGATTTTGTTCTTGGAGAAATTGCTGTGAAACACTGAGAAGACATGTTTTGAAAGAGCTAGTATCTATACTTCCATGGACCTCTGTTTTTAAAGGCTATTTTTCATAGAACTGAGCCACTGGTACTGTTTTTCCATCTGATACTTTTTTGACATTCATGCAGCAAATATTTCAAATGGGACATTATATCTTGAGAGGATAGATAGCTAAAACTGAGTATGCAATCCTCTTCTCTTCTTTTCACAGTAATCACAACTTGGCCTTTGATCTGACTTGAAACTCTTTATCCTTCTCTAAAACACAGTGGGAGGAGGCTTCTTCTGCTGGAATTAAGTAGGGCAAGATGTCATGTGATAGTAATAACTCCTTCCATCTCTCCTAATGTGAAAAATCTTTAGATACCAACTATTTGGTAAAGACAGATGTATAATACATTTTTGCATTTTATCTCCATTTTTTTCTGCCAGTTAGCATATTATTTTTTCTTTAAAAGCTCTAAAAGTTTCATGTCAGTGAACAGGAACAGAATATTTTACAGAAAAATTTCAAAGAGATTTTTTTGTAAAGATGCACCCCTAGTGATGAAGCGTTTGTGCCGAGAATGATAAGGGTAGTTTCCCTATTGTTCACACAGCAGGTTGTCATCTTTTTCTTCTTAATAGGGAAAGGTCTTATCCTCAGCAATGCTGCATGAGTTTTCCAGTTACTTGGCAACAATAATATAAAAAAAAAAGACACCAGCAATAAAGGGCCCATCATCAACATCATGACAAATCGGATGCCTCAGCTGGTTTTAATGGTCATATGGAGATATTAAATTCCTTGCTTTCAAGAATTAAACCCAATGCATGTGTTCAGGATAAACCCTGGTATGTGTAGCAATGTGAAAATTTCAACTCCTGTATGTGATTTAATATGTAGAAAATTCGAATAAATATGAGACACTTAATAAACAAAGCAACCATGGAATATAAAAGGCATTTTTTTCTAATTTAAATATCAGTATAAATTTATTTGGCACATCCTTAAAATCACTGACAGTTAATATTATGAGGTCATCTACTATGTGTGTGCTGCTGTCTGTTACAGGATTAATAAACAGAAAATTTTGATCAAGAAATACAGCCATTCATAAATGAACTGTTAAGACCAATCAGAATCAGGAGAAATCTTAATATGATACACAAACACAAACAAATGAAGCTACCTGTAATAAAAAGGAATACGATAACCATACTGAAGGTGGGGGTGAGAAAAGAACTAATCTAAGTAACTTTGGAAAACAGCAAGATGATGGTTGCTATAAAGATAAAGAAAAAAAAGAACTCTGCACAAGTGCTGTTTTCTGGTCAGTAAATGTATGTCTCATAGGAGTATTGATAAGACATTCTGAAACTAATGTATGTATATAGGTTTAAGCAAATAATAAATATGCTATAGATAATAAAAATCAGGTTCCTTTTGGAGAAAGCTGTTAGAAATAAAGACTAAATTGTTCTCTCTGCTGTTGAATTAGAATCTGAGATACCAATAAAAACTAATGATATGTCTAAACAAAGAGATATATAAAAATAGATGTGTTTTATATATGAGCTAATGTCCAAATATTTTCCAGTGTTGTCTGCTGCGAGGCCCTAGAACAAATGACTCTTCAGTAGTAATTAGCATACCTAAGTGCACAGATCTTTGTTTCTAGGCACTATTCGTACATAAAAGGAACCAGATTCATCTAGGACAAGAGTAGGAAAAACCAAGAGGAACTTATGGAACCAGAATAATGAATGTTTTCAAAAAATATGGGAGGCAGTTGTTGTAAAACACAGAAGCCAAACTAAAGAACTTCTAACGGAAAAGCCTTGAGCAGCAAAATAAATAATAAAATAAATAAATATTGAATTAAACTAAAAATAAAATAAATATTCATGATATTTTGCTAATATAAATAAATAATTCATGAAGTATATTTACAAAATGTGACAGCCCTTCTGTGTAGTGGAATTATAATTAATAAATATGTTAAGAAGTAAATAGAAATCTCCAGTAGGAAAATACCACAGTGGTTATTATTGTACACATGATTCACCGATGGGTACTAGAATCAGTGGACAAGGATTCAAGATGATATTTCCATAGTCTTAATGTTTCTCCCTTGAGATATGTTCTCACTAAAAGAGAAATGATTCGGCTGGGGTTGTGGCTGAGCGGTAGAGTGCTAGCCTAGAATGTGTGAGGCCCTGGGTTTGATCCTCAGCACCACATATAAATAAATAAAATAAAGGCATTGGGTCCAACTACAGCTAAAAATAAATAAATAAATATTTTTTTAAAAAGAGAAATGATCATAATTTCATAGCAGAAATGATCACCAGAGACCACCTTGATTAGGTAATCAAGGTCAATGTCACATGTAATAATACATATCAACATAATGAAGCGATTATATGGAGCACTGAGAAGGACTTTGCATCATTTTTATAGTTCTCTTTCCAAGAAAGTAAGATCTGAGTCTAATAATGAAAGGATACCAGATATCTTTGAATTTAATTGATGGATATGCAAAAAAAGAACAGATCAGTAATCTTAAAGATATCAAGGTCATGAAAAACAAGGAAAATCTGAGAAACTATCACAGATCGTAGGAGTTCAGGGACAAATATCTAAAAGCAATGTGGGATTTTTATTTGAATCCTTTAAAAATTACATTAGTGGAAAAATGGTGAAGTTTGTATAAGACAGTTAATTTGGTTAATGCTATTATGATAATGTGACTTTCCAGTTATGGTTACTGTACTATAGTTGTCTAAGATGTTAACATTGGAAGAAGCTGAGTGAGGGACATATTGAAACTCTATTTATTGCTTTTGAAAGGGTTCTATAGATCTAAGAGTACTTTAAAATCTTAAAAATGTGCCATTATTGAACAAATTCAGGAGAACTTCATTTCTAATTACTACAAACTGTAAAAACAGGTAAAATGCATGAAATGATTATTTTCAAATGCTGAAAAATAGCCCAGAATTATGGTCTCTAAAAGAAGAAAACCACATGATGTAAGCTTCCAAACCTTGAGAATAGAGCATCAAGTTGAATTCTGCCTAGATGCAATGTCTAGACTGATGCATGAAAGATAAGCCTAAACACAATACAATGGACCCTGTACTGAGGACACAGTGGTCAGAATTTGGGAATACTAAGACCACTGCATTTGACAGGATAAGTTTTTGGAGAGAAGAAAGCTGTGTAGAGTTAATGCTCCAGAAATTTGTACAAAGGTCCCCATTGTTCTTTCACTGAACATTAGACTGTTCATATGAAGGCGAGGATTCCATGAGGCTGGACAAAGAATAACTACTGGTGGGATAAAGGAAAAAACACTGGAAAGCAGTGAGCTGAATAACAACTGGAAGGCAAAAATGACTGGGATATCATTGATATTGAATAGCCAGATGGAGAGTCTTCTTTGATCACTAAGAGTCAGTAAAGCCTCAGAAAACAAGAATAATGGCTACCATTGTTGTGTAACAGATACAGGATGTGTTAGAATCCTGGCATTTAGGTACCTATGTTGTTTGAACTTAGTGATCCCTTTCATGGACTCTGGAAATTGCTCTATCCCAGATCCTCTTGATGTTTCATATTGCTGAAGGTGTCCATTCCCTGACACCTGATCATTTTGATAAAAGTGTTTCCTCCTCAAAGTAAAGGGAAATATCTTGTTGACATTTTATTATTTTAAAGCATGCCCAAAGAAAGTCTGGTACTCAAGACAGAACCAAAAATTTTTAAAAACCCCACTTTCTATGGCTGAGAGATTAAGTTAATTTTCTGCTCAATCTACTTAGAGAATAGGGAAATTAAAAAATACAACAGTGAGACAATATAGCTTCAACCAAAAGTTTGAACAAAATTTAAAAGGTTGATACAATAAAATGCCTGTGAGGCTTTAGAATATTCACAGCTATAAAGAATATGAATTGGTACAGCTTTATAAGAACAAAATTTCAGAAACATTAATAAACATTTGCAATCATCACATTTTCTACTTTAATCCAATTTTTACTTCACTATCTCCTTCCTATAAAATGCATATTTGCACAAGAATTCATGTTCAATGATGTTGATATCAATTCTATTAATCATAGTAACAAATGGGAAACAATGTAAGTGTCCATCAGGAAAAGATTGGTTAAATTAATTATAGCATATCTACACTTTAGAATTCTAAGTGGCTCTGTATGTATTTCCAGAAAGATACTGCATTCATTTTACTTGGTGGCAATGGCAAGAGAAGGAACAATATATAATCTGTTGTTCATATATGTTAATAACTCACAATGTAGTTTTTTTAACTGGCTCTGTTTAGTTATATATAGGTCAGTCCCAAAAAGCTGAAGGTCAAATTTTTCTCTGATATGTGGAAGCTAACCCAATATAAGAGGAGATTAAAAAAAAAAGAATAGAAGAAAGATCAGTGGAATAGACAAAGCGGAATGAAGGGATGGGTAGAAGGGGAAGGATAGGGAAAGACAGTGGAGTGAATCTGACGAATGAATCTCACCATCATGTACATCTACAATGTAGTTTTTATAGTACATCTATGGAAGGAAAGTCCTAGAATAAATTTTAAAATTGAATGAGTCTTTAATTGTGGTTACTTCTGAGGAGAGGCATGAGTTTTGGAGGAATATGATAACAAAGGAGAATAGTCATTTCTCCATATTTAGAATTTGGAGGCAATAAGAGTATCAGCAAAAATACCTAAAACCAAAATTTTTCTCAGGAGTGAACAGAGAAACAAAGGAGAGTGAATAATTCATTAATTATTTATTTTCTTATCAAAGATAGCCTGTTATAGAACCATTCGTCAACTTCCAGAAGGGCTCCTATGTTTTTCAGGATTCAGCCTCAGTATATGTTTGTTTACATAGCAATTTCCTTAGTCTTTCTTCATGAACTATTTATTGTATAAACTTTTGGTTTCTGACCTAGGTAAGCTCACTCATTGCTCTAATGTTCAGTGGCCAGTCTCAAATAATTAACCCTATTAGTATCTGACCTCATATATTAGGTGATTTCCAAAACCTTTTTTTCTAACCACTGGTTTATAAATTAAGAACAAGTAGGTTCTATACCAAATCAGACTCTACTCACCAGCAGATTTGAAAGCACTTTGTCAGTATGGTGAGGCCACCTAGGGAGGTGAACTCTAAACTTCCCTGTCTAGAGTGAGATGACTGTTTCTGTTACAAGAGGTTCATGGTGCAGGACAGGACCTCCAGAGGGTTGGAATCATCTTTCAGGGAAAAGGCAAGGGAATCTGGGATGTCTGTTCCTATGGGAGCAGATGTAGTCTCCAGAAAATGATGCTGTGAAGAGCTAGCAAGCAGCTAAATTCCAGTTTGGACAGGAGGGCACAGTGGGGAAGACCCAGGGGAAGGGTTCTATAATGCAGAAAAGTGCTGGAACTGGGCACAGGTGCTGAGACCAGGGTAGAATCAGCACTAGAGGCACCCCAGGCATAGGGCCAGGAGGACCCCAGGTAAATGAAATGACCTCCACCAATAGTTTGATTCTTTTTCAAATTCCTTCTTTGGGTCTGCTTTTGGTATGTTGGCTACAAGATATTTCTTTCTATTATCTAAGAAGAATTGTGAAGTAGTGAGAAAAGAATTAAGTAGTGGGAAAAGTGGATCACTGTGGCTTTTAGAGGAATTCAGAAAAGGGATCTGGTCCTGGCCCTCTGACATTATCTATGTATACTAGGCAAATTACCAAACTAAATGAGCCTTAATTTCTTCGTCAGTGAAGTGGGCCAGGCAAACCCTATCTTCTCGGATTTGTGGGAATGCATGTAATTCACATAAAGCACCTGGTACTGACTGATATGCATTGAGATTTTGAAGAATGGTAGTTATGGCCAGGCACAGTGCTGCATGCCTGTAATCCCAGTGGCTTGGGAGGCTGAAGCAGGAGGACATCTTGAATTCAAAGAGCCAGCCTCAGCAACTTAGCAAGGCCCTAAGCAACTCTGTCAGACCCTGTCTCTAATAAAAGATTTTTTTAAAAAATGTGGGAATGGGGGAGGGAAGCTGGAGATGTGGCTCAGTGATTAATGCTCCCAAGTTCTATCCCCGGTACCAAAAACAAACAAACAAAAAAAGAATGGCAGTTATTAATTTGATGTTTTGACCCCAGATGATACAATCCCTTATGAGATGTGGTCTTTTTTGTTTTTTGTTTTTTTTTTTTTGTTGTTGTTGTTGTTGTTTATCCAAGAGATGGCCTTGAATATGCAATGCTGTAGGACATGGAACAACAAATTGACCAAAAATTCTGCCTAGCAAGAAAAAAATAACCTAGTAAGTCTTCTCCTCTTACAGGGTAACTTATTTATTTTGGATGTGGGAGAATTCTCTCAATCAGGATGCAACTCAAATCTCCTAAAATGTGTATCAAAAACCAACTCCTGTCATCAGGGTGGCAGACACCTGTAATCCCAGTGACGGAGAAGGCTGAGGCAGGAGAACTGTAGGTTCAAGACCAGCCTCAGCAACTTAGCATGGCTTAGTTAGACCCTGTCTCAAAAAAAAAGCATGTGTGTGCATGTGCATGCATGCACATGGTGGTTGGGGGGATGGGGGGGATGTGGCTCAGTGGTTAAGCCCTCCCCTCCCCCCTGGGTTCAATCCCCAGTAGCTCCCCAATGGAAAAAAAGCTCCTTCCCTTCCTTCCTCCCAATTTCCTTTTGAGCCACACTTTTCATATTTTCATCATGTAATACATATCCAAAATCAAGCCCTCTCTCAAAGTTTGTCAAATTATACTAAAGGTAACCTAGTGCCCTTCTAATGGAGTGGGCTCTGATTTCCTCAACCTAGAGCACATTGTATTAGCATAGTGTTTTATGGGCTTCTCACCTCAAGAGAGTATTGTCTAAATATTGGCAAGGATGGAGGAAAAAGGGTACACTCATACATTGTTGTTGGGACTGCAAATCAGTGCAGCCACTCTGGAAAGCAGTATGGAGAAAAGTAGAAATGTAACCACCTCAGAAAACTAGGAATGTAATCAGCATTTGACTCAGTTATCCCACTTCTTAGTGTATATCAGAAAGAGATAAAATCAGTATATTACAATGATGCAGCCACATTAATGTTTAGAGCTGCACATTTGCAATAGCTAGGCTATGGAGCCAACCTAGATGCCCACCACCAAATGAACAGATAAAGAAATTGTGGTATATTCCATACAGTGGAATATTACTCAGCCATAAAGAAAAATGAAATTATGACATTTGCTGGTAAATGGATGGATCTAGAGATTATAATGCTAAGTGAAATAAGCCAATCCCCCCAAAAAAACATAGGGCAATTGTTTTCTCTGATATGTGGAACCTATCCCACAATAAGTTGGGGGCAGAATAGAAGTTCAGAGGATTAGACGAAGGAGAATGAAGGACAGGGAGGGGGGATAGGAATAGGAAAGACAGGGGAAAGAACCTGACATAACTTTCCTATGTACATATATGAATACACCCCAGTGAATCCCACCATTGGGTATATCCACAAGACTGGAGCCCTAGTTAGAATAAGATGCATTCCATGCATGCATAATTTTATAAAAATGGACTCTACTGTCATGTATACCTAAAAAGAACCATTTTTTTAAAAGAGAGTATTGTCCTTATTTTTAAAAAGCAAACAAAAACTCCTTGGTCATGATGCCGATAAAATCACTAATATGAGCATTTTATATACCTGCACTGGAATAAAGAACAGGACAATTTCCATCCCTGTTCCAGATGGAGAATTTGCTGTTGTTTACCCATTATTTCAAATACCTGAAAAGAGCACTTTTTCTTTATAGGCTTAGTCTCTCACCTCTGAGACATACCTCCCAAGGGTCCAGTCCCTGATCATCCTCCTTTAACGTACCACCCAGCTTAAGTTAAAATCATCTCCCATCGAAAAGCTTGAGGTTTTCCAAGACCCTACATTATCTTGTTTCAGGGCATTTATTCTTCATTGCTCTCATCTGAACCTCCCACTCTCACCCACATTTCACTATACGTTTTCACTTGTCTTTTATGTCTTAAAGGATATATTACCATCTTATATGATAGCTGCTACCGGACTAAAATTTTATAGATAGTGGTTCAGTCTTCCTTTTCTTGTCACCCTTACTTTTACCATGGAACTTTCCAAAGAGCAGATGCTCAATTAATATTTGAGGAATAAGAAGTTATTATTTTTTCAATAACTTAAACACATCAGATATAAAATTTTACTATACAGAGTAACAGGATAGAAGAAATAAGGAAAACCATGAATTTGCCATCTTTTACTAATATTTTTCTCTATTTATTAATTTCAACTATGTTACTGCTCAGTTTTTTTTCATGTTTTTAGGGAAATGCCCATTCCAATGTCATGTTTTCTTATTATAGACCATTAAATAAGATGGTAGCTTTCTCAATTTGTTTAATAATATAGCAAAACTCTTAACTCTTTTAAGATTTATAAATAATATTGAATATGTAACCAATATTCATATACTTAGATACTGAAGCTAATTAAACTTTTCTAAAAGAATCAACATTTGAAATCTTTCAACAAGAAAAAATCTACAAGTTATTCATGTAGAACAGAAACACAGATATGATATGCACTGTGTATCTTCCAATAGTATCTCCAGCCTCCAACACTTGATTGAATGCTTTCTTCAAACACAAAGTAAGGAAAGTGCTTTAGCCATCATTGGGGTGGGAGAAGCTGCTAGAACTGAACCCGGAAAGTGCACTGGCCATTGCACCAGTAAGAAACAGAGCTGCAAATCTGGCTCAGGCTCTCTATTCCTCATCTCTCAAAGCTTCCTCATACCAGGATGGGAAGGCACTAGGGCCCACATCATGGATCTTGGCCAGAAACTCAAGGATTCTCATTTTGCTGGTTTTGGCATGGGTCCAGGGGCCCCACAGGAATTGATAGTTAGGAGGATCACTGCTGGGCACCTGCTGGTACTCTAGGTACCTTTCCTGCACCAAGTCTTGGGTGATGAGCTTCCTGGGTTCTCCATAGATGGAGCACTTCCTTCCAGCATATATCCCCATCACATTAAGACTTCCCATATATCTTCCTCAGTGGCACAATTGCCCTTCTTGAAGCTCACATATAGGACAGTCATCAAGAAGCCAGTCTTAGGCATGATCTCCTCTCCTTAAAGCCTTGCATCTCTGGTGGGATGCAATTTGCTAACAAAGATATAGCAGTGCCTGGTTGGATCAACTTCCTTTACTTCAATACCAAAGGCAAGCACCATGAGCTCAGAGGATTTCTTGAGGATCTCAGGGAAGTGCTTCTTATATTCTTTGATGGTATACTTCAGCATGTCTTCCTTTGTTATGGAGTCTCTCATGTTATACTTGCATAGCAGCAACTGCACCAACAAAATCACATTCTCATCTAAAGGAGTTGTGCATGAATGATTGCTGGTATGCAGAGCCTGGGAAGTGCTTGGCCTTTCCTCATCTTGGCTTTGAGAATCTTCATCAGATTTAGTGCATGAAACACCTACAAAGGTAGTGGTCATGAATAGGACTCTCTGAGGCTGCTGGGATTTGCTACATGACTCAGCAACAGGGGAGCTCTTAGGATTATCATCAGGAAGAGGAGAGGAGGAAGAGGGGTACTCTTCTTCCTCTGATGCAGTGGCCTGAGTACCCTGAAGACCCTGAGTCTCACTTGAGCCCTGCTGGTATTTCTCACAAGCACAGAGCTTACTTTTCTGACCCCAAGGCATGATGACCCTGGTCAAGGACAGGGGAAGGACAGCAGGTAATGCAGGTACCTGGAGGAGTGAAAATGAAATGAATGTCTGCATTAACCAAGTTTGCCTGTACAAGTATCTGTGAATGTACTATTTTAAGAACCCTCAGGGCTCCTGTTGTAATCAGCCTGTCCCCTGAGAACCCAGTGGAAGAAGTCAGGCTGCAGCCAACCAGCCCTGCCTAGGGCGAGTAAGGGCTAAAAACAGGTGCTAGCTGGTCTACACCCTGCAGGACATGAAGTTTACTATCCGGATCATCCTGTCAACTGTTGACAGAGTCTAGGCCTCCTTCCCTCTTTGGTCCCTGAGAAGGAAATGAGAGTCTTTGCCAAGTACCCCAGCCTAGTTTTCCCAATTAAACAACAGGAGTAGGTTTCTTTGGGATCCCTGCTTTGTAGATGATTAGGGTTTTTGTGACCATCTCCATTAGATCAAGGCCCTCACCTTCCTGAGACCTCCCCATTCCTAACGGCCCTAACAGGGGCCCTTCCAGGGAGGCCAAAGGGGCAGGTGTGTGTATATCTACCCTCTGTTATAATGTTGAGGGTCTCCTCAGTCCTCACTCAAAATCCTCTCCCTTATTTTGTATAAAGACCAGCCTCAAATAAAATTCTTCATTTTAAGAGACTAAAAGACAGGCCTAACAGCCCTGTCTGGGGTCTCTTAGCACTGTGGGTGGGGGACAAGGTGTTGTTCTATGAGTCCTCCTTTGTTCTCTCCAAGTTCCCTGAAATGGAAGTCAAGGGAATATTTCAAGCTGAAAACCCTGCCTGGGGTTTCTCAGGGGTGAAAGTATGGGTAAGGCTCTGTGCAGGACCTCTCTGTTCTGAGGTGCTTCAGGGTTGAATATGGAGGAGAAGTAAGGTGTCCCCATCCTTGCTTTTTTAAGGCTCCTTAAAAAATAGCAACTCCCTAAAAGCTCTGAGTAGTTTCCCTACTGCAAACCTTGCAGAGAATGGGTCATATTTCCAGATGAGATAAAGATAAGAAAGCTGCAGCACAAAGTAGAGCTGGATGTGTAGTGGGTTGTAAAGAGTGGGGGTGGGGGGCACTGCAAGATGCGGTCTGTTTGCCAAAATGCTAAACTTAAACTTTTGGGACTCTTCTGTTCCAAAAGGTCTGCTTTCTAAGGGGAATTGCCTGAGCTGAATGATTTTGTGAGTCTCGGATCTGTTGACAATACTAACATTAGTGTGCCCAGTGTAGTAACTTTATTTTTTGCCCCTCCTTTATGGTATAACCTATATTTACAACCCTAAACAAATACATGTGCATGTGTATTATGTTTCATGAAAGAACTCTTAACCCTTGTTTTTTGTGGTTCACTCTTTTTTGCAGTTTGATATAATATTAAATTTTAAAGGCCAGTCATCAGCCAAAAATAAATGAATAGAGGTTTCAGATGGTTTTTAACACAGTTTTGAGAACCATCCTGTCTCAACTAACTCAAACCTTTGTGTTGTTTGATACTATCCCAAGATACTTGCACAAAGGGTCTGATGTACATTTCCAGATACTTCAGTGAAGTAGAAATTCATTGTTCCAAGACACACTGGGAAGAAGCCTAAACTTAAAAACTTGTCCAACCAATTCTATCATCTGCTTCTTTTGCAAGCTACAAACCTATCTCTACTTCAGGGCATGCTCTCACTTGCCCACAGCAAAGTACTAGTTCAACACAGACTTGGTGTCCCTCAGGGATGTCTCACATTTGTTGTTTTTCTGCTGTTCATATTGTTCTTTCGTTCTCTTTTCTATTGTTTCTCCAGGGTTGATTTTGAGAAACAGCAGCCAGAGTCTGGTTGTCATTCCAGATGTAGGCAGTATGTTAGTCTACTTGGACTGCCATAACTAAGTACCATATACCATGTGAATTAAACAACAAAAGTTTATTTTTATTCACAAATCTGGAGACTAGAAGTTCAAGATGAAGGTGGTCAGTAGGATTAGATTTTGGTAAAGACTTTTTTACAGGCTTGCAGACACCAGTATTCTTGCTATGTCCTCACATTGCATATTCTGTGTACCTCTGTAGTGAGATCTGTAGTTTCTCTGCCTCTTCTTATAAGGATACCAGTTCTTTCAGATTAGGGCCCCACTCTTATGATCTCAATCAACCTTAATTACCTTCCTGAAGGCCTAAGTTCCAAATAAATTCACATTGGGTGCTAGCACTATGCATACGTGTCTGTGTGTGTGTGTGTGTGTGTGTGTGTGTGTAAAATTGGTGGGAGCATAATTTAATCTACAATAAACAGTAAATCTGTAAATAAGAAGTGACATCTTTACAATATTTTTTTCCCCATGAATAAACATACTGTGCTGATTTTTTTTTTTGGAACTTCTTTTCCTTAAGCTTATTTTTATAATTTCCTTCAAAAAGATTATGTACATGTTGTTGGGTTTCATCTTGGATGAATTTTGGATATTTTCTGCTATTGTGAGGATTCTTTTTATTATCTTTCCTAACTAGTTATTGATTTTGTGTGGCTAGGCTTCTGAGTTTTTGTAGAGATATATAAACAAGAGCTTTCTGAAATCTCTTATTCCTTTGAGTATTTTATACACTTATTGCTTTGGATTTTCTAATTAGAGGATCATATTTTCAACATTTATTGTGTCTGTCTTTTCAGTAGTTCCACTTCTTATTTAGTTTGATATTTTTATTGCTCTGGTTATGTATTCAAGTCCATGTTTTAACAGTAGAGATGGTACTGTATATCCATTTTTGTTTCTCAACTTAAAGAGGATATTTCTAACACTTTACATTTATGTAAGTTCTCTGTAGATTTTAGGGAATGAAAATTCTCTTATAATGTTATTATTTTTTAATATTTATTTTTTAGTTGTAGTTGGACACAATACCTTTATTTTATTTATTTTTATGTGGTGCTGAGGATCGAACCCAGGGCCTTGCACTTGCTAGGCAAGCTACTCTACCACTGAACCACAACCCCAGTCCTCTAATGTTATTTTGCTATCAGTTTTTATCCTGAATATATGTTAAATATTTTTTATAAGTGCTTTTCCTGCATGCTTGGAAATGATCAAATGGCTTTACTTTTCTCCAAGCTATCAATATAAAGAAATTTCAACTGGAAGTTTTCCTAATGTTATATCATCTTTGCATTTCTTAGACATAGCCTACTAATTCATTGCCACATTGACATGAATTTGTTTATGATATATGCCTCTATAGGAATGAGTTTGGATCAAGTGATCATTTATTGGGATGTCATTGCATGGTCTTTGTGTCAAGGTCAACTCAACTGTTAAAATGTGCTTAATAACTTCCCATCTTTTTGCATAGCTATCAAGAGTTTAAAAAGGCAATTGGTTTTTTCCATGACCATCTAGTGAAATTGGCCTCCAAAATTTGAAGGTTCTGTAATATTTTGAGGGAGGAATGGAGCCTAAACTAGAGTCTTAAGGTTCATAGCAAAGTACAAGCAACCACAGGAAAAAGAACATCAATAGGACTTTATAAAACATTTTTAAAACCAAACAGTTTGTATATCAAAGGATATTATTAAGAATGAAAAAGATAACCTTTAAATTACAAAGTTCAAGTAATTCACAGAAAGGCAAAAAGGGGAAATAAAAGAACCAAAAACAGAGGAAACAAACAAAACAAATTGTAAATGAAAGATATATCAATAATTACATTAAATCTAAATGGTCAAATCATAACAACTAAAACAAACCGGTAAAATAGATAGATATACATGTCCCAAACATTTTCTGTCTATTAAAACATCACTTCACATTTTATATACATGGGTTAAGAGTAAAAGAAAAGGAAAATACATGCTATACAATGTGGTATGCAAACCATAAGCAAATAAAAACTGATGAATGAGGTCCTAGATTCTATCCTTAGTTCTGCCACAAAATATACAAAACAAAGCAAAGAACAACAACAACAAAAAAAAACTGGATTGAATTGACTTTATTAATGTTAGAAATGTAGATTTCGTAATAAAGAGACTACCAGTGATAAAGAAGGGATCAAATAATGATAAGAGAGCCAATTAATCAAGAAGGTAAAATAATTATAAATGTCCATGCATATAAAACATAGCTTAAAAATATCTAAAAAAAAAAAACCTGACAGAACTGAAAAGTACACATATTCAAGGTTGTACTTAGGATCTTTAATCCCTCTATCTCACGAATCAAAAGAACCAAGAGAAAGGAAATTATTAAAAGTATAGAGTGAAAAACACTATCAGATAACAGTATCCAGACAATACTCATAAAACACTTGATTCCCAAACACTCAAATACATATGGTTTTTATGTACACAGGGAACATCCACCAAGAACAACAATATGCTGAGTCATAAAACATACCTTCAAAATGTAAAATAATTGAAATCATGCATTTACATTCTCTTCCCCTAATGGAATTGAACTAGGAATCACTACCAGAAACAAAACAGGGAAATTTACAGACAATTAAACAAAGCAACATAATTATAAATCACATGTAGATCAAATAAGACTTCTTACTGGAAATTTAAAGTATATAATCAATTAAATAAAAAGGAAAAATATTTCAAATCTTTGGATTGCATCTAAAGGAATCACTTTAGGGAATTGTATACCATTAAATTTTTTATGTTAGGAAAAAATAAACTTCTTTCTTACGAAACTAGAAAATCAGACAGATTGAAGGAAATACATTAAAACAAAATTAGAAACCAATAATAATGAAAACAGAAAAAATAGTAGAGAGTATCTATTAACTAATAATCTGCTTCTTTTAAGATAATATAAAATCAATACATGTTTAGCATGATTGACAAAGAAAAAGGCACAGACAATATTAGAAACAATATCAGAAAAAAAGGAGAGGAAATTACCAAGGACCCAAGAGATATTAAAAGGATTACAAGAAAATACTATAAGTGACTCCCTACATAAAATTTGGCAACTCAGAAAAAAATGAACCAATTCCTTAGAGACAACTACCTACAGAAACTCATTCGAATTATAATAGCATGAAGATTTCTATAGCTATTTTTCCAAGTATTTCTTATTGGTTAATAATAGTTATATATAATATTAGGATTATTTTGACATAATTATAAATGCATGGAGTATGACTTGCTCCAATTAAGGCCCTAGTACTTACCCTTACCTTCCCCTTCTTCCCCCTGTTCCCTCTCCTCTACTCTACTGGTTCTTCTATTTATTTCCATTTTTTGGTAAAATCAGTGTCATGTGGATGTACATAATGGTAATATTCAATTTAATATACTCATATATTTGCATTGGAAAATTATTAGGTCAGATTCATTCCACTGTTTTTCCCTTATACCTCCCTCCTTTCCTCCTCTTCAATCTCCTTCTTCTGCTTCCCATAACTATTTTTAAAATGGAGTTCATAGCTAAAAACTTGAAAGCACATTCTCCCAACTTAGGTGGGAAATTCCACCAAACACTTAAAGAAGAAATAACACAAATTCTATAAAACATCCCCAAAATTAAAAATGAAGATGGTGTTTTCCAACTGGATAATGAGTATAAGTACTTTTTTATTTTTTATTTTTAGATATACATGACAGTAGAGTGTATTTTGACATATTATATGTACATGCAGCATAACTTATTCTAATCAGTATCCCAGTCTTGTGGTTGTACATGATGTGGAGATTCACTGTGGTGTATTTATATATGAACATAGGAAAGTTAAGTCAGATTCATTCCACTGTCTTTCCTACTTCTATCCCTCCCTTTATCCCCCTTTGTCCCTACTCCACTGAACTTCTATTAAAATAGACAAAACAATACAGTGAAGGAAAACTACAGAACAATATCTTTCTCTCAAACAAAAATCTTCAACAAAATACTAGCAAACCAAATCCAGAAATATGTGAAAAAAAATAAGACTTGAAAAATTCTAGGAAATGCAGGGCTGTTCAAAAATTCAAAATCAATCAGTTATCTATTATATTAACAGAAGAAAGAAAACCACAAAATTGTATTGAATGATGCAGAAAAAGAATGTTACAGAATCCAACACTTATTCATTATAAAATTTTACAAAACATTAGAAATAGAAAGGAATTTTGTCAAGGTGATAAAGAACATCTATAAAATATCATAGCTAATATTATACTCCATATGGAGAGAATGAATTCTTCCCCATGAAGATTGGTAATAAGGCAAGTAGGTTGACTCTCACCACTGTGCTTTGACACAGTACTGGGAATCTTAACTAGTTGATATCACAGGAAAAAGAAGTAAAAGTCATGAAGACTGGAAGTAGATGAAATAGAAAAAGTTCCTATTAGCAGATGACATGATTGTCTAAAATAAATCCCAAGGATCTACAGGAAAAATGGGGGGAAAAAAGTGCCCAAATCCTTTAAATAGTAAATTATCTGAGCAAGTTTGTGGGCTATAAGCAAGATGATGAAATAAAATCATTATTTTACATATTAGCAATAACAATCTCTTGGAAATCAAAATTAAAATACACAATACCACTTACAACAACTAAAACTTAAATACTAAGTTTAGGTCAAATAAAGTGCTTATTTAGTCTGTAAGTTAGAAAGTATAAAATGCTAATGGTGAAATAAAAGACTTAAATAGAGAAAAGCATCATATCCATGAATTTAAAGAATCAATAAATAAAGATGGAAATTTTGCAAAAAGCTCTCTGTATGTTTAAAATTTGCTATCAAAATATCAGATGTTTTGTACATCTATACAAGCTGATTCTTTGATAGAAAAGCAAATGAATTAGAATAATTAAAACAATTTCAGAAAGAATTAAATGGGAGGAATTATACTATCTCAGGGTAAGACTATAAAACTGCATTAATCAAGTTTATATTAATTGACTGGGATATATATATATATATATATATATATATATATATATATAGACAAATAAAACTAAAATAGAAACAGACCCTTACCAGTATAATCAACTGATTTTTAACCACATACATAGGAATAGCAATTCAATAGAGAAACAGTAGTCTTTTCAATACTGTTGGGACACTTTGATGCTTACAGATTATTAAAAAAAAAGGCACATTGGCCCAAATCTCCCTTATAAAAATTATTTAAAATAGATTATAGTTCTAAGTATAAACCATAAAGTACATTACTTTTAGAAAAGAAAACAGGAAAAACATCTTGATGGTGACTAAGAGTTCAGATATGGATCTGAAACTATAGTTCATAATTTAATTTATGGGTAAATTAAATCATATATCCAACAAAGCATTTGTAATTTCAAGAATTTCTTAAATTCAACATCAATCAATATAAGACTCCAATTTTTTAAAAAGACATATAATTGAAACATACACACTTCAACCAAAGAGGATATATGGATTACAGACAGATGAAAAGGTATTCAAGATTATTATCATTTAGGGAAATGTAAATTAGTAGAATATAACATGGCCTAGGCTCTCTGGACAATAATTCATAAGTTTCTTATAAAATCAAACATGTATTTATCATATGATGTAATATTTACCCTAGGAAATGAAAACTATTCATAGCAGAATTATTTGTAATAAGCAAAAATTAGAAACACCTCATATATCCTTTGATGAGTGACTGGATAAACAGATCATGGTACATCCATGGTACATAAGAAACACTACTCAACATTAAGTAGAAACAGACAGATGATAGAAGCAATGACTTGGATGTATATAAGTATGTTTTGATGAGTGAAAAATACCAATCTCTAAAGGTTACTGTGTAATTTGATTTACATAAAATTCTTAAAATTGTAATATTATTACTGAGGAAGGACTAATAGTTTCCAGGTTAGTTGGAAGACAGTAAGATTATAAGGAGGGTATACAATGTCATTTCTTTAGGGTGTTGGAAAAATTTGCATTCTTATTGTAATAGTGGTTACAAAAATCTAAACATATTACATATACACATATATATCTTTATTGAATTATATATATATACACATTTTTTTTCTCCAACATGAAAAACTAACAAAAACAATAAAAGCAATGAATGCATGTTGAAATTGATTAAATCCAGATTAGATTTTCATTTTAGATTTATTTTACTTAATAACATACCAGTGTCATTTTCTGAGTTTATATCATTGTACTATCATTATTTAAACTGATATCTTTTGAAAAAGCTGAGAGAAAGGTGTTCAGGAACTCAATGTACAATGTTTGCAATTTTTAAGAGCCTAAAATAATGTTAAAATAAAGGGTTTAAGGACTTATGATTTTAATTCCAACATAGAGCTCAGAAGTCATGACTTCCAACTTCATAAGAACTAGCTGGAAAAAATTGAAAAACAAAGACTTTCCTTGGACTCAACAGGGATATTAGGTTACAGAGGTCAGAAAGCAAACTGCCACCCTGAAATCTGAAGAGACAGGCACATTCAGAAAGTTACAGTGATTTGCTTACCTGAAGCAGAAATTACTGTGAGCCACTGAGGCAAAACCAATTACTTCACTAGTAATATTGACAAACTGCTGTAGGTTGAATGCAGACTTATGTGACACCGCAAAATTTCTGGGGGTTACAATCACAGAAGAGACTGCAGACATTTTCAGTCTTTCCCTCCAGGAACTCCCATCAAGTTCTCATTTTTTAAAATTTTTTTTATTAGTTGTTCAAAACATTACAAAGCTCTTGACATATCATATTTCATACATTTGATTCAAATGGATTATGAACTCCCATTTTTACCCCAAATACAGATTGCAGAATCACATCGGTTACACATCCACTTTTTTACATACTGCCATACTAGTTAGTGTCTGTTGTATTCTGCTGCCTTTCCTTTCCTCTACTATCCCCCCTCCCTTCCCCTCCCCTCCCCTCCCATCTTCTCTCTCTACCCCATCTACTGTAATTCATTTCTCTCCCTTGTTTTTTTCCCCTTTCCCCTCACTTCCTCTTATATGTAATTTTTGTATAACAATGAGGGTCTCCTTCCTTTACCATGCAATTTCCCTTCCATCAAGTTCTCATAATGAGGATCTGAGAAAAATCCCTTGGTGGCTCTGTCACAGGGGAAGGAGGAATAACCACTATGTTGTCTTCACAAATTCTTCTCCATAACAGAGTCCTATTTTCTAGGGCATCACAGAAAGCTTATCTCACATAGAGGAATCAATTTCCACTCTAACCCCTAGCAGCTTTTCTGTTTCACTTAAGGTGGGGAGGGGCATAGTCAACATGGTATGGGGATCCAAAGAAATATATTGGGAAAGACATAGCCACTTCTCAGAAGATGATATATAATCAATCAACAAATATATGAAAAAATGTTCATCATCACTAGCAATTAGAGAAATGCAAATCAAAACCACTCTAAGATTTCATCTCACTCCAGTCAGAATGGCAGCTATTATGAAGTCAAACAAAAATAAATGTTGGCGAGGATGTAGGGGAAAAGGTACACTCATACACTGCTAGTGGGACTGCAAATTGGTGCAGTCAATATGGAAAACAGTATGGAGATTTCTTGGAAAACTGGGAATGGAACTACCATTTCCCACTCCTTGGTCTATACCCAAAGGACTTAAAAACAGCATACTACAGGGACACAACCACATCAGTGATTGTAGCAGCACAATTTACAATAGCTAAACTGTGGAGCCAACCTAGATGTCCTTCAGTGGATGAATGGGTAAAAGAAAAATGTGGTATATATACACAATGGAATATTACTCAGCATTAAAAGAGAATAAAACCATGGAATTTGAGGGTAAATGGATGGAGTTGGAGAAGATAATGCTAAGTGAAGTTAGCCAATCCCCCCCCACAAAAAAAAATGATGAATGTTTTCTTTGATATAAGGAGGCTGATTCATAGTGGGATAGGGAGAGGGAGCATGGGAGGAATAGAGTCTAGATAGAGCAGAGGGGTTGGAAGGGAAGAAAGGGAAATGGAGTTATTAATGATGGTGGAATGTGATGATCATTATTATCCAAAGTACAGGTGTGAAGACACGAATTGGTGTGAATATACTTTTTATACAACTGGAGATATGAAAAATTGTGCTCTATATGTGTAATAAGAATTGTAGTGCATTCCACTGTCATATATAAATAATAATTTGAAAAAAAAAAAAGACATAGCCAGGTATGGAAGCTAAGAACAGAGGCAGGCAATATGGTGATTAACTCTTTGAAGAGGAACAGAAACATTTATGATGATCAAATTCCCTAGTAGATGGACCATTAAAATATTGATATCTTGTTTAAAAAACTATAGAGCACTTTTTCTTTCCAATATCCTTCCACCACAGCAACAAGGGTGCAGTATAATAACAATGGATTACAGTTGAAAGATCTGCAAAACACATGTGTTCTCTGAAGACCAATACAAAGAGATCTTAAAGCAAGTAGAAGAGACAAAATCAAAGATTTTAAAGCTTCTTGTACCTATAATTACCAGAAACATTAAATACAAGCCAACTCTTAGCCATGTTAATGTCAATTCTTACTACAAAAGCACATTTTTTCTCAGTACCTGTCACTAATACACATCTGGCTTTCCACAAAAAAATTACAAGGCAGATAAAAAATCAAGAAATAACACAATCTAAAAAATAAAGCGAACACTAGAACCACACTTGGACATATTGCAGACATTGAAATTATTAAATAAGTAAAATAACTATGATTAGTATTTTAAAGCCTGTAATTGAAAAAATAGAAAATATGTAAGACCAAATGAGCAATATTGTGAGTGAAATAAAAATTTCAAGACTCAAAACTAAATTCTAGCAATACAAACTGCAGTAAAAGAAACAGAGAATACCTTTGACAGGCTTATTAACAGGCATGATACAGTTTTGAAAAGAGGGTTGATAAAAACAAACAAACAAACAAACAAAAAAACTTCCCCAACTGAAAAGAAAGAGAAATATAATTAACAGAACATCCAAGAACCAAAGGATGAAATCAAAAGGTATAACAGAATAATTAGAATGTCAGAAGGAGAAAAAAGAATGCGGCAGAAAAATATTTTTTTAAAGAGAGAGTGAGAGAGGAGAGAGAGAGAGAGAGAGAGAGAGAGAGAGAGAGAGAGAGAGAATTTTTAATATTTATTTTTTAGTTCTCGGCGGACACAACATCTTTGTTGGTATGTGATGCTGAGGATTGAACCCGGGCCGCACGCATGCCAGGCGAGCGTGCTACCGCTTGAGCCACATCCCCAGCCCCCAGAAAAATATTTGAGGTGATACTGATCAAGGGCTTTCTATTATTAACAGATACCAAACCATATATCCAAGTCAGAGAATATCAAGCAAGGAAATTATCAAAACTAACAAACTCTACCTAGGCATATCATATTCAAACTGAAGAAAAAAAGACAAAAGAGAAAAATGTGAAGAAATTCAAAGGGGGTTCAATATACCTTTCCTACAAAGAAAGAAAAGTAAAAATTACAACAAATTTCTTGCATCAGAAAATGTGCAAGCAAGAAAAAAAATAACTGTTTATTCAGTTTAGAAAGAAAAAACATGTCAACCAAGATTTCTCTATTCAATACCATTGGTACCGCAGGTTACGGGTGATAAGTTCTGCTCCCTCACATGTTGAAGTATAACAATAGAGAAGCACACCAAGGCAAGGATATAAAGCAGGGTTTATTTTAAAAGTGGTAACATAGACTTCTCCTGGGAGGGAGAAGGGGGCCATAGCTGGTATCCTAGGATTCCTTTGTTTTCCTGACCTCTTCCCCTTATCTCTCTCTTTCCTGTGTACCTGTCTAGGCCCAGGAATGCTCAGAGGGGTGGTCAAAAGGTGGGAAACAGGTAGGCTGAAGGGGGAAGGGCAGGACAGAGCAGATAAGGACACATTAATTAACAACTTTATAGCTCCCTGTAGGGAGCGACAATTCCTGGAGCAGGCTACCTTAGCAACAGATTGGAGCAGATTATCTTGATAGGGTGGAGGAAGGGCTCTGAAGACATTTCAAACCCTCAGTGGGCAGTCTCCAACTTCTGCATATTCAAATTGGCCTCCTTGATCTGACCTGACTTAATTTACTTATCTATACAGGCTGCCTGTCTAATTCTGGCTTCAGTGTTAGTGAAAGAACAAACAGAATAGAATGCCCAGAAAGAGGCTCACATAAATAGACAAATATTTTTTTGCAAAGGTATGTAGAAAAAAATTATATATATATATATATTGTTTTTCTTCAGCAAGTGGTACTTAATTGGACATCCACATGGGGGGGGCAGGACTGAGACACAAACTTACACTTTAAACAAAAATCATCTGTAAATGGATTATAGATATAAATGTAAATGCAAAACTATAAAGCTTCTAGACGACAATCCATGTGACTTTAGGTTTATAAATTATTTTTTAAGGTAAATTGGATTTAACAATAAAAAAATTTTGTTCTGTGAAAGACATTGCTAAAAGAATGAAAAGACAAGCCACAAACTGGGAGAAAATATTTGCAAAACACATATCTGATGAGTTGAATGGTATCCAGAATATATAAAGAATTCTTAAAATTCAACAAAAATAAAACAAGCAGCCGGTCATAGGTTGAAGCATGGTTCCAAACAGATGTGTCTATCTCCTAAACTATGGAACTTGTGAATGTGACCTTGTAGAGAAAGAGTCTTTGCAGATGTAATTAAGATATGGGGCTCAACAGGAGATCATCTTGGATTGAGGCTGGGCCCTAAACCCAATGACAGGTGTCCTAAGAGAAAGGAAGAAGATTTGAAACAATTGCATAGGGGCGATAGGCCATGTGAAGACAGAGACAGATTGGAGCGATTGGTATATAAACCAAGAATGCTAAGAGTTGCTGGGTAGCCACCAGAAGGTAAGAGAAAAGTATGGAATGTCTTCTTTCTTTCAAGCCTCCAAAAGAAACCAATCTTTCTGACACTCTAATTTCAGACTTCTGGTTGGCATAACTGTGAGAGAACAAGTTTATTTTGTTGTAAACCACCAAGTTTGGTACATTTGGTCTAGGAAACTAATATGGATCCCTGGTTTTCAAATGAGCAAATTATATGAATAAACATCTCACAATAGAAGATACATGATGAGATGAAATGATGCATAATGTATTTTGTCATTAGAGAAGTGTAAGTTAAAACAACAATTATTTACCAGTATACACCTTTAAAAATGACTAAAATAACAAATGCTGGAGAAGATGCAATTGGGTTCATCACATACTAACAATGGCAGGGATGCAAAATGGTGCATCCACTTTGGAAAGTTTGACAGTTTCTTATAAAGTTAAACATAAGCTTATCACATAATCTAGCAATTGTGCTCCCAGATATTTATTCAACCGATCTGAGAATTTTATGTCAACACAAAAATTGCACAAAAATATTTATATCAACATTATTAATAAGCATCAAAAAGCAATATGTCCATAATAGGTGATTGAATAAATAAATTGTGCTACACACAAAGGAATATTATTCAGCAATAAAAACTAGTAAACCATCAATTCATACAAAAATATGAATCTTAAATGCATGTTAAGTTAAAGGAGGCAGTCTGAAATGCTATGTATGATATGATTTCATTTATATGACATTCCACAAGACACAACAAAAGAGCCTCAGTAGTTTCCAGGGTGTTCAGAGGGTGGTTGAATAGATGAATCACAGGATTTTTTTTTTTTAGAATTATGAAACTATTCTGTATAATAATATCATGATGAATTTGAGGCACTAGGCATTTTTCTAAGCCCATGGAACATTACAGCACAAAAAGTGAACCTTAATGTATAAAAAAACAGTTCAGAAATCTGGGTATCCCAATATGGAATGCACAGTGCAACAGAAGAATCTAGTTGCATTGCAAATGTATAAAATGGTATCCCTCAAAAGGATGAGAAAAAGGAGCTAATGACCCAAATAATTTTGGAAATGAGTGGTTATTGTAAGACTAAAGAAAAAAGAAGCCATATTTAGAGACTATGCTCTTGGGAAACTTGTGTTTCACAAGTTTATGAGCTAATGATCTTAAATAAATATATTGGGATTGAATAAATAAGTATAGAGATGTTGAACATTGGGAGCCAATTTTATCATAAAGGTTAGTAAAGGGGGAAGGCTAGAGGAAACAAATGATACTAGATTGGGGTTGGAGACATCCATTAGACTCATGTTAATCTTCATATATAGATGGACAAATACAGAAATACACACACACACACACACACACACACACACACACACACATGATAAACATTTTACAAGCTCACTTTACTGAGAGGGTGCTGAGGGCCATTACCAAGTAGGTATGACGCAGCGTAATCCTTGCCAGTGTACCCCATGTTAAATGGACTTGCCTTGGAAATTTGCTGCGACCTTGCTTGTGTGCTTTAGTAAGATGACCCTGCTCAAGGTGATCGAGGGTGGATCCAGGTTTGAGGAAGTATCCTGCAGGTTTGAGGAAGTATCCCGGTCCTTGGGTTTAAGGCGTTTCCCGGTTTAAGAATATGGGTTTTAGGGAAGTTGAGGTTGAAGATTATTGATGCTGGGATTAGGGTGTTCCTGCTGCTTGTTCCCGTTGAGTTCTCGTGAGATTAAAATGGGATTTGGAAAAAGCCTCGTGGAGTAGGATTTGGGATCGGACATTTTTGGAATTGCCCCTGAACGTGTGTGGAGGCTGGTGTGAGATCGGGAATAAAGAATTGCTGTTTGAACCTACAAAGCTGTGTGGTGGCTCGTGATTCTGTGCCAAGCCGAGACATTGGCACTTGGCTTTCGGCAAGAGGGCTTAGAAACAAGACTATAATACCAATGGAATGATTTGAGCAACAAAATAATCAAATATTGGATTATAACCTAAAGTATAAAATAAATATCCATGAGTTCATGCTGATATAAATAAATGATTGAATGACTAAATAAATCAAGAATAAATAAATATTTTATGAATAATTTCAAGTAATCATGTGACTATTCCACCGTGAAGGAAATAGAACAAATCTCCCCACCCTTTCAGTGTAGGCTGAGATAGTGACTTCTTTCCAAAGAGTATTGTATGGGCTGGGGGGGGGGTGGAAAAAGAGTAATTTTACAGTGGAAAAACTTGACAAACATTACCTCAGCCAGGTGGTCAAGGTGTATATCACCAGTGATAAATCAATCATGTTGATAGTATATACCCTTAAAATAATAGGATAAAATTTCTCCTGAGGTATTCATCACAAGAACCTATAATGCCAATTTAATCATGAGAAAAATATCAAACACATCATAGTTGAAGGACATTCTATACAATATGTGACCATTACTTCTCAGAACTGTCAAGGTCATCAGAAACAAGCAATATTTGAAAAACTGTAGCAATCTAGAGAAACCCAAATGCCATGTGGTACTGTGAATGGGACCCTTGGACAAGAAATGACTTTGAGGGAGAATAAAGGAAATCTGAATGAAGTACTTGTCGGAGACCAGCTCCAACAGGGGGTCTCAGGAGACGAATGGATGGTGAGGAGTCGGCGAAAGAGGGGGTGGAGAAACAACACAGACACCAAAGTGAAGGTGTTGATCCCAATCTTTACTTGTGAAGTTGATCATATATACTTTTCATTTTGGCAGGCTTACAGTACTTTGTGGTTACAAAACAGTAATCATTATTCAAAGAAACAAAATATTACGTAGTTACAATTAGAATAGAAGAATGTATCTTGGCTTATGCATAAGCAAGCATTTGTACTTTCAGTTCGAGTTTTGTTTTGAGCTGTTTCTGCTTAGTTAACTTTTAATAATAGTTACAAATGTCCCAAACTATTGGCCTATACCTTGACTATTGTTTCTTGACTTACTGACTGGAACCGGTGCCATGGTTACGGCAAGTGGTTGATTTGTTATTACTTTTAATCAAACAAAAGTAAGAGCACAAACCATTGTGCACAGGAACAAGAACAAGTTGCCCAGTACTAAGCACTAATCTATCTTCTCTAGATTTTAATTTAATTTCTCAAAAACTTCCCTGACAGGAATACAGGGAGTTTTTCATTAGACATTAACAATTTACACTCCACAGCTGAATCATTGCATTTAAAGCAAACAGATCTATGCTTTAGAAGTAGTTGCATTAATTGGGAAAGTCATGATTTTTCCTTCATACTTAATGGTCATATGAGAAATCACAACTATACTTATTAAAGGAATACAAAAACAAATCAGCCCATTCCCAGAAACATACTGCGCTCCTCCAGAGGATGGACGCCTTGCGCCATCCACCTCAGTAGGGCCTTGCCATTGCCTGAGTCAGGGGAGGGGCGCAGCAAGTACTGACTTGAGTTTTCACAATGTATGAATATTGGTCATTAGTTTTGTCAAATGTACCATATTCATGTGAGATATTAGCAATAGAAAAAGTGAAATTTCAGTATAAGAGAATTTTC
The DNA here is from genome assembly GCF_045843805.1 of Urocitellus parryii. Classification (NCBI taxonomy): domain Eukaryota; kingdom Metazoa; phylum Chordata; class Mammalia; order Rodentia; family Sciuridae; genus Urocitellus; species Urocitellus parryii. Next base: position 110,118,514 of record NC_135547.1, read on the forward strand.
TGTATTATCTTTGCAATTTTTCTGTAATATGAAAGAGTTTTAATCATTTTCAAGTAAAGGGTTTAAATAAAAAACTTAATTAAATTTAAAAATAAAGGTCCTCCCATAGCTGAAATCGGGGACAAATTTCTATGAGGCCCCCTGCTCTGAAGAGGGAAGTTTCTTCAGAACTCCTGTAAGGTTCTTCCCTTGCCATGTGGCAGGGTCTGGATAACTCCGTCTACTGACCTGATGCCAACACGCTGGTTCAATACTTTTAGCTCCCAGAGTTCCCACTGGGGAAATTAAAAAAGATAAGGGTTGAATATTTTCTCTCATTTACAAAAACTAGAGCAAAGTAGAGGAAAAAGAAGGGGTGGGACCTTACAAAAACAGTAGGACCTTACAAAAATAGTAGGAAGATCAATGGAGTAGAGGAAGAAGATTGAGGGGGAGGGGAGAGGGATGGAAAAATGGAGGAAATGTGAATTAAATTTGATGAGATTATGCCATGAACATGTATGAACATACTATATATATATATATATATATATATATATATATATATATATATCACTAATTAAAAAATAGGTAAGTAGAAAGATGATCAATAGGGTAGAGAAAGGGTAAGGGGGAGGGCGAAGGGGAGGGAAAGAGGAAGCACTGGGGACTGAAATGGAGCAAATTGAGTTCTATGCATATATGACTATATCAAAATGAACCCCACTGTTATGTATAACTATAATGTACTAATAAAAGCATAAAAAGATAGAGATTTTGATCTCACATATCATCATCACCTCCAGTCAATTTGACAATAGACAGCACCATCAGCAGTAATTTTCCACATATCCTTAAAAAGGTTTATGCCTAGGGCTAATCTCCTACCCTAGGCAGTAACTGGTGGCAACATATACCACCAAACAGAGCCACAAGCCACCTGCCCTATAGCTTCAAAGAACTCAGGAACCAAAGGAGGCACCATGGTGGGGATAGCATCTAGTTTTTTTTTTTTTTTTTTCCTGAGACAAATCCACAAATTTTTATTTGCAGAAACACTTAGCGTAAGGGAATTTCCCCTCCAATTTGCCACTCTTTGCACCTAGAAGCTACTTTCCATTGCTCATTAGTACTCTCTGGCCTGTTTAAACTGTCATCACTCACCATCCTCCCCACACAACACGAACCTCAGTGGGTAAAGGCACTGTGTACAAGAAAAGAAATAACTTTTTCCAGCATGCATCAACAGAGCTCACAGCTGCAGTTGAGAATGGCAAGGATACACAGCCCACCAGAGTAGTGAAGATGTATGGTTCTCTCAGATTCCATCAAAAACACCACTCAGTGACACAGGAGAGCTAGCTATACATTACCCAACAGTGATTAGGGGAGATTCTGAAAGAGGTGTATCAAGCATTCCTGTGCTCCTTTTATATGATATATCTGCTCATGCAGATCACCCTATAAATTCAGACTGGTAATGATGATTGAGAGATTCCTTAAGCTACTTGTATAAGTTGTTCAGGACCCTCCAAGATTCCTTATCTTCTCTCCTTTGGTCCCTTGTTTACTCCTTGTTGACTATATGCTGAACTCTGAATTCAGAACCTGACTGCCATCTTCTGTGAACCCTCTTGACTTGGTTTAGCTTTTGATTTCTCTCATAGACTCTGGAAATTGTTCTATCCCCAAACCTTGATATTCCTCACTAACATAAAGTGTCTCCTTTGGAATATTTCCTGGCATGGAATCTTTATGACCAAATCCTTGTTTCTCAAAGTAATAGTCTTAACTGACATTTTTAAATTTTAGAATTTTAAAGCATGCCTCATAATACTGCAGAAATCACTGCAGAAATTCTACCTAATATGTAAGAACATAAATTGATATAGCATTGTTGGAACAGAATTTCAGCAATATTAATGCAAGTTTATTATCATCACACTCTTTTCACTGTAACCCAAATTTCAGTTTTCTGTCCATTCCAAAAAAAATATTCATATTTTCCCAAGAAATCCTGTTTGATGATGTTGATATCAACTTTATTAGTCATAGCAACAGATGAAAAACAGTTTGTGTGTTCATCAGGAGAATTGTGAAATCAATTATAGCATATATACACCTTAGAATTTTATGGAGTAGTTAAAAGAGGGATATGGATCTATGTGTATGTTCATAAAAAAGATCCTTCATTTATTTAATTAATTGACAAGGTCAAGAACAGGCAGAACAGCGCGCGTACACGCGCACACACACACACACACACACACACACATACACACATAGGTTAAAATGCAGACTGTTTTTTTCTAGTACATCTCTGTAAAGGAAGGTCCAGAAGATATTTTAAAATAATGTCTATAATATTTTAGATTGTGATTACTTATGAGGAAGACAGAAATTTAGAGGAATATAGTAAGGAAAGGGAATTGTTATTTACCTGTATTGTTAGATTTTTTGCAGCAGCACCACCAGCAGCCACAATATAGGTACTATTACTTTTGTTATTAAAAATTTTAAATAAAACATAACAAAAACAGTGTGTATATTCATATAAAGTAACTGTTAATGTATGTAATGGAAGAAGCTGAAATATGAAAGTTTTAATACAGAAAAAGTTTATTTCTTGTGCACATAAATTCTGATATGACTATGCAGGGATTTCCACAGTCAGGTGATCAGGGATCCAGACTGGCTTCCACTGTGTTACTCCACATTCAGCATGGGATCTGCCTGAAAGCATAGATGTGACATACCAATTCTCACATACCTTGGCTGGAAATGACACACATTGTTTCAGTGGAAAAGATTCAAATGAACCTTCCTAAGTACTAATGAACTTGGAACGTAGTATCCCTATATGGATAGAAGGAAAGCAAGACAGAAAGTAGATAGATCAGCACTTGCAAATTTTGCATAAACAGTTATATAGTAGGTGATCCGTATGATGCAACTTTTTAAAAGAAATTCTTTAAATAACTTTATTTATTTTTATTGTTTTTTTTAGTTATACATGACAGTAGAATACACACACACACACACACACACACACACACACACACACACACATATATATATATATATATATATATATATATATATATAATTATATGAGAATGGAGTATATCTTATTCTAATTAGGACCCCAGTCTTGTGGATGTACACTATGGTGGGAAATTCACTGTATGATGTGAATTTTACAATTTGCATGACAGAAGCCCCCTCATTGTCTGAGAGGTTTCTGAGAGTGCCAAAGTTGGCTTGCAACTCACCAAATTTTTCTGGTGCAAGTGTTTTCATATATGATACAAATTTTCTAAATGATCCTTTATGAATATCAGCACTTGGGGTTTACATTCTTGAGTCAGTAAAACTTTTCATACTTATCTTTACAATCATCTTAATACATGGAATTTTCTTCTTCTTTTCATTAAATGACCAAAATCATAACTAGTGAGTGTCTGCTACCCCCTCTTGATGAATATGCCTGAACATTTATTTATACAGTTATCTATACACATATTGGAAAAACAGGATTTGCCCCTGGAGTAGATACAAACAAGTCATCTGAAACATGGGAATTATTTTTACATTTTTCATAAAGGCTAGCATGCTAGGAGCATTTTCAACATTGGTGGTAGACTAAATAATTGCTAGAAAATGATGTCCATGTACTTATCTTTGAGACCTGAAAATGTTATGCTACATGGTCAAAGGCACTTCGTAGGTTTATTAAGGATATAAAACCAATAATAAAATAGGGAAATTATACTGGATTACTGGGGTGGGCTAAATATAATGACATGAGGCTTATAAGCAAAGATCTTTCTGTGGTTGAAGGCAGAAAAGATATGCAGCAGAGGAGGAAGGTCAGAAGACTCCAAGTGTGAGAAATATTGAAATTGCAATTGCTGATTCAAGATGAGTGGGCCCATAAACAAGAAATAGGGTGATGTCTTGAGGAATTCTGGTTGGGCCAGCTGAATTCAGCCAAGAAACAGAAATTTAATCTTATATCCGCAAGAGGACCAAAACCTCCAATAACCTGAGTCAGTTTAGGAGGTTCTTCCCAAAGCCTAGTAATGAGTCCAGGCTCTCATAGCTTTGAATAGGCCTGTGATAAGCCACAGCAAGAATATAGTAGAGACATCCTGTATTTTTTAATTCACATATGTGAGATCAGAAGTATGTTTTGTTGTAAAATGTGGATTTGCAGAAATGTGTTATTGCAGCCATAGAAATCAACTACATTCTCCTTGAGGTACTACAGGATTTGTTAGAATCCAAACTCTGTAGATGGTTGGTTGCTGCATAATGACTTCCTTGATCCTTTCTCATTTGCTGATTATAAGAGAAGTTTATGTTCTTGACCACTTAAGTGTACTCAGTGATGAATGGATTTAAAAGCTAGTTTCAAATAAGTCTCCAGATTAATTTCTTCTTTCTAATTAATGTTATTTGCCTTCTAAAGTCTCTAACTTCATAGTTAACATCCCAAGAATCAGTTGACTCTATGTTAAATTTGGCTCTACCCACAGACAATTTTGAGGAAAAAATCCTTTGAGAGTGGGGTAGAAACATCTAGAACAAAAAACAGATGCTTAAATTTCACTGCTAAAGTAAATAATTGTGTGAAAGGGGCTCTTGTTTTGGGAGGGATTCCTCTATAAGTGAAGTGAAAAACAGGGGACATTTGTAGGGAGTCAGGATGCTCTAAGTGAGGGTCAAGCTTTCTTTTGACATAGTGCAGATACAGCATCCGTGGAAAGAAGTAGGGCAGAACTTGGTGTCAGGTCACGATGCATATATGGCCATGAGGACCCACTTCGCTGACTCAGGGGAAGAGCAATGTAATTCTTTTTCTAGGCCTGGTCCCATGTGCCATGCCTGGACAGAGTCAACTCTACAAGAGGACTGGAGGGACAGGTGAATGCTAGGCAAATGATGCCCATAGGCACTCTTCAAATGATGTTTAATTCTCATTTTCTCTTTTATTTATTACAACTGTGTTCAGTTCATTGCTCCCTCAGGTCTTCTTTTAATTTCCTAGGAGATATTGTGGAGTACTAAGAAATGAATTAAGAGGCTTAAGGTTGGCCTAGGCAAGGAGGAGTGAGAACAATATGAATTCTAGATGAGTTCCATGAGCCTGATTCTTTGTCTTCTAAGTGGGCTTGATAATCTGCTGCTCCCTTTCTCATGTTTTCTTTGTGAATGAGGAATATTGAAATGTATTTATGAAAGGAAACTGGTACAGTGCCTGGTCCTAATGTGAAGACTGCCATGCCAGCACAGTGGCTTCTAAGCATTCCATCTCATATGAATATTACCATTTTTTCTCAGACACTCCCTTGTGCTGATGTGCACAAATCATCGTTTATACACTTACATGGAGACCAGACTATGGGACATCTTACACTCCTTCCCCAGGCAGAGATTTATCTCCCCTTTATTCATGATATAAAAGTGTCTTGTAAAAGCAGTTTTCCATTCTAGACTTTAGTCTCTCGACACTGGAACGCACCATCTGAGGTTTGGGCCCCTGCCCACTACTTCCACAGGCTAATCTGTCCCACCACTCTGTTTAAGTTAAAATTATTTCACACTGAAAGACTTGCAATTCCTCAAGGTACCAAATCCTTGCCATATGGCATGTATATTGAAAACCCCACCTTCTTTTGATTTTTGCCCTTTTGGTTAGAAGATTCTCATAGCTATGGACAAAATGTTTGCCCCCCCCCAAAAAAAATCATACATTGAATTTTATATCCCCAATGTGATGGTATCTGGAAGTGGGGCCTTTAGGAGGTAATTAGGTTATAAGGGGGAACCCTCATAACTGAGATAGTGCTCTTATGATAAAGATCCCAGAGAGATCCCCCACCCTTTCTTCTATGTGAGGAAACATTAAAAAGACTGTGGTCAATGCATCAAACACTGTATCTGTAAGTACTTTGATTTTGGATTCTGCAGCCTTCAAAATTGTGAGAAATAAATTTCTGTTAATGGAATAAGGACACCAGAGTTCTCTTTCTCCACTATGTGAGGATACAATAAGTAAACTGTGAAGCAGGAAGAGAACTTTCACCAAGAATCTGACCTGCAATATGATCTCAGACTTCCAGTCTCTGGAACTCTGAGAAATAAATGGTTGTTGTTCAAGCAATCTGAAGTGAGACATTCACCATTTTCCTTTAATCATGGCTGCTCCAAGTCTTTAAATTTATAAGTACAGGGATGATTCCTCTTCATCTTAGCATTTCAGGTATGAAAACAAGCCTCCCAAAGAGTAAATTCTCAATTATTTCTTGAGAAAAATATAAGCCCCTAAGAAAGAGTTCTAATGTATTATTATTTTACATTCTTCAATAAAGTAAACATAATCTGGTACAAAACAACAATTACAGTGATAAGTGAGACCATTTATGATCTTTTATTTTTTTTCTATTTCTTGACATCAACTTTTACGATTCTGAGTTTTTTCACATTCTTAGGAAATGCGTAATTTACTGCCATGCTGTCATGTCCTAAATGAATAAATATGATGGAAATTTTCCTAATTTGTTTTACAAAAGAAAAAACCCTCTTACTCAATTCCATTCACAGCAATAAATGTTTGAGCAATGTCATTCATAAGTTTACATATGAAGGTACTTTAACCTTCTGATGACAAGAATAATATTTTTGAAAACTTGTTGAGGAACACAGAACAGGAAAATAACATTTTTACACATTGTATTGTCTCCAGACCCACCTTTGACCTTCCACTATGTAGATTGTGGACTTTTTGACCACAATGTGGTAAATGACTGAGAAATTACTTGGGGCGGGAGGAATAACTGGACAGGGCCCTGGATCTTGCACTAACTATGGCACGTATGTGAGCCCTTGCTGCAGCTCTGGCTTGGGCTCTTGCTTCCTCATCTCTCAATGCTTCCTCATACCAGGTTGGGTAGGCACTTGGGATGGTATCATGGACTTTGGCTAAAAACTCTAGGACTTTCATCTTACTGGTTTCTGCATAGGCTCTTGGGCCCCACAGGAATTCATAGCGCGGAGGATCACTGTCGGGCACCTGCTGATATTCCAGGTACTTTTCTTTCACTAAATCTTTGGTGATAAGCTTCCTGGGCTCGCCAAAAATAAAGTGCTCTCTACCACTGTATAAGCCCATTGCATTCAAGATTTGCCAGACTTGCTCCTCAGTGGCACTGTTTCCCTTTGTGAAGATCACACCCAGGATAGTCATCAGAAGGCCAGTCTTGGGCACACCTCCATCGTCACTCAGCCTTGCATCATAGCTTAGTTCCAGTTTATTGATGAGGATATAGATATGCTTGTTGGAATCCATTTCCTTGATATCTAGGCCAAAGACCAGTTCCAAGTGCTCAGAAGCTTTCCTCAGGATCTCAAGGAAGTGGCTCTTGTGCATTTGGATTATGTTTCTCAGCATTTCTGCCTTTGTAATGGGCTCCTTCATTTGATACTTGTACAGCAGGTAATGCACCAATATAACTACCTTCTCATCTAGACGGCCTCTGGACAGGTGCCCAGTGGCAAGCTGGGCTTGAGAAGAGCTTGGCCTTTCCTCCACTTGGTTGTTCCCACTTCCATTAGATCTTCTGTATGAAACAACAGCAGAAGTAGTGGTGGTGGGTGCAGCTCTCCAAGACCCTTGAGGATTGCTAGTTGTTCTAGCAGCAGCTGAACTCCGAGGATTACTCTTGGAACGAGAGGAGGAAGAGGAGTGAAACTCTCCACCTGCTCTTGCAGTGGCCTGAGCACCCTCCAGACCTAATGGCTGTTCTTGGGTCTGGGCCTGACGGCGTTTCTCACGAGCACGGAGCTTACTCTTCTGACCTCGAGGCATTATGGATTTAGACCGGGCAGTAGGGAGAGAGACAGGTATTCTGCAAACAACAAAAGAGAGTGAAATCGTTGGGCCACTTCAACTAGGAGACAACTCCTTGGCTTTACTGAAGACTATTTCTGCAGTTTTCCTTGAAATCACTGTTCTAGAAACTCACAATGTGCCTATTCTGTGACCTTTCTGTCCCCTTAGGATTCTGTGGAAATAATTAAGGTATGCTTTTGGTTATTAGATGCCAGATCTGCCTGGAGCTTACTGGAGCTTAAGGCAGTGGCATTGTTCTGGGTTGTGGGTCTTTCTTAGTTCACATTAAGGGTTATCAACTGAATCCTAGCAGCACATGGGGTCCCTATGATCTATTTTTTTTTATTATGACCCCTCATTTTACAACCCTCATATCTGTGAGATTCCAGAGGATGAACTGAGGGGAACCTCACCTCACCACATCTACCTGGAGACACAAAGGGACGAAATCACAGGCTTCATGGGAATCTGTACTGGGGTAATTAATATTCCTAGTCATCACACAGTGTTTCACCTTCACTTTTGCTAGGAACTGTGACTCCTCCCTCTTCTGACTTTAGATCTATTGCCCCTGAGCAAGGGTCTCAGTCCCTGAAAACTCCAAAAAGACAGGGAAGCCATAGCATAATACATCTGCTTTTGGTTCATTTAGGTCTGAAGGTGCAGATAGTACTCTTTGTGACCCTTGCAATTCTGAGATTGGTAGTCCCCTCAGTCTACATACCTGCATTGGAACCTCAGGGAAGTAAAGGGATTGGTCTTAGAGAGGTGGTGTCAAATCAGCTGGTGTCAAATGGTGAAGGAAGAGTTCCAGATTCTGCCTAAAATTAAGGTAAAGACCCTGAGTTCACAAGAAAGTCTACACACAGGATCTCACATTGACTTCCAGAAGAGCCTGGGACTTCTCCCTAATAAGATGGGGCTGACACTCTCAGTCAAATGACCTTATTTCCTTGGCTTCTGAAGTGCAATGTAAGGGAATGCCTCTCCTGACAGCTTTGCCCCAAAGCCTCCCTGGACTAACAGCAGGTGTGGCTTTGTATGGTACCCTTTATTTGTGGATCCCTGAGACCTCACTCGGTCACCTCACTCTAACCCCTAGCAGAGCTGAGGGATATCCCTATGTTGACAATACCACCTTGCTCCCATTCTAAGGCATTCACTTCCCTGAGACCCCAAAGGTATTACTCAGGGTTCCTTACATCAATCCATCTTCACATGTAGCCTCTCTGGACCAGAAGTATGAATGTGGGTCTGTGATTTTATGGACATTTTGGGGTAACTGCATCAAATCTCTCCCATTAGAACCTGAGAACCCTTCCTCTGCTGGTCTGAAGTCAACACCCTGGCCCTCTCAAAATCCTCTGAGGGAATTTAGTAATGACTCTGAGATCATCTGTATGTCAGATGACTCCAATCTAATTTCTATCAAAACTGACGTCAGGCGGGGTAACTCTGGGAGCCCCACCAGTCTGAGATGGGCAGTCCCATCACACCCAACTTATTATTTACCTTAATTCTAGGCAAGGACTAGGGCTCTTCCCTCAACTGTCCTGGTGCTGTGCCACCTCACACAGACACTATCATCTCCCTCAAACGCCAGAGGCGGAAGTTGATACGCGTCACATCCTCCCATGCACCCCTCCCCCAGACAGCCAGGACAGGAGGCGGGGCTCTGTGATGTTCCTTCAGTTCAGAGTGGTTGATTACCTCAGACTTCATTCAAATTCTCCATCTTTTCTTTGATTAAAGTCTGGGAACCTTTCCTCTGTTGGTGTGAAGAAAACACCCTGGTCTAATATCCTTACCCGCCTTAGTCCCTTTTGAAGGAATTTAGAAACTACTCAGAGATCATTAAGTCCTATGATTCTGGTCTACATCCTACTAGGGCTGACAGCAGAGTCAGAAACTCTCGCCTTCGAGTCAAGTGGGGGATATCCACACACCTAAATCAGGGTCCTTACCTTAATTTCAAGAAGGATCTGGAACTCTTCCCTCAGCTGACTTAACACCACCCCTCTCAGACAAAACCCTTCACTTCCCTGAGGTCCCAAGGCCAGTATCAGGGTGCATCACCTCCTGAAAACTTTGCCTGGGTTCTCCCAGGATTTACACATGAATGGGCTCTGTGGAGTTGACACTGATCTGAGATGGGGGTTTCCTTAGAACTCATATAAGTTTGTTTGTTTATTTGTTTATACTTATTTTTAAAATTTACACCACAATGGAACTCTTCTTTGTGATTACCTGGGTTAGCCTTAAATGAAGGGCATCCTCATGTTACCCTTCAATTTTCAGAAGAAATAGTAAAGGAACATCTGAGCCCCCTCCACCAGGAGGGGCAGAGCTCATAGCTGGGGTGGGTCATTGTGCCTCTTTGTATGTCTTGCATGTGTGGTTTCTTCAGAAATCACATAGAGTCCTAACATTCCATTAGCACCTTGGACCCCACTCTTAACAGACTTTGGGAAAATACTAAGGACCAATGCCCTTAATTTCCTGAGTCCCCAGAGGGGCAGTTCAAGGAAATCCCAGCTCAGGGTTGACCAGAACTGAGAGCACAGCAGGATTATGTGAGCAATCACTCTCTTCTGCTGGGAGGATCTTCTCAAATTCAGTCATGTGTAAACCATGGGAGAGCCTATATAAGGATTGCAGAAATTGATGTATCCTGATACCCACCTGCGTTGGTACCTCAGGGAAGTAAAGGGATTGGTCTTAGAGAGGTGGTGTCAAATCAGCTGAGGAAAGAGTTTCAGATCCTGACTAAAATTAAGGTAAAGACCCTGAATTAACAAGAAAGTTGTCTGAGATACCACTGGTTTCTCAATCTTCTCTCCTCTGACACTTCGTTACCTAATGTTAAACCCTGGTTATACACCCATGACTGCCAGCTGCCCTAGGCTCTATGAACATGGTTTAGCTTGTGATCTCTAGCATGAGTGTTTGCAATTATTCTGCTGTCTGGTTTGCTTGAAATAACTTCATGAACTAAGGTTTTCCTCTGTTGGCCCATTCTGATACCTGATCATTTTGTCCAAATTACTCCCCAAAGTAAAGAGAAATGTCTTTGACATATCAGAATTAAAATTCTGTTTTGACATATCAGAATTAAAAGCACGTTCTCAGAAGAATCCTAGTGCTCAAGTCATCACTGCAGATATCCTGCTTTATAGATTAGGGATTAGTTTAATTTCGTGTTAAAACTACTGAGAAAACAGACAATTGAAATAGACAATAACAGACAATAATTGTACCAAAATTTTTCCCCAAATTTAAATTGATCCAATAAAATATTTGTGAGAATATGCAACCCTTTTTGGGGAAGGAATTTTAGTAATCCAAAAATTTCAAGTCATCACACTTTCAACTTGAACCTAATTTAAACTTTTAAAAGCATCTTTAAAATAATGAAATAACACTATTTGTCCAAAAATTTATGTTCAGTAATATATATTTCAATCAAAGTAGCAATGTGAAACAACTTACACATCTATCAAGAAATGAGTGGTTAATTATTGCATATACAAAGTGATTTTAAACTTGAGGGGGACGGGGTTGTGGCTCAGCAGTAGAGCGCTTGCCTAGCATGTGCAAGGCTTTGGGTTCGATCCTCAGCACCACATAAATAAAATAAAGGTATTGTGTCCAATTACAACTAAAAAAATATTAATAAAAAGTGAGGTAGATCTGTATAGACAGTTTCTTCATTCATTTATTTCAGTGACAAGGGTAGGGAAAAAACATGTTTTGACACATATGTAACCAATACAATCAATATAAAAAGCATTTTCATTACTTTTTAAAATTTGAAATCATACAGATTTTGTTTCCTGCATGATTGATTATATTAGAAATCAATCACTTTAAGATACATGGAACCCCACTCCCTCATGTCAACTACTTCAAAATTAAATGGCTCACTGATAAATATCTCACAGGTCAAGGAAGAAAGCACAAGAAAAGTAAATAAAAGGTGCTTTGAACTAAGTGATAATAAAAGCTTAAAATATCAGAATCTCTGAGATGAAATAATACTCATATGAACACTTGTAACTTAAAATACTTGTATCATAAAGAAGTTAGATTAACAATCAAATTATTTTCAAATAAGGTAGTAGGAAGAAAAAAATAAGAGTAGGAGCAGAAATATATGAAATAGAGAAGAAATAATACAGCTAAAAGTTGATAAAAATCAAACAAATCTAATCAAGAAAAAAGCAAGAACACAAAAATTAATATTAATGGAAAGGGAGCTATCATAACTCTACAGATGCTAAAAATATATTAAGGTAATATTACAATTTAATGCCAATATATGTGATAGCTTACATAAGGTCTTACAGAAGGATCCATGTGCTGCTGAGAAGAAAGTGTATTCAGTTGTTGATGGATGAAATATTCTACATATGTCTGTGAAGTCTAAATTTTCAATTGTATCTTTTAGTTCTATAGCTTCTTTCTTTATTTTTTTTTTTCAGAGGATCTACCCAGTGGTGACAGAGGCAGGTTAAAGTTACCCAGTATAATTGTGTTGTGGTCTATTTGATTCTTGAAACTGAGAAGGCTTTGCTTGATATATATAGATGCTCCATTGTTTGGTGCATAAATATTTCCTATTGTAATGTTTTGTTGATGTATAGTTCCCTTAAGCAGTATGAAATGTCCTTCTTTCTCTTCTGATTAACTTTGGCTTGAAGTCCACTTTATCTGATATGAGGATAGAAACCCCTGCTTATTTATGAGATCCATGTGAATGATGTTTTTTGTCCATCCTTTTGCCTTCAGTTTGTGGGTGTCTTTGCCTATGAGGTGAGTTTTTTAAACACAGCATATTGTTGGGTCTTGTTTTTAAATCCAATCTGATGGTATATGTCTTTTGATTGATGCGTTTAGGCCATTTACAGTCAATGTTACTATTTTTTTTTTTTTAAAGAGAGAGAAAGAATTTTTTAATATTTATTTTTTAGGTTTTTTTTTTGGTGGATACAACATCTTTATTTTATTTTTATGTGGTGCTGAGGATCGAACCCAGCATCCCACGCATGCCAGGTAAGCACGCTATCACTTGAGCCACATCCCCAGCCCCAATGTTATTTTTGAGAAATGATTTTTACCACCTTCCATTTTTATTTATCTCTGGTTTTTACTTTGAATTAATTTATTCTCTGATTAACTATTCTTCAGGAATAATTCCTCCCTCTGCTAGTTTTCACTTTTATTTTTCATTTCTTCTTCATGAAATATCATATTAAAATGTTTTGTAGTGCAGGCTTTTTACTTGTGAATTCTTGTGAAGAACAGGGAGAGAGCAGAGTTTATATAGGATGTGATGATTATGAGGGAGGAGGAGAAAAGACAGAAGTAAAAAAGTAAAGGAAGAGTGAAAGAAAAATAGAGATTGACTCTTAACAGAAGAAAAGAGAAAATAATTAAGGGAAACAGAAAAATATATATGTAAATTAAAAATATATAAAGAAAAATATATATTAAAGTAAAAGAAAAATATATATATGTAAAGTAAAAATTAAAGAAAAATATATATGTAAAGTAAAAATTTAAAAAAATGAATAAAAGAGTACAAAGCAAAACTAAAATATAACAATCAAACATTGTAGTCCTCAAAAAATGATCCATGAAAAATGACTGTCTTCAAAAATGCTAAAAATGAGAAGAAAAACAAATATGAGCATATATAAATGTCTATATAATATTAAAGTCACAATTAAACAGAGAAAAGAAAAAAAGAGGGAGAAAAATCTTGATGAAAAGTTAAAGAATTCTTTCCATTGGAGTTCAAAAGATTCTCAGCTTCTCACAAGTTTTAGGTGGGGTCATCTGGAGTGTGATGTTCCACCTTCCAGATTGCTGGAGTGAGAGAGGTAATCTTATAGGGGAATTCCTGAAGGCAGGATTTAAGTTTAGGTGGGCTCCAGGCTCTTTGATGAATGCCAATTGGTCTGGAGATTCAAAGCAGCCGAACTCCAGGGCCCAGTAATTTCCAGTACACACTGGAAGACAGTACCCCAGAGATCCCCCTTGGGTTCCACTTGTGTAGTGGAGGAGCTAATTCTTAGTCCCCTATGTCACTGGCAGCCCCCACATTTCCTGGTCTTGGGTTCAGTCTCCAAACTCAATTCTCTCCCACCCTTGCCCTTCCAAATTCCCCACCAGACACATCTCTCCCAGCTTGTCCTGAAAGCAGCCGGGTTGGAGGGGGAAGGGTATAGAGCCAGGTGGGCTTCCATGACCAGTTGTCCACTGGCTAAACCTCACTCCACATTTGATTTTATACTATTCATTTAAGCACTCTCTGTGGTGTTCAGTGTGTGTTTACTGGGACTGTGTATTTCAGGCCAAACTCAAGTTTTCTAGGAATTGGCTCACTCAGCTGTTGGCCCCACACCAGCTGCAAAATGATTCCTTCTTTTGTCCTCCACATGCCGCCTGGAGAGATGGCAGCTTCTTTCTCCCACAAGGATATTGTGCAGCACACCTTTCAGTTTAGTTAGGCAATGTCCTTGATCTCTAAATGCTCTGTACCAAGACATGCCTCAGGTCTCCTAGAAATTTGGGTTCCTTTTATTTCCTTATCCCTCCACCTAGCTTGTGGAGGAACTACTCTGGCTAGTGCTTCTGGCCCAGCTGCAGCAATGGCTGTGCTGCTGGGGATTTCTTCCTTATTTTATTATCTCCAACCTTCTGAATTCCCAGTCTGCTCTGAATGTCCAGTTTTAAATTCCAGTAAAGTTCCCCCACCTTTTTTGGGGGTTCACCTACTTTACTGAGAAGTTGCCTGTCTGCTTTCTTGGTTTCACTCCACAGAACAACCAAGAAAGTGACCGCTTCTATTTTTGCCATCTTGAGAACCCCCCACAAGGCCATTTCCAACTACATGTGGGTGGACTGGGAATATCATAATATTCTCATGTGCCAAGGGAGGAGAACACAACAAGAAATAGAGTCTCTCTCATGAACTGTTACATGTTTCATAACTATGAAAAAAAGTAATTATTTAAAAAGTCTGGCTAAAGCTGCATTAACCAATGCATATTAGAAGCAGCACAACTGAAGCACTTGCAAGAGAAAAATGAAGAGCTGGGCAATAAAGGAAATTGAATATTAAAAGTATTCAGTAAAACCTGTCACCAAGTGATAGACTGGACAAAAATAGGAGACTTGGGTCCACAGCATTGAAGCTAAAATATACTGACAACATAGGAATTATTATAATGATATATCTATTACCCCCTCATAAATGAGGAAGAGTAATCTATCTATCTAAACATGAAGAAACAGGCAAACAAGCCCCCCCCCCCAATTTACAATCCCCAAACAAAAGGATCCACACATATTTAAAGGGATGAAATTCCAGAGAAAGAGTACAAAAAAAATGATTATTTAAAGGATTAATGACCTAAAAGAAGATATAAGGAATAATCAACAGAGAAAAAGCAGAGGTGAAAAATTATTTTAATAAGGAGATAGAGATTCTGAAAAGAATCTAATCAGACCTGAAAATGAAAGAAACCATAAAACAAATACAGCATTCAGTTGAATGTATCACTAACAGATTAGATTATGTAGAAAAAAGAATTTCAGACCTTGAAGACAGGGTAAATAACCTTGTAGATCAGTAAGCGGTAAGAAAAAAAGACAATCATCAGAATATACAAGAAGTCTGGGACAACATTAAAGCAACAAACTTAAGAGACATTAAAATTGAAAAAGAGATGAATACACAAGGCAATGGCATTAAGAACATTTTCAGTGAAATGAGAGCAGAAAATGTCTACATCTTAGAAAGGGGATGGGCATTCACATATGGGAAGCACATAGAAACCCAAATAGATAAGACCAAAACTGAACCCCACCAAGACACATCATAATCAAATGCCTAACCTATATAATAAAGATAGAATGCTAAGTGAAGCTAGCTAATCCCTAAAAAACAAATGCCAAATGTCTTCTTTGATATAATGAGAGCAACTAAGAACAGAGCAGGGAGGAAGAGCAGGAGGAAAAGATTAACATTAAACAGAGACATGAGGTGGGAGGGAAAGGGAGAGAAAAGGGAAATTGCATGGAAATGGAAGGAGACCCTCATTGTTATAAAAAATTACATATAAGAGGTTGTCAGGGGAATGGGAAAAAAACAAGGAGAGAAATGAATTACAGTAGATGGGGTAGAGAGAGAAGATGAGAGGGGAGGGGAGGGGAGATAGTAGAGGATAGGAAAGGTAGCAGAATACAACAGTTACTAATATGGCATTATGTAAAAATGTGGATGTGAAACCGATATGATTCTGCAATCAGTATTTGGGGTAAAAATGGGAGTTCATAACCCACTTGAATCTAATGTATGAAATATGATATGTCAAGAGCTTTGTAATGTTTTGAACAACCAATTAAAAAAAATAAAAAAAGATAATAAAGAAAAAAAAAGAATATTAAAAGCCACAAGAGAAAAATGTTGGATCACATTTAGAGGTAAACAAATAAGACACACATCAGACTTCTCAGACATTAAAGGCCAGGAGAAATTGGTATGAGATAATCCAGACTCTGAAAGAAAACAAATGCCAGCCAAGATTGCTATATCCACCAAAATGTTCATTCAGAATAGAAGAAGAAAATAAAAACTTTCCAGGGCTGGGAATGTGACTCAGTTATAGAGTGCTTGTCTAGCTTGTGTGAGGCACTGGGTTCAATTCTCAGTACCACATATCAATACATAAATAAAATAAAGGTTCATCCACAACTAAAAAATATATATTAAATAAAAAAGACGGGGCTGGGGTTGTGGCTCAGTAGAGTGCTTGCTTAGTATGTGTGTGGCACTGGGTTTGATTCTCAGCACCACATAAAAATAAATAAAGTTCCACCAACAACTAATAAAATATTTAAAAGAAAGAAAGAAAGAAAAAATTTCCAAGATAAAGATAACCTTAAAAAATACCACATTACTGATGAACTTAAAAACAAACAAACAAAAAACCCTAGAACTCTTGAGTGGATGAAGCTAACTAGCAAAGCAGATAAACATAAAATTAAGATCAAATAAAATGTATGAAACAAAATAAAATGGCAGGAAATAATAAATGTCTCTACATAATAACTGAATGTAAATTGTCTGAACCCTTTAATGAAAAGACATAGACTGGCAGAGAGGATTGAAAAATAAGAACCAATATATACTGTTCGCAGGAAACTCATATTACAAGCAAATATATTCACAGGCTGAAAGTGAAAGGATGGAAAATGATATTCCATGTAAATGGAGTACTAAACCAAGCAGGGGTAGCTATTCTCATATCTGAAAAAGCAAATTTCCAGCAAAAATTAATCGGAGCAGACAAGGAAGGTTACTACATACTGGTAAAGGGAATTATCCACAAGAAGATATAAAACTAGTAAACATTAATGCTCCAAATGTTGGTCCATGTAAAGCAAACACTCCTTGGGATTCAGTCTGAGATAGATCCCAATAAGATAATGCTGGGTGACTTAAACACACCCCTCTCACCAACAGACAAGTCATCCAGACATAACATCAATTAAGTAATTTCTGACCTAATTAATACTATAAATCAAATGGATCTAACAGACATTTATAGAGTATTCCACCCAATAGCAGTTGAGTTTACTTTATTCTCAGCATCTCAATGAAACTCTCTCCAAAATAGAAAGTATTTCAAGTTACAAAGCAAGTCTTAGCAAATGTTTTTTTAAAAACTGATTTGTACTTTGCATCTTATCAGATCACAATGGAATGAAATTAGAAATCAACCACAAGAAAAATTATAGAGACCACATAAATATGTAGAGATTGAATAATACCATTTTGAACAAGAAATGAACCATAGATGAAATGAGAGGAAAAATTTAAAAGTTCCTAGAATCAAACAAGAATAGTGCTACAGGGCTGGGGTTGTTGCTCAGCGGTAGAGCGCTTGCCTTGCATGTGCAAGACCCTGGGTTCGATCCTCAGCACCAAGTAAAAATAAATGAATGAAAAAAAGGTATTGTGTCCAACTACAACTAAAAAGAAAGAAAAAAAAAAAAGAATAGTGCTACAATGTATCCAAATCTCCAAGACACTATGAGTGCAGTTCTAAGAGGAAAGTGTATGGCACTAAATGCCTACATTTAAAAAATATAAAGGGTTTGGGGTTGTGACTCAGTGGTACAGTGCTTTCCTAGCATGTCTGAGGCACTGGGTTGAAGCTTCAGCAACATAAAAAAATAAATAAATAAGGGTACTGTGTTCATCTACAGCTAAAAAAATTCTTTAAGAAAAAAGATCCAAATAAACAATCTAATGTTACATCTCAAGACCCTAGAGAAGCAGTAACAAATGATTTTCAAAGCCAATAGAAGACAGGAAATAGTTAAGATCAGAGCTGAAATTGATACAATAGAGAATTTCAAAATTACAAAGCATCAATGTAACAAACAGTTCTTTGAAACAAGATTGTAAACCCTTAGCCAAACCAAAAAAAAAAAAAGAAAGAAAGAAAGAAAGAAAAGAAAGAGAAAGACCCAAATTCACAAAATTAAAGATGAAAAAGGAAATATCACCATAGACACTTCTGAAATCCCAAGGATCGTCAGAAAATATTTTGAAAATGTATACTTCAACAAACAGGAATATATAGAAAATTGACAAATTTCTAGACACATGACATGCCCAAATTGAATCAGGAAGATATAAAAAAGCTAAGCCAACAATTATCAAGTAATAAAATTTAAACATCAATTAAAAGCTCTCCAACAAAGAAAAGTCCTGGACCAGACATATTTTTAGTAAACTTCTACCAGAACTCTAAAGACGAATTAACACCAGTCTTCCCCAAATTAGTCTACAAAATTTAAAGGGAGGGAATGCACCAATATATATTTAAAAAAAATATTTTTAATTGTAGATGTAGTTATTTTATTTATTTATTTTTATGTGATGCTGAGGATTGGACCCATAGCCTCACATATGTCAGGCAGGTGCTCTACCACTGAGCTACAATCCCAGCCCACACCACTATATAATCTATGAAGCCAGTATAACCCCGATACCAAAAACAGACAAAGACACATCAAGGAATAAAAATGATATGCCAATATCCCTAATGAGCATAGGTGAAAAAATCCTTAATAAAAGATTACCAAACTATATTTGAAACCACATTGAAATGATAGCACACCATGATCAAGTGAGTTTCATCCCAGAGATGTATGGTTGGTTCAACATATGCAAAACAACAAATGCAATTTATTACATAAATAGAATCAAGGACAAAAAAATCACATGATTATCTCAATAGATGCAGAAACAGCCTTTGATAAAAATCAGAACCCATTAATGCTAAAAATACCAAAGAAACTAGTGATATAAGGAACTTACCTCAACATCATAAAGGCTATATATGACAAACCCAAATCAAATATCATACTTAATGGAGAAAAACTGAAAGCATTTCCTCTAAAATCAGAAACAAAGAAAAGGATGTTTATTCTCAATACTCTCATTGAATACAGTTCTTGAAATTCTAACCAGAGCAATCAGGCAAGAGAAAGAAATTAAAGGGATACAAATAGTAGCAGGATACAAAATCAACATATAAACATCAACAGCTTTCCTATATGTTGATACTGAATCTGCTGAGAAAGGAATCAGGAAAACAATTTCATTTTCAATGGCCTTTAAAATACCTGGGAATAAATTTAATCAAGGAGGTGAAAGACACCCTAAAATGCAAACTATAGAACACTGAATAAAGAAATTGAAGAAGGTTTTAGAAGATGGAAAAAACTCCCATGTTCTTGGATAGGCAGAATTAATATTGCCCAAATGGCCATTCACCAAAAGCAACCTATAAATTCAATGCAATCCCCATCAAAATATCAATGAAATTCTTCAGAGAACTAGAAAAAAGCAACCCCAAAATTTATTTGGAAGAATAAAAGATCCAAAATTGAAAAAAGCAATCCTGAGCAATAAGAGCAATGCTGGAGGCATCACAGTATCAGATGTAAAATTATACTACAGAACTTTAGGAACAAAAACAGCATGATAATGACATCAAAATACACATGAAGACTAGAAGTAATAGACTAGAAGTCACATAGAGAAAAACCCATATAAAAGCAGTCATCTGATCCTTGAAAAAGGTACCACAAGCATACATTGGAGAAAAGATAATATTTTTTAACAAATTAACTATCCATATGTAGAAGAATAAAACTAGATCCTTATCTTTTAACCTGTACCAAAAAGAAAAGCAATTTAAAAGTGGACCAATGGCCTAGGAATTAGACAAGAAAATCTGAAATTGCTAGGAAAAAAAAATAGGGTCAACACTCCAATGTATTGGCATAGGCACTGTCTTTTTTCAATAAGACACCTAAAGTTCAAGAGATGAGACCAAGAATTCATTTCATGGCATTAAACTAAAAAGTTTCTGCATAGCAAAGGAAACAAGAGTGGGAAGAGAGCACCTACAGAATGGGAGAAAATCTGTGTCACCTACCCTTTTACAGGCAATTAATATTCAGAGTATATTTTAAAAATATTTTTAGATGTTGGTGGACATTTATTTTATTCATTTTTTTAATATGCAGTGCTGAGAATTGAACCCAGTGCTTCACACATGCTAGGAAAGTGCTCTACCATTGAGCCACAACTCCAGCCCCAGGATATATTTTTAAAACCTCAAAAAAACTTAATGCCAAAAAAAAAATCCCCCAATCAATAAGTGGCCAAATGATCTAAAAAGACATTTCTCAAAGGAAGAAATACCAATGTTCAAAAAACATGAAAAATTTCAACCTCCTTAGTAATCAGGGAAATGCAAATCAAAACTACACTGAGATTTCATCTCACTCTAGTTTGAATGGAAACCATCAAAAATATAAATAAAAATAATTACTGGCTAGGGTGTGGGGAAAAAAGTTACCCCTGTGTATTTTCGGTGCAAAATTGTTAAAACCACTTTGGAAAGCAGTATGAAGATTTCTCAAGAGACAAGGAATAGAATTACCATATGATCCAGCTATCTCACTCCTTGGCATTTATTCCAAAGAACTAAAGTAAGCATACTAAATGATATATGCATATCAATATTTATAGCAATGTAATTCACAATAGACAAGTTATGGAAGAAGCATAGGTGACTGTCAACTGATAATCTGATAAAGAAAATGTGGTACATATACCCAATGAGATTTTATTCAGCTATAAAGAATGAAATTATGGCATTTGCTGGCAAATGGATGGAACTGGAGAATATCATGCTAAGTAAAATAAGCCAGAATCAGACAGTCAAATGTTGAATGTTTCCTTTCATATGTGGAAGCTCAAGAGAGAGAAAAAAAGGAGTAAAAGAAGGATCTTAGGAAAATAGAAAAGAAACCAATAGAGTAGAGAAAGGGGATTGAAAGGGAGGAAGGTGGGAGGGCATGAGGAAGTCCTAGGGAATGAAATCTACCAAATTATGTTATGTCCATGTACAAATACACCTCAAGGAATCCTGTTTATATATGTAATCATAATGTGCTAATTAAAATAATAATAATAATAACAACAACAACAGAAGGGAGATAAGTAGAGTAAGGGGATATGGGAGGAAGGAGTGGAAGAAAGAAGTTACTAGGGAATGGAATTGATCAAACTATGTTATGTGCATGTATAACATGGCATAATGTTTCCCACTATTATTTATCATTAAAATGCACCTGTTGAAAAGTGACTATAGAAATGTATCATGACAATAACCTCTTCATTCTCAGAGAAGTTTCTGATAAGACCAAAATTCCTGTGCAATTTTTTAGTGCATGACATGACAAGTTTTTTCAAATATGGTGTCATCTCAATTTTCTAAAGGAACATGCAAATCTTAGTAAGATTTTTTCCCCTCATCACCAAATAGCACCTTTCTTCATTGACCTTTACATTAATCTCAATATGTGATGAAATTTCTTCTTCCTTTATGTTCATGATCTAAATCATTACTTACGAATCTGTTTCCTGCTCATCATGCCTGACCATAGTTATACTGGTGCCCTTAGGCACATTGAAAATTGAGATTTTTTTCCCCTGTGCCAAATACAGACAAGAATCAGGAGAATGATGGTGAATTTTTTTAAAATTTTCTTATCAAAGTTGACGTGTCTGCCAGGGAGACAATATCCACATTGATGGTAGGCTAAGTAATTGTTCCACAAAGATTCCCATACCCTTGTCACCGAAACATGAATATGTTATGGTACATGGCCAAAGGCACTTTGAATGTACATTAACATTATAAAATAAAAGAAAATAAAGATATATGGGATTATCCAAGTGGACCCAAGCTAATGACATGAGAACTTAAAAGCAGAGAACTTTCTCTGACTGGAGGCAGGAGAGAGATGCAGCAGAAGGGGAAGTTAGACTCCAAGTATGAAAAGGACTCAAAATGTGTAGATCCACATGCAGGGACTGGAAGGAGGCCTTAAGAAAATCTGGTAGTGCCAACTGAATGACAGCAAGGAAGCACGGTCTCAGTCATATTACTGCAAAGAACTGAATTCTGCAGCAACTTGAATGAGCTGAGAAGATTCTCCTGAAAGCCTATGATAAGGTAACTGCCAGCTGAAAGCCTGATTTGAGCCTTAGGGTAAAGTGAGTCCAGAATCTAGCAGAATCATCTCATCCTTCACACCTATGGAAATATAGCTAATATTTATAGACATAATAAACGTGTGCTTCTTTAAACCACTAAATTTGTATCAATTTGCTTTAGCAGCCATAGAAAACTACCACAGCTTCCTAGAAAGACTACAGAGTTTATAAAAATTAAGTGTCTAAAATAATTATAACACAGTGACTTCATTGGTACTTCCTTATCTAATCACTCAGGAAGGAGATTTTGGGGTTTTGTTTTGTTTTGTGGTGCTGGGGATTGAACCCAGGGCCTTGATACATGCAAGGCAAGCACTCTAACAACTTAGCTATATCCCCAGCCTGAGATTTTGGTTTTAAATTAAGCTCACATATTAATGTGTGGATTCAGTAGTCAGATTCAAAAAAGTTGTCAGATTAGAACCACTTCTTTTTCTAATTTCATCTGCTTTGTAATACCTCCTCTTTATTTCAGTATTATATCTCTACTTCAGGGAATAATCTCAGTAAAATCTGCACCAAATCAGATTCTTCTCACCTTTGGATTTGAAAACACTTTGAAAGTGTGATAAAGACACTCAAAGAGATGAAGATGTCTCTAAGCCTCACTATAGAAACTGATTGATTACATCGTAGGAGCTGTTGCTGTCATAAGACATTCAGAGGGGGGCAGGACCTCTATGAAATTGGAACCCTTTGTGTCAGGTGAGAAGGCAGGGGAGTCTGGGCTATTTCTTCCTCTGGGAACAGAAGAGGCTGCTGTGAAAAGCTGACCAGCAGGTCAGTTTCAGTTTGGACAGGAGAGCACAGTAGGGAAGACCAAGGAGCAAGGGGAAGGACTCAGTAATGCAGGAAAATGCTGGGACTGGGAACAGGTTCTGGGTCAAAGGTAGAGTCAGCTCCTGAGAAGCCCTAGGGCTAAGGGCATGAGGAACCCAGACAAATGAGCCCCACAGCCTGAGTCTCATTCTCACCTTCCTTCTTTTAGCCTGCTTTGGTGTTTGGCTACAGGGTCTTTATATGTTGTGATGTTGAAGTAGTAAGAAGAGAAATGAATTAAGAGATCCAAAATATGCCTCAGTCTGGAAGGAAAAGAAAAGTGTGGGCTGTAAAAGAATACAGACCGGGAGTTTTTTCTTGGCCCTGTTTCTTATGAACCATGTGAACTCAAGAAAATTGCAAAGTTCCACAAACTCAAGGTTTGTATCTGTGATGTGGGTTCAATGTTATCTTGTTCTCTGGCTCATGTATATATATGAAGTTTTACTATTGGAATGTAAGTAACATATAAGAAATCTGCCCAATGCCAGCCTGTATGAGTCTCTTGACAGTTACTAGTAATTAATAATATATATTTTTATTGCAAGCATTACTGAGCTCCCTTCTTGGAAAGTTTAAGTTTAATTTTAATCCTGGGGATGTCAAGAGAATATGCAGTCCTCTAGAATATGGGACACCATTATCAGCTAGAATGTTTCTAAGCAAACAAAGGTTACTGAAGATCAATCAATCTATCTTTTGATCAATTGATCATGCTTGGGAAAATCTTCCCCAACTGGATGCAACTCAAGACTCCTAGAAAATGTGTAAAATGCTTTCTCACTTCCATCAAAACATGTATCCTTCAGCTTTGAGTTTGCCAAATTATGCTTAAGATAAGCTAGTTTAAATACTCTATTAATAGAATGGACTCTGCTATGATTTGAATGTGTCCTCCAAACAAACATGTATTGGAAAGTTAATCCCTAGAGTGCAATGCTTTTGGGAGGTGGAGACTGATGAGCAATGATTGCACCATGAGGGCTCTCCAATCATTAATGGATTAATGCCACTATTCTGGGATTGATGTTATTATTCTGTGAGTAGGGATATTCTAAATGAAAGAGTAAGTTTAGGCCCCTTTTCTGTCCCTGTCATCCTCTCATCTTTGCCATGGAATGATGTAGCAGGAAGTCTTTTTTCAAGCTGGATACAGTGGAGAACAGCTGTAATCCTAGTGACCTGGGAGGCTTAGGAAGGAGAATTCTAAGTTCAAGGCCAGCCTCAGCAACTTGGTAAGATTCTATCTCAAAATAAAAAATATACTGCCAGGCGCCAAGGTACATGCCTATAATCTCAGCAACTGGAGAGGCTGAGGCAGGAGGATTGAGAGTTCAAAGCCAGCCTCAGCAAAAGCAAGACACTAAGCAACTCTGTGAAACCCTGTCTCTAAATAAAATATGAAATAGGGCTGTGGATGTGGCTCAGTGGTCTAGTGTCCCTGAATTCAATCTCCAGTATCCACCCCAAAAGACAGAATTATCCTAATTTCACAGAAACTTGTAGGAAGTGATGTGTATAGAATATCTAGTTTGTACATCATGTTCAACTGTACTGGAGTAGAGAGAACACAGGGCACTTTCCATTCCTGCCCCAGGTAGAAACTTCTCTCTGGAGAAATTATCCTAAGCAAATACTAATAAGTAGTTTGTTTCTTTTTCCATTATAGGCTTTAGTCTTTCAACTGTA
This sequence comes from Urocitellus parryii, assembly GCF_045843805.1. Classification (NCBI taxonomy): domain Eukaryota; kingdom Metazoa; phylum Chordata; class Mammalia; order Rodentia; family Sciuridae; genus Urocitellus; species Urocitellus parryii. The sequence continues at coordinate 110,143,551 of NC_135547.1, forward strand.
GTCACATCTTCTAGGAGGATGGTCCCTGCTCACCACTCAGAGCTTCATCTGAATAACCTTACCCAACTTAATTTAAAACCGATACCTCTGAAGGACTTGCATTTTCCTAATGCCCCAAATCACTTGCCTCAAGCAATTTATACTAGATGCTCTCCTCTAGATACATTTACCCCTATATCCTCACTCTTTCTTTTGACTTGTCCTTTAGCTCTTATATCTCCCCATGTAATGTCTACTCCTAGATTCTAAAATTTATTGGGCATAGATAGGTCTTGTTTATTCTGTCATTCCTAGTTCAAGCACAGACTCTACCAAAGAGTGATGTTCCATTAATGTTAGAGTAATAAATGAGTTAGTGTGCAGTTGGTCTACTTTGTTACTATGTAATTATCCCATGTTCTTGAATAATCTATCTAAAGTGTGTGTGTGTATGTGTGTGTGTGTGTGTGTGTGTGTGTGTGTGTGTGTGTGTTTGTATTTGTACCAGGGATTGAACCCCCGGAGTGCTTAACCACTGAGCCACAGTCCTAGTTCTTTTTTCTGAGAGAAGTTCTCACTAAATTGCTTAGGACCTAATTAAATTGCCAAGGCTGGCCTTGAACTTGTGATCCTCCTGCCTCAGCCTCCAAAACCACTGGGATTACAGGCATGTAATTTTAGCTGTGTGCAGCTAAAATGTGTATGCTTTAATCTTATAGGGCAATCGAGTAAAAGTGAATAGGGAATGCAATAACTAATCATTTTTTATCTTGTTTTCTGTTTCATGATTCTCATTATTACATTGTTCCATTCTTTCATATGTCTAAGGAAATGCTTAATTTACTACCATGGTATCTTTTTCCAAATCACTAAATAAGATGGAGAGCTTCTCAATTTGATTTTCAAAATAAGCCGGGCATGGTGGCACATGCCTGTAATCCAAACAGATTTGGGAGGCTGAGGCAGGAAGATTGCAAGTTTAAAGCCAGCCTCAGCAATTAACAAGGCCCTAAGAAACTTAGCAAGATCATGTCTCAAAATAAAATATAAAAAGGGCTGGGGATGTGGCTCAGCAGTTGAGTGGCCCTAGGTTCAATCCCTGTTACAAAATAATAATAATAAACAAAATAATAAATCACTATTAAATCTCATATACAGAAAAAGGTTGAGCAATGTCATTCGTAAACTTAGATTCTAAAGTTACTCAGATTTCTAATAAAAGGAACATTGCCTTAAACAAATTATTAAAATTACTACATAGAATATAAACACCAACATGTTACATGCTGTATTGTCTGCAGCCCCACCTTGATATTATGAACTTACACTACTGATATTATGAACTTATCAATTTCCTAGAGACGAATCTGACTTAGACTTTACTAAGGGTGGGAAGAACTCCTGGATGTGGCCTTGGAGCGCACATTGGCCAGGGCACTAATGCAAGCCTTTGCTTCAGCTTTGGCTCAGGCTCTTTCTTCCTCATCTCTCAATGCTTCCTCATAGCAGGCTATAGGAACAGAATCATGGATCTTGGCCAAAAACTCCAGGACTTTCATCTTACTGGTTTCAGCATGAGCTCTTGGGCCCCACAGGAATTCATAGCATGGAGGATCACTGTTGGCCACCTGCCGATACTCCAGGTACTTTTCCTTCACTAAATCTCTGGTGATCAGCTTCCTGGGATCCCCAAAAGTGAAGTGTGCTCCTTTCCTTCATAGAATCCCATCATATTTAACACTTACCAGACTTGCTTCTCAGAGGTACAGTTTCCCTTTGTGAAGATCACAGCTAGGATAGTCATTAGCAGGCCATCTTGGGTACACTTCTTTAGCCTTGCATTAGAGCTTGGTTCCAGTTTGTTGATGAGGACATAGATGTGCCTTTTGGGATCCACTTACTTCAACTCAACGCCAAATACCAACTCTAGGAACTCAGAAACTCTCTTAAGGATCTCGGAAAAGTGGTTCTTGTGAATCTGGATATCATTTTTCAGTATTTATGCCTTTGTAATGGGCCCCTTCATTTGAAGAGCAAGAATGCATCATTGTTACTACCTTCTCATCTAAATGGCCTATGAGAAATTCTCAGTGGCCACTGGGCTTTGTGGGGATCTTGCCCTTTCCTCTACATTATTGTTTATACTTTCAACAGATCTTGTGAATAAAATAGCTGCAGAAGTGATGGTGTTAGATGGGATTCTACCAGGATCTTGGGGATCATAAAGTGTCTCAGCAAGGCAACCATGAAGAATACCCTTGAAATGAACAGAAGAGGAATAGGCATAATCATCTTCCTTTGCTACAGTGGCCTGATCACGCACTAGATCTTTAGGTTCTTTTGGAGTCTGGTGGTGTTTTTCCCTGGCCTTGACTTTGCTCTTCTGACCTGAAGGCATGATGACTGTTCAGTTGCAGCAGGCAAAAGTAGATGATCTAGTGACCTGGAGAAGAATGGACTAGGTGTTTTGTTCTTCTTCACTAGAGAGACACACACTTCGGCTTTGTAGATGGGTCTTTTGCATGTTTTGTGTGGTGTGTGTGTGTGTGTGTATGCTCGCGCATACATGCGCGCATGTTATTCAAGGAACCCATACAGCCTTGAATCTCTGATCTGCTTGTCTCCTGCCTGAGACATAACTAGGATGTGTCATAGTTTGCTACCCACCACATCTGATTTCTGAGGAGAGAAAACAAGGCCTGACAGGTCCCAGCTTTGAGGCAGGGGATGTCTCTTTGTTCCCATTCAGTGTTTTCTGGGATTCTTCTACGCTGTTGCTTTGATGTTGACTCCTTATTTCAGTGCCATCATCTCTCTTCTATCCTGGAAAAAAAACTGAAGGAGATTCTTATCTGACCATATCTACCTGGTGATACCCAGGATGACAGAAGAGCTCCGAGGAACACTGTTTATACTGGGGTCAGAATTAGGGTTCTCATTCTTCATTCAGGGTCCTCATCTTCGCTTCTGACATGGCGTGGGCCTCCACCTTCTTCTGATGTGAAACCTATCTTCCCAGAGAAAGTACCACATCCCTGAGAATTCCAAAGCAGGAATTGAAAGAGCCCTCACCCTCAAATAGCTCTCTGATAGTCCCTTGGTGCTTAAAGTGTGGGCAGGACTCTGCCCAACCTAAGCCTGGAGTGGATAGTTCCCTCAGGATTCAAGATACTTTCCTTTAATATTCCTGTTCAGGGCCTGTGACTCCTGCTCTGAATTAAGATTGATACTCTGTTTCAGTGACCTTATCTCCCTGAGTTTCCACCAGGAGAAATCAGTATGTTTCATCAGGTGATCCTCCTTTAGGGCCCGTCAGGAATCTTTGGAGTCCACTCTGTTATGGGGAAGAAATAGCCTCAAGCTTCACTCAAAGTCCTTACATTACTTCTAAGCAAAGTGGGGAAATAGTTCCTCTGAAAACCAAATGCCAGTGTTACATTCAGACACTCCCATCTGGGGCCTACTTGGGCTGATATCAGGGGTGAGACTCTGTACCAACCCTGCCCTTCTGGGTTGGGTGGTTCTCTCAGATCTCAATCACTGGTCCTTACCTTTAGTTACATTAGGATCTGGAAACACCTCCATCTGTTAGCCTGAGGCCGTAATCCTTGGTCAATATTTACCCTTTCAGTCAGAGGGAGCATTCAGCCAGTGCTAAATCAGGTGTTCTCTTCCTGATGTCTATCCCCTAACACCAGGGCAGGACTCTGTGGGGCCCCCTCTGACTAGGGTAGTTGGTGCCCTCACACCTCACAAAGGGTCTTTACCTTACCTCCTGGCAGGTTCTGGGACTCCTCCCTTTTATGACTTACTATTGTCCCTCACACCAAGTATTTCACTTTCCTGAGAGATCCAGAGCTGGAATTCAGGGTATATTACATTTGGCTACTACAGTGGGTCTATCATGGGCCTCTAGACCCATAGAACTTGGGTCTATGGGATCCTTCTTATCTGGTGTATGTTATTCCCTCAGATCATACTTAGGGTCTTCACCTTCATTGCTGGAAGGTCTGAACCCCCACCTTCTGCTCATCTGGTGCCCTGGTTCAATGTTGTCACCTCTCTGAATCCTAGGATGTCAAATAGTGCTGCTATATCAGGAAATTCCTATCCAAGGCTTCCAAGGGCTTACATAGGGGTGGAATTCTATTGGCCCTTCAATCTTCTGGTGTAGGGATTGCCCTCAAACCTTACTCAGGCTCTTTACCTTCATTCTACACAGGTCCTGGAACTGTTCCCTGGAATCTGTCTCCTCTGATGACCACAGCAGCCCAGTTCAGAACAGAAATGCCTTTACTTCTCTGTGAAATCAGAAACAGATATAGAGAAACCAATGTATGCCACCCCCTTTATATAGGGTCTCTCAGGGCTCAGAGCAAGGGTGTAGCTCTTAGGAGTGCTGAGGTAGCCTGTGTTTTGTGGGGATTATTTATTCTGAAAGAGTTCACACAGGGGTCTTTCTTCTACTCCTGTGAGGGCTGGGACTCCTCTCTCTCTCCTGATCTGAGTCATCCAGTCAGAAATCAATGTTTTTCTCCCCAGTCACCTCACCTTATACTCTATGATCCTCAGTCTCCATATGAAGTGAAAAGGTACCTCAGCCTATCATCTGGGCATGGACTTAGAAGTACTAACCAGGCACCAGGTTCTGGGCTAAACGGTCTTTTTTGGAGTGAGCAATTCTCTCAGAACTTCCTTAGGGTTTTCACTTTTACTTCTCTTAGGGTCTGGAACTCTCCCTTGGTCAGCCTAAGGATGGTAACTGGTTCAATGCCCTCATCTCACAGTAAAAGTTGACATAATTTTTTACTGCATAGAATGCATGCAATAATTTTGGCAATCCTTTTAGTACAAAATCCTTTTTTTCTTTAAATTTTCAATTCAATCAAGTCAAGGTTATGACAGTAATAAATGTAGAGATTTTGATTCCACATATACCTGTCACCCCTTCAATTTATAAAGGAACTATACTATCTTTAGTGTTTATGCAACCACCTGGAAATGTTTGTATTGAAGACAAGCCCCCTCCTTTAGCATCTGATAACAACAAAGGCCACCAGACATAGTCACAAAAATAGCATTGTTCTGCAGAGAAATCAGGGACTATGGGAAGCAATATAAGCTGGGGATAACATCAGGATCATTTTTCAAGATATATCTACACTCAACCCTTTACTATAGAGTCAGTGAAGTAATTAGCTTCAGGGACTACCGCCTCTTTACACCCACATACTCCCTTGTATTATTCATGGCCCCTACTTGCCCTGTTATAACTGTCTTTAATCACCAATCGCACCCAGTTTTACAGCATCAACCTCTGTGGTGGAAGGGACACATATACAGCGGAAGAAATACCCATTCTTGTCAGGGATCACAAGAATTCCTAGGCCTGGAATGCTGGCAAGAATGCATTGAACCACCTGACACCTGGTTTATTGTCCTCACTTCATAGTAAAAGGTGATAGAAATTTTTACTACAGGTCACACAATAACTTTGGGAATGGCTAGTACAGAATCTGTTTTTTAAAAAAATTTCCAATTCAATCAAGTCAGGGTTATAACAGTAATAAAGACACTGAAGAGATGTAATAAAGGCACTGAAGAGATGCTGCTCTTCCAGAATCCATTAAGATCACTGAGTGATGCAGAGGAGCTTGACATACTCTACCTGACAAGTGAGTGGGTAAAGGAGATTCTGAGGGTGGGTGTCTGTAATGCCTCTGATCATTTTGTCCAATTGATCCATTCACTCAGATCATCATGCTAATAATGATTCAGAGACTCTCAAGCTTAGTCATCAAAGTTATCCAAGATTCTCCATTTTCTCTCCTTCCTTCTTTACCCTATTGTAACAGTGGTCCACTTCAACTTTGGAATATAGCCCTCAGCTGCTTATTTTAAAAGGGACATTATTTTTTTTCTTTTCCTCTTCTTCCTCTCCCCCTCCCTAACCTGGGACAAGGAACAATATTACCTTTTCCCCATCCTTGGCCTATAAGTTATCTGTTCTTGAGTGCACACACCCAGCACAGGAAGGAGATATCATCAGAAGATCTAGGAAGTGACTTTCTCCCAAATTAACAAGTGAATTTCCATACACCATCAGGGCACACCGGGGGACCCCGGTTGGGACACCCCTGGAATGCAGCCTTTGAGGAGCTCCTTTAAAAGCCCTATTCTCCCTTATGGGCAGAACCACAGCCTGTGGGACTGGAGTCCCCATGCTCCTCCTTTGCTAGCAAAGCAATAAACCTTCATCTTCCTTTTTCTCAAAACCATGTCCTTTTTATCCAATTGGCCATGAATTGGCATCAGGGACAAGGACCGAACTTTCAGTAACACTATGCTATAAGTCAGAAGTGGATATTTGACTTCCAGCTTCTGTAGGCTCTCTGGACTAGGATTAGCTTATGATATGTCTCATGCATTCTGAAAATTGTTTTACTCTCCTGAAACCCCTCATTAACTGTGGGTTTCCTGTGTGGGTCCATTCCTGGCATTTGAACATTCGACCAAATTGTTTCTTCTCAAAGTAAAGAGATATATTTTATTGGCATATCAGTATACTAAATTATGTACCCACTGTTGTTCAAGACAACATTATTGAAATTTTACTTTATGTATGTAAGGAATTAAGTACAACTCCTGCAAGACTTTCTTAGAAAACAAGGAGATGCAAATTAAAATAAGAGTGAGACAATCAATTTTCAATCAAATTTAACCAAAATTTTAAAAATTTGATAAAATGCCTGTGAGATATTAATTTATTCACATTCATTAATATGTGAGAATATAAATTGGTACAGTTTCATTGGAATGAAATAATGTGAGCAATATTCATAAAAATTTACAGTTCTCACACTCTTTCCACTTTGTGTTTTTACACATCTTTCTTATAATGAAACATGCATGTTTGCTCAAAAATTGATGTTCTATAAAATGTTGTTATCAATTGTAATCATAGCAACAAATGGGAAGCAATTTGTGTGTCCATCAGGAAGAGATTGGTTCAGTTAATTGTGGCACATACATACTTTGTAATTCTAGGGAATAGTTAAAGGAGTGAAGTGGATCTATAAGTATTGACACAGAAAGATATTGCATTCATTTTAGTCAGTGGCAAGGGTATGAGGCAGAATGATATTATGACAGTTATAAATTTATGTTAAAACTTGTATATAGACAAAAAAGCCTTAAATAAATGTTAAAATACTACATGCAGTATTTTTAATGTGGTTATCTTTGAGGAGAAACCGAATTTTGGAGGAAGCAGAGTTTGTATTTATCTGTATTTTAGAATTTTTTACTACAATAATATGTCCTTTCTTCTTTGTAATTAAAATATTTCAATAAGAGTAACAGCAGAAAAAGTAGCTGTGTGTTATACACACATATAGGATGTATACAACGTAATAGGAGAGCCTGAAATCTGAATAGCTTTGAAAGGAAAGTGACCACAACACTCAGAGCGACCAAGAGAGCTTTATTGCAGCAGTGCGAAAGCGGGGAGAGAGAGAGAGAGAGAGAGAGAGAGAGAGAGAGAGAGAGAGAGAGAGAGAGAGAAGAAGAAGAAGAAGAAGAAGAAGAAGAAGAAGAAGAAGAAGAAGAAGAAGAAGAAGAAGAAGAAGAAGAAAAGAGAAGAGAAGAGAAGAGAAGAGAAGAGAAGAGAAGAGAAGAGAAGAGAGAAGAGAGAGCAAAAGCAAGAGAGGGAGACAGAGAGAGCAAGAGCAAGAGAGCAAGAGAGACAGAGAGCAAGAGAGAGAGAAAGGCCCTGCAGGAGGGAGTTTTTATAGCCCAAATCTAATGGGGTCTCTGGGTCTGCAAGCTGCCTTCTTGGTGTACAATGATTGGATCACACAGTAGTTGCTAAGGGTGTCATCTTCTGCCTTCAGGCAGATGGGGCAGGGGTCAGATGTGGGTTTCTGTTACCAGACCGGTGTTCAGCCTTGAGTGGGGTTGAGTGTTCAGACTTGACGCAAACAGGTGATAAAGCACCAGACAGAGTGGGGTTTGAGTGCGTGGGTTATCCTGCAGCTAACAAGCTTAACATATCAAAAGTTTATTTTGTGGCGGAATGAGATGGACATCATTACCCTAGGTACATGTATGACTGCACATATGGTGTGACCCTATATTGTGTACAACCATAGAAATGTAAAGTTGTGCTGCAATTGTGCATAATGAAATGCACAAAAATGCATTCTGCTGTCATATATACCTAATTAAAATAAATTAATTAATTTAAAAAGTTTATTTCATATGCAAATAAAATTTGATGTGAATTGGCAGGTGTTCTCTGCTGTCAGATGACCTAGGGATCTAGGCTACTTCCAACATATGGCTCCACATCTAAACATGGATTTTACATGGTCATTACTGGATGGAATAGAAAGCATGAAGATGGCAGACAGGCTCTCAAGTGCCTTGATCTAAAGTAAAAAATCACAATTCTGCTCACATTTTTTCAAGGTTAGTGACATGTCCTTTCCTAACCACAAATAAACTGGCAATATAGTCTCCATATAAACCAAGAATAGAAAGCAAGATACAAAGTACATGAGAAATTGTAGTCTCTTCAATTAACTGTTACTTTGTAGGCACCCAATAAAAAGCTACTATTATAATTTGTTATGATGATAGCCTTCTTTGTTCTTGGGAGGTTTTTCTGAAAATATAAAATATCATTGCTATTCAGAAGCACTTTCTTGTGCCTATCTATGACAAGTGTTTTCAAATCCAGGATCACACCATTTTTCAAAATGATTCAATAAATCTCCGCAAGAAGGGTTCACCCTTTTCTATTCAGTAGCATCTTTCTATACTAACCTTTTCACTAACCTCTATAATCTCTAAAGACTGAGAAATTTATTATTTTGTTTGGTCTCTGGTCAAAAATCATAACTTGTGAGTCTCTGTTATCACCACCCCCCACCTGATGAACATACCTAAACACTTGTACAGGTGCCCTTAAGCACAATGAAAAAGCCAGAATTTTCCCTTGGGGTAGATATAGACAAAAGTCAGGAGAATGATGGTGAATTATTTTTTATTTTCTTATCAAAGCTGGAATTTCTGCCAGGGAGACATTTTCTACCTCTGTGGTAGACTGAATAATTATTCCACAAAGATTTCCATACTCTTAACCCTGAAAGGCATGTTATGTTACATGGCCAAAGGCACTTTGCAAATATAATTAAAATTATGGGATGGACCTTAAAAATAGGTTATACTGGATAGTCTGCACAGACCAATCTAATTGCATAAGCCCTTAGAAGCACAGAAATTTCTGACTAAGGCAGAAGAGAGATGCAGCAGAGGGGAATGTTACATTCCAAGCATGAGATAGGTTTAATGTGCCATTTCTCATTCAAAAAGTAGGAAGCCACATTCAAGACTTCAGAGAGGCCTCAAGGAACTATGGCAGCTCCAGCTGATAGTCAGCAAGGAAATTCATTCCTCACTCAAAACTACCAAGAACTAGATTCCTCATAGGACCAGATTCTGAGAACAACCTGAACAAAGCTGGAATAAGATTCTCCCCAGTGTTTCCAAATAAGAAGCCAAGCTTTGAAATTTCTATTTGGACTTAGGTAACTGGGAAAATAAACCAGAAGCAGCAGCAGCACACACTTCTCACCTACAGAAGTGTGAGATAATAAATGTGTGTTGCTTAAGTCCCATAATGTATGGTAGTTTGTTACATCAGCATAAAAAACCAGGGCTGGGGTTGTGGCTCAGCGGTTGAGCACTTGCTTAGCATGTGTGAGGCCCTGGGTTCGATCCTCAGCACCACATAAAAATAAATAAAATAAAGGCATTGTGTCCAACTACAACTAAAAATTAAATATTTAAAAAAATATTATGTTCTCTTGGAAGGACCCTAGGATTTTAAAGAATCTAGCTCCTAGGGCTGGGGTTGTAGCTCAGTGGTAGAGTGCTTGCCTAACATGTGTGAGGCACTGGGTTCAAACCTCAACACCACATAAAAATAAATAAAATTAAATTCTTCAACAACAACAACAACAAACGAATCCAGCTTCTAGACATGTGGTTATACAGTGATTTCTTGGGTCTTTATTTATTAAGCCACCACTAAAGAGGGAGTTTTCAATTTTTTTTTTTGCCATTTAGTTAAGCTCACTCATCAGTGTATTGATTCAGTACCAGTCTCAAATAAATCATCAAATTATGTTCTTCATTCTTTTTAATCTCACCTGCTTCCTAAAAACTTTCTAACTTGAGTTATCTTTCAAGAATCAGTAGATTTTGTGCCAAATTTGACTCAACTTACAAGGCAATTGGAGGAAATAAAAGAGAAACCATTGGTGAAAATACCCAAAACAGATATAAGCAGAACTATACATCACTGCCAAAGTAAAGAATTATGTGGAAGGGGCTATTTTATCAGGGGTATTCTACAGTGAGTGAAATGAAGGACAAGGGCACATTTGTAGGGAGTCAGGGTTCTTTAAGTCAGGGTAAAGGAAGGACATTCAGAGCTTTCTTTCCCACATGGTGATCTCAGATACAACCTCTATTGGAGGAAGCAGGGAAGAGCTGGACAGCAGGTCATGATGCAGATTTGGCCTTGAGGGCCCACTGGTGCTGACTCAAGGGAAGAGCATTATAAATCTGGAATGCTGGGCCTGGTCCCATGTGACAGCTCTTGGGCAAAGTCAATACTCCAAGAGGCTGGGGTCAGGGACAGGTGGCTATCAGGCAAGTGAGGCCCATAAGCAATCCCCAGATAATATGTAATTCTCATTTTCTCCTTTATTTATTACAACTGGGATTGGTATATCAACCCTAGGTTCCTTCTTTTCACTGTCCAGAAACATTATGTAGTAGTGAGAAGGGAAATTAATGAAGACATAACATTTGCCTCATGTAGGAAAGTGCTCACTATGTGGCTTAAACAAATTGAGACCAGGGTTCTGACACATAGGAGCCATGAAGTCAGGTACACTGCAAATTTCTATAAGGCTCAAGCTTTTTGTGAAGTGAGCTTGATAAGCACTGCCTTTTAGGACTCTTGGGATATATGTAATGTCTGAAAGTCTCTGGCACAGTGCCTGGAATTTATTGCCTCTTTAATTATTGACAGCCAGTACGATTAATTTGACACAGACCCTATCAAAATCTGCTCCGTGATTTTTGTAAAACAAGAGATGTCGGAGAATATGCAGCACTCTGGTAACAGCACACAACTAATCGAAAATAATGTATAGCAAGTAAAACTGAGTTATTTTCTATACAACTTTTTTGGGGGGTGCAGGAGTACTGGGGATTAAACCTGGGGTAATTTACCACTGAGCTACATTCTGAGCCCTTTTTCTTGGGACAGGGTCTCACTAAGTTGCGTAGGGCCTTGCTAAAGTTGTTGAAATTACAGGAGTGCACCGCCACACCTGGCATTATATAACTTTTTAGGGACATGTTATTTATTGTGGGTGTGACAGATTCTTCTCCAGCTGGATGCAACTTAATGATTTCAGGATTACTTTCAAGGACTTACTCCTTCCTTCCCTTCCAACTGTCTTTTCATCCAAACCACACTTTTTTCATTTATTTCACACCCATTCAAAATCTATCCCTCATTTAGGAGTTTGCAAATTATACTCAAGACAACCTAAAAAGATGTGCTTTTAATTGACTGGTATCCTTTCCAGGCCAAAGCAAATATTTCCAGCAGGGTGGCTTCCAAGGACATTCCTATCAGGTGACCCTTATTTCTCAGAAACTTCCTAGACCTGATCTGCATAAAACACATAATTTGTGCAATGTGCTCTACTATAATGTAAAAAGGACACTGGGACAGGAGGCAGAGCCCCTTTCATTAGGAAGAAATCTGTTTTATCTGTGACTCCAAAGTAATTGCTAAAAGCAGTTTCTATTTCAGGCATTAGTCTTTTAACTATTGACACTTCATTTTGAGGATCAGGCCCCTGCTTACCACTCCCATAGCCTCATCTGATCCACTCCCCAGCTAGTTACAACTTGATTCATACTGAAGGACTGACAGTTTCTTAAAGCCCCCCACCCACTTGTCTGAGGGCATTTGAACCTGACTACTCTCATCTGGATTCTCCTGACTTCTTTTAACTTGCTATCTTCTTAAAATGACAGCTGTTCCTAGATTCTAAAATTTAGTGGGCAAGGGTGGATCTTGTTTATCCTGATATTCCAAATATTAGCATAGAGGCTTCTATAAGCAGATGCCCAGGTAATGTTTAAGAAATAAATGAGGACAGCTGTGTGCAAAAGAATTTATTATGATATAGTTTCTACTATATTCTTGAAGAAGCTAAACAAATCCAAGCATATATCTCTTAATTTTATAGGACAGGCCAAAAGTGATAACAAAATACAGCAATTTATCATCTTTTACTTTTTTTTCTTTAGTTATTTCAGTCTATTTAGCTGCTGAGTTCTTTCATATTTCCAAGGAAATGCATAATCCACGTTCTGTTATCTTGTTTCAAATCACTAAATAAGATGGAAAGTCTCTCAATTTATTCTGCAAAATATTAAGACTCTTGCAGCTTATAAGCATCAATAAATGCATAAATCATGCCATTCATAAACTTGGATTCTGAAATTATGTAAACCTTCTATTAAACAGAACAATAGTTAAACAAATAACTAAGTTACCATATAGAACAAGGATACACGTTATACACTGTTGTCACCAGCTTCACCCTACCTTTCCACTGAAGAGAACATTAGCTTTCCTCTTCAAAATCATAATGCATTTTTCTTAGCCTTCACTTGGGACAAGAAAAGCTGCTGGATGTGATCTTGGGACGAGAACTGGCTATGGCAGCATTATGGGCCTTAGCTGTAAGTCTGGCTTGGGCTCTTTCTTCCTCATCTTTCAAAGCCTCCTCATACCAGCCTCGGAAGGCATTAGGAATGGTATTATGGATCTTAGCCAAATACTCCAGGACTTTCATCTTGCTGGTTTCAGCATGGGATCTTGGGCCCCACAGGAATTCATAGCGTGGAGGATCACTGTTGGCCACCTGCCGATACTCCAGGTACTTTTCCTTCACTAAATCTCTGGTTATCAGCTTCCTGGGATCCCCAAAGATGAAGTGCCTCTTCCCATCATACACCCCCATCATATTTAGTACTGCCCAGACTTGCTCCTCACTGGCACAGTTACCCTTTGTGAAGATCACACCCAGGATAGTCATCAGCAGGCCAGTCTTGGGTATACCTCTGTTATCATTCACTTTTGCATTGTGGTCTAGTTCCAGCTTGTTGATGAGTACATAGATATTCTTGTTTGGATCCACTTCCTTCATGTCAAGGCCAAAGACCAGCTCCAGGTGCTCAGAGGCTTGCTTCAGAATCTCAGAGTAGCGATTCTTGCACATTTGGATTACATTTCTCAGCATATCTGCCTTTGTAATGGGCTCTTTCATTCGATACTTATACAGCAGGTAATGAACCAATACTGTAACCTTCTGGTCTACAACGTTTTTGTGCCAGTGCTCAATGATATCCTGTGAGACATTTGGCTTTCCCTTAACCTGGTACTTGGTGTCTCCACTAGCTGTTTTATGTGAAACAGCTGTAGCAGCAGTCACCACAGTAGATGGGGCTTGCCCAGGTTCTTTTTGATTGCTGATTGCTCCAGGAGTAGATGAACTCTTGGGGGTATCTTTGAAATGAGAACATGAGGAAGAGTGAGTCTCTTCTTTGGCTGCAGTCGCTTGAACATTACCCATATTCTTGGGTTCTTCTTGAGCCTGGCGGCGTCTCTCCCGGGCACGGAGCTTACTCTTCTGACCCCGAGGCATGATGACTGGCCACAAAAAGTAAGCAGGAGTGTCAGAAAAAGGACAGGTGATTCAATGTCCTGGAGAAAAGAGAGAGAGATTATGTAATCCCCTTCTGCAAGGAGATACCAACCACCTTCCTACTTTTCCTGGAGGGCACTGCTCAAAGAATTCATTAAGTTCCTTCTCCCCATGAGGCTTCCCACAAGGCACTGTGAAAATAACTAGTGTGTTTAGGCTGAAGCCCTCCAGTCCCACCTGTATCCCATTGGGGCTGACACAGTGTCTGACAGTTGCATATCCTGTGGAGCTTCTTTTATTTTTGGGTAGGGAATATTTTCCTCAATTCACATTCAGGACCATTACTTTGGTTTCTGGAAGGACCTGTGATCTCTGTGCTTAACCATACTGACTGACTCCCTCATTACAAAGCTTTCATCTCCCTGTGTGAGAAAATGAGAGAATCTCATGTGACTTTATCTGCTGGGGACAACCTGGAAAGGTTGCAATGGAAGAACTCCGTAAGATCCTTTCTATCCTGGGGTAATAATACCTATCAATCTTCCCTCAGGGTCCTCATCTTTGCCTCTTCTGGGATCTTATTGCTCTTTCTCTACTGACCTGAGACCTAGACCCTCACACAAGGCCTTCACATCTCTCAGATTACTGAGGAACAAATCAGGGAGGCTTCATAGTAACATATCTTCTCCAGAAATCCCTTTCAGGAATCACAACCCTGGTAGAGTTTTCTGAAACCCCCTATTTTCTCAGTATGAACTCACCATTTCTCACCAGAACTCCTCACCTTGGCTGCTTAATACATTTCCCTCTGCAAACTTGAGGTTAATACCAATCAGACCAAGGCCCTCACTCACATGATATTCCTAAGTATGTTGTGTATATGTAGAGTCAAGGCACTCAGAATGACAGATATACTTAAGGCTTCCCAAAGTTATCAAAAAAGGCAGGGTGTTCCTCCCTCACTCTTCACTTTGACTTTCAGAAGGGCCTGGGTGGCTACCCTCTAATGACTTGTCACTGCCCTGTCAGGCCAAGGATTTCATCCTCCTGTGACCACTAAGAATAAAGTAAGGAATACTTTAACCTGACAGTACTGCTGATGAGCTCATAGCAGTAGTGGTGCTCTGTGGGGCTTCCTTTGTTCTGGGAGAGAAAGTCTCCCTGGTCCTTGCTCAAGTTTCTGAATGTAACTCTTGATTACCCTGGAGACTCCTCCCTCTGCTGAATTTAGCCTTACACCAAGGTTCTTAAGTACTCTGTGCCCACCAGAAAATTAAACTGAGGCCTGGAGGGGTGGTGCATGTCTATAATCCCAGCAGCTTGGGATGCTGAGGCAGGAGGATTGCCGAGTTCAAAGAAAGCCTCAACAACTTAGCGAGGCCCTAAGCAACTCTGCCAGACCCTGTCTCTAAATAAAATATTAAAAAAGGCTGGGGCTATGGCTCAATCCTTGAGCATCCCTGGGTTCAATCCCTGGCATGCGCGCACGCGCGCGCGCGCACACACACACACACACACACACGCACACACACAAAGTTAAACTGGGGGCGTCAACTGTTTTTGTTTTGTTTTGTTTTGTTTTGTTTTTTTTACACCAAGCCATTGGTTTCAGAGGGCTCAAGTCAGGGGCGTGGCTCTGTAATACTTCTGTGGGGTAAGGGAGAGGGGAGGGGCGAGAGAGGAGAGGGATGGAGGGGTAGGATGAGGGAAGCGGGGAAGGATGAGGGAGGGCGGAAGGATGGGGGGGGAGAATGAGGGAGGGCAGAAGGATGAGGGAGAGGGAAAATGTGTGGGGGAGACAGGAGAGGGGTGCCCAGGGGGAAGGATGAGGAGGGGAAGGGGAGGGGAGAGAGGAGCGAGGGCAGAAGGGGGAGGGGGAAGGAAAGGGTCGGGATTACAGGTATGCACCACGTGGACAAACCTCAGTTTACTTTTGGGGGGGGAGGAGGAAGGGCAGTTTTCCACCAAGGTCACGTGGAGGCATTTCACTGATTAATGGCAAAGCCTGGGCTCCTTTCTCTACTTGTCTGGGATAAACACTCTAGTCTAATACCTTCAATGACTTGGAGTAGTTAGAGGTGGCAGTGGGGCACAGTACTTCCAACCACTTCTGCTTGAAATTCCCCAGGGTTGACAGCAGGGGTCATACTTTGTCAGAGGATTCCACTATTATGGGGGGGAGGGGTAGTTTTAGAGAACTCACATAGAGCCTTTGTTGATTCTAGGCAGATGACAGGACCCTTCCCTCAGTTGTCTACAGGCCCACACCCAGGTCTAATTTTCACTTCAAACGCTTGAGCCTCTATAAATGGAATTCGGAAGGTAGTATACCAGGCAGTCCCCAACCAGGGTCCTCTGAGGCTGATGGCAGAGGCGGGTTGGGAGGGCTTTCTGTTTTCGAATGTAAGGGGTCCCCTCAAACCTTATTTAACATCTTTACCTTGTGGAAAGACCTGGGCTCCTCCCGCTGCTAAGCTGACGCCATTTCTTTTACAATAAAGTTTCACCTCCTAGATTTCAGTGGCGGAAGTCAGTGGGGGGAACATATCCGGCCCCTGCTCTTGCGTAGGAAATTTTCAGGGCTTCCTGCACTGTGGTACAATATGGGGGTGACTCTTTGGCGCCCTCTCTGTTTCGGAGTGCCTGGTAACATAAGAAAATAGAGCCACATTTTGTTTACTGGCTCATAGATTAAAGGCTCCGTGAGGAGAAAGAAAAAGAGAGAAAGAAAAACAAAAATTCCCAGCAAGCTCTGGACACTTTTCCAGCTTAAGCCTTTACCCATCACGGGTTTGCACCGCAGATGAGAGTTGAAATGGAGAGGATGCAGCGCAAGGTAGGCAGCCCGGGAAAAGTTCTGAACTGTAAGAGAACATGCAGAGTGATCCTGTCTCCACCAGCCAAATTCAGTCTTTGGCGACTTTCTTTGAAATCTCCCAGGGTTGACAGCAGGGGTCATACTTTGTCAGAAGATTCCACTATTATGGGGGAGGGGTAATTTTAGAGAACTCGCATAGAGCTCTTGTTGGTTCTAGGCACATGACAGGACCCTTCCCTCAGTTGGCTACAGGCCCACACCCAGGTCTAATTTTCACTTCAAACGTTTGAGCCTCTATAAATGGAATTCGGAATTTCAAGATATATTCTCTTGAAATTATGCAAATATGCATGTTTGCATAATTTCAAGAGACTCAGATCTTTTATGTTTTTATTTTTTAAAATGTAATTCTATTTATTTATTTGTACCAGGGATTGAACCCAGGAGTGCTTAGCCACTGAGCTACATCCCCAGCCTGCCCCCACCCCTTTTTATTTTTTTATTTATATGTGGTACTGAGGAGCAAACCCAGGGGCTCACACATGCAAGGCAAGTGCTCCACCACTGAGCCACAACCCCAGTCCCCTCAGCCCTTTTTATTTTTATTTTGAGACAGTCTCACTAAATTGCTTAGGGCTTCCCTAAATCCCTTAGGCTGCCTTTGAACTCAAAATCCTCCTGCCTCAGCCTCCAGAGCTACTGAGATTGCAGGCATGTGCCACCTCACCCTGGGAGACCCAGATCTTTTGGCCTTATCTAACATTGCATTGAACTGTGCAGTGAAATTCATTTTAGATTTGATCCTCATTTGTGGTATCAAATATATTACATGTATGTTCTAATATTACTGCTTTGTGCAGCAAGACTTTTGACTTTACTATAGTCAAAGTTTGTATAGATCTATACACCATCTTTCAGAAGTTAACATTTATTTGAATAACCCATGGCCTTGTCCTTGGGTCTTTGAAAATGACAATCATGTTTTTTTGTTTGTTTTTTTTGTTTTGTTTTGTTTTAGAGAGAAAGAGAGAGAAGAGAGAGAATTTTTAAATATTTATTTTTCAGTTTTCGGTGGACACAACATCTTTTTATTTTTATTTTCTGTGTTGCTGAGGATCTAACCCAGCGCCCCGCGCATGCCAGGCGAGCGCACTACCGCTTGAGGCACATCCCCAGCCCGACAATCATGTTTTTAACAATGACGTTCTGTTTCTTTTTAATATTCCTAACATTTATTTAATTTTGTATCTTATTATCTCTGGCTATATTTTCTGGTGATATACTGCTATGTCTTGCTCCTTATGTTAACAGGAATGCTCCTAACAGTTCGTATTTTACACTTAAGTTTGAATACTGTAGAATTTGGCAAACGAAACTTCCTTTTTAATGTTAGTTTGTTAAATGTTATTAAATGCATTTGTGTTTTTTTTCCCCCAAAGTCTTTTTTGAACCTTAGGACATGATTAAATGCCTTAAACAAAACAAAACCTAATCTGTTAGTGTGGTGATATTTTAGACCATTTTTTATTCTAATAATATTTTTACATTCCTTGGTCACAGACTGTATTCACAGCTGTACTGTAAGGATTTATTTAGAATCTTGGCCTCTGCGTGGATGATGTTGGCTCAAGTGTTCTTTTTGCAGTGTGTCCTCAGATGGTGGTTTTCTTACCAAAGAGAGCTAGCCTAGGAAAATGAGTTGAAAAATTTCTGATGGTTTTGTGTTCTTTCGATGTGTTTATGTGAGATGGTGGTTACTTATTTGCTTATTATTTGGTAAAATTGCCCCCCCAACTACCTAATGTTGAAATATTTAAGAATGGCTGGAACTTTGTTCACAGTTAAACTTTGTATTGCTTAATTACATTTTTCTATTTCTGTTTAGACCAGTTAGTCTATTCAAATATTTTTAAATAATAGGCTCCTTTCATTTGGGATTTCAAATTTAATGGCTTATATATTCCTTATATTACAGAAATTCTCAAACATATTCAAATGTAGAGAGAATATATTAACACTCAGAATCAGCAGTCATCAACACATGAGCTGATCTGGTTACATTTATATTCATACTTGCCATCATCTCTACATAATGTGAAACAAATTCTATATATCATGCTATTTAATTTTTAAATATTTCAATATCTAGTTCTAAAAGATGAAAGCATGACAAGGTATACTATCTTAAAAAGTAGCTCCTTAATATAATCAAATGTCCGGCTATTTTTCACATTTACCTAACTGACTTATATAATTTAAAAATGATTTTTCCTTGAACCTGAGTCCCAAAAGATCTATTTTTGTCCCTGTTTTTTATATCCATTAATTTATAGGTCCTTCTCCCATCACAACACACATATATATACACACATAGACATACCTCTTTTTCCTAGTAATTTTTTGTTTTAAAAAAGCCAGACCTGTGGTCTGTCCAGCTTCACATAGTATGAGTTTTGCTGATTACAAAACTGGTATCTTTTTCCCCTTGTATTTCTTTAAATTGGTAGAAGTTTTTTTCTAGATTAGGCTTAATGAATGTTCTCTTTGTTTTTTGTTTGAAAAAAAATCACCAAAGAGCTAATACAGTGAATTTTCAACATGAAAAATGCCTTCCATCATGAGGGAAACTAACCCTAACCCAAATGCCTGTCTTGCTTTCTGATAATACTGGCAGTCTTTGAAGATTAGCACATTTATCTATTAGTTAATTAAAGGTTGCACAAAGTTAATTTTCTAGTTCTATGAGTCCCTCTGAGTTTATTAAATGAAATATATCTTTATGTAGAAATCATTCTTTGTCTACCATTTGGTAATGGCATTTATTGTGTTCTCTTATAATATTTAAATTTTTCCTGTTCCTATAATTTATATAATATTATTTAACAAATGTCATTTATTTTCCTGTCTTTGTTTTATAATTAATAGTACCTATGAAATGACCTGTTGTATAAATCTTTTCAAAGAATGGGCTTTTGTTAGTTGCTGCCACTGTCTTCTAATTGATAATTTCTTCATTTATATTCATTATTGCCTACATTCTGTTTCTTTGGGATTTTTTTCTATTCTTTCTCAAACTTCTTGAGTTTTCATGTTTTAAATATTTCTGATTTTTCTATTCAATCTATTGAAGGCTGTTAATATCCCTCTGAGTAATTATTACTTGGGCTATTTTCCACAGGTAATGTTATAGAAATTTATGTGTAGTGCTCCAGTATTTTACAAGTTGAATGTATGTCTACTGTCATGCTCTTATACCTTTTTGAATGGGTGTGTAAATACTATTGAGTGAAAAATTATTTTTGAGAAGTATGTGAAAGAGTAGAAAAGATCATGGACTCCAGAGCCAGAGGTAGATGTAGAAAAGATTACACTTACTGGGAGAATATAAATTGACACATTTATTTTGGACAAAGGTTTGTCAGTTGCTTAAAAAGTTAATTATACATCTGCAATATGACCTACCTATAATACTCCCAGGTATTTTTCTGAGAAGAATGAGAACAAATGGCTATGCAAGGATGTATATACAGAAGTTCATGGCACCTTTATTTGTAATTTTGAAAAAGTGGAAACAATACAAATATCCATCAATAGATGACTAGATAAACTGTGGTGTATACAATGAAATATTATTCAGCAATAAACAGAATTAATTTTGTTTCCAGGACCAAGGGCCAAACTCAGGGCCTTGTGTGTGCTAGGCAAGCACTCTGCTTCTGAGCTAAAACCCCAAACCCCAGAATGAATTATTGATATAGAGTATAACATGGATGCATTTCCAAGCAATTATTCTGAGTGATAGAAGCCAGACAAAATAGTTGGTGCTGAATTATTCCATTTATGCTGAAATACAGGAGATGAAAAACAATTCATAGTGACAGAAAGAAGATCAGTGGTTACCTATAGACTTCAGGGATTTACAAGAGATTACAGAGTAGCATGAAAAATCTTTTGGAGGCGATGGATATATTCATTATAATGATTGTGATGGTGGTTACATGGATGAATACATGTGTCAGAGCATATCAAATTATATACTGTAAATATATACAGTTTATTGTAGATATGTATTTGTTGATAATAATAGAACTATGAAATCAACATAGAACAAAAGATAACTTTAAGGAAAATGAATCTCCAGTAAGCTTTATGTTGGGAGTGCTTAGTCTATTTGTTTAACTCATTTATAAACAGGCCAAATATTACTTAATTCTTTTTAGCTTAGTAGACACCAACTATTTAAGTAGTTGTACTGCATTT
The DNA here is from genome assembly GCF_045843805.1 of Urocitellus parryii. Classification (NCBI taxonomy): domain Eukaryota; kingdom Metazoa; phylum Chordata; class Mammalia; order Rodentia; family Sciuridae; genus Urocitellus; species Urocitellus parryii. Next base: position 110,164,413 of record NC_135547.1, read on the forward strand.
TCACATAGGTGTGATGCAATTGTATATATATATTCTTCGACTGAACTTTCTCTTAGATAATTTTGGGCTCATCTTCTTTCTTTCTTTCTTTTTTTTGTTTTTTAGTTATTGATGGACCTTTATTTTATTTATATATTTATTTATATGTGGTGCTGAGAAGAGAACCCAGTGTCTCACACATGCTAGGCAAACACTGTGACTGAGCTGCAACCCCAGCTCCTCAGCTTATTTATTTATAATTGATTTCTAATATATTTGGCCATAATTAACCAAATCCCAAAGCTCACAATAACAAAATCAACAAGTTAATAGTACCTTTAAATTAAGGTTAAACAGCCAGATTTGGTGGCACACAACTGTGATCACAGTGATTCTGGGGATTGAGGTAGGAAGATCACAATTCAAGGCCAGCCTCAGAAACTTGGTGAGACCCTCAGCAATTTAGCAAGACCCTGTCTCAAAATAAAATAAAATTAAAGAAAGGACTGGGAATGTAGCTCAGTGGTAAAGCATCCCTGGGATCAATCCCCAATACCACAAAATTAATAAATCATAAATAAATAAACTGACTAATTAAGGTTAAATAAATTCTATATGAGTAACTTTTTAGAGCCAGGATTATTATTGTTATTTTGGGGGGTACTGGGGATTTAAGTCAGGGGCTCTTGACCACTGAGCCACATCCCCAGCCATATTTTATTTAGAGACAGGGTCTCACTGAGTTGCTTAGTGCCTTGCTTTTTGCTGAGGCAGGCTTTGAACTTGTGATCCTCTTGTCTCAGCCCCCTGAGCCGCTGGGATTACAGGCGCAGGATTATTACAAAATAATCATGAAGATAGTTTAACCATGTAAGGGTGGCTAATAAACATTAATTATATCATAGTAGATGCTCATTATTCTGTAATTACCATACAAATGTAAGAAATACTCAGTAAGTTTCTTTAAACAAAAGAGAATGATAAACTAGCTCATGACAAATGAACATGTTCAGGTGAGCTCAATTACAACCAGCAGTTACAAGGCATAAGCCCCCAAACAGAGAGTGAGATAAAGTGCTTGAGAAATTTGTATACTGACTAGACTTTGTTTAGAATAATTACTTTTTTGCTCCTTTCACGGATAGGTAGCACTTTACTCAAAATGGGTTATCTCTTTTTGAGATTGGCTACCACAACCAATATTGTCCTTTGCTTATACATTTGATGTGACTATTATATAGATTGTATTTTGATATTCACATTGATTTTATAATCACAAATGAACTACTAAGATCTAAGATTACCTTGGCAAGTAATTCATTCTAAAAGCATCTTACTCCTGCTTTGATATTTCTGTTAGCCCTGAAATCTCTATCTAATCAATGAATATATGGTCACTGATTACTCCTTTTGCCCTTATATTTACCACATCCTTAATCTCTGCTGTCATTTTAAATACTTAAACAATTACTGACCTGGTTTTCATATCTAGCTCCAGTAATTAGAATTGGGGTGGAGTTGAGATTTTGGTCAATATATAATTAGTTTTGAAAAAAATAATTAATTCTATCATCTTATGACTTATGTATACCAACTGTCAACATTTGGGTTTTAATTTTTTACTTATCTATACATTTTAGCATGCTGTCTATAAATAAGGACCAAATGTTACCATTGCATTTTTATGAGTTGCTAGGTCTGATAATAGGAATAGTAGAAGTGTAAGCATAGATTTCAAACATCGACAAACTAATAGTACTGTGATGAATGTCCTAAAATTTTTTTTTCATGTCTCTTTATCTCTGGGTTTTTAGGGTCCAAGATTAAGCACAGAATGATGCTGACACTGTATTTGAAAGACATTTAGTAATAATCATAGACTACTGAGATAGCAAGATAGCAAGAAGATGGTCCCTGGGCAGTGTAATGGCCTCCCTGAGGTAGAATCTGACTTTCTTTTCCCATCTCCTTTGCTCATGTCTATCTAGCTACCTATTCTAACAGGGAGGGTAGTAGGTAGGACATGAGCCTATGATAGAAAGTCATGCAGTTTCAGTACTTAAATGCCATTGTTATACCCCTGTAGTCTTGAATATAATCTTATGAAAAAGTAGCATGTAAATCTTTTTCAGAATTAAATAAGATAACCAGTGGGAATTATGAATAGAATGGATTTGTGTACTTTCGATTGGTATACTTTCCTCATTGTTCATGTTGCTTACACATAGAGAAAAGAAGAAATAAATTCATATGAGTAATTAGCAAAGGCGCTTAGAGTGTTGTGGTTTAAATATTCACATATAGTACTCCAATTTTATATTTGTATATGAAATAGAAAAAAGTATAATATAATAATATTATAAATTATATTTATACTATATATGTATTATATATAATGTCTGACAGTTCTAACATCTATTTAAAATAAAAATGAACATAAACAAATGAAAACAAAATTTTAACAATTATAGTGTTATCATCATTAAGACATGCATGTGTGTGTGTGTGTGTGTGTGTGTGTGTGTATGTGCACATGTGTGTGTCTTCCAAGGATTTTTACACAAACTTTCTTGAAAAGACAGTCTAGAACAAAGGGCAACCATATCCCACTTGAAAGACATACAGAAACAAGTGGACCATGGGAAATTGTTCCATATCCATTACATGTTCTATATACTCTATTTAATAGTTGAAGTCATTGGCATGGTTTATTTTCTCCTAATTATACCTAAACTTTTGATGAAGTAATAGAGATGGAGTTAATTTGGGAGAACACATTTACAAAAATGATTGTCTCACCTAATACATTTTCTTAACATCCATATGGATATTATATAATTGGAAGAAAATAAACAGCAGGATATAAATTTAAAAATTCACATAACATACTGGTTTCAAGTATTGTATGTTTTAGTGACAAGTTACAAAATGTACTCATTAATGTGAAGCCTGTTCTAGATGAGTTTCTTTAGTAGGAAGTTAATGTTTAATTGTAATGAAGTTAAGATCCTTCTTTTTCTATTTTGTCTGTAAAATAAAATATTCTGTAAAATATATCTATGTGCTTCTAAAATAAATTGAGGATATGAGGGACAGACAGGTGAATATAATGAATGAAAGCTGAAAGGCTGGGGAAGTGTTCATTTCACTTTACATACTCCATTAGTATATGACAGGTAAATGTTCTTGATTGTTCTGACCCCAAAGTCCTAAGTTTTTCCTTTTTAAAGTTTTCTTTTGTTTTTAATGGATACATAATAATTGTATAAGGTCTAAGGCTTTCAGTGGAATAATTATTAGCATTCATTCTCTTCCCTAATAAAGCATGTTTAAACCACTTTCTAATATCCTATGAAAAATGAATCAGTGAGAGATAATAATACATAAGTCCTTACCATTGTTCTAATGGAAGTATCTTCTGGTTACAGGAAGACTTTTGAAGCATTAAAAGTAAAATCAGATTTAAAGATTTAAAAGTTTTAAGCACTGTAATAATCTATTCACGAGAAATCTGAGTGCTCATGATTACTTTAGAATTAATAAGAAAATGCATAGCAGTGCCAAGAAAAAGAAAAAGTTGCTTAAAGCATCCAAGAGAGAGGGAGGGGCACATCCCAAAGACATATCCCATCCTATTTCCTAAACACCAATAAAAACAAATTGAGAAACAAAAGGAAAAAAGAAATGCCTCTTCTTGTACTTTTCAAATCCCTAGTGACTTTAACAGATGAAATTTCTTGTTGAGGAGGAAGGGGGTGTGCTTTGGGAGTAAATCGTCTTCAAATCAACTCAAATCACAGATACACACAAAACTGCTAAAAATCTTCTGGTTATTATATCACTTATCAGAATGTGTTGAAGCTATGTTTCAAAACCAAATATAGTCATATTAAAACTGGCTGTAAAATAGTCCAAAACATATCAGCTCTGCCTCTAAAAATTCATGAGAGTATAAAAATAAAAATACAGAATATACCATGTGAAGCTGAAGATTCCTTATCATTAATTTTATTTCTTGTTATAAATTCATGAACATGACAGTAATTATTGCACTAAATGAAAAAAATCTTTCTTATGAACTGACCCTGATGGCAAGAAGACAAAAATCCTCATTTTAAAAATATGAATTCAAATTTCTCCTTAACATTGACATAAAAACAGATAGTGACTAGAGTTGCATCAATCCTTCCCAACTGTCTCAAAAAATATGTGCACTGTTACAATAAAAACAGTTCACCAGCTGTTTATGTAAAAATTATTTGATGAAAAACAAGCATGGCCATATGGCACTCTAGCTCTGCTGTGGGAGCATGAAGAATAATTTTGTAGGCTGTAGTACATAATGGTCATGCTAAGTAGGGTGTCAACTATTGCAGGCATATTACATTAATAGTTAATCTGTCCTTTTATCCTCTAAGTACTTACATATCTTAACAGCTTGTAGTTTGGAAACAAGTTAACAACTCACTGATTAAGAATTAAAATTTTGGAAATGACAAAATATTTGATGTAATGTGGACATACAGAATATTCATTTACTAATTAAAGGTATTATTTAAATAATACATTAATTGGCTAATATGAATGTGATAGGGTAGCTGGTTCTCATTTCTAACTAAAGGTTTTAAAACTATGAATATGTTGAAGGTACTACAAAATTGATTTAAAAGAAAAAAATTAATTAGAAGAGGTACTTCATGTAAGAGCCAAATCAACATACCCACTTTGCATTCCCAAGGTGTGAGAATTGAACCTATTCGCCTTTTATATTCTTTGTCATGTCTATTGTTGTGGCTTGCAAATAGTAAGCATATAATAAATGTTTGCTGAATAGAATCCTCTTAGAAAGAATGAGTTGTAAATGCCACTAGCAGATCCTCAAGCCCTTAAGTTTGTTTAGAACTTCTGGAATACTCAAGGATTAACTCTTAACCATTATATAGGCTTTGTACTTGAATGTTTATTAGGTTATGAAATTTTAATATCTATCTTTCACTTTAATTTTTATATTTTGAGTTGTTTACATACTTAGAGCTAGAGTCAACTAAAAAGCAAAACAGAAAGATTTAGGTCTCATTCAGCAAATCTGAGTACTTGACCTAAGAACATTTAAAAGAAGGTGGAACCTAAAATGGAAAACAAAGCCAGGTTAGAATCCAGTCATTCACATTTGTATGTTTTGGTCGATATCTTGACAAAAATTGTTCGTTGACATGTGGATCATTTATAACTTCCAAATGTCAATTGAGTGTCATGGTGACATTAATAACTGATAAAGAAACCACAGCAGAGATAGTTCTGTGAGAAAAATGTTGCAGACATGCCATCTATTTCTAGAATGCTTATTCTCTATGGTTTCCATGGTTCATTTGATACATGAATGCCTAGTTTAAAGTCATGATCTATGTGTTTTTCCCCATACCAATTTCAAGACAAATATATTAATCTTTTGTTTCAGAGATTTAGAACTACACATCAAATAATTTCAGATTGGTAATGGACTTCTTGCTCACAAATGGTAAACACAATTAGTATGTGGGTAATGTGTCTCAGGATAATACAGTAAAAAGGCTACAAACTCGAGTATGGATACATATCTGGTATTGGTTTGCAGAATGTAACAGTCATAATCAATGAAGGATAGATAGGAAAGTCATTGGAAAGAACTTTCTAGGAAACAAAGTCATTAAGTTGATATAGACAGAAAATGACAGCTCAAGGCTTAATATTTGAGTTGAATATCAATGGTCAGTCTTATTTTTAAACACAAGAGCCGCACTAGGAGGCTAACCAGTAGATGTGTTAATGAGCACCATCAAAACATATTTCAAGTGTAAAAGACCTTGAGGCTCTCCTGTGGGAATGCCTCCAGCCTGCTCTTTTGTTTCAGAGGTGCAAAAACAGGAAGACTGGGGTTAACCCAGATGAAAGTTATAGGAAACCTGTAAATTTGATGCTGTATTCAATTTGTGTTTTATACAGAAACAAACCTAGTTGTGGTTTAAATTATAAGACTGTACTCCATTTTGGCAAGACCTAGAATTCACCTGGACTTCAAACTTATCACAAACATATTTGGCCTCCCAGAAGGCTTCAAGTACACCAAGTATTGATTTTACTTCTAGATTTCTGTCTTCTTCAAAGTATTTCCTCTCTACTTCCTCATGGTCTTGTTACTTTTCTGATTATGTATGTATATAGGTTTTTCTCTTGTCCACATTTTTCACTAATGTTTTAGATTATGGTGGTTTTAGATTATGCAATCTACCATTACAGAGTTGGGCTGACATTTTCTTCTAGTAGGTGCCAAGTTTTTTGTCTAATGTCTTGGTCCTTGTTCTACTTTGAGTTGATTTTTGTGCAGGGTAAGAAATAGGGGTTAAATTTCATTCTACTACATATGGATTTCCAGTTTTCCCAGCACCATTTGTGAAAGAAGTTATATTTTTTCCAATGTATGTTTTAGGTGCCTTTATCTAGTATGAGATAACTGTATTCATGTAGGTTTGTCTCTGTGTCTTCTACATTGTACTATTAGTCTAAATGTCTATTTTGGTGCCAATAGCATGCCGATCTGGAATTATGATGCTTCCTGCTTTACTCTTCTTGCTAAGGATTGCTTTGGCTATTCTGGGTCTCTTATTTTTCCAAATGAATTTCATGATTGCTTTTTCTATTTCTATGAAGAATATCATTGGGAATTTAATAGGGATTGCATTAAATCTGTATAATGCTTTTGGTAGTGTGGCCATTTTTACTATATTAATTCTGACCATCTAAGAGCATAGAGTGGAAGACAGGGCTATTGTATATTTTGCATTAACAGATGCAACAACTTTTCTGACTTTTTAACCTAGCTTTTGAAGTTTTAAAATATAATGAAATACATGTACATAGGGGACAATAACCAAAGAAATATCCTCCCAAGCCCCAAGTAAATTAATATATTTCTCAAATTAAGATTAATAATTATAATATTAGAAAAGGCAAATGTTGTACTTGTCAAATCAAAATATGATCTTCTTGAAGAATCAAGCATGATAGCTTAATGTACCTGAATGGAAAACAAGAGTCACAGAAAATATCTCATTCTTTCATTATTTAGTTATCCTATTGAATATTAGTGAACATCTACTGTCATGGTACTATTACATGGTACAAAAAAGTACAATGTTTTTGCCTTACTGTTGGATAGTTAGATTGTATCTATTTTTCTTTTAGTGAGAAAAGATGATTATTTTTAAATATCCCATATCTCTGATTATTTCCTTAGGATACAGCCTAAGAGGTTTACTGGTATACTTCTTGAGGTGATGTAAAACAACTTTAATTGATCAGTTCAGAAGAATTTGTGACATTTTTATCACTTTTTTTTTGTACCAGTGATTGAACCCCAGCATTTAAAATGTTTTTTGTTTTTTTAATTTTTAGACAGGGTCTCTCTAAGTCAGCAAGCTTCACTAAGTTGTTGAGGCTGGCTTTGAACACAACTTAATTGTGTAAAAATGTTATCTGGTGTTCTGATTGTCATTCTAGGCAACCTATTTAACTTGGAAACCCTTACATAGTTGAATATATGATTTCCATTTGAAAGATCTTCTTAAACATTTTTCTCTGTTACACCAACATTGACTTCAATGATTCCAAAGTTACTTTTTAAATATATTTTAAAATAATTTTAATTACATTTTATAGGATATATCTTACTTTGGCAGTTCGATGAAACGTAGGAAAACTTGCCTGTTTGCTTAACACTTTACACAGAATGTTTTACGATTCTATTGTTCTAATGTTTGTGATCAAATCCATGTGTTCTAAACTGCTCATTTTAAGAATAAAATTCTAATACTTACCTAGCAGGGGAGATTCCATGATCATGAAGGTGGTTTTCCCAGGGCAAGGCTTCTCCATTGCACTCTGCACGCGCTGACCCCTGCTATTTCCCAAAATGTGAGAAGCTTGACTGCATAGTTTGTGATAGTGGGGACTCTGTTCATGCTCTCCCTGGGGGAAAAAAAAGAATAAAATTCTACATGTTATTTATATTTCATCCCATTTTTCTTAAATTTAGAATGCAAATTTGACTCTGTTGTTACTTTAGTATGTAGGTCTTGAAATTAACATGTCAGTCCTAAAAGTAGTTACTTTGAGCACTTTTTTATGAAAAACATGACACTCTGAATAAAAGAAACAAAGCTAAGCAACAAAAACAGAAAAGTTCTCATAAGTTCATTAATTACTCTTTCTAAGAAAAACACCCAAAGCTCTTAACCAGGCCTATAACTCTTCACATAGCCACACGATCTAGCTCCTGGTCCTCTTTCCAAGCTCAACCCCTGTCATTCTTTCCTGCCCTTCCTTTTCCTGGTACTGCTACCTTTTTCACAATACCTTTACTACTTGTTGTTCTATCAGGAAACTTCCAATAGATATTCATATCAATCACCCATCTAATATTTTTGGAGCTCTGGATCTTTCCTGACTACCCTCATTATTCTGTAAGCCTTTGCTTGCTTTTTTTTTATTTGTCTGTACCTGTCATTATGTGTATAATGTCATACTACCCAATAAAACCCAAGCTTCATTAGGACAGTGACTTTGTTTTCTTAACTACTGCATTCCCATCACCTAAAGCATAGTTTATTAAGTAATAGGCTTCTCAATTAATATATACTGGGAGCCAAAACTGAATCAACATAATCTTCATATTCTCCATGTGAGGCCAGTTAATACTCTACTTTGCTTCTGACACAGAAAATTAGCAAGTTAGTACACAGATTAATGCATGTAATCAAGTGATGCAAATTCTGTCATATATTTAGTCTAACAATTTTATGAAAATGTTATCAAATCAATGTAATATTATTATAATTGATGACATTTTTGTGTGTCGAAAAATATATGGCCAAGTTATATATTATATTTTAACTGATTATTTCCCTGATAATTATCTCTTTTCTTTCTCACTCCTCTTTCCCCGAAGTCACCCTTTCAAGTATCTTATTTTGTTGCTTCAGGAGAGGGATATGCAGGAAAGAAATATTAAATCTCTTCGGGATTTAGAAACTTAATATCTAAAGTTCTTAGGAAGATAAATGTCGAGGACTGAAAAAACAGAAGGAAAAAAAATCACAAGAATAAGCAGCTGTTAAGTTTTGTATATGCGCTCTCCCCCAATAGGCTCACGTACAGAGAATGCAGGAATGTTCAGAGGTGAAATGATTTGATTATGAGAGCTGTAACCTAATAATTTGAAAGGACTATTGTACTAGGTGACAACTGTAGGTAGCTAGGATACGGCTGAAAGAAGTAGTTAACTGGGGTTTGTATTTTGTCCGTGCTTCCTCATGCACATGCTCTCTCTTCCTACCTCCCTCTCTTTCTCTGCTTCCAGGCGCCAAGATCTAGCAGCTTGCCTCCCCAGTGCCATTCTACCAAGATGTTCTCCCTCACCTCAGGCCCAGAGCAATGGAGTCAGCTGATTATGGACCGAGACCTCTGAAATTATGATGCTAAAATAAACTTTTCTAAGTTGTTCTTGTCAGGTATTTTGGACACACAATGAAAAGCTGACTAACACGGCAGCATTTATTTATTTGCTTGATTTTATCTACAAAATACATTTTCTACATTGAGGAGTAGAGAGAAGACAGTAAGTAGAGTGGTGTTTAAAATATAAGATTTTGGGTACTAATCTGCTGACCTATCAGGCACATCTGTTGGTCATAAACAACCTATATGAACTATTTTTGGAGGTAACCTTCTAGATAAGAATACATTTTAGAGTATTCCAGAGAGAGTGGCCAAACCCTGGGAAGGGAAAAAGACTCCAAAGAAAAAAATGGCTACATAATGGAACTAGACACACTGTGTCTTCAATGGCCCTAGTAAGGATGATCTGTTCTTTTTTGTGGCAATGGGGAGGGGGGTAAATTAAAATTTTTAAATTGGAAAACAAATAGACAACTTGGAATATTTTTGAGGCAAATTGTGCCATCAGCAGATATTCTTTAAATGGCTGAGCAAAGTTTAAAAAACAACTAACAATAAAAGAAAATGTTTCTGGTACAAGATCAGCAGAACAAAAAAATAGTGTGAGTTCCTAGATAATACACCTGTTTTGTAATAGTGCAACTTTTAAGTATTGTTGACTGTCCCTAGTCCATGCAGAGTTACAACTTCACACTTCAACAGCAACATGCTGACAGTTCCTACAGAAAACTACTTTTAAAAAACTACTTTTTTAAAACTACTTTTAAAAAATATGTCAATCAATGGAAGGGTAACTGATGTGATACAGCAATCTGTATACGGGATAAAATTGGGAGTTCATAACTCATTTGAATCAAACTGTGAAATATGATGTATGAGGAACTATGTAATGTTTTGAATGACCAACAATAAAAAAAAAAAAAAAAAAAAAAAAAAAAAAAAAGAACAAATACAATAGGCTGAGGATATAGTTCAGTTGGTAGAGTGATTGCCTTGCATGCACAAGGCCCTGGGTTCAATCCCCAGCACCAAAACAAACAAACAAAAACAAAACTAAACTAAACAACAAAATAAATACAAACTCTGAACATTAGATATAAAACAAGTACAAGACTGAAAGGAAGAAGAATACTGGCTACGTAGGGACCTCAGGACCCGAGGAAGGACATGTTGCTGGGTCCATAGGATTATGTGATGAATATTATAGAATAAATAAATAATCCGGGTCTAGCCAAAAGACCAGGAAAGGAGAAGCCTAACAAGACAGAACTTTTTTAAAGAATGATTACTCTTTTCCAGCCAAAAGTCATAGAAAAACAGTGGCATGACTCTACTCACATCAGCAAAAACTCGGGGGACACCTAGACTTGTCTGACCATGAAACTGTTGCAAAGTTCATCAACATTCCCACCAGCATGTCAGAGAAGGCTGAGTAAGCAGCTGGAATATTCATCCACAAGAGGATTCTTCTGCACTGATGGGAGTTAGTGATGAACAATTGGGAGCCTGGACTTTTGCACTCTCTCAACAGCAATGATGTGTTGTTCCTCTCTCTCTGTTTTGTGGGGTGGTTTCAGTGGAGAATCAGGACTTAATTTCCCAGTGGTACCTGGGCCACCCTCATTGCAATATCAGTGGAGACTGGGTGGAGTGCTGACACTCCCACTGCTACCAAACAGTGACGAGGAGTCCCCATTCTGGCCCACACTTCATGTTATCAGAGTTTGGGTGAAGAACCTAGCAGTTATGAGGCAGTGTCTCTGATTCCCTTGATGGAACAATGATTTATTTTTTTCTAGATCCAGCTAAAACAGAAAGTTTTATGATGTAAAAATGTCCAGGTTTCAATTGTTATACCATGATTCAGTTTTGGAACTCAATGATAAAAGCCAATCAATAGATCTTGACAATGTGATGGCAGAAATGTTACTATTATCAGAAGAGACTTTAAAGCAATCATGAAAACATTAAGCTTAATATGGTTCTAAATGTATATGGAGGAAATATTTGAGGTAATAATATATAGAAGAAAGTAAAGAGACATAGGGGAGTTAAAGTTTTATACTTCATTCAAAGTGGTAAAAGGACATCATTAGACGCTGATAAATTATAATACTTAAAGGTGCCATTAAAAATATGTACAGAATCCACATGTAAAAACACTATAGGGGGGCTGGAGTTGTGGCTCAGTGGTAGACAGCTTGCCTAGCATGCATGAAGCACTGGGTTTGATCCTCAGTACCATATAAAAATAAAATAAAGATATTATGTCTGCCTACAACTAAATATATATATAAAATGACATTTAAAAAAACATTATAGATTGGCTGGGGTTGTAGCTCAGTGGTAGAGCATTTGCCTCCTTTGCTATTATGGTCTGAGCTTAATCAATATAGATTATAAATTATAGATTATAGATTTTATATTTACATATAAAATATAAATAAGTAGGAAAATAGGATTATGTGATGAGTGTTATAGAATAAATAATGTTAAGCTGTTTCTAAGGTGTTAAAAACAGTTTTTCTGTACTTTATATACCCACAAATGTGCTCAAACCCAGGATGTGGTTGTCTGATTTTGCTCTGCTAAGTGCTTTCTCAGCCGTTGTATCCTGTTTGCTTGCCTGCACCTACATTTTCATGGATGTGTTTTTTTTTTTTCCTCTTAGAACTCGGACCTGGCACTGTTCCTGGCAGAGACAATTCAGGTCCTGCAAGAGGGCAGTTGCCAGCTGGCTAAATTAAAAACTCTCTAATTTGGACAAAATTCGGACTGAGAGCGTTTTCTGAGCGATCAGCCCACAACAATGCGTGAGTCACTGGGTTCCATCTTCAGCACCACATAAAAATAAATAAATAAAATAAAGATATTGTGTCCATCTACAACTAAAAAAAATTAACAACAAAAAAACACATTATAGGTAGATAAAGAATTCTAAAAAATGTTCAAGTATTACATAGGAAGGAAAACAACAATAACAAAAACAGAGACAGTAAATGGAAAACAAAATATAAATGGCCAACTCAGTCCCTAATATAGTATTAAATGTAAATGGTTTAAGTTTAAATTAAAAAGACAAGATTTGCAGAGTGCACTAAAACATGCTGTCTTAAGAAACTCACTTCAAATATAACAACGTAGGCAACTTGAAAGTAAAAAAAATGTAGAAATAAACCATGTCAACATTAATTGAAAGAAAAAAAGGAGTGGATCTATTAGTGGACTTCAGGGTAAAAAAAATTTATCAGATACACGCCCGAGGTACATTATAAAATGATATATCATGTGTCTATTAAGGAGACCCAGCGATCCTAAATGTTTATGCAGCAAGTGGTAGTGCATTCATGTTACAAAATATTTGATGTAAATACGATAGAACAGGAAGGAGAAATAGAAAAATACATAATTGCAGCTGGAAATTTCATTAGCTCCTTTCAACAACTCATAGAACAATTAGACAGAAAGGATACAGAAACAACTCCATCAACCATTAGAATCACACAAACAACAGAGAACATTTTGCTCACGAATTGCATAAACATAGAACATATACTAAGATGAACCATATTCAGGACTAGTAAAAAATCTTCAGCAAAATTAAAGGAATGGAAAAATCATATACAGTGTGTTATTCAACCACAATGGAATCATAAAAAATGAATAACACCAGGGGAGGAATAGATGAACTCTAGATAGGGCAGAGGGGTGGAAGGGGAAGGGAGAGGGCACGGGGTAATTAATGATGGTGGAATGTGATGATCATTACTATCCAAGGTACATGTATGAGGACACAATAAAAAAAATAACACAAAGATAAAAAGAACATTTTCAAACTCTTGGAAGTTAAACAACACACAGCTAAATAAACTATGGCTCAAAGAAGAAGTTTCAAGGGAAATAAATAAATACAATGGATTGAGGAAACTTAAAATACAACATATTAAAATTTGTGGGACATAGTCAAAGCACTAAATGTATATGTTAGAAATGAAAAAAAGTTCTGAAATCAGTAATTAAGCTTCTTCCTTGGGAACCTAGAAAAACAACAGACTAAAAATAAGACTTAAAATAGCAGAAGCTAGGAAATAATAAAATGAGGGCAGAAATCAATAAAGTCAAAAAGAGAAAAACAATAGAGAAAAGTCAATGAAACTAAGATTTGTTTCTTTAAAAAGATCTGTAAAATTCACAAACATCTTGCAAGCCTGATGAAACAAAATAAAGAAGGACACAAATTACCAATTTGGAATGACCAAAAAAATAGAGATACTAAAGGTAACTTTATATATTCATTTGACAACTGAGATGAACTAGACCAATTTCTTGAAAAACACAAATCACCACAATTTGCCCAATTTTAAGTAGATAATTGACCTGTAATTCTTAAGGTTAGTGAATTTGTGATTTAAAAGCTCCCCCATAAAAGGAAATCTCTAGGTTCATGTGGTTTCACAGGAAAATGCCACCAAATTTTCAAAGAAAAATTAAAATCAATTATGCATATTTATATATATACATAGATGTATACACACACATGTGTGTGCTATGTATGTCTCTGTGTACAAACATATACACACAATCACAAACTATGTCAAGTGGAGTTTATTCAATGGTTTAATACTTGAATATCAGTCGATGTTATCCACCAAGTTAACAGGGTAAAAAAGAAAAATCACACAACTGTATTGACTGATGAAGAAATTGTGTTGGAAAGAATTCAGCAGTCATTCATGATATAACCACAGAAAATAGAAACAGCAGGAACCATCTTCAATTTGTTAAACCGCATCTCAAAAACTCCCCAGTAGGGAGCTAGGGATGTGGCTCAAGTGGTGGCGAGCTCACCTGGCATGCCTGAGGCACTGGATTCAATCCTCAGTACCATGTAAAAATAGCAGCAGAATAAATTAGACAGTAGTATTGCTGTATGTATATACATGACTGTATGACCAATGTGATTCTGTAACCTGTACACTCAGAAAAATAAGAAATTATACCCCATTTGATTCAAATGTATGATATGTCAAGATCATTGTACTATCATGCATAACTAATAAAAAAATGAAAAAAAGATGTTTTAAAAAAACAAAAATCCTCCCCAGTTGTATTACACTCAATGGGGAAAGAATGAACCTTTCCCCCTAAGATCAATAACCAGGCCAGGATGTACACTCCTGTCATTCTTATTCAATACTCTGCTGGAATTTCTAGCCAGTGCAGTAACAAAATAAAAGTCATAGAGGTTGAAAGGAAAAACAAAAAAAAAAAAAAAAAAAAAAAAGGCATAATCCAGATGGTCCCTCATTTGACCAACTCCATCTAAAGTTTGGATGCTCAGAGGGCTTAGCTATATCCAGAGTAAGCTGCATACAACATGTTACTTGATCAATTTTCTAAAATAAAGGTTCAGGACAATGACAAGGGAAGAAAACATGGAGGAATGAATTCCTAGTTTACTATTCATGCATATTGTTTTTGATAGTAGGGGGAAACCTTTTACAGATAAGTTACAAACAAAAGGCAAATGAACAATTTTGAACAAGAAATTTAACACATTCTGTACAATGTCTTCACTTTGCTATCATCATTTATATAAACTCTTCATAGTTTACTTGACCATCACCATCAATATCTGCTTCCCTCCTTATTTCATCAACCTCTTCATCTGTTAACTTCTCTCCATGGTTTGTTCTCACATGGTGAAGCTATGCTGCACTAATATAGCCATTGCCATCCATATCAAACACACAGAATGCTTCTCTAATTTCTTCTTCACTGTCTGTATCTTTCATTTTTCTTGCCATCATTGTCAGAAATTCAGGGAAGTCAGTTGTGCCATTACCATCAGCATCTACTTCATTAATCATGTCCTGTAACTCTGCTTCTGTGGGATTCTGCCCAAGAGACCTCATTATAGTTCCCAATTCCTTTGTTGTTATAGTTCCATCACGATCAATGTCAAATAGTGGAAAAGCTTCTTTGAATTCTGCAATCTGCTCTTCAGTCAGTTGGTCAGCAATGCCGCAAGCACTGCTGGTTTCTGACACATGATCACACATGACTACTTGGCTCACTCGTTCCACTTGAACTAATCAATGATGATCTGTTCTAACTCCTTAGCACTTTGAAGCTTCCTTGAAATTTGACCAAACCTGTAAGAAAGGTGTTTAAGCCCCAGTTAACCAAGAACAAGTTTCTACTGCTCCAGTAAATTGGGGATCTTAAATAGATATTTGCATATAACAGGAAAAAAATAAATAAGTAAAATAAAATGATTACATTTCATTTACTGTAAAGCTCTATACACTTGTTTCCCATATTCCATATACCATCTCGCAGATTGTGTGAGTAATGAATTTTAAATTTCAGGGCCTTTCCCTTGCAGAGGACCTCACTCAGAACTATAGTATGTTCTGGCAGCTAGTTTGCCCAGAAAGTGTTCTCTACAAGCCTTTCCAGAAAATTGTGTAAAATGCTCAGAGACTTGATAAGAAATGAATTTGAATTATTAAGTCTGCATCAATCAGTTATGATTTACCTTCTCATTCAAAAAGGAACCTCATATATATTATACTGGAAATACATAGGTGTGTGTGTTTGTGTGTGTGTGTGTGTGTATCTTAACCTAATTACAAATGTATAATTTTGTATGCTTTTTCTTGACAAGGCTATCAAATTATTTAAGTTTTGTGTTTCATCTAAACTGAACCAACCCTTGTATATATGTAGAACTTTAGAAAGATACACACCAGGCTGATTAAGTGTGTGAACATTTGGGAATCAGTTGTGATGAATCAAGTAGGGAAAAGCTTTTCCAGTTTACCTCATGTAAGTTTTGACTGCTTTCTGTCCTATACATCTCTTTTTCTAATTTCCTAATAAAGATAAATTAATAAAATATAAAACAAACAAACTGCCAAACAAAAGGAAATCAAGTGTTCTGATCACTTATTGAGACAAAATAATACCACATCTTTTTCATTTTTTTCAAATCCAAATTTACATAAATTTTATTATTATTTTTAGAATGTATAATAATTTTATTTTTTAGCTTTATTGAGGTAAAATTTATATATCATAGAAATGCATTTTTAATTCAATATTTTGTATTGAATTTAGAAATTAGAAATTATTTACAAAATTCAATATTTTGTATTGAATTTAGAATTTAGAAATTTAGAAGCACTCCTTTGATATTTCTGATGTTCACCCTATAAATTAATATTTTCAAAAATGTGTTTTTATTTACTAGTCCTTTTCCTCCCTTGTTAACTGTTTTAGTTGGCTTTTTTGCTGTTGTGACCAAAAGATCCAATGAGAACAATTTAAAAAGTGGAAAAGTTTATTTGGGGCTCATAATTTCAGAGGTCTTAGTCCATAGCTGACTGACTCCATAGCTCTGGGCTCAAGGTGAGGCAGACTTCATGGCAGAAGGATATGGTAGAGGAAAGCAGCTCAGGTCAGGGCAATCAGGAAGCAGAGAGAGAGAGCTCTGTTCACTAGAGGCAAAATATAAACCTCAAAGGCCCATTTCCAGTGACCTACCTCCTCTAGCCATATCCTCCTGCCTATAGTTACCACCCAGTTAATCCCTATTAGTATACCACTAATCCACTGATTATGTTACAGCTTTCATAATCTAATCATTTCACCTCTGAAAATACTTGCATTGTTATCTATCACATATGGGATTTTGGGGGACACCACATAAACAAATGATAATATTCACCTCTTGATGCTTACTTCACTTCTTTTGCCTTCTGCTATATCACTCATTGAATGTTTCTTGGCCATGGTCATGAGTAACTTTTTGTTATAAAAACTAATGGATGTTTCTTACTTTTTGTCTTACTTGATTTTTCAGGTATTCTTGCACAAAGTACTTTATTTTTGGCCTAATTTGATAATTAAGGGCATACTTAGTATATGTTGTACTGCAATGATTTGCAATGATTACTACTTTTACTAGGAAAATGTTTGAAATGATGATGAATCTGAAATACCATCTTCATTAATTATATGGAAAAAGCCACTATACATGATTAGGCCAGAGGGAATATTAGAAGTGAAAATTTTATTTATTTTTATTTTTGTTACTTGGGATTGAACCCAGGGTTACTTAACCACTGAGTCATATCCCCAGATCTTTTTATTTTATTTTATTTTTATTTTGAGACAGAGTCTTACTAAGTTGCTTAGGGCCTTGCTTAGTTGCTGAGGCTGGCTTTGAACTCTCAATCCTCTTGTCTCAGCTTCTCAAGATGCTGGGATTACAGGCCTGCATTACCATGTCTGGTTTGATGTTTTCATTTATTGTAAAATCAAAGAAATATGTGATGATAAAAGATTACTTTACATATACTTACGGATCTTAGGAACATTTTACAAGTACTTTTAAATAATTATATTTTGTAAATGAGACATCTGAAAGTGTGTTTATAATCTTCAGTTTTTTTGCCAAGAAACTGAGTGGGAAAATCTTGCAATGTAGCATGACCTGGGACTTTCTTCTGTCCTGTGTAACCAAAGTATATATAATAATTTATTCCAGAAAACCGTTATTTGTAGACACTAACCAACCTTCCTCCACATGATCTGACGTTCTTCAGGGAAGTTCTTTAAGCCTCAAAAACAGAAGATGGAGCCTTGCCCAAGGCTATAAGACTTGGCAGGTTTTCTAACTTCTGAACATTGTGACTCTCTAAGAATTTCAATTCTTTTGTATTATCTTCTTCCTGTTCAAAAATCTTCTTGAGGTCTTTAAATAAAGATGATACCTCAGGGTGAATTGCCAGAAGCTCATCACCTCACTCTTTCATGGCGGGTATCAAATATAGGAGATCAAAACTCCCTAGAACTTTCTAGACATGGAATACCCAGAGTTAACCACTTTGGGTAATTTTATAGAGCCTCAGATTCAACACTCTTTTCAGAACTTGAAAAACATAAATACATTTCATTTATTTTGCTCCTAATTGATTTATCCCTCTAATTTTACTTTTAAATTTAAGGAGATTTTTTTTCTTTTCAGATTTAATACCTTTACATGGTTACCTTTTTAAATATTCTTTACCCTGAATTCTGAAAAGAAGACTGCAAAATGAGAAAACATCAACAATTGAAAGTACTGATTTAGTTGTCTCATAGACACTAAATTAATTTTTTCTTAGGTCTACTGAAGCCAAATGATCTCTGCAGAGCAAATGTTAACCCATTTTCTCTTCTTGGATTCCACTGCAGCTCTTTATTGAACAGTAGCATGGAAGGGTTATGCCTCTCTTTTCAGTCATGAACACCACATTCCTTAGGTTTGTAAATATTTTCTTCATTTTTAAAAATACCATAATAGGAAAATAGTTATATACTTTCATAAAAATTTTTAAAATCATCAATTAACTGCTCATGGATAATTTGTATATCTTAGGGTATTTTGATGAAAGGATAGGATATCAGAGAATCCCAGTAAATAACTGAAGGAGAGAAATGGCAAGAATTAGGTAGAATTTCACAATTTAAAGTGATAGCATTGCTAATAAAAACTTTTAAAAATCCCCCAAAGAGATAAAAATGTCAACGATCAACCCATGAAAGATAAGAAATATACATACTTTGTTAATTATTGTATTTAAAAGAGGAAAGCACTTGCAATGATGGTACAGCAAACAAGCAAAGTTTTATAACATGGTTCTAGTGGTTACTAATAAAATACTGTGGATAATAAAAAAAACCATGAAAAAGTACCCCCAAACTACAAGTCTTCTGGAAAATATATGGAGTACCTATGGTGGAACAGAATCAGTAAAGTAATATTGAAAGACTAAATGCAAACTAGATTATGTGTGTAAAAAAGAATGCTGCAAAACATACAAACGAATCTGACTGTGCTCCATGACTAGAGGCGATTGATGGAGAAGAAAGTCCTGAAAAACCAATAAGCTGACTGTTGAACTGATGTTCTTCCTTGTTGAAGTCCTCATCCTCAACCTCCTACTGGAGCTAGGGAATTACAAAGCAAGGGTATGGTTTCCTTATAATTCCAGGAATTTTAAAAAAAAAAAAAACCAGTGGTACTTTTTCTACAAGAATGTTAAATTCATACTCCAACCTGCTCCAAAACCTATCACTGTTGTAGAAGAAGGCCATGGTAACCAGATATTTTATAGAAAAAAAAGAAGATTAGGTCAAAAATTATAACAGTGGTGGAAAGGATAGTAGAAAAGTTAAGTAAGAGGCTGTAGCAGACTTTCCAAGAATCTATTGAATAGCCACCGTAGTTAGTCAGAACTGGAAAAGAATATGGAAAAGTTCAGTTGGGAAGTTCTTTTGAAGTAAATGTGAAGATAGAATAGATGCTTCCATTTATGTACCCGCTATCACATGGTTACATATAACTGGAGGCTGTGAAATGAAGTTTAGCTCTGTGGTAAGAAAGAACACATTTGTTTTTGGTAGACAACTGGCAGTACCCAGTAATCTAGAGCAGTAAAATTAAAATCTCATGCTCTAAAGAGTTTGGTAAAATATATCAAAAATTGACAAACATAAACAAGAAAAAAGGAAAAGGTGCCAACATACACCAAGAATGAAAAGACATCATGATTATAATCAGTACCATTCCCATAGAAAACAGGGGAAATGCCTCAGGACATTGAATAGACAAGGATTTTTTTGGACAAGACTCCAAAAGCACAGCAAACAAAAGCAAAAACAGACAAATGGTATTACATCAAACTAAAAAGGTTCTTCACATCAAAGAATACAATCAACAGAGTTCAGAGACAGTCTACAGAATGAGAGAGAATATTTGTAAAATAAACATCCTGCAAAGAGTTGATATCCTGAATACATAAGGAACTTACAAAAACTCAGTAGCAGAAAACAAAACAAACCTGATTTAAAAATGGGCAATAAATAGACATTTCTCAAAAGAAGACACACAAATGACCAACATGTTCGTGAAAAAATGCTAAATGTCACTAATGATCAGGGAAAAGCAAATCAAAAACCATAACAAGATATCATCTTACCCCAGTATGAATTGCTATTCAAAAGACTAAAGGTAAAAGTTCTGGTGAGGATGTGGAAAAAGGAACTCTTGTACATCTTGGTGCAAATATAAATTATTTTTTATTTATTGTGGCATGGAGATGCCACAAAAATTAAAAATCAAAGTACTGTATGATCTAGCCACCTAACTCTTGGGTAGATATCCAAAGGAAATAAATCAGTATGGGAAAGAGACAGCTGCACTCCTGTGTTCACTGTACCACTATTCACAATAGTGAAGAAAAAGAAACAACCTATGCATCCATTAGTTAATGATTATATAAAAAATGTGGTACATACAACCAGTAGAATATGAATCATCCATAAATAATGAAATCCTGTGTCGTGGTGGGCAAAGGTATGACATATGCTGTCAAGGGGAGAAATAAAGAATGTTCATGCGCTAATGCCCTTTTTTAATGCTTTATTAATCAAATCACTTAATACAATTTCACTCTATAGGTTCTTAATCAAGAAAATGACAATCCTTAATGCTGGACACTACAAACACAATAATTCAGGCTGATAAAGCAATAAACACAATTAATTCAAAGCAAACAAATTCTAAGTTAATTCTTAGCACTTCACTCTTAATCATGACATTCCCTCTTATTAATCATGACATTCACTCTTATTACAGACATTCCCTCTGCATGCTAAGCTTAAGTGCCAGATTTAAAGTCTTAAGTCTTATTCCTTAGTTCAGCAGATGCACACTCACCCAGATCACAGTGATCCGGTCAGGAACTGATGGAGGCTTCTCCTGGCGTGGAGTTGTGTGGCTGGTTGAGAAGACAGTCGTAAAGAGAAGTCGCCTTTCTCACCAGGGTCACAAGGCTGCTGCAGAATTTCAGAGTGGTGAGGACAGTGAAGAGGATCAGGCAGAAGATTAGAAGAGATGGGATGTCAGTCCAGGTCCTCATCAGGCTCTCTGGCATGTGTGCATTAGTATTGGCTGGCTGAATTTCTGTTCATTTGTTCCATTATTTATACTAAATTTTGGGAGCTCTATCATCTGTTACCAGGTTTCTTAGTGACATATTACTTCTTAGAGAGGACATATGGTCTGGTAGTTTCTGCCCTGATACCCTTCTGACTCTTATCAGGGTTACAACAAGGTTACGACATGTGACTTCACCCTCTCATCGGGGTTGTAGAAAATGACTTGTTTTATCAGGCTATGCCCAATGACATATCAGAGGACTCTGTGTCTTTTCTGGTGAGACTACAGGTTTATTTTAAGATGGAGTTTTAAAATGGTGTTGCTTAGGCTAAGGCCATCCTTACATCCTGCCAATTGGATAGAACAACATGGATAGAACTAAAGATCATTAAGTTAAGTGAACTAAGTCAGCCACAGAAAGACAAGTAATGCATTATCTCACTTGTGGAATCTAAAAAGTACATCTCATGGAAAGTTGAGGTTTGAATGGTGGTTACTAAAGGATATGGACTACAGTACCCAGGGAGGGAACTTCCTTTACTAGTTCCCTACCTGCCCTCCTGCCCCACCTGAAATTAATTTCTCACCACCACCAAAACTCCTCCCATGACCTGGCTCTGCTAAGGCTCTATAAAACCCAGAAACTTGTAGTGGCTGGCCACCCTACCCCTTAAGTTGTGCCCCTCTGGTGTTTCCTACTCAGTTCATTCCATTGAGAAACTGATGACTGCATTTTTGAGAAACCAGCCTCTACCTCAGAGCAAGGCCTGTCCAGAGGGAGGGGCCATGACCCTTGTCCTTGGAAAAACCCACAGAGCATTCCTAGGCACATAGCCACCCTGCTGAGTTGTTTGTCTGTAAATAACAGGAGAGATCTGCAGGCACCGTGTCCCTGACTCAGTCAGGCTAAATGAGGACCCATAGCAACCCCCTAGCAACCAGCAATTAGCATGAGACAGGGAAAATACCTGGGATACCAGATGACCCCCCCAAGTAGTCTCAGTGATTGATAACATGTTAGGAAACCATGTAGTTTAGCACGCACACCCCTCATGGATTAAACCAATCAGTTCAAATGAATCCCCCTCTTGTACTAACCAATCACTCTTACCCAACTTGTTCCCACTGGTGAATGTGCTAATCAATGTTGAATTGTTGTTTGAAATGATTTGCTGTGTGATGTTGTGACACATAGAGTATCCCCCCAAACCTATAAAATCTCACTGAACAAAGGGCCAGGACCCACTCCTCGGGACCACTGCATTGGAAACAGTTGTGAGTCCAGGCTGGAGCTTGCAATAAAGATTCTTGTGTGATTGCATCGGAATCAGCTCCTGGAGGTCTATTGGGGTCCTACGAATCTGGCATTACAGAATAAGGCATCACTGGTCCATGAGGTCTCACTCCATTTTCTTTTCCTTTTTGTATTTTCTTTTGTGTGCTTTCATTTGGTTCCCCGAGCAGGAACGGGATGTTTTGAGGTTTTTTTTACCCCTCCCCATTCCAAGGCATCTCCATTTTTTTTTCTCTCTCCATTGAGACCTCCGGATCAGAGGCCACTTTCTGCCATTTTGTTCCCACAAGGCCTTCTCATTCCTTGGAGAGGTAATATCCCTTCCAGTCTCTCAGAGAAGGTGCCCTGCCTGAGACCTCCCCCTTTGGCTTGTCCAGATCCCAGGGGGTTCCCACCATTAAGCCTGTAGGGGGTATGTCCTCTCATTCTTTGGTAGAACTCTATTGGTTGATGGGTGATATCGGGGGACACCCTGATCTTGACTGTCACATGGGTCAAACCTCTCCAACATGAGAGCTACTCAGTTCATTCCATGGAACTTCCTCTTAGGTTGCCTCATTGCTCACCCAGACCTCAGGGGTCCTCCATCAGTCTGGCCACAATCTAAATTAGGCAACCTAAGTCAATGGCCCAAATTCTGAATTTGTGGCCTTTGACCCCCAAATCCTCCAAGACTTAGATAATTTCTGCTAACGAAATGGCAAATGACCTGAGGTTCCCTCCCTCCGAGGTTTTTTTTTTTTTAATCTCTGCTCAAAGCCCTTATTATGCCAAGCTCTGCTCTACAATTAATCTCGCCAACACCTCAGCCCTCTTCTTCATTTACTGTCCCCAAAATAGCAGTCCAGCTTTTTCTGTGCATCAGTGCTGCCCACAACAAAGTCTATGTGTTGGGGAGAACATGGGTCCCTGTTGGGTCTGCACCCAGTGGCAGCCTGCTCACATGTGCCAATCCCCTTTCCTGATCTACCTCCCCATTCTCTGGATGCCCGCATGGCCCAGTCCACTGTGGGGCCCAGGCTATTCAGAAGGTCACCACTGCCCTTGTCCACCCTGCCTGGGATCATGGGAGAAAGTGCAGGCGTGGGGCTGTGTCTTGGGGGTGCGTGCCCCAGCAGTGACCCACAGGGCACACAACATCATCCACCATCCTGTCATAAGTGGTGGATTGGATTCCCCTTCACCCAGGTGTTGGGAATGTCTGTTCTAACTTGGCTTCAGTTTCTTTTCTGTGGGAGAAATTTGATGGGTGAGACAGAGGAAGGTTTGAGACAACTGAAGGTAGCTGGCCCAGGCTACCCCTGGTATTGCATGAAGGTATCATGTCCCAAATATGACCCACATTACTGATAACTCTGGTAACTAATATCCTTAAAGATTTATATTCCTAAATGAAGCCCATGTCCTAAGTGGCCTTGTTATGGGAACAACGTACCTCTTGTATCTGATGAGAGTTTAGTAGTTTAGCAGCCAGAGCAATCATCATCCAGTCAGTGTAGGTAATAAATGAGTGCCTCATAAAGATGGGGGTTAATTCAGGAAGAAAAAAAAAATGTTGATCCTCAGGATACTTCCCCCTTTCTACCTGCTACTAAGGTAACCACCTCTATGGAATTGTTCTTCCCTGCAGGTAGTTGTAGGAGTTGTTAATGAAGTACCCCTGGGTGGCCTCCTTTCTGCCCTTGGATCACTCTACCTGTAGCCCACCTTTTGTCACTAGTCATGTAAGGATGGGGGAGGAGGTAGGCAGGATGGGGGAGGAGAGAAACAGGATGGGGGAAGGAGACAGCATACTAAATGCTGGTCCCCACATGCTTTCGTTTCCAAAAAGTAGTTTACCTGAAGCCCTGCCTGGCCTCTGAGGAAGGATATGTCACATTCCTTAGTAAACTACCTGCTCACTGCAGGAGAAATGCAGGCACAAAATAATGTTGATTAGAGGAACCAAGTTTCCTAAAGGAAGAGTCTTTTGTGACCAGATCCTGAAACTCTGTGAGGTTCTCTAGATAGAGCTCTCCTAGCTTAAAAATTAGACTATCTTCTCTAGACTCTCATAAGACACATTTTCTCCTGTACTCCCCTCATCTGTCAGGAAAAAGACCAAAAATATGTCTCCAGTTAATTAGAGTAAAACTACCCCTCATCTGTCCTAGTTCAGGAATCCAAATTATTTATTTTCTCTAGTGGAGAAATCACCCAGAGCATTAACAGGCTTGCCTCCAACTTCAAATTGAGGAACATAATATGAAGTCACCGTCCTGTGATTATGAGGACCCAAAAGGACAAAGGGAAGTTCCCTCCCTGGGACCTAGTGTCTATATCCTTCAGTTACCAGATGCTGGGGAGAATGGGGCAGAAAGGAATAGTGAAAGGTTGATCAATGGGTACTAAGTTACATCTTGCTTTTATGTCCCACGTGGGCGAGGGAATGGGTACCCATCTGAGGGATGGTTGGATGCAAAATAAAGCTATGGAAATAGTACCATGAAATAAAGACAAAAGACTAGAAATATAAAGAGTGGGGGAAGTGATGGGTTAAACCCATTGGAGGGGTAAGGCTTCTAACCAAGGAACCCGCACTTGCTTTATTTATAGTGGATTAGATGAAAAGTGATCTACAGATCAAAAGGGATTGGTAGGAGCTTCTTCAGGAAAAACAGAATAGGGGTTGGGAGTAAGAAGGCTGTTTGGCTCTAGCAGGTTACTCCATCTCTGGGGCTGTGTTTGAACTTGAGCTGTGAGCTAGACCAGGAGGCCAACATGAATTGCGCATTCTCGAACCAGGGGGTTCCTTCTGGGAGTTCCCAAGACTGGGCTTCCCAGCCTAATGGCTCCAACAGTCTGTTAGTTCATACAGGAATCGATGGCTTCCTGCAGTTACAATCAGAATTAAGTTTTAGTCAGATACTGTGTAACTGTAAATTATCTGACAGGAGCAAGAAAGTCTGGCATGCTGCTACATGGTAGGGTAATTATAGACAACAATAACAATCTGTATGTTTCAAAAGGCCAGAAGAAAGGAATTCAAAACTTTTTACTATAAAAAAAACAAATGTTTGATGAAATAAATGTTTAACCTAATTTAAAGAATAAGCAATATATTCATGTTTCAAACAATGTTTACATGGTATCCCATTAATATGTGCAAATTCTATGATTTTATGTATCAGTTAAAAAGATTAAGTTAATAAAAAGAGGGGAAAAAAAGACCCCTAGAGTCTCCTATGTGAAGGAAAAATACCCTAACCTTCTCTCAAATTCTTGCAAACTCTGTAAATTCAATTGAAAAAGGTGGTAAGAAATTTGGGTCTGACTTTACTTGAAATTGTCCTTTGGGGGTTCATTTGCATATCACAATGAGTGAAAGAGTGCACATACAACCCAATACACACTATGATTTCAAGTATATGAAGTTATAGAACAAGTGAAAGTAATCTGTGAACCTAGAAGCTAAAATAATAGGTTTACCCAGGATGGAGGCTATGGTGTGTGAGGAAATTTTCTGGGGTGATGGAAATATCTGTATTATCATATTGGTTGTGGTTAAGTGCAAAATTCAAATATCTTTATATTTTCAATCTGTGAATTTTAATATACACAACTTACCCATGGTATGTACAAACTTGTTGAGAGCCAGTGGTCAGAATGACGCCTGGCATTTGCCAGAGGGAATGTTTGAAAGGTGAGGGCAGCGAGCTGCGTGGGTGGCGTTAAGAGAGAGGTTCCTGGGGAGCCTGTGTGGAGAGTTCTGGTGAGAGTTTGGGAATAAAGGTTGCTGTTTGAACCTACAAGGCTGTGTGGCTGCTCGGTTATTTTGTGCCCAGCCAGACTTCGGCACAAACTAATATGCATATTAACACCATTACCATTTTTCAGGAGATCCTAGCCAATGTGGAAAACAATGAGAGAAATAAGAGGTCTAAATAGTGCAAAAGGATAAATTAAAGAATAATTGAGTACAAACAATACAATAGAACATATAGACAATCTGATAATATATAGTTAATACATGAGTAGAATTAATATGAGAGTTTAACAAAATGATGATTTACACAAAGCTCACATGTGATTCCTGTGGTAAAATATAAGAATAATTGCCTTAATTGCCTTATTGTCTTTGCCCTTCAATTGGATCTAACATAGTAATTGCCCTAATGTGACTTCTGATTTCACTGGAGAGTTCTAGCCTTTAATGGCAATACCATTACCCCACTGTTTTCTTTAAAACACACCTGTACTCAGAAATTGAGGGGATTGTTTTACCAAACTTTTTCTTTACACACTGTTC
Source organism: Urocitellus parryii (assembly GCF_045843805.1). Taxonomy (NCBI): domain Eukaryota; kingdom Metazoa; phylum Chordata; class Mammalia; order Rodentia; family Sciuridae; genus Urocitellus; species Urocitellus parryii. Next base: position 110,191,458 of record NC_135547.1, read on the forward strand.
TGGACTCTATTGGTATGGTTAATTTATCATAATGGAGTATCTAATACTCATTACAGAGATTCTCAGGCTTTAGGCCAGTATGCCTGAGAGCTAATGTTAATATAACTATGTTTCTAAAATGGTACTAAAGCTTTGCTGCCTGTGATCATACTCTGCAGAAGGCTTTTTTCCTGATCACTCCAGGAAGGTCCTAGATTTGTATAACACTGGAGTTCTGAGTGCTTTCTTTATGCACATGTGTCTGCATAATCAACAGAAGTCTTTATAAAGATTGTGATGGAAATTAAAATTACAAAATGAATCTTAAATGAAACCGATTTGACATTGCACATGAATGCCAGATAACGTCTGTTATCTAAATCAGAGAAAGCACCTCTGCTGACTCTAGTGGAGCAAGGTTTTAATGTACATCTTTTTAAAATCCATTTCCAAGCTACATTTGCATTTCAAATAGCATTCATTAAGGTGATGGCCACGGCAGATTCTTTTAGTTATGATTTTATTTTTGAAATTCTAAATTCCTGGAAAAGGGTACATTTCCCTAGTAAATTCACTTTCCTATGTTCTGAGAAAATAAGTTCCAGTAGTTTCCACTCTTTTTAAAACTACAAAACTTCTTCCCACTGGAGTCTAGACTGATGACCTTATCTCATATTTTACTGGACAGGGAGTCAAAGCAGTAATATGAGACTTCCCATACTCATCTTCCTACTACCATACCTGTTGATTTAGTTGCCTCTGAAGTTATAAAATCTGGCTTAATCCTAGTAAAGTTTATTCTTTCACTGGTTTCTAGATTCTATCTCCTCAAGGGCTTGAATTGGGGAGTTTTCCACTATGTCCTACATCATTACTTCATTAATTAGCCTCTCATTCCTAGATGTTTACTGTCAACATATTTATTCTGTTAGCCTCCATCTTTAGAAAAAAAAAAAGGTGGTAACAATCCTCCTTAATTGTTTTGTTTCAGCTAACACTCCATTTTTATGTTCCTCTACATAACAAAACTTCTTGAAAGATTTGCTTACACTCACCATTTTTACATTCTCTCCTATATATCTTTCAACAAACTCTGGCTTTCACTCTACTTCTATTTTAAAGATTTTGAAAAAAAAATATATGCTCCAAAAATATGCAAGTTCTGTGTTAAATGATCAATGGTTTAAATAAAGAAGCTATGCATGAATACTTCATACACTCCTCAAATACTAAGTACTCTTCAATTTAGTTTGTTAATGTGTCTCCCTTTAAGAAATTTTCTCTATATTTGGAATTTACTAAATGTTGTCCTTTGAAATTTTCATCTTTATTTCAAAATTTACAGTGTTTTAAAAATATTTTAAAGTTGTTGAGGACCTTTATTTTATTTATTTGTATGTGGTGCTGAGAATCGAACCCAGTGCCCCATGCATGCCAGGCAGGCACGCCACCACTGAGCCACAACTGCAGCCCCTCAATTTACAGTTTTTAATTGAACTTCTATTAGAAGTAACTTAGCAGAAGTACATCACTGAACAAAATAGAGAGTGAAATAAAAGGACATTTTAAAAGGTCACAAATAATGAAAATTACTAAGCATGAATCACAAAATAAGTATAGACTGCAAAACCCAAGGAAACTAAATTATTTCTACTCACATGATGAACATCAGAATTATTATTTCATTATTATTATATAGTCAGGGATTTTCCCTCCAAGGGTTTTTATTATTATTATTATTATTATTATTTAACAGGGTTTTTTCAGTACTTTGGAAGAATTTTAGATTTATGGAAAAATTACAAAGATAATAGTCCTCATACACCCCTCAACCAATTCCCCCTAATGTTTACATCTTCCATGACCTTAGTGTTGTAGTCAGTTTTTGTGTTGCTGTGACCAAAATACCTGACAAGATCAACTTAAGAGAAGGGAGAGTTTATTTGAGGCTCACCATTTCAGAGGTCTCAGTGCACAGATGCTGTGGGTACAAGCTGAAGCAGAATAACTTAGGGTAAGTGGCTCCCCTCAGCCTGGAAGCAGAGAGAGATATGAAGTGGAAGGAGCCACAGGGAAGATGTACACTTCCAGGACACACCCCCAGTGACTCACCTCTGCCTGCCAATACCTCACTTGCCTACAATTACCACCCAGCCAGCCTGTTCAAACTAGGATGGACTGATTAGGTTATGGCTCTCACAATTCAATTATTTCACTTCTAGATATCCCTGCATTAATACATGAGCTTTTAGGGGACACCTCGTAGCCAAACTGTAATAGTTGGTTTAGTTGTTAAGACTAAGAAACAGTGGGGTGCAGTGGGTCTCACCTGTAATCCCAGTGCCTGGGAAGGCCCAGACAGGAGGATCTCGAGTTCAAAGCCAGCCTCAGCAATGGTGAGGCACTAAACCACTTAGTGAGACCCTATTTCTAAATAAAGTACAAAATAGGGCTGGGGATGTGGCTCAGTGGTCGAGTGCCACTGAGTTCAATCCCCAGTGAAAGGTGAATGACTCACCCAAGATGGAGATTCAACCAAGAGATTTTATTGGGGGGCTGCCCAAAGGAGAGGCAGAGAACAGAGAGAGAAGAGGAGGAGGGCAGAGAGAGAAGAGACGAGAAAAAGAGAAAGAAGAGAAAGAGGGAAGAGAGGAGAGAGAAGAGAGCGTGTGTTTACAAGCTTTGGCTTAAGAAGGGTTGCATAGGGGACTTGGTGGGTGCTGATTGCCAGGGTGACTCAGGAACAGCGAGCAGACACTGTGTCCTGTGGGGATTGGTCTAGGAAACCTTTGAATTTGGCGCTCTTGGCTTGGCGCTCTTTGGAGAGGAGAGGGAGGGGTAAAGGATTCCATGATGTTCTCCAAGAAGGGGGAATCTCCCACACACCCAACAACTAGTACCAAAAAAAAAAAAAAAAAAGTACACAAAGAAACTAACACTGGTTCACTACTATTAATTAAAACTTCAGTTTCATTCAGATTTACCACTTTGTCCACTAATGTCCTTTGTTCCAGGATCTCCTCCTGTATACCACATTACCAATCACCATTATGTCTCCTTATATTATTATGATAGTTTCTCATTCTTTCCTTGTTGCCCATGGTCTTAGAAATTGTGAATAATACTGGCCAGACATTTTGTAAAATATCTCTCAATTTGGGGTTGTGTGATATTTATATTATGGCTAGACTGGTGTTATATGTGGTTTGGAGAAGAATAACTGTAGAGGTGAATGTCTTTATCATTGTATTATATTGTAGGCATATTATATCAATATGATTTATCACTGGTGATATTAATCTACATTTCTTAGTCAAGCCATATTTGTCATAATTCTTTACTCTGAAGTGACTATATTTTCCTCTTTTTATACTCACTTATATGGATGCAAGGCACTAAATCTAGCCCACATTCAAAGAGGGAGGGGAATAATCCTCCATCTTTGGAAGGAGTATCTACTTAGGATATTTCAAATTTTTCTGTGGGGAGATTTGTAACTTCTTACCCATTTTCTTAATTATTCATTCATTTTTATCAGTGTAGGTTCATAAAAATTTATACTTTGAGTTGTAACTAATACCACATTTTTTTTATCAAATTACTTTAGCTTTGACTTTTGGGAACTTTTCCTTTTGTTTTATGTACCCTTTTGATATGTTTTCATCCTTTGGAAACCTGCTTGCCATCTAGCACTTCAATATGCTCAAGGTTCATCTCCTGTATTCCCCACCCTAGTCCTATATTCAGCCATTTCTTCAAGGATTCTTGGTTCCTTTTATTGTAGATTAGTATTAGAAATCAAGATCTGGGTTCTGGGTATGTGTGTTGCTACCAAGTTGTCACTTCTCCCAGAGTCTCTCAGTGGATAGAGTTATGAATTTTGTGTAGAGACATTAATTGATGTATATCCACATTTCTAAATTATTTCTGCATTTATCATGTATGATATCATCTTGTATGATATCATGATAGATGATATCATACATGATGTCTGTAATCGAGAAGTGGAGAGTTCATCTACTTTTCCTTCCTTGCTTATCTATAATTTCTTATGACAATGAGAAACTTTATTCTCACCATCTGTCATCCATTTACTGGTTTATTCAGACCCAATGATACATGAAAAGCAGGTTAAAAATTAGTAACCCAAACTTCAATGAGAAACAAACTTACCAACTGGTTAGCTTCTCTCTAGTGTTTTTTTTTAATTTTTAATATTTATTTTTTAGTTGTCATTGGACACTATTTATTTATTTATTTTTATGTGACGCTGAGGATCGAACTCAGGGCTACGCACATGCTAGGTGACCTCTCTACCACTGAGCCACAATCCCAGCCCCATTTGCTCTAGTTTTATTGTTGCCCTTTAAAACACCACTTTAGTTATTTAAGTCAGTCACTTTTTCTCCTACCTGCTCAGTAAGGTTTTGTCATACATTTGTAATATAGTTTGATTCATTTGTCATTGTCCATATTCCATTCCAAGATTCTCTAACATTCTAGTTGAAATTTTTTTAGTTAGCATATATTAAAATTTAATCCTTTGAGATACAGTTGCTCTTTCTTAATTTCCTGAAGTGGCCCCAGAACCTGTGAGTATTTGACTTAGCAAATGTAATGAAATTTAAGGATCTTAGGATGTGGAGATTACCCAGGATTATCTGGGTAGACCCAATGTCATCAAAAGGATCTTATAAGAGGGGAAGGAAGAGAGTCAAGTCAAAGTGACAGAGATATGGAAGCACAAGGTGACATAATGCTTAAATTTTCATAGGGATTTTTTGTTGAGAGGGAGTACTATGAGAAATCATGTGGAAAAAAAACTTCCCTCCTCAAATATTTGGTTTATATGATGATGTTAATTTTTATTTATTTTCATATTTCCATATTTTTAAAAGTTTTAAAAATACCCTTATTCATTTCTCATGGATCTCAGTCCCTCATAGTGTTGGTCATACCTGTCAAATGAGGAAGATAGCCCTTAGATTATCTGGCCCATTACAGTTTTTTAGTGGAATAATCCATACAGCCAGTCAACCAGTATGAGTTGTTATTTGAATTTGATTCTAGAGAGAGCTTTGTAAGAACAAGCTTTTCAGATAATGTCCTCTAGATTTATTATGTAGCTGAGAATTGAAATACTGTCCCTATCCCAATATGTAGTTTTTATATTTTTAATTTGTTTTCTTTTACCCATTGTTATTGATTTGCTTTGATTTTTTTTCAATGACCTTCATTTCAATTCAAGAGGCTTGCATTTTAAACATGGCTGCCATTTCTGCTTTCTCATATAGCTGACAGAAGTCTAAGGTGAGATTATGGCCACCTTAATAGATGGAAAGTAATTTTTAAATGTCATAAAAGACTCTGAGCCATTAGGCTCTCAATTTCTATTGTTGACTAAACTAGATTGTCATGAACTAAAACAATGATGAGTGTACCACTATTCTATGGATTAATTTAGTTGTAAATTCTATTTGAGCCCCTTCTTTCCACCTTCTTAGCTGATGATTTTGGAGAATACATTTAACTTCGCTAAACTTAAGTTTCCTTTCCTCAATTTTAACATGGTTTTTATAAATAACCACTGAGAAATTACACTTGAATATTCTTTTGACAGTATGTGTCTTTAATTTCCATACATGATTGCCTATATAATGGTGCTAGAAACAGAGACTACTAAAACTTGGAAGAAATAATATATGTTGTATTCTGAATGAAGCAGCGTGATAGGGACCTTCCAAACCCCCTTTTAATGAAAACTTTCAAAGAAAGTTTTTCTATGATCTCTCACTAACCAGCAAACAAATACATATTAAGTGCTCCATAAGGACATGAGAACTAAATCTGAAAATTTCAAGCCTCACGTTTTACTTTTGAGATTGAAGTTGAGACAAATTAAGATAGTGAAGTTCATAGGAGTTGATCACAGGATATCTAAAATCAAATCCACTGTGGATTCACTGCATTCTTATTTGGTTCATTGATTTTAGAATCAGCAATGATGAAGGTTTCTGCTGGATTATTCAAACTCTCCAAAAAAATTTAGGTCTGCCCTTCAGTAATTATGCTCCATTATATTTTTTCCATTTCTATTCTTTTCTACACCTGTCTTTTTAAGGAATGGCTGCCAAAATATTTTTTTTAAAAGAATAGTTTGGCATCTATTACAACTTTATGTGGTTGAATTCTGTGCATAATTAGGTGACAATTATAATATCGCATAAAGGCCATGAGGGCCTACACAGACCTGTCCTATAGACATTTCGTGTTGGAATGAAAATAATTGGTGTTGAAAAATTAAAACTAAAGGTGCAGTTTCACCTGCTTATGGAATTGAGAAAATTGTTAGTTTTGCCCACCATCTCATGACAGGTATTGTTATATTCTATATACTCATAAGGCCAATATGTGCATAAATTAAAATTGTAACCATTACTTCACTAACTTGCCTTTTACCTATAATCATAACTGTACCTTCAATATAATTCCCTCCTCTTGGGTGTATGTTTGTGTGTGTGTGCACACACAATCCTTTAGGGAACTTAATTCCTCCAAATGGCAAATATTCAAGAACTTGAAATATAGCAAAGTATGTAGAGTTGAGGTTTTATCACACAGATTTCAATCAGAGAAGCAGAAACATATATATTTAACAAGGGACTTACAAAATTATAATAGGGTCTGTATCTTATTTAGTTGTGGAAGCTGCTTAAGCAGTTCTTAGTACGGTGTTTGTCTTTGCTTCAGACGCTGGAACCTGAAATCAGTAGGGAAATGAGGATGGAGAGATGGATGTAAAGTGGAGGAAGCAAAGATAAATGGAATCCATGAGTATTATTTGGGACAACAAAGACAGACTGGAATCCATGTTGATCTTTCAGTGCCTCCCGACCTCCAGCTCTGTTGATATGACTCTCCAGCCTGAAAAGCAGGCACTCTTTTTCATGGAGCTGGTGATGCTAAAGGAGGATATGAGGGTAAGCTAGAGTAGTTTAGGCCCAGCTGCTACTCCATACCAACAAGGTAAGCCAGCATATAAGCAAAATGTGCATGAGATGCAGCAACACCTGATGCCCTGGTTCCTACTGTCTGAGCATAAAACAAATATGGCTACTGTTACCTTTGCCTTCCAAATCTTTTGCCAAATGCATCATAGCACAAGCAATCCAGAGATACAAGCAGGGAACCCTGAACAGTTTTAGCTTAGCTAAATTGACAGGGCATGAATTCCCCACAGAGGAAGAGCTGTTCACAAACAGCAGGTGGAAAAAGACCTACCTAACTAATGTGCTTTTTGCCATTGTTCTGACACTCAAGTGTCACTTGAAATCCCAAATGATGCTTTTTCAATGTTTTGTTAATATTGCTAATATACATCCCATCCAGTTACACAGGGTGCCCAAAAGTTGAGATCATAGTTTATAATTCTCTTTATGTCCTGTTTTAAAACACAATGCTCAGAATCACTGGGTTATCTAAGTAAGTGCCCCTTTGTTGACTATTAAGGTCCTTTCCTAACAGCAGACAGGTAGGGGCTTCTCTGCTTGCTAAATCCCCAGATCCCTAACTTTGAATCTCAGTGAACAGGAACTTTGCTCAAGATATCATCCATTCCAAAATCTAATCTCACTATGCGAATTTATCTATTTGGACCCCAAATAGGAGTGATAATACCAATTTTAGGAAGTATTACCAGAGGAAAGGTATTGTCAGGTCATAGGATGTTTCATTACATCATTATTTTTTCCTAGACAAAAGTCTGAAAACAAGGATGTGTTATTTAGTTTGCATTTGGAGAAAAGTGATATGCATTTAGTTATACAAAAAATCATAAAACAAAAATGGATATTATTGGGGTTGGGGTTGTAGCTCAGTGGTAGAGCACTTGCCTGGCAGGTGTGAGGCACTGGGTTTGATCCTCAGCACCACATAAAAATAAATAAATAAACAAACAAATAAATAAATGTGTCATACTCATCTACAACTAAAAATATTTGTAAAAAAATGTATATTATTGGGCTGGAGTTGTAGCTCAGTGGTAGAGCATTTGCCTAGCATGTTTGAGGCACTGGGTTCAATTCTCAGCATGGCATATAAATAAGTAAAATAAAGGAAAAATTGACAACTAAATTTTTTTTTTAAAAAGGATATTGTTGAATAGTAATTGGACATTCAAAATTTACTTTAAATATGGCTAAAATACATTTTAAATAATTTAATCTCTTAAAAATAATTGCAAGAATTTTAAACAGTGCACAAATGTCTAATAGGATTTTTCTAATGGTCACATCAAATGTTTATAAGCATAAAAAAATCTTTTATGGCAACAATGCTATTAGTAAGTTAACTTAAATGGTATGTCAACTATGAGGAATTCTTACATTCCTAGTTAGCATGTTATAGAAGATGGTTGTCCCAGGAGTTCTCACTGGAAGGTGATCCTGTGAGATTTTTCAACCAAAAAAAAAAAAAAAACCAAAACAACAAAAAACAAAGAAAATTGAAAGAGAAGTATATAAACAATATCATATGGGTTAAGTTTAATTTAGTTTTTACCAAATTTATCAAATTATTCAATATTTCTAATATAAGTATTCAGAAAATGTAGATAACACCAAGTTATTTATTCTAATTCTAAGGGGGTGAATTATATGGTTAGGAAGTTACCTACCCATCTTTTCTTCTCATTTCCTTTTCTATAATACACACATACACACACACACACAAATTGTGTTTGGTATATGTATGGTCAAGGGTCAGCATTCAAGGAAGAAAAATACTGTTTATCTAACTTTATTTCTTAAGCGCAAACATATTTCTGAAATTTTGGGTCAAATGAAGATCTTAAATTTAACCAGCATTAAATTACTAAATATTTAAAATTGGCAATTTCTATAGTGTCAGAAATGAGAAGATAGATACCAGAATTAGGAAATTTTAGAGGTGAACTAAAATGGAAGAAAGAGAGGCGTAACCAATTTACTTATATATTCACATAAGGATTATGAGTAAAGAGAGCATAAAAGAAGCAGGGGGAGGAAAGAGAAAGGAAAGAGGAAGGAAATAATAAAAATGTTTCTTAGTATATCTTATAGAAAACAGAACCAACAAAAGGTAAATCTATATTTAAACTAAATTCTGAAGTCCACTGAGGTGGCATCTAGCTTGAGGGGGGTTGAATCCCTTAGGATGACAAGCACTGCATTCAGTCTTGGCTTTCTTCTTCCTCAGATGTATCTGAGGTGCTGGAAGACTCAAGTAAGTCTGCACTCATGCCCTGAAGGCCAGGACCTCCCCAGTGCTGGTAATGATTTCTCCGTGTAAGGTGACTTGTGAGGAACCAAAGCATGTGACTGTCAAACATGTCAGGATCGTACAAGTTATCTATATCTCTTTTCTGCTTGTTCTGCTTAAGCACATTCTTTAACCCAGTAAGCTCAGTGGAGGCTGTAGCTGTGGGTGCCCAGATCTTGGCATCGTGGTCCAGGCCACAAGTTGCCATCACAGGTAGGTGAGGATGGGCTTCAAGATAATTGACTGTACCTCCCTTGTCTCCCACCATGAACTGAATGATCTGGCAAGATGCTTTCTCCCAGAGAAAGATGTGCCCACAATCACTACCACTCATCACAAACTCACTTCTGGGGCCATAGAAATTGACACCTTTCACTGTGGCATCATTTCTGTGGCCCTTGTATCTCTTAACATAGTGAGCTCCATCACTGTCAGAGGACTTGAAGAGGTAAATATCTTCATCACTGTAGCTGGCTAGGAGCTCTGTGCCATCATGGTTGTACACAAGACTGGTGATACTTGTTTTGAAATCACAGGTGAGCATGTGATGAGGAACAAATTTCTTAAGTACTCCATTGTTCTCATTCTCATCAATTTTTCTTTGGTCATAAATCCTTACAAACTGATCTCGTCCACCCACTGCAAACTGGTAGGTATTGCTGGGATTCACAGAGATTGAATATAGTCCCACTTTCTTCTCCTTCTCTTTTGTTACCACCACTTTTGAAGCTGGCTGCCCTTGTCTGAGATCAATGGTATAAACAATGGCATCTTCACCTGAACTTAAGAACTTAAAAGGGGAGTCTGGCTCCAGGGCCAACTTGTGAGAAGCTCCCTTATGTTTGGCCACACACTTACTGTTCTTCCCACATGTTGGAGCAGATAGTTCTGCCACCCGTACCTGGCCATCACGGGAACACGTAGCGAGGATGGAATCACCACAATTAGGAAGGAACTTAGCCTGGAAGACATTATTTTTGTGGCCACTCTTAAAGTCCAGTACTGGCCGCTTCCCTATCCAATCCCACACGATCACCCGTAGGTCATCACTACCAGTAGCCAACCAGGTGCCACGCTGATTAAAATGCACAGTGTTCACACAACCTAAATGGCCCTCAAGGCCATATTGGAAGCTGAAACGCCGCACAAAGATTCTTGACCCACAGGCCTCATATATAAAACGAGCACTGGAACCCAGCTGCCGCTCCCTGAGTGCTGTAAGGACTTGCCAGCGAGGTCGCGGGAGGGGAGAGGTCTCTGAGGTCATCCACTGCTCCAGGGCCTGATCCTCATCCTCACAGCTGTTCTCCCAGTACTGTGCACAGACCTGAAGCTGTTGTCGTCCTTCATCTTCCTCCTCGGTCTCCTCCTCTTCCTCTAGGGGGTGATGGTACAGGCTTTCCTCACTGCTGAGGAAATGGTGAAAGTCCTCCTCAGTGTGAAAATCGACGGTGTTGCTTGAACTTTCTGGGTCTGCTCCTTCACCTTCTGTGCGGACATGGGTAGGGACATCGCCATCTCCAGTCAGTTCCGCCATCAATTTTGGGGCCTCTTTTTCGACCTCTGAACAGGCATCTCTCCCCGCCTCTGAGCCAGACATCTCCTCAGAGACGCCAAACGGGCTTCTGTTTTCTAAGTTTGGTGAGGCAGTTGGGCGGCTCTTGGGATCAGACATTTTGAAGGATGTTTCTAGTGGTTGGCTGGAATGAGGAAAAGCGGACTGCTAGGGCTTACAGGAAGGAGGCAGGCAACCCTAAACAGAACGGATAGGATAGCGTAGCGGCAACAAAATTCCAACTGCTAGGCTGAAGGAAAACCGGAAATATCTGCCTGAGGCAGTTACAGGATGGTGGCCGATGAAGTTCAGAAGGCTTCATACCTTATAATCTCTCGCGATATCTTCAGATGACTGTTTTCTTCCAGGCCCGCAAGGTCGTAGCCGGCAACCTGTTATTTCTACTCAGCTGCAGAACTATCAGCAAAAGTGATCTTCCTTAAGCAAAAATGTTTGCCTGAGCCTGTCATCGCTTGGGTTTGAAGATCATGTGCTGTGTGAAATGAAGATAAAGGGAAAGACTGTGAAAGGTTAGCTAAATGCCCCCATGGCTAGTGACTTCCTTATGTAAAAGAAATATGAGGCCGGAGGATCTCAAGTTCAAAGCTGGCCTCCGCAATTTATCAAGATCCTGGTTCAAAATGAAGATAAGAAGAGCTGGGGGTCATACCTCAGTGGTTGGTCGCCCTTAGATTCAATCCCTGATACCAAAGAGGAAGGGGGATATTTTAAACAATTCAAAAATTCAAATAGCAACTGCCAGAATTGATATATGGCTATCAAATAAAATACAGGATGCCCAGTTAATTGCATTTCAGGTAAATAATAAATACTTTTCTTCTAGTATCAGTAGATGTGAAATATCACATTAGACATACTTCCTCTAAAATTTTATTCATTATTTATCTGAAATTGAAATTAAACTTGGTGCCCAGCATTTTTTATTAAATCTGACAGTTTCCCTTTGTGAGAAATTTACTCCCTCACTGTAATCAAGGCTGAAATAAGCTGGTCTCTCTCTCTCTCTCTCTCTCTCTCTCTCTATATATATATATATATATATATATATATATATATATATATATATATATATACACACACACACATACCCAGGCACACACACAATACCTTTATTTTTTTGATTTATTTTTATGTGATGCTGAGAGTTGAACCCAGTACTTCACATGTGCCAGGCAATTGCTCTACCACTGAGCCACAACCGCAGCCCTCAGCTAGTCAATTTAAAGTGGACATTGAAATGAATGACTATTTTAACAATTTAAGATAGAAGTATGCCCTTTTTTCTTTTTTGATCAGAGACTCCATATATTTATTTTGAGTTAAACCAATCAAAGATAATTAGGGAATGCCAACTTAATTTTATGAAAAAAAATTCTGTGATGTTATAGAGCTACCTAAATATGAGCTGTATCTCTTAAAATATCTTAGAGGCTTCTTTGGGGCCCTTTAGGAAAACAGCTTTGTGGAGGCAGCTAATTGGCATTGCTGCATTGACTTCAGAGCTTCTCTGAATTATCTAATGTGATGTGAGTACATTTTCTAAGGCCTACAGTAAACTGCTGAGTAAGAATGCCAGAATGAGGAAAATAAAGTTTTCCTTAAAGTAATTGCAAGACAAATGCAAAATTGATTAAATATATAGTGTAAAGTCTTGTGAAGAAAAAAGATGGCTTCAAGGCTAATATTAATGGAAAGATACATGAAAGAATATTCATGGCAACTTGTAAAGAATTGCACAGTAGCCTGAAACTACGTGAAAGCCCAACATGAGTAATGTGGATAAATGAATTAGCATATATTCCTATAATGAATAATGTGCAGAAGTGAGAATGATTGTTTTAAATTTGAATACATCAACATAGATGAATCTTAAAAACACAATGATGAGTGAAAACACAAATGACAGGATAGTCTATAATTTTATTTTTATTTAAGTCTATAAGGTTTTCTTATGAAATAAAATTATTTTAACAGGCAAGGAAATAATTGACTCACAATTTAGAATAATCCTTATAGGGGAGGAAGAGTTTGAAATCTAGAAAAGAAACTTCAAAAATTCTTGGTAATATTTATACCTTCCTATAGTGTATTATTATTTTTATTATCTGTTGCAAGGCATATACATTTATATTCTCTTTATATGTATTATATATTGCACAGTAGTTTTTAAAAGTAGACATTGTTCATTAACACGGGGTTCTGCTCAGCTGTGGATCACAAAAACTAGGAAACTTAGTGTATCAAGCTCTAATATGCTTATAGTGATATTGTGCAGCAGAGGAAACCTTATTAATTGGTTTTGAACATGTCTTATCACATTGCAAATTCAGTGTCAGTGTGTTAGAGGATGAATCAGATACTATGGTATCAATATACCTTTTAAAAGCTTGTGCATGAAACAAGCTTTGACTATGAATTGGCTATTCATTGAAATTTGGCTTTATATCTCACTGAGCAATATGGTGTATTTCCATTCCCATTGAGTCATTCATTCATTCACCACACAATTTATTTAGGGCTTCTATGTGTCATGTACTTTTCTAAGTATTGATAATACAGTGGTGAGTGAAAGCATCACCCCAATCACTCATGGACTATATAACATAGTGGAGAGAAGAGATAATAGACAAATTAATAGACTAGATTAAGCAGATATAATATTATGGAGAAAAATAGGTGGATATAGAGTATAGGTTGTTATTTTAGGCAGTACACTTAGGGAAAGTCTGCTCTGTAGTATAACATTTAAGTAGTGGGCTAAGTTAAAAGAGCTGGATCATCAAATATCTAAGATAAGAATATTCCCTATAAAGTGGCATTAAGTGCAAAATTTTTGAAATAGTAGTATAATATGAGTGTTGGTAGGACTTCAGAGAGGCTGTATTGCAGCATTCCAAGTAAGCACTGTGGAGAGTGACAGGCAATGGGATTAGAAAAAGCCACAGCCAACTAAACAGAGTCTTGTTGGTTATCGTAGGAATTTGGAATTTATTTTATTCTAAGCATGCTAGGAAACCTTTGGAATCCTGTGAACAGGGGAATGCATTATGTGCCTTACATTTTAAAAGGATGACAGTGGTTGCTGTTTGGAGAATAGCATGGGGTGGGAAGAAAGTGCAGGAGTACTAAACTATTGCTCTAACTCAAATGAGAACAGAGTTTAAATTTGGTTTGAAATGGTGCAGGTGGTGAAAATTAGTTAGTTTTGGAATATATTTTGAAAGTAGAAATGATAGCATTTGCTGATGGGTTGAAATGAGTTTCAGGTGAATTAGTAAGCTTACAGACAAGAAACACAAACCAGTTGGGTAATTTGAAGCAGTTCAACCAGTGGGCTTCCACAAAGGTGAGAGCAGACTGTAGGGAAATCACAAGGTAAAGATTTGGAATTACATGTTATTGTGAACAGAAAGGCATTATACCCTTAACCCTAAATGTATGGCCAAAAGAAATTAGTTATGAAAAATATGAGGCAGGGAATTGTGAAGAATCGGTCATGAAATTAGCCATCCCTTCATGTCCCCATAAGGAAGAGATCAGAAAAATAAATTCCTCAAATGTATTCTCCATACTCTCTGTTTTTCTGTGAGTCCTTCCCATCAAATCATGAAAAGAAGGAAGGAGAAGGAATCTCAATAGGAGTTATAAACTAACTTAACTTTTGGGGTACAGATAGGCATGAATGACAACTCCTAATTATTTGCTAGACTCTGTGGGTGGATGGTAGTGCTATTTACTAGGAGGGCTAGAGATGGAGATGGGGAATCAAGAATTTTATTTTTATCAAGTATAAAAATATCCACTAAACATTGAGAAAATAGAGGCATTGATGTAGCAATTGGATACATATACCTGGAGTTTACAGGCAAGATAGACAATATAGATATAAATTTGGCAGTCCTTAACCACTAGTAATAAAAGAGATCACCTACTGAGTGAATATACAGTGAGAAGAACCAAGATCTTGAACTGGACACTGGAAACTTCAATATTATTTTAAAAATAAAAGGAGAAAATAACCCATATGGAACAGAAGGAGTGGCCAGGTGTAAAGGAGAAAACATAAGACTATGATGCAAATGTCAAAACTACTTCAAAAAGGAAGAACTTATCAATTGTGCAAAATATTGATGATAAATTAAGGTAGGGCTTGAGAAATGACTGTTGCACTTGGTAACAGTGAGGTAACCACTGACTTGTTGGAATTCTTTATAGGACTTATGAGAACAAATACTTAGCCAAGGAAGTTTGGGGAGAGAAAAGAGAGAGAAGATGTGAAAACAGTGAGTAGAGACAACTCTTGTTTTTTTCTTGGTTCTTTTTAGATATACATGACAGTAGAATCCATTTTGATATGATTATTAAAGCATGGAATATATCTTATTTTAATTCAGTTTCCAGTACTTCCCTCTTCTCTCCCCTCTCCCCAGCCTCTGCTTCCTTCCCTCTACTCTTTGGACATTTCTGCCATTTATCCATAGTTATTTTTTTAAAATTAATTCCTTATGGATGTACATGATGGTGAGATTCTCTGTGGTATTTTAAAAATGTACATAGGCAAATTATGTCAGATTCATTCCACTGTCTTTTCTTATCCAATCCTCCCTCCTTGTTGTTCATTCCCCTTTGTCTATTCCACTGATCTTTTTCTCTTCTCTCTCCCTATTATTGTGGATTAGCTTCCACATATCATAGAAAACATTTGAACTTTGGCCTTTTGGGTCTGGCTTATTTCACTTAGCATGAAATATTCTCCAGATTTATCCATTTACTAGCAAACATTATAAAGTCATTCTTCATGGCTGAGTAATACTCCATTGTGTATATAAACCATGTTTTCTTTATCTATTCATCTGTTGAAGGGTACCTAGGTTGGCTCCATAGCTTAGCTATTGTTAATTGAGCTGCTATAAACAGTGATGTGACTGTGTCACTGTAGTATGTTGATTTAAATCCTTTGGATATATACTGAGGAGTGGGATAACTAGGTCAAATGGTGGTTAAATTTCAAGTTTTCTGAGGAATCTCCATACTGCTTTCCAGAGTGGTTGCACCAATTTACCAACAATGTATGAGTATACCTTTCTCCCACATCCTTGCCAACATTTATTGTTTCTTGATAATTGCCATTCTGACTGGTGTGAGACGAAACTCTTATAAGGAGTTTTGCTGCAAAAAGAAGAAAATGGGAGTAATAGCAAGGGGAAATGAGGTTAGGAGATTGTTTTTACTTAATTTATGGTTATTACATATGTTATATGTTAATTATAGTTATTTAGTAGTGAGTGGTAAAAGTAATGCATTGGAGATGGTAGAAGTTTCTTTTTTAATTGATTTTTTAAAATAAATGACAGCGGAATGCATTACAATTCTCTTTTTAATTTATTTTTTAGTTTTAGGTGGACACAATATTTTTATTTTATTTTTATGTGGTGTTGAGGATCAAACCCAGCGCCCTGTGCATGCCAAGTGAGCATGCTCCCACTTGAGCCACATCCCCAGTCCAGCATTACAATTCTTATTACACTTATACAGCACAATTTTTCATATCTCTGGTTGTATATAAAGTATGTTGACACCAATTTGTGTCTTCATACATGTACTTTGGATAATGATGATCATCACATTCCACCATCTTTGCTAATCCCCTGTCCCCTCCCTTTTCCTCCCACCCCTCTGTGCTATCTGGAATTCATCTATTCCTCCCATGCTTCCCCTCCCTACCCCACTATGAATCAGCCTCCTTATATCAGAGAAAACATCCAGCATTTGTTTTCTTGGGATTGGCTAACTTCACTTAGCATTATCTTCTTTAATGCCATCCATTTACCTGCAAATGCCATGGTTTTATTCTCGTTTATTGCTGAGTAATATTCCATTGTGTATATATGCCACATTTTTTATCCATTCATCCACTGAAGGGGATCTAGGTTGGCTCCATAGTTTAGCTATTGTGAATTATGCTGCTGTAAACATTGATGTGGCTGTGTCCCTGTAGTATGCTGTTTTTAAGTATTTTGGGTATAACCAAGGACAGGGATAGCTGAGTCAAAAGGTGGTTCCATTCCCCGATTTCCAAGGAATCTCCATACTGCTTTCCATATTGGCTGCACTAATTTGCAGTCCCACCAGCAATGTTGGAATGTACCTTTTTCTCCACATCCTTGTCAACACTTATTGTTGTTTGTCTTCATAAAAGCTGCCATTCTGATTGGAGTGAGATGATATCTTAGAGTAGTTTTGATTTGCATTTCTCTAATTGCTAGAGATGATGAACATTTTTTTTCATATATTTGTTGATTGATTGCATATCCTCTTCTGAGAAGTATCTATTCATGTCCTTAGCCCATTTGTTGATTGGGTTATTTGCTATTTTGGTGCTTAACTTTTTTTAATATTCATTTTATTTTATTTTTTTTAGTTGTAGTTGAACACGATACCTTTATTTTGTTTATTTCTTTTTATGTGGTTCTGAGGATCGAACCCTGGGCCTCGCACATGCTAGGCGAGTACTCCACCACTGAACCACAACCCCAGCCCTTGGTACTTAACTTTTTGAGTTCTTTTTAAACCCTAGAGATTAGTGCTCTATCTGATGTGTGAGGGGTGAAAATTTGCTCCCAGGATGTAGGCTCTCTATTCACCTCACAGATTGTTTCTTTTGAGAAGAAACTTTTTAGCTTGATTCCATCCTATTTATTGATTCTTGATTTTAATTCTTGCGCCACAGGAGTCTTATTAAGGAAGTTGGGGCCTAATCCGACATGATGAAGATTAGGGCTTACTTTTTCTTCTATTAGAGAGTTTCTATTAGACATAGAGTCCCTTGATCCACTTTGAGTTGAGTTTTGTGCATGGTGAGAGATAGGGGTTTAATTTCATTTTGTTGCATATGGATTTCCAGTTTTCCCAGAACCATTTGTTGAAGAGGCTATCCTTTCTCCAATGCATGTTTTTGGCACCTTTGTCTAATATAAGGTAATTATAGTTTTGTGGGTTAGCCTCTGTGATGTTAGAAGTTTCATGAGGAAAGTATCAAATAGGTGAGGGAGGATAGGATTCAATACACAGGTGGATGACTTATAATAGGAGAGGAGACAAAATATTTGGCACAGAGAAAGGTAGATTGTTAGATTTAATGTAGAAGATATTATGTAGAAGATATATATTCTCTTCTCATTGCTTTTATCCCTGAAGCTAAGGAATGAAATCAGCTATGAATGAAGAGGATTAAAACTGTGCTGAAACTTGGAGGCAGATGAAGGTTTTGAACAACCAAATCAGAATTGGAGCATAAATCCAATAGGGGAATGAAATCTATTGCCGGGGAGCAGAGAGGGTCTAATTGTGGTTTCATGCCATAAAAATAAAGCAAGATAGCATTTTTATTTGTCTTTCTCTAAACATTTCAGATGCTTAAGTACAGGAATAGAGTAGGCAAATTCCCTGATTCAAGTAAATTCCGAAATTCTTTTGCTAGTTGAGAATGGCAGAGTTGGGGAGCAAAGGAACTTAATAGATTCTACATAATAATGTTATTTATAATAATGAACCATGGAATTTAGCTAGATTAAAAGGTAATTAGGAACATAGGAAGGTGAAGACAGCAAATGCTATCAGGTCAGCACATTAGAGATCCTAGAAGAGTCAAAGTTTGCTGTGCTCAGCAAGTATGATCAACTAGAGAGGAACTGGAGTTCCCTTTTGTTTTACTACCTTGTGGCTTATACATGTATATGAAGCTTAGAAGAACAGAATGATCCAGAACACTGACATCTGTACTCAAGATATTAAAGCAAAGACAGTTTGATTAAAAGACTAAAGATGTTCACTCTAAATTATTGCTCAATGATAAGCTTAATTTATCCAGTAGCTATTTCCTTAATTTAAGGGAAACTTCCTATTCTAGGGGTGATATTTTTTAGAAGAAACATTCCAGTACCATTTGACTATTATGGGACATTACTATAACTATTCCTGAAGACCAGCAGTATGGTAGCCAGATTCTGAAAATGTCAAAGAAAAGAAAAAGCTTTCCCATTGCTTCAGTGGGTTTATGGATTCAAAATGCTATTTTAACTCTTTCATGTAATAGGATTGTTTTATATTCTGCCTTTAGGGAAAAAACACACAGGCAAAGGAGATAGACTTGTAAACCAGTAAATATATCATGAAATTAAATGCATACTAAGATTAGTAGAAAAATTCCTATGAAGATTTCACGAGATATTGAGAAGACTTATACTTAAGTTTGCTTTCTAGATTTTAGAAGAAACTATTGAAACTTCTAGGAACCCCATGAACTTCAGACTGTTATTCAGAATCAAAAGAGATAAAAAGCAAAATTATCACTCTTTTAGAAAAAAATCCATTCCATCATAATAAATTAAAATAGAAAATGTATACTAATGGAATTATCAACAGAGGATCCTGTGAAAGAAGGTTGGGAAGACAATAGTTTGGGGTAATTTTAGTTTGAAGATTGGTTTCCAGGAAAAAATATTCGAACATAACATTGAAGCAACAGTAAGAGAGTACGCCACAGCCACCTAACATGAATTTTCTTCTGGGCCCATGAGTGTGCTTGCCCACGCCTCTCTGGCTCATCCTTTTTCTGCTTCAGTCCCTCTTCTGTGTGGGATTCAGCAAGGTGAGAAGCAAATGAAGGTTATCACTTAGTCTGTGGGACAGGAGGGAGGAGAGAGCATGGCACATTGTAGATAATGAAAAGTCAAAGTTTGAGCTAAAGTAAGTTCATGACATGTCATGCTTTATTGCAGCATTTCTTAAACTTTTTGGTGTCAGACCCTTTTACACTCTTAAAAATTATTGAAAATCCTAAATAATACCTTATTTGAATTATATATGTTGATTTTTGCCATATCAGAAATTAAAACCAAGGAATATTTAGGTATTATTTTTTAAAAAATTAACCCATTACATGTCAACATAAATAATATATTTTATGAAAGATAATTGCTTTTTCCTAAACAAAACAAATTTAATGAGGAGACAGGCATTGTTTTGCAATTTTGCATATTTTTTATTGTGTAGTTTAATAGAAGACATCTGGATTCTCACATTTGCTTCTTTATGCAATCTGTTGCAACATCACACATTATGCAGTATCTGGAAAATCTGACTGTAAAAGAATGGGATTTGAAAAAAAAGCAAGTAACATTTTAGGATTATTATGAATATAATTTTGACCCTGTAGGCCCACTAGAAAAGTTTCAGAGACCTCCCTGCAAAGATCTCCAAACATACTTTGTGAACTGTTACTTTGTTTTAAAAGTATACAGAGAAGTTGACTATAACTAGTAGATAATGCATAACTACTTAAATAATTTAGGCATGGACTTGCCTACTCAGATTTGAATTTTATAATTATTGCTCTCAGTGTAGGAAACAAATTGGAAAGAAGCAAGGCTGTGTGATTGGAAACTAAATAAATTTGAAAAATGTATCACATTCTACATGGAAGAATTGTGCTTACAAGCACATACATAATGCTGATGATATTTTGTTTTGTGTCTTGTTTCTTTTATTCAAGAGTAAGTTACTTTAGGGGCTGGGGGATATAGCTCAGTGGTAGAGTGCTTGCCTAGCATTTGTGAGCCACTTGTTTTGATTCTCACTACCACATAAAAATAAGCAAATGAAAATAAAATTATTGTGTCCACGTACAACTAAAAATATATATATTTTTTAAAAAACAGTAAGTTACTGTAAAGCAAGTACTTTTTTTTCCAGTATGGGGGATCAAATCCAGGGCAAGTATCAAGGAGATACTTCTTTTTAATTCATCTCTCTAACTATGGCTTTGATAGAGTGTACAGAGTACTTAACAAGTAAAGATTTCTTGAAAATAAATGAAAGAACCAATGAAGTGACTATCAGAATAGTGCTGAAAAATGCTGGTATTGTCCTGAATTTAATGGCAGTGGCAACATGGAGGAGTAAATGCAGGATATATATTGAATTCACTCTTATCTGACGGGAAATGCCATTGACCTACTTATTAGATAAGGGCTATGAAGGAAAAGAGAAGGAATACCATCTTAGTAACCATCTGTTTATGGCATCTGGTCCTAATTCGTGGAGTATAGAAGGGACAGAATGGAGTGGAGTTTGAAAAGGTGATTTCTGGGTTTATTTTGAATATGATGAATTGTAGGTGTTTGTGGGACTTAAACCTCTCCTAGCACCTTAGGCTTTAAAGTTACACAAGTGTCTTATCTAATTCAGTATATTCTAATATTTGTTTTCAAACCTTTAATATTTTAGCATTTGTCTTTTTATGTTTGATGTTTTGGTGTTTATTTTTAATGTCTTACTATTTTAAATATTTAATCAGAATTTTGGATTTCTGCTGGCCTATATTTCGAGTTCTATCAGTGAATGCTGATCTACACCATCCAATTGGGATTAATTTCGCTGTTGCACAGTGGAGGTTATTTTGTTTTCAGATTCACTATAATGTACTTCCCAATTCCATCCAGAATGTGGGAAAGTGAATTAGCCATACATGTGTAATAGAAAGTAGGAAACCCAGCATTTGACATATCTTGCACACACACATCCACCAAATATCCTGTCACCATCTTCCTACTTCACAAATCCTAGTTAGGGTTAATGACATATTTAAAAACAAATATCAGAAAGCATGGATTTTAATAATTCACAATTAATTAAATATATATCATGTGATTGAAAATAAATAAGCCTTATGCAGAGTTTATGGTGGTGACTTAAAAGGAATTCAGGAGGTAACCAAACAATCTGGCTTAATGTTTTCAAAAGAGTAGCCCCAATAGAAAAGAAGGAACACTTGAAACACTAAACGGATTTAGTTCTCATGTGTTTTATAGCCCCTCATCTTTCCATCTGGCCAAAGTTGGCTATTTGATCTAGTACTTCTCTATTTTAGCACAGTCCTGTCTTTATGTTTTGTTTCCAGTGTGCTCTGCAAGCCTATGTCCCAAGAGGATGTAAATAATTTTAAAGTTAAAAAGACAAGCATCTGAGGTTGGAGTTGTGGCTTAGTGATAGAGCACTTGTCTAGCAAATGTGAGATACTGGGTTCGATCCTCAACACCACATAAAAAGAAATAAATGAAATGAAGGTATCATGTTTGTCTACAACTAAAAAAATATTTTTTAAAAAAGAATATGTGAAAAAAAGACAACCCCTCATCATTATACAAAATACATGTATGAAGATGTGAATTTGGTGTCAACATACCTTATATACAATCAGGGATATGATAAGTTGTGGTATAAAGGTGTATTAAGAATTTTAATGCAAAAATAATAAGAGAGCTCATGTATAATGGCATAATTTTGCGTGAACATACTATATATACAGAATTACAAAAAATGGTGTTGTGAATGGATGATTATGATTGTAATGCATTCCACTATTGTCATGTATGTAAGAAATAAAAAAAGTTAAAAAAAGACAAGCATCTGAATAGATAGAAAATAGTAGTCATTACATTATAATTATTCTATTTTCCTTTAGTCATGCCAAAAATGTATCAGTATCTCCAAAGAATGAATACCACCTGCCATAAAAGCTGAAGTCAGCCCCGAGCTTTAATAATTTTCATCCCTTCATGTTTAAAAAAATAGTGTTTGTGAAAATTTCAGCTTTTGATACATATCACATATTTCTATTGGCTGCATAATTCAGTGAGTTACAGAAATTTTACCATTTAGGAAAATTAAAAATATTCTTTTAAAAACTCTATTATTTTACTTTTCACTAATTATTAATTGTATATTTGAAAAATCTGACATTGAACAGAGGTAGCAGGATTTAAAGCATCTCATTAGATATTTATATGATATAAATTCATAACATTATTTCTGAGGGTGTGCAAGGTGAATATTAATGATAATGTGAGTGTTATGGTTAGATGTGTGGTGCCCCAGAAGGCTCATGTGTGAGACAATGCAAGAAATCTTAGAGGTGTAATGATTGGGTTATGAGAGCTTTGATCCAATCAGTGAATTAGTTCCCTGATAGGGATTAATTGAGTGGTAACTGAAGGCAGATTATGGCTGGCAGAGTTGGGTCTCCAAGGGTGTGCCTTTGGGTTATTCATGTTGTCCCTGTTTAGCAGAACTCTCTTTCTGCTTTCTGAGCTACTTTTCTCCATCACACTCTGCTGCCAGTATATTCCGCCTCACCTCAAGCCCCAAGGAATGGAACCAACCTTCTGTGGACCAAGACGTTTGAAACCATGAACCCCAAAATAAACTTTTCCTCCTCTAAAATTGTTCTTGTTGGATCTTTTGGTCACAGAAGTGAAAAAGCAGACTGAGACAGTAAGAAATAAAGCTATAATACTACAGTGAAAAAGATTCTGGTATAATCTAATAAAATTTTTACCCTCTCTAATAGAGAATTAGACACATTAGTTTTAAAAGTAGACAATGTTTTATTAAAAATATATTATTGGGTAAAATGGTGGTTCCTCTTCTCGGACTATACCCCAAAGACCTAAAAACAGCATACTACAGGGACACAGCCACATCAATGTTTATAGTAGCACTATTCACAATAGCTAGATTGTGGAGCCAACCTAGATGCCCTTCAATGGATGAATGGATAAAAAAAATGTGGCATATATACACAATGGAATATTTCTAAGCACTAAAAAATAATAAGATCATGGCATTTGCAGGGAAATGGATGGCATTAGAGCAGATTATGCTAAGTGAAATTAGCCAATCCCCGAAAACAAATCCGGACTGTCTTCTCTGGTATAAGGGGGGTGACTCAAAATGGGGTAGGGAGGAAGAGCAGGAGAAGAAGATTATCTCTAGATAGGGAAGAGAGGTGGGAGTGAAAGGGAGGGAGAAAGGAGACCCTCATCATTATACAAAGTACACGTATGAAGATGTGAGAAAAAAAAAAGAATAGTGCTACCTTATATTAGGTAGAAAGAAGTTATGGGAGGAGAGGGGAGGGGTTGGGGAGATAGGAAGGATAGTAGAATGAAACAGACATTATTATTACTGTTGTATATATGTGAATGCATGACCAGTGTGATTCTGCAACCTGTACACTCAGAAAAATGAGATATTGAATCCCATATCAAATATATGATATATCAAGGTCATTGTACTGTCATGTGTAACTAATTAAAACAAATTAAAAAAACATATGCAAATAAAAAAAGCAAATACTGTTTAAAATTTTTTTTAAAAGTATATATTATTGGGAGTGGTGTCAAGATCTCTTTTCCCTCTCATTTGTATAAAGGAAATTTCTGCTCTTCTTTCTTTTTGGGTATGTCTACCTTTACTTTTTTTAATTGTTAGGAAGGTTTTAAATTTTTTAAATATATTTTTATTTCTTACATACATGATTTTTATGTGATCCTTTAGAGTCTGATATATGGCAGGCAACATTTCAATGTTAGCCACTGGTTGTGTGTGACATGCCCTATTGCTCTTGCCCTCTTGTCCTTTCTTTTGCCTCTGTGCTCAGGCATGGTGGATACTTTTGTTCTTCTTGTTGACATGTAGTAAGTATGCTTGGACAATGCATAGGATCTGTCCTTGGAAGAAGTACGAGTCATACTTTCTGGTGCTTTCTGTCTCCACCGAGTCTGTTAGTTGGATTTGGCATTCTTGTCTCTGAACCATTTGAGTACATAGATTACTACTCTGTAGGTAACATCTACTTTCTGTTTATATATTTTTTCTTTAAACTCTGTCTGTCATAGCCCCTGCCCTTCCCACCATACAGCCAATCCATCTACTTTCAATAACAATTTAGTTCCAGATTTATATTTGGGTTGAGTTAGGAAACCCTTCCTTCAACCTCCAACCTTAATTATGTTTTCCAATCCAGATTTTACTAGAAAATGTTATTTTAGAGGAATCATAAAGTACTTTAAAAATTAATGAATCCACTCTACTGGAAAAGAGATTAGTGGTATATTTGGTTGCTTGGGTTCAGTTTTCTAAATGCAAATAAAGGGCCAGGAATACATTATTTTTGTAGATGATTTTGGTAAAATGTGAGCTGAAGCTGTGAAACAACATAGCTAATTTTCTTATATGGCTTCTAAATAAGCCTTAAGGTCACTTTAAAAAATGAGGCTACAAGCCAACCGTGGCGCACATGCCTGTAATCTGAGTGGCTCCAAAGGCTGAGGCAGAAGGAGCAAGAGTTCAATACAGACTCAGCAACTTAGTGAGGCCCTAAGCAACTTGGAAAGACCCTGTCTATAAATAAAATATAAACAGGGCTGGGGATGTGGCTCAGTGGTTAAGGAGCCCTGGGTTCAACTCTGGTACAAAAGAGAGGTATGAGAGAGGGGTAGGGGAGAGGGTGAGAAGGAGATACAAATTTAGTGTACTACT
The DNA here is from genome assembly GCF_045843805.1 of Urocitellus parryii. NCBI lineage: Eukaryota > Metazoa > Chordata > Mammalia > Rodentia > Sciuridae > Urocitellus > Urocitellus parryii. The sequence goes on from NC_135547.1 coordinate 110,216,692, forward strand.
ACAGTGTTTGGAAAAAAATGCATAACTTTATATAGTGAATACTTTGAAAGCTAACTCTCATTTAGAACACAACATTTTTCGTAAATTTGTTATAAGTCAGTATACATTTTCATTCCTTTTAGTTTAACCATTTACAACCCAAGGGAAAGTCACTCAAATAGCATGTATTCATTACTAAGTGAGCTGTAAAGAGAGTTATAACCACAAATGTTCAAAGGAAGGGGATTCCAATGGTGGGAAGTTAGGGAAACAATTTGAACTAGATGAGAGAGACTAAACAATTAGCAAGAAGAAAGAAAGAGTTCTCCTGGCAAAGATTTAAAGAGTCACAAGATTGAGAATACACAGTTTCTTTCTTTTAGAACATGAGCAGACATATTTTCATCTGTTTAATGATTTATGTAGAAGGACAAAAATTAAAAATCACTTGAAGAAAAAAATTGTTAAATGTTAAACTTGCTTAAGGAAAGACAATGTGCTACAATTTAACACAGAGGTTTTAACTGCATCACCATGAAATATGGTTTTCTTTCATAGGAACTGGGGTATTTTGGTAAGCAGAATAATCCCCACCCCTCACAAAGATGTCCATGTCTAATCTTTGGAATTTGTGAATGTATTACCTTACATGGTGAAGAGACATTGAAGATAGGATTAAGTTAAAGCTCTTGAGATGGAAAGATTATTCTGGATTATCTATGTGGGCCTGATGTAATTTTAAGAGTCCTTGTAAGAGAGAAGTGGAAAAATCAGAGTCAGAGGGAGATGTGACTATGAAAGCCTAAGTCAGAATGATGCAGAACTATGAGGCAAAGGATGAGAGCAGCCTCTGGATTCTGAAATAGGAAGGGAAAGAGATTTGACCCTATAGCCTCCACAAGAAACATCTAGCCTGCTAAATTTAGGTTTCTGACCTACAGAACAAAAATTGTAAAATAAACGTGTGTAGTTTTAAGCCACTAAATTTGTGGTAGTTTACAACAGCAGAAATAAGAAACTGAAACAGGGACATATATTAATCTCAGCAAAGAATTTCATAGCATTTTAAAATATTTCTCAACCAAGATGGAACTTTACCAAGTTTTAACATTTCCAAGTTAAAACTTTTTAATGATGTGTGCTGTCATATTTGAAACTGTCACAGTACATATGCCCAAACATGGCATCCTGTACCATACTCTTCTATACAATAACTCTGTAATATAATTTTACATCAGGAAATGTGATGCCTCCAGCTTTGTTCTTTTTCAAGATTGCTTTAACTATTTGGTGTTTTTGTGTTTCCATATGAATTTAAGAATTGTATTTTATTTTTTCTCTGAAAAATGCTGTTGGAATTTTTTTCTTAGTGCATGCTAATTATGCAGAATAATGGGTTTCAGTGTGACGTGTCTATCTGTATATGAATATGATTTACTTTGAACATTTCTACCTCCCATTCTCTCCTTGCCTCTCTTCCTCCTCCCACTGATCCCTTTCCTCTTCTCTAATAGTCTGCCTTCTATTTTCAAGTCATGTCCTCCCCCTACATTACACATATGAGAGAACACATGTAATAGTGTTTTTTTTTTCTGAGTCTGGCTTATGTTTCTTAACATTATCATCTCCACTTGCATACATTTTCCTCCAAATGACATGCTTTTGTTCTTTATGGCTGACTAATACTCCATTGTGAACATATAACATATTTTCTTTACCCATTCATTAGCTGATGGATACTTAGATTGATTCTATAATATGTTGTTGTGAATTTTGCCACAATAAACATTGGTATGCAGATATCTCTACAAATGCTGACTTCCTTCAGGTATATATCAAGTAGTAGGATAGCTGGATCAAATGGTAGTTCTATTTTTAGTTTTCTGAGTAAAATCCATCCTGATTTCCATATTGGCTGTACTAATTTACATTCCCACCAACAGTGTAAAAAGTTTCCTTTCTCCTCACATCCTTGCCAGCAGTTATTTTTTTTTTTTTGCATTCATGATGATAGCCATTCTGAATGGGGTGAAATGGAATTTCAGTGTAGTTTCAATTTGCATTTCCCTGATGTCTAAAGATATTGACATTTTTTTTCATATAAATTATTACCCATTTGTACTTCTTTTGAGAAGTATCTGTTAAATTCCTTTGTCTGTTTATTGATTTTTAAAATTTTTGCTATTAAGTTTTTTGAGTTCATTATTAATATTCTGGATACTAATCCTTTGCTGGAAAAGCAGCTGGCAAATATTATCTCTATTCTGTAAGTAGTCTCTTCATTCTGCTGTTTCCTTTGTTATGCTGAAGCTTTTTAATATGATACAATCCCATTTGTCAATTCTTGGTATTATTTCCTGAGCTATTGGAGTCCTATCCAGGAAATAATTGCCTGTGCCTGTATTTTGAATTGTTTCCCCTATGATTTCATCTAGCAGTTTTAAATTTTCAGATCATATATTTAGGTCATTGATCCATTTTGAATTGATTTTTGTATATGGTGAGAGATAAGAATCTAATTTCAAAATTCTACATATATCAAGTCTTCTCAGAATGATTTGATAAAGAGAGTATCTTTTCTCCAATGTATGTTTTTGACATTTTGGTCAGGAATAAGATGGTTGTAGCTGCATGGGTTTATTTCTGTGTCCTCTATTATATTCTATTGGTGTACACATCTGTTTTTATGCCACTGTCATGCTATTCTTCGTTATTATGGCTCTGTATATATTTTGAAATTGGTTATTGTGATATCTTCAGCATTTCACTTTTTGCTCAGGATTGTTTTGGCTATTGTGGGTATTTTAGTCTTCCATATGATATGTGAAATTTTTCCCCTAGTTCTTTGAAGAATGTTATTGATATTTTGTTGGGGGGTTATATTCAATTCTGCCTATCCCTCAGCACGAGAGAGCTTTCAATCTTATAGTGTCGTCTTCAATTACTTTCAGTCTTTTGTAATTTTCATTGTAAATGTTTTTCACCAGCTTGGTTAGGTTTAGTCTTAGGTATTTTTATTTTTTTTAGGGTATCACAGATAGAATTGCTTTTTACAGATAAATAGAATCAAGGTATAGTGGTCCATGCTTGTAATCCCAGTGACTCAGGAGGCTGGGAGAGGAGGATCACAAATTCAAGGCAAGACTCATCAATTTAGTGAAACCCTGTCTCAGAAACAAACAAAAAAATACTTTAATATTTATTTTTAGTTTTCGGCGGACACAACATCTTTGTTTGTATGTGGTGCTGAGGATCGAACCCGGGCCGCACGCATGCCAGGCGAGCGTGCTACCGCTTGAGCCACATCCCCAGCCCCCCAAAAAATATTTTAAAAAAGAACTGGGGATTTATCTCAGTGCCCTTGAGTTCAATCCTCAGTAACACCACCACAAAAAGGATAAATATTACATGATCATGTGAATATATGGAGAAAAAGTCTTTGACAAAATTCAACATTGTTGCGTGATAAAAGTCCTGAAGGAACTAGGTATAGGAGGATACTATTTCAACATCATAAAGGCAAATAGGGCCGGGCACCATGGTGCACCCCTGTAATCCCAGCGGCTCAGGAGGCTGAGGCAGGAGGATTGCAAGTTCAAAGCCAGCCTCAGCAAAGGTGAGGGCTAAGCAACTCAGTGAGACCCTGTCTTTAAATAAAATATAAAATAGGACCGGGGATGTGGCTCAGTGGTTAAGTGCCCTGAGTTCAGTCCCCAGCACAAAAAATAAACAAATAAAGGCAAATAGGCAATCCTAAAATCAGCATTGAATGGGGAAAAACTGAGAGCATTTCCTCTAAAATCAGAAGCAAATCCTAATGTTATGTATAACTAAAAATAACCAATAAAATAAATTTAAAAAGATGTAACATTAAAATATATGTGTGTGAGGGAAATCTGTGTATCCTTGGATGAATCCAATACTTTTAGGTCTCATTTAAAGAAAAACAAAAAATCAGGAATAAGAAAAGGATGCCCACTCTCACAACTGCTATTGAATATAGTTCTTAAAATTTTATCCAGAGGAATTAGGAAAGAAAATGAAATCAAGGGATAGAGATATGAAAGAAAGTATCCCTATTTTCAGGTCATATGATCCTATATTTAAAAGAACCTAAGGGATACACCAGAAGATTTCTAGAGCTGAGAAATTCACCAATTTAGCAGTATTACAAAACCAACTTACAAAAATCAGTACCTTTTGTATACACAAATAATGAATATACTATTTGGATTTTGATAGAAATCCTATTGAGTATACATATTGCTTTGAGTAGTATGAACTTTTAAAACAATATTAATTCTTCCAATCTATGCACATATTTTTTCCAGTAACTTGTGTCTTCATATTCCTTCATCAATGTTCTATGGTTTTCTTTAATCTGTACTTCACCTTCTTTGTTAAATTTAATCCTAGATATTTGATTCTTTTTGATGTTATCATAATTGGGATTATTTTCTTGATTTTCTTTCCAGACAGATCATTATTAGTATAAAGAAACACAACTAATTTTGTAATTTTTTTTTAGTTGTAGATAGACATAATACCTTTATTTTATTTATTTTTATTTTTGTGTGGTGCTGATAATCAAACCCAATGCTTCACATGTGGTAGGCAATGCTCTGCCACTGAGTCACAACCCAGCCCCAATTTTTGTATATCGTCTTCTACAACTTTACTGAATTCACTTATTGACCCTTACACTTTTGCGTGTGGGTCTTTAGGGTTTTCTATAGGTAGGATCATGCCATCTACAAGCAAGGATATTTTTACTTTTTCCTTTCTGATTTGTATGATTTTATTTTTCCTTATTTGATTGCTATTACTTGTGCTTCCAGTCCCATGTTGAACAGAACTGGTGAGTGTGGGCATCCTTGCGTTGTATCAGATCTTACAGGGAAAGCTTTCACTCTTCTCCACTGATAATGATAGTGGGTGCTTTTCTTAAATAGTCTTTATCGTGTTGAGAAAATTTACTTCTACAGCTATTTTGTTGATAGTTTTCATTGTGAAATATGTTGAACTTTCTCAAATTATTTTTCTGTATATATTGAGATCATCATGTGTTTTTTATCTTATATTTTGTCAATGCTGTTTATCACAATGATTGACATCAAACATTAGAACAGAATAGAGATGCTATAAACAACTTAAATGTATATGGCTAATTAATTTTTGACAAGGATATCAAGAATACACAATGGGAAAAGGAGAGTCTCTTCAATAAATGGTCTTGGAAAATAGGATATTCTCACACACAAAAATGAAATTGTATTCTTATACCATACAAAAAGTTCAACACACTGTGTTGGGGATATAGCTCAATTGGTAGAGTGCTTGCCTTGCATGCACAGGCCCTGGGTTCAATCCCCAGCACCACACACACACACACACACACACACACACAAAGTTCAACACAAAATGAATTAAAGATCTAAAAATAAGTTTTGAAACTGAACCATCTAGAAGAAAAAATTGGGGAAACCTCCCTGATATTGTCGTTGGTGTTGATTTCTTTGGATTATCACACCAAAAGCTCAGGCAAGAAAAGCAAAAATAAACAAGTAGTATTACATCAAACTAAAAACCTGTACAACAAAGGAACAACAAAATGGAAAGATAGCATATGGATTGGTGGAAAATATTTTCACATCATATATCTAATAGGGGATTAATATACAAAATATGTAAGAATTCAGTCTACTCAATAGAAAAAAGCCTCCCCCCCAAAGTAACCCAATTAAAAGTTTGGCAAATGACCCACATAAAAGTTTGGCAAAGGACCCAAAGAAAACATACAGATGGCCAACTGGTATAGCAAATAGGGTTCAACATCATTAATTGTAATTAATCTTAGAAACACAAACCCAAAACACAATGAAATACCATCTCACAGGTGTTAAGATGGCTATATAAAAAATGCAGGAAAAAATGAGTGTTGGTGAGGGTGTGGAGAAAAGTATACCCTTATACACTGTTGGTAATGTAAATTCATTCAATCATTATGTTAGACAATTTGTAGGTTCCTCAAAAGATTAAAAATAAGGCCAGCAATCCCTCTTCTGCATATATACTCAAAGTGAATTAAATCAATTCAGAGAGATGGTGCATAGTAAGTACTATGTGATGGGCCTTAACTTTCGTTATTATTAATGCCAGCCTGTTATGTACTTCATGTTTGTGTTGCCTCCAAATTCGTATGTTGAATTCCTTACCCTACAATATGATGCTGATGCTTTTGAGAATTGATTAGAGTTACATGAGATTATGAGGATAGAGCCCTCATATAGGATTAATGCATTTATTAAAAGAGGAGATACAGGATCTCTCTCTCTCTCTCTCTCTCTCTTTCTCTCTTTTAAAGAGAGAGTGAGAGGGGAGAGAGAGAGAGAGAGAGAGAGAGAATTTTTTTTAATATTTATTTATTAGTTGTTGGCGGACACAACATCTTTGTTGGTATGTGGTGCTGGGGATCGAACCCGGGCCGCACGCATGCCAGGCGAGCGCGCTACCGCTTGAGCCACATCCCCAGCCCTCTCTCTCTCTTTCTGCCTTAAGGGGACATAACCATGAGGGTGGATCTCATCAGTAATCAGATCAGCTGGCACCTTGATCTTGTACTTCCTGGACCTATGATAAATAAATGTCTAGTGTTTAAGCCACCCAGTCTATAGTATTTTTCTTGTTGTAGCCCAAATTGACTAAGACATAGCCAGAGAAAATTCTGCAGTATCAGTTCAAGGCTTTTGATACTAAACATTTCAGCATTTGTATCAGAGACTTGAATAATATCATGAAAGGCTTGTGACATAAAATCAGAAACTATAACTCTACTGCTAGGCTAAACCCAATGAAATGAAATATATTTATGCAGCCTTAATATTGGTCATCATTATACATTTACTTTAAATGTATGAACATCATCTGATTTGTTTCACAGCTTGAGTTGTGAACACAGTTAAACAAACTTTAGCTTTTTTCAAACATAAAATATGTGGTTCATTTACACGAAATGAATAAATTCTATAAATTTGTTGTATAACATTGTGTCCATAGTTAATACCGTACTTTGCACTTAAACTTTTGTCACGAGTGTAATCTCATGTTAAAGGTTTTACCACAGTAAATGAATAAATAAATAAAATAGACAGTTTCATATATCATAGGATTAAATTCATAAAATATTCAATATCTTCCCTCCTGCTCTAACCCCCTATCACCTCTAATTTGTTAAAAACATAGGGCTTATAGGTATCTAAATATTTTCAGGTTGTCATGAAAAGAATGAGTCGTTCAGCTCAATTTGTAAACCCAAACATATTATCCAATAAGTTTTTTAAATGTTTTGTCTTAGTATTTCCACACAAAGGCATTTTGACAACAATTCTAGTCTTATAGCTAATCCCTACTAAAGCTACCAGTGAGACTCAAGGGAGGCAGATGAAATCCTGAAGTGCTTAGCTCCAAAGCAAAGCCTTCTAATTTGGGAACTCATGTATAACACTTCTTAAGACTCAGTATTTTTCATCCCATATCCAACTAGGAGTTCAGTATCACAATAGTTAAGAACTACAGTGGACTGAATGCTTATGCCTCTACCCCCAGATTAATGTGCTGAAATCCAAACCCCAAGTTGGTGGTATTTGGAGACAAGTGTCTTTGAATAATGATTAGCATGAGAATAGAACCCTCACAAATGACACTAACTTGACTATTCTACTATGTGAAGATACAGCTAGGAGGCATCATTTGTGAAACAAAAGCAAGTCTCACCAGATACTGAATCAGCCTGCACCTTGATCTTGGACTTTCCAGCTTCCCAAACTGTGAAAAATGTTTCTGTTTATCATCTTCTGATTTTATGGCAGTTTGTTATAGAAGCCTAAATAGACTAATATATGTCAGTTATAGGAGAAATATTTTAAGAGATTAGTCTTTGGTACCCTAGGTTTGGAGTCAAGGGAGAGAATCAAATGTAAAGGAGCATGAGGAACCTTTTGAGGGATAGGATGGAAATATTCTATATCATGATTGCTTTCATTTTCATAGGACTGAATATATTTGTTGAAACTCAACAAACTATATACTTATATGAATAAGTTGCACTGAATATTAATTATACAACATATTAAAGCTACTTCCTCCCAGTCTCGTTCTTTCTCAGATACTAAAGTACTGAAGACACTTTCTTTTCATCTTGCTAAACATGGAGTATACTACTCTATCTACAGGGAGTTTTATATTCCATCTATTTTTTATTTTACATATTAATTTAAATTTAATAAATTATCATATAATAGTTATTACAAACTTTCTTATTATGAACTCTTTTTGCATAAGTAGAAAAATATTTACACTTTAAGAAAATTCACTCAAAAATTTAACTAATGCTTACTAAGTGTCAGATAGTGTTATAGGTGCTATGGATACAAGAGTGAGAACAAAAAACCGTAAATCTTAATATATTATTAGTAGATAATATGCTAAGTAGAAAAGTAAAGCAGGAGATGAGGATAGGAATGTTGTGATTTTTTTTTTTTTTTTTTGCAATTTCAAAAGTCTGGACAGAAAACACATCATAGAGAATGTACTGATTGACTTTAAGGAGAATTAGAAAGCCACATAGAGAAATATCTGTATTTACAATTCCAAGCAGGGAAAGCAACAATTAGGACTTTCCTCAGAGGAAAGGATGCCTGGAATGATTGAAGAACAATTCAGAGGTTACAATGGGTGGAATTGACTGTAAAAAGGAAACATACATAGACATGAGGCCAGACAGCTAACAGGAGGCTGGATCATTTCACCATATGGCCCATTGGAAAAGACTGTGACTTTTCCTTAAACGTGATCATGAGCTGGGAGTTGTGGTGCACGCCTGTAATCCCAGTATTTCGGTAGGCTGAGGCAGGAAGATTGCAAATTCAAACCATCCTCAGCAATTTAGCTAGTGAGGCCCTAAGTGAGACCTTGTCTAAATAAAATAAAAAAAGGGCTGGAGGTGTGGCTCAGTGGTTGAGTACCCCTGGGTTCAATCCCTGGTACCAAATAAATAAATAAACATGATCATGAGATGATATGGCAAGAAAACGGACTGAACAAGGGTTTATGTGAGTTCCTTATTAGAGAATGTATCTCAGAAAGCAGCAGTGAGGAACAGAGGAATCTAAGCAGGAAAGAAAGAGCAAAAACAAAAATGTATTACTGAGTTGACCACTGATACAAGTGACTAGTGCTCTATTTGTTGTGTCATCTAAAAAGTGTCATATTAAATATGCCTCTGGAGCATTTATGTAGGGGCTTAAATGGAGAAGTCTTTATTCTTGAGATTCCACTATATTTTGATTAAAATTCCCAAAGAGATATTAATCATCTGCAATTATGTGCTGTGTTTTATTGTTTCATGTTATTCCCAGATTTAGAAGAGAATCCTAAGGCAGGGGACATGAAACGTTAGGTAAGTATGAAATGATATGTTACCAGGTTACTACTGCATTAAATTGTTATGATTCCAAATAGAATTTAGTCATTGCAATTATATTTCTATATACAACTGAAAATTAATATGGAATGAAATGATGTTTTTTTTTGATAGCATCAAAGGATAACAAATTCCTAGGAATATGTATTTATATAAAGATTTTGAAAGACAGAAGTAAATGAATTGATACACATGTTCATAGATAAGAAAACTAATTATTGAAAAGATATCAGTTTTCCCAAAATTGATCAATATATTAAATATAATTTTAAAAAAATGACAGCAATTTTATTTTTTTTTATAACTTTGTTTATTTTTTTATGTGGTGCTGACGATCAAACTCAGTGTCTTACATGGACTAGGCAAGCGCTCTACCACTGAGCCATAACCCTAACCCTCAATACAGTTTTAGTAAATTCCCAGGACGGTGTTCATGTGTGTGTTCATGGGGAGAGGAAAATGTGAACAATGACAAGGGATTTATAAAATGTATGTAAAATGTATAACAAATACAGGTACAGATTAAACAAATTTGAAGAACAAAGAAGTTGGAGGACTGATACTCATATATATTAGGATTGTGATTAAAAGAATGTGGTGTTGGAACAGGGAGAAAGAAATAGATCAAAGGAATTAAACAGTCCAGAAGCATACCTTTACACGTAAGGACATTCATATTAAGGAAAAATGGGCAAAATTGTGTCATAAGACAATATTTTAATGAGTTTGGGGAAGGAAAATTTTTCCATCCATAAAGGAAAAGTTTGAAATATTGGACTATCTTAGAATTTGGAAGTTCTGTTCATCAAATAAGAGACAGTATATTTTCAATACATATTACTGATGAAGCAATATATTCAGAATACAAAAAAAAAACCCTGTGGATTAATGAAAAAAGATGGAAAACCACAGTGTTAAGAGAGATAAAGAGATTTTGAATAACATTTTTTTCTTTTTTAATTTTTATTGGTTGTTCACAACATTACAAAGCTCTTGACATATCATATTTCATACATTAGATTGAAGTGGGTTATGAACTCCCAATTTTACCCCAAATGCAGATTGCAGAATCACGTCGGTTACACATCCACAATTTTACATAATGCCCAATTAGTAATTGTTGAATAACATTTATGAAAGAATATGTAAAATAGCACATAATCCTATGGAAATGCTCAATTTCATTATTAACCAGGTAAATTTAAATTAAATCCACAATGAAATGTCCATTTGAAATAATACAATGAAAATGACTGAAAATGTCCAATATTATTGGCAGAGATACAAGTGAATGGAACTTACATATGCTCTTTATTAGGATACATGGTGAGAAGAACTATTTTCAAAATTTTTGTCAGTTTCTACTAAATTTTGCATATATGCATATGCTTTTCTCTAACAATATTGCCACTAAGTGTATAAAGTAAATAGTACACGTGTGTTAAAAGACATAGGAAAAAACTGTTAAGACAAGCATTGTTCATAACATCTCTAACTTGAAAACAGCCTAAATATCATGCAAAAATGAAATGGATAAATGTGTTGTCTGATCATACAATGGAATTCTATACAGCCAAGAAAAAGGGACTGTTACTATACATGATATTATGGATAATGGTCATGAATGCATTGAACAAAAGAATAGATAAAAGAGAATATATACTATGTAATTCCATCTGTAAAATATTCCAAAAAAGGCAAATAATCTGTTTTTGGAAACCAATATAGTCATAATATTTTTAAAGAAAAGAGAGAACATGATGAGATCTCTGGAGTTATGGTAACACTGTATTTTTCTTCATGTGGGTGTTTTATAGTGTTATTTCTTTGTGTGAATGATTTATATGGATGTGTTCTTTCTGTGACAAATAATGTTATACAAGTTGATTTCTTTAGTTTTGCATGTATAATACATAAATTTTTAAAGCTTATAAAATTTGTACCTTCCTTGATGTGTTCTTAAATATGCATTAGATAATAATACATGTCTTATGATTAGCACATAGTTGGTACATAACTGATGTTAGTTAATGGCAGAAAAAAGGGACTACATAATCTTTGGATTTAAGTAGGTCTGTGAATTAGTCTGGAGAAAAAAAGTTAAGAACTGATCTTCCAATTTTCATTCAGATTAAGGTGGAAAGAAATAAGGGGAAGAATAATTACATAGCTTTCCCTGAGCAAATTTATTATGAGGGAAGTGAATGCAGAGGGATTCCCTGGGAATATTGAAGCATGACTAATAGAGGGTGGCCTTTGGTCTTCACTGTGATTTGTTACCAAGCTTCTGTTAACTGAGTAGGATATGTACACAGAGGGTATAGCTGTATTGATTGAGATAATACAAAACTATTAAGATAAGCGGCTAACTCATTCTGCTTGTTCTTTTCAAAGATGGCTACATTATTGATGGAAAATAAATGGAAAGGACCTTGTATTTGCAGTATTTTGTTTTTAACACTGCCCCTGGTTTATATTTATTTATATGTATATTGATTTATTTAATGTTTCTTATATATTTACACTTCAAAGATCAACAACTGATTTCTTGGTCTTAACAATTTCATAAACTACTTTGTATCACTCTGAGAGATTTATATTTTAACTTCAAATATCATTTAGTTCACTTATAATAATTTCAATTTGTAAGTTATATTATTCTGTATATAACACACTCCTGTGTTTTCAATTGTGCTTAAAACGCAATGTACGATCTTTACAATTTCCAGTTGTATGTATTGGACTCAGCTAGACCCTTATTAAACATAAAATCTGAAGATAAAAGTTTAAAAGATAAATATAATTCCTATTAAAATATCTGCATCTATACTCAGCAACTCAAGCTTATTATTTATAATTATCACGAATAAATCTTTTGTTGGGTGGAATAAAACTCTCCAATTCTTGCTACTATTAACTCTCATTGTGATGTTCACTTGGGGATTGCTGATCTGAGTCTCTATCTTAATACTTAACTAGTAACTGAAGTATTTTTGAAAGAGAATGTATCCCTTTGACAGTTTGCCTGTCCATTACAAATGAGGTATTTGATTATGCTTTTTTTACTTATTACCAGTTTAACTCTTACTGGGTATGAACCTTACAGGGCTGAAAAGTTTCAATTAAGGATTCTGCCATGGCCCATGCAGTTTGCCTTTGTGGACAGAGATTTTCTGTTCCACAGTTAGTATGTGCCAAAACTGATAATTACATCTCAATTTTTAAGAAAAATTATAAATATAGAATTGCAAATATGGAACATGAGTGAAACATTTGATATGAATCCTGTAACAACAATAATGTTTTGTTTCCTTTCCTTAATAATTACTTAGAACTAAATATTTTTATGCAATCTGTTTGCTCCCTTTCCTCAGAAATATACAGAGCATATGCACTTCTGGTAGAGTCACATGGAGAGTTCTTTTTATTTTCCTTCCATTTTAAAATATACATGAGATGGAGGAATTTAAAATAAATACATGACTATAGCATGCAGCCTATCAATAAATGTGAATGTAGTTCTGTTGCTATTTGAAGAATCACTTCTGAAGCAGTGAAGAGCAGAGTATGCTTACATATTTTCTCTTTAAAAATGAATTGATAAAATGGGTCTTTATAACCTGCTTTTCTGTTGCTTTATGAATTTAATATATTTCAGCAAAATTAGTAGATAAGTAATCAATTGAATTATACTATAATTACTGCTGGAATTAAAAAGGTGATTGTTTTCTCTTGTTCTTAGCAGAAAATTAAACAATTTCTCTATTTTATAAACTCAATTTCCTACTAATTATCTATTTTTCAGTAATATGCAAAATAAGGAGTACTGTTTCTATAAAGAGGTCTTATATTTGGGATATACATAAAGCCTGTTATATGAAATTTACTCAGTAAAATTTTCTTTTTCTCCACATGTAACCGTATCATGTAAAACTAAGCAGAAAAATAAAATTATTATGATATGGTAGATTTGGAGAGCAAGGACATATTACTATTGATGATGATGATGATGATGATGATGATGATGATGATGATGATAATGATGATTTTGTACCAGGGATTGAACCTGGGGATGCTTAACCACTGAGCCACATCCCCAGCCCTTTTTTAAATTTTATATTTTCAGACAGGATCTCACTATGTGTATTACAGCCTTGATAAGTTGTTGAGGCTGGCTTTGAACTTGTGATCCTCCTGCCTCATCCCCTACCTCCGGTGCCTCCCCTCCTGCCCCCCCTTCCCCCCTTGCCGGTTGCTGGGATTACAGGTATGCACTATCACATTGGGCTTGATTATTATTTTTTTTAGCATTTAAAACATCTTTCAAGGGTTGGAGATGTACCTCACTGATACTGTAATTGTCTTATGTATACAAAGGCCTGGATTTGAACCCCAGCACTGCCAAAATGTTTTTTGAATAGGTGACATTTATATGATTCAAAATCATATCAAATACAGGCTTGGAAGTCTTGATACCCTCCATCCCCCAACCCATTCTACTCTAGTATATACTGATAAATATTATTATTAGATGTTGCTTATTCTTCTAGTATTTCATAGAAATATATACATTTGAATGAAATACTATAATATATTCACTAGCTTAATTTCTTAGAAAAAAGGTGGCACACACAATATTGTGTCTTGTTTGTTTTATTTTAAAATATTATTGGGCATTAGTTTGTCTTTGCACATAAAGGCCATACTCATTCTTATAGATGTATAACATTCAATTTTGTATTTGTAGCATGAATTATACAATTAATTTCCTATTGAGGTACACATAGTTTGTTTCCAATTCTTTATTATTACAATGTGCCAATTAGTAGCCCTGTTCATATAATATTTAGAATACATGTACATTTCTGAAGGACAAATCCTTAGAAGAGATGACATGGGATCAAAGGGCAATTCCACATGTATTTTAATAAATAATGTCAGATTTTCATGTATAGGAGTTGCATCATTTTTCACTTCTACCAGCAATTAGAATTTTTCAGAGCCATTTTCCCTGCACCATTTGTTTAAAAAGGCTATCTTTTCTCAACATAAGTTTTTGGTACTTCTTGTTGGATTTGTTTCTGTGTCTTTTATTCTGTTACAATGGTCTTCATTCTGTGAAGCCAGTATTACCCTGATATCCAAACCAAAGACACATCAAGGAAAAAGAAAGAAAAAAGTCAGATCAATGTCCTTGATGAACATAGACAAAAAATCTTTAATAAAATATTGGCAAACCACATTCAAAACAAATTAAGGAAATAGCACAACATGATCAAGTGATTTTCATCCCAAAGATACAAGGTTGGTTCAACATTTGCAAATGTATAAATGTAATTCACCACATAAATAGAATTAAAGAGAAGAATTACACGATTATCTCAATAGATGCAGAGAAACAAAATCCAGCACCCATTCATATTAAAAACACTGGAAAAACTAGAGATATAAGTAAGTTGCCTCAATATTATAAAGGCCATATATGATAGCTTCACAACCAATATCATACTGAATGGAGGAAAACCAAAACCAAAAAAAAAACAAAACAAAACAAAACAAAACAAAACAAAAAAACCAAAAAACAAAAACCCCAAACCAAAAACATTCTTCTAAAATCAGGAATAAGGCAAGGGTTACCACTCATGTCTCCAATTAAACATAATCCTTGAAACTCTAGCCAGAGCAATCCGGCAAGATAGGAAAATGAAAGGGAGATATATATATATATATATATATATATATATATATATATATATATATATATATATGAAAAGTAATCAAATTATCTCTGTTTGCTGATGACATGGTCCTAAATTTAGAAGACCCCCAAAAATAAAACTTTACAAAAAGACTTCTTGAGATGATGGACAAATTCAGCAAAGTAGTGGGTTATAAGATCGACATCCATAAATCTATAGTTCCTATACTCCAATAATGAATATTTTGAGAAAAAAATTTAAAAAATATTCCATTCACAATAACCTAAAAAAATACTAGGGAATATATCTAACCAAGGAGGCAAAAGATTTCTATATTGAAAACTATAGAACACTGAAGAAAGACATTGAAGAAGACCTTAGAAGATGGAAAGACAGCCCATGTTCTTAGATACGCAGAATATTGTCAAAATTGCCATACTATCAAAAGTTTTATATAGATTCAGTGTAATCCCCATCAAAATACCAATGGAATTCTTTACAAGAATTAGAAAATACAATTCTTAAATTCATTTCAATGAATAAGAGATCCATAGTAGCCAAAACAATACTAAGCAAGAAAAGTGAAACAGGAGGCACCATGATACCTAATCTCAAATTATACTAGAGAGCTGTAGTAACAAAAACAGTGTGGTATTGCCATTAAAACAGACATGAAGGCCAATAATGTTTTTTAAAGTTTGGAATCAGCTGGGAGCAATGGTGCATGCCTATAATCCTGGTGACTTGGGAGACTGAGGCAGAAGGATCTGAAATTTGAGGCCAGCCTCAGCAACTTGGCTAGACCCTGTCTCAGGGAGAAAAAAAAAAAAAAAAAGGACCTGGGTTGCAGTTCAATGGTAAAGCCTTGCTGGGCTCTATCCCCCTACCCCAGCCAAAAAAGAAAAGAAAGCAAAGAGAGTTTTGATTCTTATAAACAAGAAAAGGCATGTTTGTAGTGTGCTTTTGCTCTTTTTAAAATTCTAAGTGAAAAATTTGAGTCTTTTTTTTTATTTTAAAATACCATTTTTACCTGTTTTTCCAATAATTGTCACTTCATGCTCTTTTTCTATTTTTTGTTGTATTGCTAGTCTTATTATTCTTGATTTCTAAGGGATTTTATTTAATTCTTCAATTTTGTTAAATTTAATTAACTGATACATAAAAACATAAGAATTGCTCTTATTAATGGGATACCCTATGGTATTTCAATATAATAATGTTTAAATTGTGTTAAACTTCTGTCTCCTCAAACATTTATCATATCTTTATACTGAAAACTTTCAAAATCCTTTCATTTAGCTTTTTGAAGTGTATTAAAACATTATTGTTATGTACATCCACCCTATTGGACTTTGCATCAGAACTTGGCTCTTATCTGTAACTGTAGTTCCATTTAAGCCCTCTGGGTTTTGACTTTTGGTTAGAAAATGCTCCCTAACTACTAACTTCCAAATTCACACACACACACATACACACACACACACACACAAAGCACATATGTATATATATTGAGGAATTGGTTCATGTGATTATAGAGACTGAAAACTACCAAGATGTGCAACTGGCAAGCTGGAGATGCTGAAGACCAATGGTGTAAATTTCAGATTGTGCTTGAAGGCCTGAGAACCAGAAGAGTTGATAGTGTAAGTTCCAGTTACAAAGCCAGCAATTGTGGGCCTGGGGCTGTGGCTCAGTGGCAGAGCGCTTGCCTAGCATGTGTGAGGCACTGGGTTCAATTCTCAGCACCATATATAAATAATAAATAAAGGTCCATAAACAACTGAAAAATATTTTTAAAAAGCCATCAAGTCTGAGACCCAAGAATAATGGATCTTTCAGTCCCAGTCTTCAGGGTAAAAGAGATTAGCATACCATCTCAAGCAGTTAGGCAGGCAGAGTTACCTTTTACTTTAAGGAAGCTTTGACTTTTTATTTTCTTCAGGCCTTCAATTAATAAAATGAACACCACCCCCCAAATAGTGAGGGCAATATGTTACTGAGTAGACCAATTCAAATGTTAATCTCATCTAGAAACATCCTTACAAACACATCCAGGATAATGTTTGTACAAGTATCTGGGTCCCTCCTGACCTAGTCAAATTGTCACATAAGAATAACCATTACAGCCTGGCAGTATGGCACACCTGTAATCCCAGTGGCTCAGGAGGCTGAGACAGGAGGATCACAAGTTCAAAGCCAGCCTCAGCAACTTAGCTAGGCACTAAGCAACTCAGTGAGACTCTGTCTCTAAATAAAAATACAAAATTTAGCTGGGGATGTGGTTCAGTGGTGGAGTGCTCCAGAGTTCAATTCTCCGTACCAAAAAAAAAAAAAAAAGCCATTACAGATTACTTAATTTTTTCTTTTTTTAAAAATCATTCTTTGGAATTTATTAAATAATGAGTTATTACTACTAATGACCTTAGGCATTAACTTAGGAATGATGATGTAATATTAATGGATAACAATAATAATATTTTTTTAAGTTACATTAGTTATATTTGTCCTAAATGGGAAAAAAAATTATGGTGACTAAATCCACACACCATTGTACATTAATACTATTGGACACTATTTGTTACTAAAACAACTGAAATATTGATTCAGTAACATGGACAAATCTCAAAAAATACAATGCTAAGTTGGAGAATGAAACATAAAGGAAACCATTGTAAATGATCCTGAGATAGAAAAGGATAGGCAGTCAGGAGAAAGGAAGGGTCAGTAAAGGTCATCAACAAGAGGATAAGCACAAAGACAGCCATTTTAACATGCCCCAATATGTTTTAGAACAGTTTCTGTTTCTCAAAGGGTATAAGTTTCCAACTCACAGAGATCAAGTGCGTCATCTAGAAAACTGCGTCATCTAGCCCCCACACATGCTCAGGGACAATTGAACTATCAAGAATCAATCAAAAGGAACTTATCAACTTCTCAAGGCCCTTTAAAAGAAGGAATGCTCTAAGACACAGCAGCACTCTTGCCCCTCCTGGGGGCCTTTCGCTGGAAGTTCTGAGTCTCACCTTCCCCTTTAATAAAATTCCTCTCCCTTGCTTACCTCAGTTTTGTGGTCTTCATTCTTGGACTCCATGGAACAGGAATCTGATCCCTACACCCGCTGGTAACAATCCCACTTATATGAAATTCTAGGAAATGTAAAACTATAGTGACAGAAAGATGATTAGGTGATTGCCCAAAGTAGAGGAAATTTAATGCCTAGAGTCACTAGGGAACTTTTGGCGTTTATTTAAATCTCTCTTGTTATACTTGTGGGGATGACTACAGAAATACACACATTTATATGTGTGTGTATGTGTGTGTGTGTGTGTGTGTGTAAAATGTTCCTCAATAGATGAAAAGAATGTTAATTACAACACTGTGAATAAAACAGAAATATTCTCTTAATAGAAAAATAATGTGGACTTACAAAAAGGATGGAATTGAAAATGTAACTGGAACCATACATGTTAGGTATATTGTGCTTGTAATCAGCAAATTATGCATTTCTATAGAGACTGAAAGGAGAACATAAGCATTTTCAGAATGATGTTTTGGGGTTTGTTTATGTTTTTGTTTGGTACTGGGGACTGAATCTGGGGTGCTTTACCACTGAGCTATATCAACAGCCCTTGTTTTTTTTTTTTTTAATAAGGTCACAGTAAGTTGCCCAGGGCCTTACGGATTTGTTGAGACCAGCCTTGAATTTGGAATCTACCTACCTCAGCCTCCCCAGTCACTGGGATTATAGGTGTTCATCACCTTTACCAACCTCAAAACAATGTTTTCAGGGAGTAAAAAGTCATATATATTTTAAAGGTCATGTAAGTTATTTTAAAAATAAGTGAGGTCCCAAAGCAAATAAAATAGTTGGATATCATAAGTTTCATAGCCTTGGAAATACAACTAATCTCAGTTTTCCCTATTTTTAAAATCGAATGACAATTTCCTAAAGAAACTAATAGTAAGGCTTAGAAAGTCAATAATGCAAAGGCTACAGTATTTCAAATTCTTTAAAAGGTGAAAATTTTATAAATATATGAGGAAGATGTATCATATAAGGGAAGGTTGTTTGATTTATTTCTAGTTATTGTCCCATTTTATGATGACATTTCTCTTTGTGCAAATGACACTACTATTCAAGAACTTTTATTAGGTACACTATTATTTGTAATGCTTTCAGAGTTTTACATTTTAGTTAGATTATTTCTGTGCCTAAATTATTCTCTGTTAATGAGTTGGGCACTGGAGGCACATTAAAGCTTTTAACCACTAAGAAATCACAGATCTTTTAGGAAATTGCTACTGCCATGCATAATTTGGTACTCATAGCACTCACCTGTGCCAGTAGCAATTAGAGATTTCCCCACTGATTCCACAACATCCTGAAAGAGTTAATGGACCTCTATAATAGTGCAACTTCCTAACAGGATCAAATAAATTGTTTCAGAGCATGTCTAATCAGATGTCTTTTAAATTTTATTTTTAATTAATATTTTAATTATACAAGTTTAGGGGGTCACAGTGTGATAATTCTTAATAAAGATAATAAAGTTATGGAATCACTGACATTTCAATGTATTTGATACCAATGAGGAGGAACAACAAATCTAAGTTTATGAAATGTGTGGTTCAAAAATGTTCAGTAATAATAATGCTAAAAGCTCTGATACAGAAAAGCAACATTTTCTACAATTTTGTAGAGAAAGATATTATTAACCTTGTATTAGTCATGTTAGCTAGTCTGGATGAAACTGTAGATAGTGTAATCGAGGCAGAAGGACTTCAGGACATATAAGTACAATTTTTTCATACTCTTTATTTTTTGTTACGTCATCCTTGACACAGTGATGCTACCAAACTCTTTTTCTATGCCACTTTCTATTGCATCAAAAAGTTCCCCTCACTCATTATTTGTTTCTTATGTAACTGACAAGTTATGCCAGGCATGGGTCTAAGTTTCTGACAAATTTTAAAAGACCACTTGTAATAACCCTGTGAAGAGAACATTACTGATTATTTCTACTTTACAGATGAGAAAAACAGAGATCCTGAGATATTAAATAACTTTTCTAGGCTTATGAGTCTGGATCTTGAAATTGTGCTCTTAACTATTAAGTGAAGGCATCTTTATATTTCATTACATTTTCCAAATTGTACTTCTTATATCAATAATAGATCCAATATCAGTTGCTTTTTACTCCCATTTTTCCTCAGATGTATTATTTTCTCTAGGAATTATGGAGCATCAATGCCTTTCAGATGGAAAAATATTAGTGCTCTTGTAAAAGCATTTTAATTCCCCAGTATGCAGGTGAGAAGCTATGTTCAAAAAGTTCTGTCTGAATCCAGAAATACTTGCCATTGACTTTTAAAAATTATCTCTATGCTATTTCTACTTTAAACATGTTTTGTAAGGTGGCTGCAGGCTTCTTACCTGTAAGACTGAAATAATATGGCCTCAAACCCAATAGAGTCCAGGGAACTGATATTTACAATTACTTCAAAATTTGGAGGAGTAGGAAAGATGGGCAGACTGGAAAGCACTTGTCAATATATTCAATCTCTCAGAAAACATGAGTTTCTCAAACATCAGTATCCTTACTGCTATTACTTTTGCAATCTCTGTAGCTTACAGTATGTTCTGTAATGTAATGTTGGCTGCCGGAAAAGTGGACCTTCACCAAAATAAAATTCTTTCTAAATCTTAGTGATGTTAAAATGTAGTAATTTAATACAATGGGAAGAAACATTACAAAACTAAGCATATTTAGAGAAAAGTTCTTTGAAATTGAAAACAGATGGCTAAGAAAGGAATTCTGAAGGTTTCTTTGCCTTCTTATTATGATGTACAAACTCGGGAAAAAGAAGTGTTAGGTGTACTTTTAGAACATTCTTGTGTGAACAAAAACAATCGGCTAGCATATATTTAGAATTTGGTTTGGTATAATAATGGGTTAAAAATACTTCCAACAGCTTGATTACTTATACTGATTTATCTTTTTTAGATATTTTAAGAACAGGAAGCCAAATTAGGGTTATGTGAAGACCCACTATCTTGTAGTATAAAATTATTCTGTTAATGTTAACAAGGGGTTGGACAGAGGTAAGCAAGGCTGAAGATGTTTGCCAGAGAGGGACAGTTTAATTAAAGTCAGGTGGATGATTTAACATTTCCTAATATTGGAAAATGGAAGCAATCAAAAGTTCTTCAACCATGATATACCATTCTATATCTATCAGGGCCCATATTATATTTTAAATTTCTATTAAAATGGATGATTTTGTTTTCCTTTTTAACAAGTGATAATCTCTACATTTGTATACTGGATCTGATCAAGGGTTCCTTACTCAAGAATTTAATTTCTGATTTTATCTTTTTTTTCTCCAGTATCAAAGATCAGGAACCTAAACCCCATATCTAAACCCTGTCTTTTGTTTATTAGAAAATAACATTTTACCATAACACAGACATATCTATTCATTTACAATGGCTGCTTTTGTGCTATAATAGCAGAGCTTAGTAACTGTGACAAAGATCATAAGACCCTTAAATCTAAATATTTAATATCTGACCCTTTAGAGAAAATGATGTCCTACATTCCTCAGTTTCTCCCCTTTTTTTAGTTTACTCCTGTCAACAAGTAAACATTGTGTGATAATTCTCATAAAATGATGCTTTATTCCATGTTCCTCCTTCAATTACTTTCACATTTCTCTGTTCCTCTTTACAGCAAATGTCCTCAAAAGGTTTGTATATATCTTAGCTACTTCTGCGTCTCCTTGCCTATATTTTCTTAAATCCTTGGAAGAGTTTTTTTCAATAATTTCATAAAAACTTCTCTGTTAGGGTCATTAATTATATACATAATTCCAATTTCACTGGTGAATTTTCAGTCCTTATCTCTTTTATTCATTAGAAACATTTGGCATTATTCTAATCCAGTGTTCTTGAAGCATTTATTTGATTCTCTTCATAGCCTTCAAGCCAATTATTCTATTGTCAATCTTTTAGCTGGGTTCCTCCTTATTTTCCTCGCTCATGAACTCTGAATTATTCCAAGTATAAGTCTTTAGACCTTTTTTCTCATTTAATCTACATTTATTCCCATCATTATTCTATCTAGTATCATAGATTTAAATACAGTATTTCCAAAATTCTATTTCTAACTCAGATCTCTTTCTCAAATTCTGGACCTCTAACTGCTTCAGTATATTTAATTGGATCAGAAGTACGTATTTAACTGTTAATTAGTCCAAGACAGGCTCCTTAGGCACATTTTCTGATGATTCCATTTTGTTAAGTCCCATGCCTTTTTGCTCAATTGCAAATGAATCCTGTCTGTCTTTATAGAAATAGATAAATATTTATTTTAAAGCTTCTACTAGGAGTTTCTCTTTGTACTGTGGTGGAGTACAAACCTAATATGTCAATCCAGAAATATCAGCTATGATGTTAGACAAGAACAAATCATCCAAGATAAGTGGGGATCTGAAGACTGCATTTGTAGAAAGGAGTTAAAACTTATAACAAGTAAATTCTCTGTTTTTAGCAGCTTTGTCTAGGGTAGCCTCAGTCACAGCAATATGGGAACTGCTAAGTCTAAAGCCAGAAAATTTTCTGGTTGTGTAATGAGCAAGGAACCCTGGAGAGGAGATAACCAAGGAAGGGAAACCCTAAATTTTATGTTTCAATTTAGCGCAATTTGTAAAATATGTGTAGGGCAAACTGGAAACAGTTAAAACTAAGGCAAAAAGAACACAGTGGGAGATCTGAGTCACTGCCTCCTTCAGTTAGGGTGCTTTATAGTTTGAGTCTTACTATGATATATACCTATAAAAGAAGAATATGTCACTGCACTTTGGGGAAATATAACAGAATCTAATGTGTCCACAACATGAGAGTCACAATGGTCATGATACAATTCAAATTTATCTGAAACACAAAAAGCCAGGAAGTTTAGACCCAACTTCAAGGGAAAAGATAATAATTGCTAACCCTGAGATGACTCAAATTATGGAAATATGTTAATTGGACTAAATACTTCAAATAAAAGCATGTATTATTAGATTTTGGTAAAAAGCAAGATGGATATATGCTAGCTATAAGACATTCACCTTAAATATAAAGAAACAGATAAAATTTTAATTAAGTGGAAAAAGATATACCATGCAAAGAGTAAACCTAAGATGCCTGGAACTATAAATTAATATTTGATAAAATGGACTTTGAGACAAAGAGTTTTACTAGAAATAAAAAGGGCGTTTCATAAAAACAAAAGGGTCAATTTATCAAGATATAATGATTAACGTGTGGTAGTGTCTCATTACAGAGCTTAAAATGATTAAAGTAAAGATTGAAATCATTAATGAGGAAACATGCTTACTTAGATTCATAGAAAGAGATTCTACACCTTTTCTTAAAAAGGAGATTATAAAATAACCATCAAAAAATTAGCTAAATCAAGAGGATTTGGAACAATACTATAAAGCACTGTGAACTAATTTATATAACATTATATGAAACCAATATAGGATTTGGGGCCATAAAATGAGCTCAAAAATTAAATGCATTGATTTTGTACAGAGTTTATTTTCTGACCACAACAGAAATAAATTAGAAATTGATACTAATAAGACAACTACATAAACCTCTCTCTATATATATAGAGAGAAATAGAGATGAGAGAGAGAGAGAGAGAGAGAGAGAGAGAGAGAGAGAGAGAAACAGTAAACAGTGCTAAGAGGAAATTTTATTTTTTAAACATGTTTTTAGTAAAGGTAAGATCTATAAACCTTGATCTCATGCTTCATGTCAAGAAAGTAGAAAAATAAGAAAAAACGAGCCTATCACTAAAATAAATAAATAAATGTAAGTAGAGAAGTCAAAGGAATATAAAATGTATTAAATAATGAAGATATTAAAGCCAAAATCTGATTCTTAGAAAAGATCAACAAAATTCCAAACTCTTAGCTATACTGATCAAGAATAAAAAGTGATCAAAAGTGGGCTGTGGTTGTGGCTCAGTGATAAAGCACTTTCCAAGCATGTATGAGGCACTGGGTTCAATCCTCAGCACCACATAAAAATAAATACATAAAATAAAGGTACTGTGTCTATCTACAACTAAAAAAAAGTGATCAAACATTGTGCCGCAGTCTGGCTGGGCACAATTCAGGAGCCACTTGTCAAAAGAAACTAACGTTATTTTTAGAACTACAAACGCCAAGCAAAACAGCTCCAAAGGAAAAAACCCTCAGAGCCCAACTGCCACCACAGGCTTCCACAAGCCTCTCACCCACACCAACCTCCACCTCCCACAATCCTCCTGCTCTTGAGGCCGATTGGCTAGGTCATGTGGGCGGAGCCAAAGAAGTCCCCCAATGAGCAGTTCCGTAGTCTGAAGGGCAGGGAAACAGCCCAATGAACATGACCGCAGAGGAGCCAATCAGCTAGATGTTGCTGGGGCCGCTGTGAGCCAATCATCAGCTGGCAGT
Source organism: Urocitellus parryii (assembly GCF_045843805.1). NCBI lineage: Eukaryota > Metazoa > Chordata > Mammalia > Rodentia > Sciuridae > Urocitellus > Urocitellus parryii. Next base: position 110,241,346 of record NC_135547.1, read on the forward strand.
CTGAAGGGCAGGGAAACAGCCCAATGAACATGACCGCAGAGGAGTCAATCAGCTAGATGTTGCTGGGGCCACTGTGAGCCAATCATCAGCCGGCAGCTGGAAGTTTGCTGGCAGCTGGAAGTTTGTTGGGGCCCCTTTGGCTGTGGCTCTCAACATCTCCCCCTCTCTGTTTAAACAACAAGCATGTGGCTTAGGGACCGTGCCTGCCTTAGGTTGTCCAATACTACATATGGTCCTTACCCATCTTCGGATGAGCTGACCTCAGGGTGTCAGCCTCCTGTCTTAGGTTGGTACCATTGTAATTGGATCTTACCTGTCATTGACTACCGGTCCAGTATACAGCCACACCTGTGGAGAGGTACCAGCAAGGGGGGGGGGGTGAGGTTCTTTGCCTCACCTCTGTTGGCCCCCAAATTTTAGCTGAACGATCATGACAAGCAGAAGGGAGGAAGATATATCAAGCCAATTGATGGCTCCTTTTGGGAAAATTGTACCACCGATGACATCATCAGCAAAAATATTCCAACACTACCACAAGTCGCTGCACCAACAGATAGTTCACAATGCATACAAGTGAGTTCACAATGCATACAAGTGACACGTAGTTTAGGCAAGTTCTGTAAGCGGTTTAGTGATGGCTATTGCAGAAACTGTAGATTAGTTTTATCTTTGTCTTCACCGGCACAGGGATGAAGATAGGAATTCTGGCAGTAATGGCTAAAGAAAAAATTATGTAACATTCCAGAAGGTACTAAAAGAAAACAATTTTCTTAACAATTTACATTATCTTCACCGGCACTGGGATGAAGATAGGAATTCTGGCAATAATGGTTAATATTAATAATTGTGTAACATTCCAGAAGGCACTAAAAGAAAACAATTTTCTTAACAATTTACATTATCTTGAAGAGAATTATTAAATATAATGAAAAGGATAGGTGAAAGAAAACAAACAGATCTGTTAACCTCCTTTTTTGTTTACATATTAAAACAATTCTTAACAGTTATTTACCCAATTTAAATTAAACCATTTAAATCACATGAATAAAAAAAAATTTGGATCCATTTTTTCATGAGCGCTCATCATATATGATATATGGACATATGTACATTCAAACATATAACACAAAACACAAGTGTGCACACATATAATACATACAACACATAACATAATAGTAAAGGCCTTATAACTTTTTACAGGTGAAATCTCCATTGCAATGTTTAAAAACTCTATAGTCAAAAAAAAAAAAATAGAACTGATCAGCAAAACATTAACCTAGGTCTGTATGAGCTCAAAAAACAAAATAGAACTTCATGTTATGGGAAAGGGCAATAATAAAACAGATATTGAAAAAAGCATCCTGGTTCTGTCGCAGATGTAAGGATAGCCAAATTGGAGTTTTGGATATCAGCTGTTATTGATTTGAGCCAAATCATCTTCTTTTTGGTCTGTAGAATTCGCTTTAGTTAATCTCTCTGGAATCCAAATTGGCTGCTGTTCTCCCTGTGGAAACACACAAACAGAACCCCAACTCCAGACAATCACTGGGTCAGGATTTTAGTTAGTCTCTCCAGAATCCAAATCGGCTGCTGTTCTTCCTGTGGAAACACACAAACAGACCCCCGACTCCAGACAATTACTGGGTCAGGACCTTTCCATTGTCCTGTTAGAATATCTTTCCAAAGTACCTTGGGCTTATGTACATTTTTTGGACACATATGCCTTTCTGCAGCACTAAGTCCTGATGAATCCAAATTTAAAAAGTTTAGAGTAAAAAGGGTTATTTTAAGTTTATCTTTGGGGAATATATACCCCTTCCCAATTCCGTCTTTTTGCTTTAATAAGTACATTTTAATAGTTTGATGAGCTCTTGCAACTATGCCTTGTCCCTGTGGATTGTATGGGATTCCTGTTATATGAGTAATGCCAAATGATGAGCAAAATTGTTTAAAAGAAGTAGACGTATAACCAAGGGCATTATCTGTTTTTAACTGTTTTGGAATGCCCACAGTGGCAACATTTTGTAAGCAATGAGCTATAACATCTTTAGTTTTTTCTCCGGCATGAAGGGAGCCCATCAAAAATCCAGAAGAAGTATCAACTGTAACATGTAAATATTTTAATTTTCCAAATTCTGGCAAGTGTGTGACGTCCATCTGCCAAATATGGTTAGGTATCAATCCTCTAGGATTGACTCCAAGATTAACTTGTGGTAAAACGGTCACACAATTTTGACATTGTTTTATTATTTGTCTAGCTTGTTCCTTAGTTATTTTAAAACGCTTTTGTAAAGTATTATTATTGACATGGAACCTTTTATGAAAATTTATAGCTTCTTCTAGTATAGAGAAAATATGTATGTCATGTGTAGTTTTATCTGCTAAATCATTGCCCAAACTAAGGGCTCCAGGCAATCCTGTATGTGCCCTGATATGTCCTATAAAGAATGGATCTTTTCTGTCCCAGATTAAACTTTGTATAGTGGAAAACAAAGAGAAAACAGTAGAAGAAGGGGAAATCCTACCAGCATCTTCAAGGGATACTATAGCATTAACTATATACTGACTATCAGAAAAGAAAATTAAATACAGAATCTTTAAACATCACAAAAGCTTGTGATACTGCATTAAGCTCTACCTTTTGAGCTGATTGTTTGGGTACTAAAAATGTAAAAGTTCGATCAGGTGTAACTATTGCTGCTGTACCATTATTTGACCCATCAGTGAATATATTTGGAGCATTCATGATAGGTGTTTTTCTTGTCATTTTTGGAAAAATTACAGGATGCAATGACCAAAAAGACAATAAAGGATTAGATGGTAAGTGGTTATCAAATGAAACATTAGATTTGCACATGATTATTGCCCAAGTATTTAACTCATTAGCTAATTCCTCAATTTGATTCATAGTATATGGAGTAATAATTTTATTGGGAGAAATTCCAAACACTGCCTTTGCTGTTTTTATTCCTTTGAGTATTAATTGTCCTACAGCCTCAGGATACCTAGTAAGAATAGTGTTAGGAGAATAAGATAAATGTATCCATAATAATGGACCTTCTTGCCAAAATACTCCTGTAGGAATATTTTTTGTTGGTAGTACAATAAATAATAAAGGCAAACTTATATCAATTCTATCCAAATGCATATTTTCCATATATGTTTCAATGATTTTTAATGCCTTTCTTGCTTCAGGCGTTAACATTCGGGGTGAATTTGGATCTGATGGACCTTTTAGGATATCAAATAAAGGTCCCAATTCTCCTGTTGGAATACCTAGATAAGGCCTTATCCAATTTATGTCTCCTAATAACTTTTGAAAGTCGTTAAGTGATTTGAGTTGATCTACTCGTATTTGAATTTTTGGTGGACGGACCATGGTTGAGGATAATAGAACTCCCAAATAATTAATTGGAAAATTTAATTGTACTTTATCTATTGCTATCTCTAGATTATAATTTTTTAATAAGTTTGTAAGTGTGGCATAACATTCTAGCAATGTGTTTTTAGCTTTGTGTGCTAATAATATATCATCCATATAGTGAAATATTGGTAGCTCAGAATTTTGATTTCTAAGTGGCTGGATTACTTTGTTAACATAAATTTGACACATAGTTGGGCTGTTAGCCATCCCTTGAGGGAGTACTTTCCATTCATATCTCTGATCAGGACCTTCATGATTTAGTGCAGGGATAGTAAATGCAAAACGTGGACTATCCTCAGGATGAATTGGAATTGAAAAAAAACAATCTTTAATATCTATAACTAAAACATACCAAGTTTTTGGCAAAGCAGACAATTGAGGAATCCCTGAATGAGCAGGTCCCATAATGACCATTTCATTATTAATGGCTCTTAAATCTTACAATAATCTCCATTTACCAGATTTCTTTTTGATGACAAAAATGAGAGTATTATGGGGAGATACAGAAGGTTGTATATGTCCTTCCGCTAATTGTTGTTTGACCAGATCATGGGCTACTTGTATCTTTTCTTTAGGCAAGGGCCACTGAGGAACCCATACTGGTCTTTCTGATTTCCATGTAATTTTTATTGTCTCAGTGGCCCTTTGTGAAAATCCAACCCATGTCTGTCTGTTCCTTGATTTATTTGTATTGGTGCTGCTATACCTTGTTCTTGTTTTTCGAATCTTTTTCCTTTCCTAAAACCTTGTCTAGCCATAATAGTGGGTGCATTTTGATTGATATTATTTGTTAATGTCAAACCTAATTGATCTAAGACATCTCGTCCCCATAAATTTACAGGAAGATGATCCAATACATATGGCTGTATAGTTCCTTCACATCCTTCAGGATCCTTCCAATCTAATACCATTGCACTTCTATCGGGATTAGTCGCCACTCCTAGGCCTCGAAGCGTTTGAATGGCTTGTTGTAATGGCCAATGGTTTGGCCATTCTTGACGAGAGATGATGCTAAGGTCTGCACCTGTATCCAGTAGCCCATTAAATTCATGTCCTTGAATATTTAGTTTTAGCATGGGGCGAGAATCTAAATTTAAAGAAAGCATAGCCCAATCTACACCTGTGGAGCCTAATCCCTTGGAACCTCTTTCTACAGCATGACTGGAAAATTTATCATGTAGGCTTGGTATTATTAGTAATTGTGCTATTCTATCTCCTGGTGAAATTACTGATATACCCTTTGGAGAACTGGCTATAATTTTTATTTCACCTTCATAATCGGGATCAATTACCCCAGGACTTATCAAAAGTCCTTTTAGAGTAGAAGAGCTGCGTCCCAATAATAAGCCTACTGTTCCTTTGGGAAGAGGTCCTTTCACCCCTGTGGGAATGATTTGAACTCCCATCTCTGGAGTTAGTACTGATTTGGCGGAGTCGCAGATGTCCAACCCTGCGCTCCCTCTGGTTTGTCTGATGAGGGATCTGATGTCCTGGGCACTACCCTGATGGGGTTGCTGGGGTTGCTGGTTTCCTCCAGTGCTCCGTATATTTGTGGTTTGGGGCCCCGGAGCATTGGGGCCCCCTGTCCATTTTTTGGCAACAGAGCCTGATGCCTTTGTCCACGATATTGTGGATAAACACCTTGTCCTTGTTCGTTTTTTGATAATGGAGTACCCTCTATGGTGGTTTGAGAACGGCATTCATTAGCCCAATATAATGGAGTACCTTCTATGGTGGTTTGAGAATGGCATTCATTAGCCCAATGTCTCCCTCTATGGCATTGTGGGCAAATACCCGATATTCTACTCCTTTGATACCTAGTTTTGTTAAACCCTCCTCCTATGGGGCAATTCCTTTTAAAATGTCCTGTTTGTTCACAATTGTAGCATGTTCTTGGCCTGGAATCTAAAGCCTGTTTTACTGCAGCTGCCACAATTTGCCCTTGTTCATTAATGTCTCTGGCATCTAAAGCCTGTTTTACTGCAGCTGCCACAATTTGCCCTTGTTCATTAATGTCTCTGGCATCTAAAGCCTGTTTTGCTGCAGCTGCCATCTCTTGCTCTTGTTCATTAATGTCTCTACATAATTTAATATATGTGTTTATATCTTCCTGTTTCCATGGTCTAATGATATCTCTGCACCAACGATTCATAAGCCAGTTGTTTTATTAATGGCATTGCTTGTTCTGTATTCCCCAAAACTCTGGTAGCTGTTTGAATAAGCCTATCTACAAATTCAGCGTAAGGTTCATTAGCTCCTTGTATTATCTTAGATAATTGACCTTGTAAACCTCCATGTCCTTGTAAAGTCTTCCATGCCCTAATCGCCTCTACAGCAATTTGTGAGTATACGCCAGGATCATATGCAAGTTGTTGCTGCCGATCCTCATAAGGTCCCTTTCCTAACAACATATCTAGATTTCTCTGAGGATAACCAGCTGCTGCATTTCACCTAGCCGTCTCCTTGCAAAATTCCTCATTGGCAACCTTCCATAACAGGTATTGTCCTCCAGTTAACACAGCTTTACAAATATTAGCCCAATCTGCTGGTGTCATGTTTAAGTTGGTAATGGATTCGACCAAGCTTACAGTGAAGGGTGCTTGAGGACCATAGGTTGTTACAGCCTCTTTTAGCTCCTTCACTAATTTGAAATTTAAACCCTGGTAAATTCGCTGCCCTCCTACCTCAAATACAGGGCATACTTGAGATCCTGTCTCAGGATCCCAACTATCACCTGCGGGGGTTGGGAGTCTCCTAGCATATGGAGGTGGTGCTCTTGATTGGACACTTATGCCCTCTGGTGATAGAATGCTGTTAGTAGCAGTCTCCTGTAGAGGTGGTGCTGTTGGTTGGAGACTTTCGCTCTCTGATAGAAAGGTGTTATTAGCAGTCTCCTGTTGTAACTTTTCCCCTGATGGCTTTTTCTGCTCTAAACTTCCTTCCTCTGTCTCACTAGCTCGAAAGACCTTCTCTTGTACTTGAATCTTTTCCTCTTTCTGACTAACTTGAGAGACCTTCTCTTTTACTTGAATCAATATGTCTTCTCCTTCCTCTACCATTGTCTGAACTGAAGGCTTTGGACTAAGCAAACCAGATACGAACGTCCACAATGGCAATGTGCCAACTGGCAGAGTCCCTGGGTTGTTCTTTTATATTCTTTTTAAATCTTCACCATGATGGTTCCATTGTGATATATCTAATAACTCCTCCTTAAAAAGCCATGGGCTACATTTTTGTATTGTATCAACGTATGCCCTGACTGTTCTTGATTTTACTGAGATGCCTCCTTCCTCTAACAGTTTACTTAACAGTCTTTTGGTTTGTTTTTTACTAATTGCTGATCCCGTATTTCTACTATAATACAACCCAGCAAGATAACACCAAACCAAACCGAGACAGAATGAAATAAAGTTGGAACAACACAAAATCATTATAGCCTTTCTATCCTCCTGACATGTCCATCCGTCCTTTCTCCCTATCTGTTCCTCAGACGCAAATAGTTTTTCCTCAGATGTGAGTGGTTTTTCTTCCGTCTCACTCATCTCCAGGGACAGGCAACTTAAAACAAAAATGAAGCAAAACAAAAGAGGAATCTTAGAATGGCTACCCAACCTCTCGCCCTGCCCTCAGGGGCGCGCAGTTTACTTACCCTCAGTCGCTCCCCCCGTGTGAGCCACCAAATGCCGCAGTCTGGCTGGGCACAATTCAGGAGCCACTTGTCAAAAGAAACTAACGTTATTTTTAGAACTACAAACGCCAAGCAAAACAGCTCCAAAGGAAAAAACCCTCAGAGCCCAACTGCCACCACAGGCTTCCACAAGCCTCTCCCCCACACAGCAAACCACCTCCCACAATCCTCCTGCTCTTGAGGCCGATTGGCTGGGTCGTGTGGGCGGAGCCAAAGAAGTCCCCCAATGAGCAGTTCCGTAGTCTGAAGGGCAGGGAAACAGCCCAATGAACATCACTGCAGAGGAGCCAATCAGCTAGATGTTGCTGGGGCCGCTGTGAGCCAATCATCAGCTGGCAGTCTGAAGGGCAGGGAAACAGCCCAATGAACATGACCACAGAGGAGCCAATCAGCTAGATGTTGCTGGGGCCACTGTGAGCCAATCATCAGCCGGCAGCTGGAAGTTTGCTGGCAGCTGGAAGTTTGTTGGGGCCCCTTTGGCTGTGGCTCTCAACACATTGAAATTCAAGGAAGAGAATTTTAGTATGAGTGAAAATAGAATAAGGTTTAAGCAGAGAACAAGAGGGGGGTGGAGAGGGGAAGAGAGAGAGAGAGAGAGAGAGAGAGAGAGAGAGAGAGAGAGAGAGAGAGAGAGAGACACATTTCTGAGCAGAAAATGACAAAGGAAACAATGCTACTTCTAAATTTATTAGTTGGATGTTTACCTGGAGAATTGGGGTCCACTTTCTTTGGTCTTTCCCAATCAGATGTTTTTGTGGGGCAGGGGAGTTTTTGACCCTAGTTGGTCCTTTCAGGAACTATCATGGTGACTATCCCATTCAGGAGGATTTCATCTATAAGTAAATTCTATGTTAATGTGGGTGCTGGGGTCAATGACCCAATAAACTTCAACTTATTGCTCCTACACTATTAATGAAATTTCCCTTCTAAAAAATGTTGAGAAACTTATGGTCATAAATCCTAATTTTACAATTACCTCAGTTAGACCCTGTCAGGAATTAACCCCATTTATCCTTCCTTCTTGACATATTTCTTAATTGGCTTCCTTTGTTTCTACCTGTTTATTCTTAGGGTTAATATACCTGTTATTTTTCTATAAGTTCCTTGAGTATTCATTAGCCTTAATAGCAATTTAAGGAAAACTAATAACTCTGCTATGTTATTGTTTTGCATTGTACTGCTTATTACTATTATCTAACAATCCCAGATCCTAAAGACATTAAAAGGATATGAGATCATCGTGAGCAACTTAATGCAAACAAATTCTAAAACTTAGATGAAATGAACAAATCCCTTGAATGATACTAGCTACCAAAACTTGTTCACGAAGAAATAGATTATCTGATATATATATATATAACAGAGACCATGCACATGCAAGCAAGCAAGCACACGAGGGAATAGAAATTAATGAAAGTCATAAAGATGTTAAAGGAAGAAGTAAAACTATTTCCATATGCCGAAGACATGATTGTTTAGTAGGAGAATGCTGAGGAATTCACAAACCACTACAGGACAAAAATAAGTGAATTTAACAAAGTCACAGGATATAAGGTTAATATAAAAAATCAATAAAATTTAATTTTTTTTCTTAAAATCAGTTTTCAAAATCACCAATCACCATATTCTTAGGAACAAATTTAACAAAGGATATATAAGACAGAACAATTGAAACTAAAAAACACAAAGAATATAGAGAATGTCTAAATAAAGAAATATGCTATAATTCTGGATTGAAAGAATCATATATACTTTACACAATTCCACCAAAAATTCCTATAGACATTTTTTTTAAAGTAGAAATTGACAAATAGATTCTACAATGTATATGGAAATTGAAAAGACCTTGAATGTCTGACTTACTTTAGAACTTAAACTACTTGAATCACTTGAATGGTGCATCATCACATTGAGCTAAAGGATGGGCATAGATTCAAAGAAACAGAATAGAGTGTACAGAATATAGACCATATACAACTATGTGTTAGCTTATTCTCAGCAAAAGTGCCAGGGCAAATCAGTGAATCTTCATTTGTTCCAAAGCAACTGAGTATCTGTGTGGAAAATAATGAGTGTACCCATAACACAAATCATACGCAAAAATTAACTCAAAGTGCATCATTTCATCTAAACATGACAGCTAAAATTATAAAACACTTAGAAGAAAAAAAAGCCAATTATTTGCAAATATTTAATAGGAAATACAAAAAGCATAATCATAAAAAGATGAATTAGAGATTATAAGATGAATTAGACATTATCCATTCTTAATATTCAGCTTAGCTTTTTAAAAGATATTTTTTAAATAAAATGGATGTGCAAGCCACAAAAAAGATCCAGAGACACAGGACTAGTATGGAGACAGTATTTTTTTTTAATACTTTTACCTGAAGTGTTACTCCCATTGACTATTGTTACCTGGAAAAAGGGACTTTGAAAATGGAATAAAGGCTGCTCATCAGCTTACAGTGAAAAAGAGTGATTGTTCATGATTATTCAAGTGAACACACTGTAATTATATGGGTAATTAAAAATGAAAGGAGGGCTGGGGTTGTAGCTCAGTGGCAGGGTGCTTGCCTAACATGCATGAGGCACTGAGTTTGATCCTTAGCACCACATAAAAATAAAAAACAAATAAAATAAAGGTATTCTGTCTATCTACAACTACAAAAATAATTTTAAAAAATGAATGAAAAGCAAAAAATCAGAAAGATTGCCTTTGCTAATATCTTCTTTTATGAGGAGTAGTTAAAAATGGGCTTGTTCCTTATCTTATATAGACCTTGAATCAACAAACTCAAAAGGAAGTTCAATTTTGTATCTTTTTCTATGTACTAAGCCACAAAATAAATCAATATAATCTGTATAAAAAAGTTAAATCAGCAAAATATAGTGATATAGGCGCATCAATGTTTATAGAAGCACAATTCACAAAAACCAAGTTATGGAACCAGCTCAGGTGCCTGTCAACAGATGAACAAGATAAAGAAAATGTCACATAAACACACACATTCACACGCACGCACACAAAATGGAGTTTTACTCATCTATAAAGAAGAATGAAATTATGTCATTTTATGGTAAATGAATGGAACTGTAAAACACCATGCTAAATGAAATAAGACATTCAGCAAGTCAAGGATGACGTGTTTTCTCTTATATACATAGCTAGAGCAAAATTAGGGGGAAAATGGGGAGGATACCATGAAATTAGAAGGGAGATCAGTGAGGTAGAGTACGGGGATAGAAAGGGAGGAACTGTGGAATAAAATTGACCAAATTATCCTATGTACATATTTGAATATGCTACAGTGAATCTCACTTTTACATATATCTATAAAGCACCAATTAAAAACGAGAAATAAATAGAATGTAGATCAGTAAAGGAAAGGGAATAGAGTGAGGGATGAAGTGAGGGAAAGAAGAAGTACTGGGGATGGGAAATGGAGCAAATTCTATTCCATATATGCATGATAGTGTCAAAATGAATCCGAATATTATGGATAATTATAATGCAGTAATAAAAGCATTTTTAAAAGTGGTACATTAAAATGTGAGGAAAACTTAAACTAAATTTCTTAGCATCTAGTGAATAGAGCTAGGCTGGTATTAATAATAGAGTGGAAATAAGTCAACTTAAGAAGTAGGATGAACTATGAGAAACTCAACTGAGCTTCCGCAGAAAAGAAAATGGAACACTGGAGGCATGTTCTAGTAATGATAGAGAAAAATGAGTAGTAGAAAGAAATGTTTCTTGATATCTGGAATATTAAATAAAAGAGGAATGCAGTGCTTTAAGGAGAAAGGGGAGATACCAGTCCTTAATAAGTATATAGAAATACAAACTTCTGAAGTATCTATAGCAATGCCTTTGGCAATCTACTAAGAATCAATCTACCTAGACTGAAACAAATGAGTAGATAATAGTAGAAATATTCCTTGAAATATCTCTGAAGAAAGATTGCATAGGTGCAGGCAATTAAACAACCAGAGACAGTAGACTGATAGCTAATGTACTACAAAGTTGAAAATGCCACTTCATGAGAGTTAAGTATAGCATATGTGACAGACTATGGAACTCACAAATGAAACATATTAAATGATTTTGAACTTGAGGGTTGGAAAAGAAAAACGCCTCAAATAAGATGCCAGTTTTAATTACTGGAGCCGAAATAATTACAAAATTTTACTTTGTCAACAAAGGCAGCAGTATTTCAAATAATATGCAGTAATCAGGTATGTGTACAGGTGCATTTCTGCCTAGATAAGATAAACCCATAGTGTAAATATTAATATTGTATGATGCACATATCCCAGTTGAGTCTTAAATTCATAAATCATAGATTCTAGGCAAAAGTAGTAGGCTGATTAGTGTCCCATTGAAATGAAAACCAAAAGGATTTTCAAATATAATCTTTTTAGCAGATACTACTGAGACTTTACTATGGATTGTAACATTCATTTCTGGTTCATTGGACTAGAGTTTGACCTTGAATTATGTTTTAAAAATTTCAACATTATATTTGAAAATTTTCAAGCATATAGAAATATTGTATTCATATGTCCACCCACCTAGATTTTGTGATTAAGAGTTTGCTTTTGCTTCATTACCTATCCATGCCTCCATGCATCTGTTTACTGTTTATTCAATTACCAATCCATCATATTTTGATGAACTTCAAAGTCATTTGCAGATATCATGAAACTATACTCCAAAACAGTACAGTATGCACATTATTGATTTTAAAACAAGTTCATTGAGGTATAATTCATATTCAGTAAAAATCACTCATTTAAAATATACAGTCCAGTGGCTTTTAATATACTCATAGTCATACAACCATCATCACAATCTAATTGTAGAATATTTTTACCACCCCCAAATGAAAACTTATTCTCTTGGCAGTCACTCCTTATATCCCCTAGTTCCCTCACCCCAATCCCTGGGCAATATTCACCTACTTTCTGTCTCCATACATTTGACTACTCTGGATATTCCATATGCATGGAGTTATAAAATGTGTGGCCTTCCATGATTGTCTTCTTTCACTCATTCATGTTTTCAAGGTCCATTCATATGATAGCAGTGTGTGTGTGTGTGTGTGTGTAGCATTCCATTTTATGATATATCATGTCTTGTTTATCTAGTCATTGCTTGATGAATATTTGTACTTTTCAGGCTTTTGAAAAAATGCATTGCTAATGTTGGTGTACACATTTTATGTTGTAATTTCTCTTGGGTACATAAATAAGAGCAGAATTTCGGGTCATGTGGAACCCTATGTTTAAACTATTTGAAGAACTGTCAAACTGTTTTCTAAATCCACTGCACAACTTCACAGTTTTACTCACCTCTCCAACATAAGATAAAGATTCAAAGACAATAAAATCTGTAAGTTTTATGCTCTATTGCTTATCCTGTAAAAGTTTCTTTCAGGAGACTTCTTCATTTATGATTCCAAGTGGTCCTCATTTAGAAGCTTGATTATGTTTGATTGTGTTTCTACTGAAATCAATGTAATTATTTCAGGGCAGAGTTTTTATTAAGTCAATTCCAGGGCTGGGGAAATAGCTCAGTTGGTAGAGTGCTTTTCCTCGTATGCACAAGGCCCTGTGTTTGATCCCCAGCACCAAAAAAAAAAAAAAAAGAAAAAGAAAAAGAAAAAAAAGTCAATTCCAAGATCCTAATATTCTTAAAAATAATTCAAAGAAATAGGGAATTAAAGTCAAGGAACAAGGAAGATCATCACAACATTGTGTGTATAATTACAAATTTTAGGAAGAATGATAATCCAACACATTTAATAATGAATAGAAAAATTCAAAAGAACAAGGATATATAAGACTTTAACAACACTCCAAAATGACTACATCTAAAAGACATCTGCATAACACATCACCCAAGACAACAGAATACACATTTGTCTTAAGGGCACGTTGAACCTTCTCCATAAGCAAGTCTATAAATCAAGCCTCAATAAATGTGAATGAAAGGAAATTGGTAAAATATATGTTCTCTGAATAAAACAGAATGAAATCAGATATCAATAACAGAAGGAACAACAAATATGTGGAATTAAACAATATACACCTAAATAACTCAATGAATCAAAGCATAAACCACAAGGGAAATTAGAAAATTCTGAGTAAAAAGAAAAAAAATTACCAAAACTCATGGCTAAAGTACAGCTATAAGTAATGCCTAAAGGGAAATATAATGCTTCTATCAAATAAGAAGGAAGTTCTCAAATTAATTCCTTAAACTTCCACCTCAAGAAACCATAAAAATAAGAGCAAACTAAAACCAAGAAAGCAGAAGAATAAAAATAATAAAGACTAGAGTGGACAGAAATGCAACATAAAAATAGAGAAATAATTTTTAAAAATCAAGAATCCAAAAGTTGATTTTTTGAAATGATCAATAAAATTGACAAATATTTAGCTAAACTTATGAAGAAAATAGAAGACTAAAAAATATCAACAACTGAAATTAAAGACAGGATCCATTAATGACTTTATACCCACAAAGGTAATTTCAAGGAAATACTGTGAATAACTGTATGTCACAAATTAGATAACTGATTAACAGATTTTTAAAATTTTTTTAAAATTTATTTATTTTTATGTGGTGCTGAGGAAAATTAATAGATTTTAAGCAAGTGACTGAAACTGGGGAATCTGAATAGACTTAAAAAAGTTACAAGCTTGAATTAGCAATTAGTATTCCTCTCTCAAAAAAGCAAAGCAAAGCAAAACAAAAAAATCGTCCAAGCCAATGGTTCCATTAGCGAGTTTGGTTAAACATTTAACAATAAATAAAACCAATTCCTCCACAAATTCTTAGAAAAAAATAGAAGAGGAAACAATCCCCAATCATTCACTGAGTCAAGTGTTACTCTGATATCAATACCAAAGATATAACAAGAAACTATAAATCATATTCTTAATAAATAAAGGCACAAAATTCTTCAACAAAATACTAGCAAACTAAATCTAACACATATAGAAAGGATTACATATCATCACCAAGTAGGACTTGCCCCAGGAATGCCTTTTTACCCTCTAAGAAACAAAAATATACTGAATAAGCATTTCATAAAATTCAATACCATTTCATGATAAAATATCTAATTTTCCATGCCTGAATATTAAAGAACATTTATCAAACATGGAAGAAGCAAGATTACAATCTTATAAATATTTTCTTGAACTTACAAAAATATTTTGTATTTTATTTAGAGAAAGGGTCTCACTGAGTTGCTTAGTGCCTCACTTTTTGCTGAGGCTGGCTTTGAACTCATGATCCTGCTGCCTCAGCCTCTGGCACTTTTTCTGAATGCCACAATTTCTTACAGTACATATATTTGTGACAATTTAAGATTTTTATTTATTTTTTCTTTTCTTTTTTCTATTTTCTTTTTCTATTTTTTGGTCCCAGAGAACCACTGAACTACATCCCCAGTCCTTTTTATATTTTGTTTTGAAACAGGATCTTGCTAAGTTGCTTAGGGTCTTGCTAAATTGAAAAGGATGGCTTTGAACTTGCGATCCTCTTGCTTCAGCTTCCTGAGTTGCTGGGATTACAGGCATGTGCCACTACATCTGACAATTCGTGATTTATATTTCATATTAATATCACTTATTTTAGAATTCCTCCCTTTTTTTACTCTTTCCTTCATTTACATTGTTTTCTAAATTGAATGAAAAGCAATATTCTCTCCCATTGCTTAGTATAGTGTCTGATTTTAGAGGTTCTCAGTGAATATTTGGATAAAAATTCATTCTACTCTTCAAGGAGGCTAACTTGGGGAGAGATTATTTTCAGAATTTTAAGAATATCTTGAGCCGGGTGCAGTGTTGCATGCCTGTAATCTCAGTGGTTATGGAGGTCGAGGCAGGAAGATTGCAAGTTCAAGCCAGCCTCAGCAATATAGGGAGGCCCTAAGCGACATAGTGAGACTATGTCTCAAAATAAAAAATAAAAAGGGCTGAGGATGTGGCTCAGTGGTTAAGTGCCCCTGGGTTCAATCCCTGGTACCAAAAAAATAAATTAAAAAAGAGTATCTTCAAGAAGATGGCTAATAATTGCATCTAGAAAATAATAAAAAGAGAAGAATAATTGATAAATATTATAAAGTTTATATGATTTAGGTATATTTTAGTTGAATTGCTTTTTAGAGTTACTGAAAAATATTACAGTTGTCAACTCTCCATTTTAGTATACAGCCATGCACCAAGAACACTTACTGAAAGGCATATCGAATATATATGTAATTTTATCACAAATTACTAGACATTATTTTCATTATCCCAGCCCTTAAAGCTATCAGGAAACATAAATACCTTTCTATAAAAAATGTACATATTGGAGGCTGGGGTTGTGGCTCAGCAGTAAAGTGCTTGCCTAGCACATGTGGGGTGCTGGGTTTGTTCCTCAGTACCACATAAAAATAAATAAACAAAATAAAGGTATTGCGTCCATTTACAACTAAAAAAATTTAAATGTACAGATCTAGATGTATAGTTTCAGATGGAGGACTATATTAATGGTAGAAAATACTATAAAATGCTGAAATTGGGATGAGTATCTTTGTTTTAGCATTTATTCAGTAGCTTAACCATTGCATATTTTAGCACCTCTATAAAGTTATTTCAAGACATTTTCCCTGTCAATCAGATTAGTGTAAACTGTGACCTCATTCTCTTTTGCTGGAAATTTTTACCTTAAAAGAAGTGCCATTCTGCTTTTGCTAAAGTCTCAGGGGTTAGGTCAGGTTAAGAGAATATTTTCTACATTTTTTTTAAAGAAACTGTTTTCAAACTCTTCATAGTGCATGCAGTATTGCCCTTCTCAACTCCATCTGACCTGATAAAATGATACCAGATTTAGTTGTGGAAATCTCCTTTTGGGGAGATTGTTAATTCTATAGTTAAAAAAAAAGTGTTACTACATTTAAAGGACACAAAACATTCCATCCTGACTCTAAATGTCTTACCTGCCATTGTATTCTTTGTCTAGGCTGCTCTATAGAGTCTATTTAAAGAGAGATCAAGAATCAAACCCAATGATAGTCTCTCAGAAGGATTTGCTTTTGCACTTTACAGAATGGCTTAATCATCTGGAGGCTTTTTGTTTGAAAAACTAATATTAAAGAGAAACAGTAAAGCAAACTTTATGGCCATTTGCTCACATGCTTATGTGTATTAAATTAGTTCTTTTGTTAAGAGAATATCTATATATAAATTTTTTATATGGCTGCTTTTTCTTAAATAGTAAATATGAGGACTAGGTATCATAGAATTATAGAATTAAAACAAAAGGTGTCTTGTGGAAGTATCAAGACTCAAACCTTATTTTTTGAAGAATATTTAGCTAAGGAAGGGACAGAATTTTGTTTGAAGCCCCACAGGTAGTCATTATTGGCTATGGTCTTTCTAGCATATGACCCAAGGGCCTACGTTTCAATTTTTGCTAGCAATATTAACCTGTTTACATTTGATTGCAGAAATTTACATTTGTATGCAAATTAAAATGTAAATTTTAAAATGTAATATGTTAAATGTGAATAATAATTTTTAGTGCTCAAATGAAAATAAGCTGGAGGAATACCTCTATAAGGTTTTAACTATAGGCATTAAAATGATTATTTTAATAAGGACATAAATATTGAATACTTTCTTAATTATAGAGAAGGTCATAATCTTTATATAACTGTTATTCGCTATGATTATATTACATGCCAGGCATTATACTAGCCCTAAATATACTTTATTTTGAAAAGTATGTCCCATTTATTACACATGTATTTTGAATAAGGACACTGAAACTCAAAAGGGTAAAGAACTACTCAAAGATGCCTAATTAAAGAGTGAGGACAGATTCCATTTTAGATCTGTTTGATTTCAAAGTTCAAGCTTTTTAAACAAATTCATTGGTTCTTTTTAGTTATACATGGTAGTAGAATCAATTTTGATATAATTATACAAACATGGAATGTATCTTATTCTAATTTTACTAATCCCATTCTTGTGGATGTACATGATAGTGGGATTTCCTGTGGTATAATCTTTTTCAGATTCATCCCACTATCTTTCCTTTTCCTATCTCCTCCTTTCCCTTCATTTTCTCAATGAAGAAATAGAAAAAATTGTGTTTTCCCTCTCCCCTCTTATTGTGGGTCAGCTTCCACGTATCAACGAAAACATTCAACCTTTGTCCTTTGGGGACTGGCTTATTTAATTTAGCATGATTGTCTCCATATTTACTGGCAAATGTGGTAAAGTCATTCTTCTTAATGGCTAAGCAATACTCCATCGTGTATATATACCACATTTTCTTTATCCATTCATCTGTTGAAGAGCATCTAGGTTGGTTCCATACTTTTGCTATTGTGAATTCTACTGCTATAAACAGTGATGTAGCTGCATCACTTTAGTGTGCTGATTTTAAATCCTTTGGCTGTATTCTGAGGAGTGGGATTGCTGGATCAAATAGTGGTTCCATTCCTAGTTTTTTTGAGGAATTTCCATGCTGCTTTTCAGAGTGGTTACATCAATTTGCAGTCCCACCAGCAATGTATGAGTATACCTTTCCCCCCACATCCTTGCCAACATTTATTATTACTTGTATTCTTGATAATGGCCATTCTGACTGGAATGAGATGAAATCTCAGTGTAGTTTTAATTTGCATTTCTCTAATTGCTAGATATGTTGAACATTTTTTTATATATTTGTTGACCATTCATATTTCTTCTTCTGTGAAGTGTCTGTTAAGTTCCTTTCCATTTATTGATTGGGTTTTTTTTTGATGATAATTTTTTGAGTCTTATATATATATCCTGGAAATTAACACACTGTCTCAGGTACAAGTGGCGTAGATTTTCTCCCATTCTGTTGGGTCTCTCTTCACACTCTTGACTGTTTTCATTGCTGTGAGGAAGCTTTTGAGTTTGATGCCATCCCATTTATTGATTATTGATTTTACTTCTTGCACTTTAGGAGTCTTATTAAGGAAGTCAGATCCTGAGCTGATATGTGGGAGTATTGGGCCTTCATCACTTAAACAGAATTAAATACAAGAATCATGTGATTATCTCAGTAAATGCAGAAAAAGCATTTGTCAAAATACAGCATCCATTCATATTTAAAATACTAGAAAAAATAGTGATAGAAAGAACATACCTAAACATTGTAAAAGCTATATATATATGACCAACCGAACACTAATATTATTCTAAACAGAGAAAAACTGAAAGAATTACCTCTCAAAACAGTAATTAGACAGGAATGCCCACTTTTACCACTTCTGTTCAACATAGTCCTTGAAACTCTAGCCAAAGCAAGTAGGTGGAAAAAACAAACACACAAACAAACCAAAAACAAAGAAATTATGGGGGTACAAATAGGAAAAGAAGAGCTCAAACTATCTCTGTTTGCTGATGACATTATTTCTATATTTTGAAGACAAAACCTCGACCGGATAACTTCTAGAACTCATAAATGAATTCGGCAAAGTAGCAGGATACAAAATTAACACCTAGAAATCAACAACTTTCCTATATTCCAACAATGAATCACCTGAAAGATAAATTAGGAAAATCATCCCATTCACAAAAGCCTCAAAAAACCAAAAACCAAAACAAACAAAAACTTGGGAATCAATTTACCAAAGAGGTGGAGGACCTCTAAAATGAAAATGAAAACTATAGAACACTAAAGAAAGAAATGGAGGAAGACCTTAGAAGATGGAAACACCTTCCATGTTCTTAGATAGGCAGAATTAATATTGTCCAAATGGCCATACTACCAAAAGTGCTATAAAGATTCAATGCAATTCCTATTAAAATTCCAATGAGGGCTGGGGTTGTGGCTCAGTGGGAGAATGCTTGCCTAGCATGTGTGAGGCACTGGGTTCGCTTCTTAGCATTGCATATAAATAAATAAAATAAAGGTCCATCAACAACTAAAAAATATTTGAAAAATAATTGTTGAGAGCCACAGCCAAAGGGGCCCCAGCAAACTTCCAGCTGCCAGCAAACTTCCAGCTGCCGGCTGATGATTGGCTCACAGTGGCCCCAGCAACATCTAGCTGATTGGCTCCTCTGCGGTCATGTTCATTGGGCTGTTTCCCTGCCCTTCAAGCTGCCAGCTGATGATTGGCTCACAGTGGCCCCAGCAACATCTAGCTGATTGGCTCCTCTGCAGTCATGTTCATTGGGCTGTTTCCCTGCCCTTCAGACTGCCAGCTGATGATTGGCTCACAGTGGCCCCAGCAACATCTAGCTGATTGGCTCCTCTGCGGTCATGTTCATTGGGCTGTTTCCCTGCCCTTCAGACTACGGAACTGCTCATTGGGGGACTTCTTTGGCTCCGCCCACACGACCCAGCCAATCGGCCTCAAGAGCAGGAGGATTGTGGGAGGTGGTGGTTGGTGTGTGGGAGAGGCTTGTGGAAGCCGGTGGTGGCAGTTGGGCTCTGAGGGTTTTTCCTGAGGAGCTGTTTTGTTTGGCGTTTGTAGTTTTAAAAATAAAGTTAGTTTCTTTTGACAAGTGGCTCCTGAATTGTGCCCAGCCAGACTGCGGCACAAAGGAACTGAACAGACACTTCACAGAAGAAGAAATATAAATGGGCAACAAATATATGAAAAAATGTTCAATATCTCTAGCAGTTAGAGAAATTCAAATTAAAACTGCACTGAGATTTCATCTCCCTCCAGTCAGAATGGCAACAATCAAGAATACAAGTAACAATAAATGTTGGCAAGGATGTGGGGGAAAGGTATACACACTCATACAATGCTGGTGGGACTGCAAATTTGTGCAGTCACTATGGAAAGCAGTATGGAGATTCCTCAGAAAACTCCAAATGAAAACAGCATTTGATCCAGTTATCCCACTCCTTGGTATATAGCTGATGGACTTGAAATCAGCAAACTATAGTGACACATCCACATAAATGTTTATAGCAGCTTAATTTTCTATAGCTAAGCTATGAAACCAACCTAAGTGCCCTTCAACAGATGAATAGATAAAGAAAATGTGACATATATACACAATGTTATGTTACTCAGCTGTAAAAAGAGAAAGACTTTATAACATTTGCTGGAAGACAGATGGATCTAGAGACTATCATGATAAGCGAAATAAGCCAATCCCAAATAACCGTAGGTCAAATGTTTTCTCTGATATGTGGATGTTAACACACAACAAGCAGGGGAGGGAAAGAACAGAAGCTTAATAGATTAGACAAAGGGGAATGAAGGGAAGGAAATGGGGAAATGAATTGGAAAGACAGAGGAATGATTCTGATAATAACTGTCCTATGTACATATATGAATACACCACAGTGAAGCTCTACATCATGTACAACCACAAGACTGGGAGACTAATTAGAGTAAATTGTATACTATGTTTGTATAAATAAGTCAAATTATACTCTACTATTATGTATAACTAAAAAGAACAAAAATTTAAAAATTTTTTAAAGAAAGTAACAGGAATGTACTTGGGGATGGTAGCAATTTCATAAGTAAAAATTGACAAATTGACAATGTAATTGTTAATATTTTGACATGTCCTTCTAGTTTCTTAACTGTTTTGAAAATAGTTTCCTCAGATTACCTTTATCGAAATATAAAAAATATGTTTCTAAATTGCCAGACAAGTAGATACTGTTTTTTCAAAAGCATACCATAATTCTGCTATCTTCTAAAAACAAGCATGGTGTCATTTTGTAGGTTCACTCCTATCATTTGTGAGACTCTGGACAAGAGTACGGAATATGCCCCAACATTTTAAAGTTAAAATTCAGGCTAACACACTGTTATGATTTAGATATTAGGTGTCCCTCAAAAGCTTGTGTGTGAGACAATGCAAGAGTATTCAGAGGTGAAGTGATTGGGTTATGAAAGCCTTCACCCAATCAATGAAGTAATCCCCTAATAGGGGTTACCTGAGTAACTGTAAACTGGTAAGGTGTGGCTGGAGGAGGTGGTCATTGGGGCATGCCTTTGGGGTATATATTTTATACCTGGTGAGTGGAGGCTTTCTTTGCTTTCTGATCATCATGTGAGCTGCTTTCCTCCACCACTGTTCCACCATGACACTCTGCTTCACCTCCAGCTCCAAGGAATGGAGCCAACTCTCTATACTGAGACCTCTAAAACAGTGAAACCCAAGTAAACTTCCTCCTAAAATTCTTCTTGTCTGGTCTTTGGGTCACAGCAGCAAAAAAGCTGACTAAAACACACTGTTAAAATGTGCCATTCTTTTAACTTCCAAAATAAACAAAGCAGAGAAATATGTGTTTCACTCTGGGTTTCATATGATTAAATGTCACAAAATAGCCAAGATAATAAAAATTCAACTATTATTTTCACATGTGAAAAGTTTAGTGATGTTTAGATGAGTAATAAAATTTACATATAATTTATAAATGGTATGTTCATTGTATAAATTATGTATTCTTGGCATTAAATCAACAAAATTACTAGTTTTGTTATAACTGAACTTTTGTATAATTTGTATTACATTGAATGAACTAAAGGATTAAAAAGTAATTGCATCCAAAATAAATAACTGGAAATCTTTATAGTCAAAAGCATGAACACTGAAAAATGTTGTAAAAATCAATTTCTTCTTACAATTTAAGAAGTAGTTTTCTCCAAATAAATTCAAACCTATCTATTAAAGGACAATACACACTTTTCATTCATTGAAACTCAAATTTGTTTAAAACAGCCACAATTTAGGTTATAAAAATTGTACTCATGTTTTAAATAATAAAGTAATTTTTATAATAATAAAGTTACAACTGACAGGGACATTTATGTTCTCTAACAAATTTTTGGTTGTTTTGTAATATTGAGACTATAATACTAGGGAGGTAGCTTTCTTATTTTCATTAAGAAAAATAAATTTTTGTTTTAATTTTCTGTTATTACCAATATATTTTAACATTTTTATTTCCTTACATTGTTTTATACATTTTCTATTGGAGTTGTTGCTCCCTGTTTAACTCTTTTGCTTTAAAGATTTTGAGCTTATTTTTAAGATCGGGATGACAACCTTCAAACCTTAGTGTACCCTTTTTACACTTTACTTTTGGCCTACAAAACAGCTTAAGAATTTAAAGTACCCAGGGACCATATTTAAAATGCATCATTCTAGTTATTCACTTATTCACCTTTAGATGCCTCTTATTCAACAAAGTGAATTATTCATAGCCTGCATTATGAAGTTCAAAATGATATAAAATCATACAAAATACATTTGGAGACTTTAATTCAAGCAAAGGCACTATAGTCATATATCATTTAGTAGAGATTTAGCCAAGAAGTTTTCATAAAGCTAGAAGCAGAAATCATAAAACAAGAACTGATATCACAAACCTACAACACGTATAAAGCATATTTCTGAAGTACAGTGTACTGGAACAGAACTCTTTCAACTATATATCAATCAACATTGATAGCTAGGGGTACACATTTTATTTTGTTTCAACTGGATAAGAAATGTGTGCTGTTATCAGTTGGGGACTCAGAGAGTTAGATAGCTTTAAAAGTTATAGGAATTTAAAGGCATTCTATGACCATTTACAATTTGTTTGTTATATCTGTTGCCACATTGGGACATTTATCTCAAACTTTTCTTTCCATACAATAGCATGTAAAACAACTAAGTAGCTTTTAAAAAAATGTATTAGTGCATTATAGTTATACATAATATCGGGGTTCATTTTGACATAAGTATACAAGCATGAAATAGAATCTGCTACAATTCATTTTCCAGCACTTTCCCTTTCCCTTCCTTTCTCTCTCCTTGTGTTTCATCTATTCTACTACTCTTCTATTTATTTATAGTTTTTTATTGATATATTATTGACATACATAAAGGTGAAATTCACTGTGGTATATTAATCTGTATATAAGCAGTTTTTTATTGGCATTCACACCTTTTCATGAGCCTATAAAATAATGATCTTTCTCAATTTTTCATTCTTTGGTTAAAAGAACTTTTAATGATTATACAGTTACATTGTACGATGCTTTCTAATGTCTTGCATTTGACTGTAACAGTACACTTTTACTGAACCCTTTCAAACAAAGAGATTCAAGTAACATAACTATAATCTTCATTTATATATAGGTAATAATTTTAAAATATATTCAGCTTTTCATATTCTCTAACAATATCAACTATTAAGATATTTGTTTGGGGGCACTGATCTTTCTTAATGTAGAAAAAGAATTGTCTTGTACCTTTAATTGCCATGTGTAGCAGACTGTTTCTCCATTCTACATTTGGAAATGAAACTGAATGCAAAATGATAAGTTATACAGTTTAAGACATTAAGGTGTCAACAAAAGATAAAGCTTCCTAAGTGTAAACTAGAGGGGCAGGCCAATTGTACATTTTATGTCACATTTATACTCTGTACTGCCAATCTCAATTACTCTTCCCCAAGATAATTTTCATGGTCCTTCAAGTCAGCAATATGTTCCTGAAGGATGCAGACCACACATCATGTCTTTTACTTTATTAAGTCCATCTTATCTAGTTATGTGTATTGGAGTTATGCATATTGTAGAAGTTCTGTAAATATTGAATGGATGAAGAATGTTGTATGTATGATATGATTTAAGAAATAAAAACTCATTTAATAAAATATCTGTCTCTAGCTGATGTACCAAGTAAAGAATTTGTTAACCAACTTTTCCATGAATATTAAGAGAAACTGTTGAACGGAGAGTAGAGGCAACCCCTTGCTTCCTTTTACAAATTTTCATCCCAGCATGATACAATAGGTAGAGGTAGAAATTCTGTACGTGTTTCTGCAAGATAGTGAATAATCGAGGAAGAAATAAAAAGCAGTCTAATGGCGAACAAATATAACGGAGAGTGTTGGAGGGTAGATACAAAGGTAAAGAGGTGTTTTCTTAGTAATTTCAATAAGTGTGAAAATTAAGGGAATGGGAATGATGTCTAACTGATATTTTAAGGATATGTTATCTATGAAGCATTCTGGGAAATTCCAAACCAGCTTCTTTTTCAATGAATTTTTTTTCAATTTAAATACAAAAGCAAAACATATTTGCATGGTATCACACCATTTTTTGATGTATGTATACATTGTATAATATTTAAGTCAGTTTAAATGTATTATTCTATTCCAACATTTATCATTTTTTATGGTGAAAAGATCCAAAATCCTTTCTTTAAGCTTTTTGAAATATACAACACATTACTGTTATTTATACTGAGCATGCCTTGCAATAGCACATCAGGACTTCTTAGTCCTATCTAACTGTAAATAAGGAAATTTAAAGTAGAGATACACATTGAGTCAAAGTATCTGAAGGCAAATATCTTGGAAGCTAGGCCTGTTGGTATTGGTGTTATATTTGAGAGACTGTCATATTTTCAATATAATATGCAAAGCCTTACTGAAAATCAGGATATAATAATCATTGAAATGATTCAAGATGTTATTATTCACTCTTACCATCCCACTGTTGCAAGTGACTTTAGATTATTTTGCATTTCATAGAATACAACAAATATGCAATGGATATTGTGTGACTAACCGAGGAAAATGTTTGGTCTTAGATGAAAAATTTGTGCAAGGCCAGTAAGTAAATAAAAAAAAAACTTTTTGAATGCCTTTGTGATACTGAAGTCATATCTATATCTATATCTATAATTTATATACATAATTTACATATATAAAATTTACATGTAGAATTTATGTGTGTGTGTGTGTGTGTGTGTGAATTGCATTACTACTTGAGAATTTCAGGGTTTGGAGTCCTTCAGACTTCAGCAACATTGAAGCAGATAGCTCTTTAGGGGAAGATGTGCTGCACTGAAGCTGGAACATGTGGATTAAATTAAGCCTTGTGCATCTACCAAAATAACAAGAGTGCTACCTACCCTCATCTATTCAAATCAAAATAACTACTACAACAAGTTATTTGCAGCAGGACATTAGAAAGGGGTTCTAATGGACTAGGTCATTGAGTGTGCTTTTTACTCTTTTAAGAATTACTGAATAATCTGTACTTCAATTAAAATAAAAGGGGAAATCCCTGAATTCCCACTGTTGGTGTGCTAATCAGGACTGAAGAATAAAGAAGTAGGGCACTGAGGAAAATGAGAAGATTCAATGAGAGCCTGAAATACAGAGAATGTGACTTAACTATCTGAAACTCTTGAATTATAAACAAGGTCTCAATGGGATGGAGTTAGGTGTTTTTTTCTAATCCTTTTCTTGATTTATAGAATTAACATTTATGAGCAGAGTGACTTAATTTGGTACCTTTGAAAGAAACTGTCTCTCTAATAGATGAAGACGAGTTAGCATGGGCTTGATATAAACAAAGGCACAAAAAGATAGTATACTCTTCTTTTTGAAAAGCTATGTAAGCATTGATTATTCTAAATTTTAATGGGGTCATGTGCATTGCATGCATTATTATGCTGTGAAACGCTGTCTTTAAAACATTCACACATAAGAACTATACACTACATTCACTTTCATGTGATATATTTTCCAAGTTTAAATATTTTATGTAAATTTCTCTAAATATTGGTACATTATTTTCTATATGAGTACATACACATCTCTACTGACTTTTTTTGTAAAAATATTCCTAATCAAGCAGTGATAGAGAAACTAAATTTAAATTTTTCTCTGAGCAATCAAAACACAGGCTTTTTACCTGTTTTCATGCATTTTAACTCTAGTAACCTCTTAGATACTGAAAGATGTTACCCATATTCATATCCTATCCAATATTCTAACTACAGCAGCTTGGTTTCTGATTCCTCAAACTATAATATATTGAAAACATCAAATTAGAGAGTGAAGGAACTTTCAGCAGGAGGAACACACATATGAAAAATGACAGTTGGCAATATTAGGAATATTAACAATTACGAACTTCAAAAACAGCAATGTAAAATCAATACAACTGATAATATTTATACATTTTGACAACACACTATTTTTCTTAATGTTTTTTATTATTTTTTATGAAGATGAAGAAGAAAAATTAAACAGTTCAGAACATCTTAATTCAGAATAGAAAATAAATAATGTGGGTTTGCTTTTTATGTATTGGATAAACTAAACCTTAGTAATTCTGAAAATACAGTTTTGTGGAGCCTGCATTCCTTCATGACACCAGATATAATGAAGTATGAAATACTGTCAAGTAATTTTTTCATGAATCCTTTCCTGTGTGGGATACCCAATTTCCTATGAGATTTGCTATGTTATTTTCTAGAACAGAAATTCAGTGGTCTCAATGGTTGTCATTATTTTTCATAGTTTTCTAAGATGGACCAAATCTCTTGAACAAGATCTATGATTATTTAACAGAGAATTATTTAATCTCCAACTGGGTTTTGCAGTGTTTTCACTTTGAATACTAACCTACCGTTACACAGAGGCAAGTTATAGCACTCACTGCATGTGAAGTATGATTTTTAACTCAGTGGAAGTCATCTTCTGCACATATTTTCACAAATAATCCTGATTTTCTTTGCTACACTGAATTTAATTTTCTTTTGAAATGCTATTTCTGTATCTCTTTCATGGCATTATTTTTGGCATTTTTTCCCAAGCCCTATTTCCTTCTTTCTTTAAGTGTATTATTTTTAGTTTTGTTTCCCTTTTCTCTCATTCTGTTAGTTACCATTTACATACTCCAATAACTATACCAAGATAATGAATTACAAAATAGAGCACAGTTTGTAAAAATGTGTTATAACTTGAAGTGATGATTCAGCTATTATATTAATATGACTAAGAAATTATGATGCAGTACTTTGTTTCTTAAAGAAAAATGTATATTACATGTTACAGATCATTATTCAACTTAAACCATTTAATGTTTTTACATTAGGTAAATTCATAAAGTTATATTTCTCTTGCTTTAGAATAACAGAATATTAACATTTTTGAAGCCATTCTAGTTTACTTCATTTATATTTCAAGTAAAATACTATTTTGTTGTTAGAATTTTCTCTGCACAGAATTAGTTTTAAAGATTACTGTTTACTTAGATATATAATATAACAAATTCAGCAGGAAATGTTACTAAAATGTCTTATTTAATTCTCTTACATACTGATCATGTAAATTTTTAAATTATCTTATAATAAAATAGAAGTAATTTAAAATGTTAATGTTGGTAAATAATACTATCTGTTAAACACTATTTCACTTTGTTCTTCAGTTAAATTTCTTTTAAATGCACATAATGGGAATAACTCCAGCTAATTTAAGCAACAATGTTTATTTATAGGATGGACACTCGTGTTTTTTCTAAAATTCAAAGGGAGTTAGCACATAAGAAACCTGGAATTAGAAAGGTTATAGGCATGTATGTGACTCCCATTCTTCTCTTTCTGCTCTCTGATTCATTGTTATTTTTCTGAACATCTTTTTTCTCTGAGACTTTTTGCAAATAAGACAGAAAAAGGCTCTTACTCTGTTTAAGATTTATGAGTCCCTCTATTCCAGCATTCACAGTGCTGCATAGCAATTTCGTATTCCTGGGAGAGAATCTTATTAACTCAGCTCAGGCCTGTGTCCAACATTGGTCCAATCAATAGTGCATACAACGACATTGTGTACTGTTACCATGGTTTCTGCTACTCATATGACTAAACACAGGGATTGGGGTAATATTTCATTGAGAAAATGGGTACTCTTAAACTGAGCTGATATCCCAAAGGTTATAACTATGCCTCTATTGTTATTATTTTCAATTAAAAGATACAGTGATTCTGAATATTTGACATGTATCGAGCTCCTACCATGTGACAAGAACTTTGGGCAAAGTTTCCATCCATTATCTCATGTTTTTCTCACAAAGGCCTTACTCTAATTTACAGAGAAAGAAACTAAAACCTAATACAGGTTGTACACTGTGCTGAGCCAACCTAGGTGGCCTTCAACAGATGAATGGAAACAGAAAATGTGGTATATATACCCAATGGAGTATTACTCAGACATAAAGAAGAATGACATTTGCCATAAATGGATAGAACTGCAGAGTGTTATACCAAGTCAAATAAGCCAGTCCCAAAATGTAAAAGGTCAAATGTTTTCTCTGATATGGGAAGCTAATCCAAAATAAATGGAGATAAAAAATAGAAGAAAGATTAGAGGGGTAGACAAAATGGGAATGAAGGGAAGGGAGGAGAGATGAGACAGGGAAAGGCAGTGCAGTGAATCTGACCTAATTTTCCTATGGACATATATATGTATACTACAGTGAATCTCACCATCATGTATATCCACAAGACACTATATTAAAAAAATATATAAGAAAGCTCAGTATATAGAGGGAACGGAGCAGGTGGAGGGAGGAAAAGAGGGGAAAAAATGGGAAGTACTGGGGACTAAATTAGAACAAATTTTATCTATGCTTTTATGTCAAAATGAATACTAAAGTTATGTATAACTAAAATAAGCCAATATTTTTCTAAAATTGTGCTGAAGCTATCCAAATAGTGTGAAAAAAGTCAAAATCTGGAGAAAAAAAAGCAGAAGCTTCCAATAATCAAAGGATATAAAAAAAAAAATCTCAGAGGGACTTTTGACTTCCCAGGTCTCACAGGGTTCCTGATAGAGAAATAAATCTGTGGGAGATACCACTGCAATTAACATTGTCATTCTCATGGCAGTTTTATATCCTGGTGACAATGGACTATTGTGCAGATCCTGATTACATGTCAACCTATCAACCAGATACAAAACACCTGGGATGAAGCAAACCAAATGAATTCCTATGTATCCAGTATGAGTTTAGGTGATACAAAAAGTAGTTTTCCAGCACTGTCTCCTGGCAGGCTCCTCAAATGCTTTACAGTCCCGTCACCAGTGTTTCCGTTCTCAGGTCAGTGGATTCCCTGCCAAATGACTCTTGATTTTAGTGCTAAAGCTTTATACATATGTCTGATGCTTTTAAACAAAATTTATATAGCTACTTTTTTTTCAATAATAAGAAAACAAAGCACCATTGTCCAGTAGAGAATAATTGTTCCTAGCTTATATACTCACACACCCAAACTATTTTAAAATAATGGAATTCAGGCACCCCACAGCTAAACTTTAATTATGTTGTCTGATAGTAGATTACAATATTTTGTCATCATTTCAATTCTGGCTCTATCAACATAATGTTTTATTGTTCCCTATTACAAACCCAGTTTGTTATTTATTGTTAAAGACTCAATAGTTGAATTTACACTCTGTCACAATAAATCATGCTCACCCAGCTAATGCACCATTAAAATGAAATCAGGCTTGCAATATTGTTAAGCCATATATATTAAAGTGTTTGAGTGGATGACATAGACCAAGAATTGCAAAACTGTCTCAAATTGTGCCTACCATCAAAACCTGTTGACTGAATGCCTCCAGGCTTCATGAATATTCCAAGTATTCCTGGGAGAAAAATTATACCCACAGTAAGTATATACTAATAAGATGAGATTTTTGAATAATAAATATAAGAAACCATGAATCAGGGCTGGGGTTGTAGCTCAGTGGTAAAGGGCTTGCCTAGTATGTGTGAGGCACTGGATTTAATCCTCAGCACCACATAAAAATCAATACAATACTGTGTCAAAAAACAAAACAAAACGATGAATCCATATGCCTAAATGTGGGATTTTAAATTATATGAATAAGTGCTCAATACCCTTTGTGTAAATTTGGTATAATAACAATAGTTATAATGCACTTAGTCTTCACTTCAGAAAACTTCCTACAATTAAATATATATATATATATATATATATATATATATATATATAATGATTTTCAAATTATATAACTAATAAATAATTATTTTAACCATCATGATGTTTAGGACATTTAGCAAGAAAACAGTGTATAATGCTGCAATTAATTTCTTGTGAATTATATTGTTCATTATATAAAAATTTGTTCATATTTTGAGCTTAGCACATTTTTTAATTAAGTGCTGTCAGAGTTGGAAAAAATCAAATGGAAGCTTCGAAAATTATCATTCTAACCTGGCCAAGAAAATACATAAAAAATCACCAATGCTTCCAGAAGGGATGCCGAAAAGTAGTACTACCCTTAAAGATCTAAAGTGTACAAGAATGGTGGTCCCCATTGCATTTCTGTTTAATCCACCAGCCTGGCTTCTGCCGAGACTGAATGAATCCAGGAGGAAAACTACTGTAGAATCAACAAGCAGTAGCATGGATTGTAGTAGCTGTGCTCAGCATAGTATCATTGTTAGGACAGGTTAATATGGCCTCAGGTATATGGTATGTGACCATTGATTTGGAAAATGTGTTCTTTCTATTTTAATAGAAAAAAAAAGAAAGATCAGTAACAATTTGAATTCATGTGGAACAGACAAATGAATTCATTAACAGTTTTGCCTCAGGGAAAAACTCTACCGCTCTCTATTAATAATATGGTCTGAAGATCTCTAGACTATCTGAATCACCCACAGAACATCACATTGATTCATTACATCAATGATATTATATTGCTTAGGCAGGATGATCAAGAGGTAACTATCACAAGGAAATTTTGGTAAGACAGTGCACTCCAGGGGGTGCAATACAAATTCAAGGAAGATTCAGGGAACTGCTGTTATCTAAATGATTTTTATGTATCCTGTGGCAGGACATATCCTCTAAAGTAAAAGAGATTTTATTACATCCTGGGCCTCCTATCATGAAGAAGGAAGTACAAAGCCCAGTAAACTTTTGCAGGTTCTGTATGAGACATTTCATCCCTAAAGACTTGGTTTTTGAATCACAAACTAAGTGATACAAAAGGCTAGATTTGAGTTGGGCCCAAAGCAAAAAATAATTTTTTAGCAAGTCCAAGGGATAGTATAAGCATCTCTACATTTTGGGTCTTATGGGTTGATGGACATTGTGATGTTGAAGGCATTAGAGGTGGGAATAGATGCTATGTGAGACAGAAGGAAGATATGATCCTCCAAAAAGAAAATTAAAGTGTTATTACTCTAAAAAGGAGAAATAGATGCTGGACACAAAAACACAGATATCCAATAGATCCATATTATCGTCGCTGCATTTTTTAGAAAAAGTATTTCTGATTCTTAATTGTTTTATAATGAAAACTTAACCTTTTAATGAATACTTTTGGAAGTTTAGAACACATTTGAATATAAACAATATAATTTTAAAGCATTTAAAGTTTTGATCAATATAATTTTAAAGGCATAAGAAATGATAAAAAGAAATAACAAAATTCTTGTATATCTTCCAATTTTCAGTGTGTCATAAGCTCTAAATATTTTTTAAATTTCTCTGTGCATTTATTAAACCCAGAAATAAAATATTTCATAACATATCACGACCTCTTTATATGTATCTCTCTCTCTCTCTCTCTCTCTCTCTATATATATATATATATATATATATATATATGCCATTAATTTGAAAAAGTTAGCTGCAGATTCACTACAGATTCACTAATGGCTCACCAAGACTCTGAAATTTAAAGAGTCCACACTGTTTGGACAAATTCTAATAAAAACAATACTTTTGTTCATTATCACTTTTAAGCTTTTTCTAATTAAGTCTGATCAGAATCACTGACATATAGATCAAAAAAGAATATTAAAATACTAAGTTCCTAATCACTTAAGTCTGTAATATTCAAAGAACTACAGTGTCATTAAAATCTCTTAAAGTTTATGATTTTCAGAAATAATAAAATAAATGGAACTAGGAACATTTCATTTTTCTTCATATCCCACATGTATAGCAGTGTTATTTTTTCTATTTTTATATAAAAATAGACAGAATTATGTAAGAAAATAATTTTAAACTCTCAGCTAGAATCATTTGTAAAGATAAACAGATTACATTGTCAGTAGTATTACCCACCTTAGATATATAAAATGTTTGATGCTAGCTTTATACAATGTTTTTCAAATGAAAAAGTGCATATTAAATTTCTACATAAAGAATTTTTCACTGATGATACTCTTGCTGCTATTTGTGGTATTACTGTATTACAGTATTCTCCCATTTTTTTAATATTCCTCAAGTGTTGCCATATACCATATAGTATTCATTTTGGCCTTTCCAATAGTAAATCATTTAACCCTTAGAAAGTATATTAAGTTGGGGAGGTCAAGAAGGC
Source organism: Urocitellus parryii (assembly GCF_045843805.1). Lineage (NCBI taxonomy): Eukaryota > Metazoa > Chordata > Mammalia > Rodentia > Sciuridae > Urocitellus > Urocitellus parryii. Next base: position 110,273,635 of record NC_135547.1, read on the forward strand.
AGACTAGAAACAGGATGCACAATTTGGAATCAGAAACAGCTAGAGAAGTCTTACATGGCAAGGTAGGTGACTGAGGGAATACTCTGAGGTTCAACATTAGACTGACACAGACTTAGAGAAACTCTTGAGATTATGATCATTGGTACAGAATAAGAGCAAGTTCATCTTGTATAACTAATATGCACCAATAAAAAAAGTGGATTAAGTCTTTTTGCCTTACAAAATATAAATTCCAGTCAAAATACTAATATAATTTGAAAAGTATATTAATTATCTACAAAGTGGAAAAATAAGTCTCATACTTTGTATGAGAATTAGAATAATTCTTTTTTAAAATATTTTATTTTTTAGTTGTAGATGGACACAATATCTTTATTTTATTTTTATGTGGTGCTGAGGATCGAACCCAGGGCCTCTCACGTGTTAGGCAAGTGCTCTACCGCTGAGCCACAAGCCCAGCCCTTAATTCTTTTTTAATACCTTTATTTTGTTTATTTATTTTCTTTCTTTCTTTCTTTTTTTAATGTGGTGCTGAGGATCAAACCCAGTGCTTCATGCGTGCTAGGCAAGTACTTTGCCACTGAGCCACAAAATCAGCTCTAGAATAATTCTGATGGCAAAAAAAGGGGGGGGGGAGTAACTGATTTTTTTCTGTCTTTGTTTTTCCAATTATGGCTTGTTTAAGTACAAGAAAGATTAACTCAGCTCAATTTAATTTAGGATACTCTGGAAATTTGTTTACCTATACAAAAGGGACTTGGGTTCAGTCAAAAGTAAATACAAAGCTGAATGTCACTGTTTTATTCTTCTCATTCCCTCCAATTCTCACTGCTGTTTATTTTATGTTGACTCTCCTTTAAGGAGGAAGGGATTAATGTTGGAAGCCCTAGATTCCTAGTCCACAGCTTAATAACCCTATCAGATGAAAGATCTTTGCTCAAGATACCTCTAGGGAAATTGTTCTAGGGAAAACTTATAGAATACACTTAGTCTTGCATAAACCTGTGGCTCATTTATTGTTGCCCAGGAAATAGAGGCAGGGGGAAGAATTAATTTTATTTAAACTATATGAAATAAATTTCTCAAGTAGAGAAACTACATTTTCTTTGTAGAAGGAAGGTAAATCCTGGACAGGTTGGTGGGGGAGGGACTTTACTGTTATGAATACACCATTTTATTTGTAGAGTCAGAACAATCCTACTAAAGTTTTAGGCTTCACTGATTAAATGTATCATAGGCAACAAGTGTGTATACTTCTGGTACTAGACAGAAGCTGTCTACTACAATGTGACTGGTGTAGACCTATGTCCACATTTCACTGTGGGAGAGGGAGAGTATAGGGAAATGTGTGTGTGCCACCATTTCTTGGTTTGTAATTTTTTCCCCAGTAAGCCTGTTTTGCACCTATAATACATGTGCTTTATCTGAAATGATTTAAACAGTGTTCTTCAACAATTCTTAAAAGATAGGAACTAATCACATGATTTACCATTTTCATATAGCAATCAACATAGTTTCCTTATATGCTTAATTCAAGATCATAACATATTCAGGAAAATGAGACCCTTTCTCTCTCCCACCCTCCATCTCTTTCCTTGCTGCCATTAGGGGAGCAGCTCTTCTCTGCTGGGCCCTTCCCCCATGATGTGCAGCCTTACCTTGGGCCCAGAGCAATGGAGTCAGATGTGTATGGACTAGGATATCTGAAACCAAGAGCCTCAAATAAAGTTTCCCTCCTCCCCTCTACATTGTTTCTCTTGAGTATTTTGGTTACGGTGATATAAAAGCTGACTAAACCATTCTTCAAAACAAAATTTCTACACTGGAAAAATGAAAATACTAATAAAAACTTCATAGATATTTTAGATACATTAGACACAAATAAATATGGCACTCTTGCTGGAATTAGATATAAATACTTCTCCAGGTGTGCACATACACATAGTTGTGCATCTTGGAGCACAGATGGATACCTTGTGCTACTTAAAAAGACATTCCTTACTCCCAGCAGATATAGCTCTCCCCCAAGAAGCAAATGTTGTTTTAAAAGTTCTTGGAATTGATTTTAACTAGATATATGAAGGAATAACTGAACACATGTTCAGTACCCAACCCTCCTAGTAGGGTTCTATTAATACTAATGGAAAAGTAAAGAAGCAAATGAGTAGTGATTAGTTCTTCAGCTTTATTGATCATAAACCAAAAGAAATAAAGCTGTGGGGAAAGGTTTAATCCTGTTATAAAATAGATTATCCAATATTATGGCTTTTATGTTTGAATGTTGAAAAGGCTAAAAATAATTTTTATGATTAAAGCAATCTCCTGTGGATTTGAATAGTGCTTTAGGGTATATGTGTGTATTGTGTGTGTGTGTACTTGCACACATGTGTGTATGTGTGTGTGTCAGTGTGTTCCACAAAATATTTATTTGAAAAGCTAGCTTTGTAAAGTATGGATCGATTTTAGGTAAGAGGTTTGGGTATTAAGTCAAGAAATTATGTCAGTGTCACAATTAATACAGTAAAATATTCTTTATTCCAGGTTATCTTGGAAACTTTAATATGACAACATCTAATGAGATCTCCAAACAGGAAATACATTGTTTATCTGTGAGGGTCCATGCAGAAAAGCAAGTGAGCAGAGACTGGACAAAAGAAGTTAAATAATCTCTACTTGCTAATGACATGATTCTATATCTAGAAGACTCAAAAATCTCTGAGATTTCTTCTAGAGCTAAGAAACAAATTCAGCAATGTAGCAGGATAACATCAACATTTATAAATGAATAAATTTCCTATACTCCAATAATGAATCTCCTGAAAAAAGAAACCAGGAATACTATCCCATTCATACTAACTTGAAAAAAAAACTTGGGAATAAATATAATCAAGGATGTGAAAGACCTCTACAATGAAAACTATAGTACATTAAAGAAAGAAATTGAAGACGACCTTAGATGATGAAAAAAAATGTTCATGGAAAGGGAGAATTAATAATGTTAAAATGACCATATTAGCAAAAAAAGTAATCCCCATCAAAATACCAATGCCATTTTTCATAGAACTGGCAAAACAAAACAAAACAAAAACCCTAAAACCCATTTTGCAAGATAAGAGACTCAGAATAGCTAAAACAATCCTGAGCAAGAACAATGCAGGAGGCATCCCAATACCTGATTTTAAATTGTACTACAGAGCCATAGCAACAAAACAGCAAGGTATTGGCATAAAAACAGACATGAAGACCAAATGGAATAGAATTGAAGACTCAGAAAAACCCACAAAGATATAGTCATCTGATACTTGACAAAGGTGCCAAAAACATACATTAGAGAAAAAATAGTTTTTGTTTGTTTGTTTGGGGGATACTGGGGATTGAACCCAAGGGCACTTGACCACTGAGACATATCCCTCAGCCCTATTCTGTATTTTATTTATAGACAGGGTCTCACTGAGTTGCTTAGCACCTCACTTCTTTGCTGAGGCTGGATTTGAACTCACAATCCTCCTGCCTCAGCCTCCTGAGCCGCTGGGATTACAGGCATGCACCACCACACCCAGCAGAGAAAAGATAGTTTTTTAAAAAACAAATGGTGCAAGCTGGGGATGTGGCTCAAGTGGTAGTGCACTTGCCTAGCATGTGTGAGGCACTGGGTTCAATTCTCAGCACCACGTAAAAATTAAAAAAAATAAAGATATAGTGTCCACCTAAAAAACTAAAAATAAATATTTAAAAAATGTGCTAGTAAAACTGTTTACCCATATGTAGATGAATGAAACTAGATCCCTCTCACCCTGCATGAAAGCCAAAGAAAAGTGGATCAAAGATCTAAGAATTAGACCAGAAACTGCAACTGCTAGAATAAAACATAGGCTCCACACTCCAACATACTGGTATACATACCAACTTCCTTAACAATACCCCTAAAGCTCAAGAAATAAAACCAAGAAACAATAAGTGAAATGGCATCAAATTAAATAGCTTCTACACAGCAAGTTAACAATAAAGCGTGTAAAGAGAGAACCTAAAGAATGAAAATCTTTTCCACCTGTCCTTCCAATAGGAATTTAATATCAGAATATATAAAGAACTAAAAAACATCAGGAAAAAAAACTACTTAACACAAAAAAACAAATAATACAATCAATAATTGGGAAAACCAACTAAACAGATATTTCTCAAAATAAGAACTACAAATGTTCAACATTCCTAGCAACCAGGGAAATGCAAATTAATTCTACACTGAGATTTCATCTCATTCCAGTTAGAGTGACAATTACCAAGAATACAAATACTAATAAATAATTGTGAGGATATGGAGGAAAAGCGTACACTCATACATTGTTGATGGGACTGCAAATTAGTATAATCACTTTGGAAAGCAGTATAAAGAGTACTCAAAAGACTAGGAATGAAACCACTATGTGACCCAGCTATTCCACTCCTTGGTATTTATTCAAGAACTAAAATTAGCATGTACATAGTGATACAGGCACATCAATATTTATAGCAGCACAATAGCCAAATCATGACAGCCCAGGTGCCCATCAATAGATGAATGTATAAAGAAAATGTGGTGTATATATACTCAATGAAGTTTTACTCAGCTATAAAGAATAATGAAATTATGGCATTTGATGGAAAATGGATGGGGAAATGGAGAATATCACATTAAGTGATATAAGCCACAGAAAGTGAAGGATTGAAAGTTTTCTCCCACATGTGGAAGCTAGAACAACAACAAAAATGGTAGAAGTGGGGAGGGGTGAGGAGAGATACCATGAAAATAGAAGGAAAATCAATAGATGAGAGGAAGAGAATAGAGAAGGAGGGAGGAGGGACTGGAAAAGGGAAGAACTGCAGGATGAAATTGACCAAATTATGCTATATACATATATGAATAACCAAAGTGGGTTTCACCATTACATATGCCTATAAAGCACCAATTTAAAAAAAAACCAATAAATAGAAGGAAGACCAGTAGAATAGAGGAAGAGAAACAGGAGAATAGAGGAGGGAAGGGAAAGAGGAAGCACTGGGAACTGAAATGAAGCAAATTATATTCCATGCATGCATGAGTATGTCAAAATGGGCCCCAATATTACATATAAGTATAAATGCACTAATAAAAACATTTTTCAAAAATATAGATGGACAGACAGATGAGTATGGGGAAGATGTGGGGAGAGTGAGAGATTTTTATAGGTAATAGGCAACTAAATAAGCAGTCTTTTGAGGCTCTCTCTCCACACATTTAATGCTTTAGTATAAAGTCCACAGGTCATGGAGTCAGGAAGGCAGGAAAAACAATAGGCAGGCTGGAAACTAATAAGCATAAGTTGTCCAAGGAGTCAGAAAAATTAAAGAAAAATTCAAAGACACTAGAGTAATTGCAGGTATAGTTGCTGCTTCATGCTAGTAAGGTCATGAGCAGATGAGCATGTATCATATACAAAATGGCTGCTATCTTACCTCAAACAAAAACTCTTCAAGAAAATAATGTACTAGTAGTCTATTCAAACTGCCAAATAATAGCTACCTTCACCATGGCTCAAAGTCCAGACAGATCCAAAGAAAGGATAAATTCTCATTGTTAAACTTTCAGAAAAAAAAGTACATGAAAAATAAGAGATTGAGACAGGGAGAAAAAACATGTGCAAAGTCAAAAGACAAATGACTTTTTGGGAGAATTATTTGCAACACATGTTACAAGTAATAATTAGTATCCTAATAAAAATCTAAATGATAAAGTTTAACCATCAACATAAATAATTCTAGAGAAAAAATGGAAAAAAAGACAAGAAAAAATTTTAATTTCCAGCTTTAAAGTGACAGAAAATGGTACTCACACTTATGAAAATATGCTAAATCTTGTTCATTATGAGGAAAATACAAATTCAAATTAAACTGACTCTCACATATTACATTGCCAAATGTTTGAGAGCCTAACAACACCCTCTGTTGGCAAGACTGTGGAGAACAGGCACTCTTCTAATATGAATATTGCTACTATAAATACTAAATATTTATAATATTACAATTATGGTGAAAAAGTTGAAAAATTTGGTGGAAAAACCTAACTAATACTTTTATCATTTGACTCACTGGTACCACTTTCAGAAATTTAGCCAGAAGCTATACTATGAAATTGTCAGGAGGAGGAGAAAGAGAAGAAAATGAAAAGCAAAGGAAATGAAAAGTGATTTGATTCTTTGATTATCACAATTTTTAATTGAAAAATATTGAGAAAAATCAAAGTCTCCATATATAGAATATTAAATAAATAATTAATGGCCCATACACTGAGTGGGGAGTTCTTCATTGCAAGAGTTTTTAGAACTGATTTAGAATGACTTCTATGATATATTGACCAGAGAAAGGAGGAAAAGTTTAAAGAAATATGTATTGCATCTTCCCTTTTGTGCATAAAAAGAGAAAATAAGAATATAGACATATATGCATGTATCTCCTTTCTTTTTTTGAAAAAGAAATGGGAAAAGTAAACTAGAAACTAATGAGATTGATACTCTATAGTGGATGAGGGAGATAATAAGGGAAGCAGGGGGGAATAGAGGTGAGTAAAATTCTCTGAATGTACTTTGTATAGTTTTGATTCTTGGAACCCTGTTGAAGAATAAAATGAATTGAAACAAAACAATCAAGGATATGGGGGGGGAAATACCTAAAATGAATCCAAACAGAAACAAATCAATCTAACTTTTCCAAATTAATAAAATATCTACACTGAAAGGCAAAGGAAAACATAATAACAATAAATCCATTTAATCAACCTTTTCTTCATTGATGTTTATAAAGTATGCCATTATAAAAGTGACAGTAGAGCTGTATTTTATGTTTATATATATAATATATATAATATATATGTATATATACATATATTATATGTATATATATATATATATATATATATATGACATTCATAAAGACTCCACCAAGTAAGTGTTAGAACTAATAAATGAATCTAGTAATGTTGCAGGATACAAAAATCAATATACAGAATGTTATGTTTTTCCATTATAACAGTGAAATATCACACTAAAAGGTATTAAGAAAATAGTTTCATTTACAATGGTTAAAAAAGCAATAATGTAAGTTAACCAAGAGGGTAAAAATCTGTATCCTGAAAGCTGTAAGACAGTGGTGAAAGAAACTGAAGCTATAAACACATGGAAGGATATCTAATTTTAATGGATTAGAATAATTAATATGATTAAAATACTTTTACCAAAAAGAGATTAAATGAAATTTCTATAGAAATTGTGATGACATTATTCACAGAAATAGAAAAAGAAATCCTAAAATTTACAAGAGACTCTGAAAAGTGAAATGAATGTTTAAAAAGAACAAAACTGGAGGCATCACATTCCCTAATTTTAAAATTCACACAAATCTACTTTATTTTGGATTATTACTTCAATAAAATGTGTTGTACAAGCATAAAATCAGACATGCACATCAATGGAATAGAATAGAAAGCCCATAAATACACCAACACATATGAATAGTCAAGTTTTTTTGACAAGGGTGCCACAAATGCACATTGAGAAAAGGATGGTCTCTTCAACAAATCATGGTAGGAGAACTGGATGTCCACATGCAAAAAAGAAAATATAGTTGGACCTTTACAATACAACATACATAAAATTAACTCAAAATGTATCAAATAAGACTTAAAAATCAAAAACCCTTAGACAACAGAGCAAGAGCTTCCCAGCATTGGATTTGACGATGAAAAATAGACAATTGGATTTCATAAAAATTTTAAAAGTTGGGTCAATCAAAAGACAGTATAAATAGAGTAAAGAGGCAACTCAAGTAATACAATATTTGAAAATCATAATTCAATAATGGATTAATATACAGAAATGCAGAGAACTTCTAAAACTCAACAACAAAAAGAAATGACTTGATTTATATATAGGCAAAGGTCTTGAACATACATTTCTCCAAAGAAGAAATACAAATGGCCAAAGAGATCATGAAAAAGATGTGGTACATAAATAATGATTAGAAAAAATGCAAATCAAAACTGTAATAGTATCTCATACCCATCATGAATACTTCTACAATAGCAGCAGAAAATAGCTGTTGGTTATTTTCAGTTAGTGAGGATGTAGATAAATTGTGACCCTTTTATATTGTAGATGGTAATGTAAAATAGTATAGGTACTGAGGAATTTATATAATGGTTCCTCAAAAAAACTGAAAATAGAATTGCCAGAAATTCCACTTTTAGGAATATGCCCCAAATAATAAAAGACAGATTTTAAAGGGGTTTTGTACACCCATGTTCATAGTAGGTGAATAGATAAAACATAGTAGAAACTCATGTGTCCATCAGTGGATGAATAAATAGCAATCTATGGTAGGTGTGTAAATACTTAAAATGGTTAAGAAAATGCATTAACATTAAAAAAATTGAACCAACCAATTCCTGCCCATCAAAATAAAAAAAAGGAAAAAAGTGGTCTATAAACATAAAATATGCTAAATTCATTAGTAATCATCAAAGTATATATTAAAGTCAAAATAATATACTGCTAAAATTTAGAACATACACACACACAATACCAGGTATTACCAAGTATGTGTACAAAGGGAACTCTGTAAGACATTGGTAAGAATATAAATTGCTTTAAGTAGTCCAAAATAAAGTTTGTCAACTAAGAATAAAATCAACCTAACTGAGAACAATGAAAATTACATTTAGTTGGGGGCTAGTTAAGGTTGCTATATGGAAAAACACAAGATTCAAGAAATCTTGAAAATGTATTCCAAGGTTTTACAAGATGGTAGCCATATTTAAAGCTTAAAATCATGAGGGGGTGGTTACATCATTCACTTGTCAGGAATTGTGATTGATATTAATAAGAGTTCAGCTTTCTTATATAAAAGGGATAGAAAGTATTTTCAATCTTTAGGTATTTAGGGAAGTGGGAGGGGAGGGTTCACAAGTAATTAATGAAAACTAGTTAAGTACTGTTGATACAAATATCAACACATACCCATGCAAGGAATTCTATTGAAGTGACATGTTTCAGATTTGATTAACAAATCCATTTTAAATGGCCTCAACCAATGACACTCCATTTTGATTTTTTTTTCTTTCACAGTAGACCCATGACTCAGCAACTCTAATCTTACATCTCTACCCAACAGAGATGTGTACACCATTACATCAAGCAGTATTATAAAAACATACTTATTGTTATTTGTAATATCTCAAATAGACAATAATCTCAAATTCATCAAAAAGTAAAACAGATACATAAATTATAATATATCAAACAATGAAATACTATTAAGCATAAACATGAATGAATTAGAACTACTTGCAAGTTTCCCATAAGCATAATTCTGACCAGAAGAACCTAGAAACATTTTCTGGAATTATTCCATTAAAATAATTTTTAAAAATCAGGTACAGGGGCTGGGGATGTGGCTCAAGCAGTAGCGCGCTCGCCTGGCATGCGTGCGGCCCGGGTTCGATCCTCAGCACCACATGCCAACAAAGATGTTGTGTCCGCCGAGAACTAAAAAATAAATATTTAAAAATTCTCTCTCTCTCTCTCTCTCTCTCTCTCTCTCTCTCTCTCTCTCTCTCTCTCTCTTTTAAAAAAAATCAGGTACATAATATTACCTGATTAAAAATCAGGTAAATATATAATGTTTAAGTATATGTATGTAGGAGATAAAACCATACAGAAAAGAAGGGAATAACTACTATAAAATTCTAGTTATCTCTGAAACAACAAAGTTGTAAATATGACAGGGTCTGAGAGAGGTATTTAAGTTGGTAGTTTTATTTTATTCCTTGACTTTGAGGGTCAACAAACATAAATTCTCTCTATGAGAAAGAACTGTACTATACATTCCTGCTTTGTACATTGTCCTCAATGCATAGTATAGTTAAAAATAAAACATGATTTAAACACAAAATGATTAATACACAATTCTATAGTATTTGTAATTGCTTTAATTATAGGGAGCACTGTTGCTTAGAATGAGGAATTTATAAATGTATTTGCTGATGAAAAGAAATAGGCCTCAGTGACTGGTGGCTGAAAATTGAGCTCACTGCTGGAATTGTTTTTGATCAAAATATAGTACACATTTCACACCACTTACTTTTAGGCTACCAGAAAGGATGTCTTGGTGACAATAGAAAGGAAGGTTTAATAGTACTGTGGATAACAGCTCTCTTATACCCTTCATGGACATAAAAACTCTGGGATGCTAGAATAAATATTTTAGTGGAAAGATTACTTGTCAGCAGGAAACATGATCCACATTGGTACAGAACTATGAATGTAGAGAAGGTGGAAAAACTGCATTAATTTACAATACCTATAAGAAGTTCCACTGAAGAAATACTTCATGGATGTAAAAACAAAAACAAAAACAAACAAACAAAAATTTCTGAAGACATATATGTGTGTTTTCATGAAATTAAAATTCCGTTTTTAAATGTTCTTATTAGTGCTTTATAGTTATACATAGCATAACATATTCATGAATACATATAATTTGCTCCATTTTAATCCTCAGTACTTCCTCTTTCCCACCTCTCCTCCCTCCCCCTGATACCCTTTCTCTACTCTATTGGTTTTCCTTTTATTTATTTACTATTTTTAATTGGTGCATTAGATTTAGAAATAAAATGGAATTCATTATGATATATTCATACATGCACATAGCATACTTTGGTCACTTTCATTCTACAGTTCCTCCCCTTTCCTATCCCTCCACCCTCCCCATTGATCTCCTTCCTCTACTGCACTGCTCTCCTTTCTGTTTCCATGAGATCTTTTTATTTATTTTTATTTTTAGTTTATTTCTCTCTAGCTTCCACATATGAAAGGAAACATTTAACCCTTCACTTTCTGAATCCAGATTGTTTCACTTAAGTGTGATATTCTCCAGTTTCCATCCATTTTCCAGCAAATGCCATGATTTTATTCATCTTTATGACTGTGTAAAACTCCATTGTGTATATATATACCACATATTCTTTTTCCATTCATGTGTTGAGGAGTACCTGGGCTGGTGTCATAACTTGGCTATTGTGAACTGTGCTGCTATAAACACTGGCATTTATATATCACTATGGTATGCTACTTTTATTTTTTGATAAATCAAGAAGTATGATAGCTGGGTCATCCGGTGGATGCACTGCTAGTCTTTTAAGGAATTTCCATACTGCTTTCCAAAATGGTTGTATTAATTTCCAGTCCCACCAACAATGCATTGATATACATTTTCCCCTACAGCACTTATTGTTATTTATATTATCTATGATTGCCCTTAAAACTAGAGTGAAATGAAATCTCAGTGCAGTTTTGGTATGCATTTCACTAATTAGTAAAGATGATGAACAGTTTTTCATATATTTGTTGGCCATTTGTATTTCTTCCTTCAAGAAATGTCTGTTTAGTTCATTTGCCTATTTATTGAATGGGTTATCTGTGCTTTCTTCTTTTTTTGGTGTTAAATTTGTTGAGATCTTCATATATTCTGGACATTAATCCCTATCAGAGAAGAAACTGATAAAGAAATCTTCTTCCATTCTGTAGGCTCACTCTTCGAGCTCTTAATTGTTTTGTTTCATTTGCTGTGCAGAAGTTTTTTAATTTGAAGCCTTCATATTTATTGTTTCTTGGTTTTATTTCTTAATCTTTAGAAATGTTATTAAGGAAGTCTGTGCCTGCACCAATATGTTGGAGTGTGGACCCTATGTTTTCTTCTAGAAGTTGTAATGTTTCTGCTCTAATTTCTACATCTTTGATCCACTTTGAGTTGAATTTTGTGCAGGGTGAGAGATAAGGAACTACCCTTATTCTTCCCCATATGGATATCCAGTTTTCTTAGGCAATTTATTTAAAAAACGATCTTTTCTCCAATGCAAGTTTTGGACACATTTATCAAGTATCAGATGAATTCATCTATGTGGGCTTGTTTCTGTGTGTTCTATTTTATTCCATTGGTCTTCATATCTGTTCTAATGCCTATACCATGCTATTTTTGTTACTATTGATCTGTAGTGTAATTTGCAGTAAGATATTGTGATTCCTCCTGTGTCACTCTTCTTGCTCAGTATTACTTTGGCTATTTTGGATCTTTTATTCTTCCATATAAATTTTAGGACTGTCTTTCTTTTTTCTAGTTCTGTGAAGAACGACTTTGGTATTTGATAGGGATTTCATTGAATCTGTATAATGCTTTTGGTAATATGGCCATTTTGAAAATATTAATTCTACCTATCCATAGAATGTATTTACATCTTCTAAGTTCTTCTTGAATTTGTTTCTTCAGTGTTGTATAATTTTTATTGTAAAGGTCTTTCACCCCTTTGATTAGATTTATTCACATGTACTTATTTTATTTTTGAGGCTATATTTCCCAGTTTTTTCACAGCTGATTAATTATTGGAGTATAAGAAAGGCATTTATTTTTACAGTTGATCTTGTATACTGCCAAGAACAATGGCACATACCTTAGTCTCAGTTGAGGCAGGAGGTTGAGGCAGGATCTGAAGTTTGATACTAGCCTGGGCAACTTAGCAAGACTCTGTCTCAAAATAAAAAGGGCTGGGATGGGGCTCAGTGATAGTGTGCCCCTGGTGTGTGCGCACACACACACACACACACACACACACACACAACGTGTTTTATGAAAACTTTGTACCAAAAAGGTTCTAAATAAAATCTAAAGGGGTAAAAATTTGGAAACGTTTGGGGTAAACTTTGCAATAACTACATACAAGAAAAATGATACTATGAAACAAAGCTAAATAAATTTTTGTTTAAATGAAAAAATATATTACACAATAGTCTGAGTATAATTTCTTTTACCTTGAATTAGACACCATTTCTGTAATAGCAAAAATAAATTCCTTATACAGCCTCTGAGAAAACAGCAATGAAGATATAAACACACATGAACTTGAAAGGATTAGATTTCCTTTTACACCAAACTTGTTTGAGGTCCACAAATTAGATAAAGATGCAAGAGGAAGAGCTACAACAGCAGAGTTGCTTGCTAAAATAAAGAAAACACTTTTACAATCTTTTGAATATTCATAGGATATCTCTTGCTAAGTATTTTCTACATGCATTCATTTAAGTTATCTCATTCAATATTTATGAATAACCAATGGAACTGGAATTATTCTCTAAGATTTATAGATGAGGATATTGAAAATCAGAGTAAAACTACTCTTCCTTATCAACAGTAAAGAACTGGAGTGTTCAGAATTTAAGCACGGTTTCTCTGACTCCAAAGCCACTTGTTTTTGTGCCCACATGCTGCTTTCAGATACCATGCTATCAGAGTTTATCAGTCACAGTAGAGTCAGGAAAAAAGAACTCATGTCAGGTAGTTTAACAAAGACGGCTATGTACAGGAAGCTAGTCCCAAATTGTTAGAAGAGCTAACAAAAGAACAGTGCTGAGGGAGATATCACAGAGGTTATCAAATTCAAGAACCTGCTACCATTACATGGGCTGTAGAGAAAACAGAGGGAGCTGATTTACCAGAGCCCAAGGTATAATTTCCCTTCACAGGGGATGAAAACTTGAAAGAGAAGCTGTTTGAGAGAAGCAGTGCAAATGGCTAAAGGGGGAATCTGGAACAACAGAGGAGTGCCCATCCAAGAAGAACTGGAGTCATAGGAGCAGTGGCAAGATAGGATCTGAAACTGCAGAGGAAAGTGCTATCATATGAGCACTACAACAACAGAGTTTCTGTAGACACTGATAAAGATACCTCCAGAAGCAAAGAGAGATTGAAAGATATACCCTGGCTTCTCACTTCCAGTTTCCAGCTAGTTCTTCCCTGTTGGCTGGGGACAAAAAGAAGCAATTTGATTAGGAATCAGGGAAATTTAGTTTGTGGAATAATCCTCTGTGATCTGTAATGCAGAGCAAGGCACAGGAAAAGAAGGAGATGGATCTCAGAGTAAAAAGGAAAATGATTAGATTACAAAGACAGTTTCAAGCCTATTTCAAAAATAATCCAGCCTAAGAGTAGATGGTGAGTAGAAATTACCTAAAGTATTTAAGGACCCTGATTGTAGAATATTTCATTTCATATGTAATATTTATTTTTTGCTTCCCAAGAAAATAAATCACCATGTAACTTGAACAAATAAGTACTTGCTGTTTCAGCCATCAGAAAGTCTAAATAAGTAGCACTGCACTAAATGGAGGAGAAAGTGAGCTAAAATGTAGGAGGCAATGAAGATGCCTGCTATCATATAGATTTGATTTAGAGGCATAAAATAGAGGAATGTAGAGATGAGTCTAAAAATAAGGCTGTATATTAGTATGGCCTGTTAATGCTTATAAGGGACACTGATTTAAATAATCCCAATTGTTGGTTTTGTTAATGTCTAAATAGAGCTTTCAGAAATCAATTCTTTTGTTATATAAAGTAGCAGCTTATAATTAGAGGGGAGAATTCACATTTGAAACAAAAGAATTGATTTCTAATTCTAGGTGGTGGAAAAAATAGATAGCACCAAGAAATGCAAGACTTAAAAAAACTGCAAAAGATAAATTCAAAATAATTGGGAAAAATACAGGGCTGATATTTCATTAGAATAGATAAGTAAAACAAAATTTGTGTTTTCTTTCCTATATTTTTTTCTATAATTTTTCAAAGCCTTGAAGTTAGAAAGAGGGTTGCCAGACACATCTGACAAACATTTAATATATTATGTTCCTTATAAGTACCTAGTTAGTGCTATCCAATGTAATTTTCTGTCTTGGTGGAATAGTTCTTTTTCCTTTTTTATAAATAGCTTTATTGAGATATAATTGGCATACAAAGAATCACACATATAAAATGTGTATAATTTGACAAGTTTGGACAAATAGAAACATCCATGATGCCATCACCATAATTAAGGCAATAGACATATTCAACAGCTTACAGGGCTTCTTTTGTTCCTTTGTTTTGTCATTTTTGTTTGCTTGTTTGATTGGTTGGCTTTTGTTTTAGATGTGTGTATGTTAAGAAAATTTAATATTCTTCTTAGCAAATCCTGAAGTGCTCAATTTTGCTAACTATAGGTCCAGAAGATCTCAAGAATTTACTCATCTAACATAACTGAAACTTTGGCCAATGGAACAACTACTCCCAATTTCCTGTAACTTCCAATCCTGGCTACTACTAGAATACACTCTTCCATGAATTTGAGTATTACAGATATATTATATAAGTGGAATCATATAGCATTTATCCTTCTAATGACTAACTTATTTCACTTAGCATAATGTCCTCCAGGTTTATACAGGTTATTTCAAATGCCAAAATTTCTTTCTCTTTTAAGGCTGAATAATACTTCATTGTACATATAGACCACACTTTCTATATCCATTTATCTGTCAATGAACACTTGAATTATTTCCTCATATTGGTTACTGTGAATAATGATACAATAAACATGGAAATATAGATACCTCTTTAAGATACTAATTTATTTCTATTGAGTATATACCTAGAAGAAGGATTGCTGGATCATATGGTCATTCTATTTTTAACTTATTGAGGATCCTCCAGACTGGTTTCTATAACAGCTATGCCAATTTACATTTTGAGAGTGTACACTGTCAAATGTTCTTTTTTCTCCACACACTCACAAACTTGTTGCTAGTAGCCATTCTGATATGTGTGAGGTGATATCTCATTTTTTAGCTTTGATTTGCATTTCCTTGTTGGTTAATACTGTTGAGCATCTTCTCATTTCTGTCAGCCATTTCTATGTCTTCTTAGGAGAAATATCTGTTCTAGTCTGTACTCATTTTTAATTGAGTTAGATTTTGTTTAATATTTTTAGTTGTCAATGAACCTTTATTTTAGTTATTTATATGCAGTGCTAAGAATTGAATCTAGTGCCTCATGCATGCTAAGCAAGCACTCCACCACTGGGGTAGCATCCCAGCCCTGGTTATGTTTTTTTTAATTGAGTTGTTTAAGTTTCTTATATTTTTAAATATTAATCACTTATCAGTTACTTCTGCAAATATTTTCTCCCATTCTGTAGCTTGTCATTTCATTCTATTGATTATTTCTATGCAGAGTTTTTTGTCATTGCTATTTGTTGTTCTTAGATTGATATAGTCCTACTTGTCTATTTTTGCTTTGGTCATTTGTACTTCTGGGCTCATATCCAAGAATTTTATTGCTATGATAGATGTCCAGAAGTTCTTCCCCTCTATATTTTTTTCTGGAAGTTTTATACTTTCAGGTCTTGCACTTAAATCTTTAATCCATTTTGAGGTGATTTTTGTTCATGGTGTAAGATCATTATTCACTTCATTTTTTTTCTCTTTTTTTTATTTCTTTTTCTTTTTGCATGTGGATATCCTCTTTTCACAACAGCTTTTGCTGATGACACTATCCTTTCCTCATTGTGTATTTGTGGCACCCTCATCAAATATCAGTTTACCATGTATGTGTTGATTTCTTTCTGGTCTCTGTATTCTACTCCATTGGTCTATATGTCTGTCAATATGTAAATATCATACTGTTTTAATTGCTATAGATTTATAATATATTTTGAAATCAAGTGGTGTAATGATTTCTAATTTTTCATCTTTTTCAAGATCACTTTGGCTACTCAGGGTCTTCTGTGGTTTCACATTATTTTAGGTTTTTTTTTTGTTTGTTTCAGTAAACATGCCAGTGGGATTTAGGTAGTAACAGCATTGAATATGTACATGACTTCAGGTTATTATGAACGTTTTAAAAATGTTAAGCTTTCCTTTCTATGAACTCAGGACTTTTTTTCATTCATTTGTGACTCTTGTAACTTCTTCTATTAATGTTCCATGTAAAAGTCTTTCACATCCATAGTTAAGGTTACTTGTAATTGTTTTATTCTTTTGAATTCTATTATAAGAAAGACTGTTTTCATAATTTCCTTTTCAGATGTTCCATAATTAGTATATATAGAAACAAATTATTTTTTCTATGTTGATTTTGTAGCTCAAAAACTTACTGAATTTATTAGCTCTAATTTTTTGTGGAGTTTTTAGGGGTTTCTACATATGGAATCATAGCAAATAATAATTTTCCTGGGGCTAGGGTTGTGGCTCTGGTAGAGCTCTTGCCTAGCATGTATGAAGCACTGGGTTCAATTCTTAGCACCATATATAAATAAATGAATAAAATAAAGGTCCATCAACATCTAAAAAGAAATAATAATAATAATAATAATAATAATAATAATAATAATAATTTTTCCTTCATTTCTGTTTTAGTCAGCTTTTTCACTTCTGTTACCAAAATACCTGACAAGAACAACATAAGGAGGAAAATTTATTTGGACCTCATAGTTTCAGAGGTCTCAGTTCATAGATGACCCAATTTGTTGCTTTTGGCCAGAGATGAGGCAGAACAAAATGGTTTAAGAGAGTGGTAGAGGAAAGCAGAAAGAAATTTACTCACTGGGGAACCCAAACACATACCCCAGTGACCAATCTTCTCCAACCACAACCTACCTGCCTACATTTACCACCCAGTTAACCCATTCAAGCGAATTAATGATTTATTAGGTTAAGGTTCTCATAACCCATTCATTTCACCTCTAAATATTCTTACATTCTCTCACACATGAACTTATGGGGAATGCCACATCCAAACCATAACACTTTCTGGTACGGATTCTAGATAAATTCCTAGATATATATACTCCACCTTGGCTGAATCATGAAGAAGTACCAAACCCCTGTAGACTTCTAATTAGTAAGGAGATTGAATCAATAGTCAAACTTCTGAACAAGAAAAGCCCACTACCATATGACTTTAATAATGATTTCTACCAAAAATTTAATGAACAATTAATGCCAATACTTCCAAAATACTTCAAAAAAATTAAAGGTAAAAGAACACTTTCAAATTCATTTTATGGGGTCAGAATTACCATGATGCTCAAACCAAAGTTGCTATAAGAAAAAAAAATCACAGGTTAGTATTTCTGATGAATATACATCCAAACATTCTCAAAAAATAATGGCAAACTTAATTTAATAGTATAATTTGATGGGGGAAGTTTTATTCTACATTCAACCTCCTTGTTCATTATTGATCTGTTTTGATTTTTCTATGTTATCATGATTCAGTATTGGTAGCTTATGTGTGTTTAGAATTGTATCATTTTTTTCTAAGTCATTCAATTAACTGGTATATAATTGTATGCATATATAGTATTCCCTATGATTTTTGTATTTCTGTGATATTGTTGTAATTTCACCTCTTCATTTATGATTTTGATTATTTGAATCTTCTGATTTTTATTTAGAAAAGATAAGGTTTTGAAGATTTTATTTATCTTAAAAAGACTATAAGTTTTCATTATATTTTATATTATTTTTCTATCCTCTATTTCCTCTTTAATGTTTCCTTTCAATTTTATTTCAAATTTAATAACTGTAGAAATTTGTGGTGTATCATGTAATGTTTTGATACATGAATACTTTGTATAATGGCCAAATCAGTATAATTAATAAATCCATCATCTCAAACATATTTCTTTGTGGGGAAACATTCACTATGTTAAGTGAAATTATCTAAGCACAGAAAGAAATACTATGTAATCACACTCATAGGTGAAAGCTAAGAAAGTTGATCCTGTAGAAGTACAGAGTAGAATAATGGTTACCAAAAGCTAGAGGGGTGGGTAGAGAGAGCTTGATCAACATGTACATAATTACAATTAGAAAAGAGAAATAAATTTTGAAGTTCTATTGCACAACAAAATGATTACTGTCAATAATAATTTATTTTGTATTTCATTTTCTTTTCTAATCTTTATCACCTTCCTTCTCCTAACCTTGAGCTTAGTTTGGTTCTTCTTCTAGTTCCTTGAGGTGCAACCTCAGGTTGTTTATTTAAGATCTTTCTTTTGTAATATAAGTGTTTATTGTTATGAACTTCCCTCATAGAATTGCTTTGGCTATATCACATAAATTTTGTTTTTTATTGCATTTCAATTTTTATTTGCCTCAAGACACTCTTTTAATTTCCTTTTTAATTTCTTTTTACATCCATTGTTTATTTAGAAGCATTTTAAATTTTTTTTCAAATATTTGTAAAGTTTTCAAATGTCCTCCTATAATCATACTAGTTTCATATTATTGTGGCTGGAAAACATACATGATATTAATTCACTCTTTCCAAGTTTGAACTTTGATAGCTTTGAACTTGTGATCCTCCTGCCTCAGCCTCCCAAGCTCCCTTCATCATTTCTTATAACACAAGTCTAGAAGTGAACTCCCTCGGGTTTTCTTAGACTGAGAAAGCATTTATCTTACACACAGCTAAGAACCATATTCTGTTAGTTACATTGTGATTTTCTGTCCAGATGATCTGTTCATTTTTAAGTAGGGTATTGAAATATCAAATAATTATCATATTGCATATATCTTCATAGCTATTAATATTTGCTTTATATATTTGGATGCTCCAACATTTCGTGAATATTATAACAATTATATATTATAATAATTGTTATGTTTTTTGATGTGTTCATCTCTTCGTCATCATAATAATGATCTTCTTTGTCTTTTTTTACTACTTTTGACATAAAATAAATTTTATCTGAAATGATTATTACTCATATTTTCTTTTGGTTTCCATTTGCTTAAAATATCTTTTATCATCCTTTCATTTTCAATCTGTGCATCCTTAAAGCTGAAGTGAGTCTCTAGGGCAGCACAGAGTTGGGTCTTATTTTTTTAATCCATTCAGCCACTCTATGCCTTTTGACTGGATAAGTTATTCCACTTACATTCAAAGTAATTGTTGACAGAAAGAACTTCCTACAGAACTTTAAAATTGTTTCCTTGTTGTTTCATAGATCCTTTGTTCAACTTTTACTGTCCTTCTTTCTAATTTGGTGATTTTCTGTGCAGGTTTGTTTTGATTCTTTGCCTTTTATCTTTTATATTTCTACTCTAGGTTGTTGCCCAATACTTACAATGAGGGTTACAAAAAGTTTTACAGTTATTACTGGCTATTTTTAACTGATAACTTAATTTTGTGTGCATACAAAAATTTATACTATTATTCCATCTGCTCAACAATTCAGATTTTTGATGCCTCAATTTACATATTTTCATATTATACAGACCTTAACAAATTATTGTAGCTATTATTTTAAACTTTTGTTTTTAACATTTATACTAAAGATATGTGATTTACACACAATTCATAAGACATTAAAGTTTTCCAAATTTGTGTACTTAATTTTTCACAATATTTTTTAGTTGTCAATGGATGTTTATTTTATTTATTTATATGCAGTGCTGAGAATTGAACCCAGTGCCTCACACATGCTAGGCAAGCACTCTGCCACTGAGCCACAACCCCAGCCCTGTGTACTTAATTTTACTAGTGAGTTTTATTCTTTTAGACGCTGACTTACTAATTAGACTCATTGAATTTAATCTTGAAGATATGCCTTCATCATTTTGGGTGGGTACTGGGGATTGAACTCAGGGGTACTCAACCACTGAGCCACATCTACAGGCCTGTTTTATATTTTATTTAGAGACAGGGTCTCACTGAGTTGCTTAGTGCCTTGCCATTGCTGAGGCTGGCTTTGAACTCATGATTCTCCTGTCTCAGCCTCCCAAGACACTCCTTTCATCATTTCTTATAACCCAAGTCTAGAGGTAAACTCCCTCAGGTTTACTTAATCTGGGAAAGCATTTATCTTATCTCCTTAATTTCTTCCATTTTTTTTTAGTTGTAGATGGACACAATACCTCATTTTACTTATTTTTTTAATGTGGTGCTGAGCATCAAACCCAGTGCCTCACATGTGCTAGGAAAATACTCTGCCATAGAGCTATAACTCAGCCCATTTTCTTTATTTCTAACAGTTTGCTGATAGAGTATTCTTTGTGGGCACTGTTTTTTTTTCCTTCAATACTGTGGAAATCTCCTGTCCCACTCTCTCCTAAAACCTTAAGGTTGAGCAATTTTTCATATACTGGCTGGAAATTTCTTTTGAGAAATATATATTTCCATATTTGGATCAGATAATTTGCCAATTTTAAAATCAGAATATTTATTTCCATTTATTTGGCTGTTGAGTGTTTTTAGTTCATTAGTGGGGCAAGGCTAGTGTTAGGATCCAAGGCAAAATCTGGTACTCCCCTCTTTTTGCCTCAAGAAGGTGTCTCTATTATGTGGGGCCCAGTGTTGGGGGAGGGGTGATGTGATATGAGTAATGTAAAATGGTTCTTCCTACCCTCTTAAATGTGTCTTCTTATTTCTAAATTATATGCTATATACTCTTCTTTGGTTTCCTAAGCTTTTGTGAAGATATTTTCATAAGTGGATAGTTGTTCTAATTGATGTTCTACAAAAGGACAAGTTCTCAAAAGTTCTATTCTGCCATTTTTCCCAAGGTCAATTGCCAAGATGATCATTTTAAAACAGAAGTCAGATCTTATCTCTCCTCTGCTCAAAACTCTGATGACTCAGTTTTATCCAGAGTAAGCCAAGATTACCATGGCCCACAAGATCCTATGTGGTATGCATACCCCATTTCTCTAAACTTCCATTTCTCTACCCTTTATTCACTCTGCCCCAGGTACATTGGCTATTGCTCAAAAACATGACACACATTAAGCATATTTTCACTAGTTGATTACTCTGTCTAGAACATCCTATCACTGAAGTACTGTGTACCTTCTTCATGGCTGCCATCTTGTTCTCCTTTGAATCTGCTTGTTTCACCTCCCCAAGTATCCCTACTCTCATCACTCTATTTAACACTGCACCCTATCATCAGTATCCCCAAACACTCCTGATTTCCCTAACCCTATTCTATTTGGTTTCTTTTTTTTAATTGTAGTATCATCAGCTTTAACTTACAAAGTTATTTGTGTTTACATGTATGTATTATGTTAACTTTTCAATGTCTACCTTCTCCCAATACAATATCAACTTCAGGAAGGCAACAAATTTCACCTGCTTTGTTCACTGATATATCCCAAACACATTGAAGAGTACCTAACACAAAATCAACACTTGACATATTAAATGCATTAGCCAATGTTTATTAATCAAAGTCATATGTCTATGATGTGTTATAGTGATTATAATGCATATGTATGTATAGAATGATTTTAATGCTTTCCACTGTTGTGAGTAAATTTATTTAATTGTTAATATAACATGAAAATTGCCTAGGCAGAATTTTCCAAATGAAATGTCATAAAGTTTCTTTAGTAAGTGTTAATTTGCTTCAAAGTATTTTAATACTAATATGAAATCCTAGATGTGTTCAATTGGGCTGAGATAATGATATTAGAAAAAATTCTAATTTTCTTTATGCTCAAGCCCTTCCATCTTTAATTTTAATACTTAACAGCACTTCATTAAAATGCATGTTGTATTTAATTTTCCAGGAAATTTTAAAGTACAAAAGAAGAATGTATATCCAAACCAATTTCCAGTTAAACTAGTTGAAACTTTTAAAATATAAGCCAAAGAGCCTGTGTCTTTTCTAGATGTGAGACTGTTCTTGGCATGCATGTTTGGGTCCATATAGCCCAGAATACCTTTAACCTTTGTTCAGTGCACCTATTTCCTAAACCATTTATCACATTCTGTACTTTTTCCAGGTTGTTGATATTGACTTCAAAGCCTCAAGGCAGTCATAGTATTCTCATAACACTTGACCACCACTGACAGCTGTGGGAAGAAAACGTGCTGTTTTTAGAGCTTCTGCTTCAGTGTACATATACCATTTTCATCTCTCCTTTCTTAAAAGAATTATATTGCTGACAAATTTAACTTTGAGCCCATAATAAATCTTGGAATTTTTTTCTGGCAACTGCTTCAAAGCTAGTTATTTCTGATTGTGTAGTCATGGAAATTATGCTTTAGCCTTAAAATTTTCCCATACTTATCAATGTTAAAATTAGCATTTTTTCTCTCTACTTGTAAAGGTCAGTTTGCCCTCTTGTCCTATTGGAGAAGCTGTTCGATGACCTTGTCAAAGCTGGCATTTTCATCAAAATTTATTGTCTATGATATCCAATATTTTTATAATAGAGGAATATAAACCCTTGAGGACAAGGTTATGTCTACTTCATTTTTATATTCCCTATAGAATTTATCATGTAATAGTGATCCATTTCAATGGCTACCAACATAGCCTGGTCCATTGTTATGTCTTACCTGAACTAGACATATAAGTTCCTAATTATTCTCTTCATCTCCAGTTTCTCCATAACAGAATTGGGCTATAAACATATTAAAGTACTCTTAAGGAGCCTGGATAAAACATGTCAAATCTGCCAATATTCATGCTACTCCCTCTCCTTGAAATACATTTCACTCATTTCTGCCTGGATCAATCCTGTCTCTCCTTCCAGATTCAGTTCATATGTTACCTCCTCTGCCAAGGTATCTTTGATGCCTCAGAGAGGCACTAGAGCCCTGTGGTTAATGGCTCAGGCTCTGAAATCAAATTGCTAGGGTTGGTTCATACTTCCTCTTACTAGTTGTGTAACTTCAAGAAAGCTATTTAGCCTCTCTTTACCTTCATTTCCTTAATAGTAAAGAAAATAATAGCATCTACTTCATAGGATTGTTGTGAGGATTAAATGAGTTAACGTATATGAAGAGCTTGGAACAGTACCTGTCTTATACTAAGCACTCAAAAAGTATTGGTTCTCATTAGTAGTATACTGCACATATTGACATTGTTATTTTGTTATTATCACTATGATGCCTTAAGTAGAGCTCACTGCATAAACATATTGTTATTTAACATTGATTTTTAATTATTTTTACTTATTGACCAAACCATGAACTGACTGAAGACATATTTTACTCAGTCATCTGTTGGTTCAAGTAAAATACTTAATATTCAGTAAAGCATAATAAATATTTTTGGGATGACTGAATAAATAAACTGAAATATCTTTCTACTGAAACTATCAACATCTCTAATGATTAACTTCTAATACCTGCCCAAAGAATTTCATGATAATTTTAAAGTATTATACTTAAATTACTGTGTTGGTAGTTAACATTCATCACTGTCAGGAGCTGTACTAAAAATAATGTTTTATTCAAAACCAACCCTATGAAATAGAAATGTTAAGACTTGAGGAAGCTGAGACACGTAAGAAACAAGTAATTTTTTCATTGTCATAGAGGGGCTCAATAATATAATATTTTTTTCCTATCAATTCCACAATGCATCCAATTGCTCATTCTACTTCCATGTTTATCACTTAGAAGAAAAATAGTATTATTTCATCATCAATAATTCAAATTGAAAGTGACTTTTTTGAAGTTTTATTTTGATATTTCTGAACAAGAGTCAACACCAGATGCACATAAGCAACTTCTATTAATGTCAGTAGAAACAGAGTGTTTGAGATATTTTATTTTCTTACTAAACTGTGTTGCACAAAAACCTGAATACTGAAATGAATTACACCTGGGCCTTATACCTTATCCATGTTCATAGTTTATTCTCCATGTTTGAAAATAACATAGTCCTCTTATGCTTAAAGATTATCTCATAATGATAACAATTTATTGTTAAACTCATTTTATGATACCCTAAACTCTATCACAATTGCGTTTTAAATAAATCACTGACATTTAGCTGTTAAATTAATTTTAGTAGTAAATTCAAATTGATCCAAAAATATAAGAATAGGAAAAAAGCTGTGTGTTTATTTATTAAGTCATGTAATTCTAGAAAATCTGTCATGTTTCTGGATGAACCTGAACAAGGAAGCTTGCAGCCCCAAGATGTGATGGCAGTAGCAGTGGATCTAAGATTGAGCAAGAGGGACTGACAAACTGATAAAAAGAACCCAGAAATATCAGGTAGTTTGAATGCATCCAGAACCACTTCTAGGAAAATAAATGGAGAAAAGATTTATAAGGGGTGTGTGTGTGTGTGTGTGTGTGTGCGCGTGTGTGTGCGTGTGTGTGTGTGTGTGTTGTGTGTATGTGTGTGTTACTAGAGATGGAATCCAGAGCCTCACATATGCTAGGACAGTACTCTACCATTTAGGTATGCTCCTATCCCTAGAAGAATATAAACAGCTCAAAGAGTTGAAGTGAGAACTCGAAAATATGCCCAGAAAATAAGAAGGAACTAAAAGTGTAGGAACGTTGAAGGAAAAATCTGATATACAAATTTATTTACTACCACAGTCTATCATTTTCCCCACAAGACACAAGCACCATAAATAGATGTAGGCAACCAAATAAAATCATTTTCCTTCAAATCACTAGCCAAGCTATAGAACCCTGGATGAGAACATCTGAGTGTTGATTCTCATACTCTGGCAACTAGGGAGCTAGGAAAAAAGTACATTTTACCTTCATGCATCTGTTATTGGAAGATGCGTTATCACCTACTGACAGACTTAGATTGAGGGTTCTCTAAAAGTAGAAAGTCTCTTCACTCTCTCAGCAGCCATAAATTAAAAATGTACATTCTACAAGGTCCTAATCACATTGGTTGAGTCATACATAGAGCTTCACCTAAATCCTGCCTCCTCCTGAACACTGTGATTACATGGCTTTATTAAATTAACCTTGTGACTTTAAACCAGTTTGTTTCATATTGATCTATTGTTCATGTCCTAAGGAGTTCTTACTAGTACTCAGGGCTTCTGACATTTTCTCTACTTTGGGGTCACTATTTCAGGGGTCTAAAGAGTTTAGTAGCTTAATGTTGAAAAGCGGGGTCTTACTCCTAATTTTGTAGTAAGTTTACTATTACCCAGCCATATAGTGTTACTCAACTAAATTATCTGATTGAATAGACCTTCATATGTCACTCTCTGTGTTTTATTTCATTATATTCATTCCACCTTTGAGCACATGCCAATTAGGAGCAGCATACAACTTCAGATGACCCCATTCGCTTTGGTCATCTAGCTCAAGCCATGAGTCTGAATGTACATGGCATCCCTGACTCCACTTCTTTATGTTTAAACATTTTCTGGATGATTCATACTCTTTTGATTTTTTTCCTTTTTTTTTGTTTTGTTTTTGTTACCAGGGATTGAATCCAGGGGTGCTTAACCGCTGAGCCACATCCCCAGCCCTTTTTTATATTTTGAGAAAAGATCTAGCTAAGTTGCTTAGGGACTCATCAAGTTGTTGAGGCTGACTTTAAACTTGAGGCTGACTTTAAAGGTCCTGCCTCAGCCTTCTGAGCTACTAGGATTATAGGCTTGCACCACCTCACCCAGCCCATACTTAAATTATAAATAAAATAATTTACAAGTAAAAGTAAGCTCAAAATGTAAAGAAAAACAAATGTCTCATAATTTGGAGTCTTCCTTTTTTTAACTTTCAGCAGCCAAACTGCTAAGAGGAAATGGTCATATATCCAGGTACTATTTTTCCTACAAGAAAAACAAAACAATTATAAAGGAAAGCACATTTTTCCATGGGACTCAAACTAGACAGAGTTCCATCAATATTATTTCAGACCCTCAGTGCAGCAGAAACCAAGACAGGATTAATAACAAAGCAGAGATTGGGGATGGGGAGGATGAAATAGCTATCAGGGAAAGTGGGAAAGAACTATCAGACCACTCTACAACTTCAACCCTGACAAGGAGGTGGAAAGAAAGAAGGCTCGGTAGTAAAAGCCTTAGACTGCTTGTAGTTTTAAAAAAGTTTTTAACAAGGCTGATGAAGAGTCCTTCAACCAAAGTTGTTCTTTAAAGAAGTCCTGTATCTTGCATGAATACTTCTCTTTTCATACCCTGCTGTGCACCATCATTGGCTAGAGGGAGCCTGTATCCTGCAGTGATGAACTTAGAACTCAAGAACAGTAGTCACTGCTTAATTATGTTTCCCTCAGTAGGAAACATGAGTGTACTTTTCATGACTGCCACACCCTACCCTTATTTTGGTGACTGTGAAAAGATGATGACTATGAAATGTAAATGATTTACTTGAATGAAGCCTGGAATTTTATGTACCTTGGGAAACTGATATTTCCCAATTATTTTAACCTTCATGGCCAGCTAGATTTTCCCTTATTCAGATTCTGTTGGCTATAAGCCTCATAAATCTTGAAATACAAAAATGTATGCCCTGTGGAACGGGCATTATAGTGAAGGTTATAGACATGTCACCAATAAAATAAAGGAAATGTGGTTAATAAGGATATAAACAATGTATTGTAGAGGAGCATGGAAGAATGAGATATTGTAGTGTTGGCATATCAGGAGGGGTTTATAGATGAGCAATTAATTGAGAGTATCCCAATTGACATGTATTTCTTGTTCAAAATAATGGGGGCTAAGATTTTAGTGTAGATTTGTAGGTCAAATTTTAGTGCATATCAGAATCATGTAGAGGGCATGCTCAAATACATATTCCTGAAGTCACTCCCACCTAAAGAGTTTCTGAATCAGCATGTTTGGAGATGAAGCCCTAAAATTTATACCTTTAACAAGTTCTCAAATGCTGCTGATGTTGCTGATATTAATAGCACTATTGATGAACCAAGTGAGCAAAAAAGAATGGTGTTTTTTAAGAATATGAGTTACCCTTGCTCTCATACTTTCCCCTTTTTAATTAGCCTTAAATATATATCCCCATAGGATCACTGTGAGTAGCACAGGAGCTTTGCTATCAAGCAAGACAGGATCAATATTGGGACTCTTGGGTTGTTTTTTGTAGTTGCAGCTTGTTTGTGTGTGTGGGGGGGGGGCTAATTTATCTCCTCTCTCATCCTCCACCTTTAGCAATTATTCATCAATCTCCTGTCTGTGTGCTTTTTTTTTTTTTTTGGCCTTTTACAGAGTTTTTATATAAATGAATCCATACAATGAGAAGATATGGGAATTTGGCTTTTTTCTCTTATCAAAATGTGTTCTTATGTATATCAGTGCTGCATTCATTTGTATTGCTGAGTAGTATTCCACTGTATACCATATATGTTCATCCATTCATTGGTTTAAGCACATTTTCATAATTTACAAATGTTGACAACTATGAATAAAGCTGCTATAAACATTCAGGAATATACTCATTTCACTTGGTAAATACCTAAGTTGAATTTCAGGGTCATTTGGTAAGCAAATATTTAACTTTATAAGAAATGGACTATGGGGCTGGGGATGTGGCTCAGCGGTAGAGCACTCACCTTGCAAGTGTGTGGCCCTGGGTTCGATCCTCAGCACCACATAAAAATAAACAAAGAAAATAAAAGATATTGTGTCCAACTACAAATAAAGAATAAATATTTTAAAAAAAGAAATGGACTATTTTCCAAAGTGACTGCCATTTTGTATTTCCACAGCAATGTATAATTGCTCCATATCTTTGTCTGCACTTAACATTGTCTTTTTAAAAAAATTTTAGCCATTCTAATAAGTATGCAGTATTTCTCTGTCATTTTCATTTGGATTTCCTGAAAGACTAATGATATTGCTATTCAATGATGGGCCTGTCTGCCATCATACATCATCTTTGCTAAAATTTTGCTTTAAGGAGTCTAGTATAGAAAACTTATAACAGTCTACTATTAATATTGCTCCACTTCATGTATGAAAGAACTTTGAAATAGTACAATGTATTTCTTTCTTCTGGTCTTTGTACTATTTTATTTTCTTTTGTAATTTTTAGAGAGAGAGAGAGAGAGAGAATTTTTTAATATTTATTTTTTAGGTTTCGGTGGACACAACATCTTTATTTTTATGTGGTGCTGAGGATCGAACCCAGCACCCTGTGCATGCCAGGTGAGCCACAGCCCCAGCCCCACTTTGTACTATTTTCATAGCATTTATTTCTACATGTCATAAAAATGCAATATTTTATTTTTAAACATTGAATTATCTTCTAATTGAATTTAGAATATAATAAACTATGATTTTATATTTACATAGTTACCCTTTTTGATATTTTTATCTCCTTTTTCTTTTGCAGATTTCTATCTGTATCATTTCCTTCTATGTGAAGGACTTCCCTTAATGTTGCATGTTTATTGGTGATGAATTCTTTCATTCTTAAGCTTTCCATCTTCCTGCTTCAGCCTCCAGAGTCACTGGGATTATAGGTGTTGGGGACCAAAACTGGCTCAGTTTTATTTTTGAAACTGATATTTGCTTGTTATAAAATTCAAGATTGACAGTTATTGCTCCATTGTCTTCTGATTTTCACAATTCCAAACAAAAACTCTGTTGTATTTTATTTATTTATTTATTTATTTATTTATTTTTATTTCTTATATACATGACAATAGTGGAATGCATTACAATCATAATTATCCATTCACAGCACAATTTTTCGTATCTCTGTATATAAAGTATGTTCACACCAATTTATGCCATTATACATGAGCTCTCTTATTTTTTTGCATTACAATTCTTAATACACCTTTATACCACAATTTATCATATCACTGTTTGTATGTAAGGTATGTTGACACCAAATTCACATCTTCATACATGTATTTTCTATAATGATGAAAGTCTCCTTCCACCATCCATATGGTTCCATTTCCAGCTTTCCAAGGAATCTCCATATTGCTTTCCAAATTGGCTGCACTAATTTGCAGACCCACCAGCACTGTATGAGTGTATCTTTTCCCCCTGCATCCTTGCCAACACTTGTTGTTGTTTGTCTTCATCATGGCTGCCATTCTGACTGGAGTGAGATGGTATGTTAGAGTAGTTTTGATTTGTATTTTTCTGATTGTTAGAGATGATGAGCATTTTTTCGTATATTTGTTGATTGATTGATTGATTGTATATTGAACCAACCTTGCATCCCTGGGATGAATCCCACTTGATCATGGTGCATGATCTTTTTGATATGTTTTTGTATTCGATTTTCCAGAGTTTATTGAGGATTTTCCAGAGTTTATTGAGGATTTTCGCATCTATGTTCATTAGAGATATTGGTCTGAAGTTTTCTTTCTTTGAGGAGTCTTTGGTTTTGGAATCAGGGTGATATTGGCCTGGTAGAATGAATTAGGAAGTACTCCTTCTTTCTCAATTTCCTGAAATAGAATGAAGAGTATTAGTATTAGTTCTTCTTTAAAGGTCTTGTAAAACTCTGCTGAATATCCTTCCAGTCCTGGGATTTTCTTGGTTGGTAATCTTTTGATGGCTTGTTCTATTTCCTCACTTGATATTGGTCTGTTTAAGTTGTATATATCTTCCTGACTCAATCTGGGCAGATCATATGACTTTAGGAATTGATCGATGCCTTCACTATCTTCTATTTTATTAGAATATAAGGTTTAAAAAAAATTTCTAATTATCTAATTATCATCTGTAGTATCTGTTGTGATATTGCCTTTTTCATCCCGTATGCTAGTAATTTGGGTTCTCTCTCTTCTCTTTGTTAGCATGGCTAAGGTCTGTCAATCTTATTTATTTTTTCAAAAAACCAACTTTTAGTTTTGTCAATTTTTTCAATTATTTCTTTTGTTTCAATTTCATCGATTTCAGCTCTGATTTTAATTTTTTCTTGACTTCTATTTCATTTGCTGCTGCTTTGTTCTTATTTTTCCAGGGCTTTGAGATGTAGTGTAAGGTCATTTATTTGTTGGCTTTTTCTTCTTTTTAAGGAATGAACTCCATGCAATGAATTTTCCTCTTAGTACTGCTTTCATAGTGTCCCAGAGATTTCGATATGTTGTGTCTGTGTTCTCATTTACCTCTAAGAATTTTTAAATTTCCTCCTTGATGTCTTCTGTAACACACTGTTCATTCAGTAGCATATTGTTCATTCTCCATGTGTTGTAGGAATTTTTCTTCCTTATTTTATCATTGATTTCCAATTTCATTCCTTTATAATGCATGGTAGTATCTCTACTCCTTTGTATTTGCTAAGAGTTGCCCTATGGCATAATATATGGTCTATTTTTGAGAAGGATCCATGTTCTGCTGAGAAGAAAGTGTATGTGCTTGATTTATTCTATATATGTCATTTAAGTCTAAGTTGTTGTGTGTAATTGTGTTATTGAGTTCTATAGTTTCTTTATTCAACTTTTGTTTGGAAGATATGTCCGGTGGTGAGAGAGGTGTGTTAAAATAACCATAATTATCGTGTTGTGGTCTATTTTACTCTTGAACTTGAGAAGAGTTTGTTTGACGAACATAGCTGCACCATTGTTTGGGAGCATACATATTATTGATTGTTATGACTTGTTAGTGTATGGTTCCCTTGAGTAGTATGTAGTGTTCTTCTTTATCCCTTTTGATTAACTTTGGCTTCAAGTCTACTTTATTTGATATGAGTAGGGGCACCCCTGCTTGCTTCCGACGTCCATGTGAGTGGTATGATTTTTCCCAACCTTTCACCTCCAGTCTGTGTATGTCTTTTCCTATCAAATGAGTCTCCTATAGGCAGCATATTGTTGGATATATTTTTTAATCCAGTCTACTAGCCTACGTCTTTTGAATGGTGAGTTTAGGCCATTAACATTTAGGGTTGTTATTGAGATATGGTTTGTATTTCCAGCCATATCTGTTTATTTCTGTTGTTTAACTTGACTTAATTTTCCTCTTTGATTAGTTTTTCCTTTACTGTAATACCTGCCACTGTTGGTTTTAATTGTTATTTTTCATTTCCTCTTCATGAAATGTTTTGCCATGAATGTTTTGAAGCGCCAGATTTCTAGCTGCAAATTCTTTTAACTTTTGTTTATCCTGGAAGTTTTTTTATTTCATCTCCAAAACTGAAGCTTAATTTTGCTGGATACAAGATTCTTGGTTGGATCCCATTATCTTTCAGTGTTTGAAATATGTTGTTCCAGGATCTTCTAGCTTTCAGGGTCAGTGTTGAAAGATCAGCCATTAACCTAACTGGTTTATCCCTATATGTAATCTGCTTCCTTTGTCTTGTGGCTATTAAAATTCTCTCCTTATTCCCTATGTTGGGCATTTTCATTATAATGTGTCTCTGTGTGGATCTCTTGTGGTTTTGTACATAGGGCATCCTGTAGGCTTCTAGGATTTGGATTTCCATTTCATTCTTCATGTCTGGAAAGTTTTCTAATATTATTTCATTGAACAGATTGCTCATTCTTTTGGTTTGGACCTCTATACCTTCCTCTATACCAATAACTCTTAAATTTGGTCTCTTTATGCTATCCCATATTTCTTGGGTTGTCTGCTCGTGGTTTGTTATCAGTCTTGCTATGCTGTCTGCATTCTTTTCAAGATGATATACTTTGTCTTCATTGTCTGATATTCTGTCTTCTAATGTTCTACTCTGCTGGTGATACTCTCATTTGAGTTTTTAATTTGGTTTATTATTTCCTTCATTTCTGGTATTTCTGGTGTTTTTTTTTTAATAACCTCTATCTCCCTGTAGAGTTGATCTTTTGCTTCTTGGATTTGTTTATGAAATTTATTATCAAAGTGATCTTTCATGTCTACATTTGATGTCTAATGTCTTCCCTGGGACTCCAGAACATTTTTCCATGTATATCCTGAAATCATTATCTGACATTCTTTCTGCTGTAGATGTTACCTCTTCTTATGTTGTATTGTCCTGAATTGTTTGTGGTCCTTTTTTTCCTTGTCTTTTCATGTTGCTCAAGTTGATTTCCAGCTGTGTGTGACTGTTTTCCCCTATAGATTTGTGTTGCTCTTGTATAGTTCCAAGATCTCTCCTTTGTGAGGGGAGACTATGTTCACAGTTCCCAAAATCAACTATACATCATCTATCACTGTTATTAATACATTTGTAGTTAGGTTCTATTTCTAGAGATGTTGGATTCAATTATCATTTAAAATATATTCATTAGTTTCATAAAAGGCATACAGTTTCTGGTGGCGTATACAGAACTGAGGGTTGGGCGTAGGATGTTATGTTAAGGGGGAAAGATGTGAGGGTATGGGGTTAATATATCTTAGCTACTTTGGAGGAGAACTCTAATGAATGGAGTTATTAGCAGGAGAGTAGACAGGAGGTATTTTAGGGTAAATAAGTAAGTGGGAGGACAATAAGAAGCATAGAAACAAACACCTATCTGCCTTTAGTAAATTACATGTAGTAGAAATAGTAACACTTGGGAAGTTGAGAGAGGAAGAGAAGGAGGAAGAAAAGTAAAAAGAAAAGAAGAAGAAAAAAGTAGAAAAGAGATAGAAAGGAATTAGAAGAAAAGGAAAGGAAAAAGAGAAGAAAAAGATAAAAAGAAAAAAGGAAAGAAGGGAAAAAATAGAAAAAAAAATGCACTCCTAGAATTCTGTTTTTTTCTCTTCCAGTAGGTGGCGTTGTCCATTCGAGGTTGGGTCTCTGCCCTCAGGGTGGTGGAAGCAATCCATATGAGGCGGCTCTCCCTCACCTCCCTTGAGCCTCTCCAATCTGGCTTTCTTTGGGTTGTTCCCGGTCTCTATACCCTCCCCTCTCCTGCCCATCAGGCCCCAATTGATGGAACTCTTGTCCGTAGCCCTGGGTTCTCTCTGGGCAGGTGGTGCCCTGGCCACCCCATGCTGCTGATCAACTGACGGCTATCTCTGTGTTGGGTAGTCACCAAATCATCACAGCTGGGGAGAGGGGGAGTTGGAGACCAGGCACCTTCTCAGTTGCACTCCGCTCTGATAGCTACACTCACCAAATGTTGGTGAGAACGGTTTTGGTTTTGAGTTATCACAGCAGGGTAGAGGGGTGCTGGGAACCAATACCTGTTCAGATGCCCATCGTGCTGTCTGCTACACCCGCCAAAAGTTGATGAGGAAGATTTTCCAAGATGGCAATGCCCGTTTCCATGGTGTGGTGTCTGTAAAGGTGGAGGGAGCTAGGCTGTTCCTAGCTACCTCCAGAACTCGGTCCTTGTTCCGGTGTTCTGGGGTGACGTGGGTCACATTCTGGCGCACTTCAGCCCTGAAGAATCAGTAACCCTGCGTCTCCACACTGCCAGAAAACCGCAGTGCTCAGTCTTCGCCTGTCTGCGGCGGGTTCCCGGTCACACTGGCTGCTTCTGCGGCAAAGAGGGACTCTGGATTCCCCACATTCTGGGCTGCGCTTGCAACAATCCGCTATTTAAAATCCTGTCACAAGCTCTATTAAGTTTAAATTCATGAATGGAAGCCTCTATGGAGGAAAAAACGTCTGACCGCTCACTCTGAGTCACACCAGTAATGGGTTCTCCTCTACTCCGCCATCTTGGCTCTCCTGTTGTATTTTTATCTGTTTCTCCCTGAATAATCTGTTATTTCCCTTCCTCTGGATACTTTTAAGACTTCTTCTTTATCAGTTTGAAGCAGTTTGAGTATGATGTGTCTTAGTATAATTTCCTACTCCCCCCTGCCCTTGGGATTGATCCTTTTAAACTTGCTTTATGCTTTTTTAAGACAAGAAAAGTCTTTAGATATAATCTTCCTCAACAGAACATAAGCAGTCCACTTGATAACCTACATACTATAATGCATTGTAATGCAGTTGATAGGAATACTAATCATCTATGGTTCCATATAAACCCCAGAGATTTTTCTACCTGCTCATTTCAGGTTGTTATTTCCTTGATTTGAGGCAGCTTTCTCAAATGCATGTAGTGATAAGTACTCAGATGAATATTCAGAGATTCTCCTTCTGCTAACCTACAGATATTCAGAGCTTAAATTCACTGCAATTCTCTCTGCTCTTCCCTCTGAACATGCAGATACCTTTGTCCATCTATTCAGCTCATACAAAATATTAAGCTTTACTTGGAATGCTGCACTCTTTGCATGGGACTTAAAAATTCTCTCCAAATATTATGGTGGGTAATAATAGGGACCATCTCAATGATTCTTCTCTTTCAGAGATCATTGTATTACACTGTCACTTGACTAGAAGCTTGTACTTATTTTCAGTGTACATCATTATTGTCTATAAAACTTATAACAATTGCAACAATTATATATAAATTATTTGTATAAATTTAAATAATACATATTATATAAATTATTAGATATTATATATAAAATATGTTTAATATAAAAGTTTATATAATAATATTAATATATAACAAATATAAACATATTTATATATAAATTTATAATATATATATATATATATATATATATATATATATATATCATCAGGCTGGTATCCATACTACATAAAATATTGTATGTAAATGACTTGGCATAGTATATGTAAAAAAGAAAACTCTAAATATCTTTACCGGAATTTTGTCAATTAAATCATTTTCATAATCTTTAGTAGGAACTTACATTATTTTCATGCTATCATTTTCAAAAGAAAAAATAACTCATTCAATAGTAGGAAATACAGATATCTGGTTAATTTAATTATAATTTTAAATACATTAGACTAAAATTTTTAAATTAATTTCCAAATTAAAAAATCTCCTATTGTTATTACATAGATATATTTGTTAATCATTATTTTTTAACATTCTGGGAATCTGATATTTAGAAAAATTAGTAAATATTTCCTCAACCATGTATGTTTCTTTTTGTATAAGGACATTATATAAATTTCTACCATTATAGATTTTATACATTTTTATTTGCATGTATATGAATTTGTAGTAATCATTAATCTTTCAACTCTGTTAGTTTAGTAGCCCTGCATGAGGAAAGAAAAATATATTTGAACTTTTTTTAGGGTAAGTTTCCATAAAGAGGGGTTAGATACACTTAATAGAATATCTTTTTATTAATATTTTCCTCATTAAATGCTTCTTGGACTCCAATATATGAATATCATGGAATATATATGTCTCTCATAAATTATTTCACAAATATGTTATGGTAATATTTATACCTATTTTCCTGAAAGAGTAAAATTTTAAAATTTTTAACAAGATATACAAGCTAAGTTTTTAGATATTTTCCAGATATAATCGGTACACCATCAAAAATCAATAAATCATTTTGAATAGAACATATAGTTTCAATAATGGTGATATACATGTTGGATGTTGCATGTGATAAGACAATCATTACAAAATTATTACAACTGTGCCATTGTTTATTAAATATATCATTGCCTTTTAATCAAGAAGAGATGTCTTAACTATTTTACATTTTAATGTTCATTTTTAATTGACAAATAATAATTGTATATATTATGAATTATAATGTGAGTGGGTTTTTTATAATATCTTTATTTTATTTATCTATGTGGTGCTGAGGATCGAACCCAGGGCCTAAGACATGCAAGATGAGCACTCTACCGCTGAGCCACAACCCCAGCCCCAAATGTAAGTGTTTTAATCTGTGTATAAATATAGATATATTCATATAGGGTTAAATGTTTCAGTCCGATTTGAAAAATGAGTTTTAGTAATACATTTTATCTTTTAATATGATAGTTTGCTTCTTATACATAGATGCTTTTATTATGCTATTGTCACACTTAAATTTGGGGAATAAGCTTCTAGTTAGCATTTCCATTCAGAATCTCTCAATACAGGAAAGTATTACTGATATAAACCAGATGCCTATAATCCCAGGGACTTGGGAGGCTGAGGCAGGAGAATTGCAAGTTCAAATCCAACCTCAGGAACTTAGCAAGGCCCTAAGCAACTTAGTGAGACTCTGTCTCGATATAAAAAATCAAAAGGACTGGGGATGTAGTTCAATGCTTAAGTGCACCTGGGTTTAATTCCTGGTACCAATAAATAAATAAATATATTTTAAAAATCAAAAGATCCAGAGCCTTTTTAATGCAATGGGCTGGAGAATATTAAGAATTGTGCTGATAACACTCAACATGGATTTTGTGAATAATTGTGCTTTTCTTCTATAAAATTATTTTAAAGTGTTTAAAATTTTTTATTAGTTTTTATTTTTATTTTTCCAGGTCAATTGACATATAATAGACAGACATTATTTATATTTAAGGTATACATGATTATTAGATATACATTGTAAAATGATTACCACAATCAAGGTAATTAATATATCCATCACCTAACATAGTTACCAAATTTTTGTATGTGATGAGAAAATTTAAGATCTACTCTCAACAAATTTGAAGTATTCAATACAGTGTGATTAACTATAGTCACCATGCTATACATTAGATTTCTAGAACTTATTTATCCTACAAAAACTGTATGCACTTGGACCAACATCTCCCCATTTCCCTCAGCACCCAGTCTCCAGCAATCACCATTCTTTGCTTCTATGAATTTCCCTTCCTCAGTTTCTATATACAAGTGAGAGTAGGCATTATTTTTCTTTCAGTTTCTTGTGTATTTCACTTGTCATAAGTCCTCCAGATTCATCCACACTATTACAAATAATAAGATATCCTTCTTTTCTCAGACTGAAAAGTCTCAGTCTGTGTGTCTCTATCCTTTCATATACTGATGGACACTGAGGATGATTCCATATCTTGGATACAGTGAATAATGTTGCTCATAGTGTGAAATTACAAATGTCTCTTCAACACACTTATTTCATTTCCTTTGAATATATATCCAGTGGTAGAATTGCTGGATCATATAGTAGTTTGATTTTTAATTTTCTGAAAAAATTCCAAACTGGTTTTCATAATGGCTATACTGACATATATTGCTACCAATGGTGTGTAAATATTTCCTTTTCTCCATACCTTTGTCGTCTTTTGACTTTTTGACTGTAGTCAGAAAATGGGTGTAAGATGATATTTCATTGTAGTTCTGATTTGCATTTCTCTGGGGATCAGTGAAGTTAAGCACGTTACATATACCTTTTGGTTATCTGTATGCCTTCTTTTGAGAAATTTCTATTTTAAAAAAGAACTATTCGTATATTTGCTCTTTTTTTTGAGAAAAAAATAATCTGTGCTGCTAATGTAGAGACTAGAAGAAGAAAGACTGATAAAAGGATCCCTGTTACTTTTGGTAAATTCTAGCAGTTCAATAATACATATAATATTAATGCTTACCCATACATATAATATAGTTATAATTATTATAATAGGCTATTAAAATAATAAATTAGTACAGTAAAACATTATGCCCGATGCTATTTTTCTAAAAGCAATACAATAACAGTAATTAAAATATCTCTTGTGACTAGGTTGCAACTTTTTATAAGTTCATCCTTAGCCTTCACAAACTGTGAACACGTTGATCTACTGGTGTTTATCTTTGTGGCTCATATAACACCTAATGTATGAATTACTCACTATTTTAAAAAATTTGATTGAAGGAATAATTGGGCTATCAATTAACTAATTAGGACATCTCTAGCTCCTCAGGGACCATACAACTGATTTAGTGTTCTAAAAAATCCATTTTCACTAGAAGAATCTATATTCTGCTGAGTTGTTTTTTAACCTCATAAAAACATCCAAACCCCTATCATAAATTCTTTGCACTTTGTGTTGCCTCTTCAAGGAGAACTCATCCTACTCATCTCGATCTGCTTAGCTCCCTGATTATTTTTTTACCTGATCAATGTGTCCTCCTCTGAGAAACCATCACTAACCACTATGTCTGAAATATTAATCACACGCAACCAATGACTTTACTTTACTTCTCAGTATCATTAACAGTAATTTAGAATATGTTATGTTTCTGTGTCTGTGTGTATAGTGCACTGCACATTTTTGTGTACCACACACAGGCCCACACACATTGAATTTGCTGTTTGTCACTCCCACTAGAATATAGTCTCATTGATAGTGGCAACAGTTTTTGATGACCACTTTATCCCCAAGATACAGAAGAATGAAACAGAGGAGGTATTCAATTATTTTTTTTCAAATGAGTGAATAGATGGAATAAGAGGTAAATGATACACTTCATTACCAGAAGCTTCATCATCAAGACTCTTGGTAATATAGGATACATCTGTTTTCAGTGATAAGGTAGGCTAACTCCTCTGAAAAACCTGTTACAAATCAAGATATTCTTGATAAATATGACCAACAGGTATTTAATTACATAGCTGAGTTCTCAGAAAGCTAAGGGAAATCCCCAGGAGTCAGAGAAAAATGAAGAGGTAGCTAGAAACCAAGTTATAAAATAAAGTTAAAAGTAAGGCTATTGGGTACATTGTTTTCCTTTATCAGTAGCTAAGAGACTTGAACTTTCACAGCTGGGAAAGGAGAAGGAGATAAGTCATTGGCTTCTGGCAAGGACTGGAACTGGGAATAGGCAAAGGTAAAACAGGAAAGATCCCAGTAAAAGCCAAAATTTACACATTCAGCAAAAAAAAAATGAATTTGATAAGGACCTAACTCTGGTCAAAGACCAATGACAAGGAAAATTGTCTCTCTAGGCCTAAATTCTGAGAAGAACATTTTTTAAAGTTTTGACTGAAATTTCATAATAATTTATGCCCTCATTTATAGTTGGTATGGATTTCTTTCTTTCTTTCTTTGTTACCTACATAGTTCATAAATCTCCATACCACAAAATTGAACATTCACAGTTGTTTGCAACGTGAGCTAACTGATAGAGCTAAACCCTCTGCCATTCTGGAAGAAGGAAATCCCCTCCCCCCAAATACTCATGGGTTGTCCCCACATAAACATAACCTGATTAGAAGGTAAAAATTCAAATATTACACAGCACAAAAAGAAAAAGGTTACCAAAAGCAAAAGTGAAGGGAGGATAAATGACTAAGAAATGTAATTATTAAAGTTTGCAGATAAAGATTATGAAATAAGTATGAATAAAATCTTTAAATAAATAAAAATATCTGGGAACATTCCAAAGATGATTATCACATTTGGGAATCACAACATAAAATTATTTTTTAAATACTCTATATTTAGGGATTTAGGAGTAAGATAATTAAAAATATTATTAGAATCAGTAAATTCAGGTAATGATAATCTCTATAAAAGAGTGGAGGCAGGGAGAAGAGGAAGTAATGTAATCTTAGATGATATCTCAATAGAGGCATGATTTGTAGATTAAGAGAACTGCTTTCAAAGTCCAATATAGTATATCCCAGTTGACCAAACATAATTTTAAAAATGCTGTGATTTTCTTTTTGGAATTACATACAGTTATTAGGAAATGTATATCATGGATAAAATACGCAAGCATTTCTAAAAGAGGAATTTAGAATTGCACACTGTTTATAGTTATCATACAGTTTTTATAATGTATTTTTTAGTTGATTGGACACAGTACCAACATTACAGGTCTCAGGTATTCAGTGCAGTTACTATATATTTTTGCACACCACCAGTCCTCTGGCCTACCTTTATTTTAGAACCATAAATTATATACAGGTCAGATAAAGGTGGGCAAAGCACAATTGAGTGGCATAACAATGAGCCTAAGTAAGATTTATATAACAAGAAATTGGTCAGAACATGCTAGTCAAAATGGTTCTATTTGAGCTCTTTTAATATTCCCTGCATATTTGTACTAGAAGATAGAATAAAAGTTAAATTTACTGGGTGTCAAAGTGGGTTAGTGTGTTGGCTCACATTACAATAAAGTCTTTTAAACCTACCTGTGCATTAACAACATCTGGGAAAGTTTAAAATACACTGATCCTGAGCACAAGTCCTAGAGAATCTGACTAGATTCAAAAGGGGTAGTGCCTGGGCATCTTTGTTTAAATATTCCTATACAGTGGTGAAGGCGATCCTGTACCCACTATCTGACAGGGTCACAGCATGGGGGATGCTGCGGCAAGGCCGCACCATCTGGAAACTTGAACCATTAGGAATGTTAAGTGTTTTGTTTATGATACTCATGATATGGATAACAGGGCATACATAAATCAATAATAAAAGTATGTATTGCTGAGATTGCAGGAAAATTCCCAGAATGAGACCAAGGATACAATGGAGACATGCCATGGAGGTGTTTCAATGTCTCACAGGATGGTGTTATTCCTCAAGCCTAAGCAACAAGAAATATTTATCCCATGGTTGACAATTTATACTAGCCCCCCCAATCCCATCCTAAAGCCACAACTTGTACAATAGCCTAGCTACAGAAAAACAATTGCTGTGCCAACAGAACAAGGACCACCATATGTAGCTTATAGTATCCCCTCGAGGACAGGAGGCTAATAAAAATACATTCCCCAACCAACAGATCCTCCTTTGCTTTATGCAGAACTTATGATGAAAATGGAAAACACATAGTTAATATAAATGACAAAAGAGTTGAGGTGTAAAGCCTGCTCTTCAGTTGAAGATTACAAAGACATAAGAATTGGTGTGTTTTGACCAAGGATCCAGGAAGTTCTTTAAGAATGCAGTTGAATAGGTCATATGAAAAAAAAAAGAAAATTATCTTGGAAATTAAAATAGAATAATGTAAAATTAGCATAGATATATTTTAGAGGCACTTCAGAGTAGTAGACTTTTAAATAATAAACTTTCACTACTCTAAGTGTGTTTTACTGGGATTTTAGTTTAGAAGTAAGAAAGCTTACCAATAATCATAAGTATGCTTTAAAGTTAAAGGTTATTGAAATAATTATAGGTATGCTTTAAAGTTAGAAGTGAATAATAGGTCAGGAGTCATGTAGTCTAGTTGCATTGCCTAGCACCTAGTGATTGAGGTGAAAACGTAAAAGCTTAATGGTGATTGACTAAGGTTACAGAAAAATATTTTGAACAATGTACTCAATATCTTAGGTTATCAATGTATGTCAGAAAAGATTGTAACTCTTGAAAATTATGTAAATCAAAAAAGTTTCAGGCTTTGAAGCTATCCATTAACTATCTGAAAAAACACCTGTAAAAAAGGAATAAAAATAAAGGTCCCTCCAGGGGCAGAGAAATGTCTTCTGGAGGTTGCTCATATCTTGCAACCTGTCATCCTGAGTCTTCTTCTTTCGCCAACGCCACTCCTCCTTCAGCACCACCCTGGACCCTCACTCTCCCCACCGGGGCTGGACCTCGGCAATACAGATTTTAATTTGCACCCAGTCAAGAATCACATTCCTTCAGCAAAATAGCTCACAGAGAGCACACATATCTCCATGATAATATGAGGATGAAACTGCAGTCTCAAGAACCATAAGGAACTCTGACCAGTCATTATCAATTGTTCTTGTTAGCCTGTAAATAGTTTGAAACCTATTTTGTACCCCCCCTTTTATCATTTTAACCATTTTTGCTTCTATTAGTGCACTATCATTATACATTATACTGTGGTGTGGTTAATTTTGACATAATCATAAATGCATATGACATAGTTTGATTTTTAATTCCCAGTACATCCCCTTTCCTTTCTCTCTTCCCTCCCATATCCCCTTCCTCTAATTTACTGGTCTTCCTTCTATTTATTTGTTTTTTTTAATTGGTTCATTATAGTCATACATAAAAGTGGAATTCATTGTGATGTATTGATACATGCACATAACATAATTTGATCAATTACATTCTGCATTTGCTCCTTTTCCCCCAAGAACTCCAGGAATATTTTCAGTTTGAGGTAAGAGAATTGGGATCATAAGAGGATCCTACTCTATACTACCACTGATTGAATTGTGGGTATACAGTTGGGAGCAACTTACATAAAATCACTACCTTTATGAAACTTTCAAAACTAAAGTTTCAAGATAAAAGAACTTGACTAGCATCAAAATAATGAACAGGTATCCACTACTAAAATTCACCAATTAGTAGCTAGGACATATTGTCAGTTCCAACAAATTGAGAATATTCCATTGTTCTAAAACTCAATTATGTAACAGAAAGTATGAGAACAGGATATGTAATTACATACAATGATGAAGACCTGGCATACTATTATTATTATTTGAGAGCTAAGTGACTCAATACACAGAACTATCAAAACGGGTAAAAGAAAGAAAACCTAGGACAAAAATATCATCCAAATTAAAAGTTAAAAGAAAACACATATTTGATAGTTAAATTAAAAAACATATATCAGAGATTATCAAATCCCTTAAAAGTTTTTTAGAACTTGATATTACTAGTTATGTTCCTCTAGATCAAATTGCTTTGAATTGTCAATGAAGAAATATTTTATATATTGTAATGTCAGAAAAACAGATGTACAATTAAACTGACATGAACTGACTTTAAGTTTGG
Organism: Urocitellus parryii; assembly: GCF_045843805.1. NCBI lineage: Eukaryota > Metazoa > Chordata > Mammalia > Rodentia > Sciuridae > Urocitellus > Urocitellus parryii. The sequence goes on from NC_135547.1 coordinate 110,316,616, forward strand.
ATGTAAAATTTTTCTAGGTGACCATAATTTGAAATATTCTAAATAGAAACCTTTAATTTTAGATTATTTAGGAGAGAAGCTAATCATTTACAGTAGTAATTTTGTTGCAAGTATGCATTTCACTGGCTTTAAGAACAACAATGACAAAAAATACATTCACACAATCATTGCCCAAGTAGCTGAATTCTTTGTTGACTTAACTGTTGGTTCATTTTGTTGTAAAATGTTTTATAAGTCATGAAAACAAATCCAAGAAAAATCAAGAAAAGAAGACCAGAAAAATTCATCACCTTGATTCATATATTTATAAACACTCCTCCTTGGGGAAATGCATTGCTGTAATAAAATACTTTTAAAGACATTACATCTGCAGTAGTAATAATTCAAGAATACAGTTATACACTTAGGTGGAAATACTGTGACACATATCATAATCTTATATTTTTCTCATCAAATCAAGATCTAAATATTTATGAATAAGGATTTGTATAGCATCTGCTTGTAAATAAATGTACAATGTAATATAATTTTATTTCTCAAAATTTGAAGAAAATATCTTAGGTAACATTTATGTGGAGTGAGATTGATTCATTGACCTATTACTTCATAAAGGAAACTAATCATGCATTATTCAAATTATTCATACACATTATATAATACTTATTTCTTCTGCTTTTATATACAAACAACATGATTTATTTTTGAGTAGTTTGGAATAAAATTTTTTAAAAAATTTAAAAGTGTCACTCTTTCTTTTAGTAGCCATAAGGCAGTCATTTCCATATATATTTTTTACTCCTAGGAAATATGTGTTGATCACATATTTTAAACAATCATTGTGTCACATATATGGTAAGAAAAAAATTCCAATGCATTGTGTCTACCTCCAAAAAGTGATATGAATTAAATAAATACAGAAAAAACAGAAATATGTAAAATGTTAAATGAAAAAATAAATTTTACTTACAAAAGAACCCTAACTAGAAATAGCATAAATGAATATTGCTAGCATCTTATAAAAATCCTAATAATATTTCTTAATATAGAGAGTCATTTTATTTTTCTTTAAGCATTCAGTTAATATTCTGGCTTAGCTAAATTGAAAGCTTTGTTTTTAAAGTAAATGCTCATAATACAAACATACATATACTATGCTTATATTTATCACATTTTTCAAGAATAACAACTTCCTAATCTTCACTCTGGACAAAATCAACTTTCATATACTCATGTCCACAATTGATTTTTGTTGTTGTTGTTGTTCACATTAGAAAACTGTTCTCTGAAGCAGTTATAAACTAGTGACTGGTCAGTTAATTAAAAAATCTGAAAAACAGACAACAATAACAACAACTATATAACTATATATAACAGTGTATGTATATATTTGAAATGCTCATCTAACTAAAAAATTAATATTTTAATTTAAAACTCTTCATTTTAACTTAAAATTAATGTACTTTAATTCATCATTTTTGATGCAATGCCCAGACTCTTGAAGTTTGATTTTGCCAATTCAAATTCCATAGTCATATACATCTTCTCTAATTTCCAGTTTTAGTTTTCCTTTTAAAAAAGTGAAAACTCAGAAACTTCGGAAATGTTTATCAAAAAAATATTCCTAGGATATGATTTTTCCCATATTTTACAGTTGCATCTTTTCCAAATATTTTAGCAGCTCCTATTTAGCAAGTGTCAGAAAAAGAATTTAACTTCATTTTTATAGATAAAAATTTGCTTCAGCACTTATTTTAATTTTCTTAATATTGAATTGAATATGCAATTCTAATAATTTTTTTAAGTAGTACAAGTTTGAGGAGGAAATGCATATCTTACTGTTTGATAAGTAAACATCTCAATTGATGGGAACAGATATTTAAATGTGTAGTAGGGTTGCCTCATAGCCATGAACCCTTAGGGTGTTGGAAGAAACCATCAATATGTTTAATGGAAAGTATTCAGTACCATTGCTCAATCCAGTGAATTAATAAATAAAAGCCACTTAAGAGATTCTCCATAGTAAAATATATCAGGTCTTCAGGCATGCATTTTATAGAAACATCAGTATATTTATAATCATGATAACATGACTACTCAGTGAGACAGGTATTGTTATCTCTTTTTTGCAAATGAAAAACTGAGTATCAATGAGGTTAAATTCTATACTCAAAGCTTCTCCATTAATAAATTCCCAAACAAAAACTGGAAACTTGCTAGACATAACACTGTCCCCAATAAATAGATAATAGATAGTAGGTAATAATTAAGAGTTATTGATTGGTATCTGGATAGATTGGGGATTCCACAAGAGCTGGACCAAGTCTTTTCTGTGGATGTCACAGTATACTTATATGCAATACTCTGTCTGGCACACAATGGATGCATGTTTTTTGGGGGAAGAACATTAGCTTATTCAAATAGTAATTCATTAAGTTGGTCCTTGTCTAATTGGGGGATCGTGTTGAGCAAATTTGTTTCTGTCTCTTGCTTTTCAAATTTTGTACATTGGCAAATGTTATTTCTGATCTTTTTCTAGAGTTATCTAAGAATTGTCACTTTTCATTATTATTTACAAGCTTTTTTTAGTCTGTATTTGTATATTATTTATTTAAACCCCTAAATCAATGGCTTCTACTATGTAAATGATTTTTTTCAGAGGATAATTTTGGTTTATATACAGAGAATAATTTTGGTTTATATACTAAAAGTGAAAAGCATGTTATCTCATCATCTAAAAATAATTACTATCATTTAATATAGCTAGCTGTTTATTTATTTATTTTTTTCATGAAGGCTCAAGTCCTGAGATGAAGATGGTGATTAGCAGAGTCATTTAGTCAATGTAAATTGTACTACAACAATGTATATTTTAAAGGCCATTGTAATAAATGGTGTCTACTAATGTCAAGTGTAGTAAAAGTTGATATTGATGTTAATATTAATATTCCAATATTTAATTATGCTGGGTATGAAGCTAACCAAATTTGAACATGCACAACTGGGCTTTTTTCTTTGTATGTTTGTTTGCTTTCAACAAATAAAAGTGGCCAACAAAATCTTCTAAATGAATAAGCACTAACTACTTTGCAACCAGTTTATTATGAAATAAAGTCTTAGAATAAACTGTTACAATAGTGACATTTATTAACAAAGAAGTAAATGGTTTATACAATCTATTTTATAAGCTTTATGAAATCCCAGATGCTTGCCGTTTAAGGAGCTTTGACCTCCACCTTATAAGAAAGATTGAAAAACTATCCCAGGAGCATGACTCAGCCACTCTTTAACAGTCAGCATTAGGTAACCAGAATCCTTTTAAACCAAAGACTGGATACAGGGTTGTTTATAGACCAATTCTTTGGCACAGCCTCTAGGGGTAGAAGCTACAGACCATGTTGTATTTTTATGTCTTGTTTATTCAAGGCTGGAGAGTTTTTTTAATACTACTTTGGCCAATTCATATAAGTTAAAAGCTTTCAATTTCACCAGTGACAATCCATTTCTAATATATTAATTAAAATAAGTTAGCCAATGATTTAATATATCATTTAATATGAAAATCCACTTCTGACATGAAATATGGTGATGAGTACCACATCTAGTTATGATCAAACACAAATAAAGCTAATGCATTTGTGATAATCTATGTCTTTGTAGGGAGGGGTGTCCTCAAAGAAAAAATGATAACTGACTGTCCCTGGAATGGGGATTCCTGGCTGGAATGCATGCATTACCTTTACCAAATTATTTTTGAAGACAATTATCACCATCATAAAAACTTTCTACTATTGATTACAAGGAGTTAAATTCATATGAAATGGAAAATAATAAGGGATAAATGCAGAGAAAGTAAGTTCCTTTATATTCTCCCTTTTTTGCCTTTTATATAGTCATATTTTCTTATATAAACCTAATTCGTTAATCTGCTGTATCACTGATTTAAATGATGTTCCTCTATCTGGGAACAGCTGCATAATATTTGATGGGATGTACTAAGAACACTGGCAAGGGAGGAGGCTGTTTCCATCTATATATTCAAATCAATGAAATCATATTCTGAATATTAATGTATAACATGTGCATCAGCCAAAGTGCTAGCAATTCAACATATTCAAACAACTATTCTTTTAACATTAGTTCAATTTTTATTTGAAGGCAAGTTGATTATTTTATGGGCAAATATCAGAAGAGCAAATCTATTTTTTAAAAATTTTTGGCTCTAAATTATCATAGTCCAGGAAATAATGACAAATTATGCATTGGTTCCATCCTGTTAGCATATAATCTAATCTTCTATAGTTATATCCTGTGTGTTCAAAGAAGAGCTCTGAAAAATATATTTTATTCCAATTATTTAAATTTTCATTGATGTTTTAGGTTCCTATTTTAATTGATTGTCCTACTGAGTACTTACATGTCTATAATTAGTCAGAGGGCATGCAGTTATAACATAGAGATACATACAAACACACATATACATGCACACATGTAAACATTTTTCCAGAAAGCTTTTAATGTGCCTCAGCTTTTACCAATTGGTAAATATTTCTGAGAGAATATGGTTTTCTTTAATATGAAATATGACATTGGTAAATAAATGTCTTTTTATTGAAAATACAGGAATGGGGGATGGGAGTGGTAGAGGGAATGCTTGGATTACAAAAGGTCCTAGGCTGACTCACCAGCAGTGCAAGTAACAACAATAATAACAACAGCAAACAAATAATTTTTAAAATTCAATAAGCAAATACAATAATGCAATGTCATGGGGCTGAAATTATTAGTGTGTAAAAATCTTCCAGTTTTCCTTTCCTTCTAGGTACACAGTAATATTTTATTTCCTTCTTCATCCCTTGAAATGGGGGGTGGTCATGTTAGTATATTAGTCAATGAGCTTTTGTTAAGAGTGACGTGTCACTTTGGGGCTTCGGATTTATTTGCTGGCTCAAGACCCTCTAGGTCTGCCCATTCTCTGAAATGATAAGAGAGCACTTGTCAATTTGGAGCTGCTATCAATGTAAGTCTGTTAATAACTAAAATGAACACAGCTCCCAGATTATCCTATGGTACATTTATTATAAAAAAATAAGCTTTTGTTGTTTCAAATGAATTTTTAAAAAATTAAAAACAAATGGCAATGACAGAAAAAAAAGGCCTGGCTTGAACAACCTGGTATTTACCCTTGAATATAAAACATGCAACTCATTTTTGTAGGTAAATAAGGATCATTTAACTATATAATCTTAGTTTTATTTTGTTTTTACATTGCTGGAAATCAAACCCAGGGTCTCATGCATGCTAAGCAAGTGCTCTACCACTGAACCACATTCCAGCCTTGTAATCTTGTTTTAAAAACTATTTTCTATACTTTAAATAATTTCTCAGTTAAATGAAAATAACTAAATATTACCATAGTGTTGATTTTTTTACATACTCATAAATTATTACTCTATAAACATTCATCAAGTGATGATAATTTGAAAGTTCTCTTTGAAGAAACAAGACAGTGTTAAAGCATCAAAATAAAATGACCATGAATGTTTTAATTGATTTTATTAAATAACAAAAGTATTTTACATTATAATGTAGCTCTTTGTAGTGTGACACCCTGAGAACAAATTTTAAATTATTAAATTGCAATACAAAATCTCTAATCAAAATGCAATGAGTCATCCATTTCCCACCAAATTCTATGATTTTGTCATTTTTTAATGCAGAGTAATACTCCATTGTGTATAAATGCCACATTTTTTTTTATCCATTCGTCTATTGAAGGGCATCTAAGCGAAGCTAGCCAAGCCCTAAAAAACAAATGCCAAATGTCTTCTTTGATATAAGGAGAGTAACTAAGAACAGACTAGGGAAGAAGAGCACGAGAAGAAGACCAACATTAAACAAGGATGAGAGGTGGGAGGGAAAGGGAGAGAGAAGGGAAATTGCATGGAAATGGAAGGAGACCCTCAGGATTATACAAAATTACATACAAGAGGAAGTGAGGGGAAAGGGAAAAACAATACAAGGGGGAGAAATGAATTATAGTAGAGGGGGTAGAGAGAGAAGAGGGGAGGGGAGGGGAGGGGGGATAGTAGACGATAGGAAAGGCAGCAGAATACAACAGACACTAGTATGGCAATATGTAAAAATGTGGATGTGTAACCGATGTGATTCTGCAATCTGTATGGGGGGGGATGGGAGTTCATAACCCACTTGAATCAAAATGTGAAATATGATATATCAAGAACTATGTAATGTTTTGAACAACCAACAATAAAAAAAAATGCAGTGAGTCAACAAAATTATATGTTTACGTAGTTCTTTTGCTTATGCTTTCATTTTCTTAATAAAAGTTATTCATTTTTTGGATAAAATGAATTATACAGAAATGTCAAAGTTTATTCTTTTTCATTAATATATATCATTAGGATAGCATTAATGTGAATATTAAAACAAACACTAATTGTTGCTGAATATGAGAAGTTAGCCAGGTGGAAAAGGTATACTTCTCTCTCTTACTGCCTCCTTTCTATCTATTCTGTCTCTACATTTCAGAAACTCCAGAGTACAATACTCCACCAACTCCTACAATACAAATATTTTGGGTGTGCTGGGCATTGAACCCAGGGCTTTGCACGTGTAAAACCTGCTCTGTACTACTAAGGAATGTCCCCAACCTCAATCCCTGATGTTTAAGTACCCAGGAAAAATGGATGAAGTCCTAGGGAAAAATAAAATAATTTGACTAATAACAAATTCAACTCTTTGTATACTGCTCACTCCAAAATGTTGTTACCACTCTAATCTAGAAAATTAAAATGATACCTTAACCTCTAATTCAGTCAATTTAAGAGATTCTGAGGACTGATGTTTTCAAAAGACTGGGTTGAAATCAAACCTGTGGGCTGGTGTAAAAGAATTATTAAATAGCTTGAGGTTCCAGTCATCCCTATGCAAGTTATCAGTAGCTGATTGGCTCCAATTATTCCTTCAAACATCTAAGAAAGACAAACCATAGACATAAAAAGCTCTTGCTTATTTGCATATTCATAATACCTCCGTGAATCACCAGGACTGGCACTGATGCTGCCTGAATATTAATGCAGGGCCAACAGCTGAGCTGAAGGGCAAAGCAATATATAGAAACAAACCACAATTTCCCACCAGAATTCACAATTTAACTTAAAGGTAGACAGCTTTTTAAGTCATGTATTATTATTTTTTCATTTCTAATGACAAGATTGCTTTACAATTTTTAGAATACCTAGTCAGACTAACATAGGATTACAGTACATCTTTTACTTGTATTTTAAGACAGATTTGATCATGCAGGCTTCTTTTATATCAAACCACAAACCACTTCAGCTTATACTCGAAGTATCTTTGCAGTATGCACCCTAGAAGAAAGAGCCTAAGTTGTGCACTACATTCAGCTGAAGGGCATCTATTTTTATAGGCTTTTAAAGGCTTCAGATTTGTGAGCTGTTAAAAGTTCGGATAGTTAAGTATCTCTGCCTTCAATTTTTCTTCCCCCTTTGCCCTTTAATGTCTTGTAAAAAAAAAAATCTCTTGTCTCCTGACCCCACCCTTTGTTACAGTTCTAATGGATATTTCAGCTTTAGCTTCACTGAGGAGAGCCACAGATTGAGGCTCCAGGATGAAATGCTTGTGAATCCTTCTGAGAGATGCAGCAGAGTATTTGTGGAAGAACATGTAGGAGGAAGATAGGTATTTGAGGTTTGCATGTATTTGTAGCATCACCATTACAGTTATATATCTGTGATCACAAGATTGTTTATTATAGGATTCTATTTTCCCTGGAGAAGTGGCAGATTAGACCAAACTCTCCCATGTATTTGCATTTCCTTTTCCTGAAGAAGGTGCTGTCTGCCAACAGTGGTTTCAGAAAACAAACAGGAATACATAAAATATTATTTTTTAATAATAACCTCAGGTTTAGAAAATAGATTTCAGAATCTTTCTGATTATCCAACTGCTTTGTTTTATTGGGTCTCTATGTCTATTTCAGTGATAGTAAATAATAACAACAATTGCTAATCTTTCTTAATTATACATTGTATTCATCAACTTTTGTTATATTCCAAACTACCTCCAAATTTAGTGGCTTAAAAAGTAAACTATTGTTGCTCACTTGCCTATGGGTTTCCTGGATTTGTCCTGATCTAGAAGTAGGCTCAGTTTGCTATTTCTTTTTCAGATTGTGACAACTGGGGTAGCCCTACTTCTTCCTGAAGGTCGTGATAATGTGTTATACATCATTTCATTTAATCTCCACAGCAGCCCCATGTGTTAATGCTATCATTATTTTACAATCAGCAACTTGAATCACAGAGAAGTTAAGTAACTTGTACAGTATCACACTGCCAGCAAGTGATAAAATAATGGTTGACACCTAAGCAAATCTTAAACACTAAGCATTTTTTTCTCAAATACTCCAGCCTATCAGGTTTCAAAGACTATTTCCATACTTAGTGAAGAGATTATAGAGGTAGGCATACATGTTCAGTCATGATAGTGATGAGAAAGGACAGAGAATTCATTGTACATGAGATAGAATAAGGATAATATCCTCAGCAGGAAAGAACAACAGGACAATTAATGAACTAAATTTCCATTTATAGTTCTTTTGTGATAAATAATTATTCCTTAGAAAAAGAAAGACCCTTTTATTTGACAAGAAATATCAACATATAAAAGTTATAACTGATTCTACTTTATTAAAAATGTATTCCACACAAATATAGTTTTCTAGATTCAAATTTCACTAACTGAAATCCACAAATGGCTATAGTAAAGACAGAGAACTTCAATGAACAAAGTTAGTTGTTCTACTGGCAGTAGAAATAAAAACAGATCCATAATTAATATATTTTGGGGGTACCACGGAATGAACCCAGAGGTGCTATACCATAGAGCTACATCCATAGCTCTTTTTATTTTTATTTTGAGACAGTCTCACTAAGTTCCTTAAGACCTCATTAAGTCACTGAGGCTGGCCTAGACCTTTTGCCTCAGCTTCCTGGGATTATAGGTATGTGCCACTGCACCCGGCCACATTTTCTAATTTTCCTCTTGGCAATCAATAGCAATTATTCTTAGAATATGTACATATTTTTATTGGTTTCATGATTTTTCATATATTCATTTTTGTCTAACAGTTTTTTTCAGAAACCTGAAGAATTCATAGCTGATTCCAAATAGTAAGTCTCTACCACAGAACCAGTTGTAATTGTATATCATTTTCATACTGTTCCTTATTGTATAAAGTATGGCTTAGTAAATAGCACAGATTGTTAAAAGAGCATATTTTGAAACATGAAAACAGCAGGCCAAATTAAAGCTGATAGACAAGGACATAAATCAAACCACCATGTTACAAGCTTCCTCCCCAGGGTTAAGCCATACATAGAGAACAGAGAGATCTTATTTGGGAATACTACCAATATTCATGGAACTTGCAATACTAAATATTGGGATGAATATCTATGTATAGCTTATGTGAAATAATATAATCTAAGCTTTGTCTTACATAAAAACTGGTATGTTTTTTTCTAGATTAATAATCATACTGAATCTCATACTTGGTCCACTTCTCTTACCTCACACTAAAAACATTATATGCAAACTAAAAGGTAGGAAGCTGAGAACATGACTTTGTTTATTGTATTGAGGAAAGAGCATTTTGTGCAATGAATATTGAATAGTTATTTGGGGGGATGCAGTATTATTAGCTTTTATACCACTAGACGCTAACAGAACTAGATTTTTATTAGTTGCATGTCCTTGGTCAAGTTATTTTACACTACAAAGGCCAGTTTTTTTTTTCATCTGCAAAAAAATGGGGAAAAATTCTTCCTATGTCACAAAATTGTTTTGAGGATGAAATTAAAACATCCATTTATAAACAAGTATCCCCAGTCTTCATTAACTGATAGTTTAAAATTGTATTCTATTATTAACTCAGATTTTAATCATTCTGGTCCCCACCTACTGAAGCAGAAATCCCAGCCTCTTCCCCCTAGATCCTTTCAAGTTATGTTTAGATATCTCCAGTGAGGTCTCAAATGTGTTCACTTACATATCTTCACCTCAAATTCTTTCATTGATGCTCAATAATTATTCCTTAGAACATTCCTTGTGATCACAATTACACAAGAAGATGAATCCTTCCTCATCTGGCTGCAGCTGTCACTCAAACATACAGGAAATTCTGACCTCTATGTTGCTGTTTCTTGGTTTTGATGTTGTAGCCTCTCTGAGTACCCAAATGGCATCATTGTAGCTGAAGTCCATATTGAGATGAAACTCATGTTTTCAATGCATAAGTAGAAAGATTGTGTTTCAGCCTAAAGCTCCCCTCTGTCTACAACCCAACTTCAAATCAACTTACTGATCTGATAGTAAGGGATACTGAGTCAGAAATCATACTATTACATAGATATGTCAGATGTATTCACACACAAATACACACACCCATAGTCAACATTATCTAATCCAGCGCTTTCTTCTTTCAATTTCTTTTTGTTTTCCCAATACCTGATAAAATGCCATCTTGTAGTGATTTATAAATGTTTGTTGACTGTGTTATCTAAGTTCATATTATTTTTGCAATTACAGAGAGTATTTAGATATAGTAAATCAGAAAGAGAATAGTGTAATCAGATTTAAGTGCTTAGCTTTTAGGAAAGTAGAATGACCAAGTTTTGTTAACCAGTCACCTTCATAATGAAAAAAAAATTAACATTCTAGACCTAAAAAAACAGCAATAACCCTTTATCATCTAATAGAGGAAAATATCAGTGAGAAATATTTCATAATGTCATGGCAAGAGCATCACAAAAATACCATAAAGATTTTGAATAAATAATCACTTCCAGGATGTCTAGAAAAATACCTGAGACTCAGTTTTCATTACACTGTAATGAAATTGGTAAAGATGATTTCTAGCCAACACCATGTGGGAAAATAAACAATAATTAAGACCAGTAATAGAAATGTTTTGATTATTCTAGAAGTAGAATCAATATTTTCAAACTTTGGCAATCCCAGAATGCTTTGCATGAAATATTTGGGACACTTAGACCTAGATATTATGACTCATTCTGGGATTTTTACTTTTGTCATTAAATGCTGAAGAGAGGTGCAGAAAGAGAAGAAAGGAGAGGTACGGAGAGATTTACTTTATTTACTTTACAATAAAAATAAGAAATCAATTTTTTTTCTCATGGCATATGCAACCTCTTTAAAGTCTTTAACATTTTAGACAATAAATCAAATATAGTTCTTTATTTAATAAGAAGCCTTAGAGCATACTTTATACATTACTGGTATAATGCAAAATTGGACTGCAAAATTGTGCAGCCAATATGGAAAGCAGTATGGAGATTCCTTGGAAATCTGAGAATGGAACCACCATTTGAACAAACTATCCCTCTCCTCGGTCTATACCCAAAGGACTTAAAAACAGCATACTACAGGGACACAGCCACATCAATGATTATTGCAGCACAATTCACAATAGCTAAACTGTGGAACCAACCCAGATGCCCTTCAATAGATGAATGGATAGGGAGACTTTCGTATATATACACGATAGAATGCCGCAGTCTGGCTGGGCACAAAATCACAAGCCACTCACAGCCTTGTAGATTCAAACAGCCACTCTTTATTCCCGAACTCTCACTGACACTCTACACGCACATTCTGGGGAAAATTACACCTACACCGGGCTCTGCATCCCAAATACCCTCTGAATCCCAGGAGAACTCAACAGGAACTCAAGGAGCAGGCGCCTGAGGCAGCAGGATATGCCTTAAACCCAGATCCACCCTAATCCCTGAGCAAGGTCACCTTTCATGCAATGTCACTGCAAATGACCTGGGTCCAAGGCAAGCCCATTTCCACAATGGAGAGTCCTCCCTCTAAGCAACATAAGGGTAGGCTGACAAGGAAATTGCCATGCGTCATTCCTACTTGGCTAGGCTTCCAGCAATGGAACATTACTTAGCATTAAAATAGAATAAAATCATGGCATTTGCAGGTAAATAGATGGAGCTGGAAAATATAATGCTAAGTGAAGTTAGCTAATCCCCCAAAACCAAATGCTGAATGTTTTCTCTGATATAAGGCAGCTGATTCATAGTGGGGTTGGGAGGGGAAGCACATGAAGATTAGATGAACTCTAGATAGGGTAAAGGGGAGGGAGGGGATGGGAGGGAGCAAGGATTGTAAAAAAAGATGGTAGAATGAGATGGACATCATTACCCTAAGTACATGTATGAAGACACAAATGTTATGAATATACTTTGCGTATCATGTACTAGATCTTAAATTTACAAACTAAAGTTTCTTAGAAGCCATCATTCTGCAGTGCTCCTTCTTAAAGTGATGGCTGGACACAGTGTAGATCACACCTAGAGTTGTCTTAAGCAGAGGGCAAAGGAACAGGAGTATTTATATCCCTGTAACCAGACGACTAGCCATCAGTAATTAAGGACTCTGCCTTGGGGATCATAAATTACCAAGCACTTTTGGCTCTTTCTGCTCAAAGCAGTTCTTCAGCCAGAAAGGAATTTTCAGATAGATATAAGTATTGGCTGACCGAAGTAAAATCTCACTAGGAAGCCATATGCACACAAATAGTAAAGGGGGTCCCATAGACTATAAGCAGAACACAGAATAGGCTACATTTGCAAAACAATGTGATAAGAGAAATGCCTCTTTAAAAAAATCATATTCATATTGCCTCACTCCATCATAAAGAGGTGGTATTGTCAAACAATAAGAGAAAAATTACCATATACTTGCTGAATTAATAATAGGAAAATTTGTAGCTACTATTTAATATTATAATAGCTTCTGTTGAAAGTATCCTTGGTTGTGGCCCTTTCCACCCCAAAACAATCAGTGCTCTGAAGTTGAGCTTCATTTTTAGAACTCTACATTTACTTTTTCTTGGAGAATGATTATTTAACTGCCCAGGGTTGATTAGACTAAATCCATGTACCTAAAAATGAAACTAAGGAACAATTTTCTCTAGTCTCAATTCCATAACTCTTCCATCTTTATTTATAATTTTTGATAACTTTGTTACTACATTACTTCTCAAGTTTTGTTTTATTTTGCTTTTTTTGCCTGTAAGTACTTCTTAAAATCTTTCCTAATGTTTTCTATTTTTTTCTAAATTGATTTTTTCACCAGGACTCTGATTCATATGAAAAATACACGCAACTAAAACTCAAATTAAGCTAGTGATATCTATTGGCTAGAATATCTGAAGAAAGTAGAATTGGGACTGGCCTGAGAGAATTCTGGAATTGGTTAAGTGAAATGCCACTGGGCTTTCCCCTTCATCTGACATAGCTGCTTGTCTCCAGGTACCAAATCACTCTCTCAAAACAATCTCTCCTGTGAAGTGGGTTATTGCTGCAGGCTCTTTTACTTTTACATTCTTTTAGTGCTGTGACTCTTACTTGAAAAGGTTGTTGTTTTCTTTCACAGCACCAGCTAAAGAATATCAGGGAAGGAATCCACATGGCCCAGATTGGGTCTTGTGTTCATTCTTTAGATTGAATATACTGGTGAAGGAGAAGAATGAGGTTCTGAGATAGCTCAAAATTGAATCAGGCTCCTAGTCCCAAATCTAGCAGATTTTACTGTATTGTAGTAACTACAGACATGGCCACTTGGCAAAATATAATCGTCATGGTCATACTAATTTGTAACTACCACAACAATAGGGTAAATTCTACCAATTTGTTACTTCTCAGTACCTCACTACAACATTGCTGTTAAAAAATAAAAATCAATCTTCTAGACTTTGTTTTACATTTCACTTAAGGCACCCTTCTTACACCTTAAATGCTGCTATGTAGTTCTCATTTAACTTATTATATCCTTAAGTAATATTAGTAAAAATGCTCTATGAGCAGTTCCTGGGTGCTTCAATGATCAGGCCTCTCTTCTTTCCCATACTTCAAATTTATAGTCTTAAGCAGGAAGCACTTCTGAATACACAGAAAAAGAATACATTTCTAAATATTATAGTGAACATTTTTGTCTGTCAGCATCTAGTCCACCTTATTTTGAGAGTTTCCAATTCTCAGTACAGTGAGAACCTACTTTCAATGAAATCAACCCAGAGGAAGGAAAGCCAAGAGATAGAGAGAGGTATCCTACGTCTAAAATTATTCCTAAGCTAAGCTCTGAAAACCCATTACCTGTTCTTTGTAGCTTATAGAGATTGCATTCCTATTTGCTAGGGCTAATTTTATCTTTGTCTTCCTTTGTTTACAACTAAAATAATTTAACTGAAATACATAATCACTCAGTTGTACTAATATTTGGGGGAGAATTATTTTCAAAATAAGTTATAAATTAAGTTCACTGAAACTGAAGGCATGTCAATATTTAGAACAATGAACTCAGAACAAAGTATTATAATAATTTGCATGGTATACTAAAAATGTTTTAATTAAACTCATAAAGAATCTATTAATATATGATAAAAATCTTCAAAATGAAAATAACTTTCTAAGGAAAAATATTTATATATTTAACATTAGAAACTGACGATCTAAAGAGAAGCATGTTAAAACATTATACTAAAGCAATTTCTTCATGTATAAAGATTCAATATCAAATAGAGTGCTTTCAGGTAAATTGTTGCACAATTATCTGTCTAATATCATTAGGATGGAAATGTTCTTTGAGAGCTCCAGTTTGTACAGGTCAACTTATCCAAAGGTAGTCATGTGACTACAGCAATACAAAACACAAGGCCTGAGTTATTTGGGTAATCACTTTGAATACTGCTCTGCCTATCCTAATTAATATTCAGCGACATTCACATCATTTCCCTAGCTTGCAATCAGTTAAAATATAATGTCCACCAAGCAGACCACTCAAGGAGATGAAGAACACTACATTTTCTTAAGCACTCCCAACATATTGTTGGAGCAATTTCATTAGGTCTTAGACTTTCATTTTAAGAAACTCCAACTTCAAGTTTTCACAGCCACTGACTCTTTGTAGCTTCAGAGAGAGAGAAGTGTGTTGCAATGCATTACAATAGGCAAACCTAAGAAGGATAAATGGATTGAGTACTACTGCCAGTTAATCACTTTGAGAAAATAGCCTTCACTTATAGCAAGAATAAACGAGGTTGGCAAAAAGTTATTTCTGACGAAAGCGGTCTGAAGACTTGAGGCCAAGCCAAGACAACTAAGGGTAAACCTTTATATTTGGTAAATAAAATCCCTCAATTTCAGATAAAGAATTCATGGTTATTTCCTCAAAATCTTCCATTTGCCTTTTCACAGGTCAAATTTGTCTTTCTAGTTGGAGCAATAAGAAAAAAAAAAGACTGCATGGTATTTAAATTAATTATGAAGCTAGCAACTGCTTCTATATTATTTTAGATGGAAGAGATGAGATTTTTCCTTAGGACATCTTGACTTACATGCACAATTGAGACCTACCAGAGTCCACACAAACCCCTAGAAAGTTGCACATAGGTTCATCACCTTTACAACCCCCCAACACCTACATACATACACACACTATTCCTTAAACATGGATACTAGGAAGTATTCATCTATATATCAACTATATTTATATGGCAATGCTCTGGGTTCAATTCCCAGTGCTACAAAGAAAAAAAAATGAGGCTTTATTCATGACTTGGAATGAACAAAGGATTTTATGCGTGAACCGAGAAATAAGGTGTCTGTGCTTTTTAACAACCCATGGGAGGTGGACAACTTTAAACAAACAGGTTTATAGTTATGGAAGAGGACAAAAACGGGATTGCTTTAATGAATATTTCCTGTAGTTTTTTTTTTTCTTGTTCCAAGTACTTTTTTTCCACTTAAAGTCAATCTCTAATAATATGAAAATTAAAACCTTGATCTGAGAAAGCAACATTTTAATAAATGTAACACTTAGATTTAGAAGACATGGAAGACTTGAATATCCAAAATGCCCTTTAGAACTCCACTATGTCACCCTTGCCTCCACTATCTGTCTCCCATTTCTTGGCTGAGAAAGATAACAAGTCCCATTTTGTCACCATTATTTTTTGACAGGGAATCAACCTCCAAATTCAACATAGTCTACTGGGAAGAGATAGTGAAATGAAGAGCAAAAATAGTGAAAAGAAGCAGCCAAGAAAAAAATATTTGCAGGTCTTTGTTTAAAAAATATAAAAATAGGGTTGGGGTTGTGGCTTGCCTCACAGGTATGAGGCACTGGGTTCGATCCTCAGCACCACATAAAATAAATAAAGGTACTGCATTAAATACAACTAAAAAATGTATAATTTTTTAAAATGTAAAATATCTACAAAATAATCATTGAAATAGATTTTGAAAACACTAGACCAAGGAAAGTATAATATATTTTTAGATCACATTGATTATTTACCTGTATTAATTTCATAGAGGTTACTATTCCAATATGCTAGTTGGTAATCTTAAGAGTTTTCTAGTTGACTAATGCAAAAACTAAGATGCAGTATGTTAAACAATTTAAATTATTTATGCATAGTATAGAAAGTAGTCAATTTTTTTGAGGAATAAGAATGTTGAGTGAAACTGAAATGTGTCCACTCTCAAACCCAGAGTCTTATTTCACCAAGGTCTTCAGGAAGATACAAGTGATGTGAGCATACAAACACAGAAGTGCCTTATTGACTTTAGTCCAGGAATGCTGGTAGGATGAAATGCAACTTAATTTTTTTTCCTAATCTCCATGGGACCTTAAGGTTCCAGAATACAGTCAACCACCAGAAAAAATGTAGACATTGTTATCACAACAGGTAACAGAGAAAGCATGGTAATCAGCTGCCAAAGGATTCCCCAACTTGCAGAGATCTCTATGATTAATTAATCATAAGATACATTGAGTCTTATTTAATTTGCATAATCAAATACAGAGAAAAACCAAAACAAAACTTTACACCTGCCTTAAGACAACATGAAAAAGAGTCACAGTTTATCACCCCATTTCTAATCCTGAGTCAGTCTCCAAGCTCAGGACAATCGGTCTGCAATACCACTGAGGTCTTTCCTGTAATACAGCATGAAAGCACTTTGTATCTCTTTGTAGGCTTATCAAAGTGACTTATAGTGATTAACCTGAGTCATGGGGTGATGAAACAGGAAATCCAAATATTTCAGGTGCAATTGTAAAAGACATTGATTAACACTATTTTTTAAAGACACAGTTGTCACTATAGTCTAGAGTAGGAATATACAGTGCTCAGATTTCAAGGGAAGTTTCAATGTGAATCTATATTATGTAATAGAGAATCCCAGATATTTGCATATGTATGTTTGAATAAATGCATACCTACTCATACAATATGAGAATCTTAACATTGGTAATATGTTATTTTAGAAATTTTCAAGTAGAAGCCTCTGAACCTCCTATTTTCCTGCCAAAATATTGAATAAAACATCCCTAAAGGGAGAGCAGAAATTAGAACCGCCATGAATGAATCAAAATAAGCAGAAGTGGCAACTGTCAGAGCATCACTATCCAGTTCTTCATTTTGGTCAGCAGACAATGTTTATGGGACTTGGAGAAGGACAGAAGATTACCATAACCTTAATGAGGCAATGGCTCCAACTGTTTCTGCTGTTACAGATGTATTTTCTTAACTCTTAGCATTCAGTATTCGTATATTGATTTTGTGAATGCATTTTTCTCCACATCAACAAATTGAGACAACCAACCAGAAATAGTTTGCAATTACCCTGGGATATGTTTTCCTAGTCTGCCTCCCTTTCCCAGCTCTCCCTGAACTTTTCTCTGTTTGCTTTAATTTCCTGCCCTAACAAAATGCTCTCCTTTTCTCTAGGAAAAAGAAAGGTAATCCTCTGCAATGAAAAGGGACATAGTTTGTAGAATATTTTTTTAATATTCATATTTTAGTTGTAGTTGGACACAATACCTTTATTTTATTGATTTATATGTGGTGCTGAGGATTGAACCCAGGACCCTGCATGTGCTAGGCAAAAACTTTACCGCTGAGCCACAACCCTAGCCCTGTAGAATATTTTTAAGAGAGGGGAGAAACATAACTGTGGGGAAATGAATGCTTCAGACTAATTTTAGAATCTCTGTTTAACTTGGAATTATTGTGTTTAGTTCAGCAGAAATGAATGATCCTTAAATATTCTAGATGTTGAGGATGGCAACATAAGTCAATGCCAGATCCTTATCTAAGAAGTTTGAATTATGGCAAGGAACATAGAGACATAACCTTCATCCTACAAACACTGAGTGTCTACTCTACCAGGAACTATGGTACCTATTAGGCATATAGAGTTTTGAGAAAGTAGACATGGTTGAGAAAATATTATATGATTCCACTCACATGATATAAATCGAATAGGTAAATTCATGGAGATAGAAATTATAATGGTGGTTGCCAGAGGTTGGAGGGGACTTGTTTAATATGTATGGAGTTTTAGTTTGGGAAGATGAAAATATTCTTGAGATAGGTGGTCCTGATGGTTGCCCAATTATGTGAATGCACTTAGTTCCATTGAACTAGAGGCTTCAAAAGGGACAAAATGTTAAATTTTTGTTATGTGTATTTTGCCACAAAAAGAGTATGTAGATCTAAAATTCAGAATAGTAGGATAGAGATGTAATTAAAAGTGTCACCATTGTATCTATGACAAACGGAGGCGTGCAAAGTGACCTATTTTGAATGTAGAATGGAAGGAAAAGAGTAGAGAACTAAACCTGATGAAATCAAATATTGGTTATACTGAGGAAGAGTGGTTTTCAAAAGGGACAAAGCAGATATGTGTAGAGATATGAGATAAAAAAAAAAAAGAGTAATGCCAGGGCAGTTTAGGGGAGAATATATTTTAAGGAGCACATATCCCTAGTGTTTCATTGCTACTCAAATCTCTCTTGGTGGAAGGATTCCATTTTTCACTTATCCTAAAGGCTCCTCCTGGGGTTATAATGCTATAGCAGTTCAGTTTTGCTGTAAGGAAAAGCTCTCTATAATTTCAGTTCCAGCTTTTCTTTTTTTCTATTTAATTTATCATAGGAAATTCCCTATCAGGCCACAGATGCAATCTGAAGAAAGGAAAAAGCAAGGCAGGAGTAAGGTATTTTGGATGTATGAGTTATCTGCTTATGTGAATTACTTAGGCCTTTAGAACCTGCTCCAAGCTCAATGTTGTATATATGTCTTTTCACTTGATATTTAAGGGTTTCTGAGTATACCAGACTTGATAGCTAAATGAAGCAGAATGTACTGATATCCTGATGAGAAGCTGGAGTCAAATAATCCAATGGTTCCCTGGACCAGAAATTAAGTCTTTGTAAAATGATACAGAACTTCTTCAAAAGAACAAAATAAACGTGCTATTGCAGGACTAATTTTGCTACCAAAGTGTTATGGCTCAGACATGAGGTATCCATCAAAAGTTCATGTGTGAGAAAATGCAAGAAAGTTCAGAGGTGAAATGACTGGGTTTCAGAGAGCCTTAATCTAATCAGTGCATTGCTCCACTGATTGGGTTAACTGGGTGGTAACTATAGGCAGGTAGGGTGTGGCTAGAGGAAGTGGGTCACTATGGGCATGCCCATGGGATTTATATTTTGTTCATGGTGAGGGAAAGTAATTCTTTCTGTTCATTCTGATTATTATGTCTTGAGCTGCTTTCCTCCACCACACCCTTCCATCATGATATTCTGCCTCATCTTGGGCCAGAGCAATGGAGCCTGTGGTCCGTAGACTGAGACATTTGAAAATGCGAGTTCCAAATACACTTGTACTCCTCTAAAATTGTTCTTGTTGGGTCTTTTGATGGCAGCAACAGAAAAACTGACTAAAATAGAAAGTCTTAGGTCCTGTTCCATGATTTTTCTCACATGGTTTACAATAGGCTAGATTACATATACCCACCTGCTTCTGACCCTTCAAGTTCCACAGCATATACTGTTTTATTAGAGTTAGCTGACAGAGTTACTCTTCCTGTACCTTTGACCAGCTAAAGAGGCTTTGTCAGGTCTGATCTAAGATAAACAGGTTCTTGCTTTGTCTGGTAAATATATCTAAGTGGAAAAACATAACGTGGTATATTTTCCATATATATCAAGAAATCTCCTAACATGTTTAGTAGTAAGGAAACCAAGAGCATAAATGTATAAATATTTCCTTTTTTTGTACCAGATCAATGAAACTCCAGAAAAAATTTCCTGAAGTAGTAAAATGCTGTTGCTCTCTCAATACCTGGCACCATATTCAGGCATTTAGAGTGTCCTTTGTTTCTTTCTTCCTAGATCCTACTGCAAGAAGTCATTATAGTAACCTGTAGGAGGATGAGTTAGTCAGGGTCCCTGTGGTCTAAACAGTGGTGCACAGCCTAAGAGATGGCAATATTTCTATGGTGGGACTGTGAAAGTTTGCTCCTGCCCTGCAAATCCCAGGATAATAAAACCATTCTACAGTGTAGTTGAGTTAGGGAAAATAAACTTCATAAAGCATGTCAACCACTGCCGCAGTTGTGCAGGATCTTAATAGCAGTGTTAAAGTAAGCATGGGTATGAATGTGTATGAGAAAAATCAATAAAACACTCTGTAAATCACTGTTCTCCTTTTGCACAAAGTTGGAGGTAAACAATAAGAAGAAAAAAATCTCCTATGTACTGAAAATTATATTCACTGAAGCCTGGCCTTCCCTTTTAATATTTTTTTCCCTACACTTCACAGGCTATCTATCCCCTTCTTTGTTTTTCTGCCCATCCAATTCCCAGTGTAGAATTTTTCTTGGAAACAGGGAAGTCTCAAAACTCAAGCATTTAAGGAAGTTACAGAACTCGCTAATTGACTTCCATGCATTGTCTCAGCCAAAAACTGGTACTTTAATGCTTCCATTGTTAAGTGAAAATCTGTGTCCTCTAAAAGAGGAATTTCAGGCATTGCCAAGCAAGTGGAAATACATTTTGATAAGTTAAAATATGTGAATACTCTTTGCATATGAAAACTTGATTTAGTCAGTTTTAAGTGATTGGAAAGATGAAACCAGTAAGGTCAATCTTCATTCTTGTTCACCTAGAAACATAACCTGGGAGATGCTGTTAAAGGATGTTATTAAAGGATGGCTTTGCTGAAGACTGGACACAATATAAAGCTGAAGAAAAAGCAAGAAGCTTCCCTGAACAAAGATTAGTAAACAAAGAAAGGGTTCTGTCTTTGAGATATCTATAGTTTGGCTAGTGCTCTTCAGGTGGGCTAATGGAGTAGCCCTTGAACTCAGCACTGAATAAAGGGAACAACTGAATATTCTGTGAAAGGAAATCTAAAAATGACATATCAATTTATAGCAAAGGAAGAAATCACACACACACACACACACACACACACACACACCCCATATCAGTAAGCAGAATCAGTGAGTCAACACAGGCTTTTCAAAAGAAGTAAGAGTATAAAGAGGATTGAGTAGTGGCAAAAGCAGAGATAATATAAGAGTAGAGACAGGGAAAATTCTGGCATAATGCACTATCCCTAGATTGTAAAACACTAGGTCGCTTCTCTTCTATAGGATAACAATCAGGTCATTAGAACATCATTCATGTTCTTGAGGTATTTCACTCTAAAACTGAATTCTATTAACTAAAATAAATCAAGGTAAAAACAAATCCAATTCAATCAGATTAATCATCTATTGTACAATTTACAAAGGAAAAATATATCAGTTAGTAGCAATGTATCAAAATGAGCTGTATATTTACCTAATGTTACTAGATTAAAATTATAGTTATCTGAAATAGTATAACAATTCTATAAACCATTTGTTATTAAAAGTATCTTTAGGAATGGTCCACATTTTAAGTAATACTCTCTAAATATTTCTGGACCCAATTTTCTTATTATCAGTAGTCTAGATATATCCCTGTTCAGATATTATGTATTTTCTAGTATAAAATTGCCAAAATGTATACTTATGCTCCGAAAACTTACTATGCAACTAACATATCACAGAAATTCAGAGAATTATTTATGGTCCTATCAGCCACTCGACCAGCATGCTAGCTTCGTACTAGAGGTTTGAAGCATAGAAGTTAACTAGTGAGATCAAAATAAACACACATAAACTCAAATTACCTTTTTCTTTGACCAGGTCTGAGACAGCTCTCCCTCTGGCTCCTGCCTCGAGCCACCCGGTGGGGCAACGAGGTTACACGAGAGACTATCAGGAGAGAGAGAGAGAGAGAGAGAGAGAGAGAGAGAGAGAGAGAGAGAGCACGCCTTTTATTGGGGAACAAGAAATTCAGGGGAAAATTCCATCCAATGAAGGTCGAGGGGGACAGCATTCCAAGGTCAGGGTCAGTGATTGGTCTCAGGGTCAATGGTCAGTCACACCGCCACAGGGATGGGCTCTCACACCTAGAAAGGGTGGGGATTAGTTCTGACACAGTTTAGCCGGAATGCCTCACACCCAGTCAGGGAGGTGCCCAATCACGTGGGAGAATGGCTTCCCACAGTCCCAGAATACCACAATAAAACTGTGTCACATTTCAGGTAGAGGCGTTAATTTTAAAATCCAAACACTTAAAAAATCTTTTTCTAAGGTCAAACTCATGGTATATTTAGTAAATTAATTCTAAGAATGATCTCTGAATACATGAATTTCTTATGAAATTGGGTAAGAGAAAGACAAATATTGAAAATGATATATGAGAAAGCAAAATTTAATAATTTGTTGTAAAGCTATCCAATAAAGATGGATTATTGCCTTCCACTTTAGAGTGCTCATTTTATCTGGTTTTAGATATTCTGGAAAAACTTTCTTGTCATTATATAATGGGTAAACACCTCAACTTTGTCAATAAAATTAATTTATATAATGGAATTACATTTTTGTAGTTACAGATAATAAACAATAAATTCCCATATAACAAAAGATTATAGGTCATTGTGATTCAGGTCAACACAAGTTCCTAACACTGGCAAAATGAATATTTTTATATGTTTTTGGGGCCACCAACACTCTTCCTAGAGTGCTTTATTTAGAGAAAGAAGACTGTATTTCTAAAGAAAAAATCCTGTAAAGTTTTATGTGCTTTATATTGACTCTTTGTCTTTCTGACATATTTAATAGTTTCTGTTAAAGCCACAAGATATTGAGTTAGGTCACTCTTCCATTTGAATAAATTTTTAAAGCTTTAGTCTTTAAGAACTAGAAGGAACTAGCAGCTATTATAATGAGACCCAGCCACACCTCATATGTAACATGTAAAAGTTTGTCCAAAGATCATTATAAACATATCCAAGACTTCTTCGAAATTGAAGTCTTCAGAAAAGATTTTAGTAGGTGAACATTGAATCGTTATATAAAATTTTGTCCTTCTAGTTTTGAGCATTCCTAACTCAAATTTCGATTTCAGATTGACAAAGCTTTCTTTTAATGACATGCAACAAAAGGGGAAAAAAACTGGTTTTATCTGTGCTTATTTGCCAGTGGTCATTGTTGAGCTTCAAATGCTTTTCCCACTGTTTGCTTTCTACCATTGTGCTCTAGATTAATCATTCAATGGGAGTGAAGAGGAGTATGACAACAGTGATATTTAACCCATCTTCCAACAAGATACTGAAGTGAATAAATTAGCTTGCCATGACTTTAGATTTGGTTTCACTTTCCAAATCAGGCTTCTATACAATTCTTAAAATTGTATTTATTGTTTTATTTAGTAGTTTCATTAGCATATGCTGTAGCAACAAAACTCTCCCAATAGTCAGCTTCTAGATACCCTGTGGCTATTAATGTTCATGCTCCTACCAGATCCCTGAAATCACTTTTTGCACCACCCACATTCATTTCCCTTTCAAGCACCAGTACCAGTTTGCAGTTACTCTATCCTTAAGCTATTGAAGCTGCATTTGCCACCAAGTACAGTTATTTTAAAACATTTGGTAATTAATGTTCCCATATCCAGTGTAACCATTAACCAATGATTATCAGGATAAGAATATGATATTCTAGATTCGTGCCTGGAATAAAGATAACTCTGAGGCATAACCTACTCTCCTGTGTTCCCCAAGAGGATCAGGCTGAAGCTACCCTTTGGGGAATTTTCACATGGGATTGCACCTTTCCTTGGTTTCTTCTTTTCATTCCAAAATTCCCTTGGACCATTTCTTTAAATTATCCAAATGTACGTCCTCATCCAGGAGTATACCTCTAACTTAAGATACACCTACTTTAGAGACCTTGCTGTCATGCCAAAATATTGCCACCTGGTCACAACAGTAAGAATATCATTGTTGTTCTCTGCATCCACTGGAAGGCCTTTTATTGAACACCTACTCCATAGCAGGCACTGAGATAATGAGAGAGATGCAAAGACAATGCCGTTGTGTCTACCCTCAAAGAATAAATGATGTCTTCAGCAAAAAGAAATGACAGCAAATATGAACAGAAGTAATATCTACATACCTGTGCTGTTAAGAAGCAAAAGGGAGGGGGCTGGGGTTGTGGCTCAGCGGTAGAGTACTCACCTACCATGGGCAAGGCCCTGGGTTCAATCCTCAGCACCGCATAATAATTAATTAATTAATTAATGAAAGATATTGTATCCAACTACAAATAAAAAATAAATATTAAAAAAAGAAGTGGGGCTGGGGTTATGGCTCAGTGGTAGAAAGCTCGCCTAGCACAGGCAGGGCCCTGGATTCAATCCTCAACACTGCATAAAAATAAATAAAATAAAGGCATTTAAAAAAAGAAGCAAAAGGGAAACAGTATATGGAAGAAAGCAGTTTTCTGAGCATCAGAGCCACAGGATCTATCATCTAAGACCCGTCAGATATTTACAGGTCCCATCTCAACATGTTTTATCATTGGAAAAGGCTAAAGCAGAATTTTATATGTATTAAAACACAACCAATTGTTGCAGGCTTGAATTGCTTATACTCAGTGAAAGCAGAGTGCAGAATGGCACAAAGAGGTGAAGACAATAAAAAGAAAAGCTGAGACTAGTCCAGAGACTGATAACAAAATTCCCTTAATGAATGCAGAGGCACAAATACACTGTATTTAAGACATTCAAAATGCAATAGTGAATCCTATATTCAGTGAAATCATGTATCAGTAATATAGGTTAAAAATAAAAAAATCAATTTCATATGGCTTGGCTTAATATAATGTACTATGTGGTAGAATATTTTTTAAATGAACTAAATATATATAATTGTATGGAACATCAAGTCCAAGATACTCATTTACACAGATATGAATTCTTACCCTTGATTATATTGTTTTCAGCATTTTAATGATGCAAAGCTCACTTACTTGTCATGTTATTAATCATATATAGACTTGCACAATTACAAACATGGTGACTTTCTTTCTTATTTTGGTCCTGGGAACTGAACCACTAAACAACATCCCCAGCCCTTTTCATACTTTATTTTATTTTGAAACAGAGTCTCACTACGTTGCTGAGGCTGGCCTTGAACTTGAAACCTCCTGCCTCAGCCTCCTGAGCTTCTGGGATCACAGGTGTATGCAACCACACATGGCTCAAACATGGTAACTTTTCACTGACTAATCTTATTTATAATATTGTGAGGTACCACGCTATAGGCCTCTTTATATTTTTCTTCTTAGAATGACAATTCATGTTTACTTTAACATCCCCTTTATAATAGTACCCTTTTGATCAACATTCTCTTGAATCATTGTGCCTAATCAGCTCCATTTATTTACTTAAATTTTGATACTGGGGATTAAACCCAGGGGCATTTGGCCACTGAACTATATTCCCAGCCTTTTAAAATTTTATTTGGAGACAGAGTTTCATTAAATTGCTGAAGCTGTCCTTACACTTGAGATTCCCTTGCCTTAGCCTCCCCAGTCTCTGGGATGATAGGCCTGCATCACCTCCAGCACTGATCAGCTTTAGAATGAGATGCAGTATCATCTCTTCAGCACCATTCCTGTGTTTATATGCTATGGTATTTCCTGGGAAAATTAGGATATGATAAAGAAACTTCATGTTTTCCAGTTAATCCCTTATGAATAAATCAAAAAGAGGTTTGTTTTCCAATTCAAACTGAAAAATATATATGTATATGTATATGTATGTGTGTGTGTGTGTGTATATATATATATATATATATATATATATATATATATAAATAATCTAAGTGACTAGAAAAGAAAAGTTTTTTTTTTTTGAGAGAGAGAGAGAGAGAATTTTTTAATATTTATTTTTCAGTTATTGGCGGACACAACATCTTTGTTTGTATGTGGTGCTGAGGATCAAACCCAGGCCGCACACATGCCAGGGAGCGCGCTACCGCTTGAGCCACATCCCCTGCCCGCCTCTATCATTCTTAAGAAAGCAAAACACTAGGGGTTGGCCTCAACAAAAGAATATCTATCAAGAGTTTAACAAAATTTGGGGCACAGAAGTTAATTTGTGGATAACAAAACTTTGTCTCACAAGACAATTTCATTTAATTACTATTCTAAAGAACTGTATAAATCATACAAATAATTATCAAATTTCTTTATCACATTGACATTTTTAGAATAAAATGTACTTGAACAATTATGGGAGGAAACCAGTTAAAGAAAGAATAAAATGGAATGAGAAAAAATACAAATAGATATTCATAACCTCAAAATAATATAACAAGAGAAAAATAACTAGTTACAAATACTGAAATTATTTTTCAACAACACAACAAATACTCATCCTTAAGTCATATAACCAATAAAATAAGAATAAAATCCACATGAGTATGTTAAAATACAATGATATTTAAGCATTGAGAAATCATTCTTCCTTTATAAAAGTCCTTAGTCTTAGTCCCTTAGCTAAAAGTCATATTAGAATATGAGGTTTAATTGAAATGCTATTTAAATAAGCGATATGAAGAAACAGAAGTATATGCCAAATAATATTTTTAAATAATGGAGGGAGAAGTCTAGTTAAAAAGGCTAAATAAAGTTTTTCCTATTCAAAAAATGGAATAAAATTAGTAAATTAATTATTGTTTTTGAGTAGAATGCTATTTTGTATGCACTGCATCAAATTAAATAAAATATGTTTAAATGTAATAGAGAAAGATTTTAGTCACACATGAAGAACCTTTAATTATATAATTGATAAGGATTAGGATTGTCACATCATGATTATTGATATAGCAATCAGATTTATAAATTGTAGATACAAGTTAACCTGACTATCTGACCTCTTCTCTTCATTATTGACATCAACAGATAATGACAAATTAAATTGCTTAACCCTTCTCAGCAAGTCAGTGGCAAATGAAGGACTGGTGAGCTTAACTTCTAGGTTAGGTCTGTGGCCTTGGATATGTTGTTTAAAACTATTTTGTATTTGCTTTATTTTGTTTTACCTTTATACAATGGAGATGATCATATTTGAGCCAAAAGGAAAACTATAGTTTCAAGTAGATATTTAGAAAGCATTTAGCATGATGACCATTTATAATAATTGCTCAAAAAGCAGTGGTTTCTTTTGTTGCTGTATTAATATTATTGCACAGTGCTTTTCCTAAAACATACTGTCCAACATTATAAACAACAACAAATAGGATAATCTAGAACTGTTTTATGAGTCATCTTTCATACAAATGACAAGGTCATAAAACTTCAAAATGTTAAAAGTTGATAATGTTTCCCTGAGAGAAAATGATATCTTAAATGTTGCCAATGAGAAAACGACCACATAAAATATTATTATCTAAGTGTATTCTGTATTCTGATGAGTAACTATATGGAGGCTATATTTTCATTATCATTTGTTATGCTTTTTCAATAATATAAGAAAATTCCTCTATTTGAAACCACAATCAAGGTAAGTCTTATTATCACCCCTATTTTGTTAATGGAGAAAGCCAAGTCTCCAATAAGTGAAATATCTTGTTAATGTTCTCTCTGATGTGTTCATTTTATCTTGCATAAGAAGCCCAGGCTGATGACCAGAAAGATTAAAGAAAAGATATTGTTTTGCTGTGATTCTAAGTTGCTATCCCAATAAACATTTCTCAGAAGAAGAATACAAATGGCCAATAGGTTCATAAAAATTGATCATCACAAGTAATTATAAGAGAAAGGCAAAGAAAAATCACAACAAGATCTCTTACTTACATAGTAAGAATATTTCTTATAAAAAAGACTGCATACAAGTGCTGGCAATGATATAGAGAAGAAACCCTTACATACTTTCAGTGGGAATGTAAATTAGTACAATCATTATGAAATGAAGTATAGAAGTTCCTCAAAAATTAACAATAGAATTGCTGTCTGATCCAGCAATCCCACTACTGGGTATATATCCAGAGGAAATGAAATCAATATGTCCAAGAGACATCTATACCTCCACATTCATTTTAGCACTATTTACAATAAGCCAAGAAATGGAAACAACTTAAATGTCCATCAACTGATGAAATGTGAGACATATACACAGAATACTATTTGGCCATATAAACAGTGAAATCCTGTCAGTTGTAACAATATGGATGGAACTGGAGATCATTATGTTAAGTGAACTAAGTCAGGTACAGAAAGATTGGTACCAAATTATTTCACTCATATGTTAAAACTAAAGAAGTCCATCTCATAGAAGTTGAGAGTAGAATGGTGGTTATCCAAGACTGGGAAAAGAAGAGGAAAAGTATGAATAGGGAAAAGTTGATAAATTGGGTATTCAGTTTTAGTTAGATAAGAGCAAGAACTTCTGGTGATTAAATATACAAATAATAATAAAGTATACATTTCAAAAAAACAGAATAATTTTGAAATTTTTTACCATAAGGTGAAAAAATATGTATGTTTAGCCTTATTTAAATATTATAAAGCATATACTTGTATCAAAATATCACAGGCACCCCATTATATTTTTATGTTTTACATATATATATTTTATGTATTTTTTTACATTTTTAATTATCAGCTAAAAACAAATTTGACTTAAAAATAGAAAGAAAAAAATGAGTATTTTTTATAGGAATAATATTTGGCCATCTCTACAAAATTTAAAAGTATATGTACTTTGACTTAGCAATATTCCCTTAGGAATTCATCAAATGAAAGTACTCAAAGTGTCTATATTACGAACACACTCACATATATAGATTAAGATATATATACAAAAATATATTACCACATTATAGCCTTTATAACCAGCAACTGAAAAATGGTTACATAAATTGGTATTACCTGTACCATGGAATGCTGTGCAGCCACTAGGATGAATGGGATATGGGCTGACATAAGACAATATAAATGATTCATTCATTCATATATTTGGAAAATATTTAAGTTCATACCAAGTTCCAAGCATTAGTGATGCAGCTGTGAACAAGGCAACATGCCTTGCTTTATGGATTTCACAATGTAGTGACAGAAGCAGACATTAAATAGAAAAACAAATATTTAATGTATGTCATATAATGAAATGTCATGACAACTACTATAAAGAAAATAAGAAAGTAGGAACAAAAAAGTATATATTACTCAGTAAAACCAAAGGAAAAAACCAGAACAACTTGGCTACTATAACCCTATTTGTACTAAAAGCAAAGAGAATACACATATGTAATAGCATATGTGTGTATGTTTAAGAGACATTTTTGGAGGATGCTTAAGACACTCAATAGGGGATACTTCTAGAGTATGACTAAGTGTAACTTAGTCACTTGACTAAGTTATAACAAAAATATTAAAATATTAACATTAAATTTTGATTTTTGTGGTATACATTTTGTATATAATGATAAACACATGCACACATTATTTCCCAAATAATAAAACAAAAAATGTAGAGGAAGTCAGATGATTAGATACATGCA
The DNA here is from genome assembly GCF_045843805.1 of Urocitellus parryii. Classification (NCBI taxonomy): domain Eukaryota; kingdom Metazoa; phylum Chordata; class Mammalia; order Rodentia; family Sciuridae; genus Urocitellus; species Urocitellus parryii. The sequence goes on from NC_135547.1 coordinate 110,346,494, forward strand.
ATCTATGAGCAGTAGAATGGGATTTGTTGGTGTGAATATCTATCTGGGTTACACACGTATGCCATCATTAGAAACAGCAGAGCAAGATAATACAGGATTTAAGAACTATTGCAATAATCTGACATCTTATTGTAAAAATATAATAAATGCATTTTTCTTTCATCAATGGACAATTTGATGTAATTTGTGTGTCAGCAAGATCACTTTGCAAGGATCTGGTTTGTAGACCTTGGTGGGCATGAGTCAAATATTATCTACCACTTGATAAGAACAAAGAGTTGAAAATTTGTCTCTTTTTCTATACTTTTAAATTCATTTGTGTGAAAAATATGATGTAGATCATCACATACTCTGTAATTCTCCATTTTTAGCCAGCCTGGTGTATACATTTATGTTATTGACATGATCAACAGAAAGGAGAAAAGGTTTATTTTGGCTTACAGTTTCAGAGGTTTCAGTCTATTGTCAGCTAACTCCTTGCTTTGGTACTGTGATGAGGCTGAACATCATGGTAGAAGATACAGCAGATGAAAGCTGTTCAATTTATAGTGGCTGGAAAGGAGAGAGAGAGAGAGAGAGAGAGAGAGAGAGAGAGAGAGAGAGAGAGAGAGAGAGAAAAGAAGAGAGGAAAGGAGAGGAGAGAGAGACAGAGAGAAAGAAAGAGAGAGAAGATAAAGGGGCCAGGGACAAGATATGAGCCCCAAGGTCATGCCCCAAATAACCTACTTCCTCCAACCATATCCCAACCACCTAAAGTTTCTACCTCTTCCTAAAAGTTCATTCAAATTTTAATCTATTAATCCCTCAAATGGTTTCATCTACTTGGTGAAGTTAGAACCCTCATGATCCAATCACTTCCCAAAAGCCCCAGTGCTGGATATTGTTGCATTGGGGACCAGGTCTTCAACACATGAACTTTTGGAGAACATTCTGTTCCTGGTTACCACAAGCTCATACACATCTCCCAAGGCAAAATTCAGTCTGTCTCCAAAAGTCCCCATAGCTATCAGTTCCAGAACTGCTAAAATGTCCAATTCTAAGTCTCCTCTTAGACTTAAGGCAAACATTCAGCTGTGAGCCCCTCTAAAAATAATAATGCAAGTTACGTGCTTCTAATATACAAAATGGCATAGGGTATGCATTCCCATTCCAAAAAGGTAGAAGGGGGGACATAGAGAAGAGGAATGGCAACAAAGAAAAACACCCACGGGGCAAACATTATATCCTGTAGCTCCACCTCTGGCATCTGGGACACATGATGGTGAGATGAAGGCTCTAAAAGGCTGTATCTACGGCCTTTCCCACCCCATGTTACCTCTCTCTTAGACTGACTTTGCTTTATTTCTGCCTGCAGTTTTCCTTGGTGGACATTCCATGTTCTTGGCATTTCTAAATTCCCCAGGTCTCCACTACAGCTTCAGCTTCCTTCTCATAGTTTCAGACACAACCTCTCAGGAGCTGCCCTCAGGGATTACAACTCTGGGACACACTGTCAGGGCTTGAAGGCCTTCTTTTAAAATCTCAGAGGAAGTTCCCCTGACCCTATGACTCTTGTTTTTCTTGCCTGCAAAACAAGCACTACATGGGTGATACCAAGATGTACTGCCAGCAGAAACAGTAGGTTCTCCTTTGGACCACTGCTGCCTAGGCAGCTGATCAGGGTGAAACAAATTCTGGGAAACAGCTTCCTAGGCAGCCTAATGGGAGCAATGAACCCTAGGACTTTCTTTTCAAAGAAATTCTATCAAACAAGTTTTCATTTTTATGGCCTTTAGATTCACCAATGGATTATTTCCCTGATGAAGTTAGAGCACACATAATACAATCATTACCTAAAAACTTCACCTCTGGACGTTGCTACTTGGGGATCAAGCCTTTAAGTATATGAGGCTTTGGGGTACATTTCAGATCTAAACTCACTCATCTTTTCTCATTTTTTTCCATTGTGTCCTTCATTGCCTATCACAACACACCAAATTATTATATTTTTCTCTCTTGAACCTACAAATTTAGTAGTCTCTCTGGTATGAACAACTTACAACTCAATTGAATTGATACAAAAAAATGATTCTATTTAACAAGTAATTTCCTTCAATTAGATATAGGTTTAAAGATTTTCTTGACTAAGATGGAAACTACAAATCGAGAGCATAAAAGACCATGTCTATTAATATTCCCAAGTGTCATCAAATACTACTGAAATAAGCATTTTTTAAATGAAGGACAAAAATGCATTTCCCTGTGCCAAGCAATTTTTCTGTATTTCTCTGCACATTTACCTGAAACTTCTTTAGATAATATGCACATTTATCATTCTATCAGAATGACTTTTAATATATTAAGGAAAAAAGCTTACAAAATATCACATTTAAGATCCAAATCAAATGATAGCAATTCATTAACTACATGAACCTAACAAGGTTATAGTTCTTCATAAAGCAACTGATTTTATGCTATGAAATATTGTTTAAGTTAAATAGATGGGGGGTTTTCCTCATTTATTTCTAGAAAGTTGTTTTAAGAGAAATGGAGCTAAGAAATTCCTAATTTCCTAAGGGTTTATAAAGGAAATTTAAATCAAGTTTATGGCTGAGGGACAACAGACATAATTGCAATTAATTAAGAAGTAAAAAAATTAAATTCCAACTAAATCATTTAACATATGTCAGAACTTGGTATTAGTTATTGGAATGGAAAGCTGTGGTCATATGTAAGAATCATAAAAAATAATTATAGCTAACCTTCATTGAAACTTCTATTTCTGTTCTCATCCTCTTTTCATAACAAATAAGAATGTTATTATTAACATTAGATGATGGAATATCCAAGGAATTTGAATATAATAGTCCTCCTAACAGGCTTATGATATAGCTACTATTATTTTTATTTTGTAATTAAGGAATGCCTTCAGCACTTTGCCCATCATTTGTCAAAAATTGCATGCTGGAAGTGGAAGAGATTGAATTCACACTGATGGTTAAATGAAGTGTAGGTGGTGTATAGTGAGAGACAGTGAGGCACAAAGCCTTGGAAATTAAATATATAGAGTTGTCAGTAGTAGAAATAAGGTAATCAGAAAAAGAAAAGTTTGACTTTGAGTTTGGGAAATGTTAATTCCATTATGAAAAACTTAATTCTATGTGCTTCTGTTGAAGATGTAGCTGATACATTTGATATAGCTGAAGATATTTTATAAGCAGCTGGAAATGTAAGTATTGATTTAGCATATCATTCAACTGGGCTTGGGAGAGGTTATAGTTTATTTTGAGGAGTGACTGGCATCTTTCAAATAGCATAACTCTCCCCTTTGTTTTATTAGTATGAACATATCAAAATTTACTATAAAATTGCTTGGCACTAAAGTTGTTACAGTCAGATTTCTATTTTCTAAGAGATATGTACTTAAAGCTGAACATTAAGATGAATGTCAAGGAAGAAAAAACAGTCTGAAATGGACTTGTCCATAGTATTGTAAGAAAGACAAGATATAATTGCCTGTAGATATGCAAAATGTGACTTGATTCACAGTTGAAATGAATCTTTGGTGTAACAAGGGGTTTTGTAAAATTGTGCAATGTGTTAAGTGTCCAAAGAACATGCACTTCTTTCATCTTTGCAGTTTGTGGTCATGTTTATTCCAATCTATTATTTATAAATATTGTCTAGAGAAGACCTTTTAAACAAGAGAACATGGATGGGTTAAAAAGGTCCTTATCACAAAAATGTAAGCAAAATGTCATTTCTGTTTGGAATTTTTCTGAGAGGGTTAGTGAGAGTCTCAAACAGATCCAGAATTCTAAACAGTGAAGAATCAAAGTCTTCAAGCAAATAGTTTCTCTACTTTGCTGACATTTTTTTATATCCCTAAGACAGTAGTTTTCAATTTGGATGATTATGTTACCCAGTGGACATTTGGCAAGTGTCTAAGGACACATTTGATTGTGTTAAAATACAGAAGAGGAAATGTACTAGCATTTGGTGGATAGAGGCCACAGAGACTCCTATACATCCTACAATGCACAGTATAGTCTTCCAAAAACAAAGAGGTATGTAACTGGACATGTCAATAATAACAAGATGGGAAACCCTTGCCTTAGTCAATTTAAAGTCCTTGGATAACAAAAAAATAGATAGTCTCTGATATTTTGTTATATGACATATGTGCCAGAGTAGAAAAAATATTTTAACCAGATCATTAATAGATCTAATTCATGTGTGAGTTGTATTATGAGCCATTAATCAGAAACCTATCATTTTACTATTTAAAGTATATGAAAATAAATCTTCCAAATGCTTTCTTTCATCAGTAAAACTGTGGAACCCATTTAAAAATAACTATGCAAACTTAGCTCTATAAATCAAAAACTTTATAAAAAGTGTAGCCACTTTGGCATATCTATGAGTATTCAAGTTTACTAAAAATTAAATGTTAGGTAGAAAGGGGAAACCAGCTATCTATCAATTATTATTTTATCAACTATTCTTCATATTAGAATCATTCAGAGTTGCACAAGATGTATAGCTTCCATTCCCTTGTATTTGGCTCTAGCTAAATAATTTAATTTTTAAATAAATGTATCCTCTTGTTTGTTGTATTCCTTTATATGTAGAACCCTCATCTGCAATTTTATCATTATATTTCTTGACAATTTCATTTATTTTTGAGTATCTCCATTTAACTATGCTTACATTTACTTAAAAACTTTAAAAATATCATTATGTCTATCAAACTGTTATTTCAGTAAGGTAAATAAATATTAAATGAACAATCTTACTTATCAAGCATGCAATTCAATATTAATGTATCTATTAAAGATCATATTGCTGGATGTTTCATATCAACTATTAACTACCACTAAATTAACCTTAAAAGTTCAATTATCTGAAAAAAATTAAAAATCTGTTTCTGTCTACCTAAAACCTTAGTTTCAGGTTTTTTCCTTTTTCTGTGTATATAATTCTATTGATAGTAAGAGAATGCAAAATCAAATTTTAAATTAATATTTGACAGATAACTTTTATATATCCAAAGACATCAACTAGATTGGAGACAGTCATATACATTATTCTTGTCTCATATCTATGAGGTTTTAAGCATATGATGCCACTCTTGTCTCTCATTAATATGACAACAGAAAAACAATCACAATTGAAATGTAAAAATGCCTAGTGTAACACTCCAATTACAGTGTAGGTTACTTTTACTCTGGAAAGACCACATTATGGAATTGAATTTTGCCTATATAATGGGTACTAAATTGCTCTTTTTTCTGTTTTCCTACCTCAACTATGCACACCATTCAGACCAGACAGAATATTTGGTGATTTGCTATTTGGATCTGTCCTTCAGCTTAAGCTCATATCCACCTAAAACCAAATGTATTTCATGACATGTCAAAGTAATGGGTCTCAATTTTACCTTCTGAAAATTGTTGGGATTTTATTTCATGAAGTCTGAAATTCTTTTTTGTTATACCATTATGTTCAATTAAGAGAAGGCTAAGGCATGACCTAAGAATCATTTTTAAAAGACTATTATTTTTGCAAATTATATTTATGATAAAACATAGGAAATTATTCAAGGAAATTTCAACAGCAGAAAATAGAAGTATATATACAAGTTCTAAATTAAAGAAGATAAATAAGTTCTCATTTACTATTTGAATGGATTACATTTGGGATTTATCAAGGTGATTAAGAGTTTGATTTCTGGCCTAATTTCTAAGTCTTTGGATTAACTTTGAGTTTTGTGCAGGGTGAGAGATAAAGGTTAAATTTCATTCTACTACATATGGATTTCCAGTTTTCTCAGCACCATTTGTTGAAGAAGTTACCTTTCTCCATTGTATGTTATTGGTGCTTCCGTCTAGTATGAGGTAACTGTATTTTTCTGGGTTTATCTTTGTGTCTTCTACTCTGTACCAATGTTCTTCATGCCTGTATTGGTGCCAATACCATGCTGTTTTTCTTATTATAGCTCTGTAATATAATTTAATGTCTGGTATTGTGATGCCTCCTGCTTCACTTTTCTCTCTAAAGATTGTTTTGGCTATTCTGGGTCTCTTGTTTTTCCAAATGAATGTCATGACTGCTTTTTCTGTGAAGATCATTGGAATTATTTGCCGCAGTCTGGCTGGGCACAATTCAGGAGCCACTTGTCAAAAGAAACTAACTTTATTTTTAAAACTACAAACGCCAAACAAAACAGCTCCTCAGGAAAAACCCTCAGAGCCCAACTGCCACCACCGGCTTCCACACGCCTCTCCCACACACCAACCACCACCTCCCACAATCCTCCTGCTCTTGAGGCCGATTGGCTAGGTCGCGTGGGCGGAGCCAAAGAAGTCCCCCAATGAGCAGTTCCGTAGTCTGAAGGGCAGGGAAACAGCCCAATGAACATGACCGCAGAGGAGCCAATCAGCTAGATGTTGCTGGGGCCACTGTGAGCCAATCATCAGCTGGCAGTCTGAAGGGCAGGGAAACAGCCCAATGAACATGACTGCAGAGGAGCCAATCAGCTAGATGTTGCTGGGGCCACTGTGAGCCAATCATCAGCTGGCAGCTTGAAGGGCAGGGAAACAGCCCAATGAACATCACCGCAGAGGAGCCAATCAGCTAGATGTTGCTGGGGCCACTGTGAGCCAATCATCAGCCGGCAGCTGGAAGTTTGCTGGCAGCTGGAAGTTTGCTGGGGCCCCTTTGGCTGTGGCTCTCAACATCTCCCCCTCTCTGTTTAAACAACAAGCATGTGGCTTAGGGACCGTGCCTGCCTTAGGTTGTCCAATACTACATATGGTCCTTACCCGTCTTCGGATGAGCTGACCTCAGGGCGTCAGCCTCCTGTCTTAGGTTGGTACCATTGTAATTGGATCTTACCCGTCATTGACTACCGGTCCAGTATACAGCCACACCTGTGGAGAGGTACCAGCCGGGGGGTGAGGTTCTTTGCCTCACCTCTGTTGGCCCCCAAATAGCTGAACGATCATTACAAGCAGAAGGGAGGAAGATATACCAAATCAATACTCCAACACTACCACAAGTCGCTGCACCAACAGATAGTTCACAATGCATACAAGTGAGTTTACAATGCATATAAGTGACACATAGTTTAGGCAAGTTCTGTAAGCGGTTCAGTGATGGCTATTGCAGAAACTGTAGATTAGTTTTATCTTTGTCTTCACCGGCACAGGGATGAAGATAGGAATTCTGGCAATAATGGCTAAAGAAAAAATTATATAACATTCTAGAAGGTACTAAAAGAAAACAATTTTCTTAACAATTTACATTATTTTGAAAAGAATTATTAAATATAATGAAAAGAATAGGTGAAAGTAAACAAACAGATCTGTTAACCTTCTTTTTTGTTTACATATTAAAATAATTCTTAACAGTTATTTACCCAATTTAAATTAAACCATTTAAATCACGTGAATAAAAAAAATTTTTGGATCCATTTTTTTTTATGAGCGCTCAATCATATATGATATATGGACATATGTACATTCAAACATATAACACAAAACACAAGTGTGCACACATAATATAATACATACAACACATAACATAATAGTAAAGGCCATATAACTTTTTACAGTTGAAATCTCCATTGCAATGTTTAAAAACTCAATAGTCAAAAAAGAAAACAAATAGAACTGATCAGCAAAACATTAACCTAGGTCTGTATGAGCTCAAAAAACAAAATAGAACTTCATGATATGGGAAAGGGCAATAATAAAACAGATATTGAAAAAAGCATCCTGGTTCTGTCGCAGATGTAAGGATAGCCAAATTGGAGTTTTGGATATCAGCTATTATTGATTTGAGCCAAATCATCTTCTTTTTGGTCTGTAGAATTTGCTTTAGTTAATCTCTCTGGAATCCAAATTGGCTGCTGTTCTCCCTGTGGAAACACACAAACAGACCCCCGACTCCAGACAATCACTGGGTCAGGATTTTAGTTAATCTCTCCGGAATCCAAATCGGATGCTGTTCTTCCTGTGGAAACATATAAACAGGCCCCCGACTCCAGACAATCACTGGGTCAGGACCTTGGTTAATCTCTCTGGAATCCAAATTGGCTGCTGTTCTTCCTGTGGAAACACACAAACAGACCCCCGACTCCAGACAATTACTGGGTCAGGACCTTTCCATTGTCCTGTTAGAATATCTTTCCAAAGTACCTTGGGCTTATGTACATTTTTTTGACACATATGCCTTTCTGCAGCACTAAGTCCTGATGAATCCAAATTTAAAAAGTTTAGAGTAAAAAGGGTTATTTTAAGTTTATCTTTGGGGAATATATACCCCTTCCCAATTCCGTCTTTTTGCTTTAATAAGTACATTTTAATAGTTTGATGAGCTCTTTCAACTATGCCTTGTCCCTGTGGATTGTATGGGATTCCTGTTATATGAGTAATGCCAAATGATGAACAAAATTGTTTAAAAGAAGTAGACGTATAACCAGGGGCATTATCTGTTTTTAACTGTTTTGGAATGCCCACAGTGGCAAAATTTTGTAAGCAATGAGCTATAACATCTTTAGTTTTTTCTCCGGCATGAAGGGAGCCCATCAAAAATCCAGAAGAAGTATCAACTGTAACATGCAAATATTTTAATTTTCCAAATTCTGGCAAGTGTGTGACGTCCATCTGCCAAATATGGTTAGGTATCAATCCTCTAGGATTGACTCCAAGATTAACTTGTGGTAAAAAGGTCACACAATTTTGACATTATTTTATTATTTGTCTAGCTTGCTTCTTAGTTATTTTAAAACGCTTTTGTAAAGTATTAGCATTGACATGGAACCTTTTATGAAAATTTATAGCTTCTTCTAGTATAGAGAAAATATGTACGTCATGTGTAGTTTTATCTGCTAAATCATTGCCCAAACTAAGGGCTCCAGGCAATCCTGTATGTGCCCTGATATGTCCTATAAAGAATGGATCTTTTCTGTCCCAGATTAAACTTTGTATAGTGGAAAACAAAGAGAAAACAGTAGAAGAAGGGGAAATCCTACCAGCATCTTCAAGGGATACTATAGCATTAACTATATACTGACTATCAGAAAATAAATTAAATACAGAATCTTTAAACATCACAAAAGTTTGTAATACTGCATTAAGCTCTACCTTTTGAGCTGATTGTTTGGGTACTAAAAATGTAAAAGTTCGATCAGGTGTAACTATTGCTGCTGTACCATTATTTGACCCATCAGTGAATATATTTGGAGCATTCATGATAGGTGTTTTTCTTGTCATTTTTGGAAAAATTACAGGATGCAATGACCAAAAAGACAATAAAGGATTAGATGGTAAGTGGTTATCAAATGAAACATTAGATTTGCACATGATTATTGCCCAAGTATTTAACTCATTAGCTAATTCATCAATTTGATTCATAGTATATGGAGTAATAATTTTATTAGGAGAAATTCCAAACACTGCCTTTGCTGTTTTTATTCCTTTGAGTATTAATTGTCCTACAGCCTCAGGATACCTAGTAAGAATAGTGTTAGGAGAATAAGATAAATGTATCCATAATAATGGACCTTCTTGCCAAAATACTCCTGTAGGAATATTTTTTGTTGATAGTACAATAAATAATAAAGGCAAACTTATATCAATTCTATCCAAATGCATATTTTCCATATATGTTTCAATGATTTTTAATGCCTTTCTTGCTTCAGGCGTCAACATTCGGGGTGAATTTGGATCTGATGGACCTTTTAGGATATCAAATAAAGGTCCCAATTCTCCTGTTGGAATACCTAGATAAGGCCTTATCCAATTTATGTCTCCTAATAACTTTTGAAAGTCATTAAGTGATTTGAGTTGATCTACTCGTATTTGAATTTTTGGTGGACGGACCATGGTTGAGGATAATAGAACTCCCAAATACTTAATTGGAAAATTTAATTGTACTTTATCTATTGCTATCTCTAGATTATAATTTTTTAATAAGTTTGTAAGTGTGGCATAACATTCTAGCAATGTGTTTTTAGCTTTGTGTGCTAATAATATGTCATCCATATAGTGAAATATTTGTAGCTCAGGATTTTGATTTCTAAGTGGCTGGATTACTCTGTTAACATAAATTTGACACATAGTTGGGCTGTTAGCCATCCCTTGAGGGAGTACTTTCCATTCATATCTCTGATCAGGACCTTCATGATTTAGTGCAGGGATAGTAAATGCAAAACGTGGACTATCCTCAGGATGAATTGGAATTGAAAAAAAAACAATCTTTAATATCTATAACTAAAACATACCAAGTTTTTGGCAAAGCAGACAACTGAGGAATCCCCGATTGAGCAGGTCCCATAATGACCATTTCATTATTAATGGCTCTTAAATCTTGCAATAATCTCCATTTACCAGATTTCTTTTTGATGACAAAAATGGGAGTATTATGGGGAGATACAGAAGGTTGTATATGTCCTTCCACTAATTGTTGTTTGATCAGATCATGGGCTACTTGTATCTTTTCTTTAGTCAAGGGCCACTGAGGAACCCATACTGGTCTTTCTGATTTCCAGGTAATTTTTATTGTCTCAGTGGCCCTTTGTGAAAATCCAACCCATGTCTGTCTGTTCCTTGATTTATTTGTATTGGTGCTGCTATACCTTGTTCTTGTTTTTCTAATCTTTTTCCTTTCCTAAAACCTTGTCTAGCCATAATAGTGGGTGCATTTTGATTGATATTATTTGTTAATGTTAAACCTAATTGATCTAAGACATCTCGTCCCCATAAATTTACAGGAAGATGATCCAATACATATGGCTGTATAGTTCCTTCACATCCTTCAGGATCCTTCCAATCTAATACCATTGCACTTTTATCGGGATTATTCGCCACTCCTAGGCCTCGAAGCGTTTGAGTGGCTTGTTGTAATGGCCAATGTTTTGGCCATTCTTGACGAGAGATAATGCTAAGGTCTGCACCTGTATCCAGTAACCCATTAAATTCATGTCCTTGAATATTTAGTTTTAGCATGGGGCGAGAATCTAAATTTAAAGAAAGCATAGCCCAATCTACACCTGTGGAGCCTAATCCCTTGGAACCTCTTTCTACATCATGACTGGAAAATTTATCATGTAGGCATGGTATTATTAGTAACTGTGCTATTCTATCTCCTGGTGAAATTACTGATATACCTTTTGGAGAACTGGCTATAATTTTTATTTCACCTTCATAATCGGGATCAATTACCCCAGGACTTATCAAAAGTCCTTTTAGAGTAGAAGAGCTGCGTCCCAATAATAAGCCTACTGTTCCTTTGGGAAGAGGTCCTTTCACCCCTGTGGGAATGATTTGAACTCCCATCTCTGGAGTTAGTACTGATTTGGCGGAGGCGCAGATGTCCAACCCTGCGCTCCCTCTAGTCTGTCTGAGGAGGGATCTGATGCCCTGGGCACTACCCTGATGGAGTTGCTGGGGTTGCTGGGTTCCTCCAGAGCTCCGTATATTTGTGGTTTGGGGCCCCGGAGCATTGGGGCCCCCTGTCCGTTTTTTGGCAACGGAGCCCGATGCCTTTGTCCACGATATTGTGGATAAAAACCTTGTCCTTGCTCGTTTTTTGATAATGGAGTACCCTCTATGGTGGTTTGAGAACGGCATTCATTAGCCCAATGTCTCCCTCTACGGCATCGTGGGCAAATATGCGGTATTCTATTCCTTTGATACCTAGTATTGTTAAACCCTCCTCCTATGGGGCAATTCCTTTTAAAATGTCCTGCTTGTTGACAATTGTAGCATGTTCTTGGCCCGGCATCTAAAGCCTGTTTTACTGCAGCTGCCACAATTTGCCCTTGTTCATTAATGTCTCTGGCATCTAAAGCCTGTTTTACTGGAGCTGCCACAATTTGCCCTTGTTCATTAATGTCTCTGGCATCTAAAGCCTGTTTTACTGCAGCTGCCATGACTTGCTCTTGTTCATTAATGTCTCTACACAATTTAATATATTTGTTTAAATCTTCCTGTTTCCATGGTCTAATGATATCTCTGCACCAACGATTCGCTTGGTCATAAGCCAGTTGTTTTATTAATGGCATTGCTTGTTCTGTATTCCCAAAAACTCTGGTAGCTGTTTGAATAAGCCTATCTACAAATTCAGCATAAGGTTCATTAGCTCCTTGTATTATCTTAGATAATTGACCTTGTAAACCTCCATGTCCTTGTAAAGTCTTCCATGCCTTAAGTGCATCTACAGCAATTTGTGCGTATACACCAGGATCATATGCAAGTTGTTGCTGCCGATCCTCATAAGGTCCCTTTCCTAACAACATATCTAGATTTCTCTGAGGATAACCAGCTGCTGCATTTCCCATAGCCGTCTCCTTGCAAAATTCCTCATTAGCTACCTTCCATAACAGGTATTGTCCTCCAGTTAGCACAGCTTTACACATATTAGCCCAATCTGCTGGAGTCATGTTTAAGTTGGTAATGGATTCGATCAAGCTTACAGTGAAGGGTGCTTGAGGACCATAGGTTGTTACAGCCTCTTTTAGCTCCTTCACTGTTTTGTAAAATAAACCCTGGTGAATTCGCTGCCCTCCTACCTCAAATACAGGGCATACTTGAGATCCTGTCTCAGGATCCCAACTATCAACTGCGGGGGTTGGGAGCCTCCTAGAATATGGAGGTGGTGCTGTTGGTTGGAGACTTTCACTCTCTAATAGAAAGATGTTATTAACAGTCTCCTGTTGTAACTTTTCCCCTGATGGCTTTTGCTGCTCTAAACTTCCTTCCTCTACCTTTGTCTGAACTGAAGGCTTTGGACTAAGCAAACCAGATATGTTCGCCCACAATGTCAATGTGCCAACTGGCAGAGTCCCTGGGTTGTACTTTTCTATTCTTTTTAAATCTTCACCATGATGGTTCCATTGTGATATATCTAACAACTCCTCCTTAAAAAGCCATGGGCTATATTTTTGTATTGTATCAACGTATGCCCTGAGTATTCTTGATTTTACTGAGATGCCTCCTTCGTCTAACAATTTACTTAACACTCTTTCGGTTTGTTTTTTACTAATTGCTGATCCCGTATTTCTACTATAATACAACCCAGCAAGATAACACCAAACCAAACCGAGACAGAATGAAATAAAGTTGGAACCACACAAAATCATTATATCAGCCTTTCTATCCTCCTGACGTGTGCATCCGTCCTTTCTCCCTATCTGTTCCTCAGACGCAAATAGTTTTTCCTCAGATGTGAGCGGTTTTTCTTCCGTCTCACTCATCTCTAGGGACTGAAATGTCCATCCGTCCTTTCTCCCTATCTGTTCCTCAGATGTGAGCGGTTTTTCTTCCATCTCACTCATCTCCAGGGACAGGCAAGTTAAAACAAAAATGAAGCAAAACAAAAGAGTAAACTTAGAATGGCTACCCATCCTCTCGCCCTGCCCTCAGGTGCGAGCAGTTTACTTACCCTCAGTCGCTCCCCGTGCGGGCCACCAAATGCCGCAGTCTGGCTGGGCACAATTCAGGAGCCACTTGTCAAAAGAAACTAACTTTATTTTTAAAACTACAAACGCCAAACAAAACAGCTCCTCAGGAAAAACCCTCAGAGCCCAACTGCCACCACCGGCTTCCACAAGCCTCTCCCACACACCAACCACCACCTCCCACAATCCTCCTGCTCTTGAGGCCGATTGGCTAGGTCGCGTGGGCGGAGCCAAAGAAGTCCCCCAATGAGCAGTTCCGTAGTCTGAAGGGCAGGGAAACAGCCCAATGAACATGACCGCAGAGGAGCCAATCAGCTAGATGTTGCTGGGGCCACTGTGAGCCAATCATCAGCTGGCAGTCTGAAGGGCAGGGAAACAGCCCAATGAACATGACTGCAGAGGAGCCAATCAGCTAGATGTTGCTGGGGCCACTGTGAGCCAATCATCAGCTGGCAGCTTGAAGGGCAGGGAAACAGCCCAATGAACATCACCGCAGAGGAGCCAATCAGCTAGATGTTGCTGGGGCCACTGTGAGCCAATCATCAGCCGGCAGCTGGAAGTTTGCTGGCAGCTGGAAGTTTGCTGGGGCCCCTTTGGCTGTGGCTCTCAACATCTTTGCCCATTTATTAATAGGGTTTTTTATGTTAAGTTTTTTGAGTTCTTTATATATCCTCGAGATTAATGCTCTATCTGAGGTGCAGGTAGCAAAGATTTTTCTCCTGTTCTTTAAACTCTCTCTTCATGTTCTTGTTTGCTTTTCTGTGAAGAAGATTTTTAGTTTGATATCATCCTATTAATTGATTCTTCATTTTACTTATTGTCCTATTGGAATCTTGTTGAGGGGTTTGGTTCCTAAGTCGACATGATAGAGTGTTGGGTCTGTCTTTTCTTCTAGTAGGCAAAAAGTTTCTGGTCTAATACCTAGGTTTTTGATCCACTTTGAGTTTAGTTTTGTGCTGGGTGAGAGATAGGGATTGGATTTCCTTCTGCTATATATGGACTTCTTAGTTTTCCCAGCACCATTTGTTGAAGAGGCTATCTTCTCTCTGACATATATTTATGTAGCCTTTGTCTAATATGAGATAACTGTATTTATATAACTTTGTGTCTGTGTCTTCTATTCTGTACCATTGGTCTTCATGCTGTTTTTGTTACTACAGCTCTGTAGTATAATTCAAGGTCTGGTATTGTGATGCTTCCTGCTTTGCTTTTCTCACTGAGGATTGCTTTTGCTATTCTGGGCCTCTTATTTTTTCCAAATGAATTTCATGATTGCTTTTTCAATTTTTTTTTTGAAGAACATCATTGGGATTTTAGTAGAATTGCACTAAGTCTGCATAGCACTTTGGTAATATGGCCATTTGGACAATATTAATTCTGCCTATCCAAAAACATAGGAGATCTTTCCATTTTTAAGGTCTTCTACAATTTCTTTCTTTAGTGTTCTGTAGTTTTCATTGTAGAGGTCTTTTACCTCTTTTCTTAGATTTATTCCTAGGTATGTTATTTATTTATTTTATTTTTGAGGCTATTGTGAATGGGATAGTTTTCTTAATTTCTTTTTCTGCTGATTCATCATTGGTGTATAGGAACATGATTGATTTGTAGGTGTTAATTTTATATCCTCCTACTTTGCTGAATTCATTTATGAGTTCTGGTAGTTTTCTGTTGGAGTTTTTTGAGTTTTCTAAAATAAAAAAATACTTGCCAATGATAGTTTGAGCTCTTCTTGTACTGTTCGTATCCTTTTAAGTTGTTCCTTTTGCCTAATTGCTGTAGCTAGAATTTCAAGGACTATGTTGAATAGAAGTGGTGAAAGAGGGTATCCTGTTTTGTTGCTGGTTTTAGAGGGAATGCTTTCCGTTTTTCTTAATTTAGAATGATGTTGGCCTTGGGTTTAGTGTATATAGCTTTTATGATATTGAGGTATACTCCTAGTATCTAGTTTTTCTAGTGTTTTGAACATGAATGGATGCTGTATTTTGTCAAATGCTTTTTCTGCATCTATTTAGATAATTATGTGATGGTTTTTTAAAAAATATTTTTAATTATACATGGCAGTAAAATGTATTTTGACATACTATACATACATGGAGTATTCTTGTCTTTAAGTCTGTTGATGTGATAAATTACATTTTTTGATTTTTGTATGTTGAACCAAACTTGCATCCCTGGAATAAACCCACTTGATCATGGTGCATTATCTTTTTAATGTGTTTTTGTATGTGATTTGACAGTATTTTATAAAGAATTTTTGCATCTATGTTCATCAGTGATATTGGCCTGAAGTTTTCTTTCCTTGATGTGTCTTTGTCTGGTTTTGGAATCAGGGTGATAATAGCTTCATAGAATGAGTTTGGAAGCTTTCCTTTTGTATTTCATGACATTGTTTAGGAGGATTTTGAAGGTCTGGTAGAACTTGGCTGTGACTACTTCTGTTCTGGGCTTTGTTACTAGGCTTTCATTGCTTGATATTGATTTGTTTAAATTTTCTATGTCCTTCTTTTTCAATTTGTGTAGGTAATTTTTTCTCTAGAAATTTGTTGATATCTTTAAGATTTTTTTATTTTATTGGAGATATTAGTTTTCAAAATAGTTTCTGATTACACTCTGTATTTCAGTGGTGTCCATGGTGATATTTCTTTTTTTGTCACAAATTTTAGAAATTTGAGTACCCCCTTTTTTTGTTTAGGATGGTTAAGTGTTTACTAATTTTACTCATTTTTTCAAAGAATCAATTTTTTGTTTTGTTGATTTTAGTCCTAAATCTTCATTATGTCAGGTTAGGCCCCCACTTCCTTAATAAGACTCCTATAGCACAAGAAATAAACGAATCAATAAATGAGATGATTGTAACTAAAAAGCTTCTTCTCATAAAAAGAAACAATCAGTGAGATGAATAGAGAGGCTACAGAATAGGAGCAAATTTTTACCACTTACACCTCAGATACAGCACTAATCTCTAGGATATATAAAGAAATCAAAAATGTTAACACCAAAACAAATAACCCAGTCAATAAATGGGCCAAGGAATTGAACAGACACAATCAATCAACAAATATATGAAAAAAATGTTCAACATCTCAAGCAATTAGAGAAACGCAAATCAAAACTACTCTAAGATTTCATCTCACTCAAGTCAGAATGGCAACCAATACAAACAACAATAAGAGTTGGTGAGGATGTGTGGGGAAAGGCACACTTGTACATTGTTGGTGGGACTACAAATTGGTGCAACCAATCTGGAATGCAGTATGGAGATTCCTTGGAAAACTGGGAATGGAACCACCATTTGACCCAGCTATCCCACTCCTGGGTCTATACCCAAAGGACTTAAAAACAGCACACTACAGGGACACAGCCACATCAAAGTTTGTAGCAGTACAATTCACAATAGCAAAACTGTGGAACCAACCTAGATGCCCTTCAGTGGATGAATGAATTAATACAATGTGATATATATATATATATATATATATATATATATATATATATATATATTATATATATATATACACACACACACACACACACACACACACACAGTGAAATACTACTCAGCATTAAAATATATTGAATAAAATTAAAATATATTGAATAAAATTGTCATTTTCAAGTAAATGGTTGGAGTTAGAGAATATTATGCTAAGTGAAGTAAGCCAATCCCCCAAAACCAAATGCCAAATGTTTTCTCTGATAATGTGGGTGGTGATATATAATGGGAATGGGGGTGGGGAGCATGAGAGGAATGGAGGAACTTTAGATAGGGCAAAGGGGAGGGAGGGGAACTGAGCAGGCATGGGGGTAGGGAAGATAGTGAAATGAGATGGAAATCATTACCCTAATTATATATATGAAGACACAGATGTTTTGACTCTACTTTGGTGTACAACCAGAGACATAAAAAATTGTGCTCTATATGTGCACAAAGAATTGAAATCCATTCTCCTCTCATGTATAACAAATTAGAATAAATAAATAAAAATTTTAAAAATGCTTATTGAAAAAATAAATCTATTTAAATGAAGACATAATTTTGTCTTCTTATAGAAATATGAAAAAATTATTTGTAAGCTTATTTTCTGATAATTATACCTTGAGGATGGTTAAGGTCCTTAGTCTTTATCTTGTTGAGAGCAAGATTTTATTACTGATCATTGTACTCTCTGGAATTAAGTATTTTCTTTATGAATTACATTCTATAGGAAGGAAGATGCATGGTTAATACAGTTATGAGAGAGGAATTTTCTAGAGAAATTCTTATTCATTAACTCTTTCAGAGTGAAAGACTATATTAATTTACATACCATCTGAATATGAAAAGGCCTAGAGATAGTGAGAAGATAATTAAAACCTAGAACTGACAGCCTTGTAGAAAAGCAATTCTTGTTAAATGAGTGTATCATTGTATTCTGGAGGGGTTAGAGATCTTGATGTGATTATTAATATACACACACTTGATTTGTTTAAGCAATTACATTGTTTAATGGATGAAAAGCAATATGTTTACTATGTAAATTTTACCTAGAAGACTTCTAGATTTAGCAGTCAAAGAATAATATATTAGTAAGATTAAGAAAAGAATATGTTTACTAATATATGAAAAGTAACCCACAAGAAACAATTATATAAGTAATATCAATAAAACTCTCATCTAAACTTATGTATGAAAATTAATCACTTAAGTTTATTTTCATAAAATACTTATGGCCATTTTATTTTTAAGTGTTAATATCATTAAGTGATTGTTCATTGCTTGTGTTAAGTTTTTAATTTTTAATACTTTTTAAAATTTGTTTTCAAGTTGGGTGCGGTAGTGCATGCTTGTAATCCTAGCTATTCATGAGGCTGAGACAGTTTCAGGTCAACCTGGGAAACTTACAGAGATCCTGCTTTAAAAACTAAAAAGGGTTAGGGATGTAACTCAGTGATAGTGTGCCACTGAGTTCAATGCCCAGTACTGAAAAAAAAAAGGAATATGTATAGTATAAATATTTATAAATATATTTATACATGCCATTATTTCCATAATCAATAATCAAAAAGTATATTATTGCCAATTAAAATAACTATTATTCTCCCATTGGCATTAGAAGAAAATTCACGTGAAACATTTTTATGGGCAGAATTTGAATACCTTTTCAAAGAACATCACTGTTGATGCCATTTAGATTTAGTTAACATGAATATATTTGAACTGGCTTTCTTATATCCAAAAGATAAATACTGTCTAAAAACATTCAGTGTTTATTATATATAAATATTTGTTTAAAATGAGATAATTTTTAAAAATTATTTAAATAAATAGAAGGAATTCTCAAATATCTAGCAGGTATAGGAAGGGAAAAAACATGTTTCATTCATATGAACAGGACTTTAAAGTTCTGAGTTTCAAATTCTGAGTTATACCTAACTATATATGCTAATGACTCTTCATTGCAATGCTTGTAGATTTCTTTTGTGCATCAGTTTCACCCAGTAGTCAATTTATAAGGAAGATTATGTAAAATGTGACAGATTAAAATCAGGCCAAATTTTAAAGCTGGGTAAAAAGGCCAAAATAAATATAAAAATCATGTCTGCAAGACATTATAGTGTGATTTACTTAGTAATGGAGAGAAGTAAACTATGAAAAGCAAAACAGCTATAAAAGTAATGAATGTTTTACTGAAAACATAAGGTGTTATCTCCTCCCATTCCTATACCATGGAAACAAGCTGACTCTCAATGAAAATGAATTGCATTCCACTTTAGACTGATGAACAATACAATTCTTTATGCAGTACACAATCAAGCTGTGGAATTCAATTCAGTTTTGCTGAACTATTTACCACAATATATCATTGTGGTAAATAGTTTAGCAAAATCCAGGAAAGCATTAAATGTTGCTATGAATAAGAATGACATTTATAGCCATGCTAAGTAGGTCACAAAGTTTAAAGGGCTCTCAGCCCTCCAGCAATGGGGCATAAGGAGAATTTGTGGGAAGGTCAGAAAGTAGTACACTCTCCTCTGACATCATTTTGTATCACTCATTCATTATGGCATGTTTATGTAACTCTTTCTCAAAGCTAGGATTTAAGGGTATCTACTTACTGTCTTCAAAATGTAAATATAATTTTAAATAAATTATTAATTGTACTGTTAACAACTGTAATACTTCTATATGATATAATCAAGAAAAATAAAATATTCCCCATAAAGAGGAAAATAGGAGTGGGGAAATATGAAGGATATGGGGAATTGGAAAGGTAGAAATTGCTGAAAAACAACAATCTACTTTGCTGAAAAAATTCTTTGTAAAATACACAAAATTCAGTAATAAACACAGTAACATGAATCTATTATATAACTACATTGATAATTAACTTCTTATCTGAAATTAGAGCTTTGGGCTACTAAATACTTAAATTTGTTCCTCCCATTCCCTATGATATGTAAAATAAGGATGTTAACATTATTTACGAAATCTAAACAATAGTAACCTAAATTCCAAATCAAGAGTCAAATGAAAATAAATTATTTTCTATTATAACAAATAAAACTATACAGCAATGAAAACAGATAAAAAGAACTGTATGAAACAGTCTGGGTACTTCTCACATATAATAATATCAAACTAGAGGCTGGAGTTGTGACTCAGTGGTAGAGTGCTTACCTAGCATGTGTGAGGCACTGGGTTCAATTATCAGCCCCGCATATAAATAAATAAAATAAAAGTTCATCAACAACTAAAAAGAAATTTTAAAAAACCCACCAAACTAAAGATTGCTTCTGATAATATCTATACAAAAAAGAAAATGTAAGATTTAACTGAATTATTAAATAATGGTTGTTTATTTCATGAAACCATGCCATAAACCAAATTAATGATATTTATTAATGACAGAATATCTATTTTATAAGTAAAATATTGTTATATTTTTATCTAAGTCAATGATTACAAATTGTTGACTTTATGATGAATCATCGATCTTACATATTAATTGTGTATCAGAATAAAAATTTTCAAAATCTGTAGCTTTTTTATGCACTAATAATGAACTCGCTGAAAAAATAATCAAGAAAACAATTTAATTCACAATAGCTATAAAGAATTAAATGTGGGGCTGAGTTGTGGCTCAGTGGTAGAGCACTTGTCTGACACATGTGAGGCGCTGGGTTTGATCCTCAGCACCACATAAAAATAAACATATGAAGTATTAAAAAAATTAAATGTTTAGGAATAAATTTAACCAAGGAAATGAAAGATCTCTATAATGAACTTGTAACATATTGGTGAAAGAAATTATATAGGACAAAATAATGGAAAGATTCTGTATTTGTGGATCAGAAGAATGAATAATGTTAAAAAGTGCATTCTGTCCAAAGCAATCTAAAGATCTAGTTGCAATCCAATATCAAAATACCAATATCATTCTTCACACAATAGGAAAAACATTCCTAAATTTCATATGGAACCTCAAAGCTCTAGAATAACCAACGTGATCATGAGGGGAACAAGGTGGAGGGATTACTACACCTGTCTTCAAAATATTCTAAGAGCTACAGTAATCCAAACAGCATACTCCTGGCATAAAAATCAACACATAGACCATTGAGACAGAATAGAGAACCCAAAATTAATCCATGTATACATGGACAATTGATTTTGGAAAAAGGCTTCAAGAATATACATGGAAGAAAGGACAATGTCTTCAATAAACAGTGCTGGCAAAACTGGATATACATATGCAGAACAATGATACAAATTTCCTTCTTCTCACCACAAAAACATCAAATCAAAATGGATCAAGGACTTAAATGTAAGAATGGAAATTGTGAAATTACCATAAGAAAACCTACATAAAACACTTTAAGACTTTGGTGTAGGCAAAGTTTCTTTGAATAGGACACTGAAATTACAGAAGTAAAAGTAGAAAAATGAGTGCATCTGAATGAGAAGCAACTAAATAACAAAGGAAACAGTGAAAGAGACAAAATACTTAATGGGAGAAAATATTTGCAATCTATTCATTCAACAAGGAGTTAATATATAGAATATACAGGAATTAAAAGAAACTGAACACCCCCATACACACAAATAATTCAATAAAATGGGCTAAAAAATGTGAAAAGGCATTTCTCAAATAGAGACAAATAAATAGCCAAGTATATAAAAAAATGCATAAAATCTCTAATCTAAGGAAATGCAAATCAAAATCACAATGATATATCACTTAACACCTATTAGATTGGCCATTATTAAAATGATGAAATAAAACAATTATTAGCAAGGATGTGGAGAAAAGAGAACAGTTGAATCCTATTTAGCCTTAAAAAACAGTAAACTGTCACTTGCCCTGACAAATGTGGAAGAGTTTATGATAAGTGAAAGAAGCCAGGCACAGAGAGGCAAATATCTTATAATGTCACATATATGTACATGTGAAATCTAAAGAAGTTGAACTCATAGAAGTAGAGTTGAAAGGTAGATAGCAGAGACTGGGACATGGGAATGGATGTTAGTCAATAGGTACAATGCTTCAGTTAGGAGTAATTCCTGGTAGTCTATTGCACAGTTAATAACATTTCAAAATAGCCCAAACTATAATTTCAAAAAAAAAGAAAATTTCACAAAAAATGAGAAATATTTGAGGTGACTGATATGTAAATTAGCCTATTTTGATCATTCCACAATGTTTACAAATATTGAAATATCACATTGCAACCTGTAAATATATACAATTATTATCAATTAAAATTAAAATAAAGCAAAAATAAATTCTTCATTCTCCATCTTATTTCTCTATGTACTTTTACTTTTTCAGACTTATTTTCACCAAAATAAGACACATATTATTGTTTTCTTGTCCTAAGAAAGCCAAGAAAGGGGTCACTTTACCTCCGAACATTACTGCAGTAGTAGCATAGGGCTTTGGGGGGAGCCTGTCATTTCCAAACCATAACAATATCCACTGAAGAAAGAGAGAGAGAAAGGGAAGTGCAGAGAGGGGAATAAAAAACCATAAAATAAAGATTGTTCCTCCATTTGTTCAAATACACTTTATGATCAGTTAATATAGATGAGAGTATAACATTTTATATGCTTATTGTTTAGAGTATTGTTTTTATTTAAACAATCTGGTTAAGGGAAATGAATTATTTGAATAACTGAATTAAAGACTACTAGGGTCATTCCCCTGGAGATGAAAATGCCTAAATTTAAATATTGGTAAAATAATTGAAAATATATTTAAATTATATTTACATATTAATAAACTCCTATATGGTCATTGTGGACTATCTAGAAAATAGGCTCTTGGGCAAAATGGTGGAATACAGAACTTCACTTTCCAAACTGCTCTGTGGTACGGAACCAGGTAAGAGGACAAACAGCTTCTTTTTGAAGTTGGTATAAAAAAAAAGAAAAGAAAAGAAAAGAAATCCTATTAGGATCTAATACTAGACTCTCAGATCTGCCTAGTGACACAGAAGTTTCCATAGAATGTTTTCTTTGATATAAGGAAGCTGCTTCATAATGGGATATGGAGGTAGGGAGGGGGAGCATGGTAGGAATAGATGAACTCTAGATAGGGCAGAGGGGTGGGAGGGAAAGGGAGGGGGCAGGGGGTAATCAATGATGGTTGAATGTGATGATTATTATTATCCAAAGTACATGTATGAGGACACAAATTGGTGTGAATATACTGTGTATACAACCAGAGAGATGAAAAATTGAGCTTTATATATGTAATAAGAGTTGTAATGCATTCTGCTTTATATATATAAAGAATAAAATTTAAAAACAATAAAAGACAGAAAAAAACTCACCGTGGGCACTAGTGGCTGCTGATGCAGATCACTGCAGGCAGATTGGAGAGAGAGACTAAGAGAGCCCTCATTTTGGGTGGTACCAGGTATGTCTTGAAGCAGAGAGGACAGTGATTTGGGACATTGTCAAGCTGAGCCAGAGGGTGAGCTACAGTTTGTTGTTGTGTGAGAAGGATGCTGCTGGTCTCCCAGTGACCCTTGGAGAGCAGGATTAGCCACCATCTTTTCCCACTAACCTTTGGCTGCTGGCGGGTGTGGGTTCAAAACAGGTACCTACACCTGTGTAATTCCAGCTGAGTCCAAAAACCTGAGAAGGCAGGGGCCCTCAAGGCCACCCAGAGTGTGACTAGAAAATTAGGTGAAACTCTGGCATGGAGGAGATTGTTGTACCCAGGGAAATTTGAGACACTGAGACCCAAGAGTTACTGAGTGCCTCTCTATGAGTCCCGTGGTTCTCAGTGCCAGCTGGGGATGATCAGGGACTTCTTAGGGCTGGGGAGAGTGAATGTGCACTTTGGGACTAAGCTCAGGTGGCCAAGATATGGGAACCCTGAGAGGTGGAGGGAGGCAAAGGATTGGCTCCTCTGCTGCAACAGAGGAACCAAGGGGATTGAGGCAAGTCAGACACTCAGTGCAGACCAGAAGCATCCAGGATCTGAAGGTGTGCTGATTTAAAAGGTCTCACCAAATGTCATTCCACAAAGTATCAAGGGTCTAGCTAGACCAAAACCTGCCTCTAGGAGGAGATTCACCTCTAAGAACCTCTTTCGCAGAACTCTACAGTGATCCTGGCTGTGACCACCTTTCTTTATACTGAGAAGGGAAGCTGAGAACAGGCAAACTTGGTTACCTTCACAAAATGAAGGAACTGACTGCCCCCCAATTAATACTCTTACATGCAAAACATACCTACAGGAAAAAAAAAAAAACCAGAAAGACAATTGGGAACGAACAACAAACATATGATATTATGGACAATTTTTCAACAATCACAGTGAAAACAATCCCTTAATATTCCATTAAAACTTTTTTTTAACTTTTATGAACTGAATGGTTTGTGGACATTTAAATAAACATAAATATTTGTCTCAGTCTTCTTATTTCTAGCATTTCTTGAAGGTAGTTATTTTCTTGATTTTGCCTTTTGAGGACTAGGGTTTTTGATTAGTTTTGGTTTTGTTTTATATTGGTTTTGTTCATTTTATAATCTTTTTCTCCTATCTATTTCCCTTGAGTCTCTTCCTCTTTAGCTAAAGAAATTCTATTTTTCTCTCTTTCACTCTTCTTTTAACTTTTTACTACTAGTCTCTATCATTCTCCCTCTCAGTTATTACATCCTACATCTCCTCTGCATTCTCCATCTTCACCTTTTTGAAATTGCCAACTCTTTTATAAAAGTAATATCTCTACTCTTGGCAATTACCAAACATATAATTTCTGTTTATACTACCAATTGACGTTATAGATGCAAAATTGGAACTAAGTATTTATTTAATGCTGAATATTGACTGCTTTGGTGGTTGTTATTTTTTGTCTCCCCTAAAACATAAGGTACTAGAAATCTTCAGGAACACTATAATTTCATATTGCAGAAGCTCTGCCACCTCAGATTCTTACTTATAAATGGATAGACATACAAACAAAATGAAAAGGCAAGGGAACAAATCATCCCAATCCAACCAAAATACCTCATAAACAAAATCCAATTATATTGCCATTGGAGGAAATGTCAGAGAAGGAATTTAGAAAGTTCATGGTTAGACTGATATACAAAGTAAAAGATGGTGTAAGGAGTGAAATCAGATAGAAAGTTTAAAGGTAGTAGGAAAAATCACTTTAGTAAGGAGATAGACACCCTGAAGAAGAATCAATCAGTAAATCTCAAAATGAAAGAATCAATAAACCAAATTAAAAACTCAATAGAAAGCATCATAAGTAGACTAGATCATTTGGAAGATAGAGTTTTAGGCAATGAAGTCAAAATATATAATCTGGAAAATGAAGTCGACCATGGAGAAAAGATATGAAGGTTCAGAGATACAAGTCAAAGGAATACACAATCTTTTCAATGAAATAATATCAGAAATTTCCCAAAACCTTAAGAAAGAATTCAAAAAACAAATACAGGAGGTTTACTTAACCCCAAATATACAATATTACAAGGGACCCACATCAATGCACATCATTAGAAATCATATCTCAATAATAACACTGAATGTAAATGGCCTAAACTCATCAATCAAAAGACACAGACTGGTAGATCAGATTAAAAAATAAGATACAACAACATGCTGTCTCTCAAAGACTCATCTCATAGGCAAAGACATCCACAGACTGAAGATAAAAGAATGGAAAAATCATACCATTAATATGGATCTCATAAACATTCATCAACAGACATAACAATTATATATATATATACACACACACACACACTCACATACCTAAAATAATAGAGCATCTATATTCATCAAACAAATTCTTCTCAAGTTCAAGAGTCAAACAGACCACAGCACAATAATTCTGAGTGACTTCAACACACCTCTTTCACGAATGGATAGACCTTCCAGACAAAAGCTAAACAAAGAAACTATAGAACTCAATAATACAATCAATAACTTAGACTTAACATTCTACTGAACATAGATGCAAAAATTCTCAATAAAATTTTGGAGGATCTATCCAGTGATGAGAGAGGTATATTAAAATCACCCAGTATTATTATGTTGTGGTCTGTTTTGTTCTTATAATTAAGAAGGGTTTGTTTGATGTAATAGGTACTCCATTGTTTGGAGCATAAATATTTATGATTGTTATACCTTGTTAATGTATCATTCCCTTAAGAAGTATGAAATGTCCTTCTTGATTCATTGGGGTTAACATTGGTTTGATGTCCCTTTACCTGATAGGAAGATAGAAACCCCTGACTGTTTCTTTGATGTGTCTTTGTCTGGTTTTGGAATCAGAGTGATATTGGCCTCATAGAATGAGTTTGGAAGTGTTTACTCTTTTTCTATTTCATGAAATAATTTGAGGAGTATTAGTATTAGTTCTTCTTTAAAGGTCTTGTAGAACTCAGCTGTGGTTTCCATCTGGTCCTGTGCTTTTCTTGGTTGGCAGGCTTTTAATGGTGTATTCTATTTCATTGCTTGAAATTGATCTGTTTAAATTGTGTATGTCATCCTGATTTAGTTTGGGCAAATCATATGACTCTAGAAATTTGTCAATGCCTTTAATATTTTCTATTTTATTTGAGTACAAGTTTTCAAAATAATTTCTAATTATCTTCTGTATTTTTGTAGTGTCCATCATGATATTTCCTTTTTCATCACAGATATTAGTAATTTGAGTTTTCTCTCTTCTTTATTAACGTGACTAAGAGTTTATCCATTTTATTTATTTTTTCAAAGAACCAACTTTTTGTTTTGTCAAATTTTTTCAATTGTTTCTTTTGTTTCGATTTCATTGATTTCAGCTCTGATTTTAATTATTTCCTGTCTTCTACTGCTTTTGGTGTTATTCTTCTTTTTCTAGGGCTTTGAGATGTAATGAAAGGTCATTTATTTGTTGACTTTTTCTTCTTTTAAGGAATCAACTCCATGCAATGAACTTTCCTCTTAGTACTGCCATCATAGTGTCCTAGAGATTTTGGTATATTGGATCAGTGTTCTCATTTACCTCTAGGAATTTGTTAGAAATATTTTTATAAGTGTGTTTTATTTTTTATGTGGTGCTGAGGACTGAACCCAGTGTCTCACTGGTGCTAGGAAAGTGCTCTATTACTGAGCTACAGCCCAAGGCCCCTCTAAGAATTTTTTAATCACCTCTTTGATGTCTTTTGCAACCCATTGTTCATTCAATAGCATATTATTCAGTCTCAAGGTGTTGGAGTAGCTTCTATTTTTTATTTTATCATTGATTTCTAATTTTATTCCATTATGATAGGATAGAATGCAGGATAGTATCTCTACTTTTTTGTATTTGCTAAGAGTTGCTTTGTGGCATAATATATGGTCCATTTTATAAAGATCCATGTGCTGCTGAGAAGAAAGTGTATTTACTCTTGATGGATGAAATATTCTATATATGTCTGTTAAGTCTAAGTTATTGATTGTATTATTGAGTTCTATAATTTCTTTGTTTAGCTTTTGTCTGGAAGGTCTATCCATTCGTGAAAGAGGTGTGTTGAAGTCACTCAGAATTATTGTGCTGTGGTCTGTTTGACTCTTGAACTTGAGAAGAATTTGTTTGATGAATATAGATGCTCTATTATTTTAGGTATGTGTGTGTGTGTGTGTGTGTGTGTGTGTGTATAATTGTTATGTCTGTTGATGAATGGTTCCCTTAAGCAGTATGAAATGTCCTTCTTTATTCCTTTTGATTAAATTTGGCTTAAAGTCTACTTTATTTGATATGAGAATGGAAACTCCTGTTTATTTCCGCTGTCCATGTGAGTGGTATATTTTTTCCAAACCTTTCACCTTCAGTCTGTGGATGTCTTTTCTTATGAGATGAGTCTCTTGAAGGCAGCATATTGTTGGGTGTTTTTAAAAAATCCAATCTGCCAGTTCGTGTGTTTTGATTGGTGAGTTTAGGCCATTAGAATTCAGGGGTGTTATTGAGACATGATTTGTATTCCCAGTCATTTTTGTGCATTTTTGGTATTTAACTTGACTTGGTTTCTCCTTTGATTGGTTTTTCCTTTAGGGTACTACCTCTCTTTGTTGATTTTTATTGTGGTTTTTCATTTACCCCTCATGGACTATTTTGCTGAGGATGTTGTGTAGTGCAGGCTTTCTAGTTGTAAATTCTTTTAACTTTTGTTTATCATGGAAGATTTTTATTTTGTCATCAAACCTAAAGTTTAATTTTGCTGGATATAAGATTTTGAGTTGGCATCCATTTTCTTTCAGAGCTTGGTCTATGTTGTCCTAGGATCTTCTAGCTTTCTGGGTCTGGGTTGAAAATCTGCAGAGATCCTAATTGGTTTCCCCCTATATGTAATCTGATTCCTTTCTCTTGTGGCTTTTAATATTCTCTCCTTATTCTGTATGCTAGGCATTTTATTATAATGTGCTTTTGTGTGGATCTGTTGTGATTTTGTACATTTGGTGTCCTGTAGGCCTATTGTATTTGATTTTTCAGTTCATTCTTCATGTTTGGAAATTTTTCTGATATTATTTCATTGAACAGGTTGTTCATTCCTTTGGTTTGGAACTCTATGCTTTCCTCTATCCCAATTATTCTTAAATTTGGTCTTTTTATGTTATCCCATAATTCTTGAATGTTCTGTTCATGGTTTCTTACTGTCTTCACTGTGTGGTCACCTTTATTTTCAAGATTGTGTATTTTGTCTTCATTGTCTGAGGTCCTGTCTTCCAAGTGTTCTAATCTGTTGGTGCTGGTTTCTATTGAGTTTTAGAGTTGGTTTATTCTTTCTTTCATTTTAAGGATTTCTGTTTGATTTTTTCAGAACCGCTATCTCCTTACCTTATTGAAGAATCATTTGCTTATATAGCTCTTTATTGAAATCATCTTATGCAGGATTGGCAAGTGCTACTTTTAAAGTGTCTATCAGATTTCCAAAGAGAAACACAAAGTACAAATTGTTCAATAAGTCTAGAGTCTAGTACAATATCTATATTGGATTATAAATTAAACAGTCATCAACATATAGATGGTCTTTGAAGCCAAGAGACTTGAAGTGATTAATGAAGACCTAAAGGAGGTCTGAAGACCAAGTCCTAGAACTTTCTGATTGTTGGACTCAAAAAGAGGATAGAGTAATAAAAATGAGAAGTGCATGCATGTGATTAGAAGAAAATCAGAGACAATATTGTCCTGGAAGCTAAGTGAAGAAAACTTATAGGAAAATGAACACTTGCAACATATGCTATTAATTGTCCAACTGTAATATATATTGTGAACTGACCACTGGAACCTGCAAAGTGAAATTAATGGTGAAATGTCACTAAAGCTGTTTTGATGAATTTTTTTGAGAAACATGTTGAGTGGACCCAGTTCAAAAGAAGGCACGAGGAAAACATTGGATACAGAATATATAAATAACTCTTTTCACTGTTTTATTGTTGTTATCTGTGGTACTGGGAATTGAACCCAAGTGTAGTCTACCACTGAGTTACACCCCAGCCCTTTTTATTAATTTATGCTTAAATTTTGAGACGTGGTCTCACAAACTTGATAAGCCGACCTTAAATTTGTAATCCTCTGCCTCAGTCTCCCAAATAGCTGGGATTATAGATGTATTCCCCCAAGACTTGCTTCTTTAAAGGTTTCAATGTAAAGAGAACCAAAAAAATGGAGAGTTGGCTATGAAAGGATGTTGAGGGAGTAACTTTCTTTAGGAAAGGAGAGAGTATTGGCAGCACAAGACTCCATAAACTGCAAATTCTTTTGCTTTTCAGCCCAGCTTTTATTTTATTTTCTCAGGAAAATTATGGTGGGAGAGAATTATTAGTCTATGTGAATCATTGTTAGACTTGTGGGTCTTTCAGTTTCCATTTTGCCCTCCCTGCTAAAACCTTAACCAATAGCTTGATATTTAAACTCAGTATTTGCCCTCAAAAGAATCCTTGACTTGTTATTTAATGAAGTGCCCCTTTTTTTCTGAAAATCAGTTCCTTTAGGTTTCTGTTTCTCCACTGGTCTTTGAAAGTCCTATAGAAAAGTGTAAGTTCTATTTTGTTAGGCATTATATTGATGTTGTGGGAGCAAAGATCTTCTACACCCTTTGCATTCCTATGGAGAGTGGAATTCACCATCTTTTTTATCTTCTTGATGCATGTTGTACTATAATCATAAACTCTATAAATGAGCTTAACTAATGCCTGATTAAAGAAAATCAAGCAAATCTTTTTTCTTATCCTTCTAAATGACCATGATTGTTTTCCATTCCCTGAACTTTCATAGTGTTCAGTATGTTTGGGGGCAAATATAACATTGTACCTTATTATTATCATCTATCTTGTGCCATATAGAAAATCCTCCTAACTGTCTAGCTTCACAATTTGGCCTCCAAAAATTTTCTTGACTTTCAAATCCATTTTTCTTCAATTATCCATTGTTTGGATCCAGAACTGCTCATCATCTCATCTCTTCATGTACTTGACACAGTGCTTTGCCAGTGATAATCAGATTTCTAGATTCTTCATCATCACATTTTTCATCTGAATGAATTCATGTTTGTCTCTATTTCTGTAATCTGTCATTCACAGCTGGAGACATTCCTTAATATTTGAGAACCATGCAATCATATTTTATTTCTTTATAACTCCAAATTATGATATCTAAGTTTCTTTATTTTAAACTGCAATGAGAGATTTTAATTTGGTTTCATATTGAACTTCTAGTCAATGAAATCACCTGGGTCATCTTTACATGAAAGTAAAATAGTTTAATCTAGTCATCACTCTTGTCATTGTGAGATGATAAACAAGTTGATGTTCTATCTTTTACAATACTTTTGTTACAAACCATTAACAAAGCATACATTGTATTGTCTATTGTGTCCTATTATTAATTTTGCTCAATTTATTAGTATTGACTAATGTTTTTAAATAATGAAAATTGTCTTAATCATTTTTAGGGTTTTAAAAATCAGCTTAATTGAGGCATAATTTACATACAATAAAGTACACTGATTTGAAATGTACACTTTGCTAATTTTCACACACATTCTTATAACTACCTGCTCAATTGAGAAAGGCAATTCCATGCATTATCTGTCTTTATATAGCTGGATTATTACAATAATCTTGATTCAATCATCCCACATTGTATTTATATATTGAAACATGAGGTTGAAACATAAATATGTACAATTTTTATGTGTTGCTTAAAAAATTATAAAAGAGAAAGAAGACATTATATTACCTCAAAGAAGACTCTCAAGCCCATTTTTAGTCAGATGCTCTTAGTCCTAGCAAATGCTGCTCAGCTTTCTATTTCTAAAATGTTAAAGGTTTTTCTCTCATAATACTTTATTTTTACCAGCTTTATTAATAGATGATATTAAATAAAAATTACCTCTATTAAAGTTTTGCAAGGTGATGTATACAGTCTCACACACACAAACGCCACAAACACACATACATTGTGAAATGGTTGTCATAATCAAGCAAATAACATTTAATCAATTCATAACTACCTTTTCTTTTGCAGTTAGACCACATAATATCTAATCTTTTAATAAATTCTATTTATTAATACTTTCATATTAAATATAGACACATCCTATTAGTTCTCCAGAATTTATTCATCTTATAACTGAAAGTTTGTACCCTTTTATCAACTTACCCCATTTTGCCCATCCTTTATCCTTTAGCAACCACCATTCTATACTTTATTTATATGAGTTTGACTATTTTAGATGCTACATAGAAGTGAGATCAATCAGTATTTGCCTTCCTGTCTTTGGCTAATTTCAGTAAGCATGATGTCCTCCATATTCATCCACAATGTTGTAAATGACAGTTTCTTAATTTTTAAGGCTGAATAATATTCTAGTGTATGTGTGCACATATATACATATGAATATGCATGTATAAATTTTCTATTAATTTATTGATGGACACTTAGGTTATTTCACTATATTGGTCATTATAAATAATGTTGTAATGAACAGATGAGTACAGATATTACTTCATAATACTGATTTCATTTTCTTTGAATATGTACCCAGAAGTAGGACCGCTGAATCATATGATGGTTCAATTTTTAATCTTTTGAGAAAAATTCCATACTGTTTCCATATTGCCAATGTACATTCCTACCTACAACATACAAGTATTACCTTTCCTCCATACTGTCACCAACTCTTGTCTCATACTCTTTTGATAATAGCCATCCTAATAGGTGTGAAGAGGTTTTCATTTTTATTTTCCTTATGATTAGTCAAATTGTGTACCATTTTATTGTCCACTTGAAAACAAAGTGTCCATTCAAGTCTTTCACCTATTTTAAAAACTTTTCTTAAATATATTTTATATGCTTTTTTTAAAGACTTCATTCTTTCTCCTTCAATTGTCTGCATCCCTATAGCACAAGCAAACAAAGAAGATATACTAAACTACAATTCATTCATCATGTTTCTACATCTCATAACGTTATGATTGATGAGAAAATTTATAGGTCTACTCTTGTCCTTTTAAAAACTGAAGACCTTTAATATTTCTCCATAAAATATTGTAGGAATAAATACAGTTATTTAACACATGTGCTTTAGTCACAGACACAAGTGACTAAGTGGACACCACTCTTCACCATGTACTCATAGTCATAGAAGTCAAAAGTCAGTTATGCAATAAAACATAAATATATAGGACTGAGATGTGGCTCAGTAGTAGAGTACTTGCCTAACATGCATGAGGCTCTGGATTCAATCCCAAGGACCAAAAAAATTTACAAATATATAGATTACCCTATCACAATAATATTGTGTGGCATATATTTTTAGCTGTAACTATGGGTATAGGGTGCTTTGTATTTTACTTTGAAATAGGCCTAAATATTTAAATTAATAATGACTGTTCATGTTAATAAATGGAACTAAACTAGATTTTAAAATTTTTTTGTCATTGTATGTGGACAGAATGCCTTTATTTTATTTGTTTTTTATTTTTATGTGGTGCTGAGGATTAAACCCAGTGCCTCACACATGCTAGGCAAGTGCTCTGTCACTGAGCTACAGCCCCAGCCCTACATTTTAGATTTTATAAGCAAGGCAAACTAAATTTGACTATTAGAAATTATAAACAAGTATTAGCAACTTATGCTTAGACTTCCTCATTATCCTCACAACAATTTTTTTAATAGCTCAAATTTGCTAGATACATTTGATATTTTTTCCCAAGAAATAATGATTTTAGTTGGTTACAAAACTTATCAGCTGGGCCTGGTAGTGCACACCTATAATCCCAGCGGCTTGGGAGGCCAAGGCAGGAAGGTTACAAGTTCAAAGCCAGCTTCAGCAATTTATTGAGGCTCTGAGCAACTTAGTGAGACCCTGTCTCAAATAAAAATAAAAAGCGGGGCACTGAAGTTATGACTCAGTGGTTAAGCACCCCTGGGTTTAATCCCTGGTACCAAAAGAAATGAAATTTATTTACTAATGAAATTAAACCAGTTTAATTAAGAATAAGCTCAATTATTAGCTTATTTTATTCATTAAAGTAAGGATATAAGCATGTATGCATTTGTGTTTATATATCATTATCATTTTAAGAATCCCATTAAGTTAAAGAGCATGTTGAAATTTAAAGATGAACTATGAACTGACTGATACCATTTACAATCTACAGTGTCTTATATATGTGAATTTTATTTTCTTGAGATTGTTTAACAAAACTAAAGCTCAGAAAAAGGTAAATTTTGAAGCAAAAATTATAAACTGTCTATGATTGTTATCCATTATTCCAATTTTATAAATTATGTTCATCAAAAAAACTGTATATTTTGTCTGACTTTGTAATAATATGATATTACAGATGTGTACTTATATATTGATATTAAAACTCTGTCCATTTCAAACATTGTGGATATACATGAGATTTTAGTACAATAAAAGAAGCCTGAAATTACTTTCTTTTTCTTTCTTGCCTTTGACATACTTAGGCACTTACATTTTGGTATTTTAAATAACTTCTTTTACTATTAAAAACACTTCAGGATATTTCTTATGTGTAATGTAGCTAAGCACTCAATAAATAACAGGCTCCAGTACTATTTTATGACTAAATGGTAGTACCAAACTACCCATTTATTGCCTCTAGTAATTAATTAGTATTAAACCATGATTATTATTGCATGGGCAATGTTCTTATGGGTCTGAATAGTGAAATTTATGATTTAAGAGTATTAATTATGACAGAATATGGTAATTCCATAAGTTCAGGAATAACTTTGCTTTGCTTTGCCCTTATGCACTCTGCAGGTATAATATAATTTAAAGTGGAAATGAATAAAAATTATAAGTTTTGAATGTATACAATTGTTTTATTCTTTTGTTTTTTGACATCTTGATTAAACACTTTTATTTCATCCAAGTACAACATTACTTAAAACCAAGTTTAATTTTTTTTTGGAAGACTTGCATAATTAATTTACTTCCCTCTCTTTCATTTTTATGTGTAAATCATGGGGAGATAAAATTCAAATTAAATGTTTCTAAACAGAGAACTTGATCATTTCCTCCTTGTATTTTTAAATTAATGGTTTATGTTTCCCTACAGGACACAGAATTTCCAGGAAAATATGTAAGAAAACAGAACTACAGTGC
This sequence comes from Urocitellus parryii, assembly GCF_045843805.1. Lineage (NCBI taxonomy): Eukaryota > Metazoa > Chordata > Mammalia > Rodentia > Sciuridae > Urocitellus > Urocitellus parryii. Next base: position 110,381,047 of record NC_135547.1, read on the forward strand.
TATTAAGCTGATTAAATGTGGTATGTAACAAATAATTTTAATTAGTGAAAATAATATTCATTTTACCATATCCATGATTGTGCCTATGTGGTATTTGTTACATTTATTTTCCAAATTATTTCTTACTATGTATTTGCCTTATTTAATTATTCTTCACTCTTTAAAATTTGTAATCCAATGTTCACAAAACAGTTTCTATGAGGGTAGTTTATTCATGGCCAGACAAACAGTTTTTGGAATTGATAGATGACCTCTGTGGAAATTTTCTTAAAACCACGTCCACTCTATAGCATCTTAAGTTCTCTGAGGTATGGAAGTTGTTCAGTGTATTCAAGGCATAGTAAAGGAACCAATAATAATAATTGATCTGGCAAGTATGTTTTCTAGTCTTACATTCAGCACTAAATGAGTGACCCTGATCACTTAATTGTGATAATTGAAATTACTTTCCTCATTTTTAAAATGTGGGGATTAGAAACTGCCTTTCCATTTTTTTACTGGATATAATGAGTACAGCTTTGTTTTCTGTTGTTGTATATTCTTTTTTTATTATTAAAATTTTGAGACATAGGTAGAAAATAATATAATAAACCACCTCCAACCAAGTAATTTAACACATAAAATATTACAATAGTTAAAGCTCCCGTATATTCTTCCTCAAACACTTCCCTCTCCTTATTTACCAGAGGATCCACTCTCTTGAATTTCATATTTTCCACTTTTCATGTAGATTCTTATTAAGTATACATAATAAGAATTTCAAAACAATCTATTGTGTTACTTAATTATTTTCAAACAACAATATTTATATAGAACATAGAATTTCATGTTATTTTTTTCACTCAAATTTATAATTCCAAAATTAATATATAAATTATATATACTTCATTCCTTTGCACTGATATATATCATTCAATTTTGTGATTATACCAGAACTTATTTATTTGTTCTGTTGATAAATATATATGTTATTTAAAAACTATCAATATGTTCAAATAAGACATTCTTTGATATGGTGGATTAGTGTTCATGTCTTGTGAATTATGTCTTTATAATCTCTTTCATTTTTTTGGAAATTTGAGACTTTTACATATGGATTAATAAAAATTCTTAGTGTTTTATGAGTTCTGCTTTTTTATTAATTTATTTATTTTAATTAAGTATATATGACAGCAGAATTCATTTTGATTCATTGTACACAATTGCAGCAAAACTTTTCATTTCTCTGGTTGTACACAATGTAGCGTCACACAATATGTGCAGTCATACATGTACTTAGGGTAATGATGTTTGTCTCATTTCACCATCTTTCCTGCCCCCATACTTCCTTCTCACCCCTTCTCTCCCCATTGCCTCATCAAGGTTCCTCCATTTTCCTATGTCTCCCCATTATAGATCAAAATCCATTTATCAGAGAGAATATTTGGCTTTTTGTTTTTTGGGATTGGCTTACTTCCTTTAGCATGATATTCACCAACTCCATCCATTTACCTGAAAAATGCCATAATTTCATTCTCTTTTAATGCTGAGTAATATTCTATTGTGTATATATACTACAGTTTGTTTGTCTATTCATCTATTGAAGGACATCTAGATTGGCTCCACAATTTAGCTATTGTGAATTGAGCTACAATGCACATTGATATGCCTGTGTTAGTATAGTATGCTGATTTTAAGTCCTTTGGCTATAGACTCAGGAGTGGGATAGCTGGGTCAAATGGTTGTTCCATTCCAAGTTTTCTAAGGAATCTCCATACTGCTTTCCAGATTGGTTACACCAGTTTGCAGTCCCACCAGCAATGTATGAGTGTGCCTTTTTCCCTACATCCTTGTCAACATTTATTGTTGTCTGTATTCTTGATAACTGCCATTCTGACTGGCATGAGATGAAATCTTAGTTTTGATTTACATTTCTCTAATTACTAGAGATGTTGAATACTTTTTCATATATTTGTTGATCGAATGTATATCATGTTCTGAGAAGTGTCCGCTCAGCTTCTTAGCCCATTTATTGATTGGGTTTTTTTTGTTTTATTGTTGTTAAGTTTTTTTAGTTCTTTATATATCCTGGAGATTTGTGCTCTATCTGACCTGTGTGTGGCAAAAATTTTCTCCCTAAATGTAGTCTTTCTGTTCACCTCATTGATTATTTCTTTCGCTGAGAAGCTTTTTAGTTTGAGTCCTTCTCATTTATTAATTCTTGATTTTATTTCATGCCCTTTAGGAGTCTTGTTAAGAAATTCAGGTCCTATTCCAACATGATGAAGATTTGGACCTACACTTTTTCCTCTATTAAGCACGGGGTCTATGGACTAATTCCTCAGTGCTTGATCCACTTTGAATTGAGTTTTATGCATGTTGAGAGATAGAGGTTTATTTTCATTTTGCTGCATCTGGATTTCCAGTTCTCCCAGTACCATTTCTTGTAGAGGCTATTTTTTCTCCAATGTATATTTAGGGCAACTTTGTCTATTATAAGATAACTGTAATTAGGTGGGTTTGTCTCTGTGTCTTCTCTTTTTGCACAATTGGTCTACATGTCTATTTTGGTGGCAATACCATGCTGTTTTTGTTACTATAAAGTTGTAGTATAGTTTAAGGTCTGGTATTGTGATGCCTCCTGCTTAATTCTTCTTGCTAAGGATTACTTTGTCTATTCTGGGTGTCTTATTTTTCCAAATGAATTTCATGATTGCTTTTTCTATTTATATAAGGAATGATGATGGGATTTTAACTGGAATCACATTGAATCTATATAGCACTTTGGATTGTATGGTCATTTTGACAATATTAATTTTGCCTATCCAAGAGTATGGGACATCTTTCTATCTTGTAACATCTTCTTCAATTTCTTTCTTTAGTGTTCTGTAGTTTTCATTGTAGAGGTCTTTCACCTCTTTTATTAAGTTGATTCCCAAGTATTTTATTTTTTTGAGGCTATTGTGAATGGGGTAGTTTTCCTAATTTCTCTTTCAGAGGATTCATCACTGTTGTATAGAAATGCATTTGATTTATAGGTATTGATTTTATATCCTGCTACTTTGGCAAGGGATTTGAATGCATATTCTCAATACCCTGAGACTTCCTGGGAGGTTGAGTTTAAAAATGACAGAGTAGTTTATCTGGTAGAGAAAATTTCAAGGCAGCACAGCATTCAGGCAGTAGCATAGGTATTACTGTAGCCAAATATTACAGTGAAGAACAAAAAGGAATAGAGCAGAAAGATTTGGCCAGAAAAGTAACACATTTAAAGGTGTGGTCAAGGAGGGTGATTTGAATGGGAATAATAGGAAAGATGCTGTAGGAGCATCTCAAGAATTGGTAGACCCCACACATTGCATATTTAAAGGTATAAAAGTATAAATTTGTTTCAAAGACTTTCACTTGAGAAGAAAGCCCTGGGGGTTCCCTGCTTGCCCAGAACTGCCTAAGCTGTTAAGGTACTCATAGGCCACTGCAGCCAGGATTCAAGTAGTCCTAGGTACTGCTTCTGTTCATGGCAGACCTTGGTGTCATTCATATAATTGTGGTTTTGTAGACATGCTGGATAAAAGAGTTATGGGGTCATGGATGCTTCCACTGAGATGATGGGAAGCTAGGCAATATGTGGCAGAGCTGGAATCCTTGCAAGCAGCTATTGACAGGGCAGTGCATTGAGCTGTGAGAATGGTGCCAAAGCTATAAAGGAGACCATAGAAAGGAAGATATGCCAGAAATATGGAACACTTGTTGAGGAAAGCTTCAGGAAGCATGTAACTAGCCCAAGAGAGTGACAATGTGGACTACAGCCAACAAAGCCATAGGTCCATGAGATGTATAATTTCCATTGTCTTAATTTCAAAAGCAAGTACTAGAGATAGTTAAAAAATAACCAATATAAATGTTGCCTCAGAGCTTCCCAAATCTCCATGTTTGAGAGTCTTTTTATTATGAGGTTAATGAAACACTCCTAGTATTGTTACTACACCACTTACTACTATCTTTAGTGTCCTGATTACTAACTGGTGATTGATCAAAAAATAGTCCATCCGTAGAGTAATACCATTTTCAACTATGTTAGTTTAATTTTCCCCAGCATCTGATTCTGAGACCAGAATTTGAGTGAAAGTAGTTTATGGGGTATATAATATCAAGGAAATGAAAAAATGAGACAGGGAAGAAAATGAAGCAGTAAATAATTTATTATCTGCAGCTCACTGATAAGATTTCTTGGGCTCAATCTATCTGGGGAAGTAGCTAAAACAGTTATCTACTCAAGGATAAAGGAAGTTGTGGCATTAATTCACTAACATACTGGCTGAGGGCTGCCTGTAGAAATATTAACTTCCTAGCCCTGCAAGTTTTACCCATGCATGGATCAAGACAAACCCATTGGTAGAGAGTTGCCAATGCTTCCAGAAGAAGGCCTCTGATGTGGGAGACCAACCTTGCACGTGACTGGGTCACAATCCCCAGCTGAGTGCTGAGGCACTCAGTCACAGAAATGGGGCAGAGCTTTCCCCACCCTTCTTGGGTTCCAAGGTCCGTGTGTGCATGGGTGTGTCTTGCTACAGCCCCATGGGTGGAGCTATGCTCACCTGTTCCTTTGTAATATAACCCCTTGCCCTGTTTAGGATAGAATCTTCCATGGAAGTGCCTTGTGTGTGTCTCCTTCTCTTACTGTGCCCTTGGATGTGGCCTACCCAGATGTCAGTCAACCTGCTGACAGTGGACATCATGAAGATAGACTCAGCCCCCTAAAACCTGACCCCTTGCCTCATCTGAATAGCTTCTCCTCAATAAAAGGGGTCAGCATGTGTGTGCTCTCTCTCTCTTCCTGCGGACCCTTAAGGTCAGAGGAGCTGTCACAGCGACCCCAAAGAAAAAGGTATTTGTGTTTCTTGTGTGGTTATTTTGCACAGCCCAGTCAGCCCAGTACAACTGGAGTAAACCCTGAGCTTTTTAGTTACAAACAGAAACCCGGCATTCTGACATGAACTGAGATGGCAAGGCACTGGCAGCACTACTGCTACCATCTTCTATTGTCAATGGGCTTTTATTTCTAATACACAAATCTGATTATGCCATTCCTCTTTTTAAATGTATTAAATGAGCTCCAATTTTCTATAAGAAAAGTAAGCACAAATAATAAAGTATATGAGACTCCTCACAATCATTTCCAATTGCATAATCTACTTCAATAGCTACTTAATAAGAAATTTTCTAGATTTTTTTCCATTTTCTATCTATTTGTATGTGTGTCTTTTTAGCTTAAACTTATTTTCTATTCCCATTGACTAGAAAACTTAATAGTTCTTTTCCATGGAAAGAGTAAGAGAAGAATCTCATATAGTTGAGACTAACAAATGTATAGAAGACTTGGGTAGTCCCCCTGAACTGCAAAACAAAAACAAAAATAAACAAATAAAACTAGTAACTAGGTGCTGGAAGATGTGCCTTTTCTTACATATATTTTGTAGGTTCAATAGACTTTCTACTATGTTGTCAATAATCTCTGTGTGTATGTGTGTCTGTGTGTGTGTGTGTGTATAAAATTTTAAAAATTAGACATTTCCAGGACTCTCAACTTTTATATTCTACTACAGATTTAATGTGTGATGAGTTTTATATTAAATACAAACATAGTTTGTATAAATGAGAATATTTTGTTCCATTTCTCCAGAATTCTAGGCCTGGGATTGAATTCAATGAATTCCCCTTCTCCATTCTCACGTACTTTTACAAATCATAGTTTATATTCCTTAGTTTATGAATTGATCTTCAAGATTTAAAATGATATTTCTTCTAATGTCCTTTTCTACTGATAGTAACCACTATTGAGGTAATTACAGCAATACAATTACTTAAACGTCTCAGATTCTCCAAGAACACATAATTCTCTTATGTTTGGTTATGTGATTGAAGGCCCTGAGGCTATGCTGGATAAAATAGTTCGCATGAAAGACCCATATGGCAAGATTAATTCACTGTCTTTAGTATCATTTTGTGGGGGTAGGAGTTTCAAACTACTTCTTGCTTTAATCTGTCACACACACACACACACACACACGCACAAACACACACACATGTATTTAGTTTTTTAAATTTTTGTACCAGAAATTGAATCTCGGGGCATTTACCACTGAGCCATATCCCCATATATCTCCATTTTTTGAGACAGGGTCTCACTAAATTGCTTAGGGCCTTGCTAAGTTGCTAAGGCTGACTTTGAACTTATGGTCCTCCTGCCTCAGCCTCCCCAGCCACCAGAATTATAGGTGTGCACGCACCACCATGTCCCACTAATTTATGATTTTGACCAGAGTGAGAAAGCAGTATACTGAAGTCCCTTTGGGGAAGTTCCTGTGTCAACCTACTAACTAGCTTCTGGGCATGTATTCCTTGATATACTACTTTAGTTATGGAATCCTAAAAGAAGTTTTCTAATAATGTTGTGCTTCCTAATAAAATGAAGAGAATTCAAATCACTTACATTTTGCTTATATCTATATTTCAAACTATATCATTCTATATGTTTGGTAGTGTCTACACAAAATCAATTGAAGTATAACAGAAAATTATACCTAAAATTATCCTAAAGATTTAGGGAGGAAGGTGTATTGGAAACCACCCAATGGGCCTCCTAATTCTTTCTTCCAAAGCCAACCCAAACATTCCTTTTTATGATTTTATCTTTATTGTTGTCACATTATAAACCATAGCACCTTATATTTCACCTCTTATATTTTCTCTAAAATAAAATCAATAAACACAATAAAAGAGAATTACTTGTATAGCTCTTTTATTGACAAATATCTAAAAATTTTACAAGTACACATTATTTCTTTAAATGTAACTATGTACTTCAATATAAGGAAAATATGTGGAAGACAGGATATTATTAAAATTCTCTCAAATATTTTGCTAACACTATATTGAAAAATGTTTTTTTTTATGTTGGAAGACATATTTAAAGGATTAATTTGGGGTTTTTATAGTGTAGCAATGAGTACATGTTTTTATCTATGTCATATAATTGTTTTTGAAAACAAAAAAGTCTTAAGGTATAAGAGTTTAAGAATATGAAAATAAAAACTATTTTCAAAAGCTCAATGAATTTTAATGATGAATTTAGTGCTATGTCCAGGAAAGCTGGATTAAAAGAGAGATGGGTCATGATCATTTTATGATTAAGCTGTTTAAAAACAAATTCCCCAGTTCTTGATTATTAAAATTCCTTTATTTGGTAATTAATCATCTAAAATAGATTTTTCAGTACTCTCTTTTTAACATGAAGAGTGGAGCTAGAGAATGGAAGTAAAATTGTAATAGTACTATTATTCACCTCATTTTCTTGGGACAAACAATATACAGAAATATAAGTTAACAAGCAATTTCAATAAAGTGTGATAATATGGAAGAATAAATCAGAGATACCTTGGGATATGGGGGTGTGGGGGAAATCGTACTACTATGAAAAATCTTATTCCTGCCTTTTGGCAAGTAGACTAAACATTGATGTTAAGTATATATGTATATACCTATATACATACACGCATATGTGTGTATACACACATCTATGTATATATGTATAGTAGCTGGGTCATAGGTATGCATATGTTCACCTTTAGCGGATACTCCTTAACAGATTACTAACATTTTTGTCTCAAGTTACACTCACACCAGCAGTAAATGAAAATGTCACTTGTTCTATGATTTTGTGACTACTTGGAGGGTCAAATAATTTAAAAGGAAGAAAGAGACTATTAGAGGTGAAGTTTGGAGCTGAATGGAGATTTCCAGACCTATGGACAGCACTTGCAAAAGCCTACAGAGAAGGGAAAACATGATTTATTTGAGCAATTGAAAATGGCATAATTTTCTATGTCTGTGGATGATATAACTGAGTTTAAATAATAAGCCAACATTGAGACCATGTAAATGAGTATTATATATCATATGAATAGGTTTAACATTTACTTAAAAAGTAACAGAAATTAATAAAAGTTTTTCATCCTGAAAATTCATTAAAGAAGTAAAGACAAGAAGTGAAGAGACACAAGGACCAATTAAGCAGAAATACAGGTGTAAGAGAGAATTATATTCTGGGTTATAGTACTGAAAATTTGGCACTGGATATCTGTAACAGGCAAAATATTTGATTGAGTTTGAAGTTGAGAGACAAGGGGTTTGAGTATTGTTCATATTGAGTTTGAGGTGCTTCTGAGATATGTTAGAGGAAATATTCTATTATAGACTTTAAAATATGAAAGTCTGAGGCCCAGGAAAGAGTTCTTCCCTTGTAATTTTGACTTTTAAATTGTCAGAATGTAGGAGGTGGTAGAAGCCACAGAGTTAATGTGAATGCTATTAATATGAGTAGGAAGAAAAGGAGACCTAGGGTAACCTGGGAAACATTAGCAGAGGCATCACAATACCTGGTTTCAAATTTTGCTATAGCACAAAAACAAAACAAAAAACCCAGTAGAATACTAGCATAAAAACAGACATGATTTTATTCGTAGCCTGTAGAATAAAAAATGTCCATAAATACATAAGGTTATAAATTAATTACCAAATAATAAATAAATAAATAAATAAACGAACAGAGATGAAGGAATAGATCTTTCTTAAGAGTAGAATTGCAAATACTATGTGCAGAAAGAAAAACCAAAATAGAAAATTGATTATAAAACACATATTAAACACACCATTGTAGTAATTGTTACAGATATAATCCAATGATGAATACTAAAACTATTGAAAGTTTGATGAGCAAAATGGTTTGCATCATCTTCAAGTATCTCCTCAAAAATAGGTATTAAATAAAAACAGAGAGATAGTAACTTACAGTGAAGAAACATGGCAAAAGCTACCTTAACCAAGGATCATGATTGCCGTAAGCAGCAATGAGACATGTGATAAAATGAATTCCTTGATGTGGTACACTAAGGACACAACACAACATCTGGTATTCTTGCCAGAGATGTATAACTTTATTTGCCCCTGAAAGGGAAACGAGGAAAACTATTTCATTTACAATAGCCTCAAAAAAAATGGGAATCAACAAAAGAAGTGAAAGACCTCTACAATGAAAATACAGAACACTAAAGAAAGACGTTAAAGGAGGCCTTAGAAGACGGAAATATCTACCTTGTTCCTAGATAGGCAGAATTAATATTGTCAAAATGACCGTACTACCAAAAGCACTATACAGATTTAATGCAAGTCCAATCAGAATCCCAATGACATTCCTCATAGAAATAGAAAAAGCTGTCATGAAATTTATCTGGAAAAATAAGAGACCCAGAATAGCTACAGCAATCCTCAGCAAGAAGAATGAAGTAGGTGGCATCATTATATCAGCCCTTAAACTATACTACAGAGCAATAGTAACAAAACCAGAATGGTATTGACACCAAAATAGACTGGTAGACCAATGGTACAGATTAAAGGACACAGAGACAAACCCACATAATTAAAGTTATCTTATATTAGACAAAGGCACCAGAAACATTCATTGGAGAAAAGATAGCCTCTTCAACAAATAGTGCTGGGAAAACTGAAAATCCATATGCAACAAAATGAAATTAAAACCCTATCTTTCACCATGCACAAAACTCAACTCAAAATGGATCAAGGATCTAGGAATTAAACCAGAGACACTGCAACTATTAGAAGAAAAAGTAGGCCCAAATCTTCATTTGCTTTATAAGAAAATTAGACAAACCCAAACTGAAGGTCATCTACAAAATAAATAATTAATATGAATCAACAATGTCAAGATCTTAAAAGACAAATAGTCACTATAGAATGGTCAGAGATTAGAGGAGACTAAGGAAACAACTAAATAAAATACACCATAAGATTCTGGATCCTGGAGAATTTGGTGGAATTTGAATAAATGTAGGGTATTGTACCAATATTAATTTACTGTTTTTTATAATTTTCACATAAATGTAACATTAGGAAATACTGAATAAGGCATATTTGGAAACTCAACTATTTTTGCAAGTTTTCTGTATCTACAAAATTACTTCACCAGTAACAATTCTGAAATTATAATATATTCTTTATGGTAGGAAGGGAAGTAGTAGTAGTTTCATGGCCTGCAACAAAAGATTTCAATAAATAGTGGTAGAATGAATGAATAAATGAAATAATGAAAAACAATTTACCTAAATCCTGGAGTACTACTTCATGTGAATAACTGTATTTTTCAAATAGGTCATTGACTTAGAATGTGAAAATAAAAGGGATGCAATTTTTCCTAATCTTTTATTTCAAAGCAGAACATCTATGTCAAACACCAAATTTTAAAATAATTTAAATCTGAGCTTCTAGTTTTCTTAAGACAACAAAAATACAGAGTTGATGAAATGGCAGATTTTACACTGGAGAAAAGCAGTATCATTTTTTCAAGGAGGCCCAAACAGAAATAAAACTACAATGGGTAAAGAAGGGGTAGTATTTTTGTAAATACCCAAGTTATATTAGAAAATGTCATTTAAATACCTGTACTTAATACATGGAAGCAGATATTAACATCCAAAAATCAGGGCAAGCACCCACCTAAACCACCCAGTAGAGAGGAAAGCAACAGAAAATTTTGACATCTGTGTGTTTTACTAGCATAGTGTAAAAAAGGAAAACGAACACAGTAAAAAAATCATAAAGAAGACTTGTAGGACCTCAAGTTAAAGCTGCTTACACAAGTCTGAAATTATGAATGCATAAAACTTACTTGCCTGGTATGTTTGTCAGAAGCCTTATGTGGTTATTGGATACTGGAACAGCACTAGTCCAACTAGAATCATGTTGTGAGTTTAAACTATATACCATATTTTGAAGACTTCATGTGAAGGCAAGAATATAAAGTATCTCATGATATATTGATTACATATTCTGGATACACTGGGTTAATTAAAATGTTAATTGTATCTATTTTATTATTTAGAAAGCAATCAGTATTTAAAAGGATGCCTGTGGTGCACAATTTATTTAAATTTGTATTATATTTGTATTGGATAGCACAGGTGTAAAAGACAGAAGAGTACTATGTAGTAAAAATCAGTATTTTTTTAGCATGTTTGAGAGCCCTATCAATAAAATAGTAATGGTTCTTTTTTAATATTTATCCTTACATTTGTATTTTTCTTTCAAATCTCTACTGGCACCACCTTTTCACCTGAGAACTGAAGTATTGAACTATGTATAAAGCTCTTCATTCCAAGACATGATGTTCTGGAGGAATATGCTGAAGCTGTTGCTAAAGTATCTGATTCCTTGCCCTGGCAATCCTATAGGACATAGGATGATCTGGCTCCAAGGGATTGATGGATCTAATGTGGCATTTTTTTATTCATCTAATTCAGTGTCCAGCACAAAATTAAAGATTATCTCACTTTTGCCAGACTCACTAAGATTCAGAATGATCTAGGACAAAAAAAGGATGCAAAGGGAAAAAAAAAACAACAGTTTTATTCCTTTTTGTGTTTAGACCCCATCTTTTTTTTCTCTGAAATCCTAATAAGTCAGGAATCATACTCATATCATTGCCTCTTTTTATTTTTCTTCTATTAAATTCAGACCACAGAGAGTCCTTATTAAGCAATTCCCTTTTGCTGCTTTCTCTCAAAACTGCTTGGTTCTTCTATGACAAGGGCCTTATAATCAAATGAGATTTAAACTCAATAATCCGTACTTAACCTGTCTCACTTCAATTCTAGATTAGTGATTATTCAACTCTTTAGACTCAGGACCTGCACTCTGGTGAATATCATGAATACCATAAAGAATTTTTATTAGGGGGCTGGGGATATGGCTCAAGTGGTAGCACGCTCGCCTGGCATGCATGGGGCGCTGGGTTCGATCCTCAGCACCACATAAAAATAAAGATATTGTGTCCACCAAAAACTAAAAAATAAATATTAAAATTTTCTCTCTCTCTCGCTCTCTTTCTCTCTCTCTAAAAAAAAGAATTTTTATTAATGTGGATTATAACAATCTATAAGTTATCACGTTAGAAATTAAAATTGACTTTTAAAAATTAATTATTAGTTCATTTAAAATGATCACAATAAACCCATTAAATTTGTTTATAACATTTACATGAAAAATTGTAATCAGATGTTTTAAACAAAAATTAGTGAGGAGAGTGTCATTGCCTTACATTTATTTTTTTAAAAAATATTTATACATGCTATATATATATATATATATATATACATATATTTATGTGTGTATATATATACTTTATATGTAAAGTATATATATACTTTATATATATGATGTTTTAGTATATACATAAAGTATACATTTACTTTATATATATATATACTTTATATACTATATATATATTTTAGTATTTAAAGTATATACACACACACACACACACACACACACACACACACACATCTTTTAAAGAATATCATGGAGTCCATGGACCACACTTACAGAGCTGATATCCTAGACAAAAATGAAGGCGTAAATAACCTCCTTGGTTTCATTCTCTCTCATTAACACTGTTTCATGCCTAGATTTTCACTGTCAAGGACATCTCAGTCCATGTAGATCTAGAAAAGATTGTGGCCAAAAGCAGGAGATAATGTTTTATTACTTCTTCTATGAAAATATCTCTTCCCAGGGTACTAGATATCCTAATTAACTTTTAAAATTTTATTTATGTCATAAAATCATCTCTATGACTTAGACAAAGGAGTGGACTGGATAGATGGTGAAGAAGATTCATATTAGTATTAGTAGCAATATTAGCATTTTCCGGAGATATAGAAGCAGTAAGATATAACTATGGTGCTAAGGTTTGGATGTAGTTTGTCCCCCAAGATTTTTTGTACTAGAAACTTGACACCCTATGACAATACTGAAGTGATATGACCTTTTAAGAGATTGGACCTACTGAGAGATCCTTAGGTCATTGAGGATACTATCCTTAGAAGAGAATATTTATCTCCTGGAATGAGTTTTTGAGAGCAAGTTCTTAGAACAGCCTGAATTTGTTCTTAGTGTGTATGTTTGTCTTTCTCTCTGCTTAACTATTTGACACATAATAATTTCCACAAATGTTCCCACCAATGCTATCCACTATGATATGACAAAGCTAGGATAGCACTCAACAGAACTGAGCAGATGTAGGAACAATGTCTTTGAACCTCTAAAATTGTGAGCTAAACAGACATCTTGTATTCATAAGTATATTGCTCCAGGTATTTTATTATAACAATGAAAACCTGATTTAATAGATAAGTAGGTAGATATAGATAGATAAGAGGGGATTTATTAGAGAAATTGTATCATATAATTTTAGAAGTTGAGATACCCTAGGATGAGCCGTCTGAAAGCTGGAGACCCAGGAATACTGGTATAGTAGCTCTTTCAAAGTCTGAAAGCCCGAGAACCAGAAAAGCTAGTGTTGTAACTCTGGACCTAGGCTATAAGACTGAAACCTGGGGGACAACTGGTATAAATCCTGAAGTCCAAAGGCCAGAGAACCTGGAGTTCTGACATCAAATGACAGGAGAAGAATGGTATCCTAGCTCCAGATGAAAGTCAGAAAAAATTAGGTTTTCCTCCACCTTTTTATTTTATCTGATCTCTCTGCCCATTGGATGGTGCCCAACAACTTTGAGGGAAGATCTTTCCTACAGAGTCTACTGGTTCACATTGCCAATCTCCTCTGAAAACATACTCACAAACACAACCAGAAATAAGATTTACTGGCTCTCTAGGTATTCCTTAATCTAGTAAAGTTGATACCTAAGATTAATCACTGCAGTAGTCAAATGTGTGTGTGTGTGTTTGTGTGTGTGTGTGTGTAATTGCTAAATATAAAAATTTGATTTGTCAGGCATATTGGTGCATGCCTATAATCCCCCAAACTAAGGAGGCTGCAATTGGAGGATCACAAATTCAGGAGTAGCCTCAGTAACTTAGCAAGGCTATAAGCAACTTAGTGAGACACTGTCTCATAATAATAAAAAAAAATTAAAAGGACTGGGTTTTTGGCTAAATGATAAAGCATCCCTGGGTTCAATCCCCAATACCATAAAACAGTTTGAGACATTTGTGATTTTTCACTAAATAATCGCCTATATTTTTATTATAGGTGCAGCAAATTAAGATATTGTCTTAATTAGGCTTCCTAGTTTGAAAAAATGAGTAAAAATTTCAGATATTTATAAGAAATGCAAATATAAGAGAATGTTACTTACTGGTGGGTTTTAATAAAGTAAGATGGTCATATTTTGTTTATATATAGGTCCTTCCCACATCTAGATAAATTCTTCCATAAGTAAGCTATTTTAATGAAATCATAAATTTAATGTAAAAAATGACTATCTTTCCTCAATTCCTATTGCATATTTTTACTATTGACATAAATATTGCTTTTAATTCTTTTACTATTTTATATTACACAGTAATTCTAACATTTACAACTTAGCATTCTGTCTCCACATTTTCTTGATGAAGGAAAATTCCAAACTGAGCAGGTTTTTTTGTTTGTTTGTTTTCTTTTGTTTAAGCTTGTCTTTCTGTCAGACACCATTTAGTAATTTTTTTCTTGGATTTAACAAAGATTTATGGGAACTCCACACCAACCTTGCTATTGGCTGGACATACCAAGAGACATAGCTACTTTCGACTATCATACTTGAGTCATTCATCTAACTCAATCACCAGGCTTTGCTAAATGTAGCTGACTTCCTTTTGAGTTTTTCCACAGGGAAACAATGTGCTGGCCCTGCTGACCTAACTCTCCAGTGAGGTTTACGTTTGTATTTCTCATTGTAAATTAATGATCAGTATTCAGGTTTACTTTGAAATACCTTGAGAGTCACATAGCATGAACTAACATCCCTAAGTCTTATCAACACTAAAAGAGTGAATAAGTTTCTAAACCCAGACCATAATAAATTCATCAAATAATTTACTGGATGAGAGACATTTGTAGCCATTTTTCTCTGTTAATATACCTATATGTCAGAATGTCATTCATCACTTTTCACAAATCTCTGAGATGATATCCACAGTTAAGACATAACAGATGACTTGAGTCCAATTTTTAAAAATCACTGTTTTCTTTTAAGAAACTGTTTTCTTTACAGAAAATCACTTTGAATAAGCTTATGTATTTTCAGTGTTACAAGGAGGTCAACTTAATTGCTGTTTTGAAGTCCCAGGGAAAAAATCTCACAAAAACTTACTATCAATACTTTTAAGTTCTGAAAATATGTTTTCTTCTTTATTTTGCCTTGGTTGGTTGATGTGAGGTAAATAAAAAATTTTATGCTGTCAAAAAAAAAACTTGCAGTAGTTCTATATACTGAGATAAAGGAGCCAGGGTTTTCCAGATATCAGGAACAACGTAGGAGGTAAGTAGAATGAAATTACATTTTCCTTCTTAAATCATTGACTTTTCAGGTGGAAATAAGTGTGATAAAACTGTGCCACATCCCTCTCAATAAAGCCTAACAAATGAATAGAATAATTGATATTTTCATTATAAAGTTAAGGGAACATAGATCCAGAGTGGTTCCATAGGCTGTCCAAGTTCACATAGGTAGTGAGACCTAAGTTGAACTGCATCTATAACCTTTCAGATCTAACTTCTCTATACCTAATAGTATTGATATCTGTATTTATAACTGCAAATTTTAATGGCAATACATGTACCAAGTTATCAAGATTTATTTTTATCTTTCTCTGTATGTATATATGTACATGTGTATATATATATATATATATATATATATATATATTTAAGTTTTCTGCTACATTGTATTGATCTAAACTAATATGTAATCAAATTACTCTCAAGCACACATACTTTTATTAACGAAAAAGTATTAGGTGAATTGTTACTAGAACACTTGTTTTTATCTTGATATTTTGCTGTACATATGAAAATTTCATTTATTGTTTTATCTAGATTTCCCAGAATTTATTTCAATATAGTGGAAATTCTTTGTTGTTTCATTGGAATGGATACATTAAGACACAATCCAGTACATTGGATACATAAACATGCAACTTTTCACTGGTGGTAGAAGTGGTACAGGGTTAGCCTTCCTCTCCCCTACAAACAGAAGTTCAAATAAATACTTTTACACATGCCTATCATCAAAAGAGAAAAATGTGGGCTGTATTTATAGTGGTATACACAATGTTATCAAATTAATTTCTGACTGAGAAGAATTTCTGCTTCAGCAAGCTTTAACATAAACCAGATCTTTTCGTTGCAACTTATATGACTTACGAGTGGAAGAATCTCCCCAAAATAATCTCCTGGCTTCATACATTTTAAACCTTGTTTCTCTTTCTCTATCCACAAAATTCAATGCTAATCTTCTAGAGTGTGTTTATATCACAGGAAGATCTCTGGTTCTATATATTCCTGTTACAATACTATGCCAGTCATAACAGTGGACTGTAGTAATTTTCCTGGAAGCTATTGTACATTGGATGACTAGAAATAACTTTTCTGAACATGACCGAGAACCAATAGATATATCCCAGTAAGGCCCAAATAAATGTTTCCCAAATCACCTTCAACTTAACCATATCCTATAAGTTTATTTGTTCACAATAGTGGCATCTGACAAAAGGAAAATGTGAAAGAAAGTATATCATAATGGAAAGAAACAGCAAACTACAAAAAAAGTAGTCTTAATTTGCAAATTTAAGCAAGGCATTAGGTCTTCCTTAGATTCATGGACCATCTGCTTCTGTCAGATGTCCATATATGTTCTTCCTGCACTGTTGATATGTAAAATAATCATGATTAGATTTTTTTTTTAGTGTCTACCTCATATTCTCCCTTGGACTAAATGTTTGTTTATATCAACCTCTTGGCTCCTCAAAAAGTCCATATAATTTAGTAACTAAGTAAGCACAGGTTTTAATATATATTCCCTTAAATGTCCCAAGTTTCAAAGAGCAAGTCCAGTCTAAAGATACCTCAGTCATTACTGATTTCCTCCAGTCTAATGTATCTCCTACATGTTGTGTTTTTAAAGTTCAAGAGTTGGCGAAACTCTAATCCCCAAGTTCAGGAAAGCTCAAAGATTGCCTCATTTTCTGCCATCCTCTGTCTTCTGTCTCCATGATTCAACAAAACTTTTCTTAATGACTTTTCTAATGACTTCTGCAAGCCCTGAGCATACTTTTTCATAATTACAGATCTCTGTTTATTCACAAAAAGTGAAATGTTATGCATTGTCTGTGTCTCTGTCTTACCTTTCTGGATTGGCTTAATCTGGTGGCCCTGACTCTGAGAGATTGGCTTCAAATGTGTTACTCAGTAAGGACATTATCATTCCCAGGTTGCCAGAAATATCTATGAGAAATAGCCATAAGAGAATGGATGGAAACACTGAGAAATTCAAGGCAATTTCCCCCTGGCACCCTGTTGGAGTGTGTGTGTGTGTGTGTGTGTGTGTGTGTGTGTGTGTGTATGCATACCTGACATTCCTTATATATCTGTTTCTTTATTTTCATCCCTTAAAGAATGGGGAAAGAGAGAAGATGTCAAACATGTCTTAAGGAATTACAATGAAAATAATTTTGTACTGATGACTTCAATAGTGAAAATGTGTTGGTAGCTCTCTTAATGTAACTTGGAATATTTTTAAATAATTGAATCTATAAGAGCCAATCTTTTGATTTCCTGATTTTAGACAAGTGAAATCAATAGAGAATAAGCAATGCATTAACACTGGAGAAGATTAATCCAAATGGAGGAAGATCATTCTAGGAGGATTGAGTCTTGTTCATTGATTAGATAAAACACAGTATATAACCTACTTCTTTTGATCATGCTTTGAGACTTGCTAATGTTTTCATAAAATGTATCCAAAGGAGGACCTCCAAATAAACAAGATTTACAAAAAAAAGTTACTACCCATATCATATCAATAAATTGGTCTCTGTTTCAGTAGAGAATTATGGATCAATATTTATTGACATATATGTATAGTTTAAGGAATCCTGGAATATTTTGCATGTCTGCCCCTTTCTTTTCTACACATGTACAACCACCTTCTTCATCACATCAACTTTATACCTATAATGAAATTAAATTAGGAATGATTACTAATCACATAAAAATTGAAACACAACACTTAACTTTTGATTTAGAGCAGGTTTCAATTGAGCTCATATTAATCATGTCATAATGAAAAAAAAATTACACTTCAACTCCACAAATTTCTGAGCATGGTATGGAACATAATACACATGGAAGCATAGAGCTCCAAGATGAAAATAGCAGTATTTGCCATAAAGATATGAAACTGCCTGTTTAGTATTTTGATCTATCCCAATGTTCTTCCATGAGCTCATTTTGGTAACCCAAAAGTCTAGAAATCCAAGTTCATGGAGAAATACTTAGAATTGTTTGACTATATGATAACTGTCAAGCCCTCTATGTTAATTCCAACAGTTACAACCGCAACCACAGAGAATTAGCAAGAGGATACTTTACAGGTTAAAGAGATGTTGAGGGACATATAGAAAAGGTGAGTAAAATAAAAAGAGAAGCAATTGTATCTCCCTCTTTTTCAGATTATATATTGCTCCATAACAAATATTTAAACAACCAGTGGCTTACTGAAACAGCTTATTATTATCTCTTGAAATACTATAGGACAAGAATTGGGTTATGGTTCATGAAAAAATTTTTCTGCTTCACATGGCATTGAGATGGTCCATCCCTGGTGTTTAGCTGGTGTTTGGGCTGGTCTCAAGAATCCAAGATGGCTTTATTCACATGCCTACCAACTTACCAGGTAAAACTGGCAGACTTAGTTCATGGTGGTTTCTCTCCTATCTATGTTATATTTGTAAATGTCCTCCCAAGAGGAGAGTTAAGCTTCTTAGATGGCAGCTTTGGGCTTCAAAAACAAGTGGTAATTACTAGTCCTATAAAAGTTTAAACCTGGAATATGCATAATATCCTTTCTTCTATATTCTGTTGATCAAAGCAGTACCAGATGAGCACAGATTTAAGTGTCAGAAATACAGAGCTGACATCTCTATGGAAAGTACAGCAAAAGTGTGTGGCCATATTTAATCTACTACACTTTATGTGGCTAATAATGGGGCATGAACAACTCTACCAATGTGGAAACATGATGTCAGAACCATTCACAAATCCAGAATTCTTGATGATGGCTCTCTCATCCCAGATTTCAGAGCTTTATCATAGATTATAAAAGCAATAAATTTGTTAAACATGAACTGCATCACACTCAGCACTTATAAATAAAAGTATCATTCTAGTTATTTTGAGGGGAGCTCACCCTTGATAGGGGGAAGTGGTTGATCAAGTGGTTGCCTTGGAACCTTTACAGGTAAAGCTTAAATTCTCCCATTTATAAATATAGATGGAAGAAACTGGAAAGGATCCAGAGACAATCAACTGAAAAGATTAAAGGGTAGGAAATTACTTCTTTGAACAAAATGAAGGAGTTCAGGCTATTGAGCTACAACAAAGGAAGCTATCCAAGCTTAATAGATGTCTTCAGGTATATGAGAGGATATCCTTAGCAGGAAATTAAGCAGTTGATCCACTTAGAAAGAGCTGTAGTAAGAGGAAATGACTTACATCAAAATAGATAAAATAGATGTAGGAGCTTTCTGTTTGTTAGAGAATCAAAGAGTTTGAAACAAAATATTTTAAAGGTAAAAGAGGTTTTGTTGGTTTGGGGTGTTAGTGTATTATTAATGAACTCTACTACTTAAAATTTATAAAAAAAAATAAACTCCGTAACAGAGTATAAGAAAAGGAAGAATAATACTAATGTGATGTGGCCATGACGTTGCTTTCTGTCTATGTGGGATGATAGTAAACATGTATTAAGTAAATGTTAAAAGTAACAGAGAAAGTTTATAAGCACACATGAGCCTCTACGTGGGGAATGTTGGCATTAATGGACTGCTACAGTACCAGATTTATATCTACTCTATGGAATATTCACTCTGTCATTCTTTCAGTTGCTTCAGAGATTGTGAAAAGGGTGCAAACAGAGAGAGCTTCTCCCAAATTCTTCACAAATACTGTCTATTAATTTACTGGACACTGGAAAACACACAGGCATTAGAAAGGAACTATGGGAGAAGTGTTTTCAGAAAATTGTAACAGTGATGGAAATAGGGAGAGAATTATCCAGTAGATATCCTTCCTCCCAAACTGCTGAATTGGTTTCATCTTCATAACTATAGAACCCCACACCTTTCCTTGTTCAATACTGACCTCTTTAATTCATTCTTAGCACACCCTAGTTTGAATTCTTTCTCTAAATTTTAGGTCATAGAAGCATCCACTTACTTGTCCCCTTCTTCTCTGTTAGCTCATGCTTGCCTCATGGGATACCCTTGAAAAACTACCCAGAAATGTGCACTGGGAAATGATAACTTTTTTATAGGTATGGAAAAGAACAAAACAGATATCCTGATTCTACTACCAAGCCTCTGATGGTGTGGTGGGAAGTGTGGTAAGTGGGGAGGTTCTGAATATATCTGTTTTCCCAAACAGTAGTTTCTGTATACATAGTACTTTATATATTATAGGTTAAACCATAAGAAAATTGCCAGTTTTTTAGGGTGCAAAATGTTGAATCTTGGAAATTTTCATTTTTATATTTTACTTTAATCCTTATAAAACACTGAGAGGAAGATATTATTGACCTTTTTAAACATGACACATTTGTTAAAACAAAGGCCCTGGGAATTCATATAACCTGCCAAAGATCACACAGTAAGAAATGGAGCCAGCATATTAACTGCATTTTATCAATTCCAAAACTCCATCTACTCTCCCCATTACACTTGTGTCATGTTGAAAACTATTGATATTTCAAGTCATAGATGTTTTAGTTTACAATCTTTTGGAAAGGCTTCCTCCTATTTTAAGCATATTTTCTACAGTTAAACAGTTATATTCTAAACAGACTTTGTTAATAAACTTCCTGAAATGTCTAACTACTTCGTTCATAAATCCTTATTACTGGCCTGAGGGTGTAGTTCAGTGGTAGAGAATTTGCCTAACAAGCAGGAATCCCTGGGTTCAATCCCCAGTATCAAAAATCTTTATATAAGAACCCTGCCAAATGAGGTCAAACAAAATAAATGAAAGAAAAAAATTAAAAAATACTGGTTTTAGATATTGAAAACTTGGATTCCTGCCAGATTTGAGATATAAGATTGTAAAGTAGAGAAAGAACATTTGGTCTGGGATTCAGCTTCAAGGTGTCAGTTAATTAGGTTAAAATGGTATCTGTAGGTACCTGGACTCTGGCATTCAGAAAGAGGGAGAAAGTTCCAAGTTTTAGGAACAGAAACAAGCTTCAATGATATCTGAGAGCCCAATAAAATATATCTAGTTCTTCATACAAAAGGAACACAAATATTGGGGTTGGGGATCCTAAAGGAGTGTTTCTAACTATGTCAGTATATAGAAATCGGGTCATATGTAATTTCTTGTTTGGATCTCTAACACAAGAGATGGTTTCTAATGGACACTCAATACATGGTTAATAAATTTAATCAGTTTCTAGGCAGCAAACTCTTCCTGAAAGCAGAGGTTAAAATTAATTTCTCTGTGTGTCTTTTGTTAAGTTGCAAAGGCTTAGAGGAGAGATGATAGAGAAAAGACAATTAGGAACTTAGTGCCAGCTAGTTCATGTATCTGGTTCTTGCTTCACATCCTTCTTAATTGAATAAAATGTCATGAAGATAATGAAATAGAAAATTTATCTTGTAGCTGTTATAACTGAATTTCAGTTTAAGTTGCAGTACTGATTAGAGAAAAAATAATGTTAGTACTTGGAAATAATAACTTAGTAATTTAGATTATATTTTTAAAAATCATTTATTTAAAGGAAAAACTTTAATTTATTGCATCCTTTAAGGCCTAGTTATGGTTCTCAATAATATTTCCATGGGCAGAGGTAAACTAGATCTGCAAAAAGCTTTGACGTTTGATTTAAGGAAGTTCGATTTAAATTTTATAAAAAAAAAAAAGTCTCCTGTCTCTGAGGAACATCAGTAAAGTACTTTAGAGAGTTTATTGCACCTGTTTATGACATAAACCTTAGTTTCAAAGAAGGTTATCTAGACTATACCTAGTAGGTAGATAGTAGGTAGAGATATAGTCAGGAATGGTATCAGACAGAATAGATTTCAAGTTTAGAATTATCTATAGAAACCCAAGGTCATTATACAAAGACAAAAGCACTTTATCACAGGAATACATAACATACACACACACACACACACACACACACACACACACAACTTCATATCACCAAATATATAAAGCAAATATTGACACATCTGACAACAGAAATTGAAAGCAACACAATTATAGTTTAGGACTTCAGTATCTCTCTGATTAGACTACCCAGACAGAAAAATCAATAGAGACACAGTTGACTGAAAAAACATTGCAGACCATATAGACCCAGCATATATATATACACAAAACTTTCCATATAACAGCAAAAACATAAACATTCTTCTTAAAATCACATGGAATATTCTCCAGGGCAAATCACAAATAAGTCTTAAGAAATTTAAGATTACAATCATTCTTACTATCTTTTCTGACCACAACACAATGAAACTAGAAATTAATAGTAAAAAAAACAGAAATTCACAAATATGTGACAATTAAATTGTGCACTTGAACAACTATTGGGCCAAAGAGGAAATCAAAAGGGACTTTTAAGAGTGTCTTGAGACAAGTAAAAATGAAAACACAATGTACTAAAACCCAGGGGATTAAAAAAAAAAGCAGTGCAAAGGGGGAAGTTTACAGTGATAAATGACTACCTTAAAAAAGAAGAAAAATCTCAAACAAATCACCAACTTTACACCTCAAGGAAGTAGAAAAATAAGAACATCCTAAGCCCAATTTAGAAAATATGAGGAAAAAATAAAGGAAAGAGAAATAATCAATCAAATAAAGATTACAAAAATAATAGAAAACATCAACAGAACTGTCACATTGGTTTTGTGAAACTAGAAAGAAAATTGATAAGCCCTTAGCTGGACTAATTTAGAAAAAAATACGATTCAAATAAATAAGATCAGATATGAAAGAGGAGATGTTATAAAACATATGCTTCAGAAATAAAAATGATAATAAGGAAATATATTTCAAAACTTGATAAACTAAAACAAATGAAAAGGTTCCTAGAAATACACAACCTTTGAAACCAAACCAAGAAAAAATGGAAAGCCTGAACGGGGCAATAATAAATAAGGAGAATGAATTACTAATCAAAAATCTCCAAACACAGAAAAGCAGAGGACTAGAGGTTTTCAACCAAACATTCCAAGAGTTAATACTAATCTTTTAAAAACTCTACCAAAAAATAAAACAAAACAAAAAATAAGAGGAACAAATAAAAAAATCAAATAGTATAAAGAGGTACTTGTTCAAATGTATTCTATAAGGTCAGCATCGTCCAAATACTGAAACCAAACAAAGGCAATACAAGAAAATAAAACTACAGAACAACATTCCTGATTATCATAAATGTAAAAATCCTCAATAAAATACTAACAAACTGATTTCCATGGCATACACCATGACCACATGGAATTTATCCCTGGGATATAAGGATATTTGTCCCCTAAAAATGTGATCAACCTAGGAGGTAGGTTTCTTTCAACAAATCATTTAATATGATGCAACACATTTCTTTCCACAAATCATTGTAATACAACATGTTAACAAAATGAATGAAAAAAAAAACTGACATGATCACCTAACTAGATGTGGAAAATGCATTCGACAGAAATACACCATCCATTCATAATCAAGATATATATGAAAACTCACAGCCTACATTGTAATTAAAGGAAAATAACTGAAAAACTGAAAGCTTTTTTTTTCTTTTTTAAGATCTGGTACAAGGCAAAGATGCCCATTCTTGCTATCTCCTTTTAGCATAGTACTAGAAGTCCTATCCAGAGTCATTGGACTAGAAAAATAAATAAAACAATCAAAATTGGAAAGAAATAAAATTATCATTTATTACCTGATGACATTATTATATAAGTAGAAAACTCTAAAGTTTTAATTTGCATTTCTCTAATTACTAGAGATATTCGATATTTTTTCATATGTTTACTGACCATTCATATAAACTCTAGATAGGGCATTTTTCTGTCATATACAAATTTAATAAAATAATAAAAAAATGCATTACAATTCATATTACACATATAGAGAACAAATTTTTCATATCTCTGGTTGTATACAAAGTATATTCACACCAATTTGTGTCTTCATACATGTACTTTGGATAATGATGTCCATCACATTCCACGATCATTTCTAACCCCATGCCCCCTCCCTTCTCCTCCCACCCCTCTGCCCTATCTAGAGTTTATCTATTCCTCCCATGCTCCCCCTCCCTACACCACTATGAATCATATATCAGAGAAAACATTCTGCATTTGTTTTTTTGGGATTGGCTAACTTCACTTAGCATTATCTTCTCTAACTACATCCATTTACCTGAAAATGCCATTTTATTCTCTATTGCTGAGTAATATAGCATTTTTTCCATTGTGTGTATATGTCACATTTTTTTTGATCCATTCATCTATTGAAGGGCATCTAGGTTGGTTCCACTGTTTAGCTATTGTGAATTGTGCTGCTATAAACATTGATGTGGCTGTTTCCCTGTAGTATGCTGTTTTTAAGTCCTTTGTGTAGACCGAGGAAAAGGATATCTGGGTCAAATGGTGGATCCATTCCCAGATTTCCAAGGAATCTCCATACTGCTTTCCATATTGGCTATACCAATTTACAGTCCCACCAGCAGTGTATGAATGTACCTTTCCCCCCACATGCTCGCCAACACTTATTATTGTTTATATACGTAATAGCTGCCATTCTGATTGGAGTGAGATGAAATTTTAGAGTAGTTTTGATTTGCATTTCTCAAATTGCTAGAGATGATGAACATTTTTTCATATATTTGTTGATTGTATATACTCTTCTTAGAAGTGTCTGTTCAGTTATCTGGCCCATTTATTGATTGGGTTATTTGTTTTCTTGGTGTTGAGCTTTTTGAGTTCTGTATATACCCCAGAGATTAATACTGTATCTGATGTGTGAGGGGTAAAAATTTGTTCCCAAGGTTTAGGTTCTCTATTCACCTCACAGATTGTTTCTTTTGCTGAGAAGAAACTTTTTAGTTTGAATCCATCCTATAAAAGAAAAAGTAGGCCCTAATCTCCATCATATGGGATTAGGCCCCAACTTCCTTAATAAGACTCCTTTGGCACAAGAATTAAAATCAAGAATCAATAAATGGGATGGACTCAAACTAAAAACTTTAATAAAATCTCTATCAAAATCTCAGTAGTTTTTGTAGAAATAGATAAAATATCCTAAAATTCATATGAGAACACAAAATATACCAAATAGCCAAAGCAGTCTTAAGCAAGAAACATCAAGCTGGTGGCAAAACATTTTCTTATTTCAAAATATATTACAAAACTACAGTAATCAAAACAGTATGGTAGTGAAATCAAAACACATAGACCAATGGAGCAAAATAAAGAGCCCAGAATAAACCCATATAACTATGATAAACTGATGTTTATAAGGATTCCAAGAATACACAATAGATACCAAAACTGGATATCCACAGGCACAAGAATGAAATTAGACCCTTAACTTTCACCATACACAAAAATCAGTACACAGTGGAATAAAGACTTAAATATAAGACTTGAAGCCTAAAACTCCTAAAATAAAACATAGTGAAAAAAAATTTCTTGACATTGGACTTGGCAATGACTTTTTTTTTTTTCCAAGAGAGAGTGAGAGAGGAGAGAGAGAGAGAGAGAGAATTTTTAATATTTATTTTTTAGTTCTCGGCGGACACAACATCTTTGTTGGTATGTGGTGCTGAGGATCGAACCCGGGCCGCACGCATGCCAGGCGAGCGCGCTACCGCTGAGCCACATCCCCAGCCCTGGCAATGACTTTTTAAATACAATTGCAAAATCAACATATAATAAAAATAGAAGTGACAAATGGCATTGCATCAATCTAAAACATTTCATTATAGTAACTGACAGAGTAAAAAGGCAACAATATGGAAGTTTCTCAAAAAATTGTAAATAGAACCACCATATGATCCAGCAATCTCACTTATTGATGTATGTGTAAAAGAAAGAAAATCATTATATTGAAATATTTGTGCTCCTCTATTCATTGTTGTGTTATTCATAATAACCAAGATGTGGAAACATCCAGAGTCCATTGATGGATGAACAACAAAGAACATGTGATATATATCACATTACATATTATATAAATCTGTATATATAGGTATATATGTATGTACATATTAATATACATGTAGACAAAACTGATGAGCCTCAAAGACACTATGCTAAGTGAAATAAATCAGATGCATGAAGATAAACACTGCATGATCTCCCTTAAGTGGGTAGTATATATGCATAAAACTTAAGGAGAGAGAGTTTTATTTATAGATAGACAAAATGTCTTTTAATCTATCTATTTATTTATATGTAGTATATGTGTGAGGTACTGGGCTTGTTTATATGCATTTATTTATATGTAGTATATAAATTTATATTTATTTATTTAAATGGGAGTTAGCAGGGGCTGAAGGTAGGGGTTTTGCATATATTTTGTTTAAGGGGTACAAAGTTTAATTTGTGAAAGACAAATTATGAAGATTCAATGTACAACAATGTGACTATAGATAACAATTATTTTATTGTACACTTAAAATTTGCTAAGAGGGTAGATGTTAAGTATTTCCACCATACAAAATAGGTAACTACATGAGATGATGGATATGTTAATTAGCTTGATTTTAGTGAATATTTCACAATGTATTCACATTTTAATAATAAAGTTGTATAATTAAGGGGCTGGAGTTGTAATTTAGTGTTAGGGCATGTCACTGGGTTTGATCCTCAGTACTACATATAAATAAATAAATATATTGAATGACTGTGTGTCTATAAATATTTTTTCCTTAAACTTCAGTACATGCCGTCTTATTGTCCACTATATAGCAATAAAATTGGAGTAAAATAAACATATTTTGGTAAATAAAAGCACTTTTTTTCCATAACTATATATATATATATATATATATATATATATATATATATATATATATATATACATATATATATATATCCATATATCCTTAGGTTCTCTAGGTGTTCAATAATGTAAGAGAAGGTAAGTAACAGTTTCTGATACCAAGGCTGTCATCTAGTGCTAGATAAAACAAACTCATAGACATGACAATAAGGGAAAAATGGAGAATTGATAATTTGACAATCTTCCAACACTTCTATTCAATTTAAACCATGTCTAAACTTTTATCTCAACCAGAAGGATAGAAGAAAGAGTAGGAAGTTGTAAGATTACACTCAACAGAAGTCATTTCTCTTCAGAGTTTTGCCAGGATTAAAATGTCTTAAAGGATATGTATCTCAAAGTTACTATTTGCATAGACAACTATGTTTTTAAAGAGGAAATTTTACCATTGTGTTCATAGTCAAAATTTTTGCTCCTCCTTTTAAGGTAAAACATAATCTTTATCCAAACTGATAAATTCTGAATGGTTT
Source organism: Urocitellus parryii (assembly GCF_045843805.1). Taxonomy (NCBI): domain Eukaryota; kingdom Metazoa; phylum Chordata; class Mammalia; order Rodentia; family Sciuridae; genus Urocitellus; species Urocitellus parryii. The sequence continues at coordinate 110,408,689 of NC_135547.1, forward strand.
ATTTAAAATTCAATAAGACTTCTAGATATCCTGATATAATTTAGAAACCCATGTGTTTGTTTTTTCCCATCCATGTGTGTGCGCGAGTGTACCTATACACACATGCACAGGTGTAAAATAGAGAGGTGGAGTGGGGGGAGATCATGCTTTAATTGTTACATAAGCAATTACCCATTTCCCCACCTTGGTACTAGGGGTGTGTACTACTGAGTTACATTTTCAGACTTTTTTGTTATTATTTTGAGAAAGGATTTTGTTAAATTGCCCAGGCTGGCCTTGAACTTGCAATGCTTCTGCCTCAATCTCCTGAATCACAGGGGTTACAGGTGTGCACCATCATGCTCAGTTCCCATTTTTTTGAGGTAAAAATTCATTCATTTAACTTTAATTTCAACTCATAGGAATTCAAATTTTTTTAGACAATATGCATAAACATTGCAGTAAAAGTATAGACAGCACAGACCTGTGACAATTCCTTTGAATAAAAGACAATCACTGGACCTTCTTTAGCTAAATAAGTATACAAGCTATTAAATACTGAAGCCATTAGAGCAAATAAAATGAAATGTCTACTTAGTGAGAAAAAAGCAAATATATATTGTATGAGGAAGTCATTAACTGCTAAGCAATATATAAATGTGCATTAAAAGGATTTGTTCTTGTTATTCACCTCTACATAAGCATATTTAAAAACTACTTCCTATTAAGTCTAAATGGGTGGTGTACCTGCCACTTAAGGTAGGAATTCCAATATAATTTGCCTTTCATAAGTAAGTTTCTTTTTCTGTGGCAAAATTGCCTAAATTGATTTAGGATCTTCAAAGTGTATATTATATTACATTTTATTTCGATTAATTCCACACCAAAGAGGGAATGTCCAAGACATGAAAGATCAGTGCATTTGCAACATAAGAATAGAATATTGAAAGGGTTATGTCTGCATATACAAAGGTCAAATTATAGAAAAGCCTGGAAAAACATGAAAACTATGTCTATGGTTCACCGTCAAGTCCAGTGGACTCTGGTTAAAATTTTATCTTTCATTTTATAATAAATTTCTTGGGCATGAATTTTTTTCCTTTTTTTTCTGGGGATTGAACCCCAGGGCACTTAACCACTGAGCCACATCCCTAGCCTTTTTCATATTTTATATATTTATTTATTTTTAAAATATATTTTTAAGTTGTCAATGGACCTTTATTTTATCTATTAGTACTTGATGCTGAGAGTCAAACCCAGTGCCTCACACATGCCAGGCAAACACTCCACCTCTGAGCCACAACCCCAGCCCTTATATTTTATTTAAAGACAGGGTCTCACAGATCTGTTTATGGCCTTGCTACATTGCTGATGTTGGCTTGGAACTCATGATCTTCCTGCCTCAGCCTCCCAAGCTGCCAGGATTACCACACCCAGCAACTTTCTTGGGCAGGAATTTAAGTGACTATCACAGACAAGGATTTTTAAATGAGAGAAAATAATTTTAACCAGTATCTAGATTTACAAAGAGTATTATGCAAACATACCCAGTGCAATTCACATTAGAGAAGTAATGGAACCAACCTAGGTATCTGTCAATATATAAATGGATATTATATTACATATACATAATGGAGTTTTAAAGAAGCCATAAAAAAGAATGAAATTATGACATTTGCAGGAAAATGGATGGAACTGGAAAGCATCCTGTTAAGCAAAATAAGCCAGACTCAGAATGTCAAGGGTCATATGTTTTCTCTTTTCTCTTATATGTGAAAACCAGAGAGGAAAAAAAGATAAAAATGTGGGTTATGGGAATTCTTATGAAGATGGAAGGGGGACTAGTAGAGAAAAGGGATCAAGGGGGGCGGGGGAAGAGGGAAAGGGTAAGGGATGGTACTGGGGAATAAAATTGATCAGATTATGTAATGTGCAAATACAAATATGCCATAATGGAATCCACTATTATGTATAATTATTATGCACCAATAAAAGTTTTAAAAGTAATGAAAACCAACAGGATAGATAAATAGTTTTTTTTTTTTTTTACATTTTTATTTTCTATTCAAGGCCAGGTGAACTTCTTAGACTATAGAATTTTATGTGTTTCCTCAGGAGAAACTGTTTTTTTCTTGTGTTTCTACAGAATGATAGGAAAATATAAATATATGCAAATAAGTAAATAACTGAAAAGAAATGAAACTCTGCATATGTTATCTATCAACACTTTGTATTCATTCCATAATTATTGAATATTTGGAGATTATTCAACATGATCACAAGCTATTTAATAAAATACAGCAACTATAGAAGGCTTCTAAATTCCATTGAAGTTCAACATATGTGGTAGACATAGTTGTGTGATACCCAGCTTATTAGCAAGGAAATATTTGACATCTAGCTTTTGGAAGAGAAGTCAGCAAACACCAGTTATTAGCTCCTTCTAGTTTTAACTTAGCTGCAGAGAATAACCCTAAGCTAACATCACCCCTTCCAAGGCCAGATTTTGATGGCAGTGTCAGTAGATCTTCCAGTTTTGGTCCAAATCAGGATATACTGATGAACAATTGTTGCTCAAGAGCTGCCCACCAATTTGTACAAGACTGTCAGGCCTGCACTTAAGTTTGACTTCTTCCTCTGTCTGATCCTTCCTCCACCACCATTATTAGATGTTGATTTCTAATAAATATCTTATACCACAAAGTCTTTCACATCTACTTCTGAAAAAAACCAGTCAGCAAACAATTGATATCAGGAGTAATCTGAGAAACAGGGAATAGCATTGCTGTTTTGCAGCTGGATCACTTACCACCTAACTGGCAATAAGGAGAACTCTTGATGGTTAGTGGGGCTGGTAAGATTTTGGCCTAAGGTAGTTATTAAATTGTTAAAGCTTTCATTAGTGGTGATTAGCATTATATACCTATGGGAGGAAATGCCTTAGCAGGCACAATGCATTATGGAGAAAATATTAGATAAAAGGATAATGGAACACATGAAAACATGCTCTGAAGTTCAAGGAGCTGTGTGCCTGAGATCAAGGTCGAAGTTGATAAGATTCTTCAGCAGAGCTTCTTCATGTAGGGCATTGCCACAGCAGCTAGACATATTGCACCCTTGCACCAGACATGCCACAGCCGTGAGGTCATCAGAGACCCCAATCTCAAACACTGCTCTCCCATTCTCTGTCACCACTCTACTCTCCACAATGCTCAACATCATTAGTCATCAGGGGTCATGCCTTTGGGGTTTACATTTTGTTCAGGGTGAGGGGAGCTTTCTATGATTCCTGGTAGCTATGTTCTGAGCTGCTTTCCTCCACCACACTCTTCCACCATGATGTTCTACCTCACCTTGGGCCAAGAGCAATGGAGCCAGAAGTCTATGGACTGAGACCTCTGAAATTATGAGCACCAAATAAAGTTTTCTTCCTCTAAAATTGTTCTTATCAGGTCTTTTGGTCATAGCAGTGAAAAAGCCAACTAAAATAGCATGTTATTTGTATCTCAGTAAAGGTGTTAAAAGATTAAACCTACCATGACCCTACCATGAATGGGATGAGGTCCCTCATTTAAAAAATAAATATAATGAGATTGGATGACTATACCTAAATACAACTGATGCACTATAGAATGGAAACCAACAGCTGAGGGACAGTAACAAATAACTGAAAAGCAGGTATGAAAGCCAGATGACCTCTTTATTAGTTTGTAAGAAGCAAGACAAAATTATAACACACCAAACTTGGGAGGACACAAATTCCAGAAATATAAGATAAACCTGCAAAGATTTACTGCCAACCACACTCTTAAAAGTGTAGAAGACCTCTAGTCACAGGCTGGAATATTCCCTTATCATGCAAAAAACAAGATGATGATCTCTTTAGGTTCTAAATTCAGTATATTCTACCCTTTGGAACATTGCTACCACCCAATTATTTTGTGACATGAAAGGTTACCAGTTTTGAAGAGGACTGAGAGATTAATAGGGTTCTCTACCAATTCCATGCTGCATTGTCAGTATCCTTGCGGCTATCAGCAATGAATTATATTCCTTTGGAAACAACTTCTGGTGTGCTGCTGACCTTCTATGGAGATTAAATGACTGCCCATAGGACACTAAGTGACTATATGATCAGGTCTATTTATCATGAGTTACAACACGTAAAAGGTATTAAATTTTAAGGTTGAGTAAACCTAGAAAAAATCCAATGTAAGATGATAGTACTGTACCCAACACTGAGCATGAATAGTAGTGGCCATATGTAAGATGATTTTGCAAGTAGCCCAGACTGCTATGCTAGTCTTCACCATTACATAACTATCACAGCTTCAGCTTCTTCACATTGGTATATGGAAGAATTCTGTAATACTAGCTGAAAAAAGAGAAGAAAACCCAAGATTGGTTTACAAGTGGATTAGCTTAGTATGTGGATGCAAGTTGCAAAGTAAATTGTAGCTGAAATATAGTTTCATGTAGTAACGACATTGACATGTTGAATGAGAGTATCAATACCTGGATGTTTGCCCACAAAGTAAACAATGACCTTACCCTGTTAATTGAGGTCAGCCAGCTCCTGTCATCAGGCACTTAAGAAGCTCACTAAATAATCCCTTGCATATAAGTAGAAGCGATTATCATCCCAACATATGGGTAGATATACAAGCAGTATGAAAAAGCAAGGGAAAAAACCACACCAAATAGCCCACAACACTTCAATAATTGATACCATTGACACTACAGTGGAGAAAATGTCTAAAAAGAATTTTCTAAAAAGAATTTAGAAAGTTCATAGTTAAAATGTTCATTGAACTCAGATAAGATGTAAGGAATGAACTTAGAAACTACAGAAAGTGAAAGATGATTTCTGAAAAAGAACCAAACAAATCATGGACGAAAAAGACTCAATGAATCAAATTAAAATTCATTGAAAGCATCACCAAGAGTGGTAAAAAAAAATAATAATCCCCTGAATGGACAGAAGTTAAGGAAGTTCATTTGGTGATCTGTTCTGTGTGGAAGGGGAAGTATCCCACATTTAAAGAATATACAGATTTATATACAGTGATAAATATTCTGGCCAATGTTTAGATGCCTGGAAGGAGAAAGATTAGAAGATTGGAGAAATGAAGTTTTATGGTAGAGGCATGTGAATTTACATACAAGAGTGGCATGATATATGAACAGAAGATCCCTTATCACATGATAACACTCAATAGAAATCATCTTCCATGGCAGAGGTGCTAAAGCACAAAGTAAACAATGACCTTACCCTGTCAATCGAGGTCAGCCAGCTCCTGTCATCAGTATCCCAGTGCTGGAATGATTGCCACATGAACAATGTAGCCACAGTAGCAGAGGTGGAGTTTATACACTGGCCCAAGAACATAGAGTCCCAATGACTAAGACTGATCTTGCTCCTGGAGCCAATGATTGTTCAACATGGTAGCAGCAACAAAAACACAAAAAGAACCAAGTATTAATCTTGGTATGTTGTCATTTCTCAGTTATCACAAACAACCAGTTATGGCTAGTTAACTCCACTGGGCCATTTCTATCTTGGGAAGACAAGTGACTCAGTTTCATGGGAATAGAGACTTATTCTGAGCATGGGTCTTCCTTTCCTGATTGCAAAGTCTAAGTACCACCTTCCAAATATTTATACAGTGTTTGATCCCTTGGTATATGATTACACATAACACATAATATAGTGGCAGACCAAATATCCCTGTTTACAGTAAAGGGGGTATGGAATTGAGCGCTTGATCATGGGGATCAATTTGCCATATCATATATTTTATAGCCCAGAATCTGTCAACTCAATAGAGTATTGGAACAGCCTGCTTAAAGTACAGATGAAACACAAGCTCAGAAGCTATCCTTTATCAGGATGTTGGATATGCCCCAAATTAACAATCTTTTATGAAATCTAGTTCCCAGTAAGCAGAATGCCTGGCACCAAAGAAGTAGAATCAGAAGTTTCCACCCACTTATCATTGTTCCCAATGACCCACTAAAGGCTTGTATGTTCTCCAGTTCTCCAACTGTGGGTTTTGCATGGTTAGATGTCTATTTCCCAAAAAGGAGAAATAATTCTTTCACCAACATAGCAAGAGTCCCATTGAACCATAAACTGCAATTTCACTCAAGAAAAGGAGTCATTTTCTTGGAAGGAGAAACTGACTCTGATCATGAGGAAGTAATGATACTTAAAAAATGGAAGTCTGGAGAAATATGTGTGCAATCCAAGTGATTCAGGAGTATTTATTGGTGTCCCCTTGCCCAATAATGATTGTGAAGACACAAGTATGGCCACCCTGCTAGGAGAAGGGAGAGTGACCAGGGACTCAGGGACCTAAGGTTTAAGGATCTGGGTTGTGATATCAGGTAAGTCACTAAGGCCAAAATATGGAGTAATTGATAGTGGGGTTATTTAGAATGCAAATGGATCAGGGAGATGGATAGCAATTGTGATCCAGAGTCCAAATGCAACAGTAGGACTATAGTTTGTCACATTAACCTCCTTCTTTGAAATTTCCCCTCAGAACAAGCTGGACAGTGGGATTTTCTAGGAGCTGTTTCCCAAATATGCATAGAGAAGTAGATCTATGTAGCTTAAGGTGTGGACTCTGATAGATATGGAAATGCAACTTCCAGATCCACTTTCAAGGAAGGACTTGCTGCTCATTTATGGGGAATATCAGCATGCAGCCTCCAACTGTTAGCCTATACAGGGTTTCCCTCAGCAGCGCATAAGGGTCTCATCAGAGGTAACATCCTTCTGAGAACATCCCACCCACATTCCTCACTGAGCAAAACAGGAGTATAAAAGCTCAGCCACTAACGCCCAGTACTGGATATTATGAAAGGGATTACCTCAGAGATTCCTGAATAACAGTTCAATTTCTTCCTCTACTCTTCCGTAATAAATGCCTTGTTTCTAAACTCTTCATCAGCAACTGCTGTTGGAGAATTCAATCTGGGACAACAAATTTAACAACAGTTTTATTCAAATTCAGACATACTTGTGGTAATCATGCTTATCATTATATTCCTTTCATTTGGTGAGATAGTCTTTTCAAATATGAAAATGCCATTATTACTTAGTCTAAACCAGCCTTTAAAAGGAATTTTTAATAACTAGGATATTACCAAAACTAAACATTTCAATTTTCACATTTTTATTATCTTTGAAGTACCAGAAAGGGCTACATTGAAAGTTATTAGATCTTCTCCTGAAAATAAGATAACCTAACAAAATAGATATAATATTTTGACCATTAAAATACATAGAAGTATTTTAGGTACAGAAGAACTTATGTTTGAGTTTTTTGACTGTTTTTTTCATAATTTCCTACAACTTTTTATTAAATGTTTTAAAAATGTTGAAATCACTTGCATAATTGAAGCAGAAAAATGGACATTTCAGTTTGTTGAACCTATTTTATATTTCTATATAGTGCTGATTTGAATACTTGAAAATATTTCAAAGCCATTTACCAAGTGAAAAATAACACTAAGTCATTATATTTAGGGATAATGGAGGTCAGAGTATTTTTAAAATTAAGACAAGGTTAATTTTGGTGTTTAAATTTTCCCTATTCCTTTCCTCACCGAAGTTTTCCCTGCACTTTCTTAAAAGAATGCATTCGGCAGATGAAAAGCACAAATGACCTGTCCTACAGCATATTCCTAACAGCTGCATCTGGAGCTGCTGTTATTTTCCTGGTTGCATTAGAATTCAGCTGTATGATAAATATCAACTGCCTGGGATTTCTAAGCTTTATAAACTTGCTTGGGTGATTTTGCACTTCTACTCTTCAGCTCTTTATCATGTTCTTATGGCACTTCAGTCAGAATTCTTCCTCTAAGTAAAATTTTATGATAGAGAAGGGGATGTTTCATCATATCACAGCTTGCATTTTCAACTTTTCTGCATGAGTGAGAATGATAATTTGAAAATAATCTACAAGAAAAAACTGTCTTTTTTTGAAAATCGGGAATGGTGGTGGCATCATAACCAAACACTTTTATCAATAATCAGATATCATGTTTACAAAAGCTATCATTTAATATTGTTATTAATATAAAACTAAAATAGCTGTAGTCATATTGCATGTGGCAATTGATATATGGACAAAATGCTTGTCCATATATCAATCAATCCTCAGAAATAACATATGATATTGTTTGGGCAGCCTTTAGTATTTTTGTGTTTTATAGAGGTTAGTACTGGGGCCCAGAGAAACTATAATTTAAACAGGGAAAATTGAATATAAACAATTATGAAATTATGATGAAGGAGTTGTTATAAAATGTAAGAAACTCTTCATGGTAACTCAGGACTGGGTCAGAGTACCCAAGGAGGGACAGTCTTAGAAGAAGACCTCCTTCCCAAGATTGGCATGCAGACCTCAGTGGAAAACATGAAGTTCCAGCTCACTGGAAAGTAGAAAAGTATGCTTGTTTCTCTGGACCAGAGATGGTCTATAGTCACTGGTAAAGTAAGAAAGCTTAACATCTGAAGTCAGGCAAGCCATATCTGATGGGTGGGTTCATGAGTTGCAGACAGTGGGGTATCAGTGCTGAAAGGATATCTGGAACACATGTTGTTAGTGTTGTCAGGCATTGGGGGTAAGTGATCACTAGTAAGGGCCAGAGCTGTAAGGTCACTGATGATCTTCCACTGAATCTACTCAAACTCATACCTTTCTGCAATGGCAGAGCTTTTGCAATCAGTGGAAACCTCTTCCTCTGCAATGTCACGACAGCGACCTCTAGTGAGAAAGCTTAACATTGTGTTCATTGTAAAAGAAATACCTACAAGAATTCTATACATTATTGCAAAATAGTTGTTAAAAGGCGAATTTTGGAACTGGGAGACAATAATTACTATCAGAACACCTTATGAAAGCCTCAGTCTTGGTATCTTAAGCTAGTAGGTTTGACATTTGGCTATGCTAATGGAATGAGACGTTTTGAATGAGACCCATGAATTTCCCTAATTTCAACCATCATATCTACTACTTCATAAGCCCATTGTGCCAACATTTGAAAAGGTTATTGTCAGAATTTGGCTAACTTCTGCAGACAATCATTCAACATGCTTGTGGGCAACTGTGTGAATGATACTGTAGTAGGTTCTCTTTCTTAGGTGTTAATGTGCAAAATGAGGATATTTACATTCTGTGTCAATCTACATGCCTGAACCTCTCTGTTTCCATTTTCCAATCATTTTCCTTTGGGGCCTCTAAACAAAAAACGAAATCAATCACAATTGCCAAGAATTCACAGGTTTTATCTCAGGCCACTTTTCTTTTTGTTCAAAGTAAGTGATCAGGTACAACAGCTAAATCATTCCACATTAGTAGATTTTCCCTTAGTGCAATATTTCAGAGTTACTCCTGTGTGAGGATACCATGTATAAACAGTACATTTTCAATTTGCAACCAATACTGAGCATACGCATCTTTGAACTGGGCTTGAGTTGTTCTTCTCTATCAGCTATTCATAGGCATCCTCTATGTGACTACAGATATGAGCAGAAAGACAGAGCTTCTGGTTCAACTATTGTGGGAAATACAAAGATCTGGGCCATCTGCATGTGCAGCTTACTTGTGCCCTGTTGTCTGGTTCTTGTCTGATCCTTGTTGTACGACCTCCATCTTATGAGGTATTACTAATGCACCCACCTGTGATTATGAATTTTGGGGTCTCACAAACCTTTTCATGATGAGCAGCTCTAATTTTACAGCAAGCAATTATATGTCTAAGAATCAAGTGCTTCCTCTCAACTGTGACCCAGAAACTCACCAGGAGCTGTTTTGAAATGATGCATATTTTTTCCCCGAAGATTGCATGGCTTTGCTCCAGAATCAAAGGGGTCTACATTGTGTTCTTTTTATTGGAGTTTGCCATAGAATTCATACCACATCATTTTCCAAAACAAATATTCTAGTACAATAGTTTGCTGAGTTGTGTCTCAAATGGTGACATGACTGCTTGCACAAATAATCTCAGCCTGTTACAAAGCCCTGTCCTGACCTGGTCTCCACTTAAACTTGGCAGTGTTCCTTGCCATTAAGAAAATGAGCCAGAACGGTTATCCAAAATGTAAAAAATGACACACAGAACCTGGATATATTTACCTTTTTAGTGGTTAAGGTATAAAATGCAATAGTTAGCCTCTTTTGGAAGGGATGTCCCATCATGCCTCAGACCACTGAAAATCTAAAATCTTCCACTGATGTGGCAACTCATAAATGTTTTGGGGGTCTATTACCCTTTGTAGCACATGTGTCTTAAAAAGCCTCAAATGAACTTGAATATTCTTTATCATCCATTTCAATTAAAATACTATCAATGGTACCAATGATAAAGGTCCAATATAATTTTCTGAGGTATGTCCATATTTTATGTATCCTTAGATTATATTTTGATAGTGTTGGGGAGTTAACATAACCTTGGTTAAAACCATAAATGAACATTGTTGTTGAAGTGAAAAAATGTGAACTGCTTCTATTTCTCATTTCTGATAAAGATCTTAAAACAATGTGTTCATGAGATCAAGTACCACATACCAAATTGTAAGGACATGTTAATTGGGCTTTGTAGATTATGAACATTTGATACTATACCTGCAACTAGGGCCACTGCATGGTAAAGTTTGAGGTATTTTTAATATCATTTTACAAGATCCATCTATTTTTGAAAGGGTTACTCTGTCCTTGAGATGTTAAATTTTGGCATTAATTTCAACCAAGCCCCATAACATAGAACATTGTCTAGTTCTTGTCTGATCCTTGTTGTCCTACCTCCATCTTATGAGGTATTACTAATGTACCCACCTGTGATTATGACTTTGGGGTTTCATATTTAGAATGGCAAGGACATAATGCATGGATTCTTCTGGGACTCAAGTAATATTGTGGCTCAATCCCAGGTATAGGAGCAGTAGTAAGGAGGAGAGATAAGGAAGGTTCTGAAGTGTATCCTTGTCTTCATTGGATAACCCTCTGCATCATATTTGAAAACAGTGATGGTACTTGCCTTTAATAGGATGAACTTTTAGACCTAAAGGGATCATGGAATTCTTGGAAGTGAAATTTTTCATGTGCATTCTCCCAGATATTTCCATCTCCCATTTCGGTTATGAATTTCTTTCCCATCAGGACTTTAAGGTATCAGATATGCCTGTGGTCAAATTGTTTTTTATATATTCCTCAATATTTTCTTTCCTTATGCTAGAGATGAGAATCATTATGTGCTATAAAGGAGATCCTCTGGTTTTTGCAACTCACTTTATATTAATAATTAATCACCTTCATTCTTTCTTATATTTTATTATGCAAAAATCAGCAATTTTTTTCTGAAAAGGGCCAGAGAGTAAATATTTTGAAATTTGAGAGCCACATATGGCCTTGTTTTGGTTTCTTCTTTTTAAAAAAACCCTTTAAAATGTAAAAATAATTATTTACTTGAATATTGTAGTTTACATTAGTCTAAAGCATCTATGACCCCCAGCCATAGCTACCATCTTATTCCTAGTTTCTTATAAGGATTATTTCCTTGAAATTCTCAAATGCCTGAACATTTTATCTACTAGTACAGTCCATTAACCAGTATTTCATTGCAGTTTTCACCAGTGAAAGTCTTAACAATTTTACCTCAACTAACAAGAGGATATCAGAACTCCACCTACCAGGAATGATGAAGTCCATTGTGGCAACAGGCTGACACATGATACATTTATAAATCCCATTTTAGATTTGTTTCTTAAGACCTCTCTTGTATACCAAATTTTGTAGAATAATTTCTGAAACTCTGTCTGAGCTTTGTAAGAGATAAGGGTATCAGTAACAGGGAGGAGGAATTGAACTGCAGTAAAGTTGCAACATAAGCACTGGCCAGTGCTGTGGGGAGCTCTGAAGATGGGATGGGTCTTCAATTTAGGAGGCAAATTCCTAATATTTCAGTTAATGGATGTGAGCTGTCCCCTGGGAGCAGTCATGACCTTGGCTGAGGCAGCTTTCTTTGGCTGAAGGAAATCATTAGAGAGGCCCTGGGACATTTCTGTAACAATCTTAGCCCTTGAGGTAATGGTTGCCTTGGTTCTGATGGAAGAATTTTAGTGGCTTACTACAGTAGCCATTACCACCAATTGTCTGCAAAAGTGGGAAGAAGCTATCTGAATTGAACGATATGTATATCCCTTTTGCTAAGATATATTAATGAGTTTTTTATTTATTTGCCTCAGTGATGTTTTCTCATTCCTTCTCTTCTTCATTGAGATTGCCATTGAATCTGTGGCTTGGATATGGAATGCAGTAGACTTTAATAATAATACTAATAATTATCAAGCCAAATATGCTTTGCCCTGGCAATGTCTATATTTCATAATAATTTTCACTTACATTTTCTTCTTTAAAGTTATTTTTCCTAGAGAAAAGAACATTTAGTATAGATATAGTACTGCTCTAGATTTAATGGGCATTGGCAGTTAGCTAAATATCATTATCAACACTTTCAACATGCTTGTGATCAACAATTTTATTTCACAAACTGAAACATAGTCACTGAATATGTGTTGTGCATTGAAAATGTTCTTTCATCCACTTTTCAGATTAAGGAAAGTTTTGTTTTTGAGAGTGATTTATTCCAAAATTGAAAGAAGGCAAAATTGAGGGGTACTTCTCTTACATAATATTTTATGCAATTTCCACTAAATAGCACTGCCTCCCACTGGTTTTATAATAAAAATAATTACCTATGTTTACCCTTGGAACTTCTCCCAGAAGATTAAGGATGCATTTTACACTGCAAATGAAGAGCTATTGCCTTGTGTTTTGCTTCTGTTCTAGATCTTTTTTTTTTTTTTTTTTGGTGTAGATGCATATGCAGTATACGTAATTCTCTCTTCTATTCATACAATGATTTTTGATAATGAAATTCTTAATGCTTCCTCATCATTTTGAAGAAAAACTCTATAGCTATCTGGGCATAATAATAAATTAGTTTTTTTAGTTAGGGTAATGTTTTCAGTTTTAATTTCCAAAAAAAAAAAAAATTCATTCTAATCACTGGTAGACCTTGAGTATTTACTCATTTCTTTAGTTATTGCTTTGGAATGACTTTCTGTATCTGAAACATTTACATTATATTCTATGATCAGCTTAATTTTACATCCTTTATGAAATCTGTCAATCCCTCTATATTGCTTATTCTCCACTCTTCCCCTGGCATCTAAAAAAAATTCTGTCACAATATTTCTCATGTCTTATTGTATTCTTAGCTGCCTCTTGCATAAATTTCTAATCTCTTTGAATACAGGGTCCAAATTTTGTTGTTGTTGTTGTGAAAATTTACTTTACCAATACATTCACACAGCTCTGGTGTTAGCATTGGCTTTCATTATTGTTCAGTGGGAGATTGCTCTTGACTAATTAAAACTATCATAGCCCCAGGGCTGTAGACTGGAAATCCTTTGGTTGTAGCTATATTCCTCTGTTCCTCATGGGATCAAAATGAAGAAAAACTTACCTTAAAACCATGTATTTTCTAGCTTCTTTATCTAACCAATCCCTTCCATCCATATTATGCTGTGGCATAGGGATTTTAATGTGCTAAAATTTATAAACCCTACATCTAACAGTACTGTTAAGGCATAGGATACTCAAGAAATATTTGCTTACTTGTAGGACTTGAATACTTAAATTGAATATGTCTGAGGAGTCCTGTCTTAACTGCTTCATTTTCATGGTTCCTGGTTTCTCTCTCCCAATTCCTGGTCTTGAGAAAATGGTAATGCCTTAGTTGGATCCTAGTAAATATATACTTTCAGGTGAAATTACCTTATCAACATTTGAGCCATATTTGTACTTCACATGTTTTGAATTTTTGATCCATTTTTCTGTCAGTTGTTCTCAGACCTATCTGGATTATATGATCAATGAATGAATCACATGAATAGGAACATTTTTTTAGGAAGCACAGAAGAGGAAAGAAACCACTGTACTAGATGTAGCTTATATCAGAAGTCAGAATTGGTGGTCTTAAAGTTTTATCTAATCCTCAGGTTTTACTGGATTTATAAAATGTTTTTAAAATGTATGGATTCTTGGCATGGTGGCACATGCCTGAAATCCCAGAGACTCTGGAGGCCTAGGCAGGATTGCAAGTTCAAAGTCAGCCTCAGCAACTTAAGGAGGTCCTAAGCAACTTAGCTAGGCCCTAAGCAACTTAGACCCTGGCTCAAAATTAAAAATAAAAGGGCTGGGAATGTGGCTCAGTGGTTAAACGCCCCTGGGTTCAATTCCTGGTACTTGGGGGAAGAGGGTGGAAGTATAGATGTAGTTCCCAACATTTAAGAATCCAAAATTCAAGATTTTAACTCATACAAAATGAGAAGATCTCTGATTATTTACCCTCATGAAAACAATGCATAGCTATTTCCTGATTGACCATTTTTCTGGATATTATTTATGGTATTATATCTAACCTGATATTTTTTAGCTGAAAATTTTATTGAAGTTTTTTTGGTTTTCACTATAGTGCCTTTGTTTCATGCATTTCCAATTGATGAAATTATGGAAAAAAATTACACAGAAATCTAATATTTAAATATCTGCCATAAAAATATTTTTCATAAGAAAAAACACTTTTATCCTATAGATACTCCTATCATTCAATATCTCAGAGAATAAGAATTCCCATTTTGGTAGAGAAGGATAGATATACTTTTTAAGAGATCTGCATGGCTGCCTTAGATACTTTGAATTAGACCCCTAAAACACTGGGATTATATAGACAGTGACTATACACAAACCATTTTTAATTCCCCAGCCATTCGTATAGAATTTGTAAAATTGATGTTCTATAAATATTTATTAAATGGACTGTTTGTAGAGGAGTGAATACAGCTTTTGGAAAGTAATATACTTTGTAACTCAAATTAAGAAAGGCCTATAAAATCCCTACTGCAGCAGAAAATAATACATCAGGTAAAAGGCAGGCACAACTAAATGTTTTAATAGAGGAAATGTATATGGCTCCCAGTGTCATTGGCAGTTCCAGTATCATACAGATGAATGCAATAGCAATTAGGAAGAGAAGTAGTTGCCCTGATTGACCTAGTTGTATAGTTGATCAATTCTGTATCCAGGAAGAGAGATTTTTAAGAAGTGGAATGAACACAACTGCAAGCAGAGGGACACTGATAAATTACCACAATTAACCTTCCTGATAACCTAAAGCAACTAGCACAGCATGATAAAATGTAGAACACAGAGGTTACAACAGGTGAGTGATACAGGCCTCAAGTGAGGATTAAGACCTCAATATAGACAATGGCTCTATAGTGCTTTGGGATAAGAGAGCACCAACATTCTGTTAAGACAAAAAAGGAATTTGTTTAAAATTTACCCCAGATATATATCATGCAATTTATTGTACTTCATTAAGACCAATTTTACTATGTAACTCTGTCTGTGTGCATACACACAGACACACATACAATGTGGATTCTCTAAAAAAAAAAAACTTTGAATGGTTTAATTTTCAAACAGATATTGAAAGGATCACCACCAAGCCCTTTTAGGTAGATACAGTTAAAACAGAGGAACCTGAATATATACAGCATTCAATTTTGAGGTGTTAAGGAAAATAGGCCACAATGGATCAGGTGAAGAAGCTGGAAAAGACAAGGTTCCAGGATAAATTTGATTCAGTTTGATCTCACCAATAACTGAAAATATGATCTGTAGTGCAGAGGCTTTCCAATCTACAGACTGAGGGTTGGGAGAGGGAAAGCACCCTTATTTTTCACTGCCTGCCTCTCACAATAGCTTGTGTTTCTTATTTTATTTTTCCTCTGCTTGAACTAGAATATTTTTTGTTTGTCCAATAATCTTCTACCAGAGGTCAACTTTAATGTTTTTAAGTCATAGCCAAGTCCAAATTGCCTGTTTAGTATCAACTTATAAATTTTATTCAAAAACATAGCCATAAACTCCTTCATCACCACAAATATGCAAAACACTTTTTTATATAGGCTTATAATTGCAAAGAAAGTTCATCACTAGTTAGAATAAATATGGGTTGTCTAGAAGTCATTAATGTAGGTTACTAAGTATTTGTATAGTTTCAGGTACATTGCTTGGTTTTGATATAGTTATGTTCTTTTATTTGACAATTCAAATATGAAATTTAAATAAAATGTATCTGTTTTCTGGCGGAGTTAAGGTTGTAGCTCAGTGGTAGAGCACTTGTGTAGCACATGTTAGACCCTGTGTTCAAATCTTAGTACCACATAAAAAAATAAATAAATGAAATAAAGTTATTTAAAAAAAAGTCTATAAGTGATTTTTAATATTGTCTTCTCTCTGTCAAGTCTATAATAGAAGACGTCATTTGGAAGGTACTTTCATCAGTCTGGGTTACTGAATATTTAACAATGAGCAGAGCTTTTAGTTGACTGCATTGTATACTAAGAGTTAAAAAAAATGTGTTTGTGTGTTGTTAAGCCATGGAGACTTGGGGTTTGTTTTGTTAAATACAGAATAATTTAGTAAATTTTAACTAATACAGATAGTTAAATTGCAAGCAGTTGTGACAGCAAAAGTCTGCTGTAATGCACAGGTAATTAAAAGTATTGTTTGATGTCTCAGATCAGAATTTCTGGATGACAAATATGTAAACTAGTGGGAAATTCACATGCATATAATATTGAACCAAATAACCCAGGATAATGAATTTCAAATTGTACCAGGGGGAATCTCTAAGGTTTTCTCTGAATCTCATCAGAGATCACCTAAGGGGATCCACTGGAAGAGGGAGGATGGTTCTCTGTAGATGTTAATCGAACAGAACATCTGTTTCTGAGATTATCAGAGATAATTTGTTTACAAATGGGATTTCCAAGTATTATTGCATTTGAGAAAAGGATCATATAGTAAAATAATACTGGGAGAAACACTCGAGAATAACAAAACATAAAATATTGGTGTTATATATATATATATATATATATATATATATATATATATTGATTTCTCATCAGTTGTTAAATACGCCATGTTCATCCATAACTCAGCATTTTTTGCACAAGCTGAAAACATTTCCTCTCCTTACATATTTCTGCTATACACTCTTTTACATGAACATGACACTTTGCCTTCTCTGTAAAGCCATTCCAAATGCATGTGTAGAATTGCACATGCACTCATCCTAGAACTAATATATGCCATTCTTCACAATCTCCTTTCATGTTCTTTCATTGGTGTTTTTACCACATTATGGTGTGATCACTTTGTATATTCCTCCTTTTTACTGGATTATTAATAACTTACTCTAGAAAGATACAAAGTTGTTTGAAATAGCTAAAACAATATTGAAGCAATAAAACTTGATTTGTTTCTAACTTAATATTTTGCATTATTTTTAAGAAAATTCTCTTTTACTAAACTTTTCAAGTCTTTGCCATATTTTGTCATTAAATGTTTAATGTAAATTCCCCCTTTTTCTATAAAATTAAATTTTATATAAATGGTTCACTACCACTCCTTCACAGTTTATTTTTTTGCCATTTCTCTGCCTAACTGATAATTAACAAGGGAAATAAAAAGTCTGAAATAACATAAACTGAAGCCTGTGTTCTTTATGATTTCAAATATTCCTCTTCTTTCCCCATCAGCAAAAAGATTTCTAACCAATTCTCTCTTCTTTTCTGTTTTCACTTATGGTTGTTGCTCTTACTGTAAATTTTTCTCTTTGTATGTTGAACAAAAAATACTGAATTGTCCAAATACACCAATTATACAACAGTCACACTGGATTCCATTTACAGAACAACTCCCTGTGTGAATAAAAAGTTTATATTTTACAAATAGTAATATTTTTAAAGAACTATTATTTAGGAAAGGGTACAGCATATGATGGTAATTTTAATATCTGTTTAATAAATGGCAAAGGCAAAAATAGATTTGTTTATCCCAAGTAGTTATATGGAAAGGGAGGTCATCAGAAGTACTCAAATTTTTATTTTACTTTGAAAATATATCAAAGAAAACTAATGTGGCCTATCCTACTCTTTCTTCCTTAGAGCTGATACCATCAATGGGTTTTTAAAAATAATCAATTAAATTTTAAAAAGTATTAAACTATAAATATTTTAACCCTTGTAACAAATAACCATTCCAAAGGAATAACACCACTAGCAGCTTACCTTAAAAATAATCTTAGCCTAGAGTCAAACTTGAGTTACATTATTCAAAGTAGAGAGTTTAAAACATCATTAATTATTTAATTAACTTATTTACTAATTAATTGGATTTGGTTCCCCAGTAAAAATACATAGAATGTCAAGTTAGTAAGAATGTTAAAGCTGAATAAAAGTACATTTTTGTAGAAGGTGATACTGTATGAAATAAGTATACTGTATGAAATACAGTATCCTTTGGAATATTGTATTTATGGGGATCCTATTTTTTTAAGGATAAGGCCATTCATAGATATTACTCTGAATGAATATGTTTAAATTATGATAATATTAGAGATCCATAATTATATATATATGTCTCAGCATACAATGTATTTTTTAACTAGTAAAAAAATTTTAACAATTCAAAATTCTATATTTTATTTGTTCTGTAGTTTAAGAGATAAACCATAATTTTATTTCAAAAAATATTTGTAAATACCTACCATAAATCAGGTATGGTAAATATTTTGAACTTAAAATTCCATAACCCTTTTACTTTCAGGATCTTAGTAAAGAAAGAGATGAATGAATATCTGAAATTGGGTGTTACCCACATTACAGTAGATGTATGTATCAGGTCCAGTGGTGTCTCAGCAGAGAAAAAAATAATATAGCACTCTGAAACTGAAGTTGTTCAGGATGATTCCAGAAGAATGTGGAACTTCATGGAACTGAGGGGGAATGTGAGTAGGACAAAAAAAGGGAAAGGCACTTTTGGGTAAGAAAAGGCCCAGTTGTGAAAAATTTTGAGACCTTGTCAAGGTTCATCTAAAAGTACTAGAATGCTAATGATGAGTTTTAAGCAGGGGAGTGATACGGAATGATCATCTGGTGCATCTGATCAGAATTGCTTTTTTGTGTGCTGGTGATTGAGCACAGAGCCTCATACATAATAAACATGTGCTGTGCCACCGAGTCCCCTATAGCCCTAGAATTGCTTTTTAAAGCAACACACTGATGGTAGTGAATGTCATAATTATTAGTGTGAGAAGGATGATTTAATTTTTATTTTCTATGGTTTACACATTTTTACACAGAATCTGTATGCTTCTTTAAAATGTAAGTAAACATTTTTCTTTACCAATGAAGAAGATTTACATATAATAGTCTGCTTTTCCCAGTGGAATGCAAGTTTCATCAATATGGGCATAACTATACACAATTATCATTTATCAATTAAAATAATATTCATTTTAAAAGACTGAACTGCATACATCTTGTTCACTATTTGAATCCCAGTGCTGAATACATAGAAAAGAAATATTTATTTAATGAATGCATGTCAGTGTGAATAGATACTAGAGATATCAAGGTATTTTTAGTACAGAACTTGGTGAAAACAATTTAGGATGTTACAATATTTTTGACTGTGGTGACTGATGCAGTCAATAAGTATAGGGACACAGAAGAAGCAATTGAGTTCCAAAAGAAAAATAATATGTGCACCTTTGAGCATTTTCAGGATCAGTTGCCAATGGGAAATTGAATTAAAGGCATCCAGTAAAAATTTGGCTAAAGGAGTAGGGAACGTAATAAAATGTTAATTTTATTTATATAAATAAATATAAATTTGTGATTCCTGAACTCCCAAGGTGGTAAGTGTAAGCCACAAAACTATATATTATTAAGGAATATATAGACCCATAAGACTGGAAACCCTAGGGAAAAGCAGTATTTCCAGGATCACTTGAAGAAGTACATCTAACATCACAGAATTCAGTATTATGGAATTCATGGAATGGGGATTTTTCAAGAGATGAACTAGAGAGAAATTTTTTTAATCAATTTTATTTTTTTTAAATACACTACAGTGGAATGCATTACAATTCTTATTACACATATAGAGCACAATTTTTCATATCTTTGTATATAAAGTATGTTCATGCCAATTCATGTCATGAGCAATGCTAAATATGAAATAGAAATCAAGTAAAATGAGGAGAAAATTTTGAACTTGCAATTTATGTCATATAATTTTAAGTTTAGAGCAAAAGGAGTGTAAAGCTTTCCCAAATATGCTTTGCCCACATTTCCCAGAGATTAAACATTTGGCCTGGTGGTCTACTTCAGTGGTAGAACACTTGCCTACCACATATAAAGTCCTGGGTTCCATCCCCTTCATTGAAAACCCCTTCATTTTGGCACCTGTATCAGTTTGCCATATTTTTATTGATTGAGCAGTCTTTTACTCTATGGCACAGTAGGATACTCCAAACTCAGCTTGCACTTTCCCATTCCTAGTCCTGCTGTCTGCCATTGATCTAAGGAGTTTTTGTTCCTTTTAGTGAAGAATGGTATTTAGGAACCAAGATCTGACCTTAAGTGAGCTCATTGCTACTATCCTACATGTGCTTATTGCTACCGGGCAGTCATTGTTTTGAGGACCACCAGTGAATGTTACTAAGAAAGACATCTAAGTATACATTTATTTATGTCTCTATTTAGCTGTCTAGCTACCTATTCATCCATTGATCTATATGAAAAACCACACATTTATAATTAAATTTCCATTTCCTTAATCAGATTATTCTGCCTAACATCATATGATCATATGAGAGCTGATATAGATTGTATTATCATTTTAGTTAGTAGCTCTTACTTTATCATTAGAATTCCTTTTGCATATATGGTGCATATAGGCATCCAGGCAACCTGAATGTACCAACTGTAATGAAAATAAGCCTCCCATTATGAGTTCTATACTTTTTGTTATTTTCAGGGACAGGATCTATTCCCAAATACATGGAAGAAAATAAATGGAGCCCCTTAAATACTATGTTTTTTATTCTCATCTTTTTCCTACATTCATTTAAATAATGTAGTGTAGGTGGGTATAATGGTCTTTGTTTTTCAGATACTACTGCTTTTGGCATTAGAAAGTCAAGAAAACATATCTTTGCAGATTATTTTGCATAAACTATTCAAATTTTCTAGTCTTTTTATATCCTCTGTTTTTATTGTTGGTATATTGAAAAAACTTTCTGTGTGGACTTAGCTACTAATGGAGTTAGTTCAAGACATGTTGAACATATTTCTTACACACTTTCACAATCAGTCACTGTAAGCCTGATTATACTGCAGTAGCAGAAACACCACAAATCTTTGTGATTTAACATAATAAACTAATTTTTACTCATACTTTGTGACTAATATGGGTCATTGCGTGAGGGGCATGTCTGCTCATCAGAGTTACTCAGAAAACCAGGCTTTAAGACCCTTTATCTCATTGTATGCCTACATGATTATCTCTGTAGGAGGGAAAGTATGTCCAGAATTCTACAATTGTTCTTATGCCTTCTTCCCAGAATGGCATTACCACCTACATTTCATTTGAAAAACAAGTAATATGACCATGCCTAAATTAAATTGGAGAATAAAGTGTAATTATACCAAGTGCCTGTAAGGCAGAGAGCAGGATATAGTGAACCACACAGATAACTATTGTGATTCATGTTCTGGCCAGAACACCACTTTTTACTCCATCATTTAGGCAAGATGGATTTACTCTTCTCTTGAAGAAAAACACAAGTGTTCTATCCAGTTCAGTAAAACTTAAATACTTGTATCTGTGATCAATAATCAGTAATCTCTACTATAGGAGATGATAAGCAATAGTCTATATCAAGTCTTGATTTGATACCTCTTGATTTGAAAACTTAGGACCAAAGGAAAGACTTTCTACCCCACATTCAGTCAATATACCTTGGTAGAACTGGGATAGCATAATATACAATAAATATTCCTACATAGAAAATAGAAGAAATGGCTGGATGTGGTGGTGCATGCCTGTAATACCAGCAGCTCAAGAGTCTGTGGCAGAAGGATCACAAGTTTGAGGCCAGTCTCAGCAACTTAGTGAGATCTTGTCTCAAAATAAACAATAAAAAGAACTGGGGATGTGGCTCAGTGGTTGAGCTCCCATAGGTTCAATCCCTAGGGAAGGAAGGGAGGAAGGAAGGAAGAAAAAATAGAAGAAATGGGATGGGGGAATATACAGCAATCAGTTTTCTATTCAGGTCTATGCTCTTGTTGGAAAGATCTTGCTAGGGACATCTAACTAGTGGATAAATAATGTTCCAGTTCCACTTCCTAGTTATTGTACTCCTTAGCAATTGGTTCTTCCTCTTAGAGAACACTTGTTTTTATTCTCTTTGACCACATCTAAATTGGACATTTGAGAATATGTTCTCCTTATTCAGTTTTTAATCAGATTGTTTCCCATTCAGATAAACTTGGAAAACCAAGAGTGAGTTTAGATGTTAAATCTTTTTTTATTAATTATTTTTATTTATATATGACAGCAGAATGCATTACAATTCTTGCTACACTTTTATAGCACAATTTTTCATATCTCTGGTTGTATAAAAAGTATATTCACACCAATTCATGTCTTCATACATGTACTTTGGATAATAATGTCCATCACATTCCATCATCATTTCTAACTCCATACCCTCTCTTTCCCCTCCCACTACTCTGCCCTATCTAGAGTTTGTATATTCTTCCCACACTCCTCCTCCTTACTCCACTATGAATCAGCATCCTTGTATCAGGGAAAACATTCTGCATGTGGTTTTTGGGGATTGGTTAATTTCACTTAGCAATATCTTCTCTAACTCCATCAATTTACCTGCCAATGCCATGATTTTATTCTCTTTTATTATGTCTATGTGCCACATTTTATTTATCCATTCATTTATTGAAGGGCATCCAAGTTGGTTCCACAGTTTATCTGTTGTGAATTGTGCTGCTGTAAACATTGATGTGGCTGTTTCCCTTTAGTATGCTGTTTTAAATTTCTTTGGTTATAGACTGAGGAGAAGGATAGCTGGTTCATATGTTGGTTCCATTCCCAGTTTTCCAGGGAATCTCCATACTGCTTTCCATATTGGCTGCACCAATTTGCAGCTCCACCCTCAGTGTATGAGTGTACCTTTTCCCCCACATCTTCGCCAATACTTACTGTTGTTTGTTTTCATAATAGCTGCCCTTCTGACTGGAGTGTAATGATATCTTAGAGTGGTTTTGATTTGCATTTCTCTAATTGCTAGAGATGATGAACATTTTTTCATATATTTGTTGATTGATTGTATATCTTCTTCTGAGAAGTATCTGTTCAGGTCCTTGGCCCATTTATTGATTAGGTTATTTGTTTTTTTGGTGCTTAGCTTTTTGAGTTCTTTATATACCCTAGAGATTAGTGCTCTATCTGATGTGTGAGGGATAAATATTTGCTCCCAAGATGTAGGCTCTCTATTCACCACACAGATTTTTTTTTTTTCTGAGAAGAAACTTTTTAGTTTGAGTCCATCCCATTCATTGATTCTAGATTTTAGTTCTTATACCAAAGGAGTCATATTAAGGAAGTTGGGGCCTAATCCCACATGATGGAGATTGGGGCCTACTTTTTCTTCTATTAGGCACAAGGTCTCTGGGTTTCATTCCTAGGTCTTTGATCCATTTTCAGTTAAATTTTATGCATGGTGACAGATAGGGGTTTAATTTCATTTTGTTGCATATGGATTTCCAGTTTTCCCAGCACCATTTGTTGAAGAGGCTATCTTTTCTCCAATGTATGTTTTTGGTGCTTTTGTCTAATACAAGACAATTGTAATTTTGTGGGTTAGTCTTTGTGTCCTCTATTCTGTACCATTGGTCTACCAGTCTGTTTGGGTGCCAATATCATGCTGTTTTTGTTACTATTGCTCTGCAGTGT
This sequence comes from Urocitellus parryii, assembly GCF_045843805.1. Taxonomy (NCBI): domain Eukaryota; kingdom Metazoa; phylum Chordata; class Mammalia; order Rodentia; family Sciuridae; genus Urocitellus; species Urocitellus parryii. The sequence goes on from NC_135547.1 coordinate 110,432,640, forward strand.
AGTTTAAGAACCACTTTGCCACAGTCTGGCTGGGCACAATTCAGGAGCCACTTGTCAAAAGAAACGAATTTTATTTTTAGAACCACACAGGCCAAACAAAACAGCTCCTCAGGAAAAACCCTCAGAGCCCAACTGCCACCACCGGCTTCCCACAAGCCTCTCCCTCAACCACAAGCCTCACCACCTCCCACAATCCTCCTGCTCTTGAGGCCGATTGTCTGGGTTGCATGGGCGGAGCCAAAAACGTCCCCCAATGAGCAGCTCCGTGGTCTGAAAGGGCAGGGAAACAGCCCAATGAGCATCACCACAGAGGAGTCAATCAGCTAGATGTTGCTGGGGCTGCTGTGAGCCAATCATCAGCTGGCAGTCTGAAAGGGCAGGGAAACAGCTCAATGAGCATCTCCAATGAGCATCACCACAGAGGAGCCAATCAGCTAGATGTTGCTGGGGCCGCTGTGAGCCAATCACCAGCCGGCAGCTGGAAGTTTGCTGGCAGCTGGAAGTTTGCTGGGACCCCTTCAGCTGTGGCTCTCAACACCACTTGCTTTACTCTTCCTGCTAAGGATTCCTTTAGCTATTCTCAGTCTCTTATTTTTCCCAATGAATTTCATGATTGCTTTTTCTATTTCTAAGACAAATGTCATTGGGATTTTGATCAGAATTGCATTAAATCTGTATAGTGCTTTTGGTAGTATGGTCATTTTGATAATATTAATTCTGCCTATCTAAGAGCAAGGTAGATCTTTCCATCTTCTAATGTCTTCTTTGATTTCTTTCTTTAGGGTTTGGTAATTATCATTATATAGATCTTTCACCTCTTTCATTGATTCCCAAGTATTTGTTTTTTGAGGCTTTTATTGTAAATCAGGTAGTTTTTTTTTTTTTGTTTCTGAGGATTTGTCACTGATATAGAAATGTATTTGATTTATGGGTGTTGATTTTATATCCCACTACTTTGCTGGTGTTTTTTTTTTTTTTTGGGGGGGGGTTTCTGTAGAATCATATCATCAGCAAGTAGTGCCAATTTGAGTTTTTCTTTTCCTATGTGTATTCCTTTAATTTCTTTCATCTGTCTAATTGCTCTGGCCAATGTTTCAAGAACTATGTTAAATAGAAATGGTGAAAGAGGGCATCCCTGTCTTGTTCCAGTTTTTAGAGGGAATGCTTTCAATTTTTCCCCATTTAGAATGATGTTGGCCTGGGAATTAGCATAGATAGCTTTTATGATGTTGAGATAAGTTCCTGTTATCCCTAGTTTTTCTAGTGTTTTAAACATGAAGGGGTGCTCTATTTTGTTGAATGATTTTTCTGCATCTATTGAGTTGATCACATGGTTCTTATCTTTAAGTCTACTGATGTGATGAATTACATTTATTGATTACCCTATGTTGAACCAACCATGCATCCCTGGGATGAATCCCACTTGATCGTGGTGCATGATCTTTTTTTATATGTTTTTTGTATTCAATTTGCCAGAATTTTGTTGATAATTTTTTCATCTATGTTCATTAGAGATATTGGTCTGAAGTTTTTTTTTGTTTGTTTGTTTGTTTGTTTTGTTTTTTGATGTGTCTTTGCCTTGTTTTGGAAAGAGGGTGATAGTGGCCTCATAGAATGAGTTTGAAAGGGCTCCCTCTTTTTCTATTTCTTGAAATAAACTGGAGAGTATTGAAATTAGTTCTTCTTTAAGGGTCTTGTAGAACTTGGCTGTGTATCCATCCATTCCTAGGCTTTTCTTGGTTGGTAGACTTCTGATGGCATCTTCTACTTTGTCACTTGAAATTGATCTGTTTAAATTGTGTATATCATCCTGATTCAATTTGGGCAAATTACATGACTCTAGAAATTTGTCGATGCCTTTGATATTTTCTATTTTATTGGAGTACAAGTTTTCAAAACAATTTCTAATTATCTTCTGTATTTCTGTAGTGTCTGTCATGATATTTCCTTTTTCATCACGTATGTTTGTAATTTGAGTTTTCTTGCTCCTTCTCTTCATTAGCATGACTAAGGGTCTGTCAATTTTATTTATTTTTTTTAAAGAACCAACTTTTTATTCTGTCGATTTTTTCAATTGTTTCTTTTGTTTCAATTTCATTGATTTTTAGCTCTGATTTTAATTATTTCCTATCTTCTGCCTCTTTTGGTGTTGATTTGTTTTTCTTTTTCTAGGACTTTCAGTTGTAATGTTAGGTCATTTATTTGTTGACTTTTTGTTCTTTTAAGGAATGAACTCTATGCAATGAACTTTGCTCTTAGAACTGCTTTCATAGTGTTCCAGAGATGTCCATATGTTGTATCTGTGTTCTCATTCACCTCTAAAAATTTTTTAATCTCCTCCTTGATATCTTCTGCAAGCCATTGTTCATTCAGTAGCATATTATTTAATCTCCAGGTGTTGGAGTAGCTTTTATTTCTTATTTTATCACAGATTTCTAATTTCATTATAATTTGATAGAATGCAGGGCAGTATCTCTACTTTTTTATATTTGCTAAGATTTTCTTTGTGGCGTAATATATGGTCTATTTTAGAGAAGGATCCATGTGTTGCTGAGAAGAAAGTGTATTCACTTGTTGAAGGATGAAATGTTCTATATATGTCAGTTTAGTCTAAGTTATTGATTGTGTCATTGAGTTCTACAGTTTCTTTGTTCAGCTTTTGTTTGGAAGATCTATCCAGTGGTGAAAGACGTGTGTTAAAGTTACCCAGAATTATTGTGTTGTGGTCTATTCGACTCTTGAACTTGAGAAGTGTTTGTTTGATGAATGTAGATGCTCTATTGTTTGGGGGAATATATATTTATAATTGTTAAATCTTGTTGGCATATCCTTTTTGATTGGATTTAGCTGGAAGTCTACTTTATTTGATATGAGGATGGAAACCCCTGCTTGCTTCTGCAGTCCATGTGAGTGGTATGATTTTTCCCAACCCTTCACCTTCAGTCTGTGAATGTCTTTTCCTATGAGATGAGTCTCTTCGAGGCAGCATATTGTTGGGTCTTTTTCTTTTTTATCCAATCTGCTAGTCTGTGTCTTTTGATTGGTGAGTCTAGGCAATTACCATTCAGGGTTATTATTGAGACATGATTTGTATTCCCAGCCATTTTTGTTTATTTTTGGTATTTAACATGACTTGGTTTCTCCTCTGATTAGATTTTCCTTTAGTGTAATCCCTCCCTCTGTTGTTTTTTTATCATTTTTTTCATTTCCTCTTCATAGAATATTTTGCTTAGGATGTTCTGTAGTGCAGGCTTTCTAGTTGTAAATTCTTTTAATTTTTGTTTATCATGGAAGGTTTTTATTTCATCATCAATTCTGAAGCTTAGTTTTTCTGGATATAAGATTCTTGGTTGGCATCCATTTTCTTTCAGAGCTTGGTATATGTTGTTCCACAATCTCCTGGCTTTGAGGGTCTGGGCTGAAAAATCTACTGAGATACGAATCGATCTCCCCTATATGTGATATGATTCCTCTCTCTTATGGCTTTAAAGATTCTATCCTTATTCTGTATGCTACACATTTTCATTATAATACACTTTGGTGTAGATCTGTTATAATTTTGTACATTTGGTGTCCTATAAGTCCCTTGCATTTGGTTTTCCAATTCGTTCTTCATAATTGGGAAATTTTCTGATATTATCTTATTGAAGAGATTTGCATTCCTTTGGTTTCAAACTCTGTGCCTTCCTCTATCCCAATAACTCTTATATTTCATCTTTTGATGCTGTCCCATAATTCTTGGATGTTCTCTTCATGGTTTCTTACTATCTTCATTGTGTGATCAACTTTATTTTCCAGATTATATGCTTTGTCTTCATTATCTGACCTTATTTCTTCCAAGTGATCTAGTCTGTTGGTTATCCTTTCTATTGAGTTATTTATTTGGTTTATTGTATCCTTCATTTCAAGTATTTCTGACTGATTTTTTTTCAGAGTCTCTATATCTTTCTTGAAGTAATCTTTTGCTACTTGTATGGCTTTCTTATCTCTCTGTTGGAGTGATCAATTTTTTCCCTGCATTTTCTCATTTAGGTCATTCTTTAATTCACAGATCATTTTAATCATGAACCTTCTGAACTCCTTCTCTGACATTTCATCAACTTCGCTGTCCATGCCTTCTGTTATGGTAGTATTCTGGTTTGTTTGGGACACCTTCCTTCCTTGTTTTTTTTTTTTTATGTTGTCTATGTGTCTTCCTTTTTTTGCACCATGGATCTGAGATATTACAGTTTCTACCCTATATTCTGGTAGTACCCATGCAGATTGTCTGTGCCTCACTTTGATGTTGGACTTCCAGACCCTACTGGTTTACCTCAATGTATGCTACTGTTTCTAAAGGTGGTGGCAGCAATAGCTGAGGTAACTCAAGATAATATTTGAGGTGCTCCAAGATGGAAGCAATGTCTTACAGAGATGGGGTGAAAGGGTGGGCCCAACCCTTCATCTTCAGTCTCTTTGGGATGCCTGCTTTGAGAGGCAGCAGCTTCTAGGCCCTGTCTATTGTCAAAAAGTTAGGGGCTACTGTGTGGGAAGGCTATGTTGGTGACTGCAGTGTCCCAAAATGGAAGTGGTTTAGGCTTAGGCTCTCAGGTGGGGCAGGAGGCGAGCTCCGTCTGGGCCAGGCCTCGGCTCCCAAGGTAGTTGTGAACCTGAGTCTTGTGCAGGCTGGTGTGGGTGGATCTGAGCCGACCTCCCATGGTTGTCTGCTGTTCAGAAGGGGCAGTCCTGTGCTAGAGGCTGGGCTCCAGTGGGTGCCTGCTGGTGGAGGGGTGGACTTGAGCCTACTGTGAGCCTGTGTCCTGCACAGGCTGGTGTGGGTGGATCTGGGCTGCTGGGCTTGACCTCCCTTGTAGTCTGCTGGTCAGAAGGGTTTAAATGGTAAATCTTATTTATTACAGATTCTCTCAAAAATTAGCCAACTTTTAACTATTTGATTGTAGTACACTCAGCTGTTTTGTTTTGTTTTGTTTTGTTTGGCTAAACAAAGTTCTTCATTTATTGTTTTTTGATTTTTGGACCTTTGGCCTATCTCTAAGGACTTAATTTCTTGTATCATGAAACTATGATGCTATTCTCTGTTTCCCAATACAATTTGTTTAACTGAAAGGAATTTCAGAGCACTGCAATCATTATGATGTGGTTCAAATATTTACTCTGAGAAAATCTGATCTATTCATATGTTTCAACAATTCATTTGAAACTAACTCCTGATTTGATCCTTCATGCAACTCAATTCTGAAGGGACTTATTTGTTGCTGTTTTGTTTTACAGTTTCATTTTTTTTTTTGAACCCAGGGACTTGTGTATTCTAGGCAAGCACTCTACCACCGAGCTACACCACAAGCCTAAATTTTGAGTTTTTATTAGTCCGTTTTTGCTCAAAGAATTTCTTAAACATATCTATTAGTATTTAGTTTTGACAATCACTTGGCTTTGTAATACTAACTCATTAAATTCAATGATTTCCTCTGTTCTTTTTCATTCCTGCTTGCAAACCATCAAGTCATTTTGTGAGCTAACTTATTTCTTGTAACATCTTGTAAACATAACCACCAGCAACCAATAGTCACTACAAGCATTTTATTCTTTCTTTTATCATCTTGGGACTATAAGTTCTTAGGTACAAGATCTAATTTTTATGTTATTGCAGTTGAGAGTTTTTCCAAATATTTTACCACTGAAAAATATGAATTACCTTTCTTTCATTTCCCAGAAATAATATTTTAGCCCTTCACAACCTTATATGTAGGCTATTTTAGGAATTTCATTATAGGAATACCATAATCTTTGGAGAACTTTAGCACCATTCAGGATGGCAAGATGATACTGCAGTAAAAATAATCCCTGGTCCCAGAACAAAATTAAGTATACTACTTCTTGCACATATAGGTCAAATATAAGTTGACAGGGGGTCTTGACTTACTGTGGCTACACAAGGAGCCAGGATGCCATAGGCACCATCTGTATGTATTTTCTTGTTTATTTTAGCAAGGGAAAGATAACATGACCTCCTATGTACAAACTTTTCATTTTTCCACACTAAAGTATCAGAGTTACTATCTTATTTCATTGACCAAAATGAGTCACATGATCATAGGGCAGGAAACTGGGCCTACCATGGGCCATAAATAGAGTATTGGTGCACATTTAATAAGCAGCACTAGTAATTATCATACTTTCTTTTACTAATTGATTTATTGTTGAGAGTCAAAATTTTTCCTTTTCATTGACACAATTATGCATAACACTATACCATACTGCAAGACACAGTTCATTTAAAGAAGATGGTAGTTTAAATGCAATCACTACGTTGATAACAATAAAGTGTTACAGTTCTGAAAAAATGAGAAAAGTATTTTTTAAAATATAAGTTTTATATCCTGAAAAATAAGGAATAATATTCGTTTAGTAGCATGCTAACATATTACAAAAGATTTATCAATGCTTTTTATATTCAGTATCATTGGCATTAAAGCTATAAAACTTATGTAGACCCATAAACATACATAAATACACATATACTCACCACATACAACTATATACAAATGTATACATATACAAACACACACATACGTGTGTGTGTGTGTATGTATGTATATATATATATATATATATATATATATATATATATATATGTAAATTTGGAAAGGATATTTATTCTTCCTCTTTGGAGGAAGACTGTTATTGAAATTAGTGTTTTTAGAAATCAAAATACTATGATGTTTAATGCCATGACAAAGAAAATAATAATAATTTGAGGAAAGTACATTCTGATAAATACAGAGCATGGTAAACAAAGAATACTGCAAGGTGAATAATGAGGATGAGCAAAGGTCTCAATTATTTCTCAATCAATACATTGTTTGTTTCTGGTTGTAATGAATTACATTTCTACTCTTCATTGTTTAATCAGAAGAAGAAAGTGCCTCCTTTGAACCACAACCATTTAATAATTCCAAGCACTGTAACATTTAACCACCAAATTTGTTAGATATATTTGTTATGGGGAATTGTATTGCTTTGTTATTATAGACTTTAGATTCTAGGGACTATGTTTATTGTAGGAAATTGATCTTTTTCAATATTCTTTAAACAAATAATTAGCCTTTGGATAATTAATCCACTGCCATGCACACATATATGCACATTCAGGCAGGAAATAGAAACCTAGCTAGCTAGCTAAATGATATAGATATATTACATATTAATTTATAAATAAAATCCTCTTAAAGGCTATCTAGTGTTGCAGCATTTATTAATATTTAAAAGCACAGAGGCTAGCAACACACTGCCCAAGTTAAATTCTGATGTTATGACATTCTAGTTGTGTTTTTACTTTCCTTTTCCTTCAAAATCCTCACCTATAAATTGGGTATCATAATCATTGTGCATTTAGGTTTTTTGTGGGAAGGAATTAGAAAAATAAATATCACAGGAAGAAGTTAATATCCATTAGATAATATTAATACTGTTTATGTAAAAGCTATGTTTATTGCTACTTTTTTGCTGCTTAATATATATAAAGGACATATTTAGCAGATCCAATGCAAATATAGTGAACAAACTTGTTCTTCTACATTGTTTATTTGCTATGGTCATTGAGTAAATAAACAGGAAAAAGGTTTTTGTAACTTTCAATACTACAGGTCTTTAGAATTTTTAGATGGATACATATATACACACTCACATATATACATACACGCACATGTCTGTGTGGACATATAAGTATCTAATGTATTTCTACATAATATAGTAATGTATATATATCATATGTAAATATGTATATATATTGTATATCATTATATGCCTTTATATATGATATTTGATCTCAACTTATATATTATATGCAAAAACAATGTGTTTAAAATCATCCTTTTCAGTTTTTTACACATAATAGATCTCTGAAGTATTTATTCCTTCAAATTTTATATACCCAGTACAAAATTAGAAAATGATCTCATTTTCATAATTTTCTATCTAAATAGTATAGTAGAGAATATCATGGCAGAGGTGAAGGGTGAACAAGAGACAGGGAAAAACTCAACTTTGATTATACAAGGTTCAAAAAGAATGTAACTGATTACCATATACATCACCGTCAATATTTCACAAGACTTAATAACTTGAACCATATAAATCAATGAGAGGCTCAGATGTGATAATTCAAACATATCTTCCCATATGCAAAATTTTCTGAATTGCCTTTGTTTTTCATGTACTTACATAGTATGTCTCAAGAATCTTGCCTTTTTATACCTCACAACAAAGAGCAATAATTTTGACTTTTTTTCATTTTTCAAATTTTTTTTTAGTTGTAGATGGACACAATAATTTTATTTTATTTACTTTTATGTGGTGCTGAGAATTGAAACCAGTGCCACATATATGCCAGGTAAGTGCTCTACCACTGATCCACAACCCCAACCTTTTACTTTTTTTCTTGATATATAAAAGGAGATATAAATATACCTTGAATAACTCAAAAAGTATTGTAACTTTCAATACTACAGGTCTCTAGAATTTTTATTTTATTTACTTTTATGTGGTGCTTTCAAATTAAAGGAAAAGTGATTTTTAGGTTAAAGTACAAGCATAGGATGAGACAGGGAATTTCTTTTTTTTTAATTCATTCTTTTTAGTTATACACGACAGTAGAATGTATTTTGACATATCATACATACATGGAGTATAACTTCCCATTCTTGTAGTTGAACAAGATGTGGAGTTACACTGGTTATGCATTCATATACAAACATTGGAAAGTAATGTCAATTCATTCTACCGTTTTTCCTAATCCCATCCCTTTTCCCTCCCTTCCCCCCCCATTCCCCCTTGTCCAATCTGGTGAACTTCTACTCCTCCCCCCACCCCTCTGGCCTATTGTGAATCAGTATCTGCATTATCAGAGAGAACATTAGGCTTTTGGTTTTGGGGATTGGATTATTTCACTTAGCATGATAGTCTCCCATTCCACCCATTTGCTGGCAAATGCCATCATTTCATTCTTCTTTATGGCTGATTAATATTCTATTGTGTATAAGTACCACATTTTCTTTATCCATTCATCTGTTGAAGAGTACCTAGGTTGGTTCCAAGGCTTAGCTATGAGCTGCTGTGAACATTAATGTGCCCATATAATTATAGTATGCTGATTTTAAGTCCTTGGGTATATGCCAAGGAGTGGGATTCCACTCTGAGTTTTCTGAAGAATCTCCATATTGCTTTCCAGAGTGGTTGCACCAATTTGCAGTCCTACCAACAATGTATGGGCAAACATCCCCCAGTCTCCTACATCCTAGCCAACATTTATTGTTACTAGTATTCTTGAAAATTGACATTCTTATGGGAGTGAGCTGAAATCTTAGTGTAGCTTTAATTTGCTTTTCTGTAGTTGCTAGATGTTAAACATTTTTTCATATATTTACTTACCATTTGTATTTCTTCTTCTGTGAAATATCTATTCTGTTTTGTTGTACATTTATTCATTGGTTTATTTGTGAGGTTTTTTTTGTATTATTTGTTAAGCTCTTTATATATCCTGGAGATTAATGCTCTTTCTGAAACACGGGTGGAAAAGATTTTCCCCCATTCTGTAGCCTCTCTGTTCATGTTCTTGATTGTTTCCTTTTCTGTGAAGAAGCCTTTCTGTTTGATACCATCCCATTTATTGATTCTTGATTTTACTTCTTGGACTTTAGGATTCTTTTTTTAAAATTCATTTATTTATTCTAACTTGCTAGACATGATATCAGAATTCATTTCAATTCATACTACACATATACAGCACAATTTTTCATGTCTCTGGTTGTACACAAAATAGAGTCACACAATTTGTGTCTTCATACATGTACTTAGGGAAATGATGCCTATCTCATTCCACGGTCTTTCCTACCCAAATGCCCCTTCCCTTCCCCTCCTTCCCCTTTACCCTATCTAAAGTTCCTCCATTCCTCCCATGCTCCGCCCCCCAAACCCCATTATGGATGAACATCCACATATCAGAGAAAACATTCAGCCTTTGGTTTTTTAGGATTGGCTTACTTCACTTAGGATGTTATTCTCCAACTCCATCCATTTACCTGCCAATGCCATGATTTTATTCTCTTTTAATGCTGAGTAATATTCCATTGTGTATATATACCACAGTTTCTTTAACCAGTCATCTACTGAAGGGCTGTTGAGAGCCACAGCCAAAGGGGCCCCAGAAAACTTCCAGCTGCCAGCAAACTTCCAGCTGCCGGCTGATGATTGGCTCACAGTGGCCCCAGCAACATCTAGCTGATTGGCTCCTCTGCGGTGATGTTCATTGGGCTGTTTCCCTGCCCTTCAAGCTGCCAGCTGATGATTGGCTCACAGTGGCCCCAGCAACATCTAGCTGATTGGCTCCTCTGCGGTGATGTTCATTGGGCTGTTTCCCTGCCCTTCAAGCTGCCAGCTGATGATTGGCTCACAGTGGCCCCAGCAACATCTAGCTGATTGGCTCCTCAGCAGTCATGTTCATTGGGCTGTTTCCCTGCCCTTCAGACTGCCAGCTGATGATTGGCTCACAGTGGCCCCAGCAACATCTAGCTGATTGGCTCCTCTGCGGTCATGTTCATTGGGCTGTTTCCCTGCCCTTCAGACTACGGAACTGCTCATTGGGGGACTTCTTTGGCTCCGCCCACGCGACCTAGCCAATCGGCCTCAAGAGCAGGAGGTTTGTGGGAGGTGGTGGTTGGTGTGTGGGAGAGGCTTGTGGAAGCCGGTGGTGGCAGTTGGGCTCTGAGGGTTTTTCCTGAGGAGCTGTTTTGTTTGGCGTTTGTAGTTTTAAAAATAAAGTTTGTTTCTTTTGACAAGTGGCTCCTGAATTGTGCCCAGCCAGACTGTGGCATTTGGTGGCTCGCACGGGGAGCAACTGAGGGTAAGTAAACTGCTCGCCCCTGAGGGCAGGGCGAGAGGATGGGTAGCCATTCTAAGTTTACTCTTTTGTTTTGCTTCATTTTTGTTTTAAGTTGCCTGTCCCTGGAGATGAGTGAGACGGAAGAAAAACCGCTCACATCTGAGGAAAAACTATTTGCGTCTGAGGAACAGATAGGGAGAAAGGACGGATGCACATGTCAGGAGGATAGAAAGGCTATAATGAAATTTTGTTGTTCCATTTTTATTGGATTCTGTCTCGGTTTGGTTTGGTGTTATCTTGTTGGGTTGTATTATAGTAGAAATACGGGATCAGCAATTAGTAAAAAACAAACCGAACGAGTGTTAAGTAAATTGTTAGACGAAGGAGGCATCTCAGTAAAATCAAGAATACTCAGGGCATACGTTGATACAATACAAAAATATAGCCCATGGCTTTTTAAGGAGGAGTTGTTAGATATATCACAATGGAACCATCATGGTGAAGATTTAAAAAGAATAGAAAAGTACAACCCAGGGACTCTGCCAGTTGGCACATTGACAATGTGGACACTCGTATCTGGCTTGCTTAGTCGAAAGCCTTCAGTTCAGACAAAGGCAGAGGAAGGAAGTTTAGAGCAGCAAAAGCCATCAGGGGAAAAGTTACAACAGGAGACTGTTAATAACATCTTTCTATTAGAGAGTGAAAGTCTCCAACCAACAGCACCACCTCTACAGGAGACTGCTACTAACAGCATTCTATCACCAGAGGGCATAAGTGTCCAATCAACAGCACCACCTCCATATGCTAGGAGGCTCCCAACCCCCGCAGTTGATAGTTGGGATCCTGAGACAGGATCTCAATTATGCCCTGTATTTGAGGTAGGAGGGCAGCGAATTCACCAGGGTTTATTTTACAAAACAGTGAAGGAGCTAAAAGAGGCTGTAACAACCTATGGTCCTCAAGCACCCTTCACTGTAAGCTTGATCGAATCCATTACCAACTTAAACATGATGCCAGCAGATTGGGCTAATATGTGTAAAGCTGTGCTAACTGGAGGACAATACCTGTTATGGAAGGTTGCTAATGAGGAATTTTGCAAGGAGACGGCTATGGGAAATGCAGCAGCTGGTTATCCTCAGAGAAATCTAGATATGCTGTTAGGAAAGGGACCTTATGAGGATCGGCAGCAACAACTTGAATATGATCCTGGTGTATACGCACAAATTGCTGTAGATGCACTTAAGGCATGGAAGACTTTACAAGGACATGGAGGTTTACAAGGTCAATTATCTAAGATAATACAAGGAGCTAATGAACCTTATGCTGAATTTGTAGATAGGCTTATTCAAACAGCTACCAGAGTTTTTGGGAATACAGAACAAGCAATGCCATTAATAAAACAACTGGCTTATGACCAAGCGAATCATTGGTGCAGAGATATCATTAGACCATGGAAACAGGAAGATTTAAACAAATATATTAAATTGTGTAGAGACATTAATGAACAAGAGCAAGTCATGGCAGCTGCAGTAAAACAGGCTTTAGATGCCAGAGACATTAATGAACAAGGGAAAATTGTGGCAGCTGCAGTAAAACAGGCTTTAGATGCCAGAGACATTAATGAACAAGGGAAAATTGTGGCAGCTGCAGTAAAACAGGCTTTAGATGCCAGAGACATTAATGAACAAGGGCAAATTGTGGCAGCTGCAGTAAAACAGGCTTTAGATGCCAGAGACATTAATGAACAAGGGCAAATTGTGGCAGCTGCAGTAAAACAGGCTTTAGATGCCGGGCCAAGAACATGCTACAATTGTCAACAAGCAGGACATTTTAAAAGGAATTGCCCCATAGGAGGAGGGTTTAACAATACTAGGTATCAAAGGAATAGAATACCGGGTATTTGCCCACGATGCCGTAGAGGGAGACATTGGGCTAATGAATGCCGTTCTCAAACCACCATAGAGGTACTCCATTATCAAAAAACGAGCAAGGACAAGGTTTTTATCCACAATATCATGGACAAAGGCATCGGGCTCCGTTGCCAAAAAACGGACAGGGGGCCCCAATGCTCCGGGGCCCCAAACCACAAATATACGGAGCTCTGGAGGAACCCAGCAACCCCAGCAACCCCATCAGGGTAGTGCCCAGGGCATCAGATCCCTCCTCAGACAGACTAGAGGGAGCGCAGGGTTGGACATCTGCGCCTCCGCCAAATCAGTACTAACTCCAGAGATGGGAGTTCAAATCATTCCCACAGGGGTGAAAGGACCTCTTCCCAAAGGAACAGTAGGCTTATTATTGGGACGCAGCTCTTCTACTCTAAAAGGACTTTTGATAAGTCCTGGGGTAATTGATCCCGATTATGAAGGTGAAATAAAAATTATAGCCAGTTCTCCAAAGGGTATATCAGTAATTTCACCAGGAGATAGAATAGCACAGTTACTAATAATACCATGCCTACATGATAAATTTTCCAGTCATGATGTAGAAAGAGGTTCCAAGGGATTAGGCTCCACAGGTGTAGATTGGGCTATGCTTTCTTTAAATTTAGATTCTCGCCCCATGCTAAAACTAAATATTCAAGGACATGAATTTAATGGGTTACTGGATACAGGTGCAGACCTTAGCATTATCTCTCGTCAAGAATGGCCAAAACATTGGCCATTACAACAAGCCACTCAAACGCTTCGAGGCCTAGGAGTGGCGAATAATCCCGATAAAAGTGCAATGGTATTAGATTGGAAGGATCCTGAAGGATGTGAAGGAACTATACAGCCATATGTATTGGATCATCTTCCTGTAAATTTATGGGGACGAGATGTCTTAGATCAATTAGGTTTAACATTAACAAATAATATCAATCAAAATGCACCCACTATTATGGCTAGACAAGGTTTTAGGAAAGGAAAAAGATTAGAAAAACAAGAACAAGGTATAGCAGCACCAATACAAATAAATCAAGGAACAGACAGACATGGGTTGGATTTTCACAAAGGGCCACTGAGACAATAAAAATTACCTGGAAATCAGAAAGACCAGTATGGGTTCCTCAGTGGCCCTTGACTAAAGAAAAGATACAAGTAGCCCATGATCTGGTCAAACAACAATTAGTGGAAGGACATATACAACCTTCTGTATCTCCCCATAATACTCCCATTTTTGTCATCAAAAAGAAATCTGGTAAATGGAGATTATTGCAAGATTTAAGAGCCATTAATAATGAAATGGTCATTATGGGACCTGCTCAATCGGGGATTCCTCAGTTGTCTGCTTTGCCAAAAACTTGGTATGTTTTAGTTATAGATATTAAAGATTGTTTTTTTTTCAATTCCAATTCATCCTGAGGATAGTCCACGTTTTGCATTTACTATCCCTGCACTAAATCATGAAGGTCCTGATCAGAGATATGAATGGAAAGTACTCCCTCAAGGGATGGCTAACAGCCCAACTATGTGTCAAATTTATGTTAACAAAGTAATCCAGCCACTTAGAAATCAAAATCCTGAGCTACAAATATTTCACTCTATGGATGACATATTATTAGCACACAAAGCTAAAAACACATTGCTAGAATGTTATGCCACACTTACAAACTTATTAAAAAATTATAATCTAGAGATAGCAATAGATAAAGTACAATTAAATTTTCCAATTAATTATTTGGGAGTTCTATTATCCTCAACCATGGTCCGTCCACCAAAAATTCAAATACGAGTAGATCAACTCAAATCACTTAATGACTTTCAAAAGTTATTAGGAGACATAAATTGGATAAGGCCTTATCTAGGTATTCCAACAAGAGAATTGGGACCTTTATTTGATATCCTAAAAGGTCCATCAGATCCAAATTCACCCCGAATGTTGACGCCTGAAGCAAGAAAGGCATTAAAAATCATTGAAACATATATGGAAAATATGCATTTGGATAGAATTGATATAAGTTTGCCTTTATTATTTATTGTACTATCAACAAAAAATATTCCTACAGGAGTATTTTGGCAAGAAGGTCCATTATTATGGATACATTTATCTTATTCTCCTAACACTATTCTTACTAGGTATCCTGAGGCTGTAGGACAATTAATACTCAAAGGAATAAAAACAGCAAAGGCAGTGTTTGGAATTTCTCCTAATAAAATTATTACTCCATATACTATGAATCAAATTGATGAATTAGCTAATGAGTTAAATACTTGGGCAATAATCATGTGCAAATCTAATGTTTCATTTGATAACCACTTACCATCTAATCCTTTATTGTCTTTTTGTCATTGCATCCTGTAATTTTTCCAAAAATGACAAGAAAAACACCTATCATGAATGCTCCAAATATATTCACTGATGGGTCAAATAATGGTACAGCAGCAATAGTTACACCTGATCGAACTTTTACATTTTTAGTACCCAAACAATCAGCTCAAAAGGTAGAGCTTAATGCAGTATTACAAACTTTTGTGATGTTTAAAGATTCTGTATTTAATTTATTTTCTGATAGTCAGTATATAGTTAATGCTATAGTATCCCTTGAAGATGCTGGTAGGATTTCCCCTTCTTCTACTGTTTTCTCTTTGTTTTCCACTATACAAAGTTTAATCTGGGACAGAAAAGATCCATTCTTTATAGGACATATCAGGGCACATACAGGATTGCCTGGAGCCCTTAGTTTGGGCAATGATTTAGCAGATAAAACTACACATGACGTACATATTTTCTCTATACTAGAAGAAGCTATAAATTTTCATAAAAGGTTCCATGTCAATGCTAATACTTTACAAAAGCGTTTTAAAATAACTAAGAAGCAAGCTAGACAAATAATAAAATAATGTCAAAATTGTGTGACCTTTTTACCACAAGTTAATCTTGGAGTCAATCCTAGAGGATTGATACCTAACCATATTTGGCAGATGGACGTCACACACTTGCCAGAATTTGGAAAATTAAAATATTTGCATGTTACAGTTGATACTTCTTCTGGATTTTTGATGGGCTCCCTTCATGCCGGAGAAAAAACTAAAGATGTTATAGCTCATTGCTTACAAAATTTTGCCACTGTGGGCATTCCAAAACAGTTAAAAACAGATAATGCCCCTGGTTATACGTCTACTTCTTTTAAACAATTTTGTTCATCATTTGGCATTACTCATATAACAGGAATCCCATACAATCCACAGGGACAAGGCATAGTTGAAAGAGCTCATCAAACTATTAAAATGTACTTATTAAAGCAAAAAGACGGAATTGGGAAGGGGTATATATTCCCCAAAGATAAACTTAAAATAACCCTTTTTACTCTAAACTTTTTAAATTTGGATTCATCAGGACTTAGTGCTGCAGAAAGGCATATGTGTCAAAAAAATGTACATAAGCCCAAGGTACTTTGGAAAGATATTCTAACAGGACAATGGAAAGGTCCTGACCCAGTAATTGTCTGGAGTCGGGGGTCTGTTTGTGTGTTTCCACAGGAAGAACAGCAGCCGATTTGGATTCCAGAGAGATTAACCAAGGTCCTGACCCAGTGATTGTCTGGAGTCGGGGGCCTGTTTATATGTTTCCACAGGAAGAACAGCATCCGATTTGGATTCCGGAGAGATTAACTAAAATCCTGACCCAGTGATTGTCTGGAGTCGGGGGTCTGTTTGTGTGTTTCCACAGGGAGAACAGCAGCCAATTTGGATTCCAGAGAGATTAACTAAAGCAAATTCTACAGACCAAAAAGAAGATGATTTGGCTCAAATCAATAATAGCTGATATCCAAAACTCCAATTTGGCTATCCTTACATCTGCGACAGAACCAGGATGCTTTTTTCAATATCTGTTTTATTATTGCCCTTTCCCATATCATGAAGTTCTATTTTGTTTTTTGAGCTCATACAGACCTAGGTTAATGTTTTGCTGATCAGTTCTATTTGTTTTCTTTTTTGACTATTGAGTTTTTAAACATTGCAATGGAGATTTCAACTGTAAAAAGTTATAAGGCCTTTACTATTATGTTATGTGTTGTATGTATTATATTATGTGTGCACACTTGTGTTTTGTGTTATATGTTTGAATGTACATATGTCCATATATCATATATGATTGAGCGCTCATAAAAAAAAAAAATGGATCCAAAAATTTTTTTTATTCACGTGATTTAAATGGTTTAATTTAAATTGGGTAAATAACTGTTAAGAATTATTTTAATATGTAAACAAAAAAGAAGGTTAACAGATCTGTTTGTTTACTTTCACCTATTCTTTTCATTATATTTAATAATTCTTTTCAAAATAATGTAAATTGTTAAGAAAATTGTTTTCTTTTAGTACCTTCTAGAATGTTATATAATTTTTTCTTTAGCCATTATTGCCAGAATTCCTATCTTCATCCCTGTGCCGGTGAAGACAAAGATAAAACTAATCTACAGTTTCTGCAATAGCCATCACTGAACCGCTTACAGAACTTGCCTAAACTATGTGTCACTTATATGCATTGTAAACTCACTTGTATGCATTGTGAACTATCTGTTGGTGCAGTGACTTGTGGTAGTGTTGGAGTATTGATTTGGTATATCTTCCTCCCTTCTGCTTGTAATGATCGTTCAGCTATTTGGGGGCCAACAGAGGTGAGGCAAAGAACCTCACCCCCCCGCTGGTACCTCTCCACAGGTGTGGCTGTATACTGGACCGGTAGTCAATGACGGGTAAGATCCAATTACAATGGTACCAACCTAAGACAGGAGGCTGACGCCCTGAGGTCAGCTCATCCGAAGACGGGTAAGGACCATATGTAGTATTGGACAACCTAAGGCAGGCACGGTCCCTAAGCCACATGCTTGTTGTTTAAACAGAGAGGGGGAGATGTTGAGAGCCACAGCCAAAGGGGCCCCAGCAAACTTCCAGCTGCCAGCAAACTTCCAGCTGCCGGCTGATGATTGGCTCACAGTGGCCCCAGCAACATCTAGCTGATTGGCTCCTCTGCGGTGATGTTCATTGGGCTGTTTCCCTGCCCTTCAAGCTGCCAGCTGATGATTGGCTCACAGTGGCCGCAGCAACATCTAGCTGATTGGCTCCTCTGCGGTTATGTTCATTGGGCTGTTTCCCTGCCCTTCAAGCTGCCAGCTGATGATTGGCTCACAGTGGCCCCAGCAACATCTAGCTGATTGGCTCCTCTGCAGTCATGTTCATTGGGCTGTTTCCCTGCCCTTCAGACTACGGAACTGCTCATTGGGGGACTTCTTTGGCTCCGCCCACGCGACCTAGCCAATCGGCCTCAAGAGCAGGAGGATTGTGGGAGTTGGTGGTTGGTGTGTGTGAGAGGCTTGTGGAAGCCGGTGGTGGCAGTTGGGCTCTGAGGGTTTTTCCTGAGGAGCTGTTTTGTTTGGCGTTTGTAGTTTTAAAAATAAAGTTTGTTTCTTTTGACAAGTGGCTCCTGAATTGTGCCCAGCCAGACTGCGGCAAAGGGCATCTAAGTTGATTCCACAATTTAGATATTGTGAATTTTGCTGCTCTAAACATTGATGTGGCTGCATTACTATAGTATACTGTTTTTAAGTCCTTTGTGTATAAACCGAGGAGTGGGTTAGCTGGGTCAAATGGTGGTTTCATTCCCAATTTCCCAAGGAATCTCTACATGCATTTCATATTGGCTGCACCAATTTACAGTCTCTTCAGCAATGTATGAGTGTGTCTTTTCCCCCACATCCTTGCCAACACTTATTGTTGTTTGTCTTCATAATAGCTGCCATTCTGACTGCAGTAAGATGAAATCTTACAGTAATTTTGATTTTCATTTCTCTAATTGCTAGAGATGATGAACGTTTTTTCATATATTTGTTGATTGATTGTATATCTTCTGAGAAGTGTCTGTTCAGTTCCTTGGTCCATGTATTGATTGGATTATTATTTTTTTTTTGATGTTAAGGTTTTTGAGTTCTTTATATACCCTAGAGATTAGTGCTCTATCTGATATACGTGTGGTAAAAATTTGCTCCTATTCTGTAGGCTATTTATTTATTTATTTATTTTGCTGAGAAGAAGCTTTTCAGTTTGAATACATTCCATTTATGGATTCTTGATTTTACTTCTTGTGCTATAGGAGTCTTGTTAAGGGAGTCAGGGCCTAATCTGACATGATGGAGATTTGGGCCTACTTTTTCTTCTGATAGACACAGTGTCTCTGGTTTAATTCCTAGGTCCTTGATCCACTTTGAATTGTTTTGTGCATGGTGAGAGATAGGGGTTTAATTTCATTTGGTTGCATATGGATTTCCAGTTTTTCTAGCACCATTTCTTGAAGAGGCTATCTTTTCTCCAATATCTGTTTTTGGTGCCTTTGTCTATTATGAGATAACTGTATTTATGTGGGTTTGTCTCTATGTCCTCTATTCTGTACTATTGGCCTACAAATCTATTTTGGTGGCAATACCATGCCGTTTTTGTTACTATAGCTCTGTAGTATAGTTTAAGATCTGGTATAGTGATGCAACCTGTTTCATTCTTCTTCTAAGAATTGTTTTGGCTATTCTGGGTCTCTTATTTTTCCAGACGAGTTTCATGATTGCTTTTTCTATTTCTATGAGGAACATCATTGGGATTTTGATTGGAATTGCATTAAATCTGTATAGTGCTTTTGGTAGTATAGTCATTTTGACAATATTAATTCTGCCTAACTAATAACAAGGGAGATCTTTTCATATTATAAGGTCTTCTATAATTTCTTTTGTTAGTGTTCTGTAGTTTTTATTGTAGAGGTCTTTCACCTCTTTCGTTAAGTTGATTCCCAAGTATTTTTTGTTTGAGGCTATTGTAAATGGAGTAGTTTTCCTAGTTTCTCTTTCAATGCATTTGTCACTGATGTATAGAAATGCCTTTGATTTATGGGTGTTGATTTTATATCCTGATCCCAAAATCAAACACACATCAAAGAATGAAAACTTCTGATCAATATCTCTAATGAACATAGAGGAAAAAATTCTCAAAAACATCTAGTAAATTGGATTAAAACAATATAAAAAAAAATAGTGCACCACAATCAAGTGGAGTTTATCCCAGAGATTCAAGGTTGGTTCAACATACAAAAATCAATAATATAATTCATCACATCAGCAGACTTAAAAATAAGAATAATACGATCATCTAAATAGATGCAGAAAAAGCATTCAACAAAATACAGCACACCTTCATGTTCAAAACACTAGCAAAACTAGGGATGACAGGTACATATCTCAACATTGTAAAAGCTATCTGTGCTGAGGAAAAATTGAAAACATTCCCTCTAAAAAACTAGAACAAGACAGGGATGCCCTCTTTCACCACATATCTTTAACATAGCTCTTGAAACTCTAGCCAGAGCAATAAGACAGGTGAAAGAAATTAAAGGGATATGGATAGGAAAAGAAGAACACAAACTACGGATAGGAAAAGAAGCAAACAAACTACCACTATTTGTTGATGAAATGGTTCTATACCTAGAGGATCCAAAAATTTCACCAGAAAACTTTTAAAACTAATAAATGAATTGGGCTTTAGGATTTTTGTTGAGGAATTCCATTTCTAAGCCAACTCAATGGAGATTTAAGCCTACTTTTTTTTCTATTAGGGACAGGATCTCTGGTCTAACAGCTAAGTCCTTGATCCACTTTAAGTTGAGTTTTGAGCAGGGTGAGAAATAGGGGACTCATTTCATTGTATTATATATGGATTTCCAGTTTTTCCAGAACCATTTGTTTAAGATGCTATCTTTTCTCCAATGTATGTTCATGGCGCCTTTGTTCAGTATGCGATAACTGTATTTATGTGGGTTTATCTCTGTGTCTTCTATTCTGTACCATTGGTCTTCATGTGTTTTGGTACCAATACCATGCCATTTTTGTTACTATGACTCTGTAGTATAATTTAAGGTCTGGGATTGTGATGCCTCCTGCTTCACTTTTCTCACAGAGGATTGCTTTGTCTATTCTGGGCCTCTTATTTTTTTCCAAATGAATTTTATGATGGCTTTTTCTATTTTATGAAGAATGTCATTGGAACCTTAATAGAAATTGCATTGAATTGGCTTAATGTTTTTGGTAGTATAGCTTTTCTGACAATATCCAAGAACATAGGAGATCTTTATACCTTCTAAAGACTTCTTCATTTTTTTTTTTCTGTAGTGTTTTGTAGTTTTCATCATAGAGGTCTTTCACATCTTTTGTGAGATTTATTTCCAGTAAGTTTTTTGAGGCTTTTGTGAATGGGGGAGTTTTCCAAATTTCTCTTTCAGTTGATTTATCACTGATGTATAGGAATGCAATTGATTTATGGATGTTAATTTCATATCCTGCTACTTTGCTGAATTTGTTTATAAGTTCAAGAAGTTTTTTGGTATATTTTTTTGGATCTTCTAAATGTAGAATCATATCATATGCAAATAGATAGTTTGAGTTCTCTTTTTTCTATTTATATCCCTTTAATTTCTTACTTTTTGTCTAATTGCTCTGGCTAGAATTTTGAAAGACTGTGTTAAATAGAAGTGGTGAAAGAGGGAATCCCTCTTTTCTTCCAGTTTTTATAAGAAATGCTTTCATTTTTTTTCCATTCAGAATGTTTGCCTTATGTTTAGCATAAACAGCTTTTACAATGTTGAGATATGTTCCTACTATCCCTTGTTTTTCTAGTGGTTTGAACATGAATAGATGCTGTATTTTGTCAAATTCTTTTTATGCATGTATTGAGATAATCATGTGATTCTTGTATTTAAGTCATTTGGTACGATGAATTATGTTTATTGATTTACATATGTTGACCCAATGTTGCATCCCTGGGATGAACTCCAATTGACCATGGTGCACTGTCTTCTTAAACTGTTTTTTTAGTGCAATTTGTCAGTATTTTATTAAGAAATTTTGCATCTATATATTCATCAGGGATATTGGTCTGAAATGTCTTTTTCTTGATGTGTTTTGTATGTTTTTGGTATCAGGTGAAACTATCTTCACAGAATGAGGTTCCCTTCTTTTCTATTTCATGGGATAATTTGAGGAGTTTTTGTGTTAATTCTTCTCTGAAGGTCTGGTAGTACTCAGGTGAGAATCCATCTAGTCTTGGTCTTTTCTTTCTTGATAAGGTTTTAAAGTGTTTTTAATTTCATTGCTTGAAATAGATGTGTTTAAATTTTATGTGTTTTCCTGAATCAATATGGGTAGGTCATATGTCTCTAGAGATTTGTTGATGTCTTCAAGATTTTCTATTTTACAGGAGTATAAATTTTCAAAATAGTTTCTGATTATCTTCTGTATTTCAGTAGTGTCCAGTTCGTGATATTTTCTTTTTCATAGCATAGCAAATTTTAGTGATTTGAGTTTTCTCTTTGTTAGCTTGGCTTAGGGTATATCAATTTTATTTATTTATTCAAAGAACCAACTTTTTATTTTGTCAATTTTTTGGATTGTTTCTTTTGTTTCAATTTCATTGATTTCAGCTCTGATTTTAATTATTTCCTATCTTCTACTTCTTTTGGTGTTGATTTGTTCTTCTTTTTCTGTGGCTTTAAGATGTAATGTTAGATAATTTATTCATTGACTTTATATTCTTTTAGTGAACATGCTGAATGCAATGAACTTTCTTTTTAGCACTGCCTTCATAGTATTCCAGAGATTTTGATACATTGTCTTGCTATTCTCATTTACCTCTAAATATTATTTATTTCATCCCTGATTTTTTCTCCTGTCCACTCATCATTCAATAGTGTATTATTTAGTCTCCAGGGGGTTATAGTAGCTTCTATTTTTATTTGATTGATTTATAATTTCATTTCATCATGATCTGATAAGATTTAAATTATTATCTCATTTTTTTGTATTTGCTAAGAGTTGCTTTGTGATCTATGTTATGGTCTATTTTAGTGAACGATCTATGTACTGCTGAAAATAAAGTATATTCATTGATTAATGAAATATTCTACATATTTCTATTATGTCTAAATTATTAATCATATTTTTTTAGTTGTATAGTTTCTTTATTCAGTTTTGTTTGGATGATCCAGTGGTGAGAGGGGTGTGTTAAAGTCACTCAGTATTATTGTGTTCTGGTCTGTTTGCTTCTTGAAATTGAGAAGTGTTTGTTTAATGTATGTAGATCTTCCATTGTTTGGGGCATAAATATTTACTATTGTAACATCTTATTGATGTATAATTCCCTGAAGCAGTATGAAATATCCTTCTTTGTGCCTTCTGATTAACTTTGGCTTGATGTCCACTTTATATGATATGAGGATAGAAAGCCCTGCTTGTTTATAAGATCCATATGAATGATATGATTTTTTTCACCATCCTTTCACCTTCAATCTGTGGATGTCTTTGCCTATGAGGCGATTCTCTTGGAGCAGCATATTTTTGGGTGTTTTTTTATTGTTGTTTTTTTGTTTTGTTTTTGTCCAATATGTCTTTTTTTAAAAAAAAATTTTAGTTGTTGTTGGGACACATAACTTTATTTTATTTATTTTTATGTGGTGCTGAGTATCAAACCCAATGCCTCACACATGCTAGGCGAGTGCTCTACTGCTGAGCCACAAGCCCAGCCCTGTCTATGTCTTTTGATTGATGAATTTAGGCCATTTACATTCAGTGTTATTCAGATGTGGTTTTTATTCCCTGTCATTTTGATTTATTTCTGGTTTTTAATTTGCATTAATTTCTCCATTGATTCACTGTTCTTTTAGTTGTCTTTCTCCCTTCACTGCTTTTTACTTATTTTTTTTGTCTCTATTCTTCCTGAAATATTTTTATTGAGTATGTTTTGTAGTGCAGTCTTTCTAGTTGTGAATTATTTTAACTTTTGATTATCATGGAAGGTTTTTATTTCATCATCAATACTGAAGCTTAATTTTGCTGGGTATGGTATTCTATGCTGGCATCCATTTTCTTTCAGACCTTGGTATATATTATTCCAGGACCTCCTAGCTTTGAGGGTCTGGGGTGAGAGATCAGATGAGATCCGGATTGACTTCCCACTAAATGTTTCCTACAAGCCTTTTAAAACTCCATCCTTATTCTGTATGTTGGGCATTTTCATAATATTGTGCCTCAGTATGGATTTGTTGTAATTTTGAATATTTAGGGTTCTTTAAGCCTCTTGTATTTGATTTTCCATTTCATTCTTTAGATTTGAGAATTTTTCTGATATTATTTCATGGAAAATATTGTGCATTACTTTGGTTTGTGTCTCTGAGTCTTCATCTCTTCCAATAAATCCTAATTTGGTCTTTTCGAATTATCCCATATTTCTTAGAAGTTCTATTCATGGTCTCTTAAAATCTTTTCTCCACAGTCAACTTCATTTTCATGATTATATATTTTGTCTTCATTGCCTGAAATTCTGTCTTCCCAGTGACCTGGTCTGTTTGTGATGCTTCCCATTGAGTTCTTAATTTGGTTTATTGATTTCTTCACTTTGAGGATTTCTGCTTAATTTTTTTTTCAGAATCTCTATCTCTTTATTGATGTGATCTTTCACTTCCTATATTTTCTTTCTGATTTCACTTCTTACATTGTCCTTTACTTCACAGATGAGTTTGACTATGTACATTCTAAATTCCTTATTTAGAATGTACATTTCTTCCACTGTGGTGTTGTTAGTTATTGAAATATCTTGGTTTGTTTTGGTCAATTTGTTCCCTTGCTTTTTTCATTTATTTGTGTGTCTACACATCTACAGTATGGATCTGAGGTAGTAGAGTTTCTACTCTGTGGACTTGTAGTGTTCCTGAAGGTTTACAGTACCTCACCATTTAGGGGGGAGACAAGTAATAACAACAACTGATGCAAGCAATCAGCATTAAACCAAATAGTTCCTATTATGATGTATACAATGTTAATTATCACAATAAACAGAAATGATATGATCAGTTTTTACCTGAAATAAAAACAGCATGTTTGCATAAGGGTTCACAATTTCAAGTGGTGGACACAGAGAGAAGAGAAATGATATAGGGTGTGATGATTGTAGGGGAGGAAGAGAGAAGACTGGAGTAAATGATGAAAGGAAGAGTGAAAGAACAATAGAGATTGGCTGTTAGTGAAAGAAAAGAGAGAAGGAGAATCAAGGGAAACAGGTAAGATAAAATATATATATGTAAAGTAAAAATTTTTTTAAATTAAAAATAAAAATCAAGGAATATAAAACAAAACTAAAATGTACTAATAAAACATCCTATTCCTCGAGGCTGGGGTTTTGGCTCAGTGGTAGAGTTCTTGCCTGGCATCTGTGAGGCCCTGGGTTCAATCCTCAGCACCACATATAAATAAATAAAATAAAAAACCCATTGACAACTAAAAAATTATTTTAAAAAACCCAAACATCCTATTCCTCAAAAATCTAATTCATAGCCAGGTGTGGTAGCACGTTCCTATAATCCCAGCTGCTGGGGAGGTTGAGGCAGGAGGATCGCGAGTTCAAAAGTGAGGCACTTAAGCAACTCAGTAAGATCAGTGAGATTGTGTTTCTAAATAAAATTTAAAAATGGGGCTGAGGATGTGGCTCAGTGGCTGAGTGCCCCTGAGTTCAATCCCTGGTGCAAAAAATAATAATAATAATGATAATAATAATAATAATAATACTTGTAAAATAACTGGCTTTAAAAATGGGAAAAAACAAACAGGAATATGTATAAACATCCATGTACCGTTAAGGTCAGAATTTTTAAAAAAAGGAATAAAGAAAAAATACTGATGAAAAATTAAAGAATTCTTTCTGTTGGAGTTCAAAATATTCTCAGATTCTCTTGATCATCTGGAACATAATGCTCCACCCTACAGATTGCTGGAGTGATATGTGAGATATATGTGAGAGATATAATCCCCTAAGTGGAATTCCTGGAGGCAGTTTATGCTTAGGTATGCTTCAGGCTCTTTGCTAAATGCCAATTGGTCTGAAGATTTTAAGCCAGCATGTCTCCAAGGCCCAATGATTGTTGGTCTACACTGGAAGACCTTACTCCAGGGTTCTCCCCTGGGTTCTACTTGTGTAGTGGGGAAGCCAAGTTTTAGTCCCCTATGTCACCTCTTGACTCCACATTTCCTGGTGTTGGTTTCAATCACCAAACTCTCCTATCCCCACCCTTCCAAATTCACAGCCAGACTTCTCTCCCAGTTGGTCCTGCATGAAGCTGGATTAGAGGGGCAGGGGTAGAGCCAAGTGGGTTTGTATGATCAGTTGTCCCCTGTGTAAAAATCTCTCCACGTTTGATTTTCTCTTGGTCACTTAAATATACTCTATGTTGTGCAGTGTGTGTTTACTGGGCCTGTATTTCAGGCCAAACTCAGGTCTTCCAGGAATTGGCTCCCTCAGCTTCTGGCTCACACACCAAAGCCACATGGTTTCTTCCTTTAACCTCTGCACAATGCCTGGAGAGATGACGGCTTCTTTCCTACAAAAGGATATTGTGCAGCATGACTTTCAGGTATGTTGGGCAATGTCCTTGATCTCTAAAATGCTCCATACCCAGACATGCCTTGGGCCTCCTAAAAATGCAGTTTCTTTAATTCCCTCATCCCTCCACTTTGGCTGGTGCTTCTAGCCTTGCTATGGCAGCTGCTGTGCTGCTGGCCATTCCTTCCTTATTTAACTTCCCATGCCCCTAGTCTGCTTTGAATGTTCAGTTTTAAATTCTAGTAAAGACCCCCCTCTTTTTTTGTTCACCCACCTTTCAGAGAAGCTGCCTGTCTGCTTTTCTGGTTTCTCACCATAAAGCAGCCAGGAAAGTGATTTCCTTTCTTCTGCCATCTTGAAAACTCCCTAGACAGAAAATTTCATGTGTATTCTCAGAAAGTGGGAAAGTATGAAAAGGGTTACATGGTTAAGTAATAGTCATGATTGCTTAGATAATATTTTAAAATTTTATATATCTTTACATTTATATAAAATTTTATATATCTTTATTTATCTTTTTATACAACTCTTAATTTCATAAGTGTTTTATATTTTAAAAGATAAATTATATAGAATTTGGCAAGGTGTTACCAATTTGTCTCATCTAATACTATCAATGATATTAATGGCATTTCAACATTTATAAAAAGGAGTGATGTCAGCAAGGTGTCATTGTAGGAAACTACAAATCCTTCATCGTCCCATGGAGGCACTAGTTAAACAACAACACACCTAGTCTCTTTATGAGAAATCTAGAAACCAAATAAGAGGAGTCTGCAGTCCTAGAAACCATAAAATCAAGTGCATCAAAGCTGGTAGGAATATCTATAGGACTTCCTTAGCACAGTGCCACACAACTAGGAGGAACCTCAGCTGGCAGATTCTCTTTGAAGAGAGAAAGAAAAGATTGGACCACACATCCTATGATTTTTTTGAGAGACTACTCAAGAGACTGGGGTATTTATGTTGGCTGCGTCAGAGCACTAATGAGATGGTACATACAACAGATGCCTGGAGACCATTGTGAATAAAAAGACATGGGCAGTATGCTGCCATTCCAGAACACCTGTTGAAGGGCAGACAGAGATAGATAGATAGGCTTGGAATTCTCTCTGAGTGGGAAAAAGTGGAGCATACATCCAATGTTCTTGCTTTTCATTTGACTATCCAAGGGACTCGATTCTCTGGATTCTGTCTTACATGTTTTTGTTTGTTTGTGTTACTATGAATAAGGCATAGAATACCCTTGAGTGCCTGAGAACAAAAAATAAATAAATAAAAGCAAAGCAAACAAACAAAAATGAAAAACTGAGCAGCATAGTGCTGCTTCAGAGGATTTCTGGTACTGCAGACTCACACCAAAAGGAACTGGATATAACAATCTTATGATAAAATAAGAAAACATAAGTCCCCACTAATCATGACTGTATATATATCAAATTGAGAGAAGACATGTTAATAGGATAGGTTTGAAAGAACATGAGTATCTCCAACCAGGTTGATTGATAAAGGTCTTTCCCTGTATGACACCAGGTGGCAAAAACTGAGAGAAGTAACACTTTTTTTCAAACTTGTAGATATGAACAAAAGTTATAAGGACCATAGAGAAATAGAAGAAAATGGCCCATTCAAAGAAATAAAGCAATCTCCAGAATGTAAACCTATTGATACTGAAGTTATAAAAATAATTTAAATAATGCTTCAATATGATCATCATAAAGGTGCTCAAATAACTCAGGAAAATGACACATGAAAAAAAAGAATTTCAGCATGAAGATAGAAAATACAAAAAAAATAACTGGAGCAGAATAATGAACTAACTGTACAGAAATATTTACTAGAGTAATATTAATATAAATTTAATATGCAGGAGAAAATTCAGCAAAGTCAAAGACAGGTCATTTGAAATTATCCAGTCTGAAGTAAAAGGAAAAAAAAGAATACAGAAGGCCTAAGGGACTTAAAGAACACCATCATGTTGAATAATATATACATTATGTGAAACCCAGAAGGAGACATAAAGGGAAGAAAGGAAGATTTTCAAAGAAGTAATGGCTTAAAACTTCTCAAACCTCAGGAACAAAATGGACATCCAGAGTTAAAAAGCCACAAATTCCAAATACAAGGAACCTAAATATATTCAGACCAAGGCACATTACAATAAAATTTTGAGACAACAAAGGACATTATATAATGACGAGAGTCAATTCAACAGGAAAATATAACAATTATAAATATATATGCACCTAGTATTTCCATACCTGAATATTTAAAGTAAGCATTGAAAAAAGTAAAGGCAAAAATAGGTGGAAACAACTATATTTCAATATCCCACTTTCAATGATAGATTTGATATCCAGACATAAAAATCCATAAGGCAACAGAAGACATGAACAACACCATAGACCAAATAGAACTAACATTTGTTTATATAATTCCACCAACAGCAGCAGAATATGTGTTGTTCTAAGGAAAGATGAAACATTCTCCAGGATAGGTTATAGGTTAATCACCAAGCAAAACCTGTCGAATTTAAGAATATTTAAATCATACTAAATAACTTTTCCAGCCACAATGGAATGAGATTAAAATTTAGTGACAGGAGTAAACCTGGAAAATTCACAAATATATGATAATTCAACAATGCAATCTTGAACAACCAATGGTTAAAAGACAAAATCAAAAGGCAATTAGAAAAACTCTTGAGAAAAATGAAAATGAAAGCACACACAAAAGTCAGTTGTGTTTATATACACTAACAAGAAACAACTCATAGCCTTTATTAAAATGTACTGATTAGTACATTATAGTTATACATAATATTTGGTTTGTGTTGACATAATCATATATGCATGGAATATAATTTGCTCTAATTCAGTCCCAAGTACTTCATGAGAAACAATAAATAAAGAGAAGAAAGACCAGTGGAGTAGAGGAAGGAGAATGGAGGTAGTAGAAAGGAAGGAAAAGAGGAAGCACTGGGAACTGAAATGAAGCAAATTATATTTCATGCATGCATGAGTATGTCAACATGAACCCCACTATTATGTATAGCTATAATTCACTAACAAGAAAATAAAAAAGAAAGCAAACAAATAACCCCTTTTACAAAGTTATCAGATACAGTAAAACACTTAGAAATAAATGTAACCAAGGAAGCAAAATATTTCAATATTGAAGACTAAGAAACACTGACGAAATAAATTGAAGAAGACACAAATAAATGAAAAGATATTTCATTTATTGATTAAATGACTTAATATTATTAAAATTACCATACTTCCCATAGTAATCTACAGATTAAACAAAATCCCAATAAAATTCTCAGTGGTACTATTTATACAGAGAAAAATAAAATAAATAAAATTCATACAGAACCACAAAGAAACCCAAATACCCAAAAGTTGAAAAAGAAAAAAACTAGAAGCCACACACATCTGGATTTTAAAACATTATTCAGCTATAATAATCAAAATTGTTTGGTACACATAAAGAATGACCCACAGACCAGTGGAACAGAATAGAGAGTCAAGAAATAAACCCAACCATATAAGGTCAACTAATCTTCAACAAAGGTGTCAAGTATATTTAATGGGGAAAGGACTGTATCTTTCAAAAATAATGTTGGAAAAACTGAATATTCTTACACAGAAGAAAGAAATTGGACATTTATCTTGCACAACCCATAAAATTCAACTCAAAATAGACTAAATACTTAAATGTAATACCTGAAATAAGACTCCTAGGAGAAAATATAGAGGAAAAGTTTCATGACATTGATCTTAATCATGATTTTTTTTTTGGATATGACATCAAAAGCACAGGCACAAAAATAAAGATGGACAAGTGGGACTACATCACACTAAAAGTCTTTTTTGCTGTAATGGAAACAACAGTGTAAAAGGTGTCATACAGAAAAGGAGAAAACATTTCTAACTATATATCTGATAAGGGATTTCCACCCAAAATACATAAGGAACCCTTACAACTCAGTAGCAAAAATTCAAATATCTGTAGAAATGGATGAATGACCTGAGTACATATTTTTTCAAAGAAGATGTATGAATGTCCAACAGCTACATAAAAGGATATTAAACATCCCTAATTATCAGGGAGTTATAAATTGAAAACACAGTGAGATGTCCCCCTTAAACCTGTTAGAATAGCTATTAACAAAAAGTCAAGAGATGAGTGCTGGAAAGTACAGAGAAAAGGGAACTCTGCTGTACTCTTTATGAGAAGGTAAAGTGGTTCAATTGCTATGGAGTACAGTATGAAGGTTCTTCAAAAAGTTAAAATAGAGCTATAATATGACCCAGAAATACCTCTTCTGTGTATTTATCCAAAATAATTAAAATCACTATCTAAAAGAAATGTAGGCCCTCTGATAGCCATTGCAACAATATTCACAATAGCCCAAACAGAAACAAAGTAATTATTCATAAAAGAATGGATAAAGAAAATGTGGTATATACATACAGTAGAATATTAATCAGTCGTAAAAAGAGGAACAATCTGTCATGTGACAAAATATCAATTAACCTTGAGGACATTATGCTAAGTGAAATAAATTTTTACAGTTCAAATAGTATATGATTCTACTTCTGTGAGATCTCTATAGTATTAAAATTCATAGAAACATAAAATACAATGGAAGGTTGTTAGGGCCTAACCTTGGTGGAAATAGGAAAATGCTGTTCAATGGCTATGAAATCTCATTCATTTAAGAAGAAAAAACTGTATTTATGCACATCATTTGCTTATAGTTAATAATATGGTAATACATACAATTTTCACTGAGTAGAGCCCAGGATATGTGGGATTTTGTCCATAATAAAATTATTTCTAACAAGCAATGAAAAAGCAATGAAATATGACAAAATAAAAGGAGTAAAAACAATACACACAGATACAAATATATACACACAAATATATATACATGAATACACAAACACACACACACACACACACACACACACACACACAAGGTTCCCAGTAGTAGGGCTTCTGAAATGTTTATTCAGGGGGAACAAATATACTTTGAAAATTTGCACAAAATATTTTCCAAATGTATGGCCTCCTTTCAGCAAACTATGTCTTTCCAAAGAAATTTCCTGAAATCTCTAATTTTACATATATCAAACAGCAACATCATTCCATTTCATTTATAAAAAGGCAAATATGATGCTGCTAATATATTGCCTTTTAAATTCTAATAAATACAGATGCCTTTTTCAAATATGAAATTTGGCTCTCATTTGATTTTTTTTTGAAAAATATGCCTATGTATGTAAAAATAGGATTTATTTTTCATTTTTTATAATTATAAGATGAAAACAATTTTGAATTTATACATAAATATTTTTATGGTGTATCCAGTGAATATATTTATAAAACTGCATAAGGCTTTAATCTTTAGTAGTGAAACTCTGTATTCCAATATTTCACTATATTCTCCATAGTTTTCTATGAAACTGTTGAAGTGTTTCTTCTTTTATCTTCTGTTGAAATGTTTTATGGAGATTAAAGCTTAACTTACAGAACTTCAGAGTAAGCAACAGAGAATGAAATAGCTTGGAGGAGATAGAAATGTGCAAAAACATAAGCTATTTCTACAAGTGTATGGCAAAGCAGAGGATGGAAAATTGAAGATGAATGTGGCAGCTTCTTAACAGACACAGTTGAATTTTTCCTTATGTATCCAAATTTCTTTTAAGAGAAGTTTTTTGGAAAGAATTCTTAATACAGAAATTGTTTCAAGTTGTGAGTAAGGCAAAAATCTGGACATGTCCATTCAATATTGCATGGCTGTGAAGGCCATCCAAAAATATCTACAGAAATTTATTTTGTTCATTTTTGATCTTTGCTTAATAAATTGGCATATATGCATATATATAATATCTCTATATGAGAAAGTTATACATATATAACTACTGTTTACAATAATTGTTTTCATATTTTCATGAACTTTACCTGCTGGAAGTTCATTAACAATTTTAGAGTATATTCTGGAAATACTCATATGGAAATAAACTGTGTTATTTCACCCCAAGGGATTGACAGTTTTATATTTGTCTTGACAAATCCTATATATTCTTAAAAAACATGCATATCAGCCAGAAATTCTGTTCTCAAATTTGAGAATAAAATCTAATTGTATTAAATTCACATTCTCTCTAGAGATTCCTTGGAAGAGTATGGTTTAAAAATCTTGACACTTCTAGCTCTCAATTTATAGAGACAGGGATAGAGATATATTCAGGTATTGACACAATTTTTCAACATCTCACTTTTTCAGAGAAAATGGAATTTATTTATTATTTAGAAAATATATTATTATCTACAACCAATCACACACTCCCAAGAGCAGAAATAGACTTTTCTTTTTCACTATAATTTTGGATTTCTTTTTTATTTGAAGATTGAACAAATTATTTTTTCAACTTAAAAGCATAACAGCAATATTAATTGAAAAAAAACAATGTATGAAAGATAACAGCTAAACAGTTCATATGTAAGCATTTGTGAAATTTGTAAAAAGCACTAATATTATTTAACAAGAATCATTTAGTACTGTACTTGCCATTGATTATATTAACATTAGATTCAAATTTTTAAAATCTTTCAATGTATTTCTAAATATAAATCTACTAAATATTGAATATTGGGGTTTAATATTCATGTTTTATGTCTTTCATATCCTCCTTAAATTAGGCCTTGATATAAAGTTGTCTCTTTAAAAATATATTATTTAGAAATTAAGAAAAATCATTGACAAAATTAAATGGACCTTTCTTTTAAAGAAAAAACATGGTCAGTTTGCTTGAACTATTACATTTAATCATTTTTATCATACTATGTAGAATTTTGCAAGTGAACATAACAAATACATAAAATAGAAAAAAAATCAACTAAATGGAACAAATTATATTTCCAAATTTTTAAAAAAACTGAATTATGTGTGTAGACATATGTGTATATATATATATCTATCTTATTTTTCATCTGCTTTATCAATATTTTAAAATATTCTGCAGTTCAAAACTTATTTTAAAAATTTAATAATGCAATTAAAATAAAAAATTAAACACTATAATAAAAAAGCTATTTCCTAAACTGTTTTTTAAACTTTACTCTTTTATTCACTTCTTTATAGTTGTCAAATAGTTTTTTATTTACTGTCTCATTAATTTTTACCTTTATAAGCTGCCTATTTGGTATTTTGAGCAGATAACTATGTCCATCTTTATATTAATAAAGTAAATAAAATTTACTTAAATAATTTCAGGCACAAAATTTATAAATGACTTACTTCAAGGTCATTAAACAATTAAGTGGCAGAACCAGAACTAATTCTTGAGTTCAGATTTTGTATAAACAGGTATGGACTACATAGTTTCTAATTTAGAAATGTTGTGCTGTCATAACCCATTCAGTACCTTTAAAGCACTGATAGTTCATTTTCCTCCTAATTCATCAGAGGTTGCAATTTCTGTATTTTATTCACTTTACTAAAAATATTTCATAAGTGATAACTAAGACTTTATACATAGTCAAACTGTTCCATTCCACTTATGCTTGGAAATATGAACAGCTGTTTGCATGAACAGATGAAATATTTCAATCTGTGTATAAAGGAGAATTCTGGTGGTTCCAAGAATGAGAGAATTAAATCAATTTACCTTTGCAAAAGGAAACTGCTCTGGGAATTATTTAAGGTGGTTAAATTACATAGCTTTCCCTCCATAAGCTGTCAACAATAAAGAGATTAAGACTTCATTTGCAAGCTTTATCTTTAATGTAAAATGACAGTAATTGACATTTAAAAACTGTATGGTACAATACTCTACATGACACAGGAAGACACTTGTAAGCTTTGAATCCTAGTTCTTGCACATATTTGCTTCACATCAGATCTGGGGTATTAGTTGAAATTTTGAATATTATCTCTATATGAGAAAGCAAGAGCCCTGTTTGTGATGATACTTTGGAAAATCAACTTAAGGACACTAAGTACACATTACTTTTGATTCTTGCTTCTCTTTTAAAACTGACAGCAAGCACTCTCAAAGTGTTGCAGTCTATGAATTGGTTACCTTATTTGCATAATTTGCTTTCCAGTGCAAAAGAATCAAGCCCTGACCCAGATTATCTCAAAGTGAATTTTCAGCAGGCCAATGAAATATTGAGCAGATAGGTGTCATTTTTCAAAATTAAGCTTTCTTTGACAATAATCGTTCTTGATGTTTTAAGATAATAAGAATCAGTCAAAAGAATTCATCAGGCATTTCCTTTTACTAATATGTATATAGTTCAAAAAGAAGTCAAGGAATGATTGACAAAAAGCAAAAAGTCCTTCTAATTTCACAAAAACAATTTGGGTACAAATTTATGTATATATGACAATACAGTTCCTTGGAGTCCAAGAAATAATACTGAATAATACTGTATATTTCTTATTAATAAGCATTTTAGAGCATCCATTCTTTTTATCCTATATATTATTCTCAGAAATTTTATGTTGATTCTTGAATTCTCTACATATTTTAAAGTCATAAAAAAGATAATTCTATTTTATAAAGAACAATCTGCCTCTTCAATTAGTGGCCTATGCTAAATTTGAAATTTACATCCTACACACCACTCTGGTTACAAAATAATTAATTTGATTCAGATGTTTAATTAAGCATGACAAGGAGGATTTAGCTTTAAGTTAAGGAGCAAAAAAAAAAAAAAAAAAAAAAAGAAAGAGTTGCCTTGGAAAAGCCTGAAGCATATTTTGCAGAGCATCTTGGAACAAACAGTTTTAACTAAAGATTTAGCCTATTCCTTTGATGACTTCATTAACAAGTCAGAATCTTCAGACCCAGGAGGCCTATGACAGAGAATACTCTAGTAGCTAGATGTAGGACACAGAATTTGGACTTTTTGATCAAATTATAATAAATATTTTTAATTAAGCAGGCTTTGTCTGGGGAATTAAAGGGAAGAAAAAGGAATGCCACTTATTATTTATTTTTTGAATCATCATTTCCTCATTGCTTGTTAAATGAAAAGATCTTTTATTTATAGGTATTATAAATTTCATAATCAATACATTTATTATACACATATTCACATTCTTTGTGCTCTATTATGTTCTATGAATTCTCCTTGTTGCTGTTCAAAACTATAATTAAAGCCAAGTCTTCAGGTTTTCCCCTTTATTAACACTTACATTTTGTTGTAAGCAAAAGAACAAAGAGTAGAACTTATCATGGTGATTTGGTTCTCAATTTTAGTAACAAGTCTATATCTGTATTCACTTAAAACAGGGAGAAATCAGTGAACATTTACAGTAATAGCATGAATGCAAATTTCAATTTTTAAAAATACAGTGTTCATTAGACAACTTGCAATTGTTTTTCTTTTTTTCTTTCTCATTTTTGTTTACAAGAGTATTTCCTGTGGAATTATAGTCTCTATTAATAAGACAGTAAATGTCAAATTGGTTGACAAATTCTCTCATATCTCAGATTTATGGCAATATCTATGCTCGGAGTTGAAAGAGATTTTTTAACAGGCAGCAGCTTTCTACAAACCCTTACCAATTAATCAAGGATGCCAAGTCAGAAGCCGAACCTCATTTCAGTAACATTCAACTAAGAGAAGGAGAGGAATACCATGAGGGAACAGGAGGTGCATGACACGATATTGAATTCTTAGGGCTGGGAGAAATGTTTCAATTAATAATGCTACTATACCAAGATTAAAATATGAAGAAATAGAAAATCTGATCATACCAATAAGTGAGGAAAATGGATTAATAAAAAAATCTCCTTCTCAAGGGCTGGGGATATAGCTCAGTTCGTAGAGTACTTGCCTCACATGCACAAGGCCCTGGGTTCAATCCTCAGCACCACACACACACACACACACACACAAAAAAAAACTTCTATCAAAGAAAGATTCAGGACTTGATGGCTTCATTGCTGAATTGTACCAAACATTTAAAGAAAAACTAATGCCAATTTATCTTAAACTACAAGTTGATTATCCACTATCTCAGATTTTGTATTTTCTTCATATTTTAGAATATTTGTATATATGAGATATCTGGATCATGGGGCCTATTATGGTTTGGATAGGTGGTATCCTACAAAAGCTCATGTGTGAGACAGTGCAAGAACATTCAGGGCTGTGGATGTGGCTCAAGTGGTAGCACGCGCCTGGCATGCGTGCGGCCCGGGGTTCGATCCTCACTACCACATACCAACAAAGATGTTGTGTCCGCCGAAAACTAAAAAATAAATATTAAAAAATTCTCTCTCTCTCTCTCTCTCTCTCTCTCTCTCTCTCTTTAAAAAAACATTTAGAGGTGAAATTATCAGATTATGGGAGTTGTGATCTAATCAATGGTTTGATATACTGATAGGGATTAACCATCGAGAAAGTGTAGGCAGGGAGCATATAGCTGGAGGAGGTAGATAGTGAGCTATGACTTCGGGATATGTATTTTGGCCCTGGTGAGTGCAGTTCTTTGATTTTTGGTGAACGTGACCTGAGCTGCTTTTTCCCCTCACCATACCTTTTTGTTGTAATGTTCTACCTCACTTGAGTCACCTCACCTCACCTGAGTCACTTGAGTCAGTGGTCTATGAATTGAGACCACTGTAACCTTGAGCTAAAATAAACTTCTCCTTCTCTCATTGTTCTTATCAGGTATTTTGGTCACAGTGACCAAAAAGCTGACTAAAACTGGACCCAAGTCTAAGGACAAAATTGTTTGTTTCATGTATGCCTTATATGCACAGTCTGAAGTATCTTCATATAATTTTGTTAGTACACCAATATTTTGACTGTCATTTGATGTTATGTGTAGAATTTTCTACTGGTGGCATCATATTGGTATTCAAAGAATTTCAGATTCTATAGATTTTCAGATTTTGAATTAGGGATGCTCAACTATATTTTAAAAATTGAAAAAGAGGAAGAAATACTTCCAAACTTTTTATATAAATCCACCAGTACCCTGATGCAAAAAAAAAAAAAGAAAGAAAAAAGAAAGAAAGAAAAGAAAAAGAAAGCTATAGGCTAATATCCCTGATTACCAGAAATGCAAAAAGCCTTAGCAAAATACTAGTAAATCAAATTCAACAGCATATGGGTTAGTCTGTTTCCATCACTATAACAAATATCTGAGACAATTATCTTGTAATGAGAAAGGATTTATTTCGGCTCACAGTTTTGGAGGTTTCAGATCATGATGTATGGGCCTCATTGATTTGGGACTGTGGTGGCACATCATGATGAGAGTACTTGACAGAACAAAACTGTTTACCTCATGGATGGGAAATGAGAGGAAGACAAAGGGGATAGGATGTCTTACTATCTCTTTCAAGAGCATACCCAAATGACCTCATACTAGGTTCCACCCCTTAAAGGTTCCACCACTTCCCAATAGTGTTTTGCTGGGCATCATGCCTTTAACACAGGACCTTTGTGGGACATTCCAGAGCTAAACTGTAGGAATACATTAAAAAGGTCATTGTCCAAGATCAAGTAGGACTCATCTTAGGGATTCAAGAATGCTACAATATATGCAAATCAATAATCCTGATTCACCATAATAATAGATTGAAATAAAAAATAAACATAAGTTTATAGATGCAGAAAACCACAATTCAGTAACCTTTTATGATAAAACTCTCAGCAAAGATATAAAAAGAATGTACCTAATTTACTAAAATCTATATATGACAAACCCATAGCTAATATCACACAGAATGGTGGCAAGTTGAAAACTGGAATAAGACAAGGATACCCAGAAACAATGGAGTCAGGTGATCCTGAACTGAAGCCTCTGAATCTGTGAGCCAAAATCAATCTTTCTTCTTTAAATTGTTTTTCTCAGGTATTTTGTCACAGTGATGAAAATTATTATCACAGCCTTAATCTAATACAATTTCTGTCCTTATAAATAGAGAGAAATTTGGATATGTACATACTCAAACACAAATACACTTTAATACCATTTGAAGACATAGGGACATGAAAAGACTGCCATGTGAAGATGGAAGCAGGGATTGGTCTTATGCTGTCACA
Organism: Urocitellus parryii; assembly: GCF_045843805.1. Lineage (NCBI taxonomy): Eukaryota > Metazoa > Chordata > Mammalia > Rodentia > Sciuridae > Urocitellus > Urocitellus parryii. Next base: position 110,470,986 of record NC_135547.1, read on the forward strand.
AATCAAGGAAAACCTAAGGCTAGAAACTGAAAAAAGGAAAGAAAGACATTTCCCCACCTCCCACCAGGCTTCAAGAGAATGTGGCTTTGCCAACACCTTCATTTTGAACTTTTGATCTCCAGAATCAGAAGAGAATAAACTTCTCTTGTTTTAAGCCTCCATGTCCTTATAGCAGTCTTAGAAAACTGGTACAATATTTTTAAAATCTTCTTTGCAAAAAAAAAAAGAAAAGAAAAAAGAAACTCACTTATCTTTTCACAGACCATAGAGTACACAAAGTTGATCTGGACTGGAGAGTTGTGTGAAACTCTCAATTTTCACTCTGTAAATATCTTAACATGGGCATGTTCTCATTCTTGACAAAGATTTGAAGTGAGAATGAAAGTTTTTTCACTGGTTTATAAATCTGTGATAACATGATTTTTCTTTGTCCTCAATGATAAATGAATTTTTTCTTATTGCTCTCTTTGTTCAAATATTGATAGACTGAGAGTAAAAGAAAGGTTGAACCCATCTACATTTTCCTCTGCATTACCAAGACTATTAGAAGTCTTAGTCTCAGTTATTTGATAATTGCTTTAAATTCATGTTTTTCTTTAGTGCAGGGTCCTAGCCAGATCATACCACCAGAAAGAATATAGCAACTTAAAAACGTGAATAACTTATTTGGCAAATCAATTCTTGCTGTGTGACAAATTATCCCCCAAATTAATGTTTTAAACAAACAACCTGTATCTCATAGTTACTATGTGTGAGGAATCCAAACATGACTTAACTGGATCCTCTGGCTATAGTTCTCTCCAGAGGCTGCTGTTATCTACAGGCTTAGCTGGCTTACTTTATTTGTGTGATTTGTAGCAGGATTCAGTTCCTCAAAGACTGTGCAATTGAAGCCTTAATTCTTTGTGAGTTATTGGCCAGAGACCTTCTTTAGTTCTTCAACATGTGAGCCTCTCTTTAGACCATCTCACAACATGGAAGTTTGCTTTACCATTAAGTTTGCAGGCAATATACAGTATCACCACCAAAAAAGAAAGAGAGGGAGAGATCCAGCAAGATGGAAGACACAGTCTTGTAACCTAAGCACAAAACTAACTTCTCATCACTTTTGCCATAATCTGTTCATTAGAAGCAAGTCATTGGATCCAACCCTCATCCAAGTAAAAGAGATTAGAGGGCTGGGGATGTGGCTCAAGCGGTAGCGCGCCCGTCTGGCATGCGAGCGGCCCAGGTTCGATCCTCAGCACCACATACCAACAAAGATGTTGTGTCCGCCGAAAACTAAAAAAATAAATATTAAAAAAAATTCTCACTCTCTCTTTAAAAAAAAAAGAGATTAGAGAAGGACATTAATATCAGGAAAGAAGCATCACTGGGAGCCAAACCAGAAGATGCCTACTATTCTTTTTTTAAATTTTTGATATAGGGCTGGGGATGTGGCTCAAGCGGTAGCGCGCTCGTCTGGCATGCGTGAAGCCCGGGGTTCGATCGTCAGCACCACATACAAACATGTTGTGTCCGCCAAATACTAAAAAATAAATATTAAAAATTCTCTCTCTCTCTCCCTCTCTCTCACTGTCTCTCACTCTTTAAAAAAAATTGATATATTCTTTTTAGAAATATATGACAGTAGAATGTATTTTGATATATTGTACATATGTGGAGTATAACTTCCCATTCTTGTGGTTGAACACAAGAATGAACTGGCCCTGTTTTTATATATGAACAAAGAAAAATTATGTCCAATTCATTCTACTGTCTTTCCTATTCTCATCCTCCCTCCCTTCCCTTCATTCCCCTTAGTCTAATCCCATGAACTTCCATTCTCCCCTTCCCCTTCCCCATTATGTGTTATCATCTGCATATCAGATAGAATATTCAGCCTTTAGTTTTTTGGGATTGGCTTATTTCACTTAGTATGATAGTCTCCAGTTCCATCCATTCACTGGCAAATGCCATAATTTCATTCTTCTTTTTGATTTTATTGTGGGTTCAAATAATAAATATGCCCAATATCATTAAATGGTTATATACTCATGTATAGAAATAATAAATAGGTAAGAGGTTTTCATAAGCTCAAGCTAATAAGTATGATTTTCTTGTAAAACACTTTTAAATTTTCAATGAAAAAATTATGCTAACTGTAGTAAAAAGTGAGAGTGAATAAGAACTACAAGTTACTATTTTGGAAAATTCACATATTAATGTCAGGTATTTAGCTAGCAAACTTTATGGTTTGAAGCCATACATACATGGGTTCAAGTTCAGGGCCAACCACCATATGCTAGTTGTGTGACTTTAGGCAGGCTACTTAATACTTCTGAGTTTTTGTTTCTTATTTATAGAGTGAGGGCATTAATGCCTGCAGAGCAGATACTTAAATGGTTACATGTAAGGTGCCTAGCCTATATAAATAGTAGCCATTTGTTGTTTTATGAGTTATTATTTTAGAATGATCATTTACTTTGCAATCAAAGTGTTGGGAGAGAGAATAAAAAGATAGTTATTTAGAACAGAAGCTAGGCTGTTTCAATACAGGTGAAAATATAACTTTTGATGGCACGAGTAACAAAGGGCAGTGGTAGAAGCCTCTTTTTGTCAAGTGGACATATAAAAAAGTCATTGAACAGGTAACAATTTGTAATCATTTGTGCCCATTCATTGAAACAAGTGAGGGTCAATATAATTAAAGGGAACAAAGTTAGGGAATTGACCGTATATTCAGAGAATCATGAAATTTGCCAATGTTTTCTGACAAAGATGTTCTACCCAGAGACTGGTTTATTGATATTCACTTGTATATTATAGTTTTTGATGTATTTCATCCTAAACATTCATCTTGAAATCTGTGGTAGATAGTTTGTTCCCATGAGCCAGTCCAATTCTTCATTCCTCCCTGCATCCAATCTACTGATGGTGGGATATAAGGGATGATGTAACATCTGGGTCATATTACAGTATGAGAAAAGGATTCATCCATTTTCCCCTCAAACACCTCACTCATTTGTACATTAGCTCATGTACAAAAGATACTTCAAGAGAAAAATAAGTGCATATGTCCTACTATTTGTCAAGTATTTTATGAACACCATAGTATTTCTGAATTTATGAGCTAGTGGTTATTTTATTTTACAGAAGAGAATTCTGAATGTGAGAAGAATTAGGAGACATGCCTAAAAGCATAGAACCTGTCAGTATCATATATTGTTTTTGAACCTAAGTCTTCTGGCTTCTAGGTCAGTGGGTTCCCACTGTAATCCTTGTAAATATGAAAAGCTGGAATTAGGGTCAAATTAGATTGATCTAAGATAATCAAATAATTTAGATAAAAAACTTTTATTGATTTATTGTTCATTTTAATTCATTTTACATATGTTTCCATGTTGTAATTTTTCTTTACACTAAACAATGTAATGGATATTGAACACTAATTTCTGTAATTTGCATGATGAAGCCAGAAAATTCAAATTCAGAGGTAAATTCAACCACTGTATTTTCTCATGTATATCACTGCAGGAAAGGAAAGGAAATCATTTTGCTTCTGAATATCTTAAATTTTAAAGAAAATACCTTACATACGCTAATCACTTTTCATATGTTTAATAAGTTCTTTTTGCAAAACTAAGAATAAGGAGCCCACACATGTATTTCAAGTTATACAATGACAGTGTGGGTGAGCCACAAATATATTTACTGAGGCTTAATAAATAAACAAAATATAAATATACTAAGATGATTTTTAAAAAGAAGAAGTTGGAAGATCCTGTTTTAATTCTTGCTATATAGCTGTAGTGGGGTACTTATCCAGAGATAGACACATAGACCAATGAAACAGAATAGAGAATAGCCACAAGAAAGACCCACACAAATATGCTCAACTGATTTTTTTTCAAAAGTTAGAAATTAATGCCAGGTGTAGTGGTGCATGCCTGTATTCCCAGCAGCTCTGGAGGTTGAGGCAGGAGGATCCTGGGTTCAAAGCCAGCCTCAGCAATGGTGAGGTACTAAGCAACTCAATGAGACCCTGTGGCTAAATAAAATGCAAATAGGTCTGGGGATGTGGCTCAGTGGTCGAGTGCTCCTGAATTCAATCCCTGATACCCCCCAAAATTAATGCATTGGAATAAGAGTAATCTTTTCAACAACTGGTGCATAAACATATCCCTAAGTTAAAAAATAAATAAATAAGTAATAAAATAACTTGATTTTAAACTCATACTTTATATAAAAACTAACTCACATGAGTTATAGATTTAAATGCACAATATAAAATGATAATAATTCTAGAGGAGAACATATGGGAAAATCATCATGATCTAGGGTTAGGCAAAAAGTTCTTAGATAAAACAAAAAAAAAAAAGCATAATACACATAAGCACAAAATGGATGTTAGACATCATCAAATTGAATTTTTTCTCCTCTGCAAAGTACCATGCTATGATGATAAAAAGACAAGTCACAAACTGGGGGAAAATAGTGAAAAGTCACATTTCTGACTAAGACAATCAAATATATTTAAAATCTCTCTAAACTCAATAGTAAGAAAATAAATAATCCAATAAGAAGGTAGGCAAAGGTTTGAACATAAGATGACAGACATAAACTTTTCTGACTAATGAAAGAAGATGGATATGATTTAGAAAAATATTTGCTTTCCTCCTGTGGGCATCAAACTTCTTTTCTTTTTTCTTAATATTCCTGTCTAGAAAATGTATGTAATATTTGGAAGTACAGTATTCATCTTGAAATGAGAAAAACAGGATGATCAGGGTGGTGAACCAAGAATCTATAAGCAAACTAATACTTTGATGACAGTATTTTGTTCTTGTGTTAGCCTTTCCCAAAAAGTTAGTATTAAATTTCCTCTATCTTCATTGAACATCTTCCCAAGGAAAAATACATAAAGTAAATACATTGGTAATGTGTTTTCTGTATTATTTGATAACTTTCTATTATGTTATAGAGCACAGAATATAAATTCTAAATACTAACCTACAGATTGGTTGAAGAATCCAGTTCCTGGTTAAAAATTTATGTGTGGGCATTTTAGCTTCTACATTTGAGAATATGAGGTACTTGTCTTTTTATGTCTGACTCAGTTCAGTTAACAAAATGCTGCCCAATTCTATCCAATTTGCAACAAATGACAGGACTACATTTTTGGTTCTTTGTTTTTTGTTGTTTTTTATTATTTGTTCTTTTTAGTTATACATGACAGTAGAATACATTTTGATATAATTATACAAGCATCGAAAATATCTTATTCTAATTAAGACCCTAGTCTTGTGGTTCTACGTGATGTAGAGATTCCCTGTGTGTAGTCATATATGTACATAGGAAAATTAGGTCGGATTCATTCCATGTCTTTCCTATTCCTACCCTCTCTTTTCCCTTCATTCCCCTTCATTTAATTCATTGCACTTCTGTTCCCCTCTACCAATTGCGGGTTAGTTTCCACATATCAGAGAAAACAATCTCCCTTTGGTTTTGGGGGGATTGGCTATTTCATTCTTTTTTTTCTTTTCTTTTTTTTTTTTTTTTTTTTAGTGTTCAATGGACCTTTATTTGTTTTTATGTGGTACTGATAATCGAACTCAGTGTCTCATACATGCTAGGCAAGTGCTTTGCCACTGAGCTACAACCCCAGCCCCTCTTTCATTCTTATTTATGACTGACTAATATCACACTATATATATGTAACATGTTTTCTTTATCCATTAACCACCTAGGTTTATTCTACACTTTAGCTATTGTGAATAGTACAGCAATAATCATGAGCATGCAGGTATCTGTTGGGTATGCTGATTTCATTTCCTTTGGAATATACCCAGAAGTCAAATAGCTGGATCATATGGTAGATTTATTTTTAGTTTTTTGAGGAATCTCCATAATGTTCTTCATAATGGCTGTATGTAGAATAGTGATTGCTATAAGTTAGGTAGGGTTGAGGGGGTAGATAAAGGGAAAGTAGATTTGATTAGTGTATGTTCTATGAATGTGTCAAAATGTCACATTGAATCCCATTAATATATACAATTTATACATGTGAATAATAACTAAAATGAAATATCTTTTAAAACACCTATGTGTGATTTTTCAGGCCTGACCTCAGGCAATTATAAAAGCTTTATCTAGCAGGTCTCACAGGGGAAAGCCAATACATTACAGTCTCTGAAGGCAGTTGTAGTCAAGTTTCAGGTTTCCCTGGCAAGTCATACCTTTTACATATTTATACTCCTAGCCCTCATGCCTTCATTCTGAAGTTTCCTTATCCAAAGTCTTGGGCAGAAGCCTTTTTCAGCCAGATAGCTCTGCTGAAGCCTCCTTCAGAGGAGGGGAGAAAGGGGAAATATTTTTTAAATTATTTGAACCTATGAATAAAATCATATTAATGGAATACCATGTAATGTTCTGTACATACATATATTGTATAATGTTCAAATCATTTTAAACATGTTCATCTCCTCAAATATCATTTATTTATGGTGAAAATTTTCAAACTTCTTTGTTCTACCATTTATATATATATATATATATATATATATATATTTCTTTATTATTATATATAGTGACCCTTGTATACAACACATATCAAAGCTACTTGCTCCCACCTAAGTGTAACTTAGTACACATTAATCAACCTTTCCCTATCCTTCCCTCCCCCAACTTCTTTCCCCAGCCTCTGGTAGCCACCATTCTACTCTCAACTTCTATGACATCAACATTTTTAGATTCTACATATAGGTGAGATCATGTGTTACTTGCCGGGTTTATTTTACTTAACATAATGATTACCAGTACCACCCATGTTCTCATAATAACAGAGTTTTATTTATGGCTGAATAGTATTTCATTTTATATATATATATATATATATATATATATATATATACATATATATCACATTTATCTATTCATTAATTGATGGACAAACTACAGTGAGATTTCACCCCACCCCAATAAGAATAGCTATTATGGCTATTAGCAAAAAGACAAAACATAAGTGCTGGTGAAGGTGTGGAGAAAAGGGAAAGAAGCCTTTCCAGTTTTAACCCCAATACCAAAAATAACCATACCTGAGTAATCTCATACAAATTAACACACACACACACACACACACACACATCACCAACACGCATTATTCTTAAGGAAATTATCATTTCTATCACATGTTCTGCATAGTTATTTCAACCCTTTTCTCAAGTCATGAAAACCTTAACTGTTCATGACTTAAAACCATTTAAATAAACACTTTTTCTACATTTCAGTTCTCTTTTTAAAGACATGACTTGGACTCCTACTGATTTCCTTTTTACAGTTGGATTTCATTCAATTGTTTTTGTTTCACAGGCGTTTTATATTCAGAAGTATCTCATAATCTTGCCTTTGCTCATGTTTTCTGCCTCAATGCCTTGTTTGAGATTCTGTTATTACTCTCCTTTATTACATAGTTCAATAGAACTTAAGTTTCTTTAGAACTGCTTTCATATAGAGTGCACAGTGTGTTTAATAAACAAATCTGTATGCCCAAAAGAAAAGGGATTTGTTTAAACATATAAAAATGGAAAATAATATTTTAAACAAATAAAGTGTAACTTACACAGTATTCTAATTATAATCAATTAGGTATGCATTTTTTCCTAATAAGACTAGTCTGATTTTAACTCAATATCTATAAGGCATGAAGTAGATATTTTATTTAGCTTAAGTATAAAATCACAAGACTTTTTGCTTTTGTTTTATATGTGTTGTTGTTATTCTAATTTGGATATATTTTGCATTAATCATCATCTGGAACATGGGGATTTCCTAATCATCATGGTTATTTTCTGATCTTTTCAAATTAGCACAATAAAAATAGGGCTGGGGTCATGGCTCAGTAGTACAGTATGTGCTTTGTATGCATAAATCCATGGGTTCAATCCCCAGCAACAAATAATAATATTTATAATTATAATTAAATAAGGATTTTGCAACTTTTAAATACAGGAGGATTTGTGAAACACTGGAGGACTTGAATATAATTGGAAAATCACCATGAGAACAAAAATAATTTCAAATAAGTTGGAATTTCACTGAATACTAGTTAAGACATCATGGAAGAGCTGTACTGTATATGCTATACAAATACCTTTATATATCCATCATCAATTTTTGTTTGTTTTGCTGTCTCTAAACAGATGAATAATGCTTAATAATCCTCTAACTCTTTTTGAAATTGCTAATACTTATTAATCCTCAATGCTAAGATACTTAAATCTTTTGATACCATTATCAAAAAACAATTTTAAATGAAAGTGCCTAGGCTCCAACAATATGCCTTTACCCTCAAAATGACATTTACTAGAAATACCAAACATAAGAAATGTCTGCTTGAATATTTTATACATTAATTCTAATTCATTCATGCTAATTTTCCTCATTCAGGAGTAGTCAATCCAACTTCTAAATGTATGGAGATCACAAATCCTTTCCTTACTACCCCTATGAATTTTCCTGCTTGTCTTAGATTGATCCATTTGAAGGAGAGAATCACTTTGTAGTGGAGGTTGTCTAAGCAGAAGAAATCTCAAAACTTTAAAAAATAGTGTACATATGGTAATGGGAAGCCAAGAAAGGTGTAGTGAAAGTCTTATTGCTTGCAGGTAACACACCTTCCTCTTAAACACCAAAACATGCTGGTGCACAATAACATCACCCCTCATTTTAACCTAAGTATACTTTAACCTAAGTATGCCAAGTGGACAAAAGTGAAACTAAATCTATTAAAATCTAGACAAAGATAAATTTTTCTATTAAATGACTAATTTGATGTACTTTAACACCAAAGTACTTCTTAAATAGTTTCATTCTAGTCATAAGTGAATTAAGCCATTCAATTAATCTAGCTTTCTTCCAATTGTATACTATACCAATTGCATAGTGTTTTAAAAAATGTAAATTACTTTTATGCACTTACTATTTGAAAAATCACCTTTTCATCATGTCTTACTAATAAAGGATGAAAATCCAGATCTGTCTTGCATCTCTCTCTTTGTGAGAGTGCACATTTTCTTTTTTGTATGCATCAAGATGGCTGTATGGTTTACTTTATTCTGTTTGAGGTCAAGCATTATCTCTTACTGATGATACGAGTTTGTGTTACTTTTAAATTTTCACCAAATTTGATGTGTCAAACTAATATAAGATATTTAAGGTAAAATAAGTAAAGATGCTTATGTTAATACAATGTGGTTTTGAGTGCTCTCTAAAAAGGCAGCTGCCAGTTTACAGCTGAGAACTATTTGGAGTTTTATGTTGCCGTTGAATTAATAAAAACACACATAGAATGAAAATACAAAAAAAAAAGTAAACAAAAATACAGGTCAATTTGGAATTACTCTTTCAGGCATGGGGGATTTCTTGAAACATAAATGAGAAGCTATTGTAAATGGAAAGTGGTAATCTCAAAATAACAGATTATTTGATCTTGACATATATCTTTCTTGACAAAAAGAGAAGAGTTTAGAATGTTAATGATGTGAAACTGGCATGTGAATTAATCTAATAACTTTCAGTCAAGAGAGGTTATCCTCTACATTTTCAAGTTCTATTAATAATAAGATGGTCCTAAAATATGGTGTGTGTGTGTGTGAAAGAACATTCTAAAAGTACAAAATATAGTCATTTTCAAAAATCAGGTTTTCCACCATGGTACTAAAGTTGTTGAATGTCTCCAGTGATGTGAATTGCATTAATGTCCATATTTTCATTCAAAATCCTTTGACAGTATTCTAATGCCATTACTTAAAGGTGAGTTGTGAAGGAAGAATAAGGACAAGGGGAAACTATGTCAAGAACTTCAAATGAATAAAGGCAATTTGTTCTTTTTTATGGAACCTGAGTTTGTATTTTCTGAGGACTGAAGTTTGTAATTAGTATTTGACTCCTTGCTTTACCTCTGAAATGTAGAAAATATTTGATATTCTTCTTCTGCCTCATACCCAGATTCTTATATAGGACCATATTGATCACTGCCAGTTAAGAGTTTTGCATGTCAAAAATTTATTTTTATTCAGGAACAGAAAAATTAGGTGTCATTTAGAAAATTATGACTGAATTTTAATTTCTAATACATTATTAAGCATCTAGTATATGTCAAGGATGTAAGAAAAGGAAACATTAATATGGAAAATGCATGCTTATAGAACACTAAGCTTTCCAAACTAGGTTATTTAGAACATTTTAATGGAAGTGCTTATCTTATGAGCATAACATGTTTATCTAATCAAGATCAAACATGACACATTTATAATATATCCATGTTAATTCTATGCTAGTTACTGCCTAATTGAGCAAGAATAAATAAATATAACTAAGGTGCTTATTAACATTAAATTCAGTACAGTCATTTCCCCATTATTTTCCCAAACATATTCAAAATCCAAATGATGTTTTTCCTCTTTTTCAAATTCATTCTTTCTCTAGTTTTTCTAACTTAGTAAATGACATCATTTTTTTTGCCAATGATGATTGTCTGTGAAACCTTCCTTTGCATCATAATGTACCCACATGTACAAAGCATCACTAAGCCTTTTGAATAGCTTTAGAATTTTATCTAATGTAGCTCAAACTAATATCACTTTTACTACAAAGCCTATTACCTATTTTGTCAGCATCTACCTGTACTCCTTATTTTTTTATCCATATATTTTGTTTAAGTGCATATTTTAAACATATAATATAAATGTACATGTCTGAACATATCACTCATTGCTCAAAATGACTCATGAGCCAGGCTTGGTGGCACATGCCTGTAATCCCAGTGGCTTCAGAGGCTGAGACAGGAGGATTGTGAGTTCAAAGTCAGCCTCAGCAATGGTGAGGCACTTAGCAACTCGTGAGATCCTGTCTCTAAATAAAATACAAAATAGGCTCAGTGGTTGAGTGCCCCTGAGTTCAATCCCAGTACCTAAAAAAAAAAAAAAAAGAATCAAGATGACTTATGGAAAAACTCATGAAATGCTTCCCATTGCTCTTATGATGAAGACAAACATTCTTAACATGGATGGGATAAAACCCTGCAAATTCTGTTATTTTCTATACTTGTACTAATATTATTTTCCAAGTCATTCTCTAAAACACTGATCTCAGAGTTTTGGAAAATTATAAGCACACATTCTTCCAAAATTCTCCTGTCTTACCCTCATTTTGACTTAGTACATACACATATTGCAGATTTCAGCTCAAATATACCATCTTCAAGGCAAGCCTCCCTGACATATCCCTTTCTTAATCAGCTTGAGTGTTCCAACATAGCATTCAAGGTTCAGTAAGTCAACATTTAATAGAGGAGGCAAGTTATGAAGGTTTTCGATGAGGTGAGAAAATAAACAGAACTGTCACTGGAGTAAAATCCAGAGAAGAAATAGTGCTACCAGATATCAGGAGTTAGGACCATGAAATGAATATTTGAACCACAGATGTAGAAACTGCCCTATTGAAGCTAGAGAAAAGGAGCAGATAGAGCTACTTCCCAAAGGAGAAAAAAGGATAATTATCCTGGCCTGTCCTTGACTTTGACTCTTCAACCTTTTGACCATGTCTTCCATTAAGCAAGCCCATAAAGAAACCAGATGGTAGAAGAAGCTAAATGATGCCATTTGCTGGATCACCCCTTGTCATATAAAACAGAACAAGGAAGGGGAAAGAATGCATTTGAGAGTAAACAAGCAAATATCTGGCACACCTAGTTGTATGCTTTAAACATTTCAAATTCTCTAATCTTTTCAGAATGCTTCATGATTAATATCTCTTTCCTTACTAAAATATAAGCTCCTTAGGAGAGGAATCACAAATATCTTTTTAGCATTGTACCATGCCTAGCATGATCCTCAATGATTTTATCAAATGAATATGTTTTAAAATAATTTAATCAACTAATTATTGTGACATGTAAACAGTGTTATAGCCACTATAATATAGTTAATCTGGTAGTGTGTTCCAGGTACTCCTAATATATTTGCAGACTATGACCCTTTTTTAGAATCATATCAAAATCATGAACACTTTCACCAAAAAAGCATATAATCACACAACAATTCACATTGATTATTCAGCTCACACATGCAGAAGCTTAACCTGGGATTTCTTACATTTCTAATCTGGCAGCCATACAACCTTATCCAGAATCATGTGGATTATTTGAGTGTATTTTATTTACACAATATCTGGAACCCACTACTGTCATTTAATGGAAAGGATCCATATAATACAAACTTCTTACAAAGAAAAATTCTCCCGCCTGAAATGCCTACCATGAATCCCAAGTCCTTGGATTAGAATTATACTGCAGAAGAAAATTGGCTGTCCATCAAATAAAAAAAAACAAAACAAAAAAAAAAACAACGTTTCTGCTTTCTTTGCTGACAAATTTACCATGAATATAACTTGATTTTAAAATGGCACCTGGGACTATATATGAGTTCCATATTTAAAACATGTTTAATTTACATAACAACTGTCACTATTCTTTGATAAATTAACCCAATAGAAAAGTAAATACATAAGATGTATATTGTAGCCAAGATTTATTTGGAATTTTATTAGTTACCTATTTCTCCATTGTAAATTACCCCAAAACTTAGTGCCTTAAAACTACATGAATTTATTAGCTCACAGTACCTATGGGTCAGGAATACAGATATAGTTTACATATGTGCACTGCCTCAAGGACCATCAGGCTGTAAGGTGTCAGCTAAGGCTGTGGCCTCCTGTGAAAACTCTGCTAGGAGTGGATCTGCCTCAAGCCTACTTGCACAATTGTAGTCAGGATGCAGTTCCTGGAGGGGTCTATTGTATTCAGGGCCTCAGTTTCTTGCTGGCTGTTAGACAAAGACTACCTTCAATTCCTTGGTATTCAAGCCTCTTTATATGGCATCTTGATTCATTAGAGCAACAAGGAAGGAAAAACATGAAAAAAAGAAAGTGTAAGAGATGGAAGTATGCAGTGCATGCCTGTAATCCCAGTGACTCCAGATGCGGAGGCAGGAGGGTCAGGAGTTCAAAGCCAGTCCCAGCAACTTAGTGAGACCCTGTCTCTAAGTAAAAAATAAAAAGTGCTGGGGATGTGGCTCAGTGGGTAAGCTCCCCTGGGATCAATCCCCTAAAATGATGCAAGTGATGTAGTAGTAGGGGATAGATGAGGCAGGACACCATAGGAAACAGGAAGCAGGTTTATTTGGCTGCAACCAGGTTCAGAGGGCACAGCTTTTTCTGTAATCAATTAATCCCCCTGAACCCCTAGTTCAGGCAGTTTCAGAACTTTACACTCAATGTGTAAGGGGAGAGGTTCATAAGTTCACAGTCTGCAGAAGTTCACACAAAAGCAGCTTTTTCTTTCACTATTCTGGGCAAGTTAACCCTTCAAGGATAGTGCCTGAGAAGGGAAGAGCTCCTTCTCCCCTTTCTTTTCTCCCCCTGCCAGATGTTACCATAGAGCCCAATTAGTAACCTTTTCTCTTATCTTTGAAATGCAAACATCTCTGTGAAGCTCTGGCCCAAGGCCAGAGGCTTAGTTAAAAGAATGTTTTTCTTATCGCACTCTTCCTTTGAAAACCTTTACAAATTGTTTCATAAATATTTGTAAAAAACCTAGTAAAGAGATGTTCAGCACCTGGAGTTCTGATATCTTTCAGACCAGTGGCCAAGTAAGACAGAGCAACAGGAAACAGGAAGTTTAACTACATTAAACTCTGTTGTAGAGATACTTTTACTAATAGTCCTAAGATCAATTTGGTTAAGATTTCTGGAGAAGCTTAATTAAGATTTTCTGTGGGGGAGGGGTTGCCACCATAATGTTCCCTCATTTTTGCCATATTCCAATCTTAAATCATTAGGCAGAACACATACATAAATGAAGGGAATTGCAGAGTCATAAGCACCAGGAAACAAGATCATTGGGAGTCATTTCAAAAGGCTTTTACCACATGGATGAAACCACAATGACAAAGCCATAAATGTACTGGTGGTATAGGTAGTGTGAGGCCCTGAGTTCAATCATTAGCACTACACCTATGTACACTCATATAAAAGAAACAAGTAGGCTTCTTGAAAAAAATGTATTTGTCTAATGATAGTTTTATTAGTTTTTGTCTAATGATAGTTATATTTATCTGCTCAACAACCAATACTTTTATTCCTACATTTTTAAATACTGAATTTCCTCTTCATCAAAAGATAAAAACTATGAATACCATCTAAGATTTCTCTCCATTTTCACTCTAGTAATTCCTATCTTCTCTGCATCCTGGCATTCTTTTATTGGAATATTTAAAAGGAGGGGGTTATGTTTAACATTTTAAGATAAAATAAACTTCAATGAGTTATTACAGGATAGTTTGACTATTTTACTCCTGGGAGTGATAATATAATTTTACTTTTGAGAAGACCTTTACAGCTCATTAACTTATGAATTATGTATCTTTCACACAAAGAAAGCAAATGTAATCCTAACACTTTATGGGTGAGACACCCTATATTTATTTCTCTTAAACTAACTATAGATGCCTTCAGATATTTCATTACCATTAAAGAATTAAATGGTTCTAGCAAAAGTCAACTTTTTTTCTCAGCAGGCAAGTAAAAGGCACTTATTAATGCATAAATCTACTCTGTAGCTTGTATATTCCTTAAAATAAGAGCAAGAAATTTACATTTTCAAAATGATCTTTAATTTTGTGCTTTCCCCCATAATTAGAGATGCTACTATTTAAAGAAGTTGTGGATGCTAATATTTTATTTTAGTACGCAATTTATGCCTTACCTGAAAATATAGACTTAACCATACTTAATGCTTCTGAACATACCTGAGGGGAAAAAATGCCTTCTTGGATATCAAGTATAAACATATCCATCCCCCAAATAAGAGAATGACAAAGCAGAATTGGATGCATGAAACTAAAGATTCATTGAAAATCATACACAGGAGTAAATTCAATTAAATCAATGGAGTCATTGTCACCACGCAACATATACCCTCTGGGTAAGCTAAAAACCCATATTATGGTTATTTCTGTCCTAAAAATGACTGAAACATTTAGTATAGAAGGCTTATTTGAAGTGTAAGATGGGGAACATTTTTTCAGACTTGCTAACTGTCTTTGAATGAACCAACCACGCATGGTCTCATTTAACATTGCTTCCTAAAAACCACTGAATCTCCCCTCCTTCCCTGTACTATATGCCCTAAGATACAGTGGCAGTATGTTTTGATTGGAAAATGGGTTTGGAGAAGTTCTAGAGTAAGGTAAAAGAGGAACATTGGGGCAGCAGTAAGGTACTGGGCAAATGCCTGTGCAAAATAGGTTAAAATAAACTCTAAGTGAGGTAGCAAAAAAGAAAGAGAAATATTGAAAATAAGATTAATTTTTCTCCATTTTTCCTGGAATAATTTTTGTCTGATCCTTCTCAGAACCAGAACATGTCCAAATTTCATACCTCTCCAGACCAGTTATCATGTTATTTTAATTGTACTCAAAGAAAGCAGGTCACATCCTATATAATCTCTCTCTCTCTCTCTCTCTCTCTCTCTCTCTCTCTCTCTCTCTCTCTCTCTCAACAATTTTAGCTCTTGTTCAACATTATTTCCAGGAATTTAAAGGTAAGGAAAGAACACCAGATTCTCTTTTTATTGAGTTGCCTATTTTCAACTTCTAGGAAGCAACTCTGTGGATAGTGGAAGAAGGAGGAGAGTAGCAATCCTCAACTTTATCAGCCACAACTTCTAAACACAGTTTTATCTGTTTATACATTTTGAGAGTTTGTCCAGAATGAAACAGAGACAAACTTAAAAAGAAATACAATGCTTCGAGAAGAGCTACCCAGAAGGTAAAATTAATCTCACCTGCCAATTTTACAGTGCTTCTTTATTATTATGCATTGACATCTCTCTCTTTAGCCTTGAGAGTTACCTTGAGCTTTTCTGCTGAAACAGCTCTATGATATGAAAATATTCAGTTCATCATTTCTAAAGTCCCTCCCTGCTCTCCACAGATCATGATTGTGTCACATCCACATAAATAGAATGAAAAGATTAAATAATCATGGTATCATACCACAGCTCTATTATTATGATATTCTAATTGCTTTATAAGTACCTCAACCTCAATTCGTCAAAACCAAATTAATCTTTTCCTCCTAAACTTGCCCTCTTTTCTAATTGAAAGACATCAACGTCTCCCCAGTTGGTAATTATTTTTATTGTGTCTCTATTTGCCCTGCTCACCCTTGTTCTAATCAATCAGGAAGTTCTGTTAATTAAAACGTTTAAAATATCTCTTGAATTTATCTACTTCTCCTTATCCCCACTGCTAACACTGAAGTTCACATCACAACCATCTCTCACTAAGATTTCTGCAGCATCCTTTATTAAGACCCCTGGCTTATTTTCCTTTTCCATTCTCCATGAAGTTGTAATATAGATAGGATACTGCAAAGCTCATCTTTTAAAATTTACTTAGTTACATGATTCTCATGATCTAGTACTTGTTTTTATTTTTTCTGTAACTAATGTTCTTTCTCCTCTTTTACCCTTACTATCCTCCCACACATGCATCTATAATCCTTATTATGCTTCAAGATACAACATAATCATTATTTTCTTTGTGAAGACTTACTTGATACGTTTAGGTTGCCATAAGTAGTCCTATGATGTGCTTACATTACAGATGTTTTAATTGTCCCCCTTTCATTACTGAAGATTGAAGAGGGACTGGGGTAACCATTCATTTTAGCATTCACCTTTGATTCACCAACAAATTTCCCAACTTATAGGAGACACTCAACAAATACTCATTGGATACTTGAATTAATTTCATTTAATGTTCATAAATATCAACTCCAGCTTTGAATGTCTACTCATTGACAGTATATTGGTTTAATTTAAACATTACCAAAATTATTTTTCTTAGTTCAGTATAATCTGTTTCTCTGATATTCTCAGCATTTCTGTGGCAAAATACTTATGTGCATAATGTTCTTAATTCTAATTTTCTGGTTTCATCTTAAAAGAAAAGTTTTATTATTGCAAGCATATCACAAAGGAAACTGAGAAATAGAGAAGTTAGGTCACCTGCCTAAGTGACAAACTGAAAATCTAAAAAAAATCTAAAATAACTATATGATTACCCCTCATCTAATATGAATGCTCAGATTCTGAGCTGTGCTTTTTCACTTTATGGAGGAAGAATTTTCTTTGCAAAACTGTTAGATCCTTGAAGATGAATGTTTCTGAGAGACAAGTAAATGTCTTCAAAAGTAAAAGTCTCTAGACTGAAACACCTAAGAAAAATTAAAAATTTTGAAAAGTAGATTGGTAGCTAAAGAAATTATGCCTGATTTGGAAAATTTAACTTCAGTGATCAAAGGATCATTGTAGTAAATTTTCCAACTCAGAGTACAGTACTTACCCTTAAGGGAAGCGAGTGTCATGATTCTAGTGTCCTTAGCAACTTCAAATCTTTTTGTTCAAGCAATAACCCATGAAAAGGTTGAGTCTGCACAGATTGACTGTGCTCTGGTCCCAAGCTATAAGAGAAATCATGCAACTTGACCTATTTTCACAAGGAAACCAATTTAAATCAAGGGCACTGCAAAATGGTAAGATCACCTGGAGTGCCAGGGGCTCTTGAGGAGGAGGCTTATTGCACAGCACTTGCCATCTCACTCCAGAGGCACCTGAGACCAGCCCCCTCCTCCAAAGACTCCCAGGCAAGGAACCAATCACAGGAGTCCCTTTCTTTTTAGTTCTCCTTTACTTTCCTCACCTCAGATAGCACTTGGGCCAGAGGAGTAGGAAGGGGGATTTCATGTCTCTTATGTAGTTCCCTCAGGTTTATAAACCACTTACTGGCACATCCAAACCTGATAAATTTACTCTTTGTACATAGCCATCTCTGTGACAAAAACAAAAATACTTCAGTTTCTTTGACCCACTCATTCCCTTTTAAAGGGAATGAAGTATATTAAAGGTATAAGGTTTAAAAATGAACCAATATGCTTAAATAATTTCAATAGGCACCACTGTGGTTTACGTTTGTTACTTCTTTCAATTCCATAATCAAATGAAATAGATAATGTTTCTACTTAAGACATGTAGTAATTGAGGTTCAGATATAGTAGGTATCTTATATATGTCACATGACTAATGCTTGGCAGAGCCTGAGTTTCAAGGCATCTATTTTTGTGTTTGAGCTCTTAACCACCAAGCCTGCATCTTCTTATTACAGACACAGATAAGGACAGAAATGTGAATCTAGATATGTATGCATATTTGGGTGAGATATAAATATGGATGCAAATGTAGATATAGATGAATATAGCTGCATGTCACCATATCTATATTTATCTTTTGAATGCAAAATAAATAGTAAATATATGTACATATATATTTCATTGCACATTTCAGTGTGTTCTTTTATTTTCGTTTGTGTGGGTATGTGTGCAAGCTTTCTTCTTTCAGTACTTCATATCACTAACTAGGTTTCTTCCTTTCTATCCTTGAACTATTTTCTATGTGGGGATAATTGCTTCTTGTACCATGAGCAACTGACACTTCCCTGAAATAACTGAAGAGACCCAAGGGACAGATTTATAGTCAGAGGCCTTAGGTGTTAAAATGCCGTTGGGACTCCAACTGAGCCTGAACATTAGAGCCCTAGGGAATGGATATGCCTTATCATTTTTCTTTTCTTTCCTTTGCTGCTTATTCTTAATAACTGGCAAAGACTCCCTTAAGTATGTGCCCAGAGCAACCTCAAGAATATTGCAGAAAAGGCATATTTTTACTCTCGTATTTTCATTGTTGGATTAAAGTGAAAAACAGGCTGATATTGCTGAAGGCAACATGAGTACACATGACATGAAGATTGGATAATTAGGTTCACATAATTTTAGAATAATGGAGGATTCTTTAAAGAAACTTAGAATTGCTATATATTATAGTGATATTTCCCTTTGAGAAATATGAATAGAGTGTTGAAGAAAGAAAATGCAACCAAAAAATTTCAGATTAATAGTCAGTTACAATAGAACTAACAACTGCAATGTTAAGGTCAGGTGTGTTTGGCTTGGAGAAGATTGGCACTTACCTTTATATGAAAGAAAGCAATTCATCATATGGGAGCTCTCATTCTCTGTCTCTGCCATTGAAAAGAAGCCTAAAAGAGGAAAAAGTAGGTCCAAATCTTCATCACTTCAGATTAGGCCCTGACTTCCTTAACAAGATTCCTAAAGTTGTACCAGTTTGCAGTACTACTAGCAATGTATGAGTGTGCCTTTCCCCCCACATCCTTGCCAACACTTATTGTTGTTTGTCTTCATAATAGCTGCCATTCTGACTGGAATGAGATGAAATCTTACAGTAGTTTTGACTTGCATTTCTCTAATTGCTAGAGATGATGAACATTTTTTTATATATTTGTTGATTGCATATCATCTTCTGAGAATTATCTGTTCAGTTCCTTGGCCCATTTATTGGTTGGGTATTTGTTTTCTTGGTGTTAAAATTTTTGAGGGCTGGGGTTGTGGCTCACTGGTAGAGTGCTTGCCTCATATGTGTGAGGCACTGGGTTCAATTCTCAGTACTACATATGAATAATAAATGAATAAAATAAAGGTCCATCAACACTAAAAAATTTTTTGAGTTATTTATGTATCCTAGATATTAGTGCTCTACCTGATGTGTATGTGGTAAAAATTTGTTTCCAAAATGTAGGCTCTCTATTCAAGTAGTATGTATATTTCTTGGAAAACTTGGAATGGAACCACCATTTGACATAGCTATCCCATTCCTTGGTCTATACCCAAAGGACTTTAAATCAGCATACTAAAATAACGCAGCCACATAGATGTTTATAGCAGCTCAATTCACAATAGCTAAACTGAGGATGAAACATAGATGTCCCTTCAATAGATGAATGGATAAAGAAACTGTGGTATATATACACAATGGAATATTACTCAGCATTAGAAGACAATAAAATTATGGTATTTGCAGCTAAATGGATGGAGTTGGAGAATATCATGAGAAGCAGAATAAGCCAATCCCCAAACCCAAAGGCCAAATGTTCTCTCTGATAAGTGCGTGCTGATCCATAATGGCTGGGGCATGGGAAAAACGGAGGAACTTTTATTAGGCAAAGGGAAGAAAAGGGTGGGGAGGGGGGATTGGGGGGGCAGGAATGATGGTGGAATGAGATGGACATCATTACCCTAGGTACATGTATGACTGCACACTTGGTGCAACACTATATATGTATAACCAGATAAATGAAAAGTTATGCTGTAAAGAAAAAAAGAAAGAAGGTAAAATGTTAACCAATTAGATAAATTCAAATGAAATACTTTTAAACGTGTTGTTGACTCACATTGAAAGAGATACAGCATGAACAAATTCATGACAGGTTTGATAATGTACTTATTGCATTATTGATTAATGAAAGGGATGAGTAGCTATAAAAATCTATGTTTGCAAAGGTGTTTTATGAGTCAGAGAGGAAAATGCAGAAAGAGGACAATACATTTCGAAAGAAGAAAGTTGTAAAATGTAAAAAGGGCACGATATTGCTAAAGGCAAATTCAATTAGCACAAATCTGTAAACTAGTGTTTCAACGAAAGCTTAACACAATTAGAGATATGAAAAAAGAGAATTAAATTCAAAGTTAGAGGCTGGGGTATAGCTCAGTTGGTAGAGTGCTTGCCTCACATGCACAAGGCCATGGGTTTAATCCCTGGCACCACCACCAAAAAAAAAAAAAAAAAAAAAAAAAGTTAGTTTACCTCTATTTAGAGCAAAAACAATGACTAGGATAAGAATTTTTCTATTTTGGGGGCCAATACTTTGAGAGAGATGAACAAGTTGAAGCATTTGATATCTAAATGTCCCTTATGCTTTCTGTTCAGGAGAAAATGATGGGGTGGGCGTAAAGAATAAGAGGTATATGAAGATATATATTGACTGTTTAAAAATTCTTGGGATTCTAACATGAAGAATTTGTAATGCAGATGTAAAAGATGGCTTCAGTACCTATATAAAGAGAAGAGAGAGTGGGCTGGGGTTGTGGCTCAGTGGTAGAGTGCTTGCCTGGCATGTGAGGTGCTGGCTTCATTTCTCAGTACTGCATATAAATAAATAAAACAAAGGTCCATTGGCAACTAACAAATTTTTTAAATAAAAAATATAAAGACAAGGGACATATAATGGTGACTGATTTTCTCACAAAGAGCTTAGATGCATATGTTCTTGAATCTAAACAGGGTTCAAATCTAAGCTCAGAATTTCAGTCACTGTGAAAACATAGCAAGTTTTTAACTTCATTATCAGTATATAGAAAGAAATTTAGGAAAGAGAGGCAAAAACTGGTTAATGAGACTAGATACTAAATTAATAGATTTTAGTAAAATAAGGGGAAGCTTAATTCTTTTTATTTTGAAATATTTCCAAAATATTGAGAAGAGTGATTTATACATTCTTTCATGCACACATTGATAATATTTGATGAATTCCTATTGTTTTCTTGGTAAAACAATACAGGGGAGAATCAGATTAGCCAGGACCCATCTTTGTATTTGGTGACAGAATAAGACAATAAAAATAAACAAGTGGTATGTTAATGATAACGGTGATTCCGGATTTAAAAAGTTCTGTTGCAAACAAAAAGTATGGCAATGTTAATGAGAATGAGAAAACAGGTTGCTGTCTCAGATTATATAGTCAGAAATCTGTTTTGGAAGGCCTAACTTTTTAGACAAAAAGTGAATAATGATGATATATTTCATATGTGATATATACAGTTACATGACATTCTGATCAATGGAATCAGAAAGAATATAGGCATTTGATTGGAAAGATATATACAAAGCCAATGAGCTGGAGAAAGAGGTAAGGCCTAGGAGTACACAAATGAGTGTGGAAATGTAGTGTGACAATGTTTATAGCAGCACAGTTTGCCATAGCTAAGACATGGAACCAACATAAATACCCTTCATAGATGAATGAATAAAGAAAATGTGATACACACACACATTCACTCACACACACACACAGACACACACACACACACACACACACACACACACAATGGAGCATTAGTCAGCCATAAAGAAGAATGAAATTTTGCCATTTGCCAGAAAATGGATGGATCTGGAGACAATTATGCTAAATGAAAAATGCCAATCCCCCCAAATCAAAGATTGAATGTTCTCTCTGCTATGCAATGCTAACATACAAGGGTGGGGAGGTGAAGAATAAAAGTTCAGTCGATTAGACAAAGGGAGATGAAGGGAAGGGAGGGGAGATAGGAACAGGAAAGACAATGGAATGAATCTGACTTAACTTTCCTGTGTACATATATGAATACACCACAGTGAGTCTCACCATAATGTACAACCACAAGTCTAGGATCCTAATTAGAATATCCTAATATAAATATGTCACAATAGACTCTACTATCATGTATAAATAAAAATTTTTAAAAAATGGAGTGTAATAGCTCTGGGTGCTGTAGAGAAAGAGCTGCAAGAGAATAGAAAAGAGGTTGCCAAAACAACAAATCCATTTCTCATTATCTTCATGGAGAAAGGCCTAATAATAAATGCCATTTATTGTCTTACTATAAATGCATGGAAAACCTGGTTAATAGGAGACTTGAATGAGTGAAAGTTCTAATAAGCTGTTTTTATTATATCAAACAAGAAAAGAAGACCACAAACCTTGTCTTGGCTGAACAACTCTGCATTTATAAAATTTAGTAAGTGATAACAACTGAAAAAGTTTATTAATAGTCATTATCAACCAGGAGTGATTTTTCATTTCCTATCCACAGGGGAACATTTATCCCTATCTGGAGATTTTTTTGGTTGTCACAACTGAGGATAATAGCAACTAGTGGGTAAATGTAACTACCCTATTTCACTATTTCCAGTAATCAACCAACCAACTTATCAAACAAAACCTGCATATCTAGGACTTTTTTTTTGGCAGGGGGTACAGGGATTGAACTCAAGGGAACTTTACCACTGAGCCACATTCACAGCACTATTTGTATTTTATTTAGAGACAGGGTCTCACTGATTTGCTTAGCACCTTGCTGTTTCTGAGGCTGGCTTTGAACTTGAGATCCTCCTGCCTCAGCTTCAGAGATTACAAGCATGTTTCAGGAATTGCAAGTGTGCACCATTATGCCCAGCTAGGAATTTTTAAGGCATCATTTTAAAAAAATGAAAATTAACTTTATAAGATCATTTTTATGGGAGGTATAATGCCTAAGACCTACCTAAGACATGAGGAAACTATGGTCATTATACTTAAAAAGATTAGTTGTGCCAAAAATCCTTTATCTTTGCTTTACATGATATTCTAGCTGATATCTGACAAGCCTCTTAAAGTTTTTAAATAATGCTTTTAAACAACTGTAAACAAAAGTTGGATATTCTTCTGAATAATTTTAGTGTGAAATTCAAAAATATATTCCAATACCTGCATGTCAGCTCTCCTGCCTAAAAATTTGATAGCAGATCATATCACCTAGTAGAAACAAAAACACAAAAGGTTATTTTTCAGGAGGAATGAAGACTTTCAAACAATTTGTAATGTATCCAAAGTCAATACTAGCTATTGTGTTTAAATTTTCTCTTATTCATAATGAAATTTTTTAAAAATTTCTGATTTAGTACAATTCTTTCATCAAATATCAATTATATGCAATACATTCATTTAAATGTTAATAAAATTAAGGTAAAAATAATAAGTTGAAATCAGCTTACCAAAAAAAATAATTTTTAATGCTTTAAATATGTCTAGAATTATATACTGAAGAAATGAAGATGATTGCTATATCTAAGCAAAATTTGAATGACTTTTAAATTCTAAATTCTGCTCATTGCTATTACCTTCAAAACATGGTTGTGGAGTAATTAATATTTTAGCTAATGTTTCTCCCAGCCATTAAGGTAGGCAAAAGAAAGAATATGGCCCATTTAGATAGAGAAGAGACCTATGAATTGTATAATTTAAAATAAAACTCAAAATGGGTGCAGAAGTAACTATTTGAGAGGAAGAAAATGAGGAGAACTTGGCACTAAAAGACCTTAAAAATTTACATGAGATCAAAGCAAATATTCCCCCCCTTTTACTTTTCTCCCATAAATCCATGAAGTATGAAAAAAAGATTTCAGAGCTTCTAAGGAAGACAAATACAACTGAGAATATATATTATTGTTAATGAAAATGGCCTGCAGATCTAAGAAAATACTTAAAAGTGATTCCTAGCTCTCAGACTCTGAGACTCTGGAAAGATAATAGCCAGTACTGCCACAATGAACATATACTAAGGCAAAATGTTCAGCTTAAAATAAAGGGGGTTAATTATGTACACATTTTAACACTCTGTAGAGAATGACCACATCCCTCTTTGTTAATGAAAGTTCCAGTTTATACTTGTTACCCAAGGTTGTGAAAGATTGCATCCATGACTCCAATTCTTCACTCTTACCTCTACTGATGTCCTTTGCTATATATCTTCGCTATCCACACTATGTGAAGCATACCTTTCTGATCCTTGATTCTGGACTTGTCCATAAATTTACGCTGGAAAAATCAAGACTCAATGGCAGGTAGAAATGGATTGAACATTTTAATACTGAAAAATTGGGGTTCATTCAATAATTGAGATTGGATAGAAAAGCTTCAGTTTCTACCAGATTTAACTCAAGGCCTGAGAAAGAATATTTGGCAGAACATGGAGGAAAACATCAAGTTAATCTGATACACTAAATGCCTAAAACAGGAAAATATTTTTTCTTTGGTTACCATCAATAACCAGAAAACTATAAAAAAAGTAATACTGGGGCAACAGGGGAAGTGCCAAATATATCTTGTAAATTAGAAATATATCCTGATAAACTGTCTATTCCATTAGAGGATTGGATATGAAGTTCAAATTTACTGTTTTATTCCCAGTGTCTGTTATAAGGTCTGTACATAGGGCTACTCAATGAGTATATGAGGGACAAATTAGATTTTTGGAAATCATCCTTGAAGGAATGTTTATTCATTTGTGTGTTTGTACCATAAATAATTGTTGAGAAATTGTTATGTACGATGTCTATGGCAGGTATGAAGGGCAAAACAGTGAGCAAAATAAAAGCAGAGCTCTTCTACAGCATATAGTCTATTTCAGAAATCAGTATATATGAGATACAGAAGGTCAGATGATGCTAAGTGCTGTGGAGAATATGTACATCAATGAAACAGGATGGATATGTTGGGATGGGAAGTCCCTGCAATTTTAGAGATGGCTATGAAAGGTCTCAGAAAAACAAAGGACAGTATCCATATGTATGAGCCATGTAGATACTGAGAAATGAGTGTGTTATAGTCAAAATAAGGGCAGATGCAAAGGCCAGGGACAGAAGTGTACTGGGGTACTTCAGACACAGCTTTGTGGCTAGTGTGGTTAGGGCAGAATAAAGGAGGCTATTAGGTGAAGATTTCAGAAAGGTCAAGGGGCTACTTCTTGTTGGGCTGTATAGACCTTAAATAGAACTCTGGCTTTTATTCTAAGTAAGGTAGAAACACATTGATTTTGCCTGGAAGAGAGTATTGCATTTTGGGAAGAGCAAAGAAAAGAGTTGGAACTACAAAAGGCTTAGTTTGAAATCCTAACATCATCACTTACTGCAGGAATTTTAATCGAATGCTTAATTCACTTTTGGAGTTTCAAGGTTTTCCCCTCTAATACATTACTGATAATATCTTCCCCATACTAATACTGTATGGGGATTAATTGAAGAAGTAAATGATGCATATAAAAAGGATTGGTTACTCTCCTAGAATATGGCAGTTGCTTATTCATATTATTTTTCTCCCTGTAAACAACAACAATAACAAAATAACAATCTTAGGTAGGTATAACTAATGAAGCAAAAAAGGACATTAGTTCTCAAAACAAGTAAGACAAGAACTGAAAAAACTACTGCAGAAATAGCAATAAGAAATGTGGAATTGAGGTTCTTTTAGATTGTAAAGACACTCCTGTTAACCTAATTAAGATAAAGGGACCTTAATTGGCCTAAGTGAAGTTCCCAGTGATAAAATTGTGAGAACACATAGATTTGTGATGAGTGCTTCTCAGAGAATGGAACCTGAGGGCATAGTGAGAGAACTGGCAGTATAATAATTGATTCTGAGAGAAATTTTAAATATAGCAAAGCCAAAAAATGGACATTAACATACATGTCATTATTGTATATTTTCACATTATCTGTGGTTGAAATAAGGTATGTTTTAATTAATGCTTGTATCAATTTTTGAATCTGTGATTAATGGTTATGTTTAAATATTTTTGATAACTTGTAAATGTTTCCATACCAGCAGTATCTTGGCAATGACTTAAATTTTCTCCTAAAATTATTGTCTTATGCAATTGACACCCTAGCTGCCCTTCCTGCACTATCCCAGGCAATATTCCAGACTCTAATGTGGAAGTTTTTCTGTTCCCTACTTGACAATTGTCACATATCTCCCTGGTATGTAAAATGAACTGATTATTACAAATAGGACTCTTCAAGTTCAAATGTCCTTGATGTGGCCCAGTTCTCAGTTTTACCCTTGCAATAACAGGGTTAATGATGTGGAAAAATATTTTTTAAAAATAAAACTGCAGAAGTTGCTGCTACATCAAAAATCAGCTTCGTTACTATTAAAATTATATTTAACAGAGTTGCCATATCCCAGCTTCTATTTTTCAGTTGGCTATACACAGATGTGAATCTAAAGGAGGAAGTGTGTGACTTTCATCTTGTCTTGATTATTTTATGTTGATTACAAATTATATAGATGGAAGGAATGTGAAATAAAGTGTAATGAAGGCCAAGAAAAGAAGGGAATAGCAGTTTAATAGCTGAGAAAACCAATTCTGGGATTAGTAAAACGTGTTCAAATCAAATTTCTCAACTTATTGTGTGATCTTTCTCAATTTATTTAACTTCTTCAACTCTGTTTCCTGATCCTAAAAGGATTAATACTTCTATATTGCTAGATTATTATAAAATTTAAGAAAATATAAAAATTTAGTGTTTTGAATATAGTAAACACTCAAATATCATATTTCATCAATTATATTACCTTTCCTTATAATAATAAGCAATCACTCAATTATTAGTAGCTGTAGAGTTGTTATTGTCTTCATTATTAAGACAATAAATAAAACAGATCCAGGTATGCTGGCCCCCAATTGTAATCCCAACTACTCAGGAGGCTGAGGCAAGGGAATGGCAAGTTTGAGGCAAGGCTGGGTAATCTACAGAGAACCTGTCTCAAAATAAAATTTCAAAACTGGCAGCAGATGTAGCCCAGTGATAAGTCATTGGCCTAGCATGTTTAGGGTCCTGGACTTGAGCCCCAGTCACACAATAAATAAATAAACAAATAAATAAAATATAATTATAATTATAATTTATTACAATTGTAATTTGTGATAGTCAATACTCACTCTTAACAAATTTCAGTGCAATTTCCCTTTGCTCCATTCCTTCTCTAGAGTCAGCAGTATGCTTATAGATGAGGAAACATTCTACCTGTGGTGCTAGACATAAAACTTGAAGTGGAACTGAGGAAAGCAACAGGGTTGATCAATATCTTCCCTCACAGATGAGTAAATGAATGACCAAGTCTTATGGAGGAAACCCAATCTCATTTCTCTGATTCTTGCTCATGGTCTATAGGTCATTTGTTGGTGCTTTATATTTGGAAAATCCCGGTGTGAACATGCTCAGGACTAGGTAATTAAGTTGAAGGCCTAAGCCTACGTCCCCACAAAAAAAAGTCTGAGAAGTAAAAATATTTCTGAGGGTCAAAATCCTTTCTGGAAATGCATATGCTAATTCCCTAGTTTCCCAGCTTGGCGGGGTTCCCTTTAGCAAGTAGGGTGTTTATTACATAAGCAGGTTCTTCTTGGACAGAATCTTGGGGGCATCACAAGATTCTTAAAAGAACTGAGGCATTTTTAGCCTCGAGCAGGTGGGCGCAAGGACTCACTTTATCAGAGTGAGTAGGAGAGTGGACAAAATGAAAGAAAGGAGGCCCGGGGATTCTGGATGTAGGAGTAAGTGAGAGCTGGCAGGGCCTCAGAGGAATCCTGCGGACCCTGCATCTTTCTCAGCCTCCTCCACTACTGTAACTACTAGTGTAGCCTGTACTGTACTGTAACCTGCCACCTTAACCACTGGTTGCTGCCAAGGTAGCGGTAGCTGCCATTGGTCAGGATACGCAAACGCAGAGCAGGAGTTGGTCACCAAGATCCGGCCTGCTGTGTTTAGGCCAGAGGTCCTCATGGCTAGCAAGTGGAATCGTGTAAAGGTCTATGTGCTGAAAGAAGATCAACAATGGGGCCAGCTGGGCATGGGACAAATCTCCTCAAGTTACATAGAGCGCCTCCAAAGCGTGTGTCTGCTTGTTCGGTCAGAGTCTGATGGCTCACTGATTTTACAGTCCAAGATACACCCAAACGTGCCCTATCAGAAACAACAGGGTGTGTTAATTGTTTGGTCTGAAGATGAGAACCATGGTGTGGCACTAAGTTTCCAGGATCCAGCAGGCTGTCGAGAGATCTGGGAAGACATATGCCAAGTCCAAGGTAAAGACCCAACTGTTGAAATCACACAAGATCTTTTGGATGGACCAGACCAACTTGATGAAATGCCATCAACCAGTAGTCTGGTTGAGCTGCCGAACTGTGAACTCCATACACTTGAAGAAATAGCTGATCTGTTTACTTCTGTCCTTGCTTCACCTATACGTAAAGAAAGGTTGGCACTGATCTTGGAAAATGAAGATTATATTAAAAAACTACTGCAAATATTTCACATTTGTGAGAACCTAAAGAACATTGAAGGCTTACATAACTTGCACAAAATTATTAAAGGCATCTTATTCCTCAACAGAACTCCTCTGTTTGAGATCATGTTTTCTGATGAGTGTATCATGGATGTGGTGGGATGCCTTGAATATGACCCTGCCTTGACTCAGCCAAAAAGGTATAGGGAATTCTTGACCCAAAATGTAAAGTTCAAGGAAGTTATGCCAATAAAAGACTCTAAACTTAGGCAAAAAATACATCAGACCTACAGAGTGCAGTACATTCATGATATTCTTTTTCCTATACCATCCATATTTGAAGAGAATCTTCTCTCTACTCTTACAAATTTTATTTTCTTCAACAAGGTTGAGATAGTCAGCATGCTGCTGGAAGATGATGTGTTTTTGTTTGAAGTTCTTGCACAGTTAAGGGATAAGACTACAGATGAAAATAAACGACGTGAATTATTATTTTTTTTCAAAGAATTTTGTGGGTTTTCCCAGACACTGCAGCCTCAAAGCAAGGATGCTTTATTCACAACATTGTTACAACTGGGAATTCTTTCTGCGCTTAAAATTTTAATGAGCATGGATGATTTCCAAGTAAAGATAACAGCTACAGATATATTTGCGTATCTGGTAGAGTACAGTCCATCTATGATCCGAATATTTGTAATGGAGGAAGCTCAGGATGGTGAAGATGATGAACTTTTTATTAATGTAGTAATTGAACAAATGATCAGTGATACTGATCCTGAACTTGGAGGTGCCATTAATTTGATGGGACTTCTTCGTTCTCTACTTGATGTGGACAACATGCTGATAGTACCCAATGAATGTGAAAGAAGTGAATTTCTAAATTTCTTCTATAGACGTTGCATGCATAATTTGATAGCACCAATTTTGTCTACCACTTCAGAAGACAGAGATGAAGAGGATTATTTATTTGGACCTGACGAAAACAAAAATTGTCTCAATAATTATCAAACAGTACAGCTGCTTAGTTTAATTATAGAACTACTCACATTTTGTGTACAGCATCACACATATCACATTAAAAACTACATATTGAGCAAAGACTTGCTAAGAAGAGTCTTGATGTTGATGAATTCAAAGCACACGTTCCTGATCTTATCTGCTGTTCGTTTTATGAGAAGGATGATTGGTCTTAAAGATGAACTTTATAATCGTTACATCATCAAGGGAAATCTTTTTGATCCAGTTGTAAATGCATTTCTGATTAATGGAACTCGGTACAATATGCTAAATTCGGCTATTATTGAGCTATTTGAATACATACGAGTGGAAAATATCAAGTCTCTTGTTGCACATATAGTTGAAAAGTTTTACAAGGCTTTTGAATTGATTGAATATGTTCAGACATTCAAAGGATTGAAGATTAAATATGAACAAGAGAAAGACAGACAAAATCAAGTAAGGAAGAATTTACATTCTATACTATATATTAAAATTTTTTGCAGAGATGCCAATGGCATGGAGGAGGTGAAGGCTGATATGTATTTTAAGGAAAATACCACAGATGTACTTATGCCACCAATGGAAAATGACTTTCCAGATCATTATGATACATCTATAGATACTAAAATACCAAAAGAAAATGGAGAAAAGGTAGACCTTCTCAAAAGAACATCTTCCGGTGAATTCAGAATTTCTTCATCTAGCTCTCCTGATTCTGAGGATGAAATGAGTACCCCATCCAGTAGCAGTTTGGTTGGTTTAGTGGATTATCCAGATGATGATAATGAAGAAGAAGATAAGGAAGAAGATAAAACATCCCCCAGAAAGAGACCTCATCTTGATTTATAAAACAATTATGGGAGACCCTCAACATATGCTTCAACTAAAATTCTATCAATGTCAATAAACTAAAAAGTCAATCCCAAAGACTTTCTCATATGAACTTTTAAATATACAACAAGTAACAAAAATTATGAAGAAAGGAATTAATTCCATAAAAAGAAAACTTCCCATAATATATACATACAGTGAAATAGTAATCAGCACCTGAGTGATAACTTACCACAACTTGTTTATTTTTCTTTGGTTTAGGGGATAGTTTGGGAGGAGGAAATAGGTTGATGAAATATTGTCAACACAGTTATCACCCAGGGACACATATTAGAAACAACTGTAATAGTTCCATTGCAAAACCTACAATATTATTTGCAGAAAGGTTCTGGCCATGTTTTTCTTTACTCTGGCTGCATTTTTTGAAAGAAGTTTGTTTATATGGTAAACAAAGTCAACTGTAAATATTCATAGGCTCCTCCTGTGAAGATTTAAAAATAATTCAGCCTTATCAATAATTGGGGGAAGCAGCTTACAGTATGTATTTCCATGAATATAAAATAAATCTGGATTCAAAATATGCAGTTATTAGTGTAACCTTTTTAAAGATAAGAAGTACAAAGAAACACCCCAGTAGTATGCCCAAAGTGTTCTCTGTGGGAACTTCGGAGTGAGTAGAAGGTTGGGAAAATTGTTTTCCAATTAATTAGGTTTGTCTTTTCAGAGCAGCAGATATATTTTAGAGTATGAGTTATAAAGACTAATATAAAAGGTAGTGCTAAGTGAATTGACATTTATTATCCAGATGCCACTTTGGACCAAGAAAAAGTTAAGTGTCAAAGTCAGCATACAGGACCTGAAGTTTTTCCATAAACAAAGGTATAATATGAAAAATATTAAAGTGTGTATAAGTGAATTCCTAAAAATAATTACCAAAAAAGAGTTAAGAGGACTCATTTTTATTTTTAAGTTTATTTATTTATTTATTTTTGGTACCAGGGATTGAACCTAGGAGTGCTTTACCACTGAGCCACTTCCCCAGAATTTTTAATTAATTTTTTTGAGGACCTATTTTTTAGAGGAGCAGGTTAACTGAGTCTATTTTCCCTGGAATCATTTAAAGTGAAAAGGAGTTCTTACTGTTTTGTAGATTTTAGTATTAATATTAATTTGAGCCATTATTTGGACAAAGGTAGGCTGTGCAGATAGGAAGTATAATTTTATATAAAACAAGTATTTATTTTGTAGATTAAAATACCACTGTACTTGTTTTGTACCTATTGATATTTATATTGAACTATAAAATTCAGAAATTAAAATATAATGCTGTAATTCTAAAAACAAAAGAGACCATTTTAAATTTTACTATTCTGCCAATAGGAGACACAGCTTATGCAAAACTAGAAACTGCAGTGTAAAAGCTAGAAAGGGTCTATACCTAAAATAACAAACAATAATTTCATCAGATTAAAAACTGATTTCATCAGTTTAGACTGTGGACATGAACTCAGGAGGTAAAATTATACATTGGATAAGATACAACAAAGCAGAAAAATTGCATTTTCACACTTCTCAGGCTATGCTAGTTAAATTAAATGCTATAATGGGATTTTTCATGTATTCATGTTGTGATTGTATGTCAAAAAAGGTGGTTTCTTAGAAAAGCATTTCACATTTTCCTTCTGGGTAGAGTGTCATGGGGACAGTTATCCACAGTACACATAATACACTTATAGAGTTTTGTTTAATGTGTGTGTGTGTGTGTGTGTGTGTGTGTGTGTGTGTGTGTTTAGTATAATGAAAGCAGACCCACTTCCTTAAAAGAGCAGCTATTTGCAACTGGACCAAGAAGAAACATTCTATTTTGGTGTTATTTCTGTTTATTCTTTTCCTCCCAGCTAGTTTCAATCTGTTATAAAAAATGGACCCTCTAGTTAGAAGAGAAAAATATAATATTTCTATATCTTGATGTATTTTCCTCAGTGAGTTTGAAAGATGAGAAAAGTATATAAGTACAATGGGAATTAAAAGTGAAGAAGAAGGAAGAGGAGGAGGAGGAGGAGGAGGAGGGCAGGGAGGAAGAGCAGAAAGTGGGGGAGGAGGGGGAGGAAGAAGAAAAATGATAGGAATTCTATTGAGCTATATGACCTCTGTGAGCCCTTTTCTAATTTCAGCTACTTAACATCAGGAGAACAAGCAAGACAAAGAAAATGGTATAAAGGAAAATTGTCTATCATGTGGCCTAACCTACTATTAAGGGAACATTTAAGAGGGCAACAAAACACAAAAGAACAATCCTTACTGTCTATAAAATGAGTGAAAAAGTGACCAAAGTGTTTAGATTTTTTGATGTTGTGTGGGAAAATATATAGTCAAGAATGTTTAATCCCATCTTTAATATTTTTAGAAGTAATTTACAAAGGACCCTGAAGTAGGTTATTTATGATATGGAAAGAAGAAACACTTTGAAATAGTCCTGTATATACCATAAAATCCAAGCCAGAATTTTTGGAGAAATACTCTGGACTCATGATGTTCTTGGCTTTAAACACATGATTTCTACCAATTTTTATGTTTTATCGATCTTTTAAACATACCAAAAAGGGGAGGGTGATATAACAGACAAAGCAAAAACTTCATATTCAG
This sequence comes from Urocitellus parryii, assembly GCF_045843805.1. Classification (NCBI taxonomy): domain Eukaryota; kingdom Metazoa; phylum Chordata; class Mammalia; order Rodentia; family Sciuridae; genus Urocitellus; species Urocitellus parryii. The sequence continues at coordinate 110,504,336 of NC_135547.1, forward strand.
ATAGTTCTTGATAATAATGCAAGCTCTGACTCTTACTAGTTCTATTTCCATGACATTTTCTGTGACAATTTACTTATTTTTTCCGCTAGCCACAATTTTCCCAGCTTGTCTTAAAAATTAGAAGCTATATGTAAATTACCCAGAACATATTTAGCACTCAAGAAATAACTTTTGAAACTCATTATCAGCAGTAGCAGCAGCAGCAGTATAATCATTCCTAAGAAGATGAGGTATAAAGCCAGCTATACCCTCTTATATCACTAGTTATGCTCATAAATTAAAAATCTTATATTCTAGATCAAATTGACAGCAATAAATAAATTAAAAGTTAATGAATTCAGTTCTAGTTGGTGAAGTCTTTGTGTATGCATGGTGCCCTGCTGAGACACAAATGAAATAAAAACATGAAAGTGGGAAATATAAAACCTCAGAAAACAAATGAAGACACAGGTGGAGTAGTATCTTCACCATTGGCATGTTAACCAAGAAATGAGAGATGATAGGAGTGAAAAGTAAAATTGAAATTAATGAAGTAGGAGGACAGCTGGGAAGGGAAATGAACACTTATAAAAGTGACAAAAGTCACTAACCCTTATTCCATCCATGCCTAATCACAGAAGACAAAGTAATCAACAAGAATGTATCCCACTGGGCTTGGTAGCACACGCCTATAATCCTAGCAGCTGGGGAGGATGAAACAAGAGGATCTTGAGTTCAAAGCCAACCTCAGTAATTTAGTGAGACCCTGTCTCTAAATAAAAATACAAAAAAGGGCTGGAGATATAGTTCAGTGATTGAGTACTCCTGGGCTCAATCCTTTGTACTCAAAAAAATTATCCCTAGATAATGGATCATATGGCCTTTCCTTGAAGCAACTGAAATAACAGGCAAAGCTGAGGGCCCTGGTATGCATGTTGTTGCTTCAGAGTTAAGCCTTTCTCTTTAGGGTTGCTATAGTTTGGGTCTGAAATACACACCAAAATCCAATATGTTAAAGGCTTGGTATCAAGTTTGTTGCTATTGGGAGGTAGTGGAAACTTTAAGAGATGGGGTCTATTTAGAGGTCTTTGGGAACATGCCCTTGAAAGGGATATGAGATCCCAGACCCTCTCCATCTCTTTCATTTTCTACCTATAAGCTGAGAAGTTATGCCCTGACCCCTATGATGTGCTGGTTCAACAGAGGCCTAAAAGCATTGGGGTCAACTGATCATGGACTAGAACCTTTGAAACTGAGTCAAAATAAACTTTTTATCTTAATAAGTTGATTGTTTCAGATATTTTTTATAGCCATATGGAACTAACACAAGAATGTGGGAGAATTTAAGATGCTGAGAGTTAACAACCCTCAAGGTACAAGTCACAGTGTTATAGGGAAAGACACATCTTAATCCCTGGCTCCCATCCATCTACAATTAAAAGTATTTAAAAAAAATAGAAAGTCTTTTCAATGTATTGAGTTCTGATTCCCCACTCTGCAAGTGGTACCTACCTCAAGTCAGTGACACAGGTTGAGAATATTTGAGGTAAACTTTAAGGTTCATAGTTTAGCTCAGATAATTAAATGTAGTCCTTATTTTGAAAAGTGACTAGTCAATACAGTCTGCTTGTTTATCTTTGGCATTAGGGAGCGTGGATTAGTCTACTCCATGGGATAACTGGGATTGGGGCTGTGGATGACAGCAACATGTATGTGTGTAGGGAGGTGTAGATGTTAGTACACACACATGAGGAGGAGCTAGGATTATCCCCATAGACCTCTATAAGGTAAAATGAATGTTTGTCAGAACTATCTGGTCAGTGCTGGCAGAACTAGCAGTCAGTTAAATTGTAGGTGCTTGTAACAGTTTAGGATAGCTGCACCAGAATGGATTCCTTGGTGGATGGGGAAGCTTCAGAGGAAGTTCTGATAAGGAAATTCATTAAGACCCCTCTATCCCCTGTACAAGCCTAAATGAGTTATTGCTCTTCTTCTATCTACACAATACCTGAGTATCCCATTTCAGTAACTATAACTTTGATGTTTACTTTTTTCAATCATATTGTACACTCCACTCGTCCAAACCTTTTATCTAGAAGGAGTAGATGAAATAGGGATAAGGACATATTTATTGAAAGTAACAAAAATTAAGTTTGAATCTTGTAGGTCCCATTCTTGCCATGCTGCTACAGACAGGCTATATCAATCAGGGTAGCCTGGGGAAGGCCTGGAAATGATCAGGAAAAAATTATAAATCTTCAAAATATATCTATAATTTCTCATTCCTTTAGTTTTGATCACTAGTTGGGAGATGACGAAGAAGGAGTGATCCTCTCCTAGGGACAGCCATATTCAGTATCCAGATTGTCTTATTCTGATACAGCCTTTTTCAACTTCCACTCTGAACATTCTGGCCCAAACAATTTACTGTTGTGGGGGCTATGCATTGTAGCATATTTAGCAATATTAATGACTTCTACCCACTAGATGACAGCAGCACAAGCTCACTTGTGTCCATCAGAAATGTATACAGAACATGTTAAATATCTCTTTAGGGAGCAAATTACCCTCAAAAGTGACCCACTCATTTAAAGATGTGTGGAATTTGATTCATGTGTTTGTTTTAGCTTTGTGGATATTGAGTCTAATTCCTCCAGCCCAAGTCATTTTCTGTCTTTCCCCCCAAGTACAAGGCCCAGGAATATATAAGGTATATGTATTATGCACTCTCATCCTCAAGAGAATGGGCCTTACTTAAAATTATAAAGATCTTTGTTTAGAATCTGGGTTCTGCCTTTTATTATGAATATAACCATGGCATCTCCTTTGACACCCATGATTCTCAGTTTTCTTTGGAAAGTATGTTCAATAACATTGTTATCACTAAATAATGTCCTACCCCTCAATTTATGTTGAAGTCCTAACTCCCACTGTCTCAGAATATGACTGTATTTTGAGATATTCTTTGAAAAGGTAATTTAGGTAAAATGAAGTCATTAGGGGTAGGCTTTCATCTTACATGGCTGGAATCTTTTATAAGAGGAGATCAGGACACAGACACATACAGAAGAAAGGCTATGTAAAGAGAAAGGGAGAAGGCAGTTATCTACAAGCCAAAGAGAGATGTTTTAAAAAATACAAGTCTGTCAAGATGTTTATTTCTTCTAATGGGAAGAAATTTTATGATAATTAAATAATATATGTCCTATAAATATCACAGTTATTATAAAGAGTTCATAAATGAGATATAGCAATAGCTGTTCTTTATTGAGCATGGTGTATATGTCAGGCACTAAATCCTAGGCAATTTATCTACATTATTTCTAATTTCACAATGTACCTACAAGGTAGGTGTGGTGGCTATGAGAATGTACCCCACAGAGAAGGAATATAATTGAATAAGGTCCCCAACTGCTATGCTCTGAAATCATTTTTGTTTTTTCTTACAGTTCATGCTTCCTAGGCCTGCTCCCAGTCAGCAGTTAGAATGTCAGGGAAAGTGAAGCCGGATCATTCCTGAAAGGTAAGCAACTCCTCTGACTAGAGACTTTGGCTTCAGGGATTTCTGAAGATCTTCCTGAACTTTCTTTGGACTTCAGAGTGATCTAAGATGTTTCTATCATAGCTTAGTTCCCTGTCACTTTTTTCACTTGGAATCAGAGTGTATCATGATATGATGGCTTTCCCAGTCTCATCCAGCTTACTCCCTGTTGCTTCTCCCTGGCCTTTTACCTAAAAATATAATTGTATACTAAGTGCTTACATGACAATTGCTATACCAACATGATATGTATTCTGACTCTATTTTCCAGAATAAACAGAGAGCTTTATACTCAGAATTACAAGCTATTACTACATATAATTTTGACTGACTCCATACACTGGGTTTTCTTTCCCAACATTTGTCTAAAAATCTCTACTGAAAGTACTTTAAATATTAAAACTATTTTAAAAACCTCATTTATATTTATTAACAATAAAATAGAAGTATAAAATCAATATATAAGATCTATGGATACTCTAAGCACATAGATAGTAACAGAGTTCATCTTTCTGCTTTACCCATGTTTCCAAAGTTTATGTTAAGCTAACACTGTTTGAATTCTTTACAAAACACAGCACTTTGCTAAACACTGTCATCAAGTATATCAGAGAGTTGCTAAAGTGGTAGCCAGTGAAATTTTCAGTCTTATCTCTGAAATCAAGAGAATAAAATATCTAGCTTCACTATGGGCCAACTTTGTGGTAAATGAATGTGATATATATATATATATATATATATATATATATATATATATATATATATATACTTTAATCATAATAACAGAGGTCCATGTCACAACTTCTTATGTGTCCCCCATGTTAGTATGTAGTTGCCTATTTAAGGAAAATGTTAGGAATAAAGGTCTACTCAATTTACCAAGATTAAATTTCAGCTCCAATACAGAATTGTGACTTAAAATAGAAATTATATCTGATCTTATAAACAGTGAAGTTAAATATCTTATACTTTTGAGTGTGTGTACTGAGTGTTTCAGATACTAGACATGCATTGACTTATGTTCCTTTCTAAGTTTCTTTTGTTATTATTATTTGTTCTTTTTAGATATACATGACAGTAGACGAATCCTTTCTAGGTTTCTGTTGGATTGCCTCAGTGTTTGTTTGCTTTTTCCCTTAATTGCATTAAAAGTTATTCTTTCTATTTTTATGTGGTAGTTAATTACTTCTAAATTGTAACAAACATACTTCATTTTACATGAGTTAATCAGTCTATCTTTCCCTTGGATAATAAAATAAATTATTTTATATCTACCACTTCTCCACTGTACTACATGTGATTGCTATTTTAATATATCTGACATACTTACCTGTTTGTACTGGAACATTTTTAGTCTATAAATTATTGGAATCAGAAACAAACCAAATTTGAGTTACATTATTTCCTGGATACTGCAATGACTAAATTGAGCAATTATATGGGTATTATTTAGAGAAAACTGCAGAAAAGTACTTCTATTGAACAGTTACTAAGGCAACCCTTTGGGGGAAAAAAGGCATATGAATGGGCTCAGGAGCCTGATAAACTACCCAGTAATATTGGAATGTTTCTTTTGCACAAATTTTCAAACATATCCTACAAAATCCAAAGAGTACTTTAATGTATCACATTTGACAGTAGGAAACATACACTATTTTGGTGTGTGTTCAAAGATTGCAAAATATCAAAGAATGATAGTTCATTTCAGACCAAAAATAAAATATTCTGTGAAGAGCTATTCATATTTTTTCTCAGAGTTGAGCACTATATTTTAAATGTAATTAAATTTTATATGATTTCTGTTGATGCTAAGTAACGTTTTAAAAGTATTAACACATAACATTATAGGAAAATCATACTATGTTAGAGTCTAGAAAGCAACAGTTTTTCTTTTTATAAATGCATCTTAATAATTGGATTATGCATGATGGTTTTATATATCTTTACTACTATTGCAAACATAGGGAAAAAGTGTGGAATACAGATTTATAATAGTCAGGTAAGTAGTTTCTACCTGTTGGGCTTGAGATCATTCATGTAGCCTCTGAATCTCAGGTTACTTTTCTCTAAATTGATGTTGATATTATAAATAATAATGTAGATAAACTTTTAAAATACCATGGGACATTGATGAACATTATCTACTTAGTTTATCTGACACTGTAACAATTTCTCTTTTAAATCTAGCAACTAGTGAAGTTTCATTATTTCTCAAATAAAGTATACCAGGATATACATACCTATAACCCCATATTGAAATTAGACTGTAAGCAATGATTTGTGATAACTTTTTTCTTTGTGTTGCTGGGAATCAAACCCAGGGCCTCATACATGCTAGGCAAGTGTTCTACCACTGAAACGACATCCCCAGCCCACAATAACTTCTTTATGTTTTTACAAGGTGTTTAACTCAGATGTAAGATAATTAGAATCATTTCTTTGCTTTTTTCCTGTTTCTCTTTGATATTTATAAAATGATACTTTACATGTGAATATAGTATTCCTGTAAAAATAACTACTAATATGATTAAACTCTACTTTCACTATTGCCTGAAATCTATGCTCCATCATCCCCACATTTTTCTTAGGATCCCATTCTTAATAATTGAAGTACATGAATTTGATGTTCCATAGATTTATACAAATATATCCATTGCAAATTTGTGCTATAGCTGTGTGTATATTTTTTAAAAATGTATACTTTGCTATATAACATTAGTTGATATTTACTCTTTATCTTTCATATTCTCTATCACCTTCCTTGAGAAGTATTCTAAATTGCTCATGAGAAATTCAATGCCCAATTCTTAGGAAAGCAATCTGATTCTGTGGAAGACCAGGAAAAAAATTGCTATTTCAAAAGATATACATTTCTTAATCCCTGTGAATGTTATGTGAAATATCAAAGTCTTTATAGATGTGACTAAATTAAGAATTTTTAAATGGGAAGATTATCCCAGATTTATATGGGTAGACTCTAAATGAAATTAAATGTATCCTCAAAAAAGGAAGACAAGGGGAAATCTGATACACACACAAAGGAGAACACAACATGAAGATAAATCAGAGGAAGATTTGAAATCCTAGCCTTGAATCCTGGAGTGCTTTAGTCACAAGTCAAGGAATGCCTGAAGCCACCAGAAGCTGAAAGAGATAAGAAACAGATTTCCTTCTATAGTTTATGGAGGGTGTAAGGGTACATAGCTCTGTTGATAATCTTGAGTTATACCCAGTTTTATACTCACTTCTGGATTTTTTGTCTGTAGAATTGTGAGAGAAAAATTATTGGTATGATAAATTTGGGGTGATTTTTAATAACATCCACAGGAAACTAATACACTGTAAAAATTAAAATTATAAATTAACAATGAGATATTATTCTGCACTTAAATCATGGGTAAACACTTAAATCCTTGATGAAATATGGTTATGAAGAAAATGGGGTTCTTTTATTCTATTCCATGTCAATTTCTAAGTGTACATAGAAAGAAACACTTAACTCTGGATTAATATATTATCTTTTTGGAATTTTTCTGGCTAATACAGTCAAAAACCATGAAGAGATAAATGTAACTTGATATTAAGTGCAGTGTTGCTTAGAGTAGCAAAGTCTGGAAGTAACCTAAGTATCCATCATCTGGTAACTGTACATTATGGTATAATATAGAATATATATTTATAAAATCACTTTAAAATGAGAGTTTTTTTCTCACAGTTTCAGATGAGGACCCAAAGTTGAAAAACAAAATAAGTGTTGCTCAAGTGTGGCACTAATCCATTTATGAAGCTCATATGAAGAAATTATATGAAAAAAGTTTGTGTGATTTAAGCCTAAACCTGAGACTATAAGTGGCATTAAAATTGAGGTTAGGTAAAGATAATTTCTTTGGAAATGTTTCTAGTAGTACTCTAGTATGTACTCTTACCTCATAATTGTATGTATCTCTTGAAAGGAGAGATTTTCATTCCTAGTTTTATTAATAAGAGTTTTATCTAAGGAAACCTGCTGGAGATTTTGAAATGTGTCCCCTGAAGTTTGTGGAGACACGGTGTTCTAACATTTGACTCACTTGAGACTTCTAAAGATGCTTTGGAATCATCCAGAGGGAAACAGTGTTATATTAGGAACAAAAAGCACTTCCACCTACAGAATGAGCAAGGTTGTGATTGTATTTTCCACAAACTGATATGTTGATAGGAAATAGCTTGAAGCCATCTTAACAGGGACTTGGCCCGAATTTGCTGTGGAAAAGAGAGATGAGACACAGGTGAGATGAGAGTCTGTTAGGTGACCTACAAGACACCAAGGAATATAAGAGCCATTACACACATCATGTGGATGCATTTCTCAAAAATGCTTAAAATCATGCTGGGAGAGAACAAGCTCTTTGAACAATTGCCAAACCCAGAGATTGCTTGCTATACAAGTCTGCACTGTAAACCTGTCTTCCTGGAGTTGTCAAAAACTATCTTTAGTAGGAAAAAAAGAGGTGAGAGAGAGGGGAGTACTATGACTTCTGCAGGTTTCCTACTTGAAACTGAATCAAACTAGTCTGAGAGAACACTTTGGATGTTCATCTCTGGAGGTTCATTGCACTACACAATTTATTATTCAAATGAGATGAGTATATTATCTAAAAGATACAAGATGATTATTACTATTGCTATTTGAAAGTAACTGGAAAAAGTTATACAAGTCAGAACTGAATCCATAAAACATGTTTGAAGGTACCTACCCTAGCAATACTTGCAACCTATCAACTTGAACCTATTCATAAAATGATTAGATTACAGAATAAAGTTCACTAAATATATAGACCCAGTAAAATATCTCAAAAATACACTTTTAAGTAACAAAAATGTAATGTAGATGCAGAAGAATGTGAGTAGTAATATGCCACATCTGACTTTTTCTAAAAAGGCCTTTCTTCTCTGATGGAAGATTCCAGTGAAGAAAACAGTGGTTAAAGAAGGCTTGATGAAGAAAATTACAAAGATGAAAAAAGGGGCAACATATTCTACCCTTGGCTCCTACAGTTTTTCCCCCCACATTGTGTGTTTCCACTTGGAGTTTCCTCCTTCTGCTTTTGGAGTCTAGCCAATAAAATGAGCAATTTGTTCAAGTCCTCTATGAATTGACTATCAGGGGACTACCATTCCCTATAATCTTTTTTCAGGAGTTCTTTCCCAAGCATTGGTTGATATTTTACCATGTGAATCTGCTCATCATTAATTGCCTGAATACTTCAGGGGCACCTTGTTCAGGTTTCCAGGGTTCTTTCTTTATGCCACTCTATTTTCTCCAGTAATCTTTTCTGAGAACAATAGCCATGTTGATCTTCCTAGCTTGTCAGTTTCATCCCAGAGAGTCTCTGGACCATGCCAAGCTTGGATTTCTCCTCCTTCTGCTGTGACCAGGAAACTCTCTCCAACAGGGAAGCTCCTGTAAACCTTAACTGTTTGTTGGGAATCATTGTCCTTTGTTTGCTGATGTTCAGTGAGTGTCTTGCAACTGTTATTGTTTTTGATTGTTTCATGGGAGAGGATGAATACAGTCCTGTTATTCCATTTTAGTTGGAAGTGTAACCCTGAAGTATTTAAAGTAAAACTGTCAGGCAGAAATATACAATACAATTTCAAACAAAGTGCGAAAGGGAATCAAATCGGTCCTATATATATTGCCTCTCCTCCAAGAGGCTTTTGAAATGAGAGAAAACAAATTACTAAGAAGGAAGGGGAGGAGGAAATGCTGGGGACTGAATTAGAGCATCATATTCCTTGCTTTAGTTATTATGTCAAAGATGTATCCTAGGGCTGTGGCTGTAGCTCACTGGTAAACCACTTGCCTAACATGTGTGAGGCACTGGGTTCGATCCTCAGTACCACATAAATAAATAAAATAAAGATATTATGTCCATCTACAACTAAAACAATACATTAAAAAATGTATCCTAATGTTATGTATAACTAAAAAGAACCAATAAAATAAAAAAGACTGAATTCCTTTGCTTTCACCTCCTTACTTTCAAGGATCTGTATACTCATACTTTATAGTATATGCCTCATGTACAATTTTATTTTTATGTAAGTGATCATTTGATTAATGTCAAAATTTTCTTCCTAAACTGAAAGCACTATGAGGATACGTATACATTTAGGATCCTTTTGCTCACTACTCTCTCCCCATTGCCTATGTGTTATATTGATAGAAAACAAGGAACTGTGCCTCCTAGATATTTTGAAGATGTGGAAAATAATGTCAGACTGATGGAGAAATTTGATCGGGGTGAAATAGTGCCTAAAGATAAGCCATCAAACATAATTTGCTAACACCTTCCCTACAAGAATTTCTCAGCATGGTTTCAAATCATTATGAAGGACACAATTTCTGAGACCATATAAAATTATAATTTAAGAAAAAACCATAAAATCACTTTTTAAATATTAACAAATGGAACTTAAATATCACAATGAGTTTTTACTCATCATTTGTTGAATAAATGCACAAAGAAGATCTTTACTTTTAAATATCGTATGTTTGGCCTTTTACTACTTGAACATTGTCCTCATCTGTTTAATATATGAACATATGATGATGATTGCTACCAATGGAAAAGGTTCATGTTAAGTTATTTGATTTTTAGAGAAATGTACTCTTTTTTGGCTTACTATTGTTTAGTAGGTCTAGGCTCTATGAAGATACATGTTAACTTATGGATGGTATACATGGAGATACTGGATTCCTTTCACGTTCAGAAAATAACACCAAAAGTTACTTGTTCTGGTAAGATGTTGAATGCTTTGTCTCAAACTCAGCAAATATATTCACCATGACTTTCTTAAACTGACAACATAACAATTATTTGAATTTTCCTTTGAACCAGTTTTCCTACCTATTGTTTCCCTCATTTGCCTTATTATGAAGTTAAATAAATATCTGATTTATGTTCATTTTATAGCTATAACTTTTGAAAATTATTCTTATTTGACACCTTATCCTATGGATGAAATGCAAATATTGTATGTAGTTGGACTGAAATTTTAACATGTGTTTTATACCTATGGGAACAAGGATGTAAGGGGTAAAAATTTGTTCTGTAGTTTTACTTTTGTCAAAATGGTAGTTAATTGATCAAAACAATATTGTGCATTATAAATTTTTATAATATTCTAAGGTAAAGTCTAATGGAAATTACTCTCCCTAATGAAATAAAACGTGATGGAAATTAGCATTATTGTGTTATATCTGACCGCTAACACATTATTTTTCATTAATTGGTAGCAGAAAATATTAAGCACTTCATCAGGTAAAAAGAGGATAAAAAATTCAAAATATGATTTGATAAAATAGGTTTTAACTTATCAAAAGCATATACCATCAGAAGGCTGAGGGAGGAGGATCGTGAGTTCAGAGCAAGCCTCAGCAAAAATAAAGTGCTTAGCAATTCAGTGAGACCCTGGCTCTAAATAAAATACAAAATAGGGCTGGGAGTGTGGCTCAGTGGTCGAGTGTCGCTGAGTTCAATCCACAGTGCCCCCCCCCAAAAAGCACATACCATATCTGAAAGAAATATCATAAAACTTTTATCCTTGAATTTTATCCAGTGTGTTTTGAAATTTTTCTGTATAAAACCTTCCAGTTCTATATGACAGTATGAGAATCATGAAACAATACTGCTCTTAAAAGATGATTTTCTTTCTGTATAATGACTTGCCTATGGGAATGAGTCTTGAAAAATCTAGAGTCACCCCTGTTTATATGTATGGAAAAACACCATTTTAAGTTTTTACTATTTCTTATTAATTCTTTTTAAAAGACTTTTCTCTCTTAGGACTCTGCTTCAATGGAGATGTGTTCATTACCAATAGTCTGATGCAAGAGAGAAAGTCATTAGATAAAAATCATCATTACTCCCACCATCCTACTCTATATATCACATATGTGAAATCAGAATATCTCATTATGGGGCAAAATATCAAATTTCCAACAGTGGCTCATACCTGAGGTAAGTAGAAAGCAAGAAAACTCAACAAATTTTACACTTTATGGTTCCTTGATTCAAGTTTAAACCACACTGGTGTGGCAGAGCCCTTTAGACCTGGAAATAATACCCCATACTAGGACTAAGAATGGATGCCAATTGCAAACAAAACTCAATACATAACTCTTACATAAAGAGAGAGTAATTCACCTATGAACTCACACCTATCTCAGTCCAATCAATTTCTGAAAAGGGTAAATAAATATAGAAAGAGACTTTTTGGAAATATACATTCTTTAAATTTTTCTGGCTATATTTCCCTACCTCCTCATAATATTTGGCTAACCTCCAAGGATGATTTCCAGAAGGGTATTTTCCCAAGGCATTCCATGTGAGCTTCAGGGTGAAGAAATACAGAAAGAAGTAAAATTTCCTCCAAGCAATATTTCTTAAATTTTAGGATGGTAAGAATCACCTGGGATGTTTGCTACATTTTTTTTTTCAAATCCACTGCCCTCCCCTGGAGATCCTGATTCAGCAGATCCAGAGTGGGCCATACTATAGTTTTAACAGTTTCTCAGGTGATATTTGAAACATTTTAAACAAGATATACCCTTAGAAAATGCCTCAGGGGTGTGTTTTTCAAATCTGGTTTCTCAATGACTAATTTAGGATGCTAGGAAAAAAATGAAAATTCTGGGCCTACTTGCATTAAATCAGAGTTTCTAGGAAGTAGAGTATAGACTTCATTCTGTTTCTCACAGATGAAGGGCCCAGCCTCCCTCTTACTCCTCTTCCCACCCTATGCTTGGGGGTTTAGGATAAGGTTTCATCTACCATTGCTCAACTGGATAGCTAAGCCTATCTCAAATTTCTGTCAGAACCAATAAACAGATCAAGGGAACAAGGAGAAAACTTAAGAATAGATACAAGTTGGATGAAATAATATGTAATAGTGGAGATGATATTTTGATACAATGGATATGAATCATGCTATTTAATTTAATATGCATCAGCTTTTTTAAAGAAAAACTAAATGTGACAATCATATTAGACACCACAATTAATGCCTTACTTTGATGGTGAAATGAAAAAAGTAAAATTCCTCAAATGTTTTAGTGCAACATATGGAGTAATGAAGGACAGTAAACTGTTTTACACAGTAAAATGTGAAACTGTTTCATATGGCAAATATGACCTACTGCCTGGTTTTATAAGGAAAGTTTTATTGGAACCCAGATACACCAATTTATTTTTATATTGTTTATGGTTGCTTTTCTGCTACAATGGGCAAAGTTGAGTAACTGTGACAGAGACCATGTGGTCTGCAAAACTTGGAAATATTTAGTATGTATGTGACCCTTTATAGAGAATGCTTGCTTACCATTGCCTAAGACTTACAGAAATGATTAATTTTTAATGAATTATTGTAGAAATATCTGGGAGGAGTTAAGGACTGTTTCCCAACTCAGAGGCACATGACTGATAGTTTCAATTTATCCCTCAATATTGTGCTTCTTCAGGAAGTGTGCGATTTTCCTGGGGGATCATAGTGAAAGAGTTACAAGTAGATTCAGAGGGAAAAACAACAATATTTGAGATAACTCCAGGTCTCTGAAATGCCCATATATATTTTATGAGATACATGGTTGGGTTTGCAAGTTTATTAACGGTAATGAGTAGATGAATAGATTTCTAGTGTCTAAAGGAGAGGTAATTGGTCAAATACTAAGTTGTAGACTTAATATATAGCCAACATTCAAATAGTAATGCAAATTTTGTACAAAATATGCAGCATATATGAATAATCTATAATCTCTGCTGAAGCACACAATAAAAGACCTTGCATTAACAGAAACTAGTTTTTCATATAGGAACTCAATATTAATTATCAATTTATTCTGTATAAATCTATAAATAATACAATTCAAGACAGATTTGCTTTTATCAATTATAAACAACTGAAGAGTAATAGAAAATTAAGACAAGAATATTTAAGGAAAAATTTTGAAAATAGATATAAACTGGGAATTTCTGTCTATATATTAAATTACTTATAATATTTATAATTTAATGTGATATTGGCTCAAGAGAAGATAAATCAAGAGAATATATCTATATGTGAAAGTCTAGGTTTTTATATCAGGTTGAGGAAAATAATTTCTTTCATTGTTTCAATTCTGATGAAAAATATTCACTGATTTCCAGAGTTGGAGACACTACTATATTAAAACCTAAAAGCCACAACTTTAGGTTTCCTGGGTGATATGTGACTTCATAAGGAAAGATAAACAAGGGCTCTGAAGTCAGGATTTGACTAAAATATGGTCACTTTCAGACTTTTTAATAAATGATGTTTGGAAAAACTTTTCAGTAAATATAGAAAAATAAAACTTGATTCTTTGTTTGTCAAATAGAAAACTGTCCATACCAAGTGATTTAGAATGCTGTGTATGAAAGATACCGTTATAGTTATTAGAGTACTTTATAATTAAGAACAATATATGTCTCACCTAAATTTGGGGTATTTCTTCTTAAATAAGAATCAAAAATATTGATCAAAAGGCCCAAAAAAGGCTGCTCGTGCATCCCTGTAATCCCAGCAGCTCGGAAGGCTGTGGCAGAAGGATCACGACTTCAAAGCCAGCCTCAGGAAAAACAAGGCAGTAAACAATTCAGTGAGACCCTGTCTCTAAATAAAATACAAAATAGGACTGGAGATTTTGCTCAGTGGTCAAGTGCCCCTGAGTTCAATCCCAATAGCCCCCCACATCCCCCCAAAAAAGGACCAGAAAAGAACTGATTACATTAAACTGCAAGTGTGTTTTCTAACCAATAAAGAACACAGAATAAATCTGACAGAAGATGAGGAAAATATATTTGCATGTTTAAAACCAATAAAAATAAACAGGTTTTAAACAGATAGTTCATCAAAGAGGATACTCAAGGGGTAAATTAATACAGGAAGAAACAAACTTGTTAGTAATAAAAATGTAGTTAAAATAATGAGATAATACTTTATATTGGCAAATAAGAAAAAGTAGCACACTGCAAGTATAGTTGTGGATATAGGAAATAGAAGCCCTTGTGTCCTGCTGTTGGGTATATTGACTGTTACAAATGTGGATATAAATATGTCAATATTTAGTCAAATTTAGTTTGAATGCACTCTGTGATTTAGCAGTAGCACTGAGAATATCCCCAGAACAATCCAATTATTCGAAAACAGGGAAATGGATAAAGAATTTGTGATATATCTAATAAATACAATGATATTCTGATACATACTATGTTAGTTTCCTAGGGCTGACCTAAGAAATCGCTACAAACTGGAAGGCTTAATAAACATCAGGTTCTTATCTCAGAGAAATCTGCTCTTTCCTTGTAAACGTATCACTCTGATTCTATCTGATGAGGTTTTCCCTGTGAGAGTCTTTGCATTGCCTTCTTTCTGTACATGTCTGTGTGTATCCAACTTTCCACTAGTCATACTGAATTAAGCCCCACCTAGTGGCTATAACCCTTCATTCTCTTCCTATGTCATCACAGGTCATCTTTCTCTCCCAAGTCTGTCTTTCTTTTCTTATAAGAATACTAATTGTCTATCCAATTCTAGTATGATCTCTTCTTAACATAAATATTTACATCTTGCAATGACCTGATTCCAAATAAAGTCACATTTTGAGGTAGGGGGGTAAGGATTCCCATACATCTTTTTGAGGAGTATAAAATTTGACCCATAATAATACTATAACATGAGTGTTTCTCAAAAATATAATAAGTGAAAGAAGCCTAATAAGAAAGAATGTATACTATATGTCCTATTTTCAGAAAATTCCAGAAAATTCCAATTACTTAAAGTGACTTAGTATTTTCTTAGGGATAGGGAATAGTCTTTGAAAGTTGAGAGATTATAAAGGGTCATGAGGAAACTTTGGGAAATGAATATGTTCATTATCTTAATGGTTTCATATGTATATACGTATGCCAAAGTTTATCAAATTGTATTCACTAAATATGTGCAGTTCATTAAATGTCAATTGTACCTCAATTGTAGAGTTATAAATAAGTGCAATTTTTCATGTTCCTAAAAGTGTATGAAGTATTATGAACTTCAATGTTTTAAGTTTTATGTAAGCTTTAAAAAAAGGCATGAAGATATCATGTTATGTTTCGCCCCAGATAGACTAACATGCTAGCTAATGTAAAGTGTGTATTATATTATCAATTACTCTAAGTACTATATAATGGTTGTTAATAATATTGTGATGGTTTCTATTTAAAAGCCTGGACCTAAGGTACCCCTAACATATGTCCCAAGGAAAGTTTTAAATCAACTCTACTATCGTTAAATTCAGATGAATGCCAGACACTTTAATTGATTTTATGTCTAAAATGATGGAACAGATTTTATTGTGTGAATATTAATAGTGGTCCTAGTCTATAAATTAATTATTTTTGCACTCTTCAATTTGTGTATGTCTATTCCATCATGGTATTGATACAATAGTCTGCAGGTACCAGGCCATGTATGATAAAAACTGTTTAATCCTAGTGGCAGGAAAGGAATCCATTTATATCACCAACCCAGAAAATGTTCAACTTTATTGTACTACCATGGAGTATGTTTGCCAATGAGTTTGCTCTTGATATTTCCCTTTAACTACCCTCAAGAACTCCAGAGAAAAGAGGAAAAAAAAACTTCTCTAAATCTTTATCCTTGAACTCTTTGTCCTTTATTTTCTCCCTAGTCTCTCTCCTTATTATTATTTTGCCCCTAATCTGGTAAAGTACAAGAAAATGAAAGACCAGAAAATTTTTTTTGTATTCTTTCAAAAAAAGATATGGCAAGATGGCCTGAAATATTTTAATTGACAGCTTTATAAAATATCTATCATTGTCCTCTTTTCTATGATCCAGATATACTTTTTATTCTCATTTCAATTTTTGAAGTTTATGTTCATACAGGGCATTTATTACAGATGAAATCTGTAAATGGTAAGTATGAAGAGAGGAACTGTGAATATACTGTGTAATTTTTGAACACATCTAGTAAATACTGTTTACTTAATAACATGTTTTAAAAGTTAAAAAAATGCCTTAATCGTAACTTACATTACAGCCTAATATTTTATGTGAAAATGATCATTTTCTGATCTCTAAAATATCTTGCAATTTATAAAATACTGTAGTTATGTGAAAGAAGTTACATTGATTCAGTCTTATACTTTTCCTAACAACTTTTTATTTGGCAAGACAATGTAGCCTTTATTCCTCCTGCATCAAAACTAAAATAAAATATCAAAACAACTTAAAAATGCAAAAATGAAATTTCAATGGAATTTGTAGTTATATTTGTCAAGTATTATCATATATCTGTCATATTTAATAAGTCTTACATACATAAAATTTAGCTTTCCCTCTTTAAGAACACCTTGATTTTAGAATTTAAGTAATTGATTTTTAAAATTTAACATTAAGCAGTTTGACTGCTGAAACTTTACTGATAGCATGTTATATTTTATTTGAGAAATCTTACAGTTTTCTTTTTTTCTGACGCAACAATTTGTAGTCATTTAGATAATTTTTTCCTGTTTATTCTTCACTATATTTAAATCCAACAATCCAACATGCATGATAATTCTTGTTTTATTAATCTTTCTTCTCATCCAGTTTGATTATTTACTGCCCACCCTTTTTGTTGCCCCTTATTCCTGACAAAACATACACAATATATAATTATGACAGAGACTTCTAATATGGTTTAAATGATGCAAATCAATGTATACATGCTTAAACATCACTTCTGAAAAGCCTTATTTTAGCATCCCACTTCATACTCTAGGTAGACTTATTCATGCCTTCCACTAAATCCAGTTTGTTTTCACTTTGAGATTAGTGTCCTTCATTTTGTTTTAAATATTTTTTTCATTGTTGATAGATCCTTATTTTATTTATTTATATATGGTGCTGAGAATCAAATCCAGTGCCTCACACATGCCAGGCAAGTGCACTACTGTTGAGCCCCAGCCCCAGCCCCGAATGTCCTTCATTTTTAAAAATAAGTTTTATATATGCAAGTCTCTCTTATAGACAGCAAGCTTCTTATAGACCAGATCTAGATTTTACTAATATCTCTA
Organism: Urocitellus parryii; assembly: GCF_045843805.1. Lineage (NCBI taxonomy): Eukaryota > Metazoa > Chordata > Mammalia > Rodentia > Sciuridae > Urocitellus > Urocitellus parryii. The sequence continues at coordinate 110,521,978 of NC_135547.1, forward strand.
TATTTGCTAGTAGGACAACTTTAAATGTGTGCTGAATAACCCCATGGTCTCCTTTTGTTCATATCTATTAATGGAAGTTTTATTGTTTATGAAATGTATAAATATATTATATTAAAATGCATATATTTCCTCTTATTCCATGGAGTTTTACCCAGGAATTGGAGAGATGCATGTGCTATGTTTGACAATACACATATTTTTACAGTATAGATTATTAACAAAATGAGAATCCTACCAGGATGTTTCTTTTATATTTTATTTAAAATATGTGGAAATGGAAAAAGAAAAGGTATATAGAGAAAACATAAGTAAATATGAAAAATGACTTTTTAAGGTTTTTTTTTTTTTTTTGATCCCAGGGATTGAACCAACTGAACAACATCCCCAACCCTTTTTATTTATTTATTTTTTATTTTGTGACAGGGTTTCATTCAGTTACTTAGCACCTCACTAAATTGCTGAGGCTGCTTTGATCTTGCAATCCTCTTACTTCAGCCTCCCAAACTGTTGGGATTACAGGCATGTGCCACCACACATGGCTTAATTCATTTTTTTATTTATTGATTCTCTTTAGTTATACAAGATAGTAGAATCCATTTTGACATAATTATAAAAGCATGGAATATATCTTATGCTAATTGGTGCATTATAGTTATACATGATAGTAGAACTAGTTGTGATAAGGCTGCGGATGTGGCTCAAGTGGTAACACGAACGCCTGGCATACGCAGAGCACTGGGTTCGATCCTCAGCACCACATAAAATAAAATAAAGATGTTGTGTTCCCTCTCTCCCTCTCTCTCCCTCTCTCTAAAAAAAGGAACTACTTGTGATATGTTCATTCATAAACATTACATAGTTTGGTTAATTTCATTCTTCAGTTTCTCCACTTTCCTATCACTCCTCTCTCCACCTTGTTTCTCTTCCTCTAAGTTCTTCCTTCTATTTTATTAAATCACCCCTCCTCTATTTGACCCCTTATATCTCTCTAGCTTTCACATATAAGAGAAAGCATTCAACCCCTGACTTTCAGGGTCTTGTTTAATCTAATCAGCATGATGTTCACCAGTTCCATTCATTCACCAGTGTCATAATCACTATTCTTTATGGCTTAATAATACTCCATTATGTATATATATAAAACATTTTATTTATCCAACCATCCACTGAAGGACACCTAGACTGGTTCCATAACTTGGCTTTTGTGAATTGTGCCACTATAAACATTGATATGCATATATAACCACATTATGTTGATTTTATTTCTTTGGGATAAAAAATGAAGGAATAGGTTAGCTGGGTCATATAGTGGTTCCATTCCCAGTCTTTTGAAGAATCTCTATAGGGTTTTTCCAAGGTGGTTCTATTAACTTTCCCTCAAACCAACAATGTATAAGGGTACATTTTTCCCCATACCCTCAGCAGCATTTATTGTTATTTGTTTTTTAGATAATTGCCATTCTAACTGGAGTGAGATGAAATCCCAGTATACTATTGAATTGCATTTACCTGAATGCTAAGCATGTTGAATATTTTTTCATGTATTTTTGACCATATGCATTTCTTCTTTCGAGAAATATCTGTTATATCATTTATCCATTTATTGACTGAGTTAGGTGGTCTTTGGTATTAAGTTTTTGAGCTCTATATATTTCCTGGATATTAATATCCTGTTGGAAGAGTAGCTAGTAAAGATTTTCTCTCGTTCTGTAGGCTTTTCCTTTACTCTCTTAATTGCTTCCTTTGCTGTGCAGAAGCTTTTCAATTTGATGCCATCCCACTTAATGATTCTTGATTTCATTTCTTGAGTTTTAGGGGTCTTGTTAAGGAAGTCAGTGTCTGCACAAATATGTTGAAGTGTAGACCTTATGTTTTCTTCTAGCAATTGCAAAGTTTTGTGGTCTACTTCCTAGGTCTTTGATTCATTTTGAGTTGACTTTTGTGCAGGGTGTGAGATAGGCATCTAGTTGCATTCTTCTATATATGAATATCCAGTTTTCCTAGCATCATTTATTAAAAGACTATCTTTTCTCTAACACATATTTTTGGTACCTTTGTTGAGTATCAGATAAGTGTATCTGTGAGGGTTTATCTTTACATCATCTGTTTCATTTGTCTTCATGTCTGTTTTGATGCCCATAGCATGATGTTTTTATTTCTATATCCCCATAGTATACTTTGAGATTAGATTTTGTGATACCATTAGCAACCTTCTTGTTGCTCAGTATTACTTTTTAGGTAGTCTACTTTTAATTATTACTAATTTGGTATGTCACTTCAGAAATGGAAATATAGAGCATATAGAACTCATCTATGATGCACAAATATAATGAAAGTAATGCATGTCCATGCATATCTAATGCATGCATATATATGTATACTGCACATGTATATAATTTTATCCATGCAAATCATGGTATTTGCAATTCTCCGATGAGTCAATGTTCCCTATCATTTTTGTCTATTTTTGGTATTTAACATGGCTTGGTTTCTCCTTTAATTGGCTTTGTCTTTAGTGTAATACCTCCCTTTTCTTATTTTTTATTTTAAAAAGTAGTTAAGAATTTCTTATTTAGGTCATGGCAGAGACAGCAGAGTTCTGGGACCAGTAGTTTTCAGAGATTACATAAGAGGCAACTTTCTTTGAGATAGATAATGGGAGTTGTAGCTTTGCAATTTGACAGACAACTTTATAATTCAGAATGCCAGATCTTGGCAGAAATTGAAGCTTTCTTGGTGGCCCATTTATACTTTTGGCTTTGAGAATCCACCATTTTGTGTGTTTTTCCCCTGCCAATTATCCATTAACACATTTAATATTATGTAATTAATCTGTTTTTAAAAATAGCTGGAGTGGGTTCTGTTCTCTAGCAAAGAACTGTAAATCACGTAAAAGTATGGGAGCAGAAAAAGAACCAAAAAGAAATTCTAAAACCAACCAAACAAACAAACAAAAGTGAGAGAGAAAGAAACTTGAAGATCTAATTAAAAGAAATAATAAGCAATACACATGGTGATATTCGTTCATATCCTGGAAACATCAAAAATGGATAATGATATGATATTATGAATAACTCTATGATATTAAACTGGAAAATTTAGATGAAACTGGCAAGTTACAAAAAAGGCAACAAAAGTGGCTGAATAGTTCTATTACTATTAAATTGAATCAATTATTAAAATTATTTCTCTTAAAAACTTCAACTCTATTGATTTCATTGGAGAATTATAACAAACATTTGAAAAGATATAAAACTAATTTACAAAAACTCAAGAAATACCATTTTCCTAACTCATAGAACATGGATGTGTTTACCTCCTTTTTTTAGGAGTATTGCTTCACTATCAACCTATACAATAGCATAACTTTGAAAATATTCTCCTTTACAGCCCAAGGAGAGGTAAACATGGGACATAATATGAAAATAGAATTGAAACTGTTTAGGCCTTTCCTTATTTCTTATTTATTCCAGTGTGACTTTTTTTTTAATTGAATTTGCTATTGAGGGCATTTTTGCCATAGTCCTAAAGACTGCATTAGTATTCTTGTAATATCATAATAATACAAATACATTGAAATATAAAATTTAATTCATTTCCTATTTCTTATTCAAATTTAGCAACAGAAACTACTAGCATTTCAACCTCAGCCTGAGTCAGTTTTGCTTTTGCTACTTTATGTGAGAATTAGAAAAAATGAAATAATGCAATAATTAAGAAATGTATCCGCAGGATTATTATCATAAGATCTAGTGGATTTTGTGTGTGTGTGTGTGTGTGTGTGTGTGTGTATGCTATTTTCAAGTCATTGCAGTTTAAGGAGTAAAATTCAATAATCATCATAAAATTGTTTTTCACAGTTATTGGAGGAAATGGAGCTAATAAGAATCTAACATGAAAAGCACAGGTTGCTATTTGTCAGTATAACCAATGATAAAAATAGTGAGCTCTTCAAGTACCTACTATTATTAATCCCACAGGTTCTGGCAATGTAATCGTTGTAATGATGAACAATCATTGTTAATGAAAATGAGGATTAAGCAGAAACTTCAACAAGGGAACTATTCATACAATAAAAAGACTGCCTTTAATCTAATCAATGAACACCAGAAGTAGGAGTGGTTGAAGAGGATACCGGCTGGCTTGCACCAGCGAGCTGTTTGATGTCTTAGGTCCCAGATGGTTTTCTAACAGTTTAGTTATGGTAGCCCTCCAAGGATGAAAATAAAACTAAACTAAGAAGGATTAGGAAACTATATTTCTATCACAATAACATATGTAGCCAGACCTGCCTCACTGACTTGCATGGGAGCTCAGGCCCAGGTTAGGCCCTAGTTCATCCCGCACCAGCAGACACCTTCCAGAGCTTAGTCCCATCCCAGACCTGCCTTGCAGATGTGTGTGGGAGCCAGAACCCAGGGTAAGCTTGGGTCCACACCCACCACCACCTGGGAGCCCAGGTCTAACCCACTTCCATCCTGAGACACTGCAGCCATCCCTATAGCCTTTCCCATGCAGTAGCCTCTACCTTGGGACAACAGACAGGGCCTAGAAGCAGCTGCATCTTGAGGCAGGCATCCCAAAGCCAGTGTAAGGCACAACCTTTAAGCCCCATCTCTAAAAAGAAGTTGCATCCATTGTGGGGCACCTGCAATGCTATCTCAAGTTACCTGCTGCTATTGCTGCCTCCACCTACAGTTGCAGTAGCATCCATCCTGGGACACCGACAGGGCATGGGAGCCCAACATCAAGGTGAGGTTCAGATAATTTGCACAGACACTACAAGATTATAGGATAGAAACTGTAATACTTCAGATCCACATTGCAAGTAAGGAAATCACACAGACAACATGAAAAAACAAGGGAGGAAAGTGCCCCAAACAAATCAGGATACTACAATAACAGTACCCACAGACAGCGCAGATGATGAAATGTCAGAGAAGGAGTTCAGAATCTTTATACTTAAAATGATCTGTGAATTAAAGAATGACCTAAATGAGCAAATACAGGCAAAAATTGATCACACCAACAAAGAGATAAGGGATAAAATACAAGTAGCAAAAGATTACTTCAAGAAAGATATAGAGATTCTGGAAAAAAATCAGAAATCCTTGAAATGAATAAAACAATAAACCAAATAAAAAACTCAATAGAAAGCATCACCCACAGACTAGATCACTTGGAAGACAAAATGTCAGATAATGAAGACAAAGTATACAATCAGGAAAATTAAGTTTACCACACAGTAAAGATGGTAAGGAACCATGAACAGAACATCCAAGAATTATGGGATAGCATCAAAAGATGAAATATAAGACTTATTTGGACAGAGGAAGGCACAGAGTTTCAAACCAAAGGAATGCACAAACTCTTCAATATGATAATATCAGAAAATTTTCCAAACATGAAAAATGAATTGGAAATTCAAATACAAGAGGCTTACAGAACACCATGTACAAAATTACAACAGATCTACACCAAGGCACATTATAATAAAAATACCTAGCATACAGAATAAGGATAGAATCTTAAAAGCCACAAGACTCAGGACTCAGATTGCATACAGGGAAGACCAATTCCTATCTCAGCAGATTTTTCAACCCAGACCCTCAAAGCCAGGAGATCCTGGAACAGCATATACCAAGGTCTGAAAGAAAATGAATGACAACCAAGAATCTTATATCCAGCAAAATTAAGAATTAGATTTGATAATGAAATAAAAACTTTCCATGATAAACAAAAGTTTTTACAAAAAAATTATTTTTTACAAAACAAAACCAAAAAAAAGAATTTAGATCTAGAAGCCTGCACTATAGAATATCCTAGACAAAATAGTCAATGAAGAGGAATTGAAAAACAACAATGAAAATCAGCAAAGGGAGATATTACACCTAAGGAAAAACTAATCAAAGGAGAAGCGAATTCAAGTTAAATACCAAAAATAAATACAAATGGCAGGAAATACAAATCATGTCTCAATAATAACCCTGAATGTTAATGGCCTAAAAATCACCAATCAAAAGACATAGACTGGCAGATTGGATTTTAAAAAAAGATCCAATAATATGCTCACTTGAAGAGAGTCATATCATAGGAAAAGACATCCACAGACTTAGGGTGAAAGGTTGAGAAAAAACATACCACTCACATAGACTGCAAAAACACACAGAATTTTCCATTCTCGTATCAAAAAAAAAAAATAGACTTCAAGGCAAAGTTAATCAAAAGGGATAAAGAAGGACATTACATACTGCTTGAGGGAAGCATACATCAACAAAACATAACAATTATAAACATATATGCCCCAAATAATGTAATGGAGCATCTATGTTCATTAAACAAAGTCTTCTCAAGTTCAAGAGTCAAATAGACCACAACACAATAATTCTTCAATATGATAATATGATAATTTAACACACCTCTTTCACCACTGGATAGATCATCCAAAGAAAAGCTAAACAAAGAAACTATAGAACTCAATAATATATATTATATAGAATATTTCATCCATCAAGAGCAAATACACTTTCTTCTCAGCAGCATATGGATCCTTCTCTAAAATAGACCATGTATTATGTCACAACTCTTAGGAAATACAAAAAAGTAGAGATACTACCCAGCATTCTATCAGATCATAATGGAATGAAATTAGAAATCAATGGTGAAATAAAAACAAAAATTACTCCAACACCTGAAGGCTAAATAATATGCTATTGAATGAACAATGATTTGAAAAAGACATCAAGGAAGAGATTAAAACTTTACAGAGATGAATGAGATACAACATATCAAAAACTCTGGGACACTATAAAGCCAGTACTAAGAGGAAAGTTCATTGCATGAACTTCATTCCTTAAAAGAAGAAAAAGTCAACAAATAAATGACTTAACATTATATCTGAAAGCCTAGAAAAAGAAGAACAAATAAACACCAAAAGCAAAAGACAGGAAATAATTAAAATCATAGATGAAGTCAATGAAATTGAAACAAAATAAACAATTAAAAAATTGACAGAACAAAAAGTTGGTTCTTTGAAAAAATAAATAAAATTGATAATTTTATTTATTTTCTTTCTCTTTCTCTTCATGCTAATGAAGAGAAAGAGAGGGAAAACTCAAATTATAGACATCCATGATGAAAAAATAAATATCACAACAGACACTACAGAAATACAGAGAATAATTAGAAACTATTTTGAAAACTTGTACTCCCATAAAATAAAAAATATTGAAGGCATCACCAAATTTCTAGAATCATATGATTTGCCCAAATTGAATCAGGATGTTACCCACATTTTTACAGGTCAATTTCAAGTGATGAAATAGAAGACACCATCAGAACCCTACGAACCAAGAAAAGCCCAGGAATGGATGGATACAGCGCTAAGTTTTACAAGACCTTTAAAGAAAAATTAAGACCAATACTCTTCAATTTATTTCAGGAAATAGAAAAAGAAGAGCCCTTCGAAACTCATTCTATGAGGCCAATATCACCCTGATTCCAAAACCAGACAAAGACACCTCAAAGAAAGAAAACTTCAGACCAATATCTCTAATGAACATAAATGCAAAAATTTTCAATAAAATTCTGGCAAATCAAATACAAAAACAAATCAAAAAGATAGTATACCATGATCAAGTGGGATTTATCCCAGGGATGCATGATTGGTTCAACATAGGGTAATCAATAAATGTAGTTCGTCACATCAATAGACTTAAAGAACCATGTGATCATCCCAATAGATGCAGAAAAAGCATTTGACAAAATACAGCACTTTTTCATGTTTAAAACACTAGAAAAACTAGGGATAAGAAGAACTTACCTCAACATTGTAAAAGCTATTTATGCTAAGCCCCAGGCTAATGGAGAAAAATTGAAAGCATTCCCTCTAAAAACTGGAACAAGACAAGGATGCCCTCTTTCACCACTTCTATTTAACTAACGTAGTTCTTGAAACACTGGCCAGAGAAATTAGATGAAAAAATTAAAGGGATACAGATAGGTAAAGAAGAACTCAAATTAGCAGTATTTGCCAATGATATGATTCTGTACCTAGAAGACCCAAAGAATTCCACCAGAAAACTTCTAGAACTAGTAAATAAATTCAGCAAAGTAGCAGGATACAAAATCAAAACCCATAAATCAAAGGGGTTTCTGTATATCAGTGACATATACTCTGAAAGGGAAATGAGGGAACTACTCTATTTATGATAAACTCAAAAAAATGAAATATTTGGGAATCAACTTAGCAAAAGATGTGAAAGACCTCTACACCAAAAACTACAGAACTCTAAAGAAAGAAATTAAAGAATACCTTAGAAGATGGAAAGATCTACCGTATTCTTGTATAGGCAGAATTAAAGTTATCAAAATGACCATGCTACCAAAAGCACTATACAGACCAATACAATGCAATTCCAATCAAAATCTTAATGACATTCCTCATAGAAATAGAAAAAGCTGTCACGAAATTCATCTGGAAAAATAAGAGACCTGGGATAGCTAAAGTAATCCTCGCAAGAAGAGTAAAGCAGGTGGCATCACTATGCCAGACCTTAAACTATACTACAAAGCAATAATAACAAAAGAGCATGCTATTGGCACCAAAATAGACTTGTAGATCAATGGTATAAAATAGAGGACACAGAGACTAACCTACATAATTACAGTTATCTTATATTAGACAATGGAGCCAAGAACATATATTGGAGAAAAGATAGCCTCTTCAACAAATGGTTCTGGGAAAACTGGAAATCCATATGCAACAAAATGAAATTAAACCCCCATCTCTCAACATGCACAAAACTCAACTCAAAGTGGATCAAGGACCTAGGAATAAAATGAGAGACACTGCACCTATTAGAAGAAATAGTAGGCCCAAATCTCCATCATATCGTTATTAGGCCCCAACTTCCTTAATGATTTATTGATTTCAATAAATTGGATGGATTCAAACTAAAAAGCTTCTTCTCAGCAAAAGAAACAATCAGTGAGGTGAAGAGAGCTGACAATTTGGGAACAAATTTTTGCCACAAGCACATCAGAAAGAGAATTAATCTCTAGGACATATAAAGAACTCAAAAATCTTAACATAAAAAAAATAACCCAATCAATAAATGGGCCAAGGAAATGAACAGATACTTCTCAGAAGAAGATATACAATAGATAAAAAAAAAACATGAAATATGTTCAAAATCTCTTAGCAATTAGGGAAATGTAACTCAAAACTACTCTAAGATTTCACCTCACTCTAGTCAGAATGGCAGCTATTAAGAATACAAACAACAATAAGTGTTGGTGAGGATGTGGGGGGAAAGGCACACTCATCCATTGCTTGTGGGATTGCAATTTGGTGCAGCCAATATGGAAAGCAATATGGAGAATCCTTGGAAAACTGGGAATGGAACCACTATTTGACCCAGATATCTCACTCCTTGTCTATACCCAAAGGACTTAAAAACAGCATACTATATACTATAAACCATGGAACCAATGTAGATGCACTTCAGTAGATGAATGGATAGAGAAAATATTATATATGTATACACATACACACACACACACACAAACACACATGGAATATTATTCGCATTAAAAGAGAATAAAATCGTGGCATTTGCAGGTAAATGGATGGAGTTGGAGATTATAATGCTAAGTGAAGTTAGCCAATCCCCAAAACCAAATGCCAAATGTTTTCTCTGATATAAGGAGGCTGATTGATAATGGACATGGAGGTGCAATGTGGGAGGAATAGGAGAACTTTAGATATGACAACATGGAGGGAGGGGAAGAAAGGGGACATATGGATAGGAAAGATAGTGGAATGATATGAGCATCATTACCCTAAGTACATGTGTGATGACATGAATGGTGTGACTCTACTTTGTGTGCAACCAGAGATATGAAAAATTGTGCTCTATATATGTAATATGAATTGTAATGCATTCTGTTGTCATATATAACAAATTAAAATTAAAAATGAAAAAATAACATATAAACACAGACTTTAATACACATTACCAAGTAGTTTGGGAAAATGGTTTGATTTTGGAAACATGCCACAATCAGAAGAATTGAATCTTTTAAAGAAGCCTCCATACTGTTTTATTTTAGTATGTGATGCATAAAATTAGGCAACATGGTATTTCAGTGGATTTTGACAATTTACAGTAAAAAAAGGTAGTTTTTGGATAAATGATATTGAATCAGTCACAAATTCAATCAATTTATGATTTAATCAATCAGCTTTTTTGGTGTATTGGTTATGAATACCTGTTCTTCATGACTAAGATTAAACTGTAATTTATTTTGAAGCAACAGTTTAGGTATATTTTGTTTTAGAACATCACAGAATTTTGTAATTATTTGTTCCAAATTGTTTTATATTTTACTTTTTATTTAACTATATCTCTATATAGCTGAAAACTTCAAAAGTTTTTAAAAGTCTTTTCAAACTGTAATAAACATATCCAGTGACAAAAGACTCAAATTCAGACCTACAACATGCTTAACTTTCAATTAAAATTCCATTTATTTCTAGAGTCCTTGATCAGATGGAATTAGTTGAAATTGCAGAGAGAAAAGTGAATTTCAGATCAAAATCCATAAAGGTTGCTATTAGGAATTTCCTGTAACATAAAAGTTACTTTTTTTTTTTTTAATTTTTTTTTTTATTGGTCGTTCATAACATTACATAGTTCTTAATACATCATATTACATGGTTTGATTCAAGTGGATTATGAACTCCCGCTTTTACCCCGTATACAAATTGCTGTATCACATCAGTTACCCTTCCATTGATTGACATATTGCCTTTCTAGTGTCTGATGTATTCTGCTGTCCGTCCTATTGTCTACTATCCCCCCTCCCCTCCCCTCCCCTCCCCTCCCCTTTTCTCTCTCTACCCCTTCTACTGTAAATCATGTCTTCCATTTGTATTCTCTTGACTTACCCCTCCTTACCTCTTATATGACATTTTGTATAACCCTGAGGATCGCCTTCCATTTCCATGCAATTTCCCTTCTCACTCCCTTTCCCTCCCACCTCTCATCCCTGTTTACTGTAAATATTCTTCTCAAGCTTTTCGTCCCTACCCTGTCCTTGTTTACACCCCTTATATCAAAGGAGTCATTTGGTATTTGTTTTTTAAAGATTGACTAGCTTCACTTAGCATAATCTGCTCTAATGCCATCCATTTCCCTCCAAATTCTATAATTTTGTCATTTTTTAATGCAGAGTAATACTCCATAGTGTATAAATGCCACATTTTTTTATCCATTCATCTATTGAAGGGCATCTAGGCTGGTTCCACAGTCTTGCTATCGTGAATTGAGCTGCTATGAACATCGATGTAGCAGTGTCCCTGTAGCATGCTCTTGTTAGGGCTTTAGGGAATAGACCGAGAAGGGGAATAGCTGGGTCAAATGGTGGTTCCATTCCCAGCTTTCCGAGAAATCTCCATACTGCTTTCCAAATTGGCTGCACCAATTTGCAGTCCCACCAGCAATGAACAAGAGTGCCCTTTTCCCCGCATCCTCTCCAGCACTTATTGTTGTTTGACTTCCTAATGGCTGCCAGTCTTACTGGAGTGAGATGGTATCTTAGGGTAGTTTTGATTTGCATTTCTCTGACTGCTAGCGATGGTGAGCATTTTTTCATGTACTTGTTGATTGATTGTATGTCCTCCTCTGAGAAGTGTCTGTTCAGGTCCTTGGCCCATTTATTGATTGGGTTATTTGTTATCTTATTGTCTAATTTTTTGAGTTCTTTGTATATTCTGGTTATTAGGGCTCTATCTGAAGTGTGTGGAGTAAAGATTTGTTCCCAGGATGTAGGCTCCCTATTTATCTCTCTTATTGTTTCTTTTGCTGAGAAAAAACTTTTTAGTTTGAGTAAGTCCCATTTGTTGATTCTATTTGTTAACTCTAGCGCTATGGGTGTCCTATTGAGGAATTTGGAGCCCGATCCCACAGCGTGTAGATCATAACCAACTTTTTCTTCTATCAGATGCCGTGTCTCTGATTTAATATCAAGCTCCTTGATCCATTTTGAGTTAACTTTTGTGCACGGCGAGAGATAGGGATTCTGATTCATTTTGGTGCAAATGGATTTCCAGTTTTCCCAGCACCATTTGTTGAAGATGCTATCCTTCCTCCATTGCATGCTTTTAGCCCCTTTATCAAAAATAAGATAGTTGTAGTTTTGTGGATTGGTTACTGTGTCCTCTATTCTGTACCATTGGTCCACCCGCCTGTTTTGGTACCAGTACCATGCTGTTTTTGTTACTATTGCTCTGTAGTATAGTTTGAAGTCTGGTATCGCTATACTGCCTGATTCACACTTCCTGCTTAGTATTGTTTTTGCTATTCTGGGTCTTTTATTATTCCATATGAATTTCATGATTCTTTTATCTATTTCTACAAGATATGCTGTTGGGATTTTGATTGGCATTGCATTGAACTTATAGAGAACTTTTGGTAATATCGCCATTTTGATGATGTTAGTTCTGCCTATCCATGAGCAGGGTATGTTTTTCCATCTTCTAAGGTCTTCTTCTATGTCTTTCTTTAGGGTTCTGTAATTTTCATTGTATAAATCTTTCACCTCTTTTGTTAGGTTGATTCCCAAGTATTTTATTTTTTTGGGGGATATTGTGAATGGAGTAGTTGTCCTCATTTCCGTTTCAGAGGATTTGTCGCTGATATACAGGAATGCCTTTGATTTATGCGTGTTGATCTTATATCCTGCCACTTTGCTGAATTCATTTATTAGCTCTAATAGCTTCTTTGTAGACCCTTTTGGGTCTGCTAGGTATAGAATCATATCATCTGCAAATAGTGATAATTTAAGTTCTTCTTTTCCTATTTTTATGCCTTTAATTTCTTTTGACTGTCTAATTGCTCTGGCCAGTGTTTCGAGGACTATGTTGAACAGAAGTGGTGAGAGAGGGCATCCCTGTCTTGTACCAGATCTTAGAGGGAATGCCTTCAATTTTTCTCCATTCAGAATGATGCTGGCCTGTGGCTTATCATAGATTGCTTTTACAATGTTGAGGTATGATCCTGTTATCCCTAATTTTTCTAGCGTTTTGAACATAAAGGGATGCTGTACTTTGTCGAATGCTTTTTCTGCATCTATTGAGATGATCATATGGTTCTTATTTTTAAGTCTATTGATGTGGTGAATAACGTTTATTGATTTCCGTATATTAAACCAGCCTTGCATCCCAGGGATGAATCCTACTTGATCATGATGTATAATTTTTTTGATATGTATTTGAATCCGATTCGCCAGAATTTTATTGAGGATTTTTGCGTCAAGGTTCATTAGAGATATTGGTCTGTAGTTTTCCTTCTTTGATGTGTCTTTGTCTGGTTTCGGAATCAGGGTGATGTTGGCGTCGTAGAATGAATTTGGAAGTTCTCCCTCTTTTTCTATTTCCTGAAATAGCTTGAAAAGTATTGGTGTTAGTTCCTCTTTAAAGGTTTTGTAAAACTCTGCTGTATACCCATCCGGTCCTGGGCTTTTCTTAGTTGGTAGTCTTTTGATGGTTTCTTCTATTTCCTCTATTGTTATTGGTCTGTTTAGGTTGTCTATATCCTCCTGGCTCAATCTGGGCAGATCATAGGACTCAAGGAATTTATCAATGCCTTCACTATCTTCTATTTTATTGGAGTATAAGGATTCAAAGTAATTTCTGATTATCTTCTGTATTTCTGAAGTGTCTGTTGTGATATTGCCTTTTTCATCCCGTATGCTAGTAATTTGGGTTCTCTCTCTTCTTCTCTTCGTTAGCATGGCTAAGGGTCTGTCAATTTTATTTATTTTTTCAAAGAACCAGCTTTTAGTTTTGTCAATTTTTTCAATTGTTTCTTTTGTTTCAATTTCATTAATTTCAGCTCTGATTTTAATTATTTCTTGCCTTCTACTTCTTTTGCTGTTGTTTTGCTCTTCTTTTTCTAGGATTTTGAGATGAAGTATGAGATCATTTATTTGTTGGTTTTTTCTTTTTTTGAGGAATGAACTCCAAGCAATGAATTTTCCTCTTAGAACTGCTTTCAATGTGTCCCATAGATTCCGATATGTTGTGTCTGTGTTTTCATTTAACTCTAGGAATTTTTTAATTTCCTCCTTGATGTCTTCTAAAACCCATTGATCACTCAGCAACCTATTGTTCATTCTCCAGGTGATGCTTGCTTTTTCCTTTCTTCTTTTATCATTGATTTTCAGTTTCATTCCATTATGATCAGATAAGATGCATGGTATTATCTCTACCCCTTTGTATTGTCTAAGAGTTGCCCTGTGACATAGTATATGGTCTATTTTTGAGAAGGTTCCATGTGCTGCTGAGAAAAAAGTGTAGCTACTTGATGTTGGGTGGTATAGTCTATATATGTCAATTAAGTCTAGGTTGTTAATTGTGTTATTGAGTTCTATAGTTTCCTTGTTTAACTTTTGTTTGGAAGATCTGTCCAGTGGTGAGAGAGGTGTGTTGAAGTCTCCCATGATTATTGTATGTTGGTCTATTAGACTCTTGAACTTGAGAAGAGTTTGCTTGATGAATACAGCTGCACCATTATTTGGGGCATATATATTTATGATTGTTATGTCTTGTTGGTGTATGGTTCCCTTGAGCAGTATGAAGTGTCCTTCTATATCCCTTTTGATTAGCTTTGGCTTGAAATCTATTTTATTAGATATGAGTATGGACACTCCTGCTTGTTTCCGCGGTCCATATGAGTGATATGATTTTTCCCAACCTTTCACCTTCAGTCTATGTATATCTTTTCCTATCAAATGCGTCTCCTGTAGACAGCATATTGTTGGGTCTTGTTTTTTGATCCATTCTACTAGCCTGTGTCTCTTAATTGGTGAGTTTAAGCCATTAACATTTAGGGTTATTATTGAGATATGGTTTGTTCTTCCAGCCATATTTGTTTATTGATGTTACTAAACCTGATTTGTTATCCTCTTTGACTACTTTCCCCCCTTTACTGTCCTACCTCCCATTGTTGGTTTTCAATGTTGTTTTCCATTTCCTCTTCCTGTAATGTTTTGCCAAGGATTTTTTGAAGAGATGGTTTTCTAGCTGCGAATTCTTTTAACTTTTGTTTATTGTGGAAGGTTTTAATTTCATCTTCTAACCTGAAGCTTAATTTCGCCGGATACACGATTCTTGGTTGGAGCCCATTGTCTTTCAGTGTTTGAAATATGTTATTCCAGGATCTTCTAGCTTTCAGAGTCTGTGTTGAGAGATCAGCTGTTATCCTGATTGGTTTACCCCTAAATGTAATCTGCTTTCTTTCTCTTGCAGCTTTTAAAATTCTCTCCTTATTCTGTATGTTGGACATCTTCATTATAATGTGTCTAGGTGTGGATCTCTTATGATTTTGCACATTCGGCGTCCTGTAGGCTTCTAGGATTTGGGATTCTGTCTCAATCTTCAATTCTGGGAAGTTTTCTCGTATTATTTCACTGAATAGACTGTTTATTCCTTTGGAATGGAGCTCTGTGCCTTCCTGTATCCCAAAGACTCTTAAATTTGGTCTTTTGATATTGTCCCATAATTCTTGGATGTTTTGCTCATGGTTTCTTAGCAGACTTGCTGAGCTGTCTATGTTCTTTTCCAGTTGAAATACTTTGTCTTCATTGTCTGATGTTCTCTCTTCTAAGTGATCTACTCTGCTGGTAGTATTCTCAATTGAGTTTTTAAGTTGGTTTATTGTTTCCTGCATTTCTAGAATTTCAATTTGTTTGTTTTTTATTACCTCTATCTCCCTGTGACATTGATCTTTTACTTCCTGGATTTGTTTGTCAATGTGATCTTTCATTGTCTGATTTTGCTGTCTCATGTCTTCCTTGAGACTCCAGATCATCTGAAGCATATATATCCTGAACTCTTTATCTGATATTCCATCTGTTGCAGCTATTACCTCTTCTAAAGTTGAGTTGACCTGCATTGCTTGTGGTCCTTTCTTTCCTTGTCTTTTCATACTGCTCGCGTTTCTTTCTGCTTGGTGCAACTGTTGTGTTTTGAAATTTACCCCCTATTTATTTATGTTGCTCTTGTATACTTGAAAAGTCTCCCTTGCAGGTGCGGGCGGCGGCTGTGCCCCTACTCCAATTGGGGTGACGTGTCTACCACGCTGGCGGCTCTCTGGGCCTGTTCCGGGAGTGGAAGGCGGCTCTGCTCTGTCCCTATTCCAATTGGGGTGTCGTGACTACAATGCTGGCAGGTCGCTGGGCCTGTTCCGGGCGTGGGCGGTGGGCTTGGCTGGCGGGATTCCACCTAATGGCAGTCCCTAACCTCCCTGCTTGCTAATTAATGGCTTCTCTGAGGCGCCACGCCTTCTGTAGCTGCGGGGCAGGCCGCGCGAATCAGTTGGCCTGGATCTCCGGGGTCCTGCTGCTGGCTGTTTTGATGTTGCAAGCTGTTGGAGAGTGGTGGTGTATTCTTCAGCTTTCCCGGATGGTGGCCGCTGACTGCCTGGATGGAGTGTCCGCTGTTTTGATGTTGCACTCTGAAGGAGAGTGGCGGTGTATCCTTCAGCTTTCCCGGATGGTGGCCGCTGACTGCCTCGGTGGAGTGTCCGCTGTGGGGGATGGGACTGTACCGCTTCCTTCCCCTTCTGAGATCCCGTGCTCGGCCCAAGGGTCCGTGTGGGCTTGGCTGGTGGGATTCCACCTAATGGCCTTCCCTAACCTCCCTGCTTGCCAATTAATGGCTTCACTGAGGCGCCACGCCTTCTGTAGCCGCAGGGCAGGCCACGCGAATCAGTTGGCCTGGATCTCCGGGGCCCTGCTGCAGGCTGCTGGGATCCCTGGCACTCTATCACTTTGATTTTTTCTGCTTGCCCCTCCCCCAGCGCTGGCTAGCCAGGTTTCCTTTTGGCTGCTACTGGGAGGAGGGGTTGGAGGTCAGGTGTCTCTGGTTTCCCCTTAGTCTGTATGGAGGCTCAGCTTGATACTCCCTCTCCCGGCAAGCCTAGGAGAGATTTTATGCGAATTCCCGCTGTTTGGGGGGTGAGCTGAATGACACCGACCTGTTTTGATGTTGCACTCTGAAGGAGAGTGGCGATGTATCCTTCAGCTTTCCCGGATGGTGGCCGCTGACTGCCTCGGCGGAGTGTCCGCTGTGGGGGATGGGACTGTACCGCTTCCTTCCCCTTCTGAGAACCCGTGCTCGGCCCAAGGGTCCGTGTGGGCTTGGCTGGTGGGATTCCACCTAATGGCCTTCCCTAACCTCCCTGCTTGCCAATTAATGGCTTCACTGAGGCGCCACGCCTTCTGTAGCCACAGGGCAGGCCACGCGAATCAGTTGGCCTGGATCTCCGGGGCCCTGCTGCAGGCTGCTGGGATCCCTGGCACTCTATCACTTTGATTTTTTCTGCTTGCCCCTCCCCCAGCGCTGGCTAGCCAGGTTTCCTTTTGGCTGCTCCTGGGAGGAGGGGTTGGAGGTCAGGTGACTCTGGTTTCCCCCTAGTCTGTATGGAGGCTCAGCTTGATACTCCCTCTCCCGGCAAGCCTAGGAGAGATTTTATGCGAATTCCCGCTGTCTGGGGGGTGAGCTGAATGACACCGACCTGTTTTGATGTTGCACTCTGAAGGAGAGTGGCGGTGTATCCTTCAGCTTTCCCGGATGGTGGCCGCTGACTGCCTCGGCGGAGTGTCCGCTGTGGGGGATGGGACTGTACCGCTTCCTTCCCCTTCTGAGAACCCGTGCTCGGCCCAAGGGTCCGTGTGGGCTTGGCTCCATAGTAGTTACTTTATAAATATCTATCATGTGAACAAATTGTACAATCAAGGTAAAACACTGTAATTAAGTCATTAATTATGCCAGGTGCAATTGATAAAATCATATGTACTTGATATAATAATTAAAATAATTTATAGCTGTTAAGTATCATCGATAAATATGTATAACTTAGTTAATAATTAAAATTAAAATTTTATAACCAGTTAAAAATGTGTCCTATTTTCATATTAAAGTTTTCTTCTTTGAAATTTTACTAATTCTTTTATACTTTTTTATACTTAGTATTGGCTATCAAAGGGTTTTAAAATGTAAATTCTGACTGCTTGACATGCAAGATGATATAATGACACACACCATAAACTCAGATTGAAAGGTTCATAAGGATTTTGGTGAATAAAATATATCACTTAAAATATAATTTGCAGAAGGTACGATGTAGTAAAGGTGAAATTCTGTTTGACTAAACACTAATTCTATACTGAATAGGGAGTTGGCAATAGGACAGCTTCTAGTAATTCAAGTGAGACTTCAACCCAAGTAGATGTTCACTTATGGATCTCAACTCTGGGATATATCCCAGAGCACCATTCATAAACTAAAGTTTTAATTCCAGTTAAAAATAACTTATGATGTCATTGGGCCTGATCTTACAACCTGCTTAGAAATCAAACCCTGAAATCTTTTTATGAACCCAAATAAAAATGTCTTATCCCATACTACTGTATGAGAATTTAAGTTCCATTTTTCAAGAAGCTTATATATTTCCGGTCTCAAGTAAAAGACCTTGATTAGTATCATTCTTTGACCTATGATGAGTCTTTTGTATAAAATATTATTTCATACAACCTCTTCTATTTTGTCAATACTAATCACTTATGAAAGGAAATTTCTGGAAACTAGCCTTCTAATTTTCATTTTGAGAAATGAAATTATGGTTATAGGAGGTGAGATGTTGATTTTACTGTTTTAATGAAAAAATTGAAATCCATTATGTGCTGGGCATTCTTATTAGGGGCAGAGATCACAATGAGGTGTATTATAAGTTCAAATATTTATTAGATAAAAGGTTAAGTGGCAGAAGAGAAACAATTTAAAAAATCAACATTTGTTGAATTTGTATCAGAGAAGTACTGAAGTTCCAGAAGCACCTAAAAAGGATTTTCAACGTGATCTGGAGGGAATAGGAATAGCTTTTCAGAATAAAGTAATATAAACATTAAACTTGAAATTCTAAGATGGTGGAGTAGAGGAGAACCCATTACTGGCAGCTCTGTGCATGATTCCAAGGGAGCCGTCGGATGTTTTTCCCCAGGGGGGCTCCCATTTACGAATTAAAGATTTTTGGAGCATGTGACAGGATCCTAAACAGTGAATTGTTGCAAGCACAGCGCAGATGGTGGGGAAAGCAGAGCTGCTCTTTGCCATGGAGGAGGGCCAGCAGCGCAGTGCTGGAACCCGCAGCAGACAGGCGGAGTTTGAGCGGATGGCTTTCTGGCAGCAGGGAGACGCAGGCTTATTGCCTCTTCAGGGCTGAAGCACTCCAGACTGCAACCCGTGTCAGCACAGGACACGGGACCGAAGACCAAGTTCTGGACATAGCATAGGAACAGCCCAGCTCCCTCCACCTCCCTGGACACCCCAGCATGGAAAACGGGCGATCACCATCTTGGAAAATCTACCTCATTAACTTTTGGAGGGTGTGTCTGATAGCGCAATGGGCATCTGAATAGATGTGTGGTTCCCAGCACCCCCCCCCAAACCGTTCTCGCCAGCTTTTGGTCATCCTTGCTATCAGAGAAGGGTGCAACTGAGAAGGTGTCTGGTCACCAACTCCTCCTCCCCCAGATGTGATAACTCAAAACCTTTCTCGACATCTTTTGGTGGGTGTGGCTATCAGAGGAAATACAACAGAACAACTCCCCCTAACCCCAGCTGTGATGACTCAGTGACTACCCAACACAGAGATAGCACTCAATTGATCAGGAGTGCTGGGCAGCCAGGGCACCACCCACCCAGAGTGAATTGATGGCTGTGGACAAGAGATCCCTCAATTGGGACCTTGTGGGCAGGAGAGGGGAGGAGGATAGAGACCGGGAGCCACCCAAAGAGACTAGGAACTGCGAGGCACTGGGCAGGTGAGGGAGAGCCTCCTCAGGGATTGCTTCCACCATCCTGAGGGCAGAGACTCAACCTGGAATGCACAATGCCACCTACTAGAAGAAAAGATACAGAATTCTAAGAGTGCTTTTTTTCTTCCTTTCCTTTTATTTTTATCTTTTTTCCTTTCTTTTTCTTTTCAATCCTTTCTCTCTATTTTCCCCTTTTTTCTTCTTCTTTACTTTTTTATTTTTCTTCCTCCTTCTCTTCCTCTCTCAACCTCCCAAGTGTTACTATTTCTACTACATGTAATTTACTAAATGCAAATAGGTGTTTGTTTCTATGCTTCTTATTGTCCTCATATGTACTTGTCTACCCTAAAATACCTCCTGTCTATTCTCCTGCTAATAGCCCCCTTTATTAGAGTTCTTCTCCAAAGTTGCTAAGATATATTAACCCCATACCCTCACATCTTTCCCCCTTAACATATATGTCCTACGCCTGACCCTCAGTTCTCTTTATTTTATTTTATTTTTTTTAATATTTATTTTTTAGTTCTCGGCGGACACAACATCTTTGTTTGTATGTGGTGCTGAGGATCGAACCCGGGCTGCACGCATGCCAGGGGAGCGCGCTACCGCTTGAGCCACGTCCCCAGCGTTCCTCAGTTCTCTTTATGCCACCATAAACTGTATGCCTTTTAAGGAACTAATGACTGTATTTTAAATAATAATTAAATCCAACATCTCTAGACAGAGAGACTAACTATAAATATATTAATAACAAACACTTGCTCATAGATGATGTAGTGCTGATACTGGGATATTATATTTCCACATAAAGGAGAGATCTCGGAACTATACAAGAGCACTACAAATCTATAGGGGAAAAACAATAACACAACAGTCTCATAGAGCTGGAAAGATACGTGAGCAACATGAAAAGACAAGGAAAGTAAGGACCACAAACAATGCAAGACAATACAACATTAGAAGAGATAACATCTACAGCAGAAAAAATGTCAGATAAAGATTTCAGGATATACATGGTCCGATGTTCTGGAGTCTCAGGGAAGACATTAGACAACAAATGCAGACAATGATAGATCACTTTGACAATGAATTACATAAATAAATCTGAGAAGCAAAAGATCAACTCTACAGGGAGAGAGAGGTTATACAAAAACATATACACAAACAAACAAACAAAAAAGAACAGAAATCCTGGAAATGAAGGAAATAATAAACCAAATTAAAAACTCAAATGAGAGTATCGCCAGCAGAGTAGAACACTTAGAAGACAGAACATCAGACAATGAAGACAAAGTATACCATCTTGAAAAGAATGTAGACAGCACAGAACGACTGATAACCAACCATGAGCAGAACATCCAAGAAATATGGGATAGCATAAAGAAACCAAGTTTAAGATTAATGGGATAGAAGAAGGTATAGAGTACCAAACCAAAAGAATGAACAATCTGTTCAATGAAATAATATTAGAAAACTTTCCAGACATGAAGAATGAAACGGAAATCCAAATCCTAGAAGCCTACAGGAAGCCGAATGTGCAAAATCACAAGAGATCCACACCAAGACACATTATAATGAAAATTCCCAATATAAATAACAAGGAGAGAATTTTAAAAGCCACAAGAGAAAGGAAGCAGATTACATTTCTGGGTAAAACAATTAGGTTAACGGCTGATCTTTCAACACAGACTCTGAAAGCTAGAAGATCCTGGAACAACATATTTCAAATGTTGAAAGATAATGGGTTTCACTCAAGAATCTTGTATCCAGCAAAATTATGCTTCAGGTTTGAAGATGAAATAAAAACCTTCCATGGTAAACAAAAGTTAAAAGCATTTGCAGCTAGAAATCCAGTGCTTCAAAACATCCTTGGCAAAACATTACATGAAGAGGAAATGAAAAATAACAATGAAAACCAACAGAGGGAGGTAGTACAGTAAAGGAAAAAGTAATCAAAGAGGAAAATCAAAACAAGTTAAATAACAAAAATAAACAAATATAAACCATATCTCAATAGTAACCCTAAATGTTAATGGCTTAAACTCACCAATCAAAAGACATAGGCTACTAGATAGATTTAAAAAAAAATACCCAACAATATGCTGCCTACAGGAGACTCATTTGATAGGAAAAAACATACACAGACTGAAGGTGAAAGGTTGGGAAAAATCATACCACTCACATGGACCTCGGAAGCAAGCAGGGATGTCCATACTCATATCAAATAAAATAGACTTCAAGCTGAAGTTAATCAAAAGGGATAAAGAAGGACGCTACATACTGCTAAAAGGAACCATACACCAACAAGACATAACAATCATTAATATATATGTCCCAAACAATGGTGCAGCTATGTTCATCAAACACACTCTTCTAAAGTTCAAGAGTCAAATAGACCACAACACAATAATCATGGGAGATTTTAACACACCTCTCTCACTACTGGACAGATATTCCAAACAAAAGTTGAATAAAGAAACTATAGAATTCAAGAACACAGCTAATAACTTAGACTTAATTGACAAATATAGAATATATCAACGATCATCAAGCGGATACACCTTCTTCTCAGCAGCACATGGATCCTTCTCAAAAATAGACCATATACTATGCCACAGGGCAACTCTTAGCAAATACAAAGGAGTAGAGATATTACCATGCATTTTATCCAATCATAATGGAATGAAATTGGAAATCAATGCTAAAATAAGGAAGAAAAATTCCTACACTGCATGGAGAATGAACAATGTGCTACTTAATGAACAATGGGTTACAGAAGACATCAAGGAGGAAATTTAAAAATTCTTAGAGGTAAATGAGAACACAGACACAACATATCGAAATCTCTGGGACACTATGAAAGCAGTACTAAGAGGAAAATTCATTTCATGGAGTTCATTCCTTAAAAAGAAGAAAAAGCCAACAAATAAATGACCTTACACTACATCTAAAAGCCCTAGAAAACAAATAACAAACCAGCAGCAAAAGCAGTGGAAGGCATGAAATAATGAAAATCAGAGCTGAAATCAATGAAATCAAAACCAAAGAAACAATTGAGAAAATTGACAAAACTAAAAGTTGGTTCTTTGAAAAAATAAATAAGATTGACAGATCCTTAGCCATGCTAACGAAGAGAAGAAGAGAAAGAACCCAAATTAATAGCATACGGGATGAAAAATGCAATATCACAACAGACACTACATAAATACAGAAGATAATTAGAAATTATTTTGAAACCTTATACTCTAATAAAATAGAAGATAGTGAAGGCATTCATAAATTCTTAAGTCATATGATCTGCCCAGATTGAGTCAGGAAGATATATACAACTTAAACAGATCAATATCAAGTGAGGAAATAGAAGAAGCCATCAAAAGATTATCAACCTAGAAAAGCCCAGGACTGGACGGATATACAGCCAAGTTTTACAAGACCTTTAAAGAAGTACTAATACCAATACTCTTCAATCTATTTCAGGAAATAGAATAAGAGGGAGTACTTCCAAATTCATTCTCCAAGGCCAATATCACCCTGATTCCAAAACCAGACAAAGATACCTCAAAGAAAGAAATCTTCAGACCAATATCTCTAATGAATATAGATGCAAAAATCCTCAATAAAATTCTGTCAAATTGGATACAAAAACATATCAAAAAGATTATGCACTATGATAAAGTGGGATTCATCCTTGGGATGCAAGGTTGATTCAACATACGGAAATCAATAAATGTAATTCATCACATCAATAGACTTAAAGAACATTAATGATCATCTCAATAGATGCAGAAAAAGCATTTGACAAAATACAGCACCACTTTATGTTCAAAACAATAGAAAAATTAGGGATAACAGGAACTTACCTCAACATTGTAAAAGCTATCTACACTAAGCTTCAGGCCAACATCATTCTAAATGGAGAAAAATTGAAGGCATTCCCTCTAAAATCTGGAACAAGACAGGGATGCCCTCTCTCAAAATTTCTATTCAACATAGTTTTTGAAACACTGGCCAAAGCAATTAGATAGAGGAAAGAAATTAAAGGAATAACTATAGGAAATGAAGAACTTAAACTAGCACTATTTGCTGATGATATGATTCTATACCTAGAAGACCCAAAAAAACTCCACCAGGAAACTTCTAGAACTAGTAAATTAATTCAGCAGAGTGGCAGAATATAAAATCAACACCCATAAATCAAAAGGGGGGATGACTCAAAATAAGGTAGGGAGGAAGAGCATGAGAAGAAGATTCCCTCTAAATAGGGAAGAGAGGTGTGAAGAAATGGGAGGGAGAAGAGGAATTGCATGGAAGATGGAAGGAGACCCTCATCGATATACAAAATGCATGTATGATGACGTGAGGGGAAAAAAAGAGAGAGAGAAATGTGTCACATTAGATTGGGTAGAGAGAGGTGATGGGAGGGGAGGGGAGGGGAGGGGGTATAGGAAGGGTAGCAGAATAAAATAAACTCTAGTATTGCTATATATATATATATATATATATGGCCGTATAACCAATGTGATCCTGCAACCTGTACACTTGGAAAAATGAGAAATTATACCCCATTTGATTCAAATGTATGATATGTCAAGATCATTGTATTGTCATGAGCAACTAATAAAAAAGAATATAATATAATAATATTATTAATATATTAATTAATATGTTAATATAATATATTATTATATAAATATTAATTAACATATAATAGTGTAGTAACAATAAAGTCTTTTTCTAGTTAATAATACATGCAGAATTTCTATAGAAACTATTGAATTAGGTTGTATTAGCACTTTTTGTGACTTAAAATATATTTTAAAACAAAGAGTATAGATATCAGTTGAAACCTGTTCAGAAAATTATTATTGTAATAAATGGATATTCTTCTAAACTCTTGTTTACTTGCTTCCTTGGTATAGATAGAGATGATTCACTTGACTTCAGTTCGACTTTTCACACAATCTTCTTTCAACATGAGGTAATGATGATTGTTTTCTTGTAAGGTAGAGCCAAATGTGGGTCCATTATCTCAGCATGTGAAAATTGATGTGATATAATTTTTTCTATGATTGTGATGATATTTTTCATTGCATTCTATAACTTCAAGTTGTCTTTCTTGTGACAAATAGGATCAAACAAAGATCATTGTGTTTTAATAACTTGATTTGAGCATAATACATTTTAATAATCATATAAGTGATTTGAAAATGTTATTTATAATTCCAAAGGAAATTTTGATCAATAATCAAGCAATATTTCTTTTTTTCTTTCAGATATCATTATAAGTAAAAAATGTTGCCTTATTTTCTAATTAATTTTGTGGCAATCAGTTATTACCAGCTCTTGTTTCCAGCACTTCTTATCAATTGCACTATTTCAATAATCCAAACAAAGACCCATGACATATACCACCCTATGCCTCCCCTCTTTCTCCTTTTAAGGCAGTTCTTTGTAGGTTTGCTCATGGTTTAAGCAGTATTAAAATGAACAAGTGAGCTCTTCTCTCCTTAAAGGTGGCCTGCATATGTTTTGCCACCAAAATATTTGACAATGATGACATACAACTTTATCAATTTTTTCTTCTTCATATTGAACCTACATGAAACACAAAGAAACATCCATACAGTGATGAATTTCATTGACCTAATTTTTATAAATTATCTTGATCACTGGAAAAATTTAAGCCTACTTTCTAATAGGTCAGCAACATTTTATGTTCACAGGAAATTTATATCCACAGAGCCAGTGGAAAATAAAGGCCCCATTCCATTTCCCTATTCTCAGGCTGTTTCAAATAATATAATACATTCTTTAAGATTTTCTTTAATAATTAGGACAGAAAAATTATTCAATGTGATGGCAATGAGAATTCATTCATTCATTTATTTATTTAATGCATAATTTCATTTACAAAACTCAGTTTTTTAAAGTTTGGAAATAAAAGCTCTTTCCTCTATGAGCTCTTGGTATAGTATCATTGTGACGTGATTTTTTTTTTCTTGATACCAGGGATTGAACTCAGGGTTACTGAACCACTAAGTCACATCTCCAGTCCTTTTATGTATTTTATTTACTCACTGAGTTGCTTAGGGCCTCTCTAAATTGCTGAGGCTCTCACAATCCTCCTGCTTCAGCCTCCCGAGCTGCTGGGATTACAGGTATGCACCACTGTGCCTGCCTCCACCCAGTTCTTAACAAAATCTTTATTTTACTCACAGCAAGACTTGTTTTTACATAGTGATCTAAAAAGTTTAGTCTTATCTGTTTTCTGTGATCAATATTTAGATCATTGATTTGAGTTTATTATTCAGTCATTAAATAACTAAAAGTTATCAAGGTCCTGTTATATTCTCTGTACTGTGTGGATACGGAAAACAAAAACTTGTCACTAAACTTCAGAAAATATAGAGACATTCAGAAATATGTGCATATACAAGATTTATACACATAATACACATATGCATGCATATATGTACTTAGTATATAATGATAAACATATGTAATGGTAGCTTAGGAACCCATTATTTGGGTGTTAAATCAGGAATTTCAGGAAAGGTGCCACAGATAGAAATTTTGTGTCACATTTTATAGGACATGTACTAATCATCCAGCTGGAAATGTGGTTGAGGGAATTCTGTGACAGGATTTTGTAGCTGTATCCCTTAATTTCCCTATTCAGCCTTTATTCCCCCAAACAATCCTATGATTATCCATTTATATCCATTGCATGTATGTATATTCCCCTCATATAGCAGACCCCATCTTTGTTTGCATGCAACATCACACTTTCTCTATGCCTGCACCCAATAATTGAACATGTCTGGAGAATGGTCACATCCAGGAAAGACTAGTCAGACTTAAATATTTGCGAAAAAACTCATATAAACTCTCTGTGCCAAGACACATCCTCAGCCCTTTTTTATTTTTTATTTAAAGACAAGAGTCTTACTAGGTTGCTTATAGCCTTGCTAAGTTGCTAAGGCTAGGATTACAGGTGTGCACCACTGCACCTGGTTTATGCTAAGAAATCTTATACTATATTTTAAAATCAAGTCACTAGGGCGGGGGATGTGGCTCAAGTGGTAGCACGCTCGCCTAGCATGCTTGAGATACTGGGTTTGAATCTCAGCACCACATAGAAACAAAAAATAAAGATATTGTGTTCACCTAAAACTAAAAAATAAATATTTTAAAAAATCAAGTCACTAGTCTATTGTCCAACTCTGTGAGATCCGTAGTTCTATTTAAGCAGGCCCTACTGATACCCTGGCTGACTTGAGTTCAGCAGCAGAAGGTGGAAATAGGTTTCAGCATTCTAAAACATACCACATCTAATATTTACATCTCACTTTTTCTCTGCCTCAAGGGACATAGAAACTGGACATAAGAGGAAATTAGTAATTTGACATAGAGCAGGGAATCCTGAATCACTGTGGAATGAAAATTGATAGATGAGTTCCTCAGCATTTCAATCCTGTGGCAGGATGATTCTGCAGTCTGTTCCAGTAGTTTCTCAGAGTATCTGCAGTGGTACTGAGCCTCAGTAATCTACAGTGGAAACTTCCAATTAAGGTACCCTTTATTAGTAATATGTTAATTTGAAGGAGCTGGAAAGATAACATGAATTATAGGTCTATATGTGTAAAATCCCTATCAAAATAGGCCTACTAGTATGATTTATGAAAAATAAATAAAGTATATATTTTAAAACTTTTTTTCTGATTTACTAGCTAAATTATGTTAGACACTTTGGAATTCTGTAAGTTTGAAGGCATAGGAATTACATACATTTATTGTTCTTTTCCCACTTTCTTGCTTGTGCTTCTTGGAACCAACTTTCAAATAAACTACCTAAACAAAGTTCTTGTTTCAGAACCTGCTTTTGAGGAAGCTGAAGGAACTCAATTGTCATTCTTCATTTCTCTAACATCTTCTATCATCAAGAACTAACTGATCATATCATTTCAATTCCACAAATAGAGTAGTTATCAGAATAATACCACTGGTACTATATGTATACACAAAACTACCTATATTTGGAACCATGTACTCTTTTTTCTGTTAAAAGGGATTATTTCTCCCTTTTTAATCCTTTCCATTTTCTTTTGCAGTATAGGGGATTAAACTCAGGGCCACCCAATGCTAAACTACATTCCTAGTATTTATTTATTTACTTATCTATCTACCTATCTATCTATTTATTAATACATCTGGCCATGAACTTGTGATCCTCTTGCCTCAACCTCTTAAGTAGCTTGGAATACAGGTGTGTGCCATAGCACCCAACTGGAATTTTTCTTTCTAACAACATCTATCCATTTAACTAGTTAAGCTGTCTTTATCATTTACTTGAAATCTTTGTTCTTGCAATTATATTGCACCCTTTCTATATCATTCTTTGTAATTCTCTATATATTATCATTCATATTGAAACAGAAATAATTTTAATTAGGGAAAGAAATTGTATACTCTTTAAGTGTTTCTTTCTTCCTTTTCTCTTTATAGCAACCTTCTCTAGAGTATTATCTGTGCTTTCTCTCTTCATTTTCTTACTTCCATTCACTCCACAACACAGTCCTAATCAGATTTGGATGCCCACTTTGCTACTGAAATAAATGTTATTAAGGTTACTCAGTGATTTGTACATTACCAAAATCAAAGGAGAATTTGAAATCTTCAAACTACACTATAAATAGTATACATTTTTTTCTCTTTACTTACTACGAGGTAAGCTCCATGAGGGCAAAACTACAAATTTTTAAATTTACCATTTAATCCCTAATGCATAGGACAGAGCCTGATGTCATCACTGAATAAATTTCTATATAAATGAGTAATATAATTTTCATAAATATAATGAAATAAAGTTAGAAATCTTGTGCCTTTTTACACCATTGTATATATAATTATATATGTTATATACAATATATATGTAATATATTTTATAGTATATAATATATAACACATATAATATATAGCATATATAATATATTAGAGCTATATAAGATACATATTATATATGTATATATACATAAAATGGTGTACAAAGTCACAAGATTTCTAACTTTATTTCGTGATATTAATGAAAAATCCATCTTGTCACCTTAGATATTATTGAAATTAGATATAGGAAAATTATGTTTCCCTAATTTTTAAGCAAATTGAATTTCCTTAAATATTCAACAAATATCACATAACAGAATCAGAAATTCTAAAAGGAAAATTCATTTTAAAGAACTCCTAAATAGGGGATATGTGGATATATCTCAGTTTGTAGAATGCTTGCTTAGCATGCACAAGGCCCTAGCTTCAGTCCCCAGCACCACCACCACTACCAAAAAAAATAAAAAAGAACTCCTAAATAATGCTTGATTGTTGTAATGTAGGAACTATTAATATGACTGCTAATGTATATTAATAATAAATTTAAGCATGAAAAAGGAGAGCTTGTTACTGAGTATAAGGTATCATCACCATGATTACATTCAACTTAAGTTGAAAAAAACTGGACAGAATAATTTGTATCACAGGTCATCATTTGTAAAAGCCCAATATTAATAAATCTACTAATAGAATTTATACAAAGGAAATAAAGCAAATAATATATTTACTTTTTAAATGTATTTATATTATTTGAATTGTTTTAGAAGATGACTAATTTTTATAAAATTCAAGGAATAGCAGCACAGATTTATTTGCTTGTCTTCCAAAATAGCTATGTACAAGTTTGCATTTTAAAAAGTTCGCAAAAAAGCTAAGCTGTTAACTTATATGGAATGTTCATAATTTGAAGTCAACAGGCATTTGGAAGGCAGCCAAAGTTCCTAGCTATGATTCGAAGAAAACTGAGAAGCAAGAAAGCAAATGCATCTCTTATCAAATTTTGACAAAATTTGTCTCCTAATTTTCATTTTTCTCAATCAGCTGCTAAAGGCCCTCATTTTCATCTCCTTGATTAAATGCTGTAGTGACTGATTACTGGATTTAATAGTTCTTTTTAATGAAACATTGTTATTTGTTTTTCTATGATTACCTTAAAATACCACATATCTCCCATTAGTTTTTATTTTTCTGCACAAATTGTTACTTCCCTTATTTATTTCTGATCTCTCTTCCATATATCCCAGTTCTACCCTCTAGGCCTCTGATTTCTGCCAGCCCATTCTGATTTCCCAAAGCAATCTTGTATTTAATATTCCTTCACAATTTATTTAAGTTTACTAAAATCCACCTTGGACCCTAAAATGTCTATTCAGCTATCAGAAGCAATAACAGATACCTACCTTTCCAAAAGCATCTCATAAATAATTTGTGTGTGTGTGTGTGCATCCACAAATTTAACTTTAAAATCACACAAAGAAAAATTGTGTTAATACTCTCTGATTCTAAGATTTTTCTGTTCATGGTAATATGAATAGGTCGCATTTTTTACAGTATTATTGGATTTTACATAGTTCTGTAAAGTGATTAGATTGTTATCATTCCATGTATTAGGAGAAGGATATGCAGTTCTTGAGGTCTATAAAACAAAGGCCATTTACTTACTAATAATAGGTCTTTCTATAATACCATAATAATAATCTAAATAACTATTTATTAGTGATTATTTTCTTTGAATCATTGAAATTAATATTATGTGATATTCCTTAAGAGTATGCAGAATACATGAGAGCTTTCTAAGATAACTATAGATTTTTATTGTTAAAAACCATTCATTAAAAATTCTCACCCAAATAATTTAAACTTTTATGATGGGAACTTTTCTAATTATAAAATTTGCATCAAATAAATTTGAACCTACTGAATGTTTCATATTCCATTACTGCAGTCTCCAGTTAAAGTTCAAATATCTAATATCTGTGCCTTCTTCTGAATTGAACTCTGTGACTAATATTTGTACAATTAATATCATTTTATAGAAATGATTTAAGGCACAGCTACTGTAACAAAACCTCTGCATGGTCTGTGATATAACATAAATTCATTTTTAGTAATGGCTTATGGATTTGAAGACTCATTTATAGATCATCTTTCTTCCCATTTTCAAATCTGAGTCTCACAACAATGTTGCTAGGTAGCTAAGAAAATTTTATCAACATTCATGAAATGACTAAGGTTCTGGAAGTTTGAGTAACTTGCCTAAAGCCACAGGGCAGATAATATGGAAAATGAAAATCAAATTTATGACCCATAAATACACTTCTCTTTCTGTCATGACTATTTGAAGTGCTGGAAGGAATACCTATGTTAATTAATTCTGCATCTCTAGCATTTTAGTTGAGTAATACATAGTATTGGGGTATAATTGGGAGTTCATAACCCACTTGAATCAAATTGTGAAATATGATGTATTAAGAACTATGTAATGTTTTGAATGACCAACAATAAAAAAAAAATACATACCTAAATGAAATAGAATTCTTGGCCTTTCTTTCTTTGAGTCTATATGTTAAAACAAATTATTTGGAAGCTTTATTTTTTCCCTCAGCCTATTATTTCTTAATATACATCAATTTTGTGTGAACTTTTACATATCATATATATATTTTGATTCAATATTGTTAAATCTTCCTTTTATCTTTTCCAATTTCCTTCCTTTATCTTCATCTCCTTCTCCTACTGTCCTTCTCTTCCTTCCTTCCTCTCTTCTTCTTCTACTACATTCAAAATATTCTTACTTACCGGAATCTAGTTGATTTTGGCTATCTGAAACATAAACTGTGTTTATCTTATAAATTTGTTATCTTAAAAATCTGACTTTTTCATTTTTATTTGGTTAAGAGAAAATACTGTAATTGTTTAAAAAGAAAAATGGCAACTGCAATATTTTACTTTAATAAATAGAAGCTTTCCTCAGACATCAGAAAGACCACAAAAAAGCACCTAAGATATAGAACTTTCACAAAACAGAAACAAATGTATGTAACTGGTATGTAGAATAAATTTAATAATCTTAGAAATCATGAGATTTATTATTTTCTTATTAGAGAGCATATTGTATTTTGACTGGTTTTCAAATTAATACAAAGGTAATTAGATTTATTATTGGTACATTTAAAGTTATTCATAATTGTTTTACTCATTTTGCCATATTTGTACATGTAAACAACATAATTTCATAAATCTCATTTCCCTTTACCGTCCCTTTTCTTCCCCCCTCCCTTCCCCTAATCTTTTTGCTCTAATCTACTGATCCCTCTTCTACCATTATTATTATTTTAGTTAGTATATTATCATTATATATAAAAGCAAAATTCATTGTGGTATATCCACACATAGACATAGAATAATTGGTGGATTTCATTCTCCAGTACTTCTCCATGGCCTCCTACTTCCCTCCCTCTTGAGCCCCTTTCTTTATTGGTTTCCCTTGTACTTTTGTGAGATCCATTTTTTTTTAATCCCTTTTTCTCTCTCTAGCTTCCACATACTGAGAACACATTTAACTCGTGATTTTTAGACTGGCTTTTTTACTTAACATGATGTTCTTCAGTTCCATCAATTTACCAGCAAATGGGCTGGGGCTGTAGCTCAGTGGTAGAGCACTTGCCTAGCCCATGTGAGGCATTGGGTTTGATCCTCAGCATCACATTAAAAATAAGTGAACAAAATAAAAGTATTGTATCTGTCTACAATTAAAAATATAGAAAAAACATTATCAGCAAATGACATGATTTCATATGGCTTTGTAAAACTATTGTGTATATATACCACATTTTCATTAAGAAATGGTGGGATTCTAATTGTATCATACTGTATCTATGACTCAATGTAGAGAGAATGTATCACTTTAAATATATTGAATCTTTGAAACCAAAAAGGTCTTTTACAGCATTCCAATTGCTTATTCATTAATACGGCTCTACATTTTCTATACAGATCTGTATATAGATCTTCCACATAGTTTATTACGCTTATCTTTGGAATTTGTTGTTCTTTGATGCTTTTGTAAAAGGTATTATTTTACTGATATTTTTAACTACTTATCTGTGGTATCTACAATAAAACTTGATGTTTTTCCTAAGGTTATACTCAATAATCTTGCTAAATGGACTAATTATATTACATTAGTTGTCAATTTAAGATAGTATAAATACATAATCTTGTGATATGTGAATAATGACATTCCATGTTTCCCTTTCCAATCTTATATCTTTGTTTGATTCTTTATTTGCAATATCATTCTTACTAGAGACACCATATAATTTTGAGTAAAACTAGTAGTAATGTACTTTTTTTTCTTGTTAATACTCTCAGGGAGACAAGTTTTAAATATTTTATCTCTACTAGTTATGATATTTGCTTAAGTTTCTTATCATATTTTTATATGAGTAGTTTTTTTTTTCTTTTTTTATTAGTGTCCAAAACATGACAAAGCTCTTGACATATAATATTTCATACATTTGATTCAAGTGGGCTATCAACTCCCATTTTTACCACGTGTACAGATTACAGAATCACACTGGTTACACATCCACGTTTATACATACTGCCATACTAGTGTCTGTTGTATTCTGCTGCCTTTCCTTTCTTCTACTATCCCCCCTCCCCTCCCATCTTCTCTCTCTACCCCATCTACTGTAATTCATTTCTGTCTCTTGTTTTTTCCCCCCTTTCCCCTCACCTCCTCTTATATGTAATTTTGCATACCATTGCAGGTCTCCTTCCATTTCCACGCAATTCCCCTTCTCTCTCCCTTTCCCTCCCACCTCTCGTCCCTGTTTAATGGTAATCTTCTTCTCATGCTCTTCCTCCCTGCTCTGTTTTGAGTTGCCCTCCTTATATCAAAGAAGACATTCAACATTTGTTTTTAAAGGATTGGCTAGCTTCACTTAGTATAATCTGCTCTAATGCCATCCATTTCCCTGAAAATGTCATGATTTTGTTATTTTTAGTGCTGAGTAATACTCCATTGTGTATAAATGCCACATTTTTTTATCCATTCATCTATTGAAGGGCATCTGGGTAGGTTCCACAGTCTAGCTATTGTGAATTGTGCTGCTATGAACATTGTTGTAGCAGAATCCCTATAATACACTCTTTTAAGGTCTTTAGGGAATAGTCCAAGAAGGGGAATAGCAGGGTCAAATGGTGGTTCCATTCCCAGCTTTCCCAGGAATCTCCATACTGCTTTCCAAATTGGCCGCACCAATTTGCAGTCCCACTAGCAATGTAGAAGAGTACCCCTTTCCCCACATCCTCGCCAGCATTTGTTGTTGTTTGACTTCATAATGGCTGCCAATCTTACTGGAGTGAGATGGTATCTTAGGGTGGTTTTGATTTGCATTTCTCTGACTGCTAGCGATGGTGAGCATTTTTTCATGTACTTGTTGATTGATTGTATGCCCTCCTCTAAGAAGTGTCTGTTCAGGTCCTTGGCCCATTTGTTGATTGGGTTATTTGTTATCTTATTGTCTAATTTTTTGAGTTCTTTGTACATTCTGGATATTAGGGCTCTATCTGAAGTGTGAGGAGTAAAAATTTGTTCCCAGGATGTAGGCTCCCTATTTATCTCCCTTATTGTTTCTCTTGCTGAGAAAAAACTTTTTAGTTGAGTAAGTCCCATATGTTGATTCTTGTTTTTAACTCTTGTGCTATAGGTGTCCTATTAAGGAATTTGGAGCCCAACCCCATGAGATGTAGATTTGAGCCAACCTTTTCTTCTATCTGACGCAGAGTTTCTGGTTTGATATCAAGCTCCTTGATCCATTTTGAGTTAACTTTTGTGCATGGCAAGAGAAAGGGATTCAATTTCATTTTGTTGCATATGGATTTCCAATTTTCCCAGCACCATTTGTTGTAGATGCTATCCTTTCTCCATTGCATGCTTTTAGCACCTTTGTCAAATATAAAAAAGTTGTAATTTTCTGGATTGGTCTCTGTGTCCTCTATTCTGTACCATTGGTCCACCCGCCTGTTTTGGTACCAGTACCATGCTGTTTTTGTTACTATTGCTCTGTAGTATAGTTTGAAGTCTGGTATCGCTATACCACCTGTTTCACTCTTCCTGCTTAGAATTGCTTTTGCTATTCTGGATCTTTTATTTTTCCAGATGAATTTCATGATTGCTTTATCTATTTCTACAAGAAATGCCTTTGGGATTTTGATTGGCATTGCATTAAACCTGTAGAGTACTTTTGGTAGTATCGCCATTTTGATGATGTTAGTTCTGCCTATCCATGAACAGGGTATATTTTTCCATCTTCTAAGATCTTCTTCTATTTCTCTCTTTAGGATTCTGTAGTTTTCATTGTATAAATCTTTCACCTCTTTTGTTAGGTTTGTTCCCAAGTATGTTATTTTTTTTTTTTTTGAGGATATTGTGAATGGGGTGGTTGTCCTCATTTCCATTTCAGAAGATTTCTTGTTGATATACAGGAATGTCTTTGATTTATGCGTGTTGATTTTATATCCTGCCACTTTGCTGAATTCATTTACTAGCTCTAGAAGTTTCTTTGTAGACCCTTTTGCGTCTGCTAGGTATAGGATCATGTCATTTACAATATATGAGTAGTTTTTTAAAATATTTATTTTTTATTTGGACACAATATCTTTATTTTATTTATTTATTTTTATATGGTGCTGAGGATTAAACCCAGGGCCTTGCACATGCTAGGCAAGTGTTCTACCACTGAGCCACAACTCTGGCCCATGAGTAGGTTTTTGGTTGTTGTTGTTGTTGTTGTTGTTCTTGTTGTTTTCAATCAAAAGTGTGTGGTAACTTTTGTCCCAAGGTATTTCTTCATATTTGGGGGCAATATATGATTTTTCCTTTGTTCTGTTAATTTTAATTTCCCAGTGATACAAAATGTGAATTTATTTTTGGATTGGACACAATTTGTTTGTAAAACAGTTAATATATCTTGGTTTCAATTTGTTCAGCATATTTATTTTCACTTTCTTTACATTTTACTTGTTAAAATTTTTTTCTATGAAATCTTTTCTATTCTTTGTTTTTATTTTTCTTTCCTATAAAATCTTTGTCAGTTTGGTGTAAAATTCATATGGGTCTCATTTAACATTTTTGGAGAATTCTTTTCTATTTCTATTTTCTGGAAATTTTGTGCAAGAATGGTGATATTTCTTTCTAAACTATGTAGAAAAGCTCATGACATCAAGTGCTAAGATAGGAAATTCTTTCACTTGAAGATATCTTATTACAGATAAAATATTTTAAAAATATTTAACACATATATATGTGCCCAAATTTTGTTAAAGCCATGATTTTATTTGAATTTAATCATTTCACCTCTTTTTTTTAGAGGGAAGGTACTGGGGATTGAATCCAGGGAGAGTCATATCCCTAACCCTTTTTTATTTGTTCTAATTAGTTACAGATGACAGTAGAATGCATTTTGACACATCATACATAAATGGAGTATAATTTCTCATTCTTCCAGTTGTACATGATATAGAATACAGGCCATGTAATTGTATATACACACAGAGTAGTAATGTCTGATTCATTCTACTATCCTTCTAATCCAAAGTACCTTCTATTCTTCCCTATCTCCCATCCCTTTATTGTGAATTAGCATCTGCATATCAGAGAAAACTTTTGGACTTTGGTTCTTTCGATTGGCTTATTTTGCTTAGCATGATATTCTCCAGCTCCATCCATTTACCTGCAAATCCATAATTTTCTTCTTCTTTTTAAAATTTTTTTTGGTAGTTGTAGATGGACAGAATGCCTTTATTTCATTTGTTTATTTTTATGTGGTGTTAAGGATTGAACCCAGTGCCTCATGCATGTTAAGCAAGTGCTCTGCCACCGAGCTACAGCCCCAGCCCAATTTCATTTTTCTTTAAGTCTTAAGTAATATTCCATCATGTATATATACCACATTTTCTTTAAACGTTCATCTGTTGAAGGACACCTATGTCGGTTCCATTGTTTAGTAATTGTGAATTGAGCTGCTATAAATATTGATGTGGTCACTACACTATCGATGCTGACTTTAAGTCCTTTGATATCTACAGCCCTTTTTATTTTTTTATTTTGAGACAGCATCTTGTCAAACTGCTTAGGGTCTCACTAAATTGCTGAGGCTGGCTTCAAACTTGTGATCCTCCTGCCTCAGTATCCTGAGCTGCTGTGATTAAACTCACATGCTAAGACACCTGGCTTATTTCAAATTTAATGGCTACAATTGCTTATAATTATATGTCTATATCTGTATAATGTACAGCGATGACACTTTATGTTTCTGGTATGAATAGTATGTGCTTTATATATTTTCCATATCACCCTACCTAGATTTTTATCAAGTTTATCTAGGTTTTCAAAATAAAAAAAAATAATGTTTGGCTTTGTTGATATTGTCTTTGTATTAAAAAAAATTGTTAATTTTTTTTGATTGATGTAAATCATTTTCTATTTTTAATTTTCCCCTTCCCCCTTTACTTCATTTTATATTACCATATAAAATTCTTGCAATGAGTGATCAGATCCTAAATTATCCAGCATTTTTTAATTTTTCATTTAAAATGTAAACTTTTATACTTTTATTTATGTGTCTGTAAGAGATTAATCCCACATTTGAAATCAGGTTTATTGAAGAGTAATGAACACACAATATACTGTGCAACTTTAAAATGTGCAATTGAACATCTTATTGTAATTAATAAAAGAAAATACAAGTCACCTGACAACCTATTATTAATGATTTTTTGGATGATATTTTGTTTTCTAATGTCATACAATGCAAGTAAGAATTTATGCTTATTGCCTTAAATATAAAAGAGTCAGAAAGGAAAGAAATAATAAGAAAAAGAAAATATATGTAGGAAAATATTTTAGTTGTGAACCATTTATACGAAGTTGAGCTTTAATTAGTCAGTGAAATAATTAAATTGGAGGCCACAAGAAAAACTGTCACAGAAAATTATGTTTTTATTGTTTTCAGTAGGATTAAATTTCATTTGTAATGTAGAGTTTGTCCATGATTAATGATCATGTATTTTCATAATATCAGAAAAATGATAACAATAATTAGAGTTAAGTATCATCTATTTTTCTGATCAGTATTTGGCACAAACCTTAAAGTTATGACTTATTGTATAGTATTTTCTTTCTATTTCTTATAATATATATAACATGTTTAGTGAAAATTTCTCTTCTCAGAAAAATGTGTTTAGAAATTTAACTATATAGAATCCAGAAAATCTTGCTAAATGCAATTATTAAATCTAATTTATAGATATTTTATATGTTCTGGAAAAAATAAACAAAATCTGTGAATAAATGTTGAAATATTTCTTCTTTTCCAATTATTATGCATTTTTTCATTTTCTTGCATTATTTTCCTGGCTACAACCTTTATAAACTATTGAATAGAAATTGTAATAGTATGTAGGCATCCTTGTCTCAATCCTGGTCTTAGGGTAAGTTTTTCGATATTGCATCAGTAATTATGAATAGTTGTAGCTTTCTTGTTTAAAAAAAAATCATACCTGAATGCTAAATTTGCCAAATGGTTCTCTGTATTTATTGTAAGAGATATAGTCTCTTCAAATGATTGATTCTTTGCTTCGTGGTCCCTTCAAAAATGTTATTAATATCTTCCAGCTTTCCTTTCCAGTTTTCTCAGCATGATGGTTGAGCTGAAATGACTGCTATGCCATTACTGGAAGCAGACAGTTTAGCACATACTGTTTTGAAATATGTTTTAGTTTCCATTGGTTTTCCTCCTATAGTCAGTTAATCAAAATTTATGTCATATAATTAAGCATCTTTTAAGGCAAATAATTGTCCTAAGAAGTGGATTTTTTTCTGTCATCATTTGCTTGCATTTACTACATCTAATAAATTAATATATTGCCTAAATGACTTTTTAAATTTCCTACATCTGTTGCATATACACACAGGATCACTTCTGAGATACAGCCTTTTATTTATATTTTATTACTACAACAAGATACCTCAGGCTAGATACTTCATGAAGGAGAAAGTTTTTTGCTCACATTTTTAGAGTTTAAACATCCAAGATAAGAAATTCTCATCAGTTTGATCTCTGATGAGGTAATGGTGGATAGTATGACAGAACATGCATGAGAGGAAGAGATCACATGGTGAGACAGGAAGGCAGATAGAGGGTTTGAGCTAGTCTTGCTCTTTTATAACTAGTAGTTTGTTAAAGTTGTATTACTGAAAGAAAAAGGAAAGGAAATTGCAATTTATTTCACAGGCAGGTACTGTGTATATAAATATGTTAAATGTATAAATGAATATATATACACACATATAACATACATACATATATATATATACACACATATATATTTAATGTGTGTGTATATATATTCTTGTAAACATTTCACTCTTAATTATGGTTAGTTCTATGAAAGCATATTATCTGAAGTTTTGGAAAATTTACACTGAGTGCATGCCAAATTTATAATTGGTAAAAGAAAATTAAAGAAATAGCCACATGAAGGGATATAATTAATGGGAGTTTTAAATATTTTTCTTGTTAAGTGCAAAACAGATGAGTTGTTATGCTTATTGACAGAACTAAAAATGAGATAGGAAAGATTCAATAAGAAAAATACAAATGAGTTTTATGAAAAGAACACTTAATTGTGATTCACTTAAAGAAAATAATCTATAATTAGTAAATAAGGTCAATAAACTGAGAGTCATATGTTAACTTGTCACAAAGAATTCTCCTTTTACTTTCCCTGTATTCTAGGATATCTATCAGCATGGTATCAGAAAAATGACCATAGTAATTAGGGTTGCAAAGACTCCCAAAGATTACCTGATAAGTGAATTGAAAAAAGCCTTACAAAATATTTACTTTGCTTTGTAGCATTTTTGTGCCATTTCTTAATATGTGCATAAAAAGTTAACTAAGGATTCTTACTCTAAGAAAAATGTGTTTAGGTTTAGCTTTATGATATCTATCATGGACCCCTTTCTCCTCCTCTCCTTTCGCCCTTTATTCTCCTTCCTCTACTCTATTGGACTTTCATTCCCTCATTCATATATTTATTTTTATTGATGCTTTATAGCTATACATAAAGCTCGAATTCACTGTGTATTTATACAAGCACACAATGTAATCTTGTTAAATTCATTTCTCATTTCCTCCCCTTTTATGTCCCTTCTCTGACCCTGTCAATCTTCTTCTTCTACTCCACTGATCTTCCCTATACCTTTATAATATCCTAACCCCCTTTGCCTTTTTCCTTATTTTTCTCTAGCTCCTACATATGTAAGAAAACATTTGACCCTTTATTTTCTGAGTCTGGCATATTTCATTTAGCATGATGTTCTCTAGTTCCATCTATTTACCAGCAAATTCCATAATTTCATTCTTCTTTATAGCTTAGTAAAACTATTGTTTTTATAAACCAATTTTTCTAAATTCATTCACATATTGACAGGCTTCCTGGTTGGTTCAAGAACTGGGCTATTGTGAATTGTGCTTCTATAAACATTGGTGTGTGTAATTATAACTTGCTGAATTGTGTTCTTTTTGACAAATACTGTTTTAGTCAGCTTTTTTTTTTTTCTTCTATCACCAAAAGACTTTACGCACATAATTTTACAGGAGGGAAAGTTTATTTGGGGGCTCATGGTTTCAGAGGTCTCAGTCCATAGATGTCTAACTCCATTGCTCTGGGCCTGAGGTAAGGCAGAACCTCATGGTGGAAGAGTGTAGTGAAGGAAAGTGGCTCAGGACATCACAGTAGGAAACAAAGAGAGAGAGTACTTCCCTTACCACTGACAAAATATAAACACCAAGAGCACTAGTCTAGGGACCCATGTCCTCCAGCCACACCCTATCTACCTATAGTTACCATCCATTAATCCCTATCAGAGGATTAATGTACCGATTATGTTAAGGCTCCCATAATCCCAATCATTTCACCTCTAAACTTTCTTACATTGTCTTACACATGAGTTTTTGAAGGACACCTCACATTTAAACTATAACAAATACTGAGGAGGGGATTTTCCAGCTACTCTTCTGACAAGAGATTAATATCCAGAATATATAAAGAACTCAAAAAGCTAAAAACCAAATAGCCTGATCAATAAATGGGCAAAAGAACTAAGCATACATTTTTTTCCTTTTTTTTTTTTTTTTTTTTTTTTTGGTACTGGCGATTGAACCCAGGGGTACTTAACCACTGAGCCACGTCCCCAGCCCTTTTTAAAATTCTTTTGAGCCAGGTTCTTGTTAAGTTACTTAGGGCCTTGCTAAATTGCTGAGGCTGGCTTTGAACTCATGGTCCTCCTGCTTCAGTCTCCAGAGTCACTGGGATAAGGCACCTGCCACTGCGCTTAAACAGAAATTTCTCAAAAGAAAAAATAAACATAAATGGCCAATAAATATTTGAAAAAGTGTTGAACTTCTCTAGCAATAAGGCCAGTGAAAAGTCAAAACTAAACTAAGAATTCATCTCCCTCTAGTCAATATGATAATTATCAAGAATATAAACAATAATAAATGCTGATGAGGATCTGGGGGAAAGATACACTCATACATTTTTTGGTGGGACTGCAAGTTAGTATAAGCACTCTGGAAAGCAGTATGGAGATTCCTCATAAAACTAGGAAAGGAACCACCCACCATAAGATCCAGGTCCCACTCCTTGGTATTTAGCCTTTTCATTTTTTAGTTAAAGCCTGACATCATATATTGGGTAAAGGAACTGAGGTAAATAGAATTGTAGTTTAAAGATTTATGATTTACCTGGGTAAGCCTTAGAATCTTGTTTAGTGTTTGCTGTAGCTATAGGTGTCATGGGCCAAAATTTCTCCCAATATCCTTGTTTTTATCTGTCGTATTTTCTTTGAGTTTTTCTGGAGGTTTCTTAAATAAGATTGAGATATGTAGTTCTTTGTTTTATAATATCCACAGGTGAATTTCTGCCCCTGGGTTTTTGTCTGGTAAGCTGTGATTCTCTATATCTTGTCTCTCCAATATTTGGAGCAACATTTCTCCCTTTGACATTAATTCTTTGATGGATTAAGTAGAGTTGATTTTCATTTTGTTCATTGTTGTTTGGATGAGAATGACAACATCAAAGCTCCTACGTATAAATTAGAAACAGAGGTCTTTATTGTTTCATTTCTATAAATTTTTGGTATTAAATTATTGATTTATGTCCAATATCTTGAGATATATTTTCAAGTTTTAAATTTCTGGGATTTTCATTTTGCATTTATTGCTACAATTTTTCATTTAGGTCATATATTGATGTATCTTGTACTTTTTAACAGATTCACTGGAATGTGATTGAATATAAATATATTTTTCTATTTTAAACAATGTAGGTTTTAGATGTATGTGTATATA
Organism: Urocitellus parryii; assembly: GCF_045843805.1. Lineage (NCBI taxonomy): Eukaryota > Metazoa > Chordata > Mammalia > Rodentia > Sciuridae > Urocitellus > Urocitellus parryii. The sequence continues at coordinate 110,564,172 of NC_135547.1, forward strand.
TGTCATGTGTATATATGCATATTTGTGAAACTATCACCAAAAGGAAGACGATTCCATCCCTCCAATCAAGTTTGCTTTGCAACTTTGTATTTCCCTCTTCTATTTATGCCACAACTCCCCTCTTCCCACATTGTATACATTACCTACAAGTCTTTGTATGGATATGTTTTTTATTTTTCTTGTAAAAATATCAAAGAATTGTATGAATGAATCTCCTGATAGGTGCATTTTTTCAGTTATTTTAGAAAATGTCTATCTGTTTTGTTCTTTATTGACTGGATTATGCGTTCATATCAGTGTATTAGAATCACATTAGTTCTGTGTCTTTACTAGCACTTGTTATGGTCATTATTTTAAATTGTAGCCCTTGTGATAGATGTCCAGTTGTATCTCAGTATCACTCTAAATTGCATGGATGTAATTAAGTAACAATTCTTTCAATCTCAGGGAACCCCAGTCAATGGAGAAAATAGATCACAGGCCTGAAGCTAATCTTTCCTTTCTATTTATACTTTGCAACTATGACAGTTTTTGATTGAAGGCAATAATTTGTTCATGAAGTACTATAGAAGTAATTGGAGGGTCTGCATGATTTTACTTCCCCCTTGCTTCATTTTCTTTTACTTCTAAAATGCAATTAGTTGGTGGCAGGGATAGGTGAGGCACTGCGGTACAGTTCATTACATCAGACATCATATTGAGTTGTTTTGAAGCTGGATCTTATATTTTATGATGATTGCTGTGTTTCTGGTTCATTTTGATACATAGGGTATAGCCATGTGGTGATGACATCAAATGAACCCTAAGCGCATTTTATAGTTTCTTTTCTATGGTGGATCCTGGGCTCTAATTTGCATTCCCTAGATGTTAAACCTTTTGGAAACCTGGGTCAGTTGCTTAGTATCTTGGGTTCTCAATCTCCTCTTTGATGTTGGATATTATGTAGGGAGAAGGGTATCAAATTTGATTTTCATTGCCAGTACTTTTCCCAGAAATCCTATTTCTACAATGTAAGCTTCTGTAGGTCTTTCATGGCTTCAAATGTGTCTGTTGAATTTTTCTGTATTTCTTATTTTTTTTCCAGCATAATGTGTGGGCTGAAATGTCTAGTCTGCCATTTTTAGAAGAAGATATCTTAACAAATACTATTAAGAAAAAATACATTTAAGTTTACAGGTGTTATTTCTCATATCCATGTTTAATCTAAATCATTTATTAAGAAGTTAAACCATTTTAAATTAAACTTTCTGATTATTCTACATTAATTTGCACATGTAAGAAATGGTATAGAGACATCTCATGAACCCTTTATTCAGTTCTACCTATTTTTATCATTTTGCTATACTATGCAGCACAATATATCAATCAGAATATTAACATTAATTCAACTAAGGTAAAACACTAAAAACTTAAAGAATTCTTCCATTGGAGTTCAAAATATTTTCAGCTTATCTTCTCAGCAGTTTTAGGTGGGGTTGTCTGCAGAGTGATATTCCACCCTCTGGATTGCTGGAGTGAGGTGGTAGTTCGATAGACAGAATTCCTGGAGGCAGTGTTTAGGCTTAGGTGGGCTCCAGGCTCTTCGATGAATGCCAATTTTTCTGGAGATTTTAAATCAGAGTTCCTCCAGTGCCCAGTACTTGCTGGTCCATGCAGGAAGACTTAACCCCTGGGATCTCCCCTGGGTTCCACTTGTGTGGTGAAGCAGCCAATTTTTAGTCTCCTACCTCACCTGCAGACCCCACATTTCCTCATCTCAGGTTCAGACTCAAATAATCTATCCCACTCCTGCCCTTCCAAGTTCCTGGCCAGGTGCATCTCTTCCATCAGGTCCTGCAAGCAGTCCGATTGGAGGGGAAGGGATACACCTGGGTGGGTTTCTGAGATCAGTTGTCCCCTATGTAATCTCTCCATGTTTGATTTTTCTCCTGATCAGGTAAGCACAGTCTTAACTAATTATATACTAATGTCGTGCAGTTTGTGTTTACTGGGCCTGTATTTCAGGCCAAACTCAGGTTTGCTAGGAATCGGCTTTCTCAGCTTCCAGCACTATGCTGTGGCTGCAAAATGGTTCCTTCCTTTGTCCTCTGCAGGCCGCCTGGAGAAATGGCAGCTTCTTCCTCCACACACGGATATCATGCAACTCATCTTCCAGGTTTGTTGGGCACTGTCCTTGATCTCTAAACGCTCTGTACCTAGGAACTCCTCAGGGCTTCCCCAAAATTCGAGTTTCTTTAATCCCCTTATCCCTCTACTGTGCTCACAGAAGGACTGCTCTGGCTGGTCCTTCCAGCCTGGCCACAGCAGTGGCTGTGCCACTGAAGATTTTTTCCTTATTTTATTATATCCGAACTCCTGTGTCCCCATTTGCTTTGAATGTAAGATTTTAAATTCCAGTAAAGTCCCCCCTCCCTCTTTTTTTTTTTTTTTTGTTCGCTGAAGAAGCTACCTGTCTGCTTTCTTGGTTTCAGCCAAGAATGCAACTTGTATCTTGCCATCTTGAAATACTCTTTCTTTTGTATCTGCTCATTTTCTATTTTATATTTTGAAATGCTACATTTGCATTTTCATATTTCATTATATATTTCAATTTTCCTTGATAGTTCATCCCTGTTTGACCCATAGGTTATTTAGAGGATATTTTGTTTGCAAATTTATAGATATCTATTATATTTTGTTATGGATTTCCAGCTTGATTACATTGTGCATATAAAGTCAAGCATCAGTGATCAAAAGGAGGCAGATTAAAAGCAGCTGAACAAGGCTTTATTGAGATTCACTCCCGGGTGAGACCCTCCAGTCCAACAGAGTGGTCTGGGTGAATCACATAGAGGCTTAGCTGGATTGGAATTTTATTGGGATTAGGGTAGGAAGGGAGGGTTTGGGACAGAAAAGGGAGGTTTAAAGAGTCCCTTGTCCTCCTGGGGTTGGTCAGGGGATCTTGCTGAGATTCATGTCCCTCAGGATTGGTCAGGAGACCCCGCTGATTGACAGGTGGTTGAGGCACTGTCACTGCTTGTCTGTCCGCACCTGATTTGTTATTCTTTCACTTGTGCGTGGGTAGCCTGGTGCTTTGTTCCCTTAGGCAAACAGTGACCTAACAGTGATGAGAGAAGAAACTGTATATATCAAAATTCTCTTAAATTTTTTTAGCTTTGTTTTCTCTCTCAGGATGTGGCATAGCTTAGTGTATGTTTTGTGGGAATTTGAAATACATATGTATTCTGCTGCTGTTGAGAGAACTGTTCTTTTAATGTCAATTAGAACCTTTTGGTTGGAGGTATTATTGAGATCCTCTATTTCATTGCCAAATCTCCCTAGTTGATCTGTGAATTGTTATGAAAGGAGAGTTGTAGTTTCTAGTTGTAAATATAGATTATTCTGTTTCTCCCTTTTGGCTCCATCAGTTTAGTTTCATATATTTTACAGATAGTTTGTTTAGAACATACACATTTAGAATTGTTATGTCTTGTTATTGGATATGTAATATCCCTCTGTCACTGAGAATTTTCTTTACTCTGAATTCTTTATTTGATGATAATATAGCCAGTTTGCTTTCTTTTGATTACTATTTCTATGATGTGTATTTCCTCATCCTTTTACTTCCAATCTACTATTATCAATATATCTAAAGTTTATTTTGTAGACATCAAATGATTAAGTCTTATTTTTTAAATACTCTCTGTCAATGTCTATCTTCTAATTGCTGTATGTACACCATTTCCATTTTTTGTTATTGATATGTTAGGACTTAAATATACCATTTATTTGTTTTCTTTTTGTTCTCTCTATTTTGGTTTTTCTGTTTTCCTTTGGGAAGTGGGCTATTGTGAAGTCACTATCTTAAGTTTTTATCTCAGGCTTCCATAACAAAATAACTTAGATTGGGTGTCCTAAGCAATTCATTTCTTATAGTTCTGGAAACTAGAAGCCAAGATCTGTGTGGCAATAAGGTCAGGTTCTGGTAAGGTCTCATTTCCTGGCTACCTTCTCCATGTGTCAGAGAAAATAGAAAGATCTCAGGCTTCAAACTCTCTAATTTCTCTTTTTAACAAAGGCACTAATCTCATCACGATATTCCCACCTTCATGAATTATTATAAACCTAATTATTTCTCAAAGGCTCTATCTCCAAATGTCATCACAGGTATAAGAGCTTCCAGATATTAATTTTAGTGAGGGCACAATTCAGTCCATAGCAGTCCTTAATCTCCACTAAGCTTCTTCTGACACTCCCAACAAGGAGAAAAGAGGCATTTCATCACTTTTCAGGGGTGCAGAAATTAAGGCTTCCCACATCCTATCCTGATACAGATCTGTTAACCCAGTATTGCAGGAAGTGCTGTTTGCCTTTCATCTAGGATCAAAGTCCCAGTGTCTACCAATGCATGCCTGACAACATCGGGGCAACTTGATGTGACTCCTTTCAGCATGGAAAGGTTGGAATATTAGACTTCTATTAGGCCTTTGCTGGCATAGGTGAGAATAGTGTCTGGCTGTGGTTGCGTTGGCTGTTGTCTATAAATATCTTCTGTACCATCAGACTGTCCCCCTCCTTTTTAAAAAAATATATTTAGTTGTAGATGAATACAATACCTTGTTTTATTTTTATGTGGTGAGGAGGATTGAACCCAGTGCCTCCTGTGAGCTAGGAAAGCACTGTAACACTTAGCCACAACCCAGCCCCCTTTTTAGCTCTTTGACTAAAAAAAAAAAAAAAATAGCATTTGTTGGGGCTTTTTTTTTTTTTTTTTTTTTTGGTAGCACCCTTTGATGTTTCTGGGTTTCCAGTTTCTTTAGCTACAGATGTAAGATGTATAATGTAAAATGAAATCAAAACAAAGCAAAATGGAAAACAAATCAAAACAAACAACAGCAACACAGAAAACACTACTGCATTGTATTTTTGGGTCCTCAAGTCCCAAACCAGTCTCTCATCTTATCTATACCTTTCAGAGGCTTAAATTATGTTTGTTTTATATATGACATCAAGATTTTTAGTTGTACTTAGAGAAATAGGAAAGGTATAACTACACTGCCTTCTCAGAAATAGACATCCAGTATTTTCTTAATAAAATGAACATTATAAGTATCAGATGTTTTGATACCATTTGCCTAATTTCCTTTAATCTAATCATTTCATTTATCCTATAAATTATTGTTATGCTCCCTATGTGTGCCAGGTGTGGATTATTTGCAGCATTTATATTGTTGGCAGAGAGACTAGTGGGAAAACGTATAATTACATATGAAATATATAATAGGTCAATTTTGTGATAATTGTTGTACAGTAATAGTAACTAGAATATTACTATATATTTTTATGGTGCTTTTAGTGAATTCTCAAAGGATTGTTATATGAATTCTTAACTTTTAATCTTAAAATTATATAGTACTGTTTTCTGTAAAAAAACAATAATCTTCTCTGGCAAAATATATTTTATATACAAAGTTATATGACAATACATGTAACAATTAGTTATCATAATACATATAGAATATATTGGAAAGCAGTCAGGATTTATGCATGTATTAATCTGAGTCTATTTCTGTAATATGTATATATGTGTGTATATAAGCTTAACATGTTTTAATATTAGTAATTATGTAATTATGAAATTATAGAGTACTTAAAAATGGAATTAATACTATCAATCTAAAGATATACCAAGATATAGTTAAATGGGCAATTACCTATTAAATAGGCTTCGTACTTATTATAAATTGCAGTATTTAAGTACATACGTTTTTTTTTTTAATCTTAATACCAGCTTATTAAATTATAAAATGTTTATGGCTTTTTCAAAATCTATTTGGTATGTTTTAGCAAAGTTATAAATTTACCTATAATTTTGCATCATAATTCACTTTACGGAGCTATATCTTACATGACTACCCATACATGTGCATTAAAATATAGGAATAAAACAGTCAAAATAGCTATTTTTTTTGTTTAACTGGCAATAGTTCTGAGAGTACTAAGGAGGTTTTAAAACCAATTAGTTGTATGTTAAATATTTACAAATTACATTTTAAACAATATTGCTAGAATAAAAAAGAATGAAGTTGTAATTTACTTACAGATATGTGTACAATTATGTAAATATGTTCTGCATCTAAATATATGTGTATGTTTATCTTGTTATATGTAGGTCACAAATAATCACAATTTCTTATGTGAAAAGTTACATTTCATCATTTTGAAACTTTAACTCTTAATTTTCCATATACAAAATAAAATATGTAAGTTTTAAAAACACATGGTGATGACATATTTCTCATTTTTAAAGATCTGCACTTTGTATTTTTATTAGATAATATAGGAGGAGATAAGAAGTTAGGTATATATTAACAGATTTAGAAAAGAATTAGAAAGGAAAAATAGTTAGAAAAATATAAGCAAGTTATGAGGCAAAAATAATTTTGTTGAATTGTGAAGTTGAATCCCTACTCAGTAAGATTATTAAATAAGTGTCCATTTGTAAAATGGTCACAAAGAATCATCTGAAAATTGTTCTACTAAAATTAAATGTCAAGTGTATAGTTGTGTTTCTCTTATATTTCAAGATCTCTGTTACTATGATGGCAGAAAATATGACAACAATAATCAGGACTAAAGTCCTCTGAAGTTTTATCTGATCAGTATATGGAAAAAGATGTAAAAATATGACTCTGTAGTGTAGTTTCCATGCCAAGTTTTATGTGTATAAAATGGTTAGTAACAGTTGCTATTCTTAGAAACGTGTTAATATTTAACGGTATGGAATCCAGCAATCTTGCATAATTTACTATTTAATTTCAATTGATGATTTCAGAGGAAGGTTTTTAATATTTCACCACCAGGTATATTTGCTGCAGTTTTTGAGAGTTTTGTGTGTGTGTGTTTTTAATAATAATTGGGTGGTAAAATTGGTCATATCATTTCTCTCTTTTTTGAGAGTAACATGATTTGGCCCTTTGTCTTCTTTCAGTTATTTGAAATCAAAGTCATTATCTCATATTTGTTTATAACTCATAATGATCATGCTATATTATAGTTGATGTATCTGTGGGTTCTGTTTGTCAAACGTAAGTTATTTTGGGTTAGGGATTGGGGACATGGAAGGACAGAAGGGTGGCAGCACAGAGAGAGCTGTGAATTTGATAAGGATACAAACCACTGAGTTTCCTTTCCTTTAAGTCTGTGTGTGAGAGTATGTGTGTGTGCGCGTGCGTGTGCGCATCTGTACCAATGACATGAAAAATCTTTTAAACTTTAGGGTTCATTTGTAGGGAAATATCTATTTCATTACAGACACAATTTATTTGTAAGATATAGGATACTTGAGATTCCCTAAGTTTTGTTATTTGTTAAGCTATGTTTTCTTTGGAGTTATTTTCTGCTTGTATAATGTCAAAGTTCTTAGCATAAGTTGTTCTTAAAATTAACCAGCAATGGATGATTCCTGCAGTTCACCTACATCATTGTCAGAATTTGTAAAGGTTTGTATTATTTTTATTGTATAAATTCAAGATGTACAGCATTATGTATATTTAATTGGAGCTCATCTAGCAGGTCTGCAATAATATCTGTCACTCTAAATAGTATGAGTATAACCAAGTCTTTATCCTTTCTTTACCAGGCATCCCAATAAATAGAGAAAAACAGATCATAGGCCTGATACTACTTCTTTCATTCTCATTTATATTTTGCATGTCTGATTCTTTATAATCGCAAGCTGTTTGTTTGTAGAAAATACTATAGAGATCATTGGGTGCCACTGAGCATTCTCTTATGCTTCTGAAAGGCAATTAATTTGGAAGCAATTTATGTCATAGCAATCAAGGATTAAGAAACTGGGTCTTGGGTTTGGACAAGAATTTTCTTTCCAGTATGTATGTTCATTTAGGTACTAGACCCTTAAGAATGTCAAATGAACTTCTGCAGTGTTTTCTAGACCCTTTACTCAATAGTGGACTAAAGGCCCTGCTCAGTTGCTTATATTCTCTTCTCACTTACTGCTTAGTATTATGGGTTCTCAGTCACCTCCATTTGAATTAGCAAAAGCCTTGAGGAAAAGAGGTACCAAATTTGAGTCTCATACCCTGGGCCTCTCTTCTGAGACCCTGTCTTTGTAAGTACTTTATTTGTTGGATTTTGGGTGCCTTTAAGCACATGTTTTAAGTTTTAGATTTCCTAATTTTTCTTGGTAGTATAATTGTCCTGTATTATCTGTTTGCCATTATTGAAAGCTTATTACACCACAAACTCTATTTTTTTAAATAATTCAATCTGGATATCAATTCATTTTAAGGTAAACATTTATACCAAAAAGAGCATCTTTTTCCTTTTACTTAATTTATTTTATTTAAGTATTTATTAATTCCATAATATTTCTTCACAAAATGATCCAGGTATTGACCATGGCACTTTATTGAGATATATTGCAATAAAAGAAGCATATTATTAAAGATAAACTTTATATCTTTATATATTATTCAGTTCCTGTTTCCATTTTGTACTTTACATGTTCAATCACTAGGCATTTTGTATACTCTGACTAGCCAGAACACCACAGACTTTGGTCACTGCCAGACCTCTGGTATTTTCATTCCTCTCTGCCTTGCATCCACTCTCTGCTATCCCTTAATGAGATTTGTATACATATGCAGCCCAACTCTTGATGATGGACCTAATTTTAACTCCCACATTGACTTCTGTCCTGGTCCAAGCATAGTTCCCTCATTTACAGTGCCATAACATGTAAATTCCAGCTGCATTATTATCCTCAAATTCCAACCTGTCTCATCAGCTAAGTAACACTGCCATGTTCTGTCTGGTCTTCCATTCACAGGGGAATTCATCTCAACCGCAGGGCCTGGAACACAGTTCTATTACAGAGACTGGAATTAACAAATGGAATGAACCAAAAAATTAAATAAATGACTCCCTTTTGAAAACATGAGATTCTTAACCCTAAAAATGCCTTTTGTCTATGAAAAGCTTCCATACATAGCTTTTGGGAGGAGAAATTGAAATCAGTCCTCTCACAAGATTCTAAAAGGATCAAATACGTTGAATACACAAACAATGTGACTTAGTAATTTTACTTTCACTTATATAATTATTCAAACAATTCAGTGTTCCAAAAGGCATATAGAAAATTGTATACTTCTAAATGGTAACAATCTAAAAGACTACCATTTGGAAAAATCAGTAATATGTAGTATATTACACCAATTAATATGAACACACTTCTACATGAAACCTAATAGGTGGTACATGCCTGTAATCCCAGTGACTTGGGAGCCTTTGGCAAGAGGATCACATGTTCAAAGACAGCCTCAGCAATTTAGTGAGGTCCTAAGTAATTTAGTGAGACCCTGTCTCAAAAAAAAAATAAAATAAAATAAAGGACTGGGGATGTAGCTCAGTGGTTAAATGCCCCTGGGTTCAAACCCTGGTGCAAAAAAAAAAAAAAGACAAAACAAAAAACCTCAATAAAGTCTCATGAATATGTAGAGGAAAGGAATCCTGACCAAAAAAGCTATCACATTGACTGAAATTATAAGTTTCCAAAATAGCAATGTTGTCACAAAGAATTATATTTTGAAATCAGACTCACATGAATGGTAGATCTTACAATAAATTTTATTAATGAAGGATAGATGCAAATATCCAGTCAAAAATGAAACAAATTATGCCTTTTTTCTTTTATATCATGATGAATTTGATATAACATTAGTTTTGGTGTTAAGTAATAGTTGTGCAAATTTTTTACATAATGGAGTCATTTATGTAATTTTTTGGTTCACTCCATTTTACACTGTTAATCCCATAGTCTCTCCATGTTTGGAAAGTTTATTTCATTGCATAGATTGCTCATTCCTTTGGTTTGGATCTCTATGCCTTCCTCTATCCCAATAACTCTTAAATTTGGTCTTTTTATGCTATCCCATATTTCTTGAATGTTCTGCTCACAGTTTTTTACCATTATCACTGTGTGGTATATGTTCTTTTCAAGATTATATATTTTGCCTTCATTGTCTGATGTCTGGAATCCTACTGGAACACTGAGGCTCGGAGCCCCATGCAGGAGTCACATCGCTGGTGATTTCTGTGGAAATCAGCTGTATAGGGGTCCTCTAACACTCATGCAGTATTCTGACTAGATGAGATCTGGATCATGGAGGGACACAGAATTCTGCCTCCCTCTGGCCCTCTATCTCCTCTCCTCTAATCCCATAGTCTCTCTTTATAGCACTGTGTTCCATTCTCTGGCCACTGATTCTGAATAGATCCATAACTTGCAGGGTTGTTAGTAAATAACATAAACAGGCAAGGTATGCCTTGGTAAAAAAATATCTATTAACATGTTTACAAGGAGTTATTATCAATGACACCCTATTTACTAGGAAATCATTTGTTCTTATCAGATATTTCAGATAGGGAATACTTACAGGCCATCTCTCATTCCTCTTCTTTGCAGCAGGCATAATCAATTTAAGATGTTAGGAGTCAAGGAAGTGGCTAACTATGGGAAATATGGAAGGCATATGATGGGAGGTAGCAAAATGTATTGATGTCCTCTATTCTTCTAGAAGTCTGACAGTGTTTTTGTCCAATATTTCAAAAGTTTCAAAAGATATTTAATTAAAAATTATTTACCACCAAGCAGCTGTTCTGGCAATATGAACTGGGTTCAAAGGGGCTGGCTGTATCAATAATGAATAAAACGGTGAATAAACCCATTTATACACAATGGAGTACTACTCAGCACTAAAAAATGACAAAATCATGGCATTTGCAGGGAAATGGATGGCACTAAAGCAGATTATGCTCATTGAAGCTAGCCAATCCCTAAAAAACAAATGCCAAATGTCATCTTTGATATAAGGAGAGCAACTAAGAACAGAGCAGGGAGGAAGAACATGAGAAGAAGATCACCATTAAACAGGGATGAGAGGTGGGAGGGAAAGAAAGAGAGAAGGGAAATTGCATGGTAAAGGAAGGAGACCCTCATTGTTATACAAAATTACATATAAGAGGAAGTGAGGGGAAAGGGGAAAAAAAACAAGAGAGAGAAATGAATTACAGTAGATGGGGTAGAGAGAGAAGATAGGAGGGGAGGGGAGGGGAGGGGAGGGGGGATAGTAGAGGATAGGAAAGGCAGCAGAATACAACAGACACTAGTATGGCTGTATGTAAAAATGTGGATGTGTAACGATGTGAATCTGCAATATGTATATGGGGTAAAAATGGGAGTTCATAATCCGCGTGAATCAAATGTATGAAATATGATATGTCAAGAGATTTGTAATGTTTTGAACAACTAATAATAAAAAAATTTAAAAAAAAGAGAAAGAAACCATGCAGCACAAAAACATAAGTTTCTAAGGCAGGATGGCTTGGCTGGGCTCGGTGACCCCAAGGATCAGCTTCAGCACTGGAAGGAGCAAGAGAGAGAGCATGTCCTGAACCATGGTATTTATTGGGGGGGGGGGGGAAGACATTCAAGAAAGTTCCACCTAAAGAAGCCAAGGGATTGGATTTCGGAGGGTGGAGTCTTGCTTGGTGATGTTTTGGTCAGCAAATTGACTGACATCTTAGAAAGCCACACCCATCTCAGGTGCTGTGTGGGATGAAAGGCAGAGCAAGCAAAAAGGCGCACATATGTTGCACAGCCCAATCAGGCAGCAATGTCAGTGCAGTTTCCTCATACACTCAAATGCGCATAGCTCACACACTCAGCCCATGGCTGGCTAGTGACAATTATTTATTTTATGTAAGGCCAAAGATACCTAATTTAAATGACAATTGCTAGGAGCCACAGCAAAAGTATTATGATACATGGCACCTTTGGTTTAGGTGACTGCCAGCTAGCCATTGAGATGATATGATTATGTTAAGCTTTACATTCATATGAAAATTGGACTCCTGCTGTTCACCTCGGCCTGTTACAGGACTCAGGTTACTCTTGTCACTCATGTAATGGGAGAGTTCCCATTGGTTGGGGAAGGATAGTAGGAGGGAACTTCCGGGGGAGGTCCGGGCGCCCGGTTCCGGTGACACACGTGGGTCGACCGGCTTGCTAGCAGGGCACACGGAACGCTGGCGGCTTTTTAAAATAAAGCTTTGTTTCCCGCTTGAGCGGTTGTGTTTCTGTGCCCAGCTGGGTTGCGGTGACTCGTGCTTCTGTGCCCAGCTGGGTTGCGGCAGACAATAAGCAAAACCAAGTTGAAGGAATAAAATGTACAGTAAAATGCCACAAAAGTAAAATAAAGATCCAAGTTTAAAGTATATTAAAATAAACAGAAATTAAAATGACATAAGTGTAATTAGAAGGAAAATTTCAAAATACTTTGTTCTGATGATTGATGAACTGAATCTAATGTGGCCCTAGATAAGAAATTACATGAAAATTGGCAAGATCTATTGATATGAAATAGTAAGTTGACACCTGTGTCACATACTGCAAGATATTTAATTTCTACAGTGGTTATACAATACATAACATTCATTTATCAGAAAGAATTTTATATCTACAATATTGTATATAGCCTTATTATTTAATGAGCATTAAATAAAGTTTTTAGGTTTTATAAGGATCAGGAAATGTTGCTGGATCTTTGAAAATTTATTTAAAGTTCTTAGCAAAGTTTTAAGTTATGTATACTTTACATAGTAAATCTTCTAGGATTGTGTGGTCCCTTAGACAAGCACACAGAAGTATGGCTACAAAACTGTAAACAGATAATTATTAAATAAATGATGGTATATCCATAATATGGTTACTATTCAGTTTTTGCAGTCAATCAGGATGTTTATAGTTATTTATAGAAAATACCTCCAAGACATATTACTAAGGGAAAAAAGCATATTGTAATTTAATTTCAGTTACTTGCACAAATATATATGTTATGTACTTTGGTATATATTTATGTATACCCATATACAGACCTTATTGCTAATCATAGTTAATTCTGGGAAGAAATTGTATTTGCATTCTTTCAAATATTTACACTGAAGACAGTGTATTTGCATGTACTAAAAGAAAATTTGCAGAAATAGCCACAGGATGGTCTAGAACTAATGATTACTTAGAAATATCCGCTCTGCTTTTTTCGTCTTTTTTGAAGTAGTGCAGAACAGGATAAAAAAAGTGTGCTTAGAGAATGGAAAATTAGAAGGAGTTATAAAATAAAAGATATAAAATTCATAAATAAGTTATATGAACTTAAAAGAATCTGACCTCTATTTAGTCAGAAAAAAAAATATTACAGAAGGGTTCATAAGTAAAATTGTCACAAGGAAAGCTTTTTTTTCTTCTTTGACTAGAATTAAATGTCACATGTTTTAAAAAGTCTGTCTTATATTTAGTACTCTGTTCCCATGATAGCAGAAATATGAAAATAATGATCATGGTTTTAATTACTCAATTTTTATCTGATCAATGTACAGAGAAAGCATTAAAAGTATTATTGTACCCTGTAGAATTTTTGTGCCGTTTTTTGTTTTTGTTTTTCTTACAAATATTTATTTTCCTCCAAATTGATTGCTTTTCTGTAACGATATGGAAAATCTTCATTTCCCTTTCCCCAAATGTTGATGTTCAAAAGCCAGGTCTTAACCATACACTAATCTTCATCTCTTTAATGTCTTGTGTGTTGATTTAGTTTCATAAGTAAATATTTATATTAGTTTTCCTCAGGGACTTATACATTGATTCATTCTCTCTCTCTCTCTCTCTCTCTCTCTCTCTCTCTCTCTCTCTCTCTCTCCCCCTCTCCCTCTCCCTCTCCCTCTCCCTCTCCCCTACACCACAGATATATACAAATATACAAACTTTTTATTCTAATCTTACCCCTTGACAATACAACTTCAAATATGCTTTATACAGCTGTTCCTTAGTCAAGGTCATTAAGTCATTTGCAAAAGGAAGTAGATTTCTGAAGAAATCTTGTTTGGTGGGGTGAAGGATCCATTGAGGGATTCTCATTTGTTCTTTCCCTGTATTCTGATCCACTGGACTTTTTTTTTTTTCTTGATTCTTTTTAAAAGGCTTGCAGAAGATGTTGCAAAAGCCCCCTTTTGGTCTTGCCTGGGATTTTGATCTCTGAAAGTTGTTTGTTCACTTTCTTTTTCTTCCTTTGGATAGAATCAGGTGGTGTCTTCTAAATGCATCTCTTCAAATAAGTCTGTTTTTTACTTTAGACCTCTGTTGAGGGAAGAAAGTCTGTGGTGCACTGTGAGGGACCCAGGTGCTGGCAGCCAGCCCCTGGGGCTCTGTGCCATTTCTTTTGATATGTGTAAAAGCCTTATGAAAGATTGCTCTTCTCAGAAAAACATGGTAATTAACTAGATTTAGACACTTCAGCACAAGCACACAGGCACACACACACATATACACACACAAAAAAAATTTAAATGTGTTGTACATGATACATTCATCCAATTGTATATGTCAACTAAAAGATAAACATAAATAAATTTTCACTTTTTATTATTTTAACTGTAGAATAGGACCATGACTAATGCAGAGAACTATTTTGATACCATCAGAATCTTTGGAAGTTTTGGCAGATTTTGAAAGTGAAGACTGTAGTGTATATATACATAAAAAAACAGCTTCCAGAAGTAATTTATTAAAAGCACAGTACTTAATTTGTTTGTGATTACATATCAATGAAATTAAAAAAAATTGTTAGTTGTGATTTGGACTGGATTAGAGTCAAGTTGTAACATATATAATTGGCCTTCCATGTCTTCAGGTTGCACATTCATGGATTCAACCAATTGCAGATCAAAACTATTTGAAAAAATTCATACCTATTAAACATGTACAGACTTTTTTCTTATAAGTTCCCAGCCAATTGCAGTATAACAATTTATATTGCATTTACATTGTCTTAGATAATGTAAGTAATCTAGAGATGATTTAAAGTAAACAGGAAGATGTATGTAGGTTGAATGCAAACACATCATTTTATAAAAGAGGCTTGAGCATCCACAGATTTTGGCATAGGGGTTCTGGAACCAATTCCCAGATATACTGAGAGATGAATGTAATTCAAATTTGAAGGAATGATTCTGATTATTTATAATGTGTCTGCCTTCCATTTAAACAAGCGCACTTGTGGATAAATGGCCATATTTGTGGAAATTCATATATACAATATGGAAATAATATAGTGGAAAGCTTAGGACTGGGATACAGAAGGATGATCGTTAGGTTTGATTATCCTATTCTCTCCATAAACTTAGGGAAATCTTTTTGCTTTTATGACCCTAGTATCATTTTGTCAACTATGCAAAGCAAAACTTAAGAGACTCCATTTCATGTATATGGCAGGAACCTGGACATAATCCATACACAGAGATGCCAACATTTAAATATGCATTGAATTACATGTCCCACCTTCTATTTAAGCATGCCATTTTAAAGTCATTATAAGAACAAAAGGTCTTCCTAAGGTTGAAAAGATTTATTCTTTAATAACATAAGAAAAATTAGTAGATAGGTCATTAAGAGTACCCAAATACTCTTAATCAATGACATGAGCTCATATACTTAAATATAAAGTGAAGCTATTATTTTATCTACCTATTTTTAATTTCCCAGTAAATTATCTTCACCCAGGTGAAGTACTGTTTGTGTTTGAACTAAAGGGGCAGAAAAAACACAATTTTCAGAATAGTACTTAGGTTCACTTAGGTCTTTCTTTATTCTGTTTAACTAAAGTCTAACTTCCTATTAATTTTTTCCATTAGCCTGATTTTTAAATATATAGATTTACAGAATATACTGAATTACTGATGTGCTTTGACATAAATTTAAACTGAATATGATTGCATATGTTTCAATGTGGCAAGAGTTGAACACTTTAGAAAACTAAATCTTCTACTTAGTAAATATTGATGATCATTTCAATTGTTCACACCTTCATTAATTCTTCTCAATATTTTCCTATATTTTACCATGTAAAAATCTTGCCCAACTTTCATTAAGATTTTACCTAAGAATTTGATAATTGTTGAAGTCATTGTAAACCATATTTGAATTAATTTAATCTTTTAATTATTGATAGTATTTGGAATTACAGTTAGTTTATTTTTTTATGTTTTTTTAAATTTTTATTTTTACTGGTTGTTCACAACATAACAAAGCTCTTGACATATCATATTTCATACATTAGATTGAAGTGGGTTATGAACTCCCGATTTTACCCCAAATGCAGATTGCAGAATCACGTCGGTTACACATCCACAATTTTACATAATGCCCAATTAGTAATTGTTCTATTCTGCTACCTTTCCTATCCCCTACTATCCCCCCTCCCCTCCCCTCCCATCTTCTCTCTCTACCCCATCTACTGTAATTCATTTCTCTCCTTGTTTATTTTCCCATTCCCCTCACAACCTCTTATATGTAATTTTGTATAGCAATGAGGGTCTCCCTTCATTTCCATGCAATTTCCCTTTTCTCTCCCTTTCCCTCCCACCTCATGTCTCTGTTTAATGTTAATCTTTTCTTCCTGCTCTTCCTCCCTGCTCTGTTCATAGTTACTCTCATTATATCAAAGAAGACATTTGGTATTTGTTTTTTAGGGATTGACTAGCTTCACTAAGCATAATCTGCTCTAGTGCCATCCATTTCCCTGCAAATTCTATGATTTTGTCATTTTTTATTGCTGCATAATACTCCATCGTGTATAGATGCCACAGTTTTTTTATCCATTCATCTATTGAAGGGCATCTGGGTTGGTTCCACAGTCTAGCTATTGTGAATTGTGCTGCTATGAACATCAATGTGGCAGCATCCCTATAGCATGCTCTTTTAAGGTCTTCAGGGAATAGTCCGAGAAGGGCAATAGCTGGGTCAAATGGTGGTTCCATTCCCAGCTTTCCCAGGAATCTCCAAACTGCTTTCCAAATTGGCCGCACCAATTTGCAGTCCCACCAGCAATGTACAAGAGTACCCTTTTCTCCACATCCTCGCCAGCACTTGTTGTTGTTTGACTTCATAGTGGCTGCCAATCTTACTGGAGTGAGATGGTATCTTAGGGTGGTTTTGATTTGCATTTCTCTGACTGCTAGAGATGGTGAGCATTTTTTCATGTACTTGTTGATTGATTGTATGTCCTCCTCTGAGAAGTGTCTGTTCAGGTCCTTGGCCCATTTGTTGATTGGGTTATTTATTATCTTATTGTCTAATTTTTTGTGTTCTTTGTATACTCTGGATATTAGGGCTCTATCTGAAGTGTGAGGAGTAAAGATTTGTTCCCAGGATGTAGGCTCCCTATTTACCTCTCTAATTGTTTCTCTTGCTGAGAAAAAACTTTTTAGTTTAAGTAAGTCCCATTTGTTGATTCTTGTTAACTCTTGTGCTATGGGTGTCCTATTAAGGAATTTGGAGGCTGACCCCACAATATGTAGATCGGAGCCAACTTTTTCTTCTATCAGACGCAGAGTCTCTGAATTGATATCAAGCTCCTTGATCCATTTTGAGTTAACTTTTGTGCATGGCGAGAGAAAGGGATTCAGTTTCATTTTGTTGCATATGGATTTCTAGTTTTCTCAACACCATTTGTTGAAGATGCTATCCTTCCTCCATTGCATGCTTTTAGCCCCTTTATCAAATATAAGATAGTTGTAACTTTGTGGATTAGTCTCTGTGTCCTCTATTCTATACCATTGGTCCACCCACCTGTTTTGGTACCAGTACCATGCTGTTTTTGTCACTATTGCTCTGTAATATAGTTTGAAATCTGGTATCGCTATACCGCCTGATTCACACTTCCTGCTTAGAATTGCTTTTTCTATTCTGGGTCTTATTTTTCCATATGAATTTCATGATTGCTTTATCAATTTCTACAAGAAATGCCTTTGGGATTTTGATTGGAATTGCATTAAACCTATAGAGAACTTTTGGTAATATCGCCATTTTGATAATGTTAGTTCTGCCTATCCATGAACAGGGTATATTTTTCCATCTTCTAAGATCTTCTTCTACTTCTCTCTTTAGGGTTCTGTAGTTTTCATTGTATAAATCTTTCACCTCTTTTGTTAGGTTGATTCCCAAGTATTTTATTTTTTTGGAGGATATTGTGAATGGAGTGTTTTTCCTCATTTCCGTTTCAGAAGTTTTGTCGCTGATATACAGAAATGCCTTTGATTTATGCGTGTTGATTTTATATCCTGCCACTTTGCTGAATTCATTTATTAGTTCTAGTAGTTTCTTTGTAGACCCTTTTGGGTCTGCTAGGTATAGAATCATGTCATCTGCAAATAGTGATAATTTAAGTTCTTCTTTTCCTATTTTTATGCCTTTAATTTCTTTCGTCTGTCTAATTGCTCTGGCCAGTGTTTCGAGAACTATATTGAATAGAAGTGGAGATAGAAGGCATCCCTGTCTTGTTCCAGATTTTAGAGGGAATGCCTTTAACTTTTGTCCATTCAGAATGATGCTAGCCTGAGGCTTAGCATAGATAGCTTTTACAATGTCATGGCAAGTTCCTGTTATCCCTAGTTTTTCTAATGTTTTGAACATAAAGGGATGCTGTACTTTGTCGAATGCTTTCTCTGCATCTATCGAGATGATCATATGGTTCTTATCTTTAAGTCTGTTGATGTGGTGAATAACATTTATTGATTTCCGTATATAGAACCATCCTTGCATCCCAGGGATGAATCCTACTTGATCATGGTGCACAATTTTTTTGATGTGTTTTTGTATTCGATTTGCCAGAATTTTATTGAGGATTTTTGCATCTAGGTTCATTAGAGATATTGGTCTGTAGTTTTCTTTCTTTGAAGTGTCTTTGTCTGGTTTCGGAATCAGGGTGATGTTGGCCTCATAGAATGAATTTGGAAGAGCTCCCTCTTTTTCTATTTCCTGAAATAACTTGAAAAGTATTGGTATTAATTCTTCTTTAAAGGTTTTGTAAAACTCCGCTGTATACCCATCCGGTCCTGGGCTTTTCTTGGTTGGTAGTCTTTTGATGGCTTCTTCAATTTCATCCATTGATATTGGTCTGTTCAAATTGTGTGTATCCTCCTGACTCAGTCTGGGCAAATCATAAGACTTAAGAAATTTATCGATGTCTTCACTATCTTCTATTTTATTGGAATATAGGTTTTCAAAATAATTTCTGATTGTCTTCTATATTTCTGTAGCATCTGTTGTGATATTGCCTTTTTCATCCCGTATGTTAGTAATTTGAGTTCTCTGTCTTCTTCTCTTCGTTAGCATGGCTAAAGGTCTGTCGATCTTATTTATTTTTTCAAAGAACCAACTTTTAGTTTTTTTAATTTTTTCAATAGTTTCTTTTGTTTCAATTTCATTGATTTCTGCTCTGATTTTAATTATTTCTTGCCTTCTGCTACATTTGCTGTTGTTTTGCTCTTCTTTTTCTAGGGCTTTGAGATGAAGGGTGAGCTCATTTATTTGCTGTTTTTTTCTTTTTTTGAGGAATGACCACCAGGCGATGAATTTTCCTCTTAAAACTGCTTTCATTGTGTCCCATAGATTCCGATATGTTGTGTCTGTATTTTCATTTATCTCTAAGAATTTTTTGATTTCCTCCTTTATGTCTTCTGTAACCCATTGATCATTCAGTAACATATTGTTCATTTTATATGTGACGTAGGATTTTTCCTTCCTTCTTTTATCATTGATTTCCAGTTTCATTCCATTACGATCAGATAAAATGCATGGTATTATCTCCACCCCTTTATATTTACTGAGGGTTGCCCTATGGCATAATATATGGTCTATTTTTGAGAAGGATCCATGTGCTGCCGAGAAAAAAGTATATCCACTTGATGATGGTTGATATATTCTATATATTTCAGTTAAGTCTAGGTTATTGATTGTGGTATTGAGTTCTATAGTTTCTTTATTCAACTTTTGTTTGGAGGATCTGTCCATTGGTGAGAGAGGTTTGTTGAAGTCACCCATAATTATTGTGTTGTGGTCTGTTTCATTCTTGAACTTGAGGAGAATTTGTTTTATGAATGGTGCAGCGCCATTATTTGGTGCATAAATATTGATAATTGTTATGTCTTGTTGGTGAATGGTTCCTTTTAACAGTATATAATGTCCTTCTTTATCCCTTTTGATTAACTTAGTCTTGAAGTCGATTTTATTCGATATGAGGATGGCCACCCCTGCTTGCTTACAAGGACCATGTGCGTGGTATATTTTTTCCCATCCTTTCACCTTCAGCCTGTGTATGTCTTTTCCAATCAGATGTGTCTCCTGGAGGCAGCATATTGTTGGATTTGTTTTTTTAATCCATGATTCCAGCCTATGTCACTTTATTGGAGAGTTTAAGCCATTAACATTCAGAGTTAGTATTGATACATGGTTTGTACTTCCAACCATGTTTGATTATTTATCCTTTTTTTAAAAAAATTTAGTTTGTTTCTCCATGATTATCTTTCCCCTCGCCCTCTGTCTTTACCGAGGCACTTCCCTCTGATGCTTTTGGTTATTGTTTTTCATTTCTTCCTCTTGTAGTGTTTTGCTCAAAATGCTTTGCAATGCTGGTTTTCTGGCTGCAAATTCTTTTAACTTTTGTTTATCATGAAAGATTTTTATTTCGTTGTCATACCTGAAGCTTAATTTTGCTGGATACAGAATTCTTCGTTGGCATCCATTGTCTTTCAGTGTTTGAAAAACATTGTTCCATGACCTTCTTGCTTTCAGCGTCTATGATGAAAAATCCGTTGTTAACCTTATTGGTTTACCTCTGAATGTAATCTGCCTCCTTTCTCTTGTAGCTTTTAATATTTTCTCTTTGTTCTGTATATTGGATATCTTCATAACAATGTGTCTTGGCATTGGTCTACTGTGATTTTGTGTGCTCGGTGTCCTGTATGCATCTTCAATTTGTATATCTGTTTCCTTTTTTATTTCTGGAAAGTTTTCAGTAATTATTTCATTCAGCAGGTTTCTCATTCCCTTGGTTTGAATCTCTGTACCTTCTTCTATCCCGATGACTCGTAAGTTTGGTTTTTTTATGTTATCCCATAACTCTTGGATGTTTTTCTCATGATTTTTTACCAGCCTTTCTGAGTTGGCTAGACTCTTTTCAAGATGATATATTTTGTCTTCATTATCTGACGTTCTGGCTTCTACTTGATCCACTCTGTTAGTGATACTCTCAATTGAGTTTTTAATTTGGTTTATCGTTTCCTTCATTTCTAGAATTACTGTTTGATTATTTTTTATAATCTCTATCTCCTGATAAAGATGCTTAACTTCTTCTTTTATCTGTTTATGTAATTCATTCTCAATGTGTTCTTTCGCTGCTTGAATTTGCTGTCTCATATCCTCTTTAAGGTTTCATTCCATCTGTCTAAGGTGTTCCATGAGTTCTTTATATGACCATTTTTCTGATGACTCTAGGTCCTCCTGAATATTTAGGTTGTCCTGCATTGTTTGTACTCCTTTTCTTCCTTGCTTTTTGAAGCTGCTCATGTTACTTCTTGTTCTGTTTGACTGCTGAGTTACTGTTTACTCCTATAAATTTATTTGATGCTTGGGAGGAAAGGTATTAGAAGGGAAGGGAAGAAGTCACTAAAGAGAATGAGAGTAAGCAGGTAGAATTCAAGGAAGGGGGGATAAGATAATTGAAAAGAAATGAAAAGACAAAAGAAGAAAAAAATGGGAAATAAAAAAAGAAAAAATTTTTTTAAAAGAATAATTTAAAAAAATTAAAATTAAAATTGAAAGAAAAAAAATTTTAAAAAAATTAAAAAAAAATTAAAAAACAAAGAAAAATGAAAATGAAAGAAAAACCCAAATCAAAATAAAAAAATAAAAAAATAAAAAAAGAGAAAAAAGAAAAAAAAACTAATAAATGCAGTCTTAGAGTTTGATTAACTTCTCTTCCAGTAGGTGGCACTATGCCCACCAGGCCAAGTTTCTCCTGTCAATACACGGGAACCAATCACTGTGCAGCAGCTCCTCCTCCCAGACTGGGCAAGTCTCCAATCCTGAGTGCCTAGGGCCTCCTCTTGTGTCTAGTCACTTCCCCACTTTTCCTCTAGCCAGGCCCCTCTCACGGGTGCCGCTCACCACAATACTGGGTACATGCCAGGTCTGCTGCTCCCGGGAGCCCTGTTGTCATGAATGACTGGGCACACTCTCCCTGTTTGCCATTCCCTCAGACCCTAAGTTTGTAGAGCTTGGGGCTGAGAATCCTCAGCGAATTTTACTGCCCCTCCGGTAGCCACACCCCCAGTAGCTGGTGCAAGAGACCTCAGCTCTCAGCACTGGTGGGAGCGGTAGTTCTGCGCCGCCGGTCCGGCGCCACCTCTAATTCCCTCGGTCTGGCTACCGCGCTCACGGGAGAGCTGGGAGGGGCCCTTAAGGTTTCCCCGATGTGTGGAGAGGGAAGGCTAGGGGATTACACACCTGTAGCCGCAGGATTCAATGAAGTTATCTCCTCCGCCGCAGTCTGATGACGTCAGTTCTCTGCCATGGTGGTATCTCTTGCAAATGGCGACAGTTCGTTTCCCTTTGCCGGGAGACCAATGCAACGGGTGGGTCCTTACTGTCTCTCCCAAGCCCCATTTCAAACCTGTGGCAGCTACCTATGAAGGCTCGGTAGGCATTTACCTCCGTAGGATCAGAAGGGCCGACCAGTTGTTTCAGCCGGATGGATTAGTGCTGAGTCGCAGCTGTTTGTCTGCGGGAAGCAGGTGAACGGGAGCTTGAATTCAGCCGATCTGGGCTCGGTGTGTGTTCTGAGAGGCCCAGACTGTTCGCCCCAGATCCACGTCAGCTCACCATTGCCTAGTGATCCTGAGCAAACAGATTTAGGCTGTTTACGACTCCCTATGCCTGCACAGCTGAAGAGGTCAGAGACTTGATCTCTCCGCGCCCGCCGCCATGTTGGAATCCTCCTAGGATCTCAAGTTTATTTTTTATTAATCCAGTAATGCTGCTAAATTCACTTATACATAGTATATAGAATGATGGTAGTCTATAAATATACAAATTCAGTATGTGATGGTAATCTATAAATATACACATTCAGTAGCTTCATTTATTCTTTTCCAAATATTATATATATTTCTTTTCTTTTTTTATATTGTTGCCATACATACTTGTCAGATGGAACTGGTGATATTAGGAATCCTTTTCTCATTTGTGATCACAGGGGAATATTTGAATATTTCAGCACTGAATATATAAGCTCCAGTTTTATGATTTTTTTCTGTTCTTAAGTGGTTAATGTTATGACATTTTTAGATCTTTTATAATAACACCATTATTATGTTCTTTGTTTTACTGAAGTTGTTTGATTTCAAAATGTCAATCTATGTGAATTCATTCTGGGAGAAAACCCAATTTGTTCATAGTATATCAGACTTGATATAATTTTGGATTCAGTTTGTTAGACATATTTATTTTTCATTTTACCATGATAGACATACTTTCTCATTTTCAATTGATTATTCCCTTCATATAAATAGCACATATTTCAGACTTGCTTTTTTTTCTAGTCTGAAAAATCTCGGCATTTTAATTGGAATTTTTAGACATAAAAATTAATAATTTTATTAATAAAGCATGATTTAAAGTTGATCATCTTGTCACAATTTTCTATTTTCCCTTACTCTATTTTTCTATTCCTCCTTTCCGGCCTACTTCTATGTGTACTATATATTTGTCATTATTCTATTTTAATTCTTTCCTCAGGATTTTAATTGTGGCAACCTATCTAGTTAGTTAGTTAGTTTTTGTGACAGTGTCTTGCTGTGTAGCCCAAGCTGATCTCTAACTCCTGGGCTCAAATGATCCTCCACTTCAGCCTCAGAAGTAGCTGGGATTACAGGCATGCGCCACTACTCCCAGCCACTATAGCCAATTAAAATATGCTAGTATATTTTTTACACTCCCTTCTTGCAAGAAATGGGGATTTACAGCCCTTGCCTAGATTCTTGACCAGGCTTAGTGAGTCTTGTTTCCACTAAAATAATGCAGCTGTTGTGAAATTATAGAAATTCCTAGATTTAAATTCCTAAGCTAAATTTAAGGCCAACTGCCATTATTAACCACCATAAAGAGACGGCACCATCTTGACATTCACATGGCAGGCTCTTCTGTAGTTCACCATGTGCAGGAAGTGCCGGTACTAACTTGAATTATGTTTTGTCAAGCAATAAATTGCTTCAGGTTTGTTTATGTGGTTTGTCTTATTTCATTATAAGTTTAGAAGGATAATTTTGCTGGATACAAAATTCTATATTGACAGTTGTTTTTTCTTTCAGCATTGAAAAGATTTCACACCATTTTTTTTCTGATTCTTCAGGGATTCTATATAGAAGAAAGCCATCTTTTAAATCATACTTCTGGGATAAGTAATATATCTTTATTTCTCAGAAGGTTTCATTTGGTATACATTTGTTCACTTCACTGATACTTTTTATAGATATATAACATAATTCAATAATCAATTATTTAAAACATTTTAATACCTATATTATCATCTCAAATATTTATAATGTAAATAAAAATATAACTCATTTTATTGACAACAATTAAAAACCACAGCAAAATTTTAACAAAAGGTCCCATGGGAAAGATATCCATTTTTATTAAAATATTAAAGTTTAAATTATATACAAGATAAAATAATTTTAGAAATTTCTAAGAAAAACATGGTATTTTTAGTAATTTCTCATTTATTTATAATGTTAACATGAAAGAGAAAATATGTGAGGAGAAATTAAAGCTTCTTATAAATAATAATGAAGTGACACTTGTATTACCTATTGCAAACCCTTTGCTTTGCAAATCATATTCCATATGTGATTCATGTGATTTAGTCCAGGTAGGACTTGATGTAGTAAAAGGCAATACATAAAGTAGAAGTAGAATTAACAAGAGTATATGCGTAGATTTAAAATAAATTATTAATAAAATTATTAAAATGATTAACAAAATTATTGATGTTTCAAATAATTACGAACTATAAAATAACAAAGGCAGTAGTAAAATACACAAATTTACACAGAGTACACATAAATGTTCATTAAATATCAAGCATATCTGTCAAATATTAATTAAATATTTGTTAAGAATACTTCAAATTATATAAGATACTTTTTATCTTATAAAAAATTTACAAGGGAGAATAAAATGCTACTGGGTGTTTGAAAACTAATTTAACATTAGCAAAGTAATTTTTCACATACTTTAAAAAAAATAATTTGACTTTGAGGGCTGTATCCAGTTACAAATGAACATAAACATATAGCTACTAAATTGGCAATGAAATTAATTTTTAATAAATTATATTGTTTTTATTCCATGGATATTATCTACCCAATCAGTAGATCTTATATATATCCAGATGATGTTTTCATGATATATTATTAATATAAAGAAAGCAAATTATAATTTCACATATGTATACGCTTATGAATATAAATTTATGAAAATATGAATTTATGTGAACATTTGTTCTCAGGCACACTTCCATGATAATCATAGTTATTTCTGAGAGAAAAGATGCAAATTTAGTTTTCTTGGTACCAGGGATTGAACCTAGGAGCTCTTAACCACTGAGCCACATCCCCAGCCCTTTTTATTTTTTATTTTGCTAAGTTGCTTAGGGCCTCTCTAAGTTGTTGAGGCTGGCCTCAAACTTGAGGTCCTCCTTTCCCATCATCCCAAGCCACTGGGATTGTAGGCATGCATCTGTGCATCTGGCACATACTTAGTTATTGAAAGTTGTACAATGAGCATAAGCTAAATTTATAATTAGTAAAAGAAAATTAAATAGTCACATGATAGGATAACACTAGTGAATTTTTTTAAACAACTCATGTTTGCCTTTGTTTTCCTTCCAAGTTAGCACAGAAACAGGCTGAGAGAGAATTAGAAAACAAAAAGGAAAGAAATAAGGAAACATAAGTTTTGTTGAAAAAAGTACTTTATAATACACTTTAAAATAATTAATCTATAAGTAGTAAATGAGATCATTTATCAAAGGATCATAGTTAAAATTGTGCAGAGTGCTTTCTTATTGTTTCCTTGGACTAAATATCAAGTATATTATGAATTTTATATGTCAGGGTCTCTATTACCATGCCATCAGAAAAATATGACAGCAATATTAATATTATAATATTAATTATCTGATAAATAAAAAAACCTTAAAATATAAACATCCTGTTGGATTTTGTGTCATTTCTTATGATGTGTATGAGATTAAGACTTGCTGTTCTCAAAAACAATGTGATTGTGTATGGTATCCATCAATCTTGATAAATTGTTGTATTAATTCTAATATAGATTGTTTTTAGATACTCTGGAAGCATAATTAAGCTATGAAGATGGGCACCATTTCATAGTTTCCAGTATTTATCTTTTTTTTTTCTTTTTCTTGCATTATGGTCCCGACTAAATGGCCCCTAAAATGTCAAATACAACTGGTGATGGTGGATTTTTAAATTTTGATCTGAAGAAGCTGTTTTTCAATGTTGTGCAACTAATTATGTGCTGTATGGTATGGTTTCTAAGTTTATATAAAAAACTCATACATAGGTAGTAAATTATATCAAATGGTTTTTCTGTGCCTGCTGTCAGAGTGACATGATTTTGTTCCTCTATCAAGGTTGTTTCATTTGAAAATGTTAAACCAATAAGAATCCAATTTTGTTTTCAACTAAATTCAGTCATGGTGTACTAAATTTGGTAGTGTTGAAGTATATTTGAATTCTGTTTGTCAAAAATTAGGTTTAAATTTTATTTAGTTGTGAAGAGGCATACAAACCTTTGATTTTCCTTTTGTATAATATCCTTATCAGTTTGTTATTAAGTTTTTAGGATTTTATTAAACTTTTGGGGGAGAATTTTTACTGTTTTTCTCCTATGTAACAGGTTGTTCAAGATTGGTATATTTCAATTCTCAATTATGTGGGAAAGATAAGAAATTCAGTTGTGGAGACTTGGAATTGCTTGTAGTTAGGTTTTCCTATGAGATGTAGTTTATTGATTAGATATAGAATCATTGAGATTTCTTAGTGTAATTATTTTGCTGTTTTTTAATTTTTTTACTTTAGGAATGTCAGATTTGTTGAATAAATTTGCTTAAAAATGCCATAATGCCTGCATCTCCAGCATCCTAGTGATGATCCCTTCTACATTCCTTCTATTGATAATACGTGTGTTCTTTTTTATTCATTGACCAGCCTTGCAAGGGATTTATCATGCTTCTATCTTTAAAAACAAAGCTTAGATTTCTCATGTTTTGATTTAATTAACTAATGTTAATTTTATTTTTTGTGTTTAAAAATCTGGCTGAAATCCCGCTTTATTTTCTAACTTTATAAAGTTTGCTTCAAACAAATTTGTAGGATTTTACCTTTTATATTAATGCTCTAAATTTTTCTTTAGACATTTATTTAGTTACATCTCACGCAATTTTGAACATTACAGAGATTTTGTTTGATTTAAAATCGACAGTATATGTTTAGCTGTGTGTGTGTGTGTGTGTGTGTGTGTGTGTGTGTATGCTGTGGGGGCGGATGGAGGAAGGAGTGATACCATTAATACATTTATCCCTCTGCCTAGATTTCCATATGCTCCTTTAGATTTCCCCTTCTAATCCTGAGGTCTTCTCTGTTTCTTCTGTTGTGGACATTCTTATATGAGACTTTTTATGAATGTACAATTTTATTTTTCTTGACCAAACTTCACAGAGTACAATGGCTAGGTCATATAAGAGGTGTATTTAAAAGGTGTTTTAGAATGTGTCAATATGTTTTGCAACATCATTACACCATTTTCTGTCCTGCCAGCCTCTAAATTTATGGGTGTATACAAGTCATTGTTCTTTTCTACTGATCCCCAATAATGCAGAAAATGAATCACAGCTCTTATGCTAATCTTTTTTTCCAAGTTATGCCTTTGCATATATGGTTATTTTTAATTATGTGCTGCATGTTCTATATGAAATGCCATAGGAGTGATTGTAGGCTCTGATTGAATTTGTCTTCATTTTAGGGATCATTTGCTTTTTATCTCTGAGCAGCGGTTAGCATGTACGAAGTTCATCTCATAGCAGTCAGGGAACTAGTCCTTTTGAAGCTGAATATCAGGTTTTGTGAAGTGTTTTCTATTTCTGGTTCATATTGACATTTAGGACATAGTCCCTCAGGGAAATCAAATGAACTCCTAAGGTTGTCTTTCCAGAGCCTTTCTTGTTGGTGCTCCTTTAACTCTTAAATTTTCCTCCTTGAGTTTTTGAGATTGCTGGAAGCCCTGCTTATCTATTTAGTTTCTAAATTACAATTGGTGTTTCTTACTTGCCTTCTTTGAATCAGTGTGTATTTTAAGGGGAAAAGGAGGTACCAGGTTGGATCTTATCTCTAGTGTTTCTCTTCTGAGATTTTGTGTCCTTGAAATAATTACTTCATTGGGTTTGTAGTACTTTCAAGTAATACATTTAATGCCTTCCAGCTTTCCTAGTTTTTCTCAGTAGAATGGTTGGCCTGATAGAGCTAAGTCACTACTAAAAAGAAGTATCTCCAGCTAGGAGTGGTGGCACATACCTGTAATCCCAGCATTTCAGTGAGGCTGAGTCAGATGGATTGCAAGTTCAAGGTTAGCTTCAGCAATTTAGTGAAGCCCTAAGCAACTTAGAGAGACCTTGTTTCAAAATTTAAAAAATTTTTAAAAGGGCTGCAGATGTAACTCAATGGTAAAGCACTTCTGGATCAGTCCTCAATACGAAAAGAAAAAAAAAAATAGAGGTAGCTCCATATATTCTCTTTAAGTATTTAGCTTTTGCCCATGTATACCTAAATTTTTAAGATAAAATATTTCTTTAGAAACAAGTAATCTGAAGAGTGATTATTTTCTACCTTTATTTACTTAATGTGCTTCTGTCATATTTTTTCATTGATTGCCTAAATATTTGCCCAGTTCCCAACATATCACAGGTATGGATTATGTGGTGGAGGTACATTATTGAGGTACAGCCTCATGGAAAGCAAATAAATAAATATGGCATATATTATAATGTATAAATTTTGTGGTGATTTTTAAAGACACTTAGTAACTAAAATGTTACCTTTACTTCTTTATGTTATGTTTATTGATTGCTTTAGGAATTGGCATAAGAATGCTTTACTGATCTTGGCCTACCTGGCTTTAAGAAAGAGTCAGTTTATGTAAATGTAACCTCAGAAGAAGAAAGTTTCATTATTTCCCCCTTTTCTTTCTTTTCTTTATGATCTTTTTGTCATATAAATTGTTAAGCTATTTTAGTGAAAATTTGATGTTGATAATTCATTTTTTTTCCTTTAATGTTCTTAAATGAAGCAAACATATTTGGTTAAATGTGCACATATTAAGATAACATTTCAATGCATTGTGGAAGTCATATTTTACATAGAAAGTATTATTTAACATTCTTATTAGGAAAAGCAATTGTCTTTAGTTTTTGAGTTTTCCATTTCAATTTTTCTTTGAAATATGGTTTATGTAGTACAATGTGATTTAATTTCTTATATTTTCTTTGTTATTGATTTGTAATTTTAACTTATTGTGTTAGGAAACGTACTTTCTTTTATTTCAAATCCTTGTAGTATTGAGTTTTCTTCTATGGGCTAGTAATTGATTTACGCTGGAAATGTTCCCAGGTATACATGAAAAGAATCTGTATTCTGCGGTTGTTGGATAGAGTATTCAGTAGATGTTTACTAGGTCTAGTTGTTTTATAGTGGTGTTTATATCCCACTTATACTTTTGGTTAATTTTGTGTCTAGTTCTATTTTTTAATTTTTTATTTGTTTTAATTAGTTACACATGACAGTAGAATGCATTTATGCACTTTGATATATCATACATAGATGGGATATAATTTCTCATTTTTCTGAGTGTACATGTTGCAGAATCATATTGGTCATGTAGTCACATATATACATACAGTAATAATGTCTGTTTCATTCTACTATCTTTTCTATCCGCACATCCCCTCCCCTCCTATCACTTCCCTCTACCTAATCTAAGGTAATTCTGTTCTTCCCTAGTGCCCCCTGCTTTATTCTGAATTAGCATCCACATTTTATAGAAAACATTTGGCTATTTTTCAAAGTAGTAACTATGTGCCTTGATAGGTGTGTTAATGATTGTGGTAATCATTCATTTCATGATGTATGCATGTATCAAGTGTTGTATATGTTATATACCTTAAATATGTTCAATTTGTATATGCTAATTATATTTCAATAAATAAAACTGGAAAGATTTTTTCCAGTGAGTGAAGGAATTCTCCAAATATCATTTGCTTTTTAAAATTTATTTTAAAGAGAAGGAGAGAGAGAGAGAGAGAGAGAGAGAGAGAGAGAGAGAGAGAGAATCTTTTTTTTTTTAAGATGGACACAACACAATGCCTTTTATTTTTTATGTGGTGCTGAGAATCGAACCTGGTTCTTGCCCATGCTAGGCGAGTGCTCTACTGCTGAGCCACAATTCCAGCCTTTTTTTTAATTTTTAAAAATCTTTTTAGTTGCAGATGGACACAATACTTTTATTTTATTTATTTATTTTTATTTTTTTTTTGTGGTGCTGAGGATTGAACCCAGTGCCTCACATGTGCTAGGCAAGTACTCTACCAGTAACCATAACCCAGCCCCCAAATATTATTTTCAATTAGTTTAATTTTCCTTTCAATTCTGTTAGTTTTTGATTGAAGTATTTGGGAGCTCTGTTGTTAAGGCATATCTGTATGTAATTTTCTAGAAACATTTTGTCTGGTATTAATGTGGCTGCTCTAGCTTTCTTATGGTTGTCTTTTATTTTTTTTTTCCATTATTTCCTCAGTAGATTTGCTTCTTGAATCTAATGTTTTTCTCATGCATCCAGCATATAGTTCTACTTCTTTTTTTATTCCATTTAATAATCTTCGTCATTTCTCGGATTGCTTAATCCATTGACTTTTTTTTTGGGGGGGGGGGCGCGGTGGTGGTGCTGGGGATTGAACCCAGGCCTTGTGCATGTGAAGCAAGCACTCTACCAACTGAGCTATGTCCCCAGCCCTAATCCATTCACTTTAATGTTATTCTTGACATGGTTGAACTTATGTCTGCCCGCCCCCCTTTTTTGGTACCAGGGATTGAACTCGGGGGCTTTTGGCCACTGAGCGATATCCCTAGCCCTACTTTGTATTTTATTT
Organism: Urocitellus parryii; assembly: GCF_045843805.1. Lineage (NCBI taxonomy): Eukaryota > Metazoa > Chordata > Mammalia > Rodentia > Sciuridae > Urocitellus > Urocitellus parryii. Next base: position 110,595,353 of record NC_135547.1, read on the forward strand.
AGGGACAGGGTCTCACTGAGTTGCTTAGCATCTCACTTTTGCTTAGGCTGGCTTTGAACTCATAATCCTCTTGCCTCAGCCTCCTGAGCCTCTGGGATTATAGGCATGCACCATCATGCCCTGCTACTTGGCATTTTTTATTGTTATTTTCTATATTGTGCATGACTGTTTTCCTTGTGCTCTTCATTTACTAACTTCTTTTTACTAAAAACATTTTTGTTACCATTTTATTGTCTCTAATAACTCAGCCTGCTTTTTGTGTTTTACAATGGATACCTTAATTTAATATAATCTGCTTCAGATTCACATCTAATCTCTACATCAGTTTTTATCCAGTAATATATAGAACATTTAGTCCCATGAAATTCCCTCATTTTTTAAAATTACTTTACACATATCATGTTTATATATATATTATACACCCTGAATACATTGTAATGCATATTGCTATGTATAATTTTATCTCTATTGAAGAAAATAGAATTATAATTTGTTTTATTTGTACTAAACTTCTATTTCTTATTTCTTATTTTTATTTTATTTCTTACCATGCATTTGTGTTACCATAGGATTTTAACTCCTTATTCTAATATAGCTTCATTCATGACCCCCTACTTCTTGTTCTTATTGCCAAATGTATTACATTTGTTGTATGTCAAATGATAAGAATATAATTTTATACATATTCTTGTGAGCAATTGTCTTTTAAATCAATTTTAAGAAAGGAGCTTTAATATATCAGCATACTTTGTTTAACCATTACCTTTGTTTAATAATTACTTTTATTGGAGATCTTTTTATTTTATATATAGATTCTAATTATTGTGTAGTGTCACTCATTTCCTGCTGAAGAGCTTTCAGATAAATTTCTTATAATGTGGGATTTTAAACAACAGATTCTTTCAGTTTTCATTTATCTTGGAGTTTTTTAATTTTGCCTTCATTGTGCGGGTAACATTGCTGGACATAGGAATCTTGGTTGACAGTTTACTTTTTATTCATGCCTTTGAACATGTTATCCCACTTCATTCTAGTAGTGTTTCTCATGGAAAAACAAGTTATTAATGTCTATTGGGAAATGAAGATTCACTTCTCTCTTTCATCTTTCAATATTTTCTCTTTGTCTTTTAATTTTTTGATTATGATAGTTATTGATGAAGATCTCCCTGCATATATTCTTGAGATCACTGGGTTTCTTGGATGTGTGTGTGTGTGTGTGTGTGTGTGTGTTTAATCACATCTTGGAAGTTTCCAGCTATTATTACTTTGAATATATTTCCTGTCCTGTTCTCTTTTACCTCTTCTGCTTGTATTTTCATTATGTGTATGTTGGTGTTCTTGATAGTGTCCTGCATTTCTCTGAGGCTCTGCTCATGTTTCTTCATTCTTTATTTTACTTTTCTTTATCTTATATAATCTCATTTACTTTCATATTTACATATGAAAATATTTTTTCTGCCATCTCATATCTACTTTTGATTTCCACTAGTCAATTTTTCTTTTATCATGTTTTCCTCTCCTCAATTGTAATTCAGGTTTTTTTTTAGTATTCTTCATAAAAACAATTCACCCAATTTTATCCTTGTATTTATCACTTAGTGTTATAATGAATTAAATTTTCTCTGAATAAGAACAAAAATTACTTCTTAAGAATTTAAAAGTATAATTATTTGATAATCTCAAACATACATGAAACAAACACACATACATACATGAATCTCAGCTCATTAACTCATTAAGATTGTACTATGTTAATTGAATATGTTAAGTGGAAACAACTGCTACATGGGTAAAAATAAGTTCACTTGGTTTTCAAAGATAATTTTTATGGTTGTTTTTTGTTTTTGTTTTTGTTTAATTAGTGTCTTGAGGATGTTCATGATGGTGAGATTCACTGTGGTATACTCATACACATGTATAGGAGAGTTAGGTCTGATTCATTCCACTGTCTTTCCCTAGTCTATCCTTCCTCTCTTCCCTTCATTCCCTTTTGTCTACTGGTAGATACCTTTAGATAAATAGTTCATTCTTCTAAATTAAGAGTAAGACTCAACTCTGGTACAGGATTAAAAACAGAGGGGAGATGTAATTACTGAGCACATTACTCCCATAGCTTCTTTGTTTGTGGAATCTGAATATAGTGATGAAAATTTAAATCTCTCAGTTCTTTTTTACAAAAAAAAAATTACTTCTACATCTTTATTGATGTCCTTGAGCACAGGATTCACAGTTCCCTGTTTCTTAAAACTCTGGCTTTGTCTTGACCAAACTTTAGTCAGATTGCTGTTTTCCACTGGCCCTGAACACTGCTTGCTTGCAAGACTAAGCAAACACACACACACACACACACACACACACACACACACACACACACACACTTGTGCATGTGTGATAGCAAATCATGACTAGTCACATCACTAATCAGTTCCCCTAAACTGTCCATCTTCCTTTCTAAAAGTTCCCATCTCTGATTGCTTTCTCCTTTAACCTACAAAATGAAATCCATTTTCTTGTTGATTTTGAGATAGTCACAGATTTATGAGATCATAGGGTTCCCTGTTACAATAGTCTTTCTAATTAAAGTCTCTCCATAAGTCCAGATTTGTTTTTATGTATATATGCTATTTGATGTTATTGTTAACATATTTTTCTTTTATTTTTAAAAATTTATTACATTTTTTTATTTTCAAAATTATAACTGACACCAAAACATGAAAATTTTACATATCAATTAGATGTTATGTCATGTTTCAATATGTGCACACATTGTGTAATATGTAAGTCAGTGTAAACATATGTGCTTAATCATTTCTTCATGGTGAAACATTCAAAAGATTCTATCTTTTTGAGATATAAACATGTTTGTTCTTTGAACATATTTATAGCTATTTTATAGTCTTTTTCTGCTAGTCCAACATGTGGTTTTTCCTTTTGCCTTTTTTCCTGTATGTGTGTCACACTTTCCTACTTCTTTGCATGTCTCAAGTTTTTCTGTTGTTATTATAAGCAGTAAATATTAGATAATATAGCTTTACAAATCTATATACCAATTGTTAAATTGTCTTGTTGTTTATTTAGTGACTTGAGTGGACTTATTCTATGAATTCTGTTTCTACTGCAGTGTGCAGATTTTATATATCTATTCATGTTTTTTCAATATTTTTATCCTTTTACCTACCTTCCTAGAATTTCTCCCTTTGTGATTATAAGACACATTGCTCAAAGGTTGTACTTAAGCTCCTACAGCTAAAATATGCTCACACATTACCTTTGGATCTGTTTGTGTCTTGGAGACTGTTTTCATGGTTCTAGTTCAAAAGTTTATCTTCAGCATTGGAAAAAAATAGACTGTGATTTTATTCTTAAGCCTGTTTCTTCATTTTTTTCCTTTATTTTGGTACTGGGGATTAAACCCAGGGGTGCATAACCACTGAGCAACTTCCCCAGCCATTTTTATTTTTTTTATTTTGAGACATGGTCTTACTAAGGGCCTCACTAAGTTATCAAGGCCAGCTTTGAATTTGTAATCCTTTTGCCTCAGCATCCCGAGCCTTTGGGATTACAGGTGTGTGTCACCACACCCAGCAAGACTGTTTTCATAGAAGTCACACAGTGTCAGAGTAGCTTATTTCTTAGCCAGTATTGGTCAGAGTTGAAGCTTCAGGGCCGTGAGACATGAGTATTTTTCCCTTTGCTGATGGATCTGCTTGTGATTTGGGAAGACATTTAAGTCTTCCTTCATATCCTATTCTGATAGATCTTGAGTGGATTAAATCTTCTAAAATACAAACTATCTTCTGGACCCCCAGGTTTAAGTGTGATCCGTATAAGGTCCTTCATTGGCTATATTTTAATTAGATTCTCTCTGTTAAATTTCTGGCTGCTCTGTCATCTCTTGTTGCCACTGCATCCATGGAGTTACCAGCAACTTATTTTTTTTAAGAGAGAGAGAGAGAGAGAGAGAGAGAGAGAGAGAGAGAGAGAGAATTTTAATATTTATTTTTTTTTTTTAGTTTTCGGCAGATACAACATCTTTGTTTGTATGTGGTGCTGAGGATCGAACCAGGGCCGCACGCATGCCAGGCGAGCGCACTACTGCTTGAGCCACATCCCCAGCCCTGCAGCAACTTATTTTTTATTGGTTCTTTTTAGTTATATATGACATCAGAATCCATTTTGATACGATTATACAAGCATGGAATGTATTTTATTGTAGTTAGGAACCCATTCTTATAGATGTACATGATGGTGGGATTTATATATATGTTTTTCATATATGTACATGGGAAAATTATGTTAGATTCATTCCACTGTCTTTCCTTTTCCTATACCCCTCTCTTCCATCTATTTCCCATTGTCTATTCTTCTGAACTTCTATTCTTCCCCTCAATCCTCACCCCCTTATTCTGGGTTACCTTCTACATATCATAGAAAATATTTGACCTTTGGTTTTTGGGGGGAGTGGTTTATTTCACTTAGCATGATAGTCTCCAGATCCATCCATTTGCTAGCAAAAGTCATAAAGTTGTTCTTTCTTTTGGCTGAATCTCCATTGTACATATATACCATATTTTCTTTATCCATTTATCTGTTGAATGGCACCTAGGTTAGAGCCATAGCTCAGCTGTTGTGAATTGAGCTGCTATAAACATTGCTATGGTTATGTCACTATAGTATGTTGATTTTAAATCATTTGGATATATACTGGGAGTGGGATAAATGGGTCAAATTGTGGTGCCATTCCAGGGTTTCTGAGGAAACTCCATACTGGGTTTGCAAGTGGGGACTGGGTGAAGTAAATGTACCCCAGTCACGTTGAATATGGTTACCTGGAAGAGCTTCTTTTTCAGGGAGCTCAGAGGGGAGTTGGTTAATGAGATAGGCAGCCTGTCTTCCCAAGTGAAACTGGAGCTCTGTATTGGATGCTGGAAGGAAAGAGAGTTTCTTCTTAGCCATATCTTCCTACACTGGAAATTCTGTAACGTATCTAGGAAAAGAGTGCATGACAGCTGATAACAGCTCAAATGTCATAAACTCCTGCTTTTTATTATACCAAATTTAGCAGATTTCACTGAATATTTTTCTCATTAACTGTATGCCCTTAAGTTCCAAAGATTAAATGTTCCAATTTAATACTAACCAGTTAATTGATTGTTTCACAACTATTCAAATCCACCCAGCTCTTCATACATCCACTCCTAAAATCTGTCTTACTCAGTTTACTTAGAGTAATAACCTAGATAGTCAAGTTATGCTGTGATAAAACAGTGATAGCTACTAGCATATTTACAAGGAGTTATTATCAATGCAGTTAACAGTTTTACAATTTATTCCCACCTTGCATTACAGTTAAAGTAGACTTGATGTTATTCCTTTCTTTTATAATAGGTAGAATCAATCTAAACTATTAAGATAGTGGCTAACTGAGTTAGAGTAGTGATTAACTAATGAGGAAGGCAAAGGCATAGGAATGGAAGGTGATAAAAGAAAAATACCTCCCTTACTCTACTAGAAGTCTGGCAGAGAGCTTGTGTATCAAAATATATCATATTTTTATTCTATTAGGAAATAAACATGACTTAATCTCAGCATTAAGGTGAAACTGGAGAAACCATTATGTGATCAAATAATCAAGAAACCATTATGTGATCAAAGTCCACATAACTAAAGGCTTAAAGAAATATTCTGTTTTAGCTTTGCATAAGTGGACATCCAAATGGAGTGGTGAGATCAAAATACCTAAGCAATAGCAATATTGAAAGTGCCACCATAAAGAGATGGGTATTACTTAAATGGCATTGAAACCAATGATGATAAGAGTTACTAATTTCTGAGTGTGTACTGTGTGCCAGGTGCCAAGCAAACAACTTTAAGAGAGAATTTAATTTTCACAAACACTGACAGGTGTATATTATACATTTCAAAGAAGCTACAAAGGATTTAAGAACTACATAATTTGACTGTGGAAATTGATGGAGCTGAGAATTAGATCTTGGCAGTTTAAACTCCTGGAGTTGCTTTCTTTACACCTTCTTTGTAGAGGCAATTCACATATGGATTTTTTTCCTTGTTAATGGAAATTTTGGTAAGGTTGTTATAGCATAAAAATCCTATTATTGTGAATGATTTTATTCTCCCTTTCCTTTTTCATTCTCCCTTTTCTATCCTTCCTTTTGCTTGTCTCTTCCTTCTTTTCTTTGATTGTCATCATCACAGTAATTATATGTGAATGGTGAATTTTTAAGATTATTCTCTACAAAATGAAGGTTGCCTACACAGTCATTTAAAAAATGACAATAGTTAAATACTCAAATAAAATTTACTGTCTTCAACGGTGTTATGTTAGCTATCTGGTTCTCTCTTAATGCATTGGGCTGAGAATAAAATAGGCTGAGAGAGATTATAAACTAGAAGCAGTATAGAAGTACATTTGTAAAAAATCCTTTAAGTTTTAAGAAAGAAAATCATGAGAAATTGTATGAAGAGAGCAAAAAAAGTTTCCCTTTAAGACTATGCTTTTTTAAAAATGCAGAAATATTATAATTGGGATACTTTGTCTATATTTAATGTGCAAGTTGTAAATACATTATGTATTATGTGCATATATATGATATTTTACTATAATATTATGTAATATAATGTAACATGTATATATGTAATTGTATGCATGTGTGTAAGTAGTTATCTGGTAGTAATTTTGGAAATATCTGAGAAAATGATAATGAAAAAGAAATACTTAAATCACTATCTGGAAATAATTTAAAATGTGAATTAGGTAAAAATGTTGTCATTATATATATATTGAATATATTATGGAAGATAAAACACACATCAAGCAAAACATTACAATTTCTTCATATTTAAAAAATCACTTCATCATAGGTAAAAAATTTTAATAAGTTTATCCAATTTCCTAGATTCTTATTTACTATCTACCTCAAATATCATTTTTAGGACATCTGCTCTTTTCCAGGTATTATTTTAATAAGGACAAATAAACCATAACTTTTTCTCTTTGTTTCACAATTTAATGGGAGGGATGGAAGTAAAAAAAACTGTCCAAGGATTATGAAATGATGTCAGGTAGTGAGAAAAGGAGATAATTGTGTTTTGGAAGCACACAGAACAAGAACAATGGAAAGGTGCTTGAAAGTCTATGGTATGTTATTGAGATATAACAGTAGCATAAAGTCAAGTGAGTGTACATGACATTTGACATAATATAATAGGGTTCCAAGAAGAAAATCAGTCAAAAACATACTTAAAAATTATAAGATGACTCAGCTATCCTACCCCTCAGTATTTATCCAAAATAACTAAAATCAGTATACTATGGTGATACAGCTGGATCAATGTTTATAACAGCACAACTTACAATAGCTAAGTTTATAGAACCAAACTAGATGCCTATTAACTGATGAATGGATAAAGAAAATGTGGTATATGGTGTGTGTGTGTGTGTGTGTGTGTGTGTGTGTGTGTGTAGTTTTACTCAGTCATAAAAAAGAATGAAATCATGGTATTTGCTGGTAAATGGATGGAACTGGGGAACATTGTGTTAAGTAAAATAAGCCAGACTCAGAAAATCAAGGGTGAGCTGGGTGCAGTGGTGCTCGCTTATAATCTCAGAGGGTCGGGAAGCTGAAGCAGAAGGATCATGAGCTAAAAGCCAGCCTCAACAAAAAGCGAGGCACTAAGCAACTCAGTGAGACCCTGTCTCTAAATAAAACTACAAAAAAGGGCTGTGGATGTGGCTCAGTGGTCAAGTACCCCTGAGTTCAATCCCTGGTACCCACACAAAAAAGAAAATCAAGGGTGAAATGTTTTGTTTTATATGTGGAAGCCAAAGTAAGGGGGAGAAGCAGGGCAGGAGGTGTAGAATCTCATTGAGAGGAAGGGAGTACGGATGGGAAAAGAGAGAAATGGTGGGATGAAATTGACTAAAATATGCTTTGTACATACATGAATATACCACAGTGAATTTCACTGTTAATGTATACCTGTAAAGCACTAGTTTAAAAATATATAATATTATATATATATAATTTATAAATTATATATATAATTATATATGTATATAATTATATAGAAATCAATATATAATATATATAAATTAACTGGGCTTGGTAGCACATGCCTTTAATCTCTGGAGCTCAGCAGCTGAGGCAGGCGGATCACAAGTCCAAAGTGTGCCTCATCAACTTAACAAGGCTCTAAGCAACTTGGCAAGACACTGTCTCAAAACTAAAATAAATAAATAGATAAATAAGCAAACATAAATAAATAAATAAATAGGGCTGGGGATGTGTCTTGTTAAGTGCCTCTGGGTTCAATCCCTGTTACCACGAAAAAGAAAAAGGAAGGGGAAGAAGGAAGGGAGGGAGGGAAAGGAAAGTACTGGGGACCGAAGTGGATCAAATTATATTCCTTATATGATTATGTTAAAATGAACCCCAATAGTATGTATATATGCACTAAATTGAGACTATAAAAACTCAATAATTGAACAATTTGAAGTTAAAAGTTACATAAGAGGAAAAAACACACTGCTACCCAAGTTAAGTTTTTGAAAGTTATACTTTTCTAATATTCCACATAATAGTATGTTCTGATATTTCCTTTTAGTATAAAATATTCAAAAATTGTTCATATTAAAGTACTTTAAGTTCAGTCTTCAATGTTAATACAATTCTTATCTATACATATTTTAGGATACAATTACAATTTAATTCAATGATTTTTTTAATCTCCTAAATGTTGATACTAATGATCATTATTTTAATCTGAATCTAATAGACCTCTGAAAGACAAAGTGACAGACACCTCACTGAGGAAGGCTTTGTCAATGGGAAACTCATTGAAGCCATATTATATGGCTTATTTTTCACACCTAAACAAAAGGGTTTTTTAGACAGATAGGTTGATATTATGAAATTATATTATTTATTTATATGAAACATCAAAAATTGAAACAGGTTCTCTTTCTTCCATTTCCTTTGTGTGTGTGTGTGTGTGTGTGTGTGTGCTACTGGGAATGGGATCAAACCCAGTGGTGCTTTACCACTGAGCTATATCCCCAGCCCTTTTTGTTTATTTGCCCATGGTAGCCTCAAACTTGTGATCGTCCTGCCTCAGCCTCCCAAGTAGCTGGGATTACAGCATGCACATGTAAGCCCAATTGCCTCCATTTTTTTTAGCTCACAAATATCCATTTATTTTACTCCATAGACATCTACATTCTGCTGATCCCTGGAGTCCCAACACAAACCCTTATGGACCCTTCGGAATGAAATTTATCAAGTGTTGAAAAAATGAGTAAGATCATTTTTGGCAAGAATGTGACAATCTAAGAAATTTCCACTGAGAATGAAAAGGGAGGGAGAATTGGAGTCAGCAAGTATTATATCTAGGAATGTAACAACTGTTTCAGATATCTCAAAGACGAACACATGAATGAGAAATACAATTGTTTGGGGAAATTAGAGGGGACTCAAATTAAGCCCAGAGCCATCTCCTCTGCCTTTCCCCATTTTTCTCCATTGGCTTTTTTTCATTTTCTTCTCTAAAAACATACAGTCAGCCACAATATAAACAATCACACACAAAAAAATTAACCATTTACTAGAATCTTCTACATATAACAGACTCTTACCATTTCATTATTCCCCTCTTGTCATTAAAAGTGCAATGTTTTCTTACATTGTCACTTCAGGGAAACTAAATGATGAAAAGACACAAATATACCAATGTAATGGCCTTGTATCTTTGGGATTTCTCAACTTACAAATTTAACCCTGAGAATTTTTCAATGTGTTTTGTATGTCTTTGATACTTCAAAGCTTTTTAGAGTTACTTGTTTGAGATGATGGCTACAAACCTTTTCACCATTGAGAGTACACATTTTTAAAACTATTCAAATTAGTCTCCCACCCAGACTCACCCTTGACCCTATCACACAAACATATATTCAAAGACTAGTTTTTCCTCCTGTTTTCTCTGTTAATAGCCAATAATTACACATCATCATGTGGAAAAAAAAAACATGACTAGTCATAGGCTCCTTTCTGTAACTTGTACTTTCTCTCTAATCTATTTCATTATGATTTATTGAGATTCTGTTCTTTGCTGTCTTACAACTTTATTCCTTCTTTTCCATTCTCACTATTGAGACATCAGGTTTTTACTTCAGAAACTTCTCTTATTCAGGCATTCATCACCTGTTATGCCCTCTTGAATGATCTCAGTACTAGATATTATTTGAATGAGATAAGCCCCCTTATCCTTACCCTGTTCTTTATGTTTTGTTTTCCTCCATTCTGGAATGTTTTTACTCACCTGTGTACATGTATTCCACCAGCCCTGGGAACAATAAAGAGTCTATAAAGTAAGTGTAATTCTGATTAAAGTTTTCCTCACAGGTCAGAAGTAGCAACCGGGGCATGAGTCTGAATCCCTTCTACTTAAAGCACTTGATGTCATCTCCTGTAGATCTACCCCAAGCCTCTTAGCTTTAGGGCATGCTGGTGCTGAGTATAGCACTGAATTTTTCTTCACAAGATCCACTCACTTGTATTCAATCCTTCAACACCTCAACAATGGCTACAACTCTCCATGGATTCATACACCTCACCTTACCTGTGAAGAATGGCTGATCTATCATTTCATGGTATCGTTTCTTTAGTAATCCTCTGGCAGTAATAAGGTTCTGGAACCTGCTTTATCACTTTTAAAATAACTTAAAAATGATTATTTTACTTGGTCTTCACAATGTCCCTGACATGTAAACAAGGGAGAAATATAGGATGCAGAGGAACCTGAGGCCCAAACACATAAGCAAAGCAGATGCACAATTAGTGATGTGTTTTGTAGGATGTTTCATGCTTCTAAAAACAAAAAAAAATAAGTGAGATAAAATAACCTATCATTTGATGCATTGGTACTTCAGTGATTCTTCTCTTTACTGAAAGGATGTCATAGTAACAAAGGTGATTTCCTTTCTAAGTGCTTCATTTCAACTCAAATGTTCATTGTATGTCCACAGCATGATAGAAATGATACTACCTTGTTCAAATATATTGCATGATTCTTACAAGGAATCCATTTCTGGCTTTACCTCACTCAACCAATTGTTGTCCAAAAGTGATATACAATGTGAAATATGAACTCGTGAAGGCCACATGATGTGATGAGTGTGATGTGATGAGCATATCAAGATTAACATGTAAGGCTAGATTTGGTGGTACACATCTATAATCCAAGCAGCTTGGAAGGCTGAGGCAGGAGAATTGCAAGTTCAAAGGTAGCTTCAGCAACTTAGTGAGGCCCTAAGCAATTTAAGAAGACTGTATCTCAAAATTATAAAAAAGGGGGTGGTAGGGCTGTAGCTCAGTGGTTAAACATTCATGGCTTCAATCCATGTTACCAAAAAAAAATTACCATGACATGAACAGAGGACCAGAGGGATGTCCACTAGGTGAGGAGAGCATGCAGTAAGTTATATAATGAGGTAGATTTGTTTTTCTCATAAACATTCCATATATTCATGACCTTTAGTTTCTTATGGATATTATATCACACATCACTCACTACAGTCACTTCCTAGACCAGAAGTAATTATTGATCAATGAAATACTGCATCATGGGTTACCCCTATGCCAGAGAGATATTATGCTCATGAGACTCTAACTCTTCTTCTCAAAGGCCATGATGAGCTCTGCTCTATGTCCTCATTACCTGTTCATTGCTGTATGTCACTTAAAATGACAACCTACTGGATTGGTTTCTACCTGAATGGTTCACTCTGTGTTCACTCTCCCCAGGGCCATTTACAGTTACTATGTAGCATGTGATGCAGAATATGAACACATATTCAGTGCAATAACTTCCACAAAAGAAAAATAAAAATGTTTTATGAAGGCCAGGCAAGATTTCACCAGAAATACTTGCTGTATGTTGACCACTTTCAGTCTCTGCTGAACTTGCCCATAATTGGCATTGTATTTCTTTATATATATATATATATATATTTTTTTTTTCATATATTCATAGATGGACACAATACTTTTATTTTATTTATTTATTTATTTTTATGTGGTATTGAGGATCAAACCCAGTGTCTCATATATGTGAGGCAAGTGCTCTGCCACTGAGCCACAACCCAAGCCCGGCATTGTATTTCTTTTATTTTCCACCTCTTTGAGAAAAAAACATTGGTCTAGAAGGTTGAGTTATATAACATGGATTAGATTCTGGCCCAAAATAGTATGCTTTATCACTTTTAAAATAACTTAAAAAATATTATTTTTATTTGGTCTTCACAATGTCCCTGACACTTAAACAAGGGAAAAATATAGGATGCAGAGGAACCTGAGGCCCAAATGCATACGGAAAGATTGGGCTCATGAAAAAGATTGAGCTCATTTACTACTTGTTTAGGAATGCTTATCTATACCTTCATACATAATGAGTCCGATAAAGGATACTATAGGTGCCTTGCTGAAAATGCTATGTATAACTAACTACCTGTTGAAGTTTGCAGCATATTTTCAAATCACTCCAGGGACACACAAGACTTTCTTCTTCTTTTACATTTCAAGGTATTGGTCATTCAGTGGTTCTTCACATAAATAAAAGTTTTTTTAATCAAGGAGGTAATTCGCTCCTTCTTCTGAAGCTTCATTTCTACACATTTTAATTTTTTTGGCATGCCACCCATATGATAAAAGTTGCACACACTGGCAGAAAATCCTACCTGAATCTTACTGAGAATTATTCACAACTCATTTCCACACTTGTTTTTTGTTGCTTCTGTCAAGTTGTACAGTGGTGTTTGAATCTCTAGTAGATGCCACAAGACTTGATGGCAGTGAAGGTGCCAGGCTTAGCATGTCAGTCATTGGTTTCCAAGATTCAATTTTATTCTCTTTGACTCTTAACAGGGCCAGTGTAGTAGTTGTCTTGTCAAGAATTATTGGCTGAGAGCACAGCTCCCTTTTGATGACATAGGCTTGAAGACAACAATGATGTGTCTTAGATTGCAAGGAATTGTTAACTTCAGAATATATCTTTCTGTTTTTACCCAATTCAGGACTGTTTGCATCATTGTTTACCATGTGATGTAGGAAATGAACAGAGAACCAAGTAACATTCACCTGTGTTGAGTGTTACAGTATGGAGCAAGGTGTAGTATACAGTGGATTTTTTTTCTCAAAATGAATGCCTGGGGGCTGGGAATGTGGCTCAGGTGGTAGCGCGCTCGTTTGGCATGCATGCAGCCCGGGTTCGATCCTCAGCACCACATACCAACAAAGATGTTGTGTCCACCGAGAACTAAAAAAAATAATAATAAATAAATATTTTTTAAAAATTCTCTCTCTCTCTCTCCTCTCTCACTCTCTCTTAAAAAAAATGAATGCCTGTGTTCACCACTTTTAATATGATAGACATTATATCACATATTTATTTTTAACAATTGCTTTACTGATCAGAAATAGCTTCTTGTTTCTATTCAATGTATTTCTTCTTCAAGGAATTCTCAGGGACCCCAAAAACATAATGTCCATGAGATTCCTAATCTTCTTTCCAAGATACTTGTTTATCTCTACTTTCTGTCTCTGTTGTTTGCTTACTTAGTGAATGAAATTTAGAAAACCTGGTTTGGAATCCATACAATTGTTTTCTGGCTAATTGACTTTTCCTATGTATACACCTTTAACTGTTATTTATAGCCTTTATACAACTTATCAGGAAGGATGAGAACATACAACCAGTGTGATTTCTTCTGCATAAGTAAGATAAAGGTGCCTATTGTAGTCAGCTTTTTCATTGCTCTGACCAAAAGAGACCTGACAAGAACAATAGTCAAGATCAAAAAGTTTATTTGGGGGCTCACAGTTTCAGAGGTCTCAGTCCATACACAGCCAACTCCATTGCTCTGAGTTCAAGGTGAGGCAGGAAATCATGGAAAGGTATAAGGGCATGGAGGAGGAAAACAGTTCAGAACACGGCCACCAGAAAGTATATAGAGACATAGCTCCACTTACCGGAGACAAAATATATACCTCAAAGACAGGCTATCAATGACATACCTCCTCCAACTACACCCTACCTGGCTACAGTTATCACCCAATTAATCCCTGTCACTGGATACACTGTTAACCCATTCATTTCACCTGTAAACATACTAGTTTTGTTTCACACAGGAGCGTTTGGGGGATACCTCATATCTAAAACATAATAGTGCTAAGTTTGAAAGACTAGGCAGTATGGTTCCCCGAACTGCTGACTCTGTTGACCATTTTCAGTTACTTGGAAATTATATAATCAAGTAATTATATAATTATATAAATTGATTATAACTACCATTAAATTCATTTTCTTCACTTCCTGTGGGGAAAAACAACTTGGTGTATCAGGTCAAGTTATATACGCTACACAAATTGGTTTCTGATATAAAAAAAAGATATTACCATGAGATAGATCGTCTTCTTTTAAATCTATTTTTGAACTCTTATGAAAGTTCTATTTCATGGCACATACTTCATGGCAATAAATTGGACTTCCTTAGAATATTATGCACAGGATCCTTTTAGGAGCTTTCACAATGAATCCTAAACACTACCACATAGACAAGACTGCCTTGTATATGAGTTCAAGATATTAGTGACTCAGTGATTTTTTACTCATTGAATGTATGTCAAAAAAAGAGAGGTGATTTTCTCTTTTCATATCTTTAATTTACAGAAATTAAAATTTCAACACCTACTGCTAAGATGATGGAAGTTAAGGATCTGGCTCAAGTTTATTGATTGATTTTGAAAAGTATTTAATTGGCATATACCCACTCAGAAATGATTTTTGTCGTTGTCCAGTATTACTGTAGTAGGTGAACATGTGCCAAGAGATTGACAAATGACAAGATAACAGTAAAGCTGCCAGGATTACTGAGTCATTGACTTCCCAATTAATGTTTTCCTTTTTGACCTTAAAGAGGGCCACTGGGGCAATTCTCTAAGATGTGTTTTAAAAGCTATGAGCACAGCTCCTCCTGAAAACAAAGTTTATTAGTGCAAGTATTAGATTATATGATATTATTTCACACACTAATTTCTAACTCAGAATTTACTCAACTCAAGATTGTTAGTAGTCATATTACAGCATTTCCTGTAGGAAAGGAAGAAAGGACCAGATAGCTGTTCACTAGATGAGGATTATATAGTATAGACTATAAAATGCTGTGTATTGGGTTTACTAATAATGATTCCCTTGGTTCAATAGCTTCATTTAATGCAGTCCATTGAATCACAGGATACTTATTAAGTTTAATTATAATTTCCAAGTAATTGTTGTTATACAGTCAGCATGTTGATACTTCACAGTTTTTCCTGATGAATAAAATATTATTCATGGGAGACTTCAATTCTACTTCAGGTAGGGGATGCTGACTCCTCTGTGGCTTCATGTTCCCCCCTCTTACATGAAGGGAAATTAATTGTCCATATTCAGACAAGATCTAATAGGTTTCTCTTGGAACGACTTGTCTTCTGTAAACATTCCCATAGGTGTGAGTGATTTTGATCCATAATGTGAAAAACTTGAACATTCACTTAAAAATATATATTCCTCATATAAGGAAGGAACAATGACAGTTCTATGGAATCCAGGAAATATATTTCCCCAAATCAGTAACACTAGATTCAACATATGCATACTATTGAAAATGCCCAGGATCTGAACAACATAATATATTATTCTGACTCAGTAGAAAACACATATTTCTCAGATGACATTCAAATGTGGAATTGAACCAGGAGATAATGTAAAATATTATTATGCCCATGAGGCACATTATACTTAACACAATTAGGATCTGGAGGGATTTCATAACCATCACCATTTGAAACATAAGGTGGTATATGTACCACCACACTGTCCCTGGGTTTAACTTGTGGGGAGTGAAGGTGCCATTCTGTGATGGCCAGATGAAGAAGATAAGCCCCAAAGGCTCATCAACAATATTTTTTTAATGGCTTCATGCACTCTCAAGGGTGTACCCTTTGCGCAACAGGCTACACCTTGCTGAGGGCAGCATTCATACAATGTTACTGGAAGGTTTCAATAAGTGTCTGCCTATTTCCCAAGCCAGACATGACCTGCCGTGAATCAGCAGAGCATTGTTGGCTCCTGGTTCCTTGCTTCCTCTTTTCCTCTCATGAGTAGATGAAAGTCTTTGCCTTGGAGGCAGAGAGAGAGTCCATCCCTCTCAATGTTATTTCTATCCACTCATTTCACATTTGATGCCTTCTGTGGCTCAGAGGAATTCAGGGAATTGGTTTCAACCACACTAACTAGTGGCTCTTTTCATCTTGGAACCACTTGTGGTCTTTTTTCTGCCATGTGCTCTTTGAGGGTGCACTGGATATTTCACTGCCCTAAGACTGGTTGGTAGTCAAGGAGCTGGCCTCAACAAAGCAGTTTCTGGTTTCTAAGAGCAGTGACAGGTTGTCTCCCAGGTGTTTGGTGTGTGGAACACAAATCCTCCTGAATGATGCAGACAGGCTTGAAAAGTGAGGGGCCAGTCACACAAATTGGAGATGGTTTTAAACAACAATGATTTCCCCATTTCTTACAGGGCTCAGTAATCTTAGAAGTCCCTTCCTGACATGGTCTGTAGGATATGAAGGGAGGACCTGTTGCTTGTTTCCTGAGTATTAACGAGAGGTGTAGTGTTCATGGAAACCAGTGGGTTGAATATCCCAAAGGAAGATTCTGTAAGCCAGTAGACCCACCCTCACTCTCCCCCCTGTTAGAATTCTTCCCAAGTTGGAAAGAATTGGTAGTCACCCTTACATGTATAGTTTTCCTGTTTCAGGCGTTTTGGCCAAATGTGAATGGATGTTTGACAAAAGGCCATCCTTCTCATCTTGTTGGAATGGTTGATGACTACTTGCATGTGTCCCAAAGGCCTCCTTGTCACTGAGTGAAACTGAGAGTGACCTTGAAATACAATTGCTTTTCTTTCCCACAAAAGATGGGCCTTTAAGCCCAAGCAGGGCCATTAAGAGGCATTTTTGCTCATATCCTCTGTTACAGGAACACATAGGTACCATCATATACCTGTGTGAGAAAGTTCCATTTCTGTGAAGGCATTATAGTGTTTCTCTGAGACCCACTCACTCTGCTTTGAAATTTTTTGGTTTCTGCGGGAGTTTTCCATAATTGGTGTGGATTTCATTTGTGAAGTCCCAGGGCTAGTACAGGACAGTTTACATAGGGTGTGGTCTTTTCTGTCCGTGAAGTGGATTGTTCTCCTGTATCACTCTTTATGTTATACATTTATCCATACAGGGCTCTGCCAGTTACCAGTTATAATCATAATTCTGGCTGTGTACCTATTAAGGCTGCCATCAGACTCTATATGCTGTTTTGTCTCTTTGCCACTGGATATTTAGGCATCTTTTCTATGGTCGGTCCTGTGATCCAGGCCCTCCTATCTTGATCCTGATTACTGCCCCTAGTCTTCTGGTTTCTCCTCTGTCAGTGATTGAGGGCCTGGTGAATCTGCCTTCCTTTGTTCAGGGCCAAATCTGTTTCTTTGCTTCCTCTGTTTGTGTCCAGGGAGAAAGCAGATGTTGCACAGAACTTTTGCCGTTGCCCTTGCCGTTGCTGGGTTCACAGAGGCTCAGAGGGGCTTGCTGCACTTCTCAGGCACTGGTCCCCTCCAGGCTGCTCCATTCCTCTTTTGCATTGTGAGAGGTGAGAATGAAAACAGTTTCAGTGATTTAGTGCTAGTAGTGGTCCTTATAGAAGTTCTTTCTGGCTGGATTTTTAACAATTATCATTGCAGGGGACTTCCCTCTAGTTTAGTTTGCAGATTTCTGTGTGTACAAAGATGCTGTGCCAATTTAAGAAGGTGACCTGTGGGCTGAGAGCCCCAAAAGGTAGCTGTGGAACCCCGGCTCAGCTTTCTTTACACAATTTGATTTTAAGCTGTTTTCGTTGTTTTACAGAGCTTTCTGTTATCATTACACTTTAAGTTTTGTCTTTCCAACTGTTTTTAAATGGGTGAGCTTGAGAGAATTTTCACTCCCCGACACTCTCTGATGCTTCTCCTCCCTTCTCATCCCAGTTTTGAGTTGGGGGAGGTTTAGGGCACCCTGCCTTTGTTTTTTACTCTGATGACCTATCTTCCAGTCTCTCCAGGTCTCAGATGATGTAATATCAGCCTTAAAGCTGCATCCTTTTTGTGTTGTGAGGAGATAGGTACTGCTGCCTATCTCATTTTTGCCATCTGTATAGGAGGTCCTCGCTTTCTTATGAATGGGTGATTGTCTTAGAAGTGATTCCTTTTCTAAGTCCTTCGTGTTTACTCATTTAAAATGTTTTCCCCCTCTGCAACTCAAAGGAAATTATGGAGTTTCTTTCAACTTCACTGTCATAGTTGTCCCTGAATATTACTTAGGCTTCTTCTACAAAGGAACTTCTTGTTGCCCTTGTCCTTCAATGTGATCATAAAGGATGCAGTGCCCATCACTGCAGTAAGACTGATTCACAATATAGGGGCTTATCTCAGCAAAGCTTTTTTTGGTTTTCAAGACTACTGTGGATCCCCTAACTGTCAGCATAACAATTGTTTAGTTAAGTGTTGGGGATTTTGAACACAAGTCTCTCTGAAAGATACAGGCAGGCTTATAAATGTGGTGCCAGTCACATGAAAGAGGGAATGGTGTTGCTCCAGAGTATGATGAAGTAGTATCCACAATTGACTCCTTCCTAGTCCTTTCCTTTGAACGCTTGATGTCCTCTTACTGTACCCTCAAGGCCTCCCCTTTGCTGAAAAAATAAACATACAGTAATTGCCTAGAGTCTATTTGGTTTTATCCAGGTACTGAATGTTGGGTCTTTTGTCAGCCTGCTAAGGCCATTAATAATCATTTCTTCCAAGTTTTCCTGATGTAGAAGACTTTTGCCAAGGTATACTTATGTTAACAAGAGAAGCATGCCATTTTATGAACACACAACATTGTTTCCATGAGAGCCACTTGCCCTGCTTTGAATACTTTTGTTTTCTCTGGACTTGCCCATAATCACATGGATTTTTCATTTTTTTAACTCTGTGTTCCAAGTTATGGAAGTTTTGGTCAAGTATCAGCTGTGAGCACGTTCCTTGTACTGTTGTAAAAATAATGTTGTACTTGTATGTCTAATTGTTCTCATTTTGTAATGTTCACAAGCTCTCCTATATGTTCCCATGGTGTGACGTCTTACTGACAGGTACTGAGTTTGCTGTGGTTTGAATTACAGATACACATTCCTGCTATATATTTTCATCATGGGTTCCCCAAGAACATAGACTTTATAAGACTCTTGTTGTTCACTTAAATATATTGGTATTTCAGGAGTTTCTTGCTTCACTGAAAAAAAGCCTGTGATCAGGCAGGGGATTTTTTTTTCCTGTCAACATGCCTTCTTTGTACTCCTGTTAGGTCTCCTTTATTTGTCCCCAACTTCAAGGAAATGAAGGTATCTGAATCCAATGCACCATATGCTCTTAAAGACTTGAGAATGACTCAGGGTATGTTTCCATCTCAGAGCTGGTAGTCTCAATGCTGGTTTTGATTTCTTTATATGAATTTAGGCCCAGGAATCACCACATTTCTTGGTCAAAGAAGCTCCTGGTTTACCATGTCAGTCATGGGCTTCACAGATTTATTTAGTTTACTCTCTAGGGTAAAGCAAAGCTTATGTAGTAGTTATATATTTAATGTTCAGGGTATGCACAGGGCACACTAGGGAAGAAACAGGCTCACTAACACTGATATTGTAGTTTACACAATATTTTGCCTTGTATTTACACATATCATGTTGGGTCAGTGTAGCAATATTTTTAAGTGAGTGATGGAAGTTTTCAACTCAGATACCTCTATATGACCCATTCATACTGAAAATGATGATTTTCTTCAGCACTGTGTTTGGGTCTTCTGTCTCCCTGCACAGGGCTACTAATAAGCTTTGCACCAAACAATGCATGATACTGTCTCATTTTAGCAAGATATACCCATACAAGGAAGAGAAAGTTGCCTTCTTTGAAGGCTGAACAATGTTAACCTCATCACTACTCCCTGTTTTCACTAACTTCTGTTTCTCCTGAAGTTACTCCTACATCGTGTTGATTCCAATTGTTTTTGTATCCCTAGGTATATCTTCATCTGTCTGGTAATTTCTGAACCACTGTCCTGTTACCATACTTCATGTACAGTTTTGATAGTAAATTCTTAGCCTATTTTTAGAGTTTGAGGACTGAACAAGTTTGATGTTCACTTCGAAGGGTAATTTTGTACCTCATGTATATTACAATAGATCCATGTAACTCAGATCACTCTCTGACTTCACTGCCTTAACTTTTCAGTGGATGCTTCACCCCATATCACTTTTACAGTGTTTTTCTGGTTGAACATAATTGCCTTTTGACCCTCAGCAGATTTTAGCCTTGGGAGTTTCTCAGTTGCCACAAGTATATTATTTTAATGATAATCCTTCTCTTCTAAGCACATTGCTTAATGACCTCTCCTCTTGGTCCTCATTGCTGGCCCTTTTCTTCATGGATTTTTATGGGCCATACTTTGAATTTTTTCCACTTGAATTACTTTTCTCATTTCCCCCAATTCTGTGTCATTTGCAGTCATTATGCAGCATGTCATGTTGGATGTGTTAAGCCAGTACAATATACCTCATATTAGGAAAGTAAAAAGGTCAGTGTCTTAAGGATAAGTGATGGTTTCCTGAAAGATACTTTTCTATTTTTACCATCTTGTGTTTCTTTTGAACATTGCACTATACCTCAAGGATCCCAATATTTTTTTAGTTTGTGAATAATGGTTTGTATTTGAGCCAGTGAATTCCTAGTTCAGGGGTATCCTATGTGTTCAGTTATATCTGCAGGCAACTCCTACTTCTCTCTTTATGGTGCCTGGTGACCATATCTAAGTCCCTTTTGCATGCCATATAGGTGTATAACAATTAATATGTTGGGCTTAAAAGCCATTTGATTTGTTTACACATAATGATTTGAACTGTGTTCCCTCATTCTCAGTCCTTTGCCATATTTTTTCAGCATGTTAGGTGAATATGCACCTAATAGCAAATTTTCTGCGTAAGAATTATGAATTTGCCATTCTATGAATGCTGGGCAATCATTTTTCTGATCTACTTATCCTGTCTTGACCTCTTTCTACTTTAGCTGAACTGGTTGACCTCAGTTTCATCATTAGCCAGAAAAACAGAAACAAAAAATATTTCTGATCAAGGTTTGAATACTTGATGGGTTGGTATGTTAGCTTTCTGTTACTGTAACAAAATACCTGAGATAGTCAAATTATAATAGAAAATATTTATTTTGGCTTACAATTTGGGAAATTTCAGTCCATGATTGATTGGTCCCCTTGCTTTTGGTTCTCTAGTAGGGGCACTTATGGTAGAACAAATCTGCTCAAGTCATGGTGACTGGGAAGCAAAAAGAGAGTGGAAGAGATCAGGGTCTCATGATCCCCTTCAAGAGCATGTACTCCAATGACCTGAAACCTCCCACTAGTCTTTGAGGCTCTCTATGAGGATATCTTAAAAGTTTGATCACCTTCCTATAGCACAAAGGGCTTCAGAAGAAACATTTAACACATGTTCCTTTTTAGGGACATTTCCAATCCAAACTATAGCAACTGGTTTTCAATCTAAAATTTCGTTATGCCCATGAATCTGTTTGTATACTTCTAATACTATGAGATGGATTCTCATGGATATTCCCTAGCACCATGTCTCTTTGAAAGGTAATGAAAGTAGCTCAGTTAGGAAAATATGGGTAAGTTTCTGTAAGAATACTCACCAGTACTCACAGTACTTACCAGGCTAGAGATCATTGTTTTGTCTACCAGTTCAGTACATGTTTTTTCAGTAGCTACTTATTTCTGACAGCTACTATTGGTAAATGGAGATGATTCCCTTCTTTCTGGAGAGTTTTATTTGAACTTGCTTTAAATTTTCATTCCTTGTGAGTATTGTGATAGAAATTAATGAGTATGGTCAAATTCATTGGATAATTCTTACTGAAAATTAATCTGCTTATATTTACCTACTCGGAGATGTTTGTTCCATTGTCAGTCTATGCTGTAGAGAATGAACACTTTCTCAGTTGATGCCACACATCTTGATGTCAGTAAGTGGTCAGGCTTAGCATTGGAAGCCATATGTTCCAAGATATTTTTCTGTGTTCACTACTATCAGTGCCAGTGTACAGAATTTCCAGCAAGTCATGTGAACAAAGCTGTCACTGGATAACACATATTTGAAGAAAATAATGGTGCCAGTCTTATAATGGAGATTATTTGTTAAGCCCATTATGATATGTTCCTATATTTACTCAATATATCCAGGGTCATTCTATCATGTGTGCTATAAAATATAAACAGAGAACAAAGTAGATGCCTGTTGCTGAGGATAATATGGAGTAATTATAGAAGGCAATGTTTTGGTTTTCCTCAGACTAACTCTCTGAGTTCACTACATTTAGTTTCTGGAGAACTTTGTGTTATATGTGTCTTAATACACTTGCTTTCCAGGCTAAAAATAGCTTATGGTCTATAGTCAATGTATTGTTCCTTCAGGGTTTTTCAGGTTCCCAACATAATCTTTTTTAAAAGATTATTTTTTAGTTGTAGTTGGACACAATACCTTTATTTTATTTATTTTATTTTTATGTGGTGCTGGGGATAGAATCCAGGGTCTCACACGTGCTAAGTGAGTGCTCTACCACTGAGCCACAACCCAGACCTCCCAACATAATATTATGCTCAGGGTACAAGAGTCTCAGAATGCTTGATAATGTCTCTTCTGTACCCTCATTATCTGCTCCTTTATTGGGTAGCACTTAGTTAGCTTGTCTTACAATTCAGTGGATTCATTGCTACCTGAATGCCTCATCCTGTATTCAACCCCACTCATAACCATTGTGGTCATTATACAGCATGTAATGCAGGATATGAAGACATATCATGAAAGATATTTCCTTGGTCAGGAAAATGAAGGTGCTATTCAATACAGGATGAATACTATTTTCCCCAGATCTCCTATGTGTTTACCTCCTTCATTTTAGGCTGCACTTGGCCACAGTCAGTATTGAGTTCATATATTTGACTAGCCCTGAGAAGCTGGTTTGATATATCAAGTCAGGGTTGATGTGCTTTAACAAATTAGATTCTGGTAAGAAAATTTCCTACGTCCAAGAGTTAGATCCCTTTATGTAATAGTATGTGATGACCTCTCCTGAATGTTCCTGTGTGAAACCTCCATACAAGAAATGAAGGCAATGAATTTTCATTTTACTATGTCAGTTATTGGCATCCCCAAAGTTCACCCCTTCAAGATCACTTGTAGTTTTTGACTGGCAAATGCCATTCCTGCATACTTACCTCTCCTTGGATGCTTCAGGGTTGTTGGAATTATGCTTTCAGCCTTGATATTCAGGGAATTGCTTTACTCCAGAATTACTTGCCCAAGTTCACTCCACTTATATCTCCTTTCTGCTATTGTCCAGCAGTAATATGAGACATACACACACACACACTTGAGAAGAAATTCATGGTGTTATTATAGTGAAAGTTCTGCTGTGGCAATGCAGTGCCAAATGGCTTCTCTTAAATAACTCCCTCAGCATTCAGCTTCTTATGGTTCCTACCAATATCCTACCTCAAGCTGATAATCTTAAAGGCAGTGAAAGTGCCTATCTTATAAAACATTGGATCTTTCTTTCAATGCATAATTTGTCCTGTGTTTACCACCTTCCTTACCTTTCTTGGATGGGGTGTTGGGTGGGGGGATGGTGGGGGTGGGTGTGGAGCTTGAGTTGGACGATGTGTTCAGAGATACAGCTCTGTGGCATGCAGCATTGTGGCTGTCGGCTGTCTCCAGAGCCAGTGAGGGGCTCCGTGCATGTTGG
The DNA here is from genome assembly GCF_045843805.1 of Urocitellus parryii. Classification (NCBI taxonomy): domain Eukaryota; kingdom Metazoa; phylum Chordata; class Mammalia; order Rodentia; family Sciuridae; genus Urocitellus; species Urocitellus parryii. Next base: position 110,619,339 of record NC_135547.1, read on the forward strand.
CAGGGCTGTCCTGGGCTTCCTTCCTTACCTTTTTAAAAATGATCACAAATGTCTCTGAATTCATTTATTTTATCAGCTCTGGGGTGATTATTAATTGGTCAGATAAAGCATTCTTTAACTTCTTTATTGATTCTTCAACAACTGTTAGACAATAAATACACCAGCTTTAAGTTGATATATTAAGTAGTATCGCCATCTGTCCTAGCTGGCGACCTATGCTGGGTTCACAAATCTGACTATTCCAATAACTTAAGAAAATGGCAAAGAAAGTGTACAAACACAGAGAAGTACCTTTTCAAAATCTGGGACGGCTCTCTGACCTTAGAGGTTTGTGGAAAGAGAGAAAGCCACTGGAATTCTTTATTCTTATATAGGGACACACAAGGGGAAGTTCCATAGAACATTCTATCTCAAAAAGGGCAAAGGGGTAGGATTACAAAGGGACAGGTGAGTGTAACTCAACCCACTGGGTGACGCCTACACCTAGTGCCACACCTAATTATCCCAGCAGTGGTCAAGCACAAGTTATATTGCAGGGTGCAATAATTGTTCAGTATCTCTTGCTCAGGGCTTAAGGGTGTGTTATTTCCAGAGCAGCTCCCGAAAAAGTAGTACCAGCAAAATGATTGATCTACCAGGTGCTCCTCACAGATCTGAAGCAATGTCATGGATAAGAATAAGTATGCATTCTATTGAAAATGCTTGATATCTTCCCCTGTAAAGTCCTGTCAGACATAGCCCAGCTTGATGGCAGTGAATGTACTTGGCTTGTAATCCTTTGGTTTGTTCTTCCGAAGTGTCACTTGCCCACATTCACCTCCTTTAGCACTTGCTTGGCATTTCCTAAAGAATGGACTGTCTATACAATCAAAGTAGTGCTATTTGTATTTTTTCTCATATCCCATAAAGTTGATATGTCCACAAATCTGATACCCTTCTGTTCAGATGTTTGACATCTGACTTGTTATACTCACTGGATATACTTCACCAATACTACTAGGAAGAATAGACAATAAATCACGTTATTGTAATGCTATTTCTATTGCTTCTCACAAGGCATAAAGTTTTATGCACGTGGATTTGAATCCCTTCCATTCAGATTTTGACATCTGTCTTGTTAAATATTTCACTGCATACAACCTGGTTTGATGGCAGTGAAAAGGGCAATTTATAGTTCATTACATTGATCATCCCATGCATCACTTTCTGTGTTCACATCCTACAGCATGTGCTGAATATTGATAAACTTGGCCCTGAGTTCAGGGATAGACCTGGAAGAATTGGTGGTCTATCAATTAGATGTGTTAGATATAGGTATTCCTCTGAAATCCAAAGCATCATCAAAACAGGCCAAAATCTTTCTGCTCAAAATTGTGGCAACCTTTAATATAATCCTTTCTTTTTTCTATCCAACTTTATGGCAGTGAAGTTATTTTCACTTCAATGTATATGCAATGCAAATAGAATGGAATTTTTCTTCCCCATTGTCACTTGCTATTTGGTAAAATTATTCAGCATTGACTGGACAATGATCACAACCTTATCGAGGTAATGTACATCACCTATCCTGAGAAGAATAACTGATATAGTGATGCTTCACTATTTTTTCCGTATGGCCTGAGGGAATGCTCATTTTCTCAATCTATGAGGAATGCCTTTCTTCTCATACATACTATACCCTCGCCTGTAATGCCCTGCTATGTAGTCCCCCAAGTTGACTGCAGTGAAGTTTACTTACTAAGAAATTATTGACTGGGTATTCCAAGTTTTGCTTTCATTGTGTTCACCTCCTACAGCACATGGTGAACTATCACCATAATTCAATATTTGTTCATGTATATCTCCAGTCCTGGAAAAAATGTTATTGTCCTATCAGGTCTATGAAGTAATGCTTCATATGTATCTTACAAGCTAGCATTGTGTCCCAGCCATAAGGCTGAATCCTATTATCTCAAAGTATTGTTGACCTTTTCAGTTAGTCCTCACTCCTCACTATAAGGAGCCAGGCTTAAAGGCAATGAAAGTTAGAATTTTTCTCCCCAAGCATACTACCCTTGTGTTTATAGCCTTCAACAGCTGCTGCTCAATCCCTCGAACTGCTTACAATTCACTTAATGCACCAATACTAAATATCTTTTTTTAAAGAGAGAGAGAGAGAGAGAGAGAGAGAGAATTTTTTTAATATTTATTTTTTAGTTTTCAGCAGACACAACATCTTTGTTTGTATGTGGTGCTGAGGATCGAACCCGGGCCGCACACATGCCAGGTGAGCGTGCTACCGCTTGAGCCACATCCCCAGCCCAATGCTAAATATCTTATAAATGAATTGATACAGTACATAAAATCTCTCATATCTTACTACTTTTGATCATTTTCTTTTCTCAAGCTATGTGGCATCTCATCATCGTTCATCTCAGATGATACATCTAGAGTAGCCCCTTAGGTAGTTCTCTTAATCCCTGCCAGTGACCTTGTTACATATATATATATATATAACATATGCAACATATATAATATTTAATATATGCATACACATATTTTTTTATTATTGGTTGTTCAAAACATTACAAAGCTCATGATATATCATCTTTCATATATTTGACTCAATTGGGTTATGAACTCCCATTTCTACCCCAAATACAGATTGCAGAATCACATCCGTTACACACTCACATTTTTACATAATGCCATATTAGTGACTGTTGTATTCTGCTACCTTTCCTATCCCCTACTATCCCCCCTCCCCTCCCCTCCCCTCCCCTCCCATCTTCCCTCTCTACCTCATCTGCTGTTGTTTAATTCTCTCCCTTGTTTCTCCCCATTTCCCCTCACAACCTCTTCTATGTAATTTTGTGTAACATTGAGGTCTCCTACCATTTCCACATGCTTTCCCTTCACTCTCCCTTTCTCTCCCCCCACTCATCTTTGTTTAATGTTAATCTTTTCCTCATGCTCTTCCTCCCTGATCTGTTCTTAGTTGCTTACCTTATATCAAAGAAGACATTTGGCATTTGTTTTTTAAGGATTGGCTAGCTTCGCATAGCATAATCTGCTCTAATGCCATTCATTTCCCTGCAAATTCTATGATTTTGTCATTTTTTAGTGCTGCGTAGTACTCCATTGTGTATAGATGCACATTTTTTCTATCCATTCATCTATTGAAGGGCATCTAGGTTGATTCCACAGTCTAGTTATTGTGAATTGTGCCTCTATGATCATTGATGTGGCAGTATCCCTATAGTACGCTCTTTTAACATTCTCAGGGAATAGTCCGAGGAGGGCGATAGCTGGGTCAAATGGTGGATCCATTCCCAGCTTTCCCAGGTATCTCCATACTGCTTTCCAAGTTGGCTGCACCAATTTGCAGTCCCACCAGCAATGTACAAGTGTACCCTTTTCCCCACATCCTCGCCAGCACTTATTGTTGCTTGACTTCATAATGGCTGCCAATCTTACTGGAGTGAGATGGTATCTTAGGGTGATTTTGATTTGCATTTCTCTGATTGCTAGAGATGGTGAGCATTTTTTCATGTACTTGTTGATTGATTGTATGTCCTCCTCTGAGAAGTGTCTGTTCAGGTCCTTGGCCCATTTGTTGACTGGGTTATCTGTTATTGTTTAATTTTTTGAGTTCTTTGTATATTCTGGATATTAAGGCTCTATCTGAAGTGTAAGGGGTAAAAATTTGTTCCCAGGATGTAGGCTCTCTATTTACCTCTCTTATTGTTTCTCTTGCTGAGAAAAAAACTTTTTAGTTTAAGTAACTCCCATTTATTTATTCTTGTTATTAAATCTTGGGCTATGGGCGTCCTATTAAGGAATTTGGAGCCCGACCCCACAGAATGTAGATTGTAGCCAACTTTTTCATCTATCAGACACAGTGTCTCTGATTTGATATCTAGCTCCTTGATCCATTTTGAGTTAACTTTTGTGCATGGCGAGAGAAAGGGATTCAGTTTCATTTTGTTGCATATGGATTTCCAATTTTCCCAGCACCATTTGTTGTAGATGCTATCCTTCCTCCATTGCATGCTTTTAGCGCCTTTATCAAATATAAGAAAGTTGTAATTTTGTGGATTGGTTTCTGTGTCCTCTATTCTGTACCATTGGTCCACCTGCCTGTTTTGATACCAGTACCACGCAGTTTTTGTTACTATTGCTTTGTAGTACAGTTTGAACTCTGGTATCGCTATACCTCCAGATTCACACTTCCTGCTTAGAATTGCTTTTGCTATTCTGGGTCTTTTGTTTTTCCATATGAATTTCATGATAGCTTTATCTATTTCTACAAGAAATGCCATTGGGATTTTAATTGGCATCGCATTAAACCTGTAGAGAACTTTTGGTAATATCGCCATTTTGATGATGTTAGTTCTGCCTATCCATGAACAGGGTACATTTTTCCATCTTCTAAGATCTTCTTCTATCTCTCTCTTTAGGGTTCTGTAGTTTTCATTGTCTAAATCTTTCACCTCTTTTGTTAGGTTGATTCCCAAGTATTTTATTTTTTTGGAGGATATTGTGAATGGGGTGGTTTTCCTCATTTCCATTTCAGAAGTTTTGTTGCTGATATACAGGAATGCCTTTGATTTATGCGTGTTGATTTTATATCCTGCCACTTTGCTGAATTCATTTATTAACTCTAGAGGTTTCTTTGTAGACCCTTTTGGGTCTGTTAAATATATTATCATGTCATCTGCAAATAGCGATAATTTAAGTTCTTCTTTTCCTATTTTTATGCCTTTAATTTCTTTTGTCTGTCTAATTGCTCTGGCTAGTACTTCGAGAACTAAATTGAATAGAAGTGGTGATAGAGGGCATCCCTGTCTTATTCCAGATTTTAGAGGGAATGCCTTCAGTTTTTCTCCATTTAGGATGATGCTAGCCTGAGGTTTAGCATATATAGCTTTTACCATGTTGAGGTAAGTTCCTGTTATCCCTAGTTTTTCTAGTGTTTTGAACATAAAGGGATCCTGTACTTTGTCAAATGCTTTTTCTACATCTATCGAGATGATCATATGGTTCTTATCTTTAAGTCTATTGATGTGGTGAATAGTATTTATTGATTTCCATATATTGAACCAGCCTTGCATCCCAGGGATGAATCCTACTTGATCATGGTGCACAATTTTTTTGATATGCTTTTGTATTCGATTCGCCAGGATTTTATTGAGAATTTTTGCATCTAGGTTCATTAGAGATATTGGTCTGTAGTTTTCTTTCTTTGAAGTGTCTTTGTCTGGTTTCGGGATCAGGGTGATGTTGGCCTCATAGAATGAATTTGGAAGAGCTCCTTCTTTTTCTATTTCTTGAAATAGCTTGAAAAGTATTGGTATTAATTCTTCTTTGAAGGTTTTATAAAACTCCACTGTATACCCATCTGGTTCAGGGCTTTTTTTGGTTGGTAGTCTTTTGATGGCTTCTTCAATTTCTTCCTTTGTTATTGGTCTGTTTAAATTGTGTGTGTCTTCCTGACTCAATCAGGGCAGATCGTATGACTTAAGAACTTTATCGATGTCTTCACTATCTTCTATTTTATTGGAATATAGGGTTTCAAAATACTTTCTAATTATCTTCTGTATTTCTGTAGTGTCTGTTGTGATATTGCCTTTTTCATCCCGTATGTTAGTAATTTGAGTTCTCTGTCTTCTTCTCTTCGTTAGCATGGCTAAGGGCCTGTTGATTTATTTATTTTTTCAAAGAACCAAATTTTAGTTTTAAAATTTTTTCAATGTTTTTTTTTTGTTTCAATTTCATTGATTTCTTCTCTAATTTTAATTATTTCTTGTTTTCTAGTACATTTGCTGTTGTTTTTCTCTTCCTTTTCTAGGTTTTTGAGGTGTAGTGTGAGTTCATTTATTTGTTGTTTTTTTATTTTTTTGAGGAAAGAACTCCAAGAAATAAATTTCCCTCTTAAAACCGCTTTCATTGTGTCCCATAGATTCCGGTATGTTGTGTCTGTATTGTCATTTGTCTCTAAGAATTTTTTTGATTTCCTCCTTTATGTCTTCTGTAACCCATTGATCATTCAGTAACATATTGTTCATTTTCCATGTGATGTAGGATTTTTCCTTCTTTCTTTTATCATTGATTTCCAGTTTCATTCCATTATGATCAGATATGTTGCATGGTATTATCTCCACGCCTTTATATTTACTAAGAGTTGCCCTATGGCATAATATATGGTCTATCTTTGAGTAGGATCCATGTGCTGCTGAGAAGAACATGTATCCACTTGATGATGGCTGATATATTCTATATATGTCGGTTAGGTCTAGGTTATTGATTGTGCTATTGAGTTCTATAGTTTCATTATTCAGGTTTTGTCTAGAGGATTTGTGTAATGGTGAGAGCGGTGTGTTGAAGTCACCCATAAGTATTGTGTTGTAGTCTATTTGACTCTTGAACTTGAGGAGAGTTTGTTTTATGAACGTTGCAGCACCATTGTTTGGTGCATACAAATTGATAATTGTTATGTCTTGTTGGTGGATGGTTCCTTTTAACAATATATAGTGTCCTTCTTTATCCCTTTTGATCAACTTAGGTTTGAAGTTGATTTTATTCGATATGAGTATGGCCACTCCTGCTTGCTTCCAAGGGCGATGTGAGTGGTATGATTTTTCCCAACCTTTTACCTTTAGCCTGTGTATGTCTTTTCCTATCATATGAGTCTCCTGAAGGCAGCATATTGTTGGATTTTTTTTTTTTGATCCAGTTTACTAGCCTATGTCTCTTGATTGGTGAGTTCAGGCCATTAACATTTAAGGTTACCATTGAAATATGATTTGTACTTCCAGTCATGTTTATTTATTTATTTATTTATTTATTTTAATTTGACTAGTTTTTACTTTTTGGTTATTTTCCTCCCCCTTTACTGAGATACCTCCTGCTGTTAGTATTGGGCACTATTTTTCAATTTCTCTTCTTGTAGTATTTTGCTCAAAATGCTTTGCAGTGCTGGTTTTCTGTCTTGGTTGGAATCCATTATTTTTCAGCGTTTGAAATACATTTTTCCAGGATCTTCTCGCTTTTAAGGTCTGTGATGAAAACTCAGTTGTTAACCTAATTGTTTTAACCCTGAATGTAGTCTGCCTCCTTTCTCTCGTAGCTTTTAATATTCTCTCCTTGTTCTGTATGTTGGCTATCTTCATAATTATATGTCTTGGAGTTGGTCTATTACGGTTTTGAATGTTTGGGGTCCTGTAGGCTTCCAGGATTTGGCAATCCATTCCATCTTTCATCTCTGGGAAGTTTTCTAGAATTATTTCATTTAATAGGTTGTCCATTCCTTTGGTTTGATTCTCTATGCCTTCTTCTATCCCGATGACTCTCAAATTTGTCTTTTTTATGACATCCCATATCTCTTGAATAGATTGCTCGTGGGATTTAAGCATCTTTTCTGTGTTGACTATATTCTTTTCAAGTTTATAAACTTTGTCTTCATTATCTGATGTTCTTACTTCTACTTGATCTAGTATATTTGTAATATTCTAGTTTGAGTTTTTAATTTGGTTCATAGTTTCCTGCATTTCTAGGATTACTGCTTGGTTTTTTTAAGATCTCTATCTCCTGGTAAAGCTCTTTCTTTGCCATTTGAATTTGTTTGTTTAATTCATTTTCAAAATATACTTTCATTGCTTGGACTTGCTGTCTCATGTCTTCTCTAATATTCCTTTCCATCTGAGTTAGGTATGCCTTGAGTTCTTTCCCATGTTTGAGTTCTTTATCCATGTTTCTTGAGTTCTTTATCCATTTTTCTGATGCTTCTAGGTCCTCCTGTAGAATTAAGTTGTCCTGCATTGTTTGTACTCCTTTTTTCCCTTGTTTTTTCATGATGTTCACATTACTTTCCAGCTCTATTTGATTGCTGTGTTTCTGCACTCTTCTCTAGATTTGTTTTGGTTTTGTATATCTCTGTTGTCTCTCCTTTGTGTTGGTAGACTATGCCTGCTAAAGTGGATTCCTCTGGGAAGGAATTCCAACGGCCGAGCTCCAGTGACGTCACCTCTCTGCTATGGTGGGCCCCAGGCTCCTTGCCGGGGTGTCCGAATGGGGGGGATGGGGCTGGACTGTTTCTGGTTGGTTTCAGCTCCCAGATGCCGGCAGCCGGGCGGTCTCCAGCTGCCCAGTCGCACTGGCAGCCGGAGGGCGATCGTTTGCCGGCGGGCGGGCAGTCTCAAGCCACCCAGTCGCGCAGACAGCGGGTGGGCTTTCGCCAGCGGGCGGGTGATCTCCAGCCGCCCAGACGCAGGGGCAATGGGCCGGCTGTCGCTCTTGGGTGGGCGATCTCTAGCTGCCCAGTCGCAGGGGCAATGGGCCGGCCGGCTGTCACTCTTGGGCGGGCGATCTCTAGCCGCCCAGTCGCAGGGGCAATGGGCTGGCTGTCACCGGCGGGCATGAGGTCTCCAGCTACCCAGTCGCAGGGGCAATGGGCCAGCTGTCGCTGGTGGGCGGGCAATCTCTAGCCGCCCAGTCGCACATTCGGTTGCCAGCAGGGGGCGGACTCCAGCCGCCCAGTCGTGCGGGCAGCGGGTGGAGTTTTGCAGGCGGGCGTGCGTTCTCCAGCTGCCCAGTCGAGAGGGCCTGGCCTCTAGACCCCTGGTTTCTCCTGCTAGTCCTGGTTTCTCCTGCTAGACCAGATTTCCCCTGAGTGATGCCTCTCGGCAGTTCAAACTGTACTCTGGGCCTGCCGTTTGTTGGGCGTGCAGGGTGGCTATTGAGAACCCCGGCACTCTATTGAACTCTATTGAAAACCCCCGCGCTGGCAATACAGGTTTCATTTTCCCCACTGATGGGAGGGGGAGTTGAAGGTCGGGTGTCTCTAGTTTTCCCCGCATCTTTATGCAGGCTTACTCTGATAATCCCTCCCCCGGAGAGCCTAGGAGAGATTTTATGTGAATTCCCCGCTGTATGGGAGATGAGCTGAGTAACACGCACCTGTTTTATTGTTGCAATCTGTTGGAGAGTGGTGGTGGTTACTTCAGCTCTCCAAGATGGTGGCCGCTGGTTTTCCATACACATATATTTTAATTAATTAATTTCTTAATATTTATTTTTTAGTTGTAGTTGGACATAATACCTTTATTTTATTTATTTATTTTTATGTGGTGCTGAGGATCAAACCCAGGGCCTCGCACATGCTAGTCGAACACTCTATTGCTGAGCCACAGCCCCAGCCCCTAATTCATTAATATTTTTATGCATGCATATATATTAAAATGTGATGTCCAGATATATTCCTGAAGGGTATAGATGGAGCACAGAAAGTGCTCAGTCAAATGTGAAGGGGTCTCAACTAAAATACTCATACATCCACTCACTGTAACCATATAGAAAAAAAATTCATATTAGCAAATATCCAGCATATTGTAAAAATTAACTAAAAATTGTCTCTATGTATTTTTCTGAGTGTTAGCCCCTAGGGTTTTTGCTGTGTAGCTGCTGTTTTGTTTTGTTTTGTTTTTACTTTTTGAACAGTAGGCTGAGCCAAATTATTTCCAAATGCCATCAGGGTCAAACTCGAATTTATGTGCATGCAATTGTTCCAAACACAGGCTAAATAAGATTTTTAGTCAAATTATTGTTAATCTGCTTTACATACTTGTGGTATTTATCATCATTTGTTAGTCATAGATAAGATAGACCCCAGGCATACTATACTCAAAGCTGGTGTTGTCCTTTGAAGATATCTGATGCATACACATCTTTACCTTATAAATGAGAGACATCACCTAGATATGTATGCCCACTTTCTGATCCCTCTTCCTTCCAGGCATTCCCTTGCCCTCCTCATCTCTAGCGGATGCCCTCCATACCACAGAGGCCTCTGGGTAGTCTCATGCAATGAGAGACATCCCCCACATGCAAACCTATCAAAGCATCATTCAAATCAAGCTTGTGTGTACTATCTTACTAAGATCATTTTCCTTGATCATCCCTGAAATCCTTACAATATTCTGTATAGGGGCATGATGAAAGCAAGTTACAGCAACAGTGGGATCTGTGATTAATAAAACTCACCATAGAACATATTGCCATATTTTATATTTCTAAGTAATTGTGGAATTGCAGTGTACATATTTTGACAAACAGTACTACCATATAATAGTAATTATTTTGGCAGAAATTTGTATAAAATGAATTGGCCCAGAACTTAAAGAGTCAGTTCCAGGTGCTACACATGGTGGCATATAACTGTAGTCCCAGATACTCAGGAGATTGAGGCAGGAGTTCAAGGCCAGCCTGGGAAACTTAGGGAGATCCTCTCTCAAAATAAATTAAAAGGGGCTGGGAATGCAGCTCAGTTGTAACGTGGTTGCCTATTATGTGCAAGGCCCTGAACTCAACCCCAACACAGTAAATAAATAAATACTTCAAAAAAAAAATCAACAAAAAAGTCAATTCTGATTTTTTTAGAGGTAATTATACAAAGTGCTAGTTTGGAAAATTGAAACTAAGAGTATTTCTCAATTGCTCCCTTTCACACTGAGTCAGTGAATAATTCCTTTTATTTCCCTAAGCATTTTTCATGTATATGCATCTCACCAGTGTCACCACTGTCACCAGATTGTGACTGTTTCATCCACATTAACATAGAATATTTTAGTGGCTTCAGACTTGTCACAATGCCTCCAAACTCAAATCCTTAAGATTTATCATCTATAATCACACTACCAAGTTTTTGGAAAAAAAATGTCTGTCATGGTACTTCTAACTTAAAATTCATTTGTGAGTTGTCATTGTTCATTCTATGTTGTTAAAATGAATAACACAGATCAAGGAATTTATAAAGAATAAGGGTTTATTTAGATAATGGTTTGGGAGGCAGGGAGGCCCAAAGTTGAGGGAGCACATTTTATGGTGGCCTTTTTGCTGGTGAGGACTCTATTATATAAATTTCCAAGATAGTTCAGGGTATTTCATGGTAAAACAGAGTAAGTATATGAGAGAGACCTCACTATTCTATCAAAGCCACTCCCTCATTAACCCATGAATCCATTAATCCATAAATGGATTAATCCACTTACAATGGTAGAACCTAATGGGGGTAATGGTGACGGCCAGAGTCTCATTGGGGTGTTGTTCTTCCTGCAGAGGAGGGTGTAAGCCACCTGAGAACTTAAAGTCTAAGATAATTAGTAAAGAACAAAAGACAAATAGTCAGAAATATATTTACAAAAGTGAAGCCCCTGATACATCCAGTCCACACAAGAACTGGAACTAAATATACAAAGGAAAGATGGCTCCGGTGGTTTTTTTAAGGGGGATACATAAAAGGCAGGGATAAGGTTTCAAGGGCAGAGTCTTCCTTCCTGATGTCTTGCAGTCAGCAGGTAGTTTGGCATCTTGGCAGGTCACACCAATCTCAGGTGCTGTGCAGGATCTTTGGCAGAGCTGAGAGGAAAGTTCACCTTCATCAGGTAGTGTGTCCCTGTGAGGGTGCCACAGGAAGTTCCCAATGCCAGACCTATCCCCTCATTAGGCCACAACACTCAACCCAATCCACACACAGCCCATGGCTCTCAACAAGAGGGCCTTATGACCCAAACACAGCTCAAAATTCCCACTTCCATTTTTTAGAGGGGCGGTTGGGGATACCCAGGATTGAACTCAGGGGTACTGAGTCACATCCCCAGCCCTATTTTGTATTTTATTTAGAGACAGGGTCTCACTGAGTTGCTTGGTGCTTCACTTTTATTGAGGCTGGCTTTGAACTGGAGATCCTTCTGCCTCAGGCTGCTATGCCGCTGGGATTACAGGCCTGCATCACCGTGTCCAGCCCACTTCCATATATCTTCAATATATGACTTTAGGGATTACATTTCTAACACATGAATTACAGCGTAGAAATATCAAACCATAGCATGGCTCCTGTTGCCTTGATCAGTTCTTCCATGATCAATATATGCACTGGACCAACTGTATAGCCTTTGTTTAGTTTTGGTCGCATTGTTTTTCATACAACCATGTCATTACACAAATTTCGTAAATACAGCAGCCTTTCTTATTTTTCCACTTGGCCCATATCTTTGCACTTTCAAGGGTGAAGTCAAGTCCAGAATGTCATTTAAATGAAGACTTTCTTAATAACTCAAGATAGAATTGAGCTTTTACCTGCCCATTTTGTGTGTTTTATCATTTGTAAATACCATAAACATTTTGAGACCTATTAGATTCAGCTATTAGATTATTAGATTAGACCTATTATTTTAGACCTATTAGATTCAGACATACAATTTCTTATGTATTGGTGTTTTTCTTGCAACTTTTACTGCTCTTAGCACATAGTAGATGCTCAGATATATTGGTTGGATGGTTGGTTGGTTGAATAAATGAATATTAGGAGAATTGAATGGATGTCTAAAGAATACAGATTTTCATGTAATTAGAATATGTTTATTCACATCTGAAACCAGACTTACTTTTGATTCTTGTAATGCTTAGCATGCATGATTTTAATTATGATATTGAATGGATAGTATGTATGTATTTTTATATACACAATAGGGATAGGGTCAAGAGATATTTTTTCTAATCATGTTTCTTAGAAAGCTTTTGTTTGATTTTATGGAATCTATTTTAAATCTATTTTATTATCTTGTTCCTTAAGTCACTATACTGGAATGAATAAAAATTAGCATGCAGAACATGTAAAAAGAAGTAAGATGTTTATCTTTTTATCTTGACAATTTCCTTGGTTTCTAAATAAAGAAGTGTATTAAACTAATAAAAAGCATCAACAATTTTTCTATCACAATAAAAGTTGCAAGAAGTAAGTGATCTTACATTTCCTGTAGTAATGTAAATATAAATAGAAGATATTTCCAGAATTTATTTGTCCAGAATATATTTAACTGAAAGAATGCCTTCTCTCTTATTCTCTTTCTTTTGGGTTAAGTGTTATTTTAGCTTACCAGATTTAAAAAGCCAAAATTTTTCCTCTAAACTATGTTTGAGAAGACCAAGCACTATATTTTGGTCTTTTGTTTATATCCAACTAGATACTCTCTCCATTCATTGAGGAAATAAATATTTTACATCATGATCTTAAGTAATGTATAAAACATTAATTTTTCATTTGGTAATGTGACAGAATAATAAGTATAGCACTACATTATAATGCAATATAGAAATTTGCTACAAGTCAGTAGCAGATGTAGGGCTAAAACATAAAACCTCAATTTCTCATGTAGTTATATAAATAATACATTTTAAAAATTTATAAAGTTAATGACGTTTGAAATTATCATAATTATCATAAATATGTTCATCAAGCATCAAGGTACAGCACTTGCTTAGCACATGTGAAGCACATGTAAGGCACTGGGTTTGATCCTCAGCACCACATAAAAATAAATAAAGGTATTGTTTAAAAAACAAACTTAAAATTTCAAAACATCATCAATGTAGATTCTAAAGTCAGAAAGAATTTAAGTGTGAAGAAAAGTAAAGCAATAAACAGTGTTCAATGAATGAAACTCATTTTACATAATTATTCTACCAGGGATGTGGTAGAAGAGAGAGTGTAAACTGGATTATCCACTTTTGGATGAGTAGTAACATCAGGCCAGTTTAATGAATTTAAAATTCATGTGCAATATAATTTTACAACAATATTTATAATTATAGCATCACATTTAGTCATATAAAAATTCCTTACAGAATTATACTAAAATTTTTTTAAAATAACCTAATAATTCCATTTCCTTTTTCCTGTTGTAATATTTCAACAAATATAATCCTAACTCCTTCATGCATTATATTAATAAATTTTCATCAAAATAAGTAACATACTATAAATTAATTTGCTATTTGTGTCCAGTGAAATATAGCCCATTATGATAGATTGTTCACAATAAAATATGTTGTACTTTAGGAAAACTTTCAACTACTTACATATGTAACTAGAAAGTTGCGTTTGAATCCATTACAGTAGAGTAAAACTCTGGGTCTGCACTTGATTTTTAAAATTTATAATCTTTTTTCTCAAGTGTCCTTACCTTGGAAGAATATACAGTGGAAAGGCTTTCAGAAGAAGTCATTAATTGACAACTGATAATAAAGGCTGAAAACTCTATTTTTCTAAAATAGAGGAAATCATCCAAGTAATGGTTATACCAATATTTTCTAGGTCACTAGTGAATCTTTCAGCACAAATTGTGCCAAAGTACCTTGCCTTTAGTTGAAGTTAACAGTTGTCTAATTTTAATTTTCAATCTAATATTTTTCTTTCTCAGAATTTTGTGAATTGTAATTTAAGAGAAATAATGTCAATAGAAAAAGTGCATATTTGTAGGACTTTTATAATGGGAAATTCAAGGATCAAAAGGAATTTTCCAAGAAATAGTCTTCCTATATAGTAAAAATATATTTAATTGTAATATGAAATGTACTGATTATTTCTTGAGACCCCCCCACACACACTGCATTGTTCTATATTTGATAGGCTTGCTAGAGATACACTGATTTTTAGAACTGGACCATCCCTTCATTTAAATGTAGAAAAGTTTTAGAAATTGTAATTAAGATATGTTTTTGTAGGACATACTATTCTGGGACTGAGAAATTGTTATTATTGGTTCCTTGTTGTCATTTCTATATAATTTCCCTGAAAGACAGAGGTCAGTGTGACATAAATGTTACCTTAAGTTTTCCAAACAGCTCATGTTATCATGATAAAGAACATATTGCATTTTCCCACATTTTGCTTTGTAGATTAGAAATTATAATTAAGGCAGAGAGGTGTAAAGCTAATTTTCCTTTTACTTAATAAGAGGAATCTAAAACTTTTGTTAAACTTAACCAATTTTCACTTCTACACTATAACATCAGTGACAATAAGGGGAGACTTACAAAGTATGATGATGACAAAGTAGAAGAACACTCAATATTACCATCTCCACTTGCTCTCCTACCAGGATTTCTGGAAATTGTGGTAAAGAGTCAGCATGGAAGTCTTTACAGTCTTGAGATCAACAAAACATTAGACTCTGAGGTCTATTAGATTAGGCAACACATATGTCATGATGACTGCTATATATCCATCACAGACCTCATTGCCAGGTGCACAGTAGATTCTATCAAAACACCAAGTTGGGTATGTCCACAACAACTTCTCTGAGACCTTAGAAAAACTACATATCAATGATGGATAATGAATCATTATAAGACCACTCCTAGAAAGAGCATAGTGCAGTACCTGGTATATTTACTCACTCAAGTAAATTAAGACTATAATAATAACTAACTGCATTAAAATGTAAACATATGATTAATATATATTTGCAATTTCTTTATATAAATTATGCCTTCAGATTCATAGCAGTGACCTGGTTATTTCATTAAGCTTATTATCATAAGGATACTTGAAAGCCTGTTACTATATGATTTAATTTGCTGTCAGACATGTTTTCTTTTTAATACTACTAATTATAGAAATCTGATTTTTTAAAATGCCAACAGAAAGAGAAAACAAAATTTATTGGAAATTTTAAAATTCCCTACAGAATTGGGTTTTATTTTAAACTCAATTAAAATATATATTGTTTTAATTTTTTCTTGAAGGGTAACACAGTAAAAATGAAAATTGTGCTTTGATATTACAGTACACATGTAGGTAATTAGTGTTTTTTATATTTGCGGCATTGCTTAGAATCCTCAAATCAGATTTCTAGTCAGAATTTTGTAGTATTACCAAATTGCAGAAGCTCTTTCATATTTAAGTCAAACACTACTTGTAACCAGTAGATGAATAATCGGATTATACTTTATCATTTTAAACTTGAGCATTGCTTTTTTTTGGTACTGAAAATGGAACCCAGGGGTGCTTAACCACTAAGGCATATCCCCAGCCCCTTTTTACTTTTACTTTTATTTTGAGAAAGGATCTCACTAAGTAGCTTAGGGTCTCACTAAATTGTTGAGGCTGGTCTAGAACTTGCAATCCTCCTACCTCAGCCTGCTAAACCACTGGGAATACAGGAGTGTGCCACCATACCCAGCAATCATTATTTTTTTTATTAGTATGAGTATTTTGCTTAACATTAACATATTTTACAAGAATTATTTATAAACATAATGTAATATAATGTGATATGATGCGTGTGTTCTCTTAAATGTATATAAAGAAGACTGGTTAGCTTGATAAATGTTAGTTGTGCACCACAGATGAGAAGTAGTTTATAGAAGGAATATTGGGAAAAGCTGAATGATTGCTCCTAACATGCAATGTGTTTTATTATTATTTTTTATGTCCTTTCACACTTGTATCCCACTTTCAGAGTGTTTCCATGAAACTTATGGAGACAAGGGAAACTGGGCCAAAAACATCCCTCCCACATTTACTGTGCTATTGTGTCCTAAATAATATATAGCGAGAATATGATTTTGGTAAGATCATTAACTTACAATCTATTGAACAGGAATGATCCTCAAATATGAGTTTAAAGAAGAGGTTAGCTATTTTTTTCTGTAAAATACTAGATAATAAACATTTTAGACTTTGGGAACCATGTTCTAGCATTAGAACAGTCAGATCATATATAAGCAAAAGTGTGTGGCCCCCTTCCACACAAACTTGCTCTTTCAGCAATAAGAAATGGGTCTGATATTGTTTGAGGGTTGTAATTTGTCAGCCTTTGACTTAGACAGTGGATTCCCATGCCCATATTTTCAAAGAAAATTTCTCTGGCAT
Source organism: Urocitellus parryii (assembly GCF_045843805.1). Taxonomy (NCBI): domain Eukaryota; kingdom Metazoa; phylum Chordata; class Mammalia; order Rodentia; family Sciuridae; genus Urocitellus; species Urocitellus parryii. The sequence goes on from NC_135547.1 coordinate 110,636,032, forward strand.
GAAATCAGAACAAAATTTTATATAATACTTATTTCCAAGTTACTCAGTGATATATGAAAATTAAATGTTTATAACTGAAAATTGATGCACATTATAATAGAAACTATGTTACCTATGTATTTAGTAAAAAATTAATTGAATGTAGGACATATTGAACTAAGGAATAGTGGAGTTTCAAATGAAGAAATACTTATATGAAGTTATATATAATTTTCAGATCTATTTTAAGATCATTATGTATTCTATAAGGATGGATTCATTCAGATGACTCCTATTAAGTTGATAAAATGTACTTGACTTAGAATTCACATTAGGTACTTGACTTAGAATTCACATTTGAATTCTCTAGACAGTTTAAGAATCACAGATGAAGTACCTCCACTTATGTACTACAGCAGAATAACTGATAATAAAATTAACCCCCTGCCATGAACAATTAGAAAAACGTACAAAATATGTGAAAAAACTCTCTTCCAACTTGGGCAACTAGCAGTGCAGTTGGATTTTTAGGAGAAGGGAAAGAACAAATGAGCCCTACAATAGCCCCAGATTTTTGCCTAGAGGCACTTACCAGGCTCTGGCAGAAGGAGGGTGACCTCAAACTGAGAAGAGTGGACTTTCAAGATTTAAGAGTCAGAGATAAAAGTTTGGAAAGCTGAGGTGGCTGGAATTTGTGGGGCAGAGTAACAAAGCTGAGGGTGTTCTTCACTTAATGTGGCTCATATATCTGAATTGGGGGTCCTCTTGAATGTCTTGCTGAATAAATGTCACATGCATAAACTGAGACTACACAAGGTCAGACAAGATCTATTAGGGAGCTATAAACTGAAAAATTCCCCAAATTCACTTGCAGCTGGGGAATAATTAAGGAATGTGGCCTTATCAATCACCCTGATAATTCAGTAGCAACTCTAGGAAGGCCACATTATAAGAGGAAGCTATGCTAGCCCTAGAGTAAAGCTAAACTTGACCCATCCTATAAAAGGCTTAGAATAAAATCTCAAGAAGGAAATGTTGATAGGCAAGTACATAAGATGCCCAGAAAGAGCTCAGTATTCTTTTGAGGAAAACACCAAAATCAAGATTGACATTAACATTCACAATTGACAAGTATTCAATCAAGAATTATCAAACATTCACATAGCAGAAAATTATGACTCTTAACCAGGAAAAACAAGTTTAAAAGATCCAGAATTGACAGAGATGGCACAATTAACAAATAATTTAAAAGTCATTATAATCACGCTTAAGGAATTAAAAGAGACATGGATATAATGCAGAGAGAAATAGAAACTTGAAGAGAGAAAGAAAAAGTGGGGAAACACTTGGAAGTTACATTATCAAACATCTGGTTATTATGGCTGTGGCTGCATTCATCCTATATATATCCTTAGTCCATTTGTTCTTGATTGGTCAGCAAAAGAAAATAATTATAGCTAATTCTCAGCTACTAATATCTCCTTTACTGGGCATCATATTTAAATAAACTACTATTTAAACTATATATTAATATTCTTTTTTTACTGAAGGCTATTCAAACACATGCCACCCCTAATAAAATTAACTGATGGAGTTAAAAGAACTCAACTAATTTTGACTATTAAACATTTCTTAAATAAAATACAATATGTACTTGTTAAAGTTCCAATGAAACAAAACAATCATTATTCAAAATAATTTTTAACAATACCTTTATTTAATTTATGTGGTGCTGAGGATCGAACCCAGTGCCTCACACATGCAAGGCAAGCACTCCCCCACTGAGCCACAACTCCAGCCCTCAAAATTAATTTTTAAAGTATTTAGCTGCCCTACATATTTGAAAGTTAAGTCCAAGTATGATTAGAGGATGTTTCCCCATAATTCACTTTCATTTTCTCTTTCAAAAAGATTTGCGTACCTGTACTAAATTTGACAAGGATAATTTACTATATTTTCCTAAGCAATTTCTGGATGTTCCAAAGATATATCAGTAACCATCATATGCTCCCATAATTAATGCCGGAGTTGAGTCAGCATACAGAAAGTGTGGCCTTTGGATGGCAACTCTTGGCTGAATTCCTAATGTTCTGTTTCAATTTCTGATGAGGTGATGAAGTGGAAAGCTTATACGATGTAATTTTGCCATATGTTTCTTTTGGGATTTTTGAAAGAGGATCAACAGCTTAAAATCACCAGATGAAACATTTCCGTTTTTAGAGACTAGAATGAAGAAGGTCAAAACTAATGTTTTTTGAAATTCTACCTGAAATAACTGAAAACCTAAGTTGAATGATAGTAATACTATTTAATACTGCAGCAATATGGCACAAAATGTGTGAATACAGTATGATGAACACACATATTACATGTTCAGAATTAGGAACAGATACATCCTTAATTTGTATTCCAAAGATCAGCATGATGCTGATACTTTAAAATGTGTTTCAATCTAAATAATCCTAATACATTTTGAGACTTAATTTACAAATGTAACTTTTTTTAGTAATTATCTTTTAATAATCCTTGCAGTAATCCTAATATTTACCAAATGAATTTATTCTGAATGACAGTCAGTGGTTAGGATCTGCTTAATATTTTGCTTTCATAGTGATTTTATAAAATGGTCACTAACCCTAAAGAACACCTGCCTCTAAATGTTTTAAATTTATTTGGCATCAAAGAATTTTCTTGATGAAATCAATCACATGCATGCTTTTAAAGAAAAATATAGAAATATTCTGATGCACTCATTTTATATTTCACACATAAGTGAGATCATGCAATATTTATCTTTCTTCATATAGATTCTTTCATTTGGCATATTATTCTTTAGCTTCATGTATGTTATCACAAATGGCAAGAGCTAATGTATAGCTTGAAGAATACAAGTATTATTTTGTATTTTATGTTAAAAAGTTGCTAATAAAGAAAATTTAGGTAGTTCTACTATACATAAAAATGTAACTATGAAATATGATAATTTGCTTGACTATAGTCATTATCTCATTAAATATATAATGTATATATGTATAAATACCATGTTGTACATCATACACACACACATCCACACACACACACACACAACAAAATTATCTTCTTTTAAAAATATATTTATTTATTTATTTTTTAGGTGTAGGTGGACACAACACAATGCCTTTATTTTTTTTTTTATGTGGTGCTAAGGATCGAACCTGGGTCTTGCCCGTGCTAGGCCAGTGCTCTACCACTGAGCCATAATCCCAGCCCCAAAATAAGAATATCTTGATGAACAAGCCAAATCAAGTCCCACAGGGAGTGAGTTAATGAGTATAGCCATAGCCAGGCACATCCATCTGATTCTCAATATAATGACTGTCAATGTAATGACATGCTACATATCAAATATACAATCAATATCACTAAAATTTTGAAGAGATCACTTTTTTTTTTTTTGGACTGAGGATTCAACCCAGTGGTGTTTATCACTGAGCTACATCCTCAGCCCTTTTTATTTTGAAAAAAGTTCTTGCTAAGTTGCTGAGGCTGGCCTGGAATTTGTAATCCACCTGCCTCAACCTCCAAGTTGCTGGGATTACAGGCATGCACCACTGCATCCAACTCATTTAATTTTTTAACTATGTTTAAAAGTAAAATTATAAATTATAAGGAAATACAACTTAGGAGATACATAGCCTCAAGATTTGTTTCTCGGATATATAAATGTTCAGTCCTAGTCATTTCTGTATGCTGCAAGAAATAGGGAAATAAAATTAATACATTTAGAGTAAGAATAAAAGTTTATCTCAGTCTTTTATGCCTTTTCTTAATTACCTATTTACATGCTAATTCTTCTTACAAATTAAAGAAAATTAGAAAGCATCCCACATGCTTGAAATGCTATAAATTGCTTTTTGAAAAGAATATATAATTGAGCTTTTCCTTTCTAAGCAAGATAAAAAGGAATTTTTTAGTTATCAGGATGAATTGGTTATATGTTGAAAATCTAAAGATATTAAAATATATTACACATATATACATATACATATAATCATAATTTTCCTTTCATCCATTTTGAATATTTTCTTCCCTCATACTACCTCATGTACTACATTCACACAAATTCAAGGACAAAATAAAGAAGGATACATTTTTTTCTTCATATTAATGTTTGTAATTAATATATTAAAGGAATCAAAAAAGATTGGAATCAGGTCTTTAAACATATTTCTTATCTATAATAAGAATTTTTCTATTCAACTAGTAATAAAACTGTCCAGTTTTAAAAATTTTGTGTAGTAGTTAATTAATGTTCAACACATAAGTGAAAATCACCACAAAATGTAAACTGATTTGTCAAATCATGTCAGTACTATTGTTAAAAAAGCAAGGTAAACTTTTGTAAAAATAGTTTTTTCATGACAAGAATAGTTCATGAGGTAAACAACACATGATATGTTACCCACTAACAGTATTTACTTTAAATCAGGATGTAGAAACTAGAATCTCAGAGGCTCAACATAGCTAAAGTTATATTTCTAAATACTGTATGAGTCATATGTACTTATACAACAGGAGCTCTGGACATCATAGTCACTCAAAGACATAGGATGATAGAATCTTCCAATTGAAATGTTTCCCTGATCTCTCAGAGTGAGGAATTGTACTGAATCATGCTTTGGCTTATAAAGATTCCAATTATAATAGAGGTATATCTCTTTCCCCAATGTTTAAATGGATTATGGAAGTCATATATATAGCCATACCCAACTTTAAAAGGTTCAGGGCAATGCCATCCTAACATGTGCCTAAAAGAAGAGGATCAGAATGTTAAGAGACTTTATAATCAATTCATTAATTTTAGCGTTGATAGACTGGTTTTGTGAAAATCTTGGATTTTTTACAAATTTATTTTTCTACCTTTAGCTAAGATTTTTCATTACCACTGAAAACAACTATTATTTGTGTGGGGTGCTCTGATGGGTTTCTTTCACCCTTTTCATTTTATGCTAAGTAAACTTCTGCCGTTGACACTTGCTTAAATTTTCGTAACCATTAATTGAACAATAAATAATGAGCTGGTCATGTAATCATGCTTCAAAAACCTTCAAGGTCTCTTCTTTTTTATGCTGGGCCTTTCTCCATTACCATTTGATACAAGATATATCTTTTATGTCTACCTTGAATACATGTCATATTTAAGCTTTTCTTCCTGGGTTTCTTGAGGTTTGATAGGTGAGTAAACCGTTTCTCAAACAGGCACACTTTAAAATACTGATTCTATGATTTACATTCTAAAAGAATCTACTGACTATAATTTTGGAAATTACTAGAAAGGTGAAGTCAAGTCTACTAGAAAAGCTGTAATGGTGAATATAACTAGTAGAGGATGAGTGACTCTTTCTAGTCAAATAAAAAAGAAGTACTAGGTAACAGCTTTTTTTTTTTTTTTTAAACTGGGGATTTAACCCAGCAGCGCTTTGAGAGGCAAATGCTTTGTTGCTGAGCTATATCCTAGGCCACTTAACAGTTTTTATGTAGTATTCACTTTATGCTTGATATGGTTCTAGGTGATATATAGTCTTACGTAATCCTCACAGCAAACTGAAATAGAGAAAGGTTAATTAATTTTCCAAGCTATTAAGGGTTAAAGCAGGAACTTTAAAAGAGCAGAATTTTTGCCCAGGTAAAATAGAGATCAAAATCTCTTCTCAAACGGCATTGCTTCTCCTTCCTTAAACTAGTTTCATAGTTTCAGAATTTAGTAAGAACATATGATCGTTGTTAAAAATTGTAATTTTAGTTGTAAATTTCTCAGCCATATCTTAAAAAGATCTGATATGCATGTCCTTGCTTCAGTTTGTAGTGTAGTATGTTCTGGCTTTTGATTGTTATAGTGATATTAATCATGACAAATTGTATGTAGATTCTTATTTATTATATTAACTACTATTTGTTGGGAAAACAGTAGATATTTAAATTTCTTTTAGCTAACAAAATGCATAAAGGGATTATAAATATTGAGGATTTAGAAAAAAGATGTCCTGCCATATAGGTATCCAACTACTTAATCTTTCTGACATCAGTTACCTCATCTGTATACATTGAAGTATAGTTGTGGTAATCAAAGTTGATGTGTGTAGATCATGTAGTACTTGAAAACTAATTTCTTAATATGTGGTATAAGTCATTTAAAAATATACAACAACATACCATATATACAATCAAAGATATGATAAATTGTGGTATAAAGGTGTATTAAGAATTGTAATGCAAAAATTAATTAATTAATTAATTAAAAATATACAAGAAAGTTCAACTCAAGTGAAACTTATTTTCCAACCACAGGACTAATATAAGAAAAAGAAACATTTCTAAGTAGAATATTAAATTATCTTTCCCTCATTAACACCACAAAATCCAATCTGAAGCAAAATTTAAAATTTGGAATAATGATATCTTAGTGTCAGAATAAGAGTAGTTTGAAATTTTTAGTATTCTAAGATTATACATTTTTTTTTGCTTTATGTACAAGTATACTGATAAACCTGTTTTTAAAATCTAAGTTGTAAAATATGGCTAATATGAATTTTGAAATAACATTTTATTGATAGGTAAAAGGAGAACAAATTTCTGAGAAATATATTCCAGTAAGATAAGGAAAGAATAAAATCACTGAAGTCAAAATCTTTTCACATATTAGCCTACTATCATGTATATGTAAAAATAAATAAATAAAAGCTCATGTGAGCTTTAGAAGTCTAGAAAAGTATTCCCACTCAGACTTAAGCTGCTTGTGAAGAACTGAAAAAGATGAAATAGAAGGCTTTATTTTATCCTATTCATATATAATGTCTGTAAGAATGCAACCATTTTTTAATTTTGAATTAATATTGAAGTATTAACATGAACTATAAAAAACATTTACTGAACCTACTCTACATGTGGCTCTGTGTTAGGTTCTAAAGACAAGGAGAAATGGTCCCTACCTGCATGCAAATCACAACCTAGTGGGGTAGAACCAATAAGAAAATCAATAAACTTAAAAGCAATAAGAATAAATTACTATGAAAACACAAAGGAAAGAGTGCTATATTCTTATGGAAGAGATTTAGAAAGCTTAATAAAAATGATATTTTAGACTGGGCTTATAAATTTTCAGTAGGGGGAAGGTGCATAGCAATGTAATCATGAGTAATGGGGGGGACAAAGATTGGTAGAATCCAGGTAATAATAGTAATTTATATCTTTGACAAAATATGTATAATACCTATTTTTGTTAGTCACTTTTCCGAATACCTGAGGTAATCAACTTAATATGATGATAGTTTTATTTTGGATCACAATTTCAGTGACTCCAGTCCATGATTAAATACTTCTGTTGCTTTGGGCCTGTGCTGAAGGAGCACAACATCATGGAAGCACAGTAGAGGAAAACCACTTAACTCATGGCCAGGGAATGAAAAGAGGAGTGGGGAAGAAGAGACTGGGGTTTCACCATCTATTTGAGGGCATACCCCCAATGACCTGAAATCCCCTAGTAGGCCCTACCTTGAAGTGTTTTTACCCAAAAGCACCAACCTGTAGAACAATACTTTAACACATTGGTCTTTGGGGGATACTGAACATTTAAACTACAGCATAATTTCTTCATAATGCATACTTATAATAACTATTTTACAAGGATATACAAAAAATATTCTACTTACTAAAACTTTGGAATGATTTTCACAAAATGTTGACTTTGATTTAGCAAAATTATTTTCATTTGTTGTAAGGTGTTGGAAAAGCAAATACTTTATAACATAATTCTTTTTAAAATAGGATGTTGCCATCAAAACCATACTCAAATATATGTGTGTATGTTAACATGTGTGCTTGTGGTATAATGAAGACATCTAAAAGCTTGTGTGATCATAGCAAAATTTTGTAAACAATATAGTACATTTTTCAAGTTTTTCTTATCAAAATATAAATAAATATGGACTTTATGGTAATAATTGTGGGAAAACTGTTTTAACAAAACCTCCTGGTCTGAGTCTTAATACAAAACTGAGGATTAGAATTGCTAACCAGCATTGTTAGAATTAGGTCTAACAATAGGTTTCTATTGGATAAGAACTTGATAGGAAAGTAACTACTGTTTAAGGCCTTACATTTATAATTTTAATTCATTTTAGTTGATTATTATATGTGTATATGATGAGAATCTAATTTCATTCTGCATTCTTCATGCATCCATTTTTCTCAATGAAATTAATTAAAGAGACTGTCCTTTTCCCCATGGTGGTATTTTTTTTTTTTTGCATCTTTGTTCAAAATCAACTAAATATAAATGGGTGGATTTATTTCTGGATTCCATATTCTCGTCCATCGATCTATATGTCTGTTTTAATGCCGATGCCATACTTTGATTAGCATAGTTTTGTAGCATATTTTGAAATCCAGTAATATGATGCCTTTAGATTTTTTCCTCTTTGCTCAAGATTGCTTTAGCCATTGGGGGTCATTTTTGGTTTCATATGAACTTTAATATTTTTATTCTAGTTTTGTGAAAAATGCCATTGAGACTTTAAAAGGGATTACATTTAATTTATAGATCCCTTTGGGTAATATGAACATATTAACAATATTAACTTTCCAACCCCAAAACATGGAATATCTTTGCATTTATCTATGTATTCCTCAATTTATTTTATTTTTTAAATATTTATTTTTTAGTTGGACACAATACTTTTACTTATTTATTTTTATGTGGTGCTTAGGATCCAACCCAGGGCCTCTCATGTGCTAGGCAAGCACTCTACCAATGAGTCACAACCCCAGCCCTTCCTCAATTTGTTTGACCAGTATTTTAAATCCTTCAGTATCCAAAATCTATAAGAAATTCAAACTCAAAAACAATGGAACAACCTGATTAAAAAAAAAGACAAATTATTTGAATAATCATTTCTCAAGGAATGATATAAAATATCGAGTAGGTATATGAAAATATTTTCAACATCGCTAATCATCAGAGAAATACAAATAAAACTAACATGAGTTCTTACCTCAGACTTGATAGAATAAGTATTATGACAAAGACAAATGATCACCACTGTTGATAAAAACATGGTGAAAAGGGAAACCTTGAACATCATTAGTGAGAATGCAAATTAGTATACCCATTATGAGAATCAGTATGGTAGTATCTCAAAAAAATTAAAAATAGTACTACAGTAAAATCTGGCCACTGAGTATATAACCAAAGAAAATGAAATCAATATGTCAAAGAGACATCTGCATTACCGTGTTCATCATAGCATTATTCACAAGAGTTAAGGTATGGAATCAACTTAAATATTTACCCAGGTTGGAATAGGTAATACAAGTAGTATGGATATACAATGTAACCGATTTTGACCTTGAGAAAGAAGAAAATTCTGTCATTTATGACAATACGTGTTAACATGGAGGACATTATACTAAGTAAAATAAGCCTGGCATAGAAAACAAATAAAATAGGTGGAATCTAAAAAATTTAAACTTATAGAAATAGGGAGTAAAGAGTGGTTATCAGGAGCTGGGGATGGTGGGGGGGGGAGGACTGGTTATATGTTGTTCCAAGAATATAAAATTTTAATTAAACAGGATTAACTTCAAGGCATCCATTGTACAAGTCACATGGTGACTATATAGTTAACAGCAATGTATGTTTGAAAATTGCTAACAGAATAGGTTTTAAGTATTCTCACCAAAAAAGATACATATGTGAGGTGATGAATATGTTAATTAGCTTGATTTAGCCATTCCACAGTGAATACATATTTCATAATATCATGTTTTGCACGATGAAGATGTAAATTTTTATGTTTCAATTAAAAACAAAATATGGAACAATCAAATGAGACTAATTAAAACTTTATAGCATATATAATTTTTCAAATATATATCCTAGGGTTTTCAGCACTGTAATTTCATAGAGACCATTGTTGTAAATGATGGACTACAGGCAATATATGCTTTTCTCCTCCTCTTTCTACACTTCTTCTTCCTCCCTGTTCTTTCTTCTTCAGATAATTATATACCATATAATTGCCCAGAACTTGCCTTTTTTTTTGGCTGGGGGGTCCATAGATTGAACCTAGAGGTGCTTAATCATTAAGCCCTTTTTATTTTTATTTTGAAACAGGGTTTTGCCAAGTTGCTTAGGGTCTCACTAAGTTTCCCAGGTTGGTCTTGAACTTGTGATCCTCCAGTCTCAGTCTCCCAAGCTGCTGGGATTACAGGTTTGCACCATCATTCCTGGCCAGAACTCTTAACTCATATATATTTCAACACCCCCAATTCCACCCCTTGTAGATGATTTGTATTTACAGCCATTTTATAATTAGTGATGATGTTAGGTTAATATTGTTACTTGATAACTGAGATAAAACTGAGATCCTGTTAAATGAAACATTAACTAATAGTCCCATGAGATTAACTAGATATTATGACCGGAATAATCTAGAAGAAAAGTCGTGTGACTCACTCTCCATATATATTATTTAATTTAACCCAAACAATATAGACATGTGAAAATACAGAAACCCACTTCCAAACCATACATTAAAGATGTTGCTTTTAAAATATATACATTATATCATTTGCTCAATAAATAATTGGAAAATAGCCTGTCTTGAGACACCACTCTTCCAAGTGTGGATGTTGAACACAAATCAACTTTATTAATTTTGTTGAAATGTCTAAAAGTAAGCACTTGGATGTGTACATATTACCAAGGATAATATTTCATTTATAATTGCACAAATATTTTATAACATCACACATGTTTATTATAAGACTATTATTATAATTCTAGTATATCTAAGCCATTGAACAAATATTAACAATTAAAGTTTATCTTCACCCTTCAAACTGTGACAGATTATGTCTACTCTCTAGTAGTTCCCTTACTGACCAACCATACCATATTGTGTACTACAGGTGTTGGAACCCTGAAACTGTATTTTACAATTCCCTATGTTAATTGCTCAATGACATCTCTCTATGGGTCTCTCACACTTCCTCATATTTTGTAAGCAAGACACTAACTGCCCTATTGTAAAAATTTGGTTTCCAAAAAGGTTAATATGCCCAAAAGCCCTGAAAGATAAAAGCTAAAGATACTTTGAGGGAAATATGCATCTTTGTAAAAATAGCTTTAATATGCAGCTGATTATACAGTAGAGTTAAAGAAATTTTAATTAGTAAAATTATAAAGTAAAATGTAATAATATACATCTTCAACAGTATTTTAATAGAGATTTCACCTAGCTATTGTATTCCAGCTAAATTAAACTTCCTTTGTTCTTTTTTTATATTGAAATTTTACATACTTACTTTTATGCATGATATTCAAAGCTTAATTTGGCAAAGATTATTTTATTTAGCAATAAATCAAAGCAAAAAGACTAGAATCAGTAGCACAAGACCTGGGTTATATTTTCTTTGGTCTCATTCTTATTAGATGCCTAATAAAAATCACCCAAATACCTCTTATGTATACTTTCCCTTAAAATTGGCAAAAAAAAAAAAAATCAACCCTTGGACTGGAGTTGTGGCTCAGTGGTACAGCACTTGCCTAGCATGTGCAAGGCCCTGGGTTCCATCCTCAGCACCACATAAAAGCAAATCAATAAAATAAAGGTATTGTGTCCATCTACAACTAAAAAAAACATATAAAATATTTTTTTTAAAAAATCAACCCTATCTCCATCTCACATTGTTATGGTGTGGATTAAATGAAATAATGAAAGTCACATAGTTTCCATATTATACATTTATCTATCAAAAGTACTTTACATGTTATATATTTCTCTAGCAAAAGTAATTGGAAATTATGTATAATTGAGCTTATTCCAAAAGGTTCACAAAGTTCACGATTTAACTGATGGAAATCCCTTTCAATCCTTGTATACCTCTACAACTTTCAATTATTAACACATAAAAATGTTAAAATATATTTAAATATTTTTGTGATTTCAATCCAATCTCACATTAAACAAAAGTCTATCCCTTGGGATCAACAAAGAATAGGGAACAAAAATACAGTAATAAGGGAGTGATCTCATGCCATAAGAATTTAAATAACTAATTTTTAAATCTCAACAAAGAACTTCTCATAACAAGATATTGAGTACATATTAAACTTGAAATAAAACTTGAAAGCATTATGCTAAGTGAAAAAAAAGCCCGAAACAAAAGGTTATATTCTGGGTTTCTGGCCCCATACAAGATAGAGTAGAATCATTTTTTCCCTGCTGTTCCCTGATAAGTACAACTAAAACTTTTGGATAAAAATAGAACAGAAGACCATAAGTAAATTATAAAAGGTGAAAAGAGAATGACTGACTGACTAGCAAACCATAGGTCTTGAGGAATGACATGATATTTGGTTCTTTATTTTTTTATATTTTTCTATTTTTTCCTTCCTACTTTAAAAAATATTCTATATATCCCAACTGGGTACTGAATTAATCTGTTAATCTGCAATGTAGAACACCAAACATGCACAGACCATAATTTTTTTTAAAAAATTCAAGTAAAAGCCTGATTCTCAGCAAAAAAAAAAAAAAAAAAAAAAAAAAAAAAAAAAAAAAAGGAAGGGGAGGCCAGGATGCAGGATGACAGAAAAAAATTTTTCAACAAATATCTCCACCCTACCCCTACCAAACACCAGGGGTTCCCCACTAACAATGATGCCCTCCAGTCCATAATGTCAGTAGAGACTGAATGGAGAATGTGGACTTCACATTCTTCTTCTGGTGATGGCAGGTGGAGCCCCTCACTTTTTTTTTTTAAGAGAGAGAATTTTTTTAAACTTATTTTTTAGTTTTCGGTGGACACAACATCTTTATTTTTTATTTTTATGTAGTGCTGAGGGTCGAACCCAGCCCCTGTACCTGCCAGGCGAGCACACTACCACTTGAGCCACATCCCCAGCCCCAGAGCCCCTCACTTTTTAAATCCAAATAGGAGAGGAGAAGGAGGAGCAGGAAAAGGGATTTCTTTAAACAATAATAGGAAACCCTGAACAGATCCTTGAGGAAACCGCATGTGAAATAGACCCACATTCTCATAACTAAGTATGAAACAATACCCAGGTTTTCAGAGTTATGTGTGATTAGTGTCATTCACAAATGAAATAGGCTAGAATAATACTGCAAAGGATCTGAAAATTAAATTTTCATTGGATCCCAAACCCTTAATAGTAGATGTGTTAATCAGCTTTCCATCACTATAACAAATATTAATATAATCAACTTAGAAAGAGAAAAAGATTATTTTGTCTCATAGTTTTGTAGGTTCCAGTCCATGACTGGTTGATTCCATTGCTTCTATGCCTGTAGTGAGGAAGTATATCATGGCAGGAGCATGTGGCAGAGCAAAGCCACCTCATGGCCAGAGTGGGGAACAAAAGAGAGGAAGGATGTGCTTTCCACTATCTCCATTGAGGGCATGCCTCCAATGACCTAAAGACCTCCTACTAGGCCCCAACTCTTAAAGTTCCATCACCTTCCAATAGTGCCAAGCTGGGAACAAAGCATTTAATATATGGGACTTTGGGGGACACGTAAGGCCAGGACTTAGATGCTAAATCCTAAAAGGCGCCTCTCTCCTTAAAATAGAATATTTAAACAGGACCCCAAATCTCCTAACAGAATAGCCAAAATATCCAGGATATAGTTGATAATCACTTGTCACACCAAGAACCAGTAAAATCACAACCTAAAAAGCAAATTAACAGATGCCATTGCTAAGAGGACTCAGATGTTAGAATTATCCAAGAAGGATTTTAATCCAGCCTTCAAAAAAAAAAAAAAAACACCTCCAATGAGTGATACTTAAAATGCTTAAGAGCAATGAAAAATAATCTAAGAAAGAAATAGAAGACATATATCAAAATTTGAAATTTTATCAGTAAAAATATGGTAACTGAAACAAGAAACTCACTGGGTGAACTCAATAGCAGACTGTAGGCACAGATGTTGAATCCCAAAAGAAGAAGAGAAAGATAATGGGGATGAAGATGAATTAAACCCATACAATTGGAAACTTTCTTTCTGTACCCTACAATACGAGCTGTCAATGGAATGGAGGATCCCACAAACAATGAACAACACAATTAGGGAAGAGTTGATAATTTATATTATGAGCGACGTATAAAATACAACCAAAGTAAATAAAGTAATGAAGTATACAACCAATAACTTTGGTCAATTATTTTGAAAAATGTTGAAAATGAAAATTCCTATATAAAAATATGACTTGTGGCATTTGTCTTAGAATGAGGCTCAGAATAAAATAGAAAAAATTAAGCCAGGCACTGTGGCACCTGCCTTAGTTCCCAGTGGCTCAGGAAGCTGAGACAAGAGGATCCCGAGTTCAAAGCCAGCCTCAGCAATTTAGCAAGGCACAAGGCAAACTCACTGAGACTCTGTCTCTAAATAAAATACAAAATGGTGCTGGGGATGTGGCTCAGTGGTCAAGTACTCCTGAGTTCAATCCCCAGTATCCAAAAGAAAAAAAGAAAAAATTAAAAGTGAATCAATCAAAATTAACCATTCAAAAAGCAATGGGATTTTTATAATTTTATATTGATTATTATTCCAATAGCATAGCCTCTGTTTTCTACAAAGTGCTTCAGAAAACAGAAACAGAGGACAAGCATCATTACTGTTTGGCAAAATTTTTGTTTTCAGTTTTCAACCTAAATTTTATTTATGCAGTAGTACAAATAGTTTATTTCTAAATAGCAAAATGTCACACTGAACTATTAAAATAAATGCCTAACACCCAAATATCTTTTAACATTGAGAAATATATACTAGTAGGTGACTAAATTGTTGAGTAATTTTTTAAAAATAAACTGGTTATATGAGCTTGTAAATGACAGGAGGCATTTAACAGGAACGATTATTTGGTTTAGGAATAATTAAACCATAAATTTTTTTTTCCTTACCCTAGTTAGAAAGTGGGCCTAATTTTATGTTATAACCACTTGCATGTATATGGCAACAAAATATACACATGTATGATAACAGAATCTAGTTCTCAGCCTATTAGCCTTCACCTTACTGTTTTCTATGCCACAAGCAAGGCAAAATGAGACTACAAAAGTACACAGATAATTTATTTAAAAGTGTCATAAAATATTAAAACACAGTTAAGGAGGTGTGGTTAGGCGAGAATGGAACACAATCCTGTTACACTTTATAAGACACTATCATATTCCTCCAGAGGCAATACCCACTAAAACATCTCTCACAATAACATTAAGATAGCTTCCAATAATTAGCAGTAATTGAAGATCTATATTGAATTGTTCATTACTGTTTCATTTAAAACCAATTCCTGCTCTTGGAAGGATATGCTAGGAAATATCAATAAAAATGTAGTTCTTAGTGACAATGTAAACTACTATTGCCTTTCTGGAGGCAAATATACACACTGTGTTGAAATGTAAATGTGCATACAGTTTGCTCCGGTGATTCTGTTGTTTCAAAGCAAGAAGTAAAAATTGTTAAGAGGGGATATTTTTAAATGTCCTTATCGCGCACACACATACACAAATAAACATGGGAAGTAATGAATATGTTAACTAGTTTGATTTAACCCTTCCTCAATGTATAGATTTATCAAAATACCATGTTACATACCATAAACATATAATTAAGTTTTTAAAATTAATCTAGAATTATTTTTACAATATTTTTAGAATTCTAGATTAATTAACAATTATTTCATTTTAAAAAAAAGGAGAATAGAACATTTGTTAAGAACACTAACCTTGGTGCTAGACAGGATATATGTAAATACCAGATCTGACACATACTAGCTGTGTGAATTTTTATAAAGTCACTTTTTGCCTTATGTGCAATGAGGATGTTGTAACAATACCTTTAAGTAGCATAGTTTAGTAGCATTCTCACTACACAATACTTGGCAGATAAACTTACCTTAAAGAAATCATGGCACAAGTGCAACAAGAAGCATATATAAGAGTACTCTTACAGTATACTTACAGAAAGCTTAGTACAATAAATAATTGAAATAACAAACTAGCATTGCCGCAGTCTGGCTGGGCACAATTCAGGAGCCACTTGTCAAAAGAAACGAACTTTATTTTTAGAACCACACACGCCAAACAAAACAGCTCCTCAGGAAAAACCTTCAGAGCCCAACTGCCACCACCAGCTTCCCACAAGCCTCTCCACCTCCCCCACTCCTCCTGCTCTTGAGGTTGATTGGCTGGGTCTCGTGGGCAGAGCCAAAAAAAAGTCCCCCAATGAGCAGCTCCGTGGTCTGAAAGGGCGGGGAAACAGCCCAATGAGCATCACCGCAGAGGAGCCAATCAGTTGGCAGCTAGAAGTTTGCTGGGGCCACTGTGAGCCAATCATCAACTGGCAGCTGGAAGTTTGCTGGCAGCTGGAAGTTTGCTGGGGCCCCTTCGGCTGTGGCTCTCAACATCATTGGGAAGGGGTATATATTCCCCAAAGATAAACTTAAAATAACCCTTTTTACTCTAAACTTCCTTCCTCTAACTGACTAGCTCGAAAGACCTTCTCTTTTACTTGAATCTTTTCCTCTTTCTGACTAACTTGAGAGACTTTCTCTTTTACTTGAATCAATATGTCTTCTCCTTCCTCTACCTTTGTCTGAACTGAAGGCTTTGGACAAACAAGATACCAACGCCCACAATGTCAATGTGCCAACTGGCAGAGTCCCTGGGCTTTTCTTTTCTATTCTTTTTAAATCTTCACCATGATGGTTCCATTGTGATATATTTAACAACTCCTACTTAAAAAGCCATGGGCTACATTTTTGTATTGTATCAACGTATGCCCTGACTGCTCTTGATTTTACTGGGATGCCTCCTTCCTCTAACAATTTACTTAACACTCTTTCGGTTTGTTTTTTACTAATTTCTGATCCCATATTTCTACTATAATACAACCCAACAAGATAACGCCTAACAAAACTGAAACAGAGTGAAACAAAATTAGAACAACACAAAATCATTATAATAGCCTCCTGAAATGTCCATCCGTCCTTTCTCCCTATCTGTTCCTCAGATGTGAGAGGTTTTTCTTCCATCTTACACATCTCCAGAGACAGGCAACTTAAAACAAAAGTGAAGCAAAACAAAAGAGGAATCTTAAAATGGCTACCCATCCTCTCACCCTGCCCTCAGGGGCGAGCAGTTTACCTTATCACTTACCCTCAGTCATTCCCTGTGCGGCCCACCAAATGCCTGGCAGATACACTTACCTTAAAGAAATCATGGCACAAGTGCAACAAGAAGCATATACAAGAGCACTCTTACAGTATACTTACAGAAAGCTTAGTACAATAAATAATTGAAATAACAAACTAGCATAGAAGTATATAAACACTTTCATTACATATGTTGGATCACTGTGCCCTATACATAAATTAGATTTCATACTACAGAATGGCAAAGAGCCTCAATAAATATTAAGTGGGGAAATTTCAGATTGAAATACACCAAAGTATTTAATTTACCCTTAAAATATTTTAAAAATCAATTTGTCTTAAAACTATTTTAAGACATGTATTTAAATCCCTAGAAAGAGTTTTGGAGATAATACCAAAAATCAACTTGGTATTAGTTTTGGTACCGATATAATACCAAATTGAAAACAGGTAGATGATTTTAGGAATGGATTAGAATTTTAGTGGAATCAAAGGGACATTTTTCATGTAAAGTTTCAGTTTTACAAGATATATGCATGAATCACATATTTAAAAAATTGAAAATTAAATTAAAATAACAATATTTTGTGAATTATTTCCACTCTGCGGTCAAGTAAAAGAATATTGACCAGAGACTATTGTTGATCTTCTGTCAAAACTACCTTCCTAGTTAAAATATTTAATCTTAATTCAAATGTCAGTTGTATTTTGTGTATATTATATATATTTTTATATTTTGTCAGGTTTTTTTAATTTGCCAATTTCATTGAAGAGAAACTTGAAAATATTATCTCACTAAAGATACATATGATTGGGGCTGGGGTTGTGGCTCACCAGTAGAACGCTTGCCTAGCACAGCCGAGGCCGTGGGTTTGATCCTCAGCACCACATAAAAATAAATAAGTAAAATAAAGGTATTTTGTCCAACTACAAATAAAACAAATAAATTAAAAATAAAGATACATATGATTGAGTAGTTAATGAATAAATGGGATGAGGTACAGCTGCATGTATGGAATTTCATATTACATGACAGTTGATATATGAAGGTCCAAATGAGTGATAACCACTCTTTAACCAACTAACTGCAGAATACATTTGTTCATACATTTGTAACATAAGTTTAAAGCATACATATAAATTGATTTTAAAAATTATATTATGAAAGGCATAGTAAACCTCTCAGTGAATGCAGATATAATTTAAATAAGACAAAAACTTATTATTCTATAATTTCAGATTCTCTAATGATGCAATGTTGTCCTAATTATCTCTAGCACTGCATCCTATACATATGCACAGAAGATATCTACTACATGTCAGTCTGAATTTAATCAATCAGAGCTTAAGTGGGAAAATACAAGACTATGTATTTAAATGTTAAGAACACTAACCCTGGTGCTAGTTATCTGTTGATAAGTTTAAAGATGCTGAGTAACTGAACTCATATGCTCTCATCCACAATAATCAAGATATTTTAAGCCAATCTAAATATACCCAAATGTGCATCTTCTTTATCTTATTGTCCTGGAGAATTTGAATACAAGCACATTTGTAACCCTGAATTACTGATGTAATTATGGCTGTGTGCTGACCTGGCTAGATGGGTAGTGATTTGGGGCTCCCATTACTTTGGCATCTGTTCTAAGTTAATAAAACTCAGCATGTTTCTATTTCTTGGGTTTGATTCTCTCGTTTTATCCTTGCACACCTGCATATCTGACCGTAGGAAAATCTTACTGAGAGCTATGAAAAAGTTTATGAGAAATCAATAAGCACTAGTGACATTTACTAGTTTTATCATCTCATAATAGAATTTTATTTGAATGTTATCAGCCTCCTCAAAGTTGATGAAAAAAAATGGTACTGACAGAATAATGGTCAAGTAATCCTTGAATTCAGAGTACAAATATGTGTGCATGTGTGTATATGTGTGTGTATGTGTATTTTCAACCTTAAGGGAAAATTCAGTTTCTCACCAACTATATTATACAAACAATAAATGAAATGAAAATAACATAAATTGTTTCTGCTTAAAGAGTCTTTAAATACTTGATTGCATCTCAAAGTAAAAAGTGTTATTTTACTTATAAATCACTGAATAGCAAACCATCCTAAATACCCCCCGCCCCCAGTACAGGGAATTGAAACCAGGGGTGCTCTACAACTGAACTATATCCTTAGCCCATTTTTACTTTTGTTTTGAGACAGTGTCTTGCTTAGTTTCCCAGGATGACCTCAAAATTGAGATCTTCCTGCCTCAGGCTCCAAGTAGGTGAAAGCACAGGTGTACGCCACCATGCATAGTCATCCTAAACTTAACAATACATTGGAAAACTGTTTTATTATGCTCATGAATTCTTTGGTGAAGGTATTTGGAAAAGGCACAGCAAGTTCAGCATGTCTGTGTTTCATAATGTCTGAGGCCTCAACTTGCAAGATAAAAGCAGGAGATGAATTGGTAGCTGAAAGCTGGAATCATTTCAAAGTTTATTCACTCACAAGTTTAGTTGCTAATGCTGGATTTTGTCTGAGAACTTCGAAGGGACTCATGAGCATAACATTTACGTGTGGCTTCTCCATGCAGCTGCTTCGTCACCACACAGTAACAGAATTCCAGAAGTGAGCATCCCAAGAGAACCAAGTGGAAGCCATATTCTCTTTTAGAACCTTTAATAACTTATCTTCAGAAACTAAAAAATCTACCCAAATTCAAGGAATGGGAACATCTCTTGACAATGGCTATGTTAAAATCACATTGTAAGACAAGTGTATGCGACAATAGGTATTGTGGCTATTTTGGGGAAATGCAATCTTATCTTTTTATCTCTAAAAGACATACAAAGGAACACCAACACCAACAATCCTCACATATAAAAAGGATCAGCTTCATTAGGCATCAGATAACTGCAAATGAAAAGCACAATAAAATTTTACTACACACCAACTAGAATGTCCAATTAAAATTAGAACATATCTAATGTTAGTATTTGGGACACATCTGGAACACATTTCTGGTGGGAAAGAAAATGGTACTACCATCTTAGAAAATAGTTTGGCAGTTTCTTACAGAGACAAAAATTCCTTTATCATATAACTCAGCAATTGCACTCTAAGTTCTCCATCAAAGAAATCTGAAGAGATATGTTCACAAAATATTTGTATGTGAATATTTGTAGCAAACTTATTTGTAATTTATATATACATACTTATTCAAATACATAGATAAATAGGTAAAATATAGATAGATTTTATGCATACAAGTTATCTTGAAACAACCCAAAGCCTATCAGTTGGTGAATAAATAGATAAGTTTTAGTGTATCTGTGTATTTCCCTTGAGCAATAAAAAGAAACAAATTACTAATTACATGCAATATCATGGGAAAACATTGAAAAACTCAGTTGTACAAAAGAATCAGATGAAAAAGATAATGTATTCTGATTCCACTTATATGCAGTTATAGAAAACACCAAAATAAATTATAATGACCAAGAGTAAAACAGGGGTTGTTCTAGGGTATGGATAGGTTAGAGAAATATTCCCTCTTACTATGTTTTGGAAGTTTGAGTGTAAGGTTGCAATTTAAGTTTAGACCACAATAGACTCCACCTCAGGAATTTTAAATCTAAAGGAATGATGTGGTAATGGAAGGGAAGTTGAGTATTCAGGCATGCCAGTAATGACATGCTGAGTGTATCTAAGTCCAGCAAAATGATGCCAAGTCAATATTATATGCTGGCAATTTCTGTAATGTGACATTGGTTTTGTCTGCATTGCATGGGATCTCTGTTTTCTATTCATTTCCTGAGCTTAGTTCTTAAGACTTCTTATTGATTCCATTATCTACAGCTACTCTTCCAATAAATTTACATTTAGCTTAAGTTACTTGAAGTCAGCTTCTGTTGACTTAAAAAAAAAAACTGTAACAGACTTCTAGGTGCTGAATAATGGAAATTTTCCTAACTATACAGCGGGAAAATTCTTTAGAAGGGAATTCAATAGGAATATACTCTTGTGTTTAATATACCTAATGATACCATTGTTTTCAATACATAATGGATTACATTACAAACACATTCTAAGAATCACCATTCTTCACCTTAATTTTGCAGTTGATAGAAATTAATTGCTGGCTGCGCTGGAATGAGGAAGCTTGGCTGCAAGGGGAGGGCCCGGGCGCGCTGCGCGCGGGGGTGGCGGCGGCGCGCCGAGCGGGCCCGGCGCGGGCGAACGGGCTGCAGCCGGCGGCGGCGCCAGCAGATAACCTGAAGACAATGGATGCTGATGAGGGTCAAGACATGTCCCAAGTTTCAGGGAAGGAGAGTCCCCCAGTAAGTGACACTCCGGATGATGGTGACGAGCCCATGCCTGTCCCTGAAGACCTTTCCACTACCTCTGGAGGACAGCAGAATTCCAAGAGTGAAAGAGGAGTGGCCAGTAATGTTAAAGTAGAGACTCAGAGTGATGAAGAGAATGGGCGTGCCTGTGAAATGAATGGGGAAGAATGTGCGGAGGATTTACGAATGCTTGATGCCTCGGGAGAGAAAATGAATGGCTCTCACAGGGACCAAGGCAGCTCGGCTTTGTCGGGAGTTGGAGGCATTCGTCTTCCTAACGGAAAACTAAAGTGTGATATCTGTGGGATCATTTGCATCGGGCCCAATGTGCTCATGGTTCACAAAAGAAGCCACACTGGGGAACGGCCTTTCCAGTGCAACCAGTGTGGGGCCTCCTTCACCCAGAAAGGCAACCTGCTGCGGCACATCAAGCTGCACTCCGGGGAGAAGCCCTTCAAGTGCCACCTCTGTAACTACGCCTGCCGCCGGAGGGATGCCCTCACCGGTCACCTGAGGACGCATTCCGTCATTAAAGAAGAAACTAATCACAGTGAGATGGCAGAAGACCTGTGCAAGATAGGATCAGAGAGATCCCTCGTGCTGGACAGACTAGCAAGTAACGTCGCCAGACGTAAGAGCTCTATGCCTCAGAAATTCCTTGGGGAAAAGTGCCTGTCAGAAATGCCCTACGACAGCAGTACCAGCTATGAGAAGGAGAACGAGATGATGACGTCCCACGTGATGGACCAGGCCATCAACAATGCCATCAACTACCTGGGGGCCGAGTCCCTGCGCCCCTTGGTGCAGACACCTCCGGGGGGCTCGGAGGTGGTCCCCGTCATCAGCCCCATGTACCAGCTGCACAAGCCCCCCTCGGAGGGCCCCCCGAGGTCTAACCACTCTGCTCAGGACAGTGCCGTGGAGAACTTGCTGCTGCTGTCCAAGGCCAAGTCGGCCTCCTCGGAGAGGGAGGCCTCCCCGAGCAACAGCTGCCAAGACTCGACGGACACCGAGAGCAACACGGAGGAGCAGCGCGGCGGCCTCATCTACCTGACCAACCACATCAACCCTCACGCCCGCAACGGGCTGGCCCTCAAGGAGGAGCAGCGGGCCTACGAGGTGTTGCGGGCGGCCTCCGAGAACTCGCAGGATGCCTTCCGCGTGGTCAGCACCAGCGGCGAGCAGGTGAAGGTGTACAAGTGCGAACACTGCCGGGTGCTCTTCCTGGATCACGTCATGTACACCATCCACATGGGCTGCCATGGCTTTCGCGACCCCTTCGAGTGCAACATGTGCGGCTACCACAGCCAGGACAGGTACGAGTTCTCCTCCCACATCACGAGGGGGGAGCACCGTTTCCACATGAGCTAAAGCTGCAGCCCACCCCACCCAGAAAGCACAAGGACTGCCTCCCTCACCCACCCTCCTGCTGGCAGCATGGGCCTCACGGACCCTGTAATTTGGGGTATGGATTTTTAGGTGGCTTTTTTTTTTTTTTTTGGTCTTTTCCAGTTGATTGATTGGGATATGATTTGCTTTTGAAAACGAGATTTTTATTGTTAGAGGCAGGACTGCATCAGGAGCATTGAGAACTGTTATCTTCCTAGACGTTCCTGTAGACTGCTAGCTGAAATTCCCTCACCTGTGGCTTCCTAGCATTTCCCCCCCCACTTCTCCAATTAGTCTGGATTTTCAGAAAGAGTTCAATAAAACAAGCCAGTGCATGGGAAGGAGCATGGCAGTCCCTGTGCTAAGCATGGGGGTTCATGCACCCAGGTATAATCCAAGTCCCCAGAAGAGTGCGTAGAACCGGAGAGGTATGGCCATCCCAGCAAACTGAACGGTGAGCAGCAGGACCAGCAACCCATGGTGAGACCAAAGACATGGGCCACCAGCATCCAGAGCAGAAAGACTGCACTTTGTAAGAGTTAATATTGTCATATTCTACATAGGAAAATAAATCAGGAAAGAGTGTGATACAGGGCTTCCCTAGGCAGAGGGAGAGGGGAAGGATTGGAGAGCCCTTGGACTGCTTCTCAACTTCTGAGGTTGGAAATGTTGCCCAGATGAATCTCTTGAGGTTTGGCGCCAGGTGGGATGAGTTCAGTGTCCCTGTGGGTAAATCTGGGGATCCCTAACCTCTGCTTTGCCATTTTCCATACTTGTAATGGCCCCAAACCCTATCACTACATTTTTAAATACTTGTCCCGAAATTTGGACCTTAATTCTTTTTTCACTTCCCAGAAACCAAAGCTTTCTTCCAGATTCCACACTCATTTCTCTGGTCTTCCTCAAGATTAATCATACCATTAAAGTCATTACTCTCTACCACCTCAGCCAAAAAAAAAAAAAAATAGCATACAGTTTTAAATGTTTACAGTACTTGTCTTCACCGGAACTGTCCAAGGTCCACATAAACTTGTAGAAACAGAGAGGAAATTGTATGTTAGTAACTCAACATTTAATCCAGGGATTCTTAGTGCTTAGCCCCACTGACATTTTAGGCTGGATAAACACTGGTCCTGGGCACTGTAGAATATTTAGCAGCATCCCTGGTCACTGCCCAGTAGATGCCCACAGCACCCACAGTTGACATTGACAAATGCCTCCAGACATTTCCAAATGTTCCACTGGGGGGAAAAAAATCACCTCTAATTGGGAACCACTGATCTAAATGAATTCTAAACCAGTCGAAGGTCTGGGCAGCTTTCCAAAGATAAAAAGCACTTTGAAGACTTTTCCCAGTCAGCAGTCTCAAGTTGGACTTGTGCTCCTTTAGAATGATTATAAATTCTATACGTGAGTTATTCCCTTTCAGTGTTCACAAATATACTTCCTCATGTGCACTTGAATTTCATTGAAAGGACAGAGTTCAGAAAGATGTCACTCTTCAGTCTTGGATTTCTTTGCTTCCAGAACAGTATAGCATTTTGAAACTGGAAATAAACAAAATTGTAACTGTAATAATTTAGTCTCTGCTACACCAATGCATTGAGTGAAGGAAGAGATGGAAGAACCAGGGCTATGCATGGCTTTGGTCAATATGCAGTTACAGAGACAGACACGCCTTATCCAAATTCATATACTCAAGCTGAGAACCTTCTTAGCTTTCCAGTTTGCTGGCAGATTTCACCTACCCTCTCCATTTTGATGCATCCCAGAAATTCAATTGGTTGAAGGGAGTTATTTTTTTTTTCTAATGGCATTCAAGCAAGGCTTAAGCCAGAACTGTAAATAGTGGTCATGGGAGTTCTTTTCTAAAATGCTTTGCCCCTTCCTCTCACTGCCTTTTATAGCCAATATAAATGTCTATTTGCACACCTTTTGTTGTGGTTTTATATTGTAACAGCATTTTTTGAAACTATTGTATTTAAAGTAAGGTTTCATATTATGTCAACGAGTAATTAAATTATGTTTGAAAGGTGAAAAAAAAAAAAGAAATTAATTGCTAAACTCATTGATTCTTCATCAACATCCCTATTTTCAGGACTACATAATTTTAAAATTCAGGCTCAAACCATTATTCTCCAGAATAAAGTTTCTAGTGGAGTTGTTTTGTTTGCTATCTCAGGTGATAACTCAACTTCAATTCACCTTTGGTGTTGATTTTGCTCTCATTTCTTGACTAGAGTCTTGGCAAAGGCCTTTCCTTCTTCCTCTAACTAGGTTCTTGTTTCTTCATCTCTAAGCACATGTCTTAGGACTTGATCCCTTTAAGTGCCTTGGTGCTACCTCTAGCCAAGTCTCCATCACATGGAGAGCAGTGCCTTTTAGTAATTCTATTGATTGCCAGTCAACAGATTTCCCTAACACCATTTTCCTGCCAGAACATTCACTGGCTGCCCTCCAGTGGACATTGCTGATTACATGGGCAGGCTGCCTGCTTTCTTATCTTTGCCTACTGCCTACTGGCAAATTCCCCGCACAGCACACTTGCCAGTCCAGAGTCTTATTATTAACTGCCAGAAACTTCTGAAATCATGTTTCTCATAGCTCAATAAAGTCTTTGGTCCCCAGGGTTCTCAGTTTGTTTTCTAAGTTCTTGATGGATGAATTGGTAAAATCATAACTTTTGTTTTCATTTATAGTATAGTTAAAAATCCATTATTGTTCTTATAATTGGCCTAGTTAGGTTTCTTATGCTATGAGCATCCCCTTCCCTTCCTTCCCTCACTGCATTCTTCCCTCCCTCTTTTAAATGTACTTAGAGAAAATTTCAGCCTAATTGAAGCCATCCGGGAAATTTCTGGAAACATTCTCCAAATTCAAATTTATACGAGAAGATATTCTCAGTAGTCTTTGCAGTACTGTGAATTTTCTTCCTCTGTATGAAAAGAGGTACATAACAAGGGTTGAATTTCAAAACAGGAAGAGTTTAGATTTTTGTCAGTATTCTACATATTTTCATTTTTATTATTTTAGATCAGATTTAATGTTCGATAAAATTATATAATAACTGAATATTGTTAGTCAAGATAATTTTGAGGATAAAGATTTTTTTCTCCTATTGCTTCAAGGCATAATTATTTTTAAAGGACATCTTTTTAATGTATGTTAGTATAGAAGCAAACACTACCAAAATATGTAATTTTCAAAGTATAAAAGCACTTGGATATGAAACTGTGCCATATTTTTAAGTGTATCCATGCTGTATATTGCACTGGTGTTTTAGAATGTTTATCAGGACACATGAAAAAGATAAGCAAATGTGAGAAGTCATGAAAATTTTATATTTAGGATTAGTATAAATACATTTGGAAGGTATCAGAGGCAGTTTTAATTATATTTTATTTCAAATGCTATTTCATTCTGTTTATTTGGAATTTAATTCACAAGAAAAAATCAAACCAATATTGCATATACAGTTATGATTAGCCTTTATTTACATAAGTAATTTATATTGTATTTTCCATGCCCTAAGGAAGCACACAGGTATAAAAACCACTCATATATGACCATATATATTAAGTACAGACTTCATGTCTGTTAATATGATAGCTAATGATTCCAAATAAATTGAGTTGGCTCTTAATATCCCAAAATGGTAATAAGCTAAAGAGAAGATTTTTTTTTTAGTGTAACTTTACCACAATGAATTACAAAGTAATGTCTTAAAAACAGCTATACTTATATCAAAACTAATGCATTGGGCTAGGATCCTTTAGCATCAAAATGAAAACCTTCAATATTTCCAACATTCAGTTGTTGAGAGCCACAGCCCAAGGGACCGCAGCAAACTTCCAGCTGCCAGCAAACTTCCAGCTGCCAGCTGATGATTGGCTCACAGCTGCCCCAGCAAACTTCTAGCTGTTGATTGGCTCCTCTGTGGTGATGCTCATTGGGCTGTTTCCCCGCCCTTTCAGACCATGGAGCTGCTCATTGGGGTACTTTTCTTGGCTCCACCCATGTGACCCAGCCAATCAGCCTCAAGAGCAGGAGGAGTGGGGGAGGCTGAGAGGCTTGTGGGAAGCCGGTGGTGGCAGTTAGGCTCTGAAGGTTTTCCTGAAGAGCTGTGTGGTTTGGCATGTGTGTTCTAAAAATAAAGTTTTGCGACAAGTGGCTCCTGAATTGTGCCCAGCCAGACTGCGACATTCAGTTTTTTTAATTTATTTTTAAATTTTTTTTGTTCGGTATGATGATTGACTCCAGAGGCACTTTACCACTTAGCTACATTTCCAAATCTCCAACCCTTTTATTTTGAGACAGGGTCTCACTATGTTTCTAAGATTGCCAAGACAGGCCTCAAACTTGACTCAGCCTCCCATGTAGCTGGGATTATAGGCATGCACCACTGGGCCAGGCCCATCCAGGTGTTTGGTAAGCCAATTCATTCTGATAGACCCAAATTAAGGTGATTTTATTTCCCCAACACCAAATCAGATGTTTTTCATTCTCTGTAATTTTATTTTTGAATAATTGAACTTTTTCACTTGCTTTTTAAAAAGTTATTCAGGCTAAATTGACTCTTGTCTTTACTTTCTGTGTTATGCTTTGGCACCATTGCTGATTACATCTACAGGGATGGCAATCCAAATTGACTTTTAAAGATATTGTTGAACTTGCCTTCTGTAATCATACTTTTAACTTTTTTTCTGCATGAGGATGTGATAAATTTTGGAATGAGAAATGTGCTAAATGCCTCAATTTTCAAAAGAGATAGTTATACTTATTACCTGTTTATCTGGGGAGCTGAAGTATTTGCAGTAAATAATTATTCATTTACATTTTAAGCTAATGTATAACTTTCAGTTGATGTCCTTAAGGACTTGAGAAAAGTACTGTTCACAAATACCCAATTATGGAGACAGTTTAAGAGATAATTGGTTATTCTAGGTGCTCCAGTTAAGATCCCCAAAGAGCAATGTACTTGGACTATGTTAACTCAGCTCCTTGAAGAAATGCTTTTGTTTTCATAGAGAACCAGATAAACATATTCATCTGATTATATTTCTGAATTCCCTGGTAACTTTATCTCTCTTTATTCTAAATAACTTCTGATCTTTTTCTCTTCATCTTTTTACTTGATTAATTGGAATAACCTGCATTTTTTTTTTCAAAAATGTCTAGATGCAGATATGAAATATCAAGCCAATGCTCTCTTTTTCTTGTTTGCAGGAACATTTTATCTTACGTTTTCATAATCCCTACAGTATATTAATACCTCATGCTATGTAAGTCAATGGTTTGTTTGCTTTTGCATTTTTTCAATAGTATCACTATTTGAGGCATATTTTCTTGAATAGCTGCTTACTTTGTGCAAGGTACAGTATTAAGTGCTATATACCATTTTTCACAACTGCATTTTGGAGGCAAAATATAACTTTAGATACCAAGTAACTGGTATGGCATTGACTATTAAAACAAATGTACCCAATTTGTAGTATGAGAAAAAATACTTTTCTAACATTCTTTCTAAACAGGCCTTTCAATTTCTCTACACTATTATATTATTAACATAATAAAATACCTAAACTATCTTTAAAAGGAATTCAAAATAAGGCAGATTATTATATTAATTGGATGGATAGAAACGTGATAAAGCAAACAATATTACTTGGATAATTTAGGTGGTACATATATGGGTGTTTATTGTATTATTCAGATTTTCTGTACACTTGAAACTTTTCATAATAAAATTCTGGAAAGAAATACTTATTAATCTTATGGTTATGGAAATACTTTCACTGATCATCTTGGTCCCTACCAACACCCACTCAGCTAGTATTCTTTGTTGTTCTGTGACTTGCTGGTACCACCTTACTTGTATGTAAGGAAATTGAGAATTTATTGGCTAAAAGAGTCTCTGAAGTTGTAACTTCTTATTTTCTGGCTCCCCCACTTAATATCATTTGAGCTTTAGGATTCCTGTCTGAGTATTAGGGAAATAAAAAACAGAGTCTACTCCATCTGATGTAAAGATTAAATGAGAGGATAAATTGAAGGCACTTAAAACAAAGATGGCGTATGCTAAGAAATCCATAAATACCAGCTAATTTTACTTATCTAACAATCCAGGTATTGCTTATTTTTCTCTGCTGTACTCTTCTTAACCAAAAGACATTAAATCTGTGATTCACCCTCTCAAATTTGAAAAGTTAGATATTAGTTAACAGTCATTTATTTAAAATAAGTGAAGGAAGTTAATTGCTAATAACTTTTTAAAAACTAAAACTATTATTATCATATGTTGCCTAGTAACCAAATTCTTTTTTTAACCAAAATGATTTTTGCTCAAAAATAGATGAATTTCAATATTTTTAAAACTAATACTATTACAAATTTCTACTTTGCAAAAGTTAAACTATAATTCTTTTGTGATTTGCTTGTGTAGGGATCAGATCAGGTAAAAATAGTATTTTCTTAATAAATAGGGTTATGAGATCTAAAAAGTAGCAGAACTAACTGAATTCTGACAGGAAATGTTTAAACTATAAATAGCTTTAGGAATACAGCTTCTTCTTTTTGATATCTACTCAACATAGTAGCACATAGCTGGCAATATCTCCATCTAGAAAGCAAGCATCTTTTATATTTTTTTCATTTTTTCCCAAAGTAATAAAATAAAATGATAACTCCAATATAATACCTGATAGACTACTCATTTAAGCCATATTATTATTTTATTTTATTTTATTGTGGGGGGGGTACTGGGGATTGATATCAGGGACACTCAACCACTGAGTCATATCCCCAAACCTATTTTGTGTTTTATTTAGAGACAGGGTTTCACTGAGTTGCTTTGCACCTCACCATTGCCGAGGCTGGCATTGAACTCACAATCCTACTGTCTCAGCCTCCCGAGCCACTGGGATTACAGGCATGCACCACTGCAGCTAGGGAAGCCATATTTTTTAAAACCCTGATTATTTGCAGGAGAATCCTGACTATGAAAGATCTGGAACTCAATATAAATTATAATAGGAAGCAAAAAGATATTTTTAATTTTCTAAAATTATCAGATTTCTAATGGGAAAAATACATTTTTCACATTCACAATGTTTAGAAATATTACATATAGCTGAAAAGGAAATGAAGGGGAAAATAATAGGATGGTTACTCTATTCCATATAAATTCCCATTGCAACTTTTGAAACTAGCTTACATACAAGGAGAGTTCCACAAATATTTGTTGATGATGATGATAGATTGCACATTTTGTGTGCACTAATGTCAGTGCATGAGCACACTGCTGTGTTTCTAAAACCAATGCAAGCAATAATGTTGACAAATGACCACATTCTCAGCTGCTTCTAAGTACTGGTAGTTAAGAGGGCTTCATCCATTTATCAAGACTGTAACTGAAATTCAGCTGCAATGTATTTGTCCAACTTGAACGTTTAGCATAAACACCATTTATCTATAGCTACTTCGATTCTCTTTAGATAGGTCTTAAGGTCAACATTCTTCTCAAAGCATTTTGGAAACATTCAGAAGTACTGGCTTCCATATGACGTAAGAGGTTTCTGTACTCTAACATGAAAATAATAATTGAGGGGGGAAAAAACCCTCCATTCTACTTTGTGAAGTTAAACTAGTCTTTGCAGCAGCTTAATTCTCAGTTTCTGGAGACAGAGGAGATTGTATTAGAGTCCAATAAGACTAATTAAGACCTATTAAGACTAATAAGACCTATTTCTAGCTTTATTCCCTTGGAAACATAACTAAAGCCTGCTAAGTTTTAGTAAAGTCAACTGTGAAATGCTGCTACAAAGAACTCCCATCTCATAGAGCTTTTGTGAAATTAAATGATACAATATATATTATGCATTTAACAGAATATCTGATATATATTAAGTACTCAAAATATAGCTAACATACCAATTTTATAGGTATTTTAAGTTTTAAAAATCCACACCAGATACCTGTTTTCTCACCATCCTGTTGGTACATTTCCTATTAGTCCTTATGCTTACCCAGAATCCCTTTCTTGCCCAATCCTTTGGAACAAATCCTTCAGTTTTCCAAATGTTCATCTACAACAAGTAGCTTCCTCAGACTTAATGAAAGATGATCACCTCAAAATTAACACTGCAATGGCAATTTTTAAATTAACATGTAACAATAAATAAAAGTAAAATAAATTACTCTTCATACCCATATGTAACTTCAATAATTATCAACATTTTACAAATCTTGTTTATTTCCTGAGAATTAAGATGAACTAGTTAACATGATTTATCTCTTTGCTTTCTTCCTAGGAATCCTTCACTCTGGAAAAATATAACTGTACCTTAATGAACAAATTCATTGTTTCCTCCAGAAAATTCCTACAAATCAATTTATTAAAGACAGTAATCTGCACATCTGTTTAAACAACTCACTTATTAAACAAAAATTTACTTTTCAAGACTTTCTATAAGCCCCTGCTCCCATATTGTGTCCACTAGTCCTAAAATATTTATTATGAACTATGTTTAGTCACATTCAATTTCCAGCCTTAAATCACTGGAGCCTGAAACACTGCTTAGACTCAATAAAAATAGCATTTTTTCTTACTTAGATAAATTTGAACTAATTTGGTGTTGCTCCATTAACAAGTTATCTGGTGATACTTAGAGGAAATGAATAACTGTATGTATGTATGTATGTGTGTGTGTGTGTGTGTGTATATATATATATATATATATATATATATATATATATATGATTTGTGTTTGTATATGTGTGTAAGCAAAAAAAATGGAAAAGTTAAAAGCAAAACAAAGATTTGTCATTTTAACTATAAATTTGTCAGCTGGCATATCCAACTGATAAGAACCTCTTCAATAACACAAACATGGCATCATTATCATACTTAACATATTCCTTAAAATCAACTGTTACCTTATCCATATTCAAGTTTTCTTGATTATCTCACAGATTAATCTTTAAATATTATTTTCTTTTAAATTAGAATTCCAAAAAAATTCCATACATTACATTTGAATACTAGGTCTCTCTTACTCTGTAACAGAATCCTTGCTTGTTAAAATACCATTGATTTGTTGGATAAATCAAGTCACATGTTCTATAAAATGGCCCATATTCTAAATTTGACATTTTTTCATGGTATGCTCTTACTTTTTATCCTACTTACCCCTTTCCCAATTTTTCCTGTTAACTTTGGCTAAGAGCTATCTTACAGATGGTGCTGTGTATTTCCTACTACACTTTAACAAAAAGCACATAATGTAGGGATATTTAATTATTAGACTGATCATTGGATCCATGTGGTATTATCCTTATCCTCCATAATAAATTTCTCCATTACTACTTACCTGAAAGTTTGAACATCTTTGAAGTCTTGTTTTAAACTACTTGTTCTTTTTAGTTATACATGACAGTAATCTATTTTGATGTATTTACACAAACATGGAGTATATCTTACTCTAATTAGGATCCCAGTCTTATGGATGTACATGATAATGAGATTCACAATGATGTAATCTATATATGTATATAGGAAATTATACTTCCATCTCTTCATTAGATTTAAAACTACAATTTTTATTGCAAGAAATTCCTCTATATTTATTTTGAGAAAGAACATCCTTCACCAAATTATTGGGTTACTCTGATACAGAATTTTGTATTGAAATGAATGATTAATTTGAATTATTTCTTTTTATTTGCCAGTTTTCAGAATAATGAAATTGTCTTTGCAGCATTTAATGGTGACCCAGTAAGAATTTTTTTGAATGATACCATGAGCTTATTAATTTTATTTACATTTGATGAGAATCTGCAGCCTAAACAAGTTGTTCCCTATAGGCTAATAGAAACCTTCTATTATTTTTTCATTTTAAGGGCAAACATATCACAGAAGCCTTGAGAACTCCTGAGTATTCATATTATTGAATTGTCACAAATTGATCATAAATATGTGATCATCAGTCATTTTAAAAAATAAATGAAACATTATTGACTCAGCCAATCTTAATCTCCATAACTTCCTTCTCAAGAAAGTTAGTCACTATCATTACTTAACAGCATACATTAGTTTTCCTTATTTGTGGACTTGACATGAAAGGAATTGTCAAGAATATTCTGTCTTAAGATTCTTTCTTGGTGATGTAAGAACCAGTAGTTTGCTCATTTTCATTTTATTCATTTATTTCATGAATATAACAAAATATATTAATCCATACATTTGCGACTATAATGCTGTCACAAATATTTTGGCTTTATAATCAATCTTTATAATAAGTCCTCCCAATTTATTCTTTAAACTATTGACTCCCAGACCACAGCTCCACAGCACTGGGGCTTAGATGAATGACATAGAGAGTGCTCAGTCGTTAGGGAAATAGAGCACTAGGTGGGGCTGAAAGTGTAACCAAATCCTTGGGGAACCGCCTCTGGTGAGCAGGACCTGGCTGGCTGGCAGGAGGAAGGGGAGGAGGGGCCATAGAAGTGAAAAGGCTCTGGACCAACAGGATTGAGAGACTCCCAGGAGCCGCCTTACAGGGATTGCTGTTGACACATTGAGGGCAAAACTCAGCCCGGACGGCACAGCTTTGCCTATGGGAAGAGAAGAAAATGGATCTCTAAGACCTAATTTTATTTCGTATTTTATTTTAATTTTTCTCTCCCTTTTTCCCTCTTCCTCTCCCCTTCCAAGTTTTATTGTTCTTTCCATTCTCCTCTATGCTATCTATCTCCCTCTCCTTCTTTCTTTTCAAGAGCACCTTCCTTCCCCTTCCCCCCAACTTTCATCCCAAGCATTATGTCCTCCATTTCGTGTAACTGTCTAAATGCAAATAGGTGAATATTTCGAGGCCGTCTATAGTGCTCCTAAATACCTAGCTACTACCAACACCCTGATCCAATTGACGGTTAGTATCCCCCTTCAGTAGAGCAATCTTCTAAAATAGCCAAGACATACTAACCCTTATACCTGCATAGCACCTAACCTAAAGTCCTAAGAACAAAAAACAAATCACTATATGCATACAAAATCCGGAAGCAATTTATAAATTGAATAAATCAGCTCTAAAGTACACTAAAGCCCAACATCTATAGGCATAATCTCCCACCACAAAGGAGAGACAACAGAGATAAACAAAGCCAAAACAAATGTATAGGAGAAAGCAGTTACAAAGCAGTCAAACAGAGCTGGAAAGTAACGTGAACAACATGAAAAAACAGGGGAAAAAAGGATTATAGATAATGCAGGACAACTTAAATCTACAGGAGGACATAGAAGCATCAGAAACGTGGACAGGGAAAGAAATCAAGGCATACCTAACTCAGATGGAACGGAATTTTAGAGAAAACATGAGACAGCAAGTCCAAGAATTGAAAGTATATTTTGAATATGAACTCAACAAACAAATTCAAACTGCAAAGAATGAGCTTTACCAGGAGATAGAGATCATAAAAAAAACAAACAGTAATCTTAGAAATGCAAGAAACCATAAACCAGATTAAAAACTCTAACGAGAATATTACAAATAGACTAGATCAAGTAGAAGTCAGAACATCAGATAATGAAGACAAAGTTTATCAACTTGAAAAGAGTATAGTCAACACTGAAAAGATGCTTAAATCTCACGAGCAATCTATCCAAGAGATATGGGATGTCATCAAAAAACCAAATTTGAGAGTCATTGGGATAGAAGAAGGCACAGGTACAAATCAAAGGAATGGACAACCTATTAAATAAAATAATCCTAGAAAACTTCCCAGAGATGAAAGATGGAATGGATTGCCAAATCCTGGAAGCCTACAGGACCCCAAACATCCAAAACTGTAATAGACCAACTCCAAGACATATAATTATGAAGATAGCCAACATACAGAACAAGGAGAGAATATTAAAAGCTACAAGGGAAAGGAGGCAGATTACATTCAGGGGTAAACCAATTAGGTTAACGGCTGATTTTTCATCACAGACTTTGAAAGTGAGAAGATCCTGGAACAATGTATTTCAAACGCTGAAAAATAATGGACTCCAACCAAGAATACTGTATCCAGCAAACTTAAGCTTCAGATTTGACAATAAAATTAAAATCTTTCACGATAAACAAAAGCTAAAAGAATTTGCAGCCAGAAAACCAGCACTGCAAAGCATTTTGAGCAAAATACTACAAGAAGAGAAATTGAAAAATAGTGCCCAAAACCAACAGCAGGAGGTATCTCAGTAAAGGGGGAGGAAAACAACCAAAAAGTAAAAACTAGCCAAACTAAAATAAATAAATAAATAAACATGACTGGAAGTACAAAATCATATTTCAATTGTAACCTTAAATGTTAATGCCCTGAACTCACCAATCAAGAGACACAGGCTAGTAAGCTGGATCAAAAAAAACAAATCCAACAGTATGCTGCCTTCAGGAGACTCATATGATAGGAAAAGACATACACAGGCTGAAGGTGAAAGGTTGGGAAAAATCATACCACTCACATGGCCCTCGGAAGCAAGCAGGAGTGGCCATACTCATATCGAATAAAATCAACTTCAAACCTAAGTTAATCAAAAGGGATAAAGAAGGACACTATATCCTGTTAAAAGGAACTATCCACCAACAAGACATAACAATTATCAATTTATATGCAACAAATAATGGTGCAGCAACGTTCATAAAACAAACTCTCCTCAAGTTCAAGAGTCAAATTGAACACAACATAATAATTATGGGTGACTTCAACACACCGCTCTCACCATTAGACAGATCCTCTAGACAAAAGCTGAATAAAGAAACTATAGAACTCAATGACACAATCAATAACCTAGACCTAACCAACATATATAGAATATATCAACCATCATCGAGTGGATACACGTTCTTATCAGCAGCACATGGATCTTACTCAAAGATAGATCATATATTATGCCATAGGGCAACTCTTAGTAAATATAAAGGTGTGGAGATAATACCATGCACCATATCTGATCATAATGGAATGAAACTGGAAATCAATGATAAAAGAAGGAAGGAAAAATCCTGCATCACATGGAAAATAAACAATATGTTACTGAATGATCAATGGGTTACAGAAGACATAAAGGAGGAAATCAAAAAATTCTTAGAGACAAATGACAATACAGACACACCATAGCGGAATCTATGGGACACATTGAAAGCAGTTCTAAGAGGGAAATTCATTGCTTGGAGTTCTTTCCTCAAAAAAAGAAAAAAACAACAAATAAATGAACTCACACTACACCTCAAAAACCTAGAAAAGGAAGAGAAAAACAACAGCAAATGTAGTAGAAGACAAGAAATAATTAAAATCAGAGCGGAAATCAACAAAATTGAAACAAAACCATTGAAAAAATTTTAAAACTAAAAGTTGGTTCTTTGAAAAAATAAATAAGATTGACAGACCCTTAGCCATGCTAACGAAGAGAAGAAGAGAGAAAACTCAAATTACTAACATACGGGATGAAAAAGGCAATACCACAACAGACACTACAGAAATACAGAAGATAATTAGAAAGTATTTTGAAACCCTATATTCTAATAAAACAGAAGACAGTGAAGACATCGATAAATTTCTTAAGTCATATGAGCTGCCCAGATTGAGTCAGGAAGACACACACAATTTAAACAGACCAATAACAAAGGAAGAAATAGAAGAAGCCATCAAAAGACTACCAACCAAGAAAAGCCCTGGACCGGATGGGTATACAGCGGAGTTTTACAAAACCTTCAAAGAAAAATTAATACCAATACTTTTAAAGCTATTTCAAGAAGTAGAAAAAGAAGGAGCTCTTCCAAATTCATTCTATGAGGCCAACATCACCCTGATCCCGAAACCAGACAAAGACACATCAAAGAAAGAAAACTACAGACCAATATCTCTAATGAATATAGATGCAAAAATTCTCAATAAAATCCTGGCGAATTGAATACAAAAGCATATCAAAAAAATTGTGCACCATGATCAAGTAGGATTCATCCCTGGGATGCAAGGTTGGTTCAATATACGGAAATAAATAAATATTATTCACCACATCAATAGACTTAAAGATAAGAACCATATGATCATCTCGATAGATGCAGAAAAAGCATTTGACAAAGTACAGGATCCCTTTATGTTCAAAACACTAGAAAAACTAATGATAACAGGAACTTACCTCAACATTGTAAAAGCTATATATGCTAACCCTCAGGCTAGCATCATTCTAAATGGAGAAAAACTGAAGGCATTCCCGCTAAAATCTGGAACAAGACAGGGATGCCCTGTCTCACCACTTCTATTTAATTTAGTCCTTGAAATACTAGCCAGAGCAATTAGACAGACAAAAGAAATTAAAGGCATAAAAATAGGAAAAGAAGAACATAAAATATCACTATTTGAGGACGATATGATCCTATACCTGGAAGACCCAAAAGGGTCTACAAAGAAACTACTAGAACTAATAAATGAATTCAGCAAAGTGGCAGGATATAAAATCAACACGCATAAATCAAAGGCCTTCCTGTATATCAGCAACAAAACTTCTGAAATGGAAATGAGGAAAACCACCGCATTCACAATATCCTCCAAAAAAATAAAATACTTGGGAATCAACCTAACAAAAGAGGTGAAAGATTTAGACAATGAAAACTACAGAACCCTAAAGAGAGAGATAGAAGATCTTAGAAGATGGAAAAATGTACCCTGTTCATGGATAGGCAGAACCAACATCATCAAAATGGCGATATTACCAAAAGTTCTCTACAGGTTCAACGCAATGCCAATCAAAATCCCAACGGCATTTCTTGTAGAAATAGATAAAGCTATCATGAAATTCATATGGAAAAACAAAAGACCCAGAATAGCAAAAGCAATTCTAAGCAGGAAGTGTGAATCTGGAGGTATAGCGATACCAGAGTTCAAACTGTACTACAAAGTAATAGTAACAAAAACTGCGTGGTACTGGTATCAAAACAGGCAGGTGGACCAATGGTAGAGAATAGAGGACACAGAGACCAATCCACAAAATTACAACTTTCTTATATTTGATAAAGGCGCTAAAAGCATGCAATGGAGGAAGAATAGCATCTTCAACAAATGGTGCTGGGAAAATTGGAAATCCATATGCAACAAAATGAAGCTGATCCCCTTTCTCTCGCCATGCACAAAAGTTAATTCAAAATGGATCAAGGAGCTAGATATCAAATCAGAGACACTTCATCTGATAGAAGAAAAAGTTGGCTCCAATCTACATATTGTGGGGTCGGGCTCCAAATTCCTTAATAGGACGCCCGTAGCCCAAGAGTTAAATACAAGGATAAACAAATGGGACTTACTCAAACTAAAAAGTTTTTTCTCAGCAAGAGAAACAATAAGAGAGGTAAATAGGGAGTCTACATCCTGGGAACAAATCTTTACTCCTCACACTTCAGATAGAGCCCTAATATCCAGAATATACAAAGAACTCAAAAAATTAAACGATAAGATAACAAACAACCCAATCAATAAATGGGCCAAGGACCTGAACAGACACTTCTCAGAGGAGGACATACAATCCATCAATAAGTACATGAAAAAATGCTCACCATCTCTAGCAATCAGAGAAATGCAAATCAAAACCACCCTAAGATACCATCTCACTCCAGTAAGATTGGCAGCCATTATGAAGTCAAACAACAACAAGTACTGGCGAGGATGTGGGGAAAAGGGTACACTTATACATTGCTGGTGGGACTACAAATTGGTGCAGCCAATTTGGAAAGCAGTATGGAGATTCCTAGGAAAGCTGGGAATGGAACCACCATTTGACCCAGCTTTCGCCCTTCTCAGTCTATTCCCTGAGGACCTTAAAAGAGCATACTATAGGGATGCTGCCACATCAATGATCATAGCAGCACAATTCACAATAGCTAGACTTTGAAATCAACCTAGATTCCCTTCAATAGATGAATGGATTAAAAAACTGTGGCATTTATACACAATGGAGTATTATGCAGCACTAAAAAATGACAAAATCATGGATTTTGGAGGGAAATGGATGGCATTAGAGCAGATTATGCTAAGTGAAGCTAGCCATCCTTAAAAAACAAATGCCAAATGTCTTTTTTGATATAAAGAGAGCAACTAATAATAGAACAGGGAGAAAGAGCATGAGGAAAAGATTAACATTAAACAGAGGCAAGTGGGGGGAGAGAAAGGGAGAGAGAAGGGAAACTGTATGGAAATGGAAGGAGACCCTCAATATTACACAAAATTACATATAAGAGTTTGTGAGGGGAAAGGGGAAAAAAAACAAGGGGGAGAATTAAACAATAGCAGATGGGGTAGAGAGGGAAGATGAGAGGGAAGGGGAGGGGGGATAGTAGGGGATAGGAAAGGTAGCAGAATACAACAGTCATTAATATGGTATTATGTAAAAATGAGGATGTGTAACCAATGTGATTCTGCAACTTGTATTTGGGGTAAAAAATGGGAGTTCATAACCCACTTGAATCAAATGTATGGAAGATGATATGTCATGAGCTTTGTAATGTTTTGAACAACCAATAAAAAAAAAGATTGATTTGGAGCTGGGCACTGTGGCACAGGCCTATGATCCCAGTCTCAAATATATATATTATTTATATATATTTAAAATATAATAAATATATACATATTTACTGTTTTATATATATATATATATATATATATATATATATATATATATATATATATATATATATGTATGTAAAGGGCTGGGATGCAGCTCAGTGGCAAAGTATCCCTGGATTCATCCCTTGTATCAAAAAAATTGATTTTGGTTTTCTCTTTCATATAAATTTTATTATCAGCTGATTAATTTTGACATGCAGAAAAATAAAAACCAAATTAAAACCTGCTGGAATTTTTTATTATAAATTAAATGGATATAAAGATGAATTTGGAGAGAATTGATACATTTAAAATTCTGGATAATCTAATATATGGCCAATTATGATTTACCAAAAGTCTTACAGTTTAATCAATACATCCTTCCTTGTTCATAACCATTGTATATATTTGTATGTGTTAAAGTGATTTTGTCCAATTTTTCTTTTTATAAATTGAATTATAAATCAATTGATTCTTTTTATTTTAAGTATAAAATTATACTCTACTATGTAACATGATTTTCCACCTACACAAATTTTTCTGTTATCCTTAAACAATTATCCATGTTTATATCCCAGACTCTTGTGGATTCTTCCATTAAAGTTAATGATGATAGATATGATATACTTAAGTTTTAGGGAGACAGAATGTGCAATCACCAAATGACTCCATTAAAGTTT
Source organism: Urocitellus parryii (assembly GCF_045843805.1). Taxonomy (NCBI): domain Eukaryota; kingdom Metazoa; phylum Chordata; class Mammalia; order Rodentia; family Sciuridae; genus Urocitellus; species Urocitellus parryii. The sequence continues at coordinate 110,676,266 of NC_135547.1, forward strand.
ATGGTCTGTCTCACTGTTAGATTAGGATACTGTACTGTATATAGCTAGCTATTTTTAGTGCAATAGTACAGTCTTTTTTACACTAATTATATGTACATGATTCTAATGTTATTCATTTTATTTCACTAAATTATGCCTGAAGAAAGGAAGGAAAAAAGAAGGGAAGGAAGAAGAAAGAAAGAGAAGGTGAGGCAAAGGAAGAAGGAGAAAGTTCTTTAAAAATAAGAATTAAATACACAATTGATCACAAATAACATTAATTAAACTTAATGAGAAGAATGTCTCAAGGAATACTTTGTCAGTACTATAAAATTCGTTTTTATTATAAAATTAATTTTTTCTGTCATCTGATAGTCCGTATTTTCCACTTTTATTCTAAAATATTTTATTAGTGCATTGTAATTATATATAAGAGTGAAGTTCATTGTGACATATTCATATATGTACAAAATATAATTTATTCCAATTAATTCCCCAGTACTTCCCTTTCTTTCCCTTCCCTCCTGCCCCTGTTTCTCTTTATTTTCTGGTCTTCTGTTTATTTATATGCATATATATTTTTTCATTACTGTATATAATTATACATAATGTGGAATTCAGTTCAGTATATTCATACATGCATAGAGCACAATTTGGTTGATTTTATTCCTCAGATGTTAATAATCACCTTCTTTCTCATAACAAATATAGCATATGACTTCCTTTCTCTATCATACATGGGAAAAAGATAAAAGAGTCATCTCAAGTTGCCTCTCTGTGGTGTGTTTTTATCCTGCCTACACTGTTTTCATTCCTTCTCCCATTACAAAAAATCCCTACCCTAAGGTGCTGTGTCTTCCTCATAAAAACCAATGAAAGACTAAATGTGAGGAATATCATTCTTCTCTGTGGTCTTTCCATACTTCTAAGACACAAAGAAGTCCTACCTCCTTATGATTGGGGATTCCCTTCCTTATCCAGTGGACGAGCCCATGGCATCAACCATAGCTAAGTGTTAAATGAGTTTCTTAGGAAAAGAATGAAGGGAGGGGAAGAGAAGGAAGGAGATGAGAGGAAAGTAGCTAGGAAGTAAGAGGAAGAGAAAAGGTAAGGGGATATATTTTTTCCTAATAACCTCCTCTAAGATCTACCCTCCTTATACCATCCAAATAATTCTGTGACAAAGAAATTATATAAAATAATAAATAATAACACTCAAGAAAATTTAAAATTTCAAGGCCTAAAAAAAAATACTATATAACAACAACTACTATCCAATCATCCCTTACATCCTAATTTCCATTGTTCTCTTTTAATAGTGTAATGAAAAAAAATAGCAAACTTGAGGGGGAGGGGAAGGAAACCCTAGACTGGGACTACTAGCATATTAGCATATTCAGTGGTTTAGTTTAGTGTAATCTTGCTTCTTTCCTTTGATTAAGCTAGTTTGATTGATTTAGCTAATGCATGTTACCTGAGAATTATTTGTCAATGTTATTGTTTTGTATGTTGTAAAGAAAATATTTTCACATTTACCTATGTTAAATCTGTATGAATAATTTTCTTATGATAGCTTTATATTCATTTTGTTTAATCCCTGATTTTTAAAATTGTCATTAATTTTTTTGTATTTGTTTTATAAACTGCACTTAAGTATATATAATAAAATTACAAATAAATAAATTATTTGTACAAAGTTATTATATTACTTAGACATTTATATTCTTCTTATATTTAATTTATAATGGATTAAGAATTGAGAAATTGAAACAAATATCTCTTAAATGTTTCTGTCAGTTTTTTCTGTATTTATTTTATAAATGTAATGTTAAATGTACATGGTGTCCTTTATCATCCCATTTAAAAATTCTACCTTAAAAGCATTCTTGATTTTATATATATATAAAATTATATATTTTTGAGTGGTATAGTATGTCTTTATTATTTTCATATATAGTCAATTTTTTCAAGAAAATTACTGAGACAATATGGGTTTCCTTTTTAGATTTTTGTTTTATTTTCTCTGATTTTTACAGTCATATTAATTTTTACATATAAATTGTATCTCCTTTGTGTTTTTTGTTAAAACTGATATAACTGGTCTTTCTTTTGAAAGGCCCATTTGTTTTATTTTGTGGATTTTTAGTATCTTTTGTTTTGTCTGGTTTTCTATTGTTATGATCTAAATTATGTGAATTTTGCCTTTTGTAATTTTATATCACAATTTTATTCATGAATTAGAATACATATACTCTATTTGGTATCTATAGTTTCCAGATTTTAAGAATGAATTATTAATTACATCAAGTTAGCTGTCCCTTCTTTTCTATATAATTGTTATCCATTTTATTTTAATTTGGGTCTCTCTTTAAAAAATAACTATTTGTAGTAAAAGAGGGATCAATTGTTCAAATCCTTTCAATTTAAGATTAAATTTCTATTTCTTTCATTTGTGAGAGTACTCAGAATAGAACTTCCTGGTAAAAGCTTTCTTGTAAGGACACAGTTCTGTAAAAATTGCTCCATTGACATCTAGCATTTACAGTTGTAGAAGAGAGAATTACAGTGAATGCATCCATTTTTCAATTCCTCCCTTGGTTAACATGATTCTCTCTGTGTGATTATGATAATCACTTTTTAATATTGCAGGTGCATAATTTCATAATATTAATTTGTATATAGTGTTTATTAAATAATCTTTCTAAGTGTTGAAACTTCAAAGTGTTCATATTTATGTTTTTGTTCATTTTAAGAAAGTTTTTCTGCCAGGCATGGTGGCACATGCCTATAATCCTAGCTGCTCAGGAGGCTGGGATAGGAGAATTGCAAGTTCAAGGCTAGCATCAACAATTTAGCGAGGCCTTAAGAAACTCAGCAAGACCTTGTCTCAAATTTAAAAAATAAAAAGGGCTGGAGATGTGGGTCAGTTGTTAAGTGCCTCTAGGTTGGTTGCCTGGAACAAATATCTATGTAACTGAATGAAAATTTTCCATTCATCTTGATCTTTTCTTTAAGCATACTATTTTTTCCATTATTCTTTCTTTAGAAATATTCACATTTCTGTACCAATTGGTTCCATATGATATTCTCCAAAATAAATATCACTGATTTTTTAATTAAAAAAATATTTGATACTGCTACTTTATGTTCTAATTTAGTTTTAAGTTTTATGGTATTGTTATTATTTTTCTTAAATTGTTTTTAATAATTTACTGCTTGTCTTGCTAATTATTAACTCATCATTGAAAATATTATGATATTGAGAAACAATATCAGTTTTTAAATTATGAAACAAAAAATTGAGAAACAAAAAATTGGAAATCTCCCAATTTTTTCTACTCCCTCCATGATATTTTCTTTTCTTGATCTCATTAATTTAGTCATCTTTAAGGATCTGAGGTCGTGCAATGATTTTAAGTTTGTTTCACTCAAAGTGTATTCCACAGAAATTAGATATAGTTTACTTAACTCCTCTTCTAGGTGATGAAAACCATTTTTATGGTTAAATACTTTACATTTGATCTCAGAGATTGGAAGCTGATCATATGCTTTTGTGTTTGTCTCTAAGTTATTCAAGGTCATTGTGAAGAAGTTTGGGTACCTGATAGCTTCATATTTGGTTCTTTATTATATTTTCTCTCTAAGCACTTTGCAACAGAAGGCCTCCACTGAATACCTGTTTCATTGAAGTGTGTCCTATGTTTTTTAATCTTCTCTTTCTTCTAAATTGGTTCCATTGACTGTCTACTTTGGTAAAAGTCAGATAAAAATAGAATACTATCTCAGTTTTTTTACAGGATGGCATATAATTTTGCTAAAGTTATATTATGAAAAGTTTTAAACATAAAGCAAAGTAAAAAGAAATTTATAGCGAACTTCCAAATCCTTAACACCTACTTTCCACTACTAAAATTTTACTAGGCTTTTTATCAAACATTTTCCCATCTATGTATTTATCAATTAATCCATCTTATTTCTCATGCATTTCAAGTGGATTTTCAGGCAGCAGTACTCTTTGTATCAACAGGAAGATCACTAACTAGAGTAAAATGTGTTTGGTATATTTTCTATTTTTATATAAATTTTACATATAAGGCAATGTAATCTTAAATATACTCTTGCTCAATTTTGGCAGAGAAAAATTGTAACCCAATTTTCTCAAGACTTAAAATATAACTCCAGTAAATTCCCTTAAGATCCTTCCTAGAATATCTTCACCCTAACCCTTTGGAGGACAAAGAAGATTTGATACTTTCTCTATAAATTACTTTTACTTATTCTAAAATACCATCTGGTATATAATATTCTAACTGTGAATGTACTATACAATGCAATACAACAAAGATAATGTGCTAATTTTTGTAAGGCCTCTTTCACAGAATATAATGATTTTTGAGATCTATCTATGTTGTTGGGTGTATCATTAGTTTATTTCATTTTACTGCTGAGAAGCATTCTGTTACCAAAATATAGCAAGACTTGTTCATTCTCCTATATGGCTACATGGGCCATATACAGGGCCACGTACAGTTTTGTATTTATGAATACAACAATTGTAATGAGGTTTACAGGTCTTGTTTTGAACATATATTTTTGCTTCTCTTGCTTTCTCAAGGTAGATATACTGTTAATTTTATAAGAAACTCCCTGAAATTGTTTTCTGAAATAGTTAGACCGTTTTATACCCTCAACAACAATGTATGAGAGCTAAACTTGCTTACAACTTTATCAACATTTAATTTTGTCCTTTTTAAATTTTTTTTTAGTTGTTGACAGACCTTTATTTTATTTATTTATATGTGGTGCTTAGAATCAAACCCAGTGCCCACACATGCCTGGCATGTGCGCTACTGCTGAGCCACAGCCCCAGCCCTTCTTTTTTTAATATTTATTTTTTAGTTGTAGTTGGACACAATACCTTTTATTTTATTTATTTATTTTTATGTGGTACTGAGGATTGAACCCAGTGCCTCACACATGTTAGGCGAGTGCTCTACCACTGAGCTATAATACCAGCCCTCTTTTTTCTCAATTTTAGCCATTCTCATGGGTATGTAATGCAATTCCATTGTATTAGCTAGAGTATATTTTTAAAGAAAATACATCTCTGTTTTTTAGGTTAAAAAGTAGTTTTGCTTGCAATCTTCAGAAATTCATTCTGGTCAGCCTTTTGTCTTTACCTGTTATGTTGCCTTCAATGGTATGTGGTTAATAAAGAAGCCCTAAATGAGAAACAGTCTAGGGCCTCTGATACAGAAGCAGCCTAGCAGGGTTCTTCAGAAAATATTCTGCTAGGTCTTCCCAAAATACAATTTTCCATCATTTTCCAATATCCTCTTTCAGCCAGGACCAAATTGTATCATATTGGACATACATGCTCTTGATATGTTGATTGTAGCCTTTGCTTGTTTATGTCATAATGATGTTTTGTCCCTTTGTCATTAATGTAAACAATATGGGGGAAAATGAGAGATATACATGAGTACTTACCTCATTATTTGCCCAGATTTTCATGGGGAAATGTTTAAAAGAAAAAAAAATCAACAGAATATACAGTTTTTAAATTATGAAGCAATATTGCAAAAAGGTCCATTAATTCCTAAATCCATTTTTATCATTATATGCTAGTAGTGAAAAAGGAACCATCTGCAATCCATTTTTCATCACTATATTAATGAGTTTTGGATGATTTTGTTTTATTTTAATCTCTAATTGAAATTTCACCCCAAGCAGGGTTTTCTTATTGAAAATTATAATAAGGAGATTTTCCATGTAGTTGGTAGATTGGTTTCAAGGCTTTTAAACTTTTTTCAACAGAAACAATCAGTTTCTATGCTGTGACATAACAAAAGCTCCTACCAGTTCTAATGTACTGAGAATACAATTGAAGTAACTTGCTGGTCTGGAAAAAAAGCTAAATAAATGTACACTATTATATTAAATTTTCATTTTTCAAGGCAAAGATTAGAGTTTATGTCTAAAAGTTAATGTTCTGTTACTAAATATTCTGATATCTAGGCAGTGTTCTAATCCTAAAGGCCAATTGTTTGTCCATGCTTATACTGAAAATGCACTAAGATCCAACCAATTTTTACATATATAACTCAAAGGAACTTAAATGAATATTTGAAGACAGAAACTTGATTCTAAAAGAAATCTGATGCTAGATGAGCTGTTTGATTCCTAGTGTTGAGTCAAGGGGTACCACATTCTGTTTCTATGAGCAGCACTAGACATTCAGGTCCTTATAAACCTTTTAGTAGAGCAGCTGCTTAATCCATTCAAACTATGGAAGTAAACAAATACTAACAAAAAAAGAAAAATCAGATACTGTTTTTTGGAACTCAGTATAGCAAGAGAGTCAGCCACCATCACGTGCATTAGTAGAGATTCAAAAGCAGGCAGAGGAGTGGGATCCTTCTATAGTAGAATCAAGGAAAGGTTTCAGGTATGCATACCCTGATTGGAGACTTTTGTCATGGGGAAGCTACTGTAGGTGGGATACCTAGAATATGTAGTTCTCTGGGTCCCCAGCATAGCAGACAGATAAGACATACTAGATGTCATGGTAGATTGAAGTGCAATTTTGTAGAGAATATGTTTCTAGGATTCTTAGAATTACTCATTTCCATTTTGATACAGAGATTATTATTTGACTTCCTGGAATGTTATTAGAGATGATGGTCTGACTTCCTGTAAGTCTGAGTAATAGATAATGGGCTGGCTTCCTAGTCTAGTTTCTGTAGAAAATAGATTAGTTTCTTGGAGTGGTTGCAATAGGTTGTGGGTCATAATTCCATTTTAGTACATAATCTAGCCAATGTTCCATTGCATATTTAGTCTCTTAAAACTGAAAAATGAAAACTTTACATAAGAACACAGTATGAAGGGAACATTGCTTCATTATGCAATTATTATATAACTTTGAACAAACACTACAAACAGCCCTCATCTCGACGACTCCATTGTTTGTTATAATATGAGAAGGTAAGATGGTGGGGAATAGCTGACAAACATAACCTTCTAACTGGACAGTGATCTATGTCAATCATTTACCTTGTATTCAGGATAATATTAGATTATCTCCTATCTGGAGCAACTATATCCAAGATTTTGAACAGTTCATCAATAATCTCCATGAAAAGATGTGGTATTTACATACAGTCCTTTGGATCTGCTGCTCTAGGTAATACCAGAATTATCAGAGAAGAATATATTGCATAGTTCAAGGGTTACTGTGAAGCATTTGCTATGGTTTGACAATAAAACATCTAGGACAGATCCTTGTTTTTTGCAACTTGGTGTTCCTTTAGATTAAATGGCAATGCATATAACCTTCAAACTAAACAGGGGATATCCTTAAGTTCTGAAAAATGAAGAAATCTGGAAAGTATAACAATGATTGATCTTTACTCACCTACAGTAGCTTCCCCAAGGAAATCCTAGAATATTGTCTTTGGCCAAGTTTCTTTAGAAACTTGGGGAGAGTCAGATTTACCAGATGTGGCAGTAATTTTTATCTTTATCAGTAAAAAAGAAAGACTTCCAAGAAAGAATCTTCAAATGGCTATTAAAGTTGTAATAACTATTCAAGTATTATATTTCTGAAATTCCTAATATTTTGCTTCTTTTATCTCATAAGTCTTTAACTCATGATACGGAACATTAATTTGGACTCTGACTTACTGATGACAGAAGCCTATCACAGGACCTTAGCCACCTGAAGACCAGTGACTTCTAGACCTTTGTCCCATGTGTTTAGGCCTGCAAGAGTGTGCTATTAACATCAATATTGTAGAAATATTCAAAGCACTGGTGAGGTGAATTCATGATGAATCTGCTAACATACCTGGGGAAATATGGCTATGAGGAAAATATGAATTCAATAAATCCTGTGGAAGCCTTTGAGAAATGGAATGAGTGTATAATGTATGTCTTGCTGTTCTGTAAAATAAGAACTTTGAAATCAGTATAATTAAAATAAAATACTTGCATATTAAAAACATAATCTAGTAACTGCTGAAATAAGAACTCTATTTAAAATTTAATCTTATTGATTTCGTTTTTCAATAGTATCTCTTTGCTTTCTACAATTTCATCACTAGAAAAGATGTCTGATGCACAAACTCTGAATATTGCTATGTACATCTGGGACAAGGAACATCTCACTTCAATAATCCACATACAAACAATATAAAAATAAATTGTATGTTTTATCCTATTTATTACTGTTATATTGGTATGCAAAGCATTTTTCTATAGCACATCAGTATCTAGGATCACTATATCTATACCTCATGGTTCTATTTGGCATCCAAGAGATAGAAATTCATTGGGTATTTTGCAGCTGCCCTCCTGAAAGAATGGAACCAGCTAAAATCAAACATGATTTCTGTTTAAAAAGGAAAACCATTTATAACTTGAGACTAAGTCTCCCCAAAGCAAGCAGAGGTACAGATGAAATGGATCTGGAGGGCGGGAGAAAAGACTGGGCTCATCAAACCAGCACTCACATACATGAAAGCATAGTGGTTTGCAGTGGGACTTCAGACAAATTGAAGGTGATAATGAAGATAGAAAGAAGATATAAATCAAGACATTCCAAAGGAAACTGAGGTGGTTAGAAAGAGACAAGGATGTATGCTGTATTAATATCTGTACAGACAGCAAATCATTTTAACCAGAAAACTAACTTGACATTCAAATGCATCACCCCTTCAGTTACAACAAATGAATAGGTGTAATTAATTTTTTCAATCCTCCCCTGGGGTTCATGGAGAATATCCTTTTCTTTTAACACCAGTTAATTCATTGGGAAACTAGGATTTCATTCCAACTCAGGAGAGTATCCCTGCATCTAAATCAGAAAAAAAAGTTCAGTTTTCAGTTTTGTTACCCCATCATCATTCCCCCTCCTCAAAGTTCTCAAATAGGCATGCTCAAATTTACATATAGTAATGGTGGAAGTCACACAGTTTTAGATTATTAAGGAAGATTCACATGATCCAAAACAACAAGTTTTGAAAGCCCTTGTTTATTTCAGGAAAAGGGATACAATAAGTCTTAGTGTCAGAATAGAACGTTTGGAAGCAAGCTCCAGTTAGTTGTTCTCCCTCTTCAAGTCCTTTAGTAGTCATTTTAGTCACTTAAATCAGGAACCACCAATATTTGCATAGAGCCAACATTGATCAAGGATATCATACAGAAACATCTCCTACTTCAGCAGAACATCTTGGGCTAATTCTAGTCCTGCTAGAATTAACTCATATAGGAAAAAAAAAAACAGTCTTTAAAAAGAAAAACAAACAACAACAACAACAAAAAATCTCTATCACTTGATTCTCCTCTGATGCCCATTAATATCAAGCTTCTATCTTCTGTGCTAGTGGCCTTTCAGAGCAGGCTCCTATGCTACCACTGCACATTATAATATTATCATGGTATTTTTTTCATTTACTTACTTTTCCAAATACCCTTTGATAATCATTCTCAAATAGGCCAATAAGTCCATAAAATGGTTTTCAATATTATTATTTTTTAATATTTATTTTTTAGTTGCAGTTGGACACAATATCTTTATTTATTTTTATGTGGTGCTGAGGATTGGAACCGGGGCCTCTCACGTGCTGGGCAAGCGCTCTACCGCTGAGCCACAATCCCAGCCCTATTTTTTAATATATATATTTTTAGTTGTAGATGGACAAAATATCTTTATTTATTTATTTTTATGTGGTTCTGAGAATCAAACCCAGTACCTCATATGTGTCAGGCCATCAATGTACAACTGAGCTACAATCCTAGTCCTCAATATTATTTTTTATATAGACAAATGTAACAGAGAATTTCTCAGATTCTTCTTTCTCCTAAACTATCATTATTGTCCTATACTGGACTTTCTGTTTGTTGATTTCTTTCATAGTTAACTGAACAAATTCCTAAAAAAGAGAATATGAGTTACATAGTTATGACTTTTTTTAATCATAGAAATTTTTTATTGTGCTTTAATAATAGCTGGTGACATGTCCACTTGTATTTTGAGTTTTATCTAAAATAATTAGCTTGTACATAATGTTAAAAAGAACTAAGTTACTGTTTAAACTAACAAATTCAGGTTCAACAAATATGTTAACATTTGCATAAAGGAAATGAGGATATAAAGGTAATTAGTCAAATGTCTATCCCAAGAATTATATAATGCCAGGATGGCAAAACTAAATAGTCACCATGGCATAAATCATTGAAATAGAAGCATATTTAATTTGGAAGGTCTTTGGAAATATTAGACATATACCAACAGCTGAAAAACTATATTTGCACTGGAATGTCCCAACAATCCAGAAATTCTAGGCAAGGTAAAACATTGATTACTTTTCTTCATTTTCAGGCCAAAAGGAAAAAAAAAATTGCTTTCACAGCTGCTCCTGATAATGATAGGGGCCTGCTCATTAATAAATATTTAACCTTTCCTACTAATTCCTTCTAATATGTGTCTTCCTAATTATCAAAAGACAGCAAAATGAGCACAAGTCTCCATGGACTGGCATGGAGAACTAAGCCAGTACTAAGCAGGAATGATGGCTGACATACTCCTGACAGTTGGTACCTGAGCAATTAAGAGCCAGACAGAACTAGAGTAGTTCACCCATTCCATTTCATATGCTAAAATATAATGAAATAAAATCGCTTTTATTACCACTGTGCTCATTCTTATTATGCTTTTCAAGTTATGTAGCCTATTTGGGATTAACTGTAAATCAATCTATATTATAGAAACTTAAAAAATTAAATGCAATATCATGTAACCAATAGTTTACCACAATGCCTAGTTATGACCTTTTCTATGTCTAAAATACCCTTGTTCTCTTTTTATCCTTGGTGGATGGCTTGGTGAATATAGTTTGAAATAACTGTGCCTCAAACTTTTCTCTTTTAGCTTCCATTATTGCTTTCTCAAGAACCACACACTTCTAAATATAAAAGCAGTTTATCAAACATTTATATTTTTATATCTTCCACTAGATTGTAAACTTTGTGAATAACTGAATCTTTTTGAGTCATTAAAAAACTAGCAATTAGCAAAACAACAGGTATAGTGTGTTCAATAAATGAAGCTTAAATCAATTAAACAAAGTGTCTTAGGTGATTAACTGTGTGTTGTGGATACTGGCCACTACTAAAGATTATCTCACAATCCAAAAGAAGCAGAATATATTATATTTCTTTAAAAATATTCCCCTGAAAAACAAAACTGAAAGATAAAGAGGAAGAAATTTTAATATTACTGAAAAATCTACTAGTCAATATATCTTTGTTATTTTTGTTTAGTCATAAATGTATAATTTTTATTGTTTGTTTATAATTAAGGTACATTTAGTAACAAGGTGGGTTTTTGACAAGAACTACTACTGAGAGTTAAAGAAGAACATGCTTTTCTCAAATTCTGGTGAATTGAGATGTTGAGTCTTATTTTATGTAAAATTGGATGTGAAGAAATTATATTCACTCCACAAGGACCACACTTAGGAATAGAAGTTTATTGCTTTCTTCAATTGAAGTTGAAATATAATTGATTTATATTTCAGAGCATATATACATATGGCAAGTTATGTTGATGTCCTGATCTTCTGCCTATATTTCAAGTACAAACTTGAAAGAAGTTTGTACTTTAGGTCATGTACTCTCCTGTGCCTCTATCATTACCATAAAATCCTTCCTGACTTAGGTTACTAGAAAATGAAAGACATCTGTCTACAGAGAGTCACCCCAGTTACCCAAGCCAGAACTAACCTAGATCATGTGGTGGCTAGCTCACCCAAAACATATGACCTAGTCCAGATAGGCAGAAATGCTTAGCCAACATCCATCTGAGCAAATGAGCATTAAATGCTTATTTTTGTATGACACTGATGTCTTGTAGTTGTTTAATATGTAGTAAAAGATAACTGGGACAATATGATTCTTTCTGGTTTTGAAGTTCACTCAAGATAGTTTCTGAAGAAACATTGAAAAGTTATTCTCTTAAGTGGCAAACTTAAATCAATTTCTTTAAATAATGGAACAAAGTGATAAAAATACTCTCACTCTGTCAATAAACCATAAAAAATAGAAATTCAGGGAGTATTTAATGCTACAGAGTTTCTCTGAACATATTGAGCATCTCTCCTTTACTATTATGATTTTAAAGTTGGAGACAGGCTGCACAGACAATATTACCAATTAAATACAATATTTCTTTTTCGTAGATATAGAAGACTGTATTTACCAGTTTCCTTTGTCATTTGGCTAGGGTCAACTACTTAAATTTTTACAAATAAGTCTATGAGGGAAGTGATATATATTATTTATTGTCTAAAGCAGTTTAAGGATAGGGGTGAGTTTTTCATGCTCATTATCTCTCCCTCATGTACAACTGAATATGAATAAATTTTAGTAGTGGGGTTTATTTAAAAAAATAAACCCAAATACACAATGCACTTTTGGGGAAAGTCACCACGTAGAACCACTGGATCTGAATTCGACTAAGACATAAGCAACATGTAAACCTTTGATTTATTTGTATTATGTGGAAGTGAGCATTAATTATTCTAAGTAATACAAAGTTATATGCTCAAAACCATTTAAATATATGTGGGTGAATGTTCTTGGTACAACACTGTATTTTCTATTGCTCTACAGAACATTTACCTCAAAACTTGGTGACTTCAAACAACAGCATTATTTCAGAAGGGGAAATAGTTTCTATGGGGAGATAGTTACTTTGTTGTGAGGACACTGGAAGAAGCCTATAGAGAGACCATATAAAGTCTGAAATAATTAATTAACATCAGGAATTAAGGAGTGGCCTAGGTGGCCACTAGTGGCCTAGGATCTCTCATGAAGTTGCTTACATGAAGTTGGTTGGGACTTCAGGCACCGGAAGCTGGAAGGTCCACTTCCAATTTCATTCATGTGGTTGTTGGCAGACTTTCTATGGATCTCTCTATAGGCTTGTACCAGTGTCCTCACCACAAAGTAAGTGTCTCCCTTATTGAAAAATATTTAAGAAAGACAATAATAGTCTTTTATAATATAATCTCAGAAGTAACCCACTATCAATTGTATCGTATACTATGGTAACACAGCGCATTCCTGATACAACATGGCTATAAATACCAAGGGAAATGGTACACTGGGGTCTAAGAACCTACCACAAATATGATTGAGAATGGAGGGGCCTGAGAAAAATTCGATAGTACTTGCCTTGCTAGACTAATTCTGCTTCAACTTTTAGAACACTATATGAGTCAGTAAATCAAGTTCTCTGATCTGATTATAACTGTATAAAGAAAGCACTGTATAAAAACACTGTGCATATCAGGGAAAGGGTGAATATAGAGATATTTCAGTGAAAGAGAAAATGAAGGGGTTTTGGAATATGTGTTATGTTCAGGTTATATTAAGAGATAAAATATAAAATGTAAAGATCTTTTTCAGTTAGTGTTGAGGGGCAGGTGGTATAATTGTCTGTTTCAAGCTGGAGTACTTAGTAGCTATCATTATACGCACATTATGATAATGTAAAAATGTGACTTGAATAAAAATGTCATCATAATAATCTTCAAGTCATTTTGACTACTCTAAATAGGACCCCAAAGAAAGCCATCTGGCTAAAATGTTAATTTTCACTGCCCGTCATCAAAATACTCACCAACACACACACACACACACACACACACACACACATACATAAGTATAGGAATTGTGGTCATACCTTGATTCTTATGAATATAGGTCTCCATTTTTTTGCCATATATTTCATTTTTGCAAAGAAAATGTGGGAGTTGGAAGAACATAACTACAAAAATAAGCCCCATGTAGGTGGTTCACCAATTGAGAAAAAAAAAAAGAGGTGGATTGAATACCAAGGCATTTTAAAGGAAAACTCCATGTATTTCAATTTTGGAACTTGGAGAAAATAGAGGTTCATTTCTAATATAGATTACGTTAATGTTACCTAATGACATCTGTAGTTGATAGAAGCAGAAGTAGGAATTCAGAATCTAAGAGGGGAAAGGCAAAAACATTAGATAATACATTTTATTCTATTTGAAATGTCACAATTTTTTTGTTTGTTTACAGATGCCACATCCTTGTTATTACTGATTGTGTTTTTTATATGATGTTTAAGAACACATTTAGCATGACAACATATCCATGTTTATCTTTCAGTTGTGACAATGGACTGTAATATTTTGTAGACCAATTTTAAACCTCTGTGTTGGATAAATTCACATGGAAGATAAATGGATGATCCCTTAAGAGAGTTGTGCTAAAATAGAAATGGAAATTGTAGAGGTCCAGATTACATAAAAATAATGAGTCATGAAGATACTTCTTGATTTGTTATTTTTTGGTTTTTGGTTTTTAGTTGGTATTATGAGTAACTACTTTAAATTTCAGTAATGACACATTAGACATTAATAATGGAAGAAAAGGTATTAGATATTTAAAATACTATTTATGTACAGGTTAGAATAGATTGTTTTAGAAATCAGTATGTTGTATGAATTCTATGTCCTCTAAAATTATAGTATTGGTTCTACTTTTCAATTTCATAACAATTTGTTAGTCACCATTAGGGACAATATGGTGAATGAGAAGAATACTGAACTTGGATTTTGATCCAGACCAATGCTTGTATTATTGGCTGTGCAATATTTGTTACTCTGAGACTCAAATCATCAATTCAGAAATGAAGATAATGATGCCTACAACTGGTCTCTAAACAGTTCCTTTACTTAGGGTCTTCTTTTTGTTTGATGTTCCTGATATGCTAGGCACTAAAAATAAAAATAAATTATGGAACATAAAGGCTGGAAGTGACCGAAGATGGCGGCGGGGAATGAGTGAGCCGCTCTGTGCTCCGCGCCACCGCCGCCGCAGCGTATGTTGCTGCTTCTTAAAAGAAGAAGTAAAGATCATCAAAGGACATCTGTCGACAAGGATTCAGCACCGTGTCAAGAAAAGGGCCTAGATGGAGTGAATCCGCCACGACTTCAGCACGAGCAGTAAGGCTGCAGCCCCCGAGCTGCCGGGCTCCCTGGGCCCCTTCTCACTCCCCTCTCCGCCTCTCCGCTTCGCTTCTCCCCCGCCATCTCTCCTCCCACGCTCACTCCCTAAATCTAGATCTCAATCTCTTTCCCCCACCCCACCCGCTCTCTCGCGTGCCCAGTACCCAGCCCGCGCGGGCCCCGAGGCGCTGCCTCCCCTCCCCCAGCCCGCACCCCCTCCACGGGGGTCCCGAAGGCCACAGCTTTGCCGCCACCGACGCCGCCGCTGCAGCCACCGCCGCTGCCGCCACCCTTTCTGCGGAGCTCCTTAGAACAGACTCTTAACCGAGTAAAATGGAACAGCTGATAAGATGAGTGACAATTTAAAATCTAAATGATCCAACATGGCAGCGGACGCGGAGAGATCAAGTCTCTAACCCCTTCAGGACGCGGAGAGATCAAGTCTCTAACCCCTTCAGCTGCACGGGCATAGGGAGAAGGAAACTGTCAAAATACTGTTCGCTCAGGACCACTAGGCACGGTTGAGCTGAAGTGGACCCCGGGCGAACGGTCTAGCCTTCTCAGAACACACCGAGCCCGAATTGGCTGCATTCTAGCTCAGGTTCGCCTGCTTCATGGACTCAACACTAATGATCCCACTGAAATAACTAGTCGGCCCGCCTGAACTCAAAGAGGTAAAAGCCAACTGAGCACCACAGCCAGACCCAGGGAATCAGGAGTGACGCAGGACTAGCGGTGCAGGACTCCCAGCTATTGCTATCACCAGTGCTGACAACAGGTCCCTTGCACCAGCTATCAGGGGAGTTGCTGCTACCTGAGGGCAAATAAATTCGCTGGGGGCCCTCAGCCCCAAGCCCTACAAACTTAAGGTCTGAGGGAGGCAAACAGAAAGGGTGTGCCCAGGCACCCATGAAAACAGGGCTCCCAGGAGCAGCAGACCTAGCGTGTAGTCAGTATTGTGGTGAGTGTCACAGGTGAGCGGGGCCTGGCTTGAGGAACCACAAGAGAAGGCCCTAGGCACTCAGGATTAGAGACCCACACAGTCTGGGAAGAAGAGCTGAGGCACAGTGATTGGTTCCCACCTATCAAGAAGAAAAGCCTGGCCCAGTGGGCATAGCTCCACCAACTGGATGAGAAGTTAATCGAGCTATATGACTGCATTTATTATTATTATTATTTTTTTTAATGATTATTATTAGTATTTTTTTTATTTTATTTTCACTTTTTGTTGTTGATGTAGTTGTTGTTCTTTAACGTTCCTATTAATGGTTTCAATTTTTTTAAATTCTTTTTATTTTATTAGTATTACTATTATTTTTTAAACTTTAATTTCCATTTTTTTACTATCATTATAAAATTTTTTCTTTTTTTCTTTTTTTTTTGTTGGTTTTAAATTTTTATTTTTTTTCGTTTCTTCTTTCTTTCTTTTCACTTTTTTTTTCTTTTGTCTTCTCACTTCTTTCAATTTTCCTATTCCACCTGCCTTGAATTCTACCTGCCTACACTCATTCTCTTTAGTGACTTCTTCCCTCCCCTTCTAATATCTCTCCTCCCCAGTATCACACTAATTGGAGGAGGATCACAGCCACTACCTGCCCTGAAAGGGTGACTTTTCAACTATACAAGAGCAATATAATTAAATAGAGGGGGAAAATATCAAAGACACAACAATTTCACCAAGCAGAAAGAAACGCCAGCAGTATGAAACGACAAGGAAAGAAAGGACCACAGGCAATGCAGGTCAACTCAACTTTAGAAGAGGTAATAGCTGCAACAGATGGAATGTCAGATAGAGAGCTCAGGACATACATGCTTCAGATGATCTGGAGTCTCAAGGAAGACATGAGACAGCAAAATCAGACAATGAAAGATCATATTGACAAACAAATCCAGGAAATAAAAGATCAATTTCACAGGGAGATAGAGGTAATAAAAAACAAACAAATAGAAATACTAGAGATGCAGGAATCAATAAACCAACTTAAAAACTCAATTGAGAATACTACCAGCAGAGTTGATCACTTAGAAGATAGAACATCAGACAATGAAGACAGAATATTTCAACTTGAAAAGAACATAGATAGCTCAGCAAGTCTACTAAGAAACCATGAGCAGAACATTCAAGAACTATGGGATAATATCAAAAGACCAAACTTAAGAGTCATTGGGATACAGGAAGGCACAGAGCTCCAAACCAAAGGATTAAGCAATCTATTCAGTGAAATAATACAAGAAAACTTCCCAGACTTGAAGAATGAGACAGAATCCCAAATCCTAGAAGCCTACAGGACGCCGAATGTGCAAAATCATAAGAGATCCACACCTAGACACATTATAATGAAGATGTCCAACATACAGAATAAGGAGAGAATTTTAAAAGCTACAAGGGAAAGGAAGCAGATTACATTTAGGGGTAAACCAATCAGGATAACAGCTGATCTCTCAACACAGACTCTAAAAGCTAGAAGATCCTGGAATAACATATTTCAAACGCTTAAAGAAAATGGATTCCAACCAAGAATCGTGTATCCGGCGAAATTAAGCTTCAGATTAGAAGATGAAATGAAAACCTTCCACGATAAACAAAAGTTAAAAGAATTCGCAGCTAGAAAACCATCTCTTCAAAAAATCCTTGGCAAAACATTACAGGAAGAGGAAATGGAAAATAACATTGATAACCAACAATGGGAGGTAGGACAGTAAAGGGGGGAAAGTAGTCAAAGAGGATAACAAATCAGGTATAGTAACATCAATAAACAAATATGGATAGAAGAACAAACCATATCTCAATAATAACCCTAAATGTTAATGGCTTAAACTCACCAATTAAGAGACACAGGCTAGTAGAATGGATCACAAAACAAGACCCAACAATATGCTGTCTACAGGAGACGCATTGATAGGAAAAGATGTACATAGACTGAAGGTGAAAGGTTGGGAAAAATCATATCACTCATATGGACCACGGAAACAAGCAGGAGTGTCCATACTCATATCTAATAAAATAGATTTCAAGCCAAAGCTAATCAAAAGGGATAAAGAAGGACACTTCATACTGCTCAAGGGAACCATACACCAACAAGATATAACAATCATAAATATATATGCCCCAAATAATGGTGCAGCTGTGTTTATCAAGCAAACTCTTCTCAAGTTCAAGAGTCTAATAGACCAACATACAATAATCATGGGAGACTTCAACACACCTCTCTCACCACTGGACAGATCTTCCAAACAAAAGTTAAATAAGGAAACTATAGAACTCAATAACACAATTAACAACCTAGACTTAATTGACATATATAGACTATACCACCCAACATCAAGTAGCTACACTTTTTTCTCAGCAGCACATGGAACCTTCTCAAAAATAGACCATATACTATGTCACAGGGCAACTCTTAGACAATACAAAGAGGTAGAGATAATACCATGCATCTTGTCTGATCATAATGGAATGAAACTGAAAATCAATGATAAAAGAAGAAAGGAAAAAGCAAGCATCACCTGGAGAATGAACAATAGGTTGCTGAGTGATCAATGGGTTTTAGAAGACATCAAGGAGGAAATTAAAAAATTCCTAGAGTTAAATGAAAACACAGACACAACATATCGGAATCTATGGGACACATTGAAAGCAGTTCTAAGAGGAAAATTCATTGCTTGGAGTTCATTCCTCAAAAAAAGAAAAAACCAACAAATAAATGATCTCATACTTCATCTCAAAATCCTAGAAAAAGAAGAGCAAAACAACAGCAAAAGAAGTAGAAGGCAAGAAATAATTAAAATCAGAGATGAAATTGAAACAAAAGAAACAATTGAAAAAATTGACAAAACTAAAAGCTGGTTCTTTGAAAAAATAAATAAAATTGACAGACCCTTAGCCATGCTAACGAAGAGAAGAAGAGAGAGAACCCAAATTACTAGCATACGGGATGAAAAAGGCAATATCACAACAGACACTTCAGAAATACAGAAGATAATCAGAAATTACTTTGAATCCTTATACTCCAATAAAATAGAAGATAGTGAAGGCATAGATAAATTCCTTGAGTCCTATGATCTGCCCAGATTGAGCCAGGAGGATATAGACAACCTAAACAGACCAATAACAATAGAGGAAATAGAAGAAACCATCAAAAGACTACCAACTAAGAAAAGCCCAGGACCGGATGGGTATACAGCAGAGTTTTACAAAACCTTTAAAGAGGAACTAACACCAATACTTTTCAAGCTATTTCAGGAAATAGAAAAAGAGGGAGAACTTCCAAATTCATTCTACGAGGCCAACATCACCCTGATTCCGAAACCAGACAAAGACACTTCAAAGAAAGAAAACTACAGACCAATATCTCTAATGAACCTTGATGCAAAAATCCTCAATAAAATTCTGGCGAATCGGATTCAAATACATATCAAAAAAATTATACACCATGATCAAGTAGGATTCATCCCTGGTATGCAAGGTTGGTTCAATATACGGAAATCAATAAATGTTATCCACCACATCAATAGACTTAAAAACAAGAACCATATGATCATCTCGATAGATGCAGAAAAAGCTTTCGACAAAGTACAGCATCCCTTTATGTTCAAAACTCTAGAAAAATTAGGGATAACTGGATCATACCTCAACATTGTAAAAGCAATCTATGATAAGCCACAGGCCAGCATCATTCTGAATGGAGAAAAATTGAAAGCATTCCCTCTAAGATCTGGTACAAGACAGGGATGCCCTCTCTCGCCACTTCTGTTCAACATAGTCCTGGAAACACTGGCCAGAGCAATTAGGCAGACGAAAGAAATTAAAGGCATAAAAATAGGAAAAGAAGAACTTAAATTATCACTATTTACAGATGATATGATTCTATACCTAGCAGACCCAAAAGGGTCCACAAAGAAGCTATTAGAGCTAATAAATGAATTCAGCAAAGTGGCAGGATATAAGATCAACACGCATAAATCAAAGGCATTCCTGTATATGAGCGACAAATCCTCTGAAACGGAAATGAGGACAACTACTCCATTCACAATATCCCCCAAAAAAATAAAATACTTGGGAATCAACCTAACAAAAGAGGTGAAAGATTTATACAATGAAAATTACAGAACCCTAAAGAAAGACATAGAAGAAGACCTTAGAAGATGGAAAAATATACCCTGCTCATGGATAGGCAGAACTAACATCATCAAAATGGCGATATTACCAAAAGTCCTATATAAGTTCAATGCAATGCCAATCAAAATCCCAACAGCATATCTTATAGAAATCGATAAAAGAATCATGAAATTCATATGGAATAATAAAAGACCCAGAATAGCAAAAACAATACTAAGCAGGAAGTGTGAATCAGGTGGTATAGCGATACCAGACTTCAAACTATACTACAGAGCAATAGTAACAAAAACAGCATGGTACTGGTACCAAAACAGGCGGGTGGACCAATGGTACAGAATAGAGGACACAGTAACCAATCCACAAAACTACAACTATCTTATTTTTGATAACGGGGCTAAAAGCATGCAATGGAGGAAGGATAGCATCTTCAACAAATGGTGCTGGGAAAACTGGAAATCCATTTGCACCAAAATGAATCTGAATCCCTATCTCTCGCCGTGCACAAAAGTTAACTCAAAATGGATCAAGGAGCTTGATATTAAATCAGAGACATGGCATCTGATAGAAGAAAAAGTTGGTTATGATCTACACGCTGTGGGATCGGGCTCCAAATTCCTCAATAGGACACCCATAGCGCTAGAGTTAACAAATAGAATCAACAAATGGGACTTACTCAAACTAAAAAGTTTTTTCTCAGCAAAAGAAACAATAAGAGAGATAAACAGGGAGCCTACATCCTGGGAACAAATCTTTACTCCACACACTTCAGATAGAGCCCTAATAACCAGAATATACAAAGAACTCAAAAAATTAGACAATAAGATAACAAATAACCCAATCAATAAATGGGCCAAGGACCTGAACAGACACTTCTCAGAGGAGGACATACAATCAATCAACACGTACATGAAAAAATGCTCACCATCGCTAGCAGTCAGAGAAATGCAAATCAAAACTACCCTAAGATACCATCTCACTCCAGTAAGACTGGCAGCCATTAGGAAGTCAAACAACAATAAGTGCTGGAGAGGATGTGGGGAAAAGGGCACTCTTGTTCATTGCTGGTGGGACTGCAAATTGGTGCAGCCAATTTGGAAAGCAGTATGGAGATTTCTCGGAAAGCTGGGAATGGAACCACCATTCGACCCAGCTATTCCCCTTCTCGGTCTATTCCCTAAAGCCCTAACAAGAGCATGCTACAGGGACACTGCTACATCGATGTTCATAGCAGCTCAATTCACGATAGCAAGACTGTGGAACCAGCCTAGATGCCCTTCAATAGATGAATGGATAAAAAAAATGTGGCATTTATATACTATGGAGTATTATTCTGCATTAAAAAATGACAAAATCATAGAATTTGGAGGGAAATGGATGGCATTAGATCAGATTATGCTAAGTGAAGCTAGTCAATCTTTAAAAAACAAATACCAAATGACTCCTTTGATATAAGGGGAGTAAACAAGGACAGGGTAGGGACGAAGAGCTTGAGAAGAAGATTTACATTAAACAGGGATGAGAGGTGGGAGGGAAAGGGAGTGAGAAGGGAAATTGCATGGAAATGGAAGGCGATCCTCAGGGATATACAAAATGTCATACAAGAGGAAAGGAGGGGTAAGACAAGATAATACAAATGGAAGAAATGATTTACAGTAGAAGGGGTAGAGAGAGAAAAGGGGAGGGGAGGGGAGGGGAGAGGAGGGGAGGGGGGATAGTAGAGAATAGGACAGACATCAGAATACATCAGACACTAGAAAGGCAATATGTCAATCAATGGAAGGGAAACTGATGTGATACAGCAATTTGTATACGGGGTAAAAGGGGGAGTTCATAATCCACGTGAATCAAACCGTGTAATATGATGTATTAAGAACTATGTAATGTTATGAACGACCAATAAAAAAAAAAAACATAAAAAAAACAAAAAAAAATAAATAAATAAATTATGTTATATGTATTTATGAAATGAAGCTCACTCTTCTTTATAATTATTGGATACCCATAAAATATCAAAATTTAAATAAAAAATGGTAATTCCAGGTAAACTAAATGGTTGATCACCCTAGTTTATAGCACTACATAACTTCAGCCAGTTTTAATCATTGAATGATATAATCTTTTAAATATACTTTTATTTTGTTTATTTATTTTTACGTGATGCTGAGGATCAAACCCAGTGCCTCACATGTACTAGGCAAATGCTCTACCACTGAGCTTTAGCCCCAGCCCAAAGGATATAATATTTTTATATGTAACAACCTATCAGAGATTCTTCTTTATTTTCACAAGTATCATTTTTAATTGCAACTTAGAATTTCACTAATCAATGAAGATTAATTCACCATTCCATTATAAAAAATAAAACAGTACAAGAAAAAGCTTCCTGAGAGCTCAAGACTTTCCATTAAATGTCTAAGATTATGTTTTAATGACTCTGGTATAAAATAAGTCACCTTAATATAAAACAAGTCTGGTAAAAAAAAAAATCAGCCTTGTTTGAATCTAGATCATCTTGTTCTAGATCATCTACTACTTATTTATTGATTGATTCCTGGTTGAGTTCTAGAAAGATAAAATCATAATTGCAATCATAAATAGTTTGATATAAGTATTTATTATGGTCCTTTCTTTGTCTCCTTTAGCTTCTGTGCATAAAAATATCAGAGAATGCAATACACTGAACCATAATTGCTGATTTTCTTGAATGTCTCCAACACTGGTTTATAAATGCCTTTAAAGCATAAGCCATATTATTGTTTTTGTTGTATTCTAAAGAACTAGCATGAAAATGATACAATATTTAGTAGTTGTCAATTAATGTTTTTTGACTTATTGAATAAAATACAGGAGCAAAGAGAAGTGATGACTAGACACAGCTAAAAGTAGTCAAGAAAAATTCACATACAGTGTTAACATTCAATGTCTCTGTGTCTCTTTTCTTCTCTCTCAAACATACCCATGCTCACATGTGCACATGCACATCCAATTTGCTTTTCTTTATTTCAATTTGCCTTTTTTAGTTTTCCAACTTTATTTAGATAAATTTTATGGAACACTGAAGTATTTCAACCCAGTGATGTTTAATAAATTTATATAGTTATGGATCTATCACCATAATCCAGTTTTCCACAGTCCATTTATTCTATACTATCACACCATAAAGTTTCCATGTTCCCATTTGTAGTTAGTTCCAGCTCCCTCCTCAGCTTTCTGAACAATCGTTTTTCTAAAAGTTCCAGGTCAGTTTAAAATACAATATGTGATTTTTGTTGGGTGGAGGCTTAGACCCTGGGAAACAGATCAGGATCCCAGCAGGTGATAGAAGATGCAGGCACTGTTGGCATGGTCGGCCAGCTTTATTTGGAGACTTCAGCAGCCTGCAGCCCTTAGCCCTAACCACCCCACCCCCCAAGTCTTTTCACAGACCTTGATCACATGCAGGCCAACAAAGAAGGCACATTGCTAACAGGTTACACAAGTGAGCACATGCTCACAAGCAGATGTTTATGACCTTGAGTACATATGCTGAATCAGGGTGTTCATGACCTTGACTACATACAAAAACAGCCTCAGTACAGCAACCTAACCATAGCCATCTTGGGCATGCCCTACTATCCACTGCTTTAGGGTTCCTTGCCATATAATCTACACATTTGAGGTCTTCTGTAATGATCCCTCAGGGAGAAGGACAGAGCCCTGTATTCACAGGCCACAACAACAAGAAACTGCAATAACAAGCAACCAGAAAACACACTCCAACATCTAGGATTACTAAAACCCCTTGACAGTTTCTCCCATATTGAAGTGGTGATCAAAGTCTTTCCCAACCACATCCAGTTGTGAAGGGACATAGTCTGCATTGATCAGGGTAGCCTGGCAGTAGAACTCATAGGCACTTTGGTTCATACCCAGCAGGCAGAGATATTTGCTACTTTGGCATAGGTGTGTGCCCAGTCCATGATAGTGTTATTTAGGATACACCTACAGACAAAAGGAAAAAGTAGTTATAAGCACTAGTACAGATAAATCTTGTCCATCCAGGATAATCTATACCAGCTTTGAATTCTGGGAAAACAGTGGCTGCCTGTGCTGGCTTCCCGGGGCAGTGATACCATACTCATACAGCTTGGTCCTGAATTTCAGCAGGCTGAGTGTGCACCAGCCCCAGAGAACTCATAATTGGCCAAAGGGAAATAACAAATGTGCCTTTAACGTTTGTGTCATGGGGCTGGGTCTATAGCTCAGTGATAGAGCGCTTGCCTCATGCATGCAAGGCACTGGGTTTGATCCTCAGCACCACATAAAAAGAAATAAAGATAAGTGTCCATCTAGAACTAAAAAATTACTTAAAAAAAAAACAAAGTTTGTGCCCATCTGCAGGACACAGCCAAGTCACATATACCCAAGGGGTCACTCACCAGTCATCCATGGTGTAACAAGGAGATTATACTCCAAATCTTTTCCCAGTGGGGCTAACAAAGCTACCCAATGGAGGTGGGGGACCTTTATTGTCCAGGGCCATGTCCACTCCACAGTTTGCCCCCAATTCAATCCAGTGGGAGCAGGCAAAAGAACATTCCCTTGCTTCCCAAACTCAGGTTTAAGTACAATGTCATGTATCAGGACTTTGTTCCCTTTTTTGCTTAATAGTACTGTGTTGTATTGATATACCATCTTTTGTCATTCACCTTAGCTTTGCAGACCTACCCCTTTTGGGAGAGTTTAACCTTTGTTTGAACTCTGCCAGATTTAGTAGTAGCTCATGGGCCTGGCCACTTTCTAGCTGCATGAGAGAGCCTTTTAATTACTCTTTCAGTGGATTTATGGTTTTCCTACTGAGCTTTTAATTTTCAGTTAGACACTATAAGCCATTTTTTACCCTTCTCCCCAAGAGTCAACTATGTCTAATATAAAAATCTTCCTTAATCCACTGTCTTTATAGTAACTATTCCCCTGATTTTATCAAATGTCTGATACATCATCATACCTACAATTTCATTCCTTTCATTAGAATACCACCCCAGTTCATCATGGTATATTTAACAATTTCAGTTAACCTTGTTCTAGGATATATGTGTGCTCTACTTACCACTTGTGCTGGCATCTTCATTACCAGCTGAACAGTTAAACATCCCACCTTATTATCTGCTTTCTCTGACCAATCTGGTCCAAACTATCCAAGGTGAGGTTCTTCAAGAAACACACTCTGAGTTAGAGTCTAGAACATTACTTATGGAGTGCTCTTAGCATAAACACTTGTCAGAAGGAAGAAAAAGAAGTGGGACCCAAAAGAAGGGGAGGGGTAGTGGTACAATGCAGTCCTAACGAAAGCCTCATACAAACTGAATAAGAAACTCTAAAGTGAAGATGGCCCTACAGAGTTATCCAGAGTTGGAGAAAAGGAGGAAGACCTTTATTGCCATCTATTGATCAATGAGAGTGACTTTGATGAAGCTAATCCCTTCATCTGAGGCAATTCTTGAAGAAAACTGGTATATTAGGGCTGTCTATCAGCACCACTAGTAGCAGCTAGGGGAATAAATCCTTCAGTCCTGAAGGGAAATCTAGGCAGTATATCACAGCATCCACCATGTAGAGCCAAAAGGATGTTCTGACTGATGATATGAGGTATATGAGACAAATTGAGGCATCAAGGATGACTCCAAGGATTTTCACCTGACCAACTAGTAGAATGGAATTGTTGGTAACTGAGATGGCAAAGGCTGTAAGTGAACCATTTTTGAGGAGAATTTTAGGATTTTTGTTTGTATCAAGTTGTGTGTGAGATATCCATTAAACATCTAAGTAGATATGTCAAGTTGACAGTTGTATATATAAGTCTGTCAAAAACTCAAGGTGATTTTATTAATAACTGGCAGTATTTTTTGAGTGCACTTTCCAAGTTGTTGTGTTGTTATTTTGTTTCTGTTTTCTGGTGACCTTTGAAATATTTTCAATCAACTTTCTTAGCACAAATGTCTGATGGTACTATTTATTGAAAGTTTGGAAAACTAAGAATAATTTTTTTTTGGCTTCCACACTTGAATGGAAACTTAAGTATATATCATTTCCTGTGAAATGATAAACTTTTCTTGCATACTACTATATTTTATCATGTATATGTATTTACGAGTATTTCTAGATTGCTTATCTTCATTTCAGCTATAGTATATTCTTATAGAATCCATGATTTACTTATTGTTTGTTTACTCATCCCTGAGTACAATCAACAGTAAAAATCTGCTAATGCCCAATGAAAACATTGGATAAACTGATTGGATTTAGCTGCTTCTCAATTACTCAGGTCTTTAAATAATTATTTATTTTCTTAAGGTATTCTAAAAGTTTGATAGTATTCTTGTTTAACATTCACAATTATGTAGATTTACTTTGGATGCTTTTTTAAATTTTTTTTTCAACGGAAGTTTTATTGAGATAATTGCAGATTCACATGCCTGTGTAAGAAATAATACAAAGAGATTCCTTGTATCTTTTGCCCAGTTTCAATCAATGGGTGGATGCTTAATATCTAAACATCTGTGAACATTTTGTTTTAATAATTCTTTGTTATAAGAAGTCACATAAAGTAATTTTCTCTTAGAATATTTTTATTTTTGGTTTAAGACAGTATTTTTGTTAAGTTATTTAGAGTAAAATTAGTAAATCTTTCAAGTCACTCAAATATTTTAATATTGTTATGCTCGAATTCGAAACCCCCAAAAGACCACCAGAGACCAAGATCGATGTAAGCAACAAAGAGGTGTTTATTGCGAGCTAGCTCGGTCCTCTGCGTGCACACAGCAACTGGTGACGCTGAGAGGCCCTGGGCCCAGGGTTTGCAGTAGTTGTATACATTCTTTGGAGAAGGCAGGACCCCACATACATCATAGCATCTCTTAGCAAATCATCACACACTGCGGGAAAATCATAAAACAACTCTAAAACATGAATAGCACATTCACTGGTGGGAACAAGTTGGGTAGGGGTGATTGGTTACTACAAGAGGGGGATTCATTTGAACTGATTGGTTTAAGCCAAGAGGGGTGTTCCTGCTGAACTACATGGTTTCCCAACATGTTATCAACCACCATAAACTACTGGGAGGGTCATCTGGCATCCCAGGTATTTTTCCTGTCTCATGCTGATTGGTGGTTGCTAGGGGGTTGCTATGGGTCCCCACCTAGGCTGACTGAGTCAGGGACACCTAGCTCCACAGATCTCTCCTGTTATTTGTAGATAGACAACTCAGCAGGGTGGGTATGGGCCTAAGAGTACTCTGTGTGTCTTTCCAAGGACAAGGATCACACTCCCTTCCTTGGACAGGCCTTGCTCTGAGGTACAGGCTGGTTTTTCGATATAAATACTATTAAGGCCATCTCTGGGTATAAGAGCCTGTTTTTATTATTTTTTTATTTGTTCTTTTTACTTATACATGACACTAGAGTCTATTTTGACATATTTATACAAACATGGATTACTGTTATGCTCGAATTTGGGACCCCCAAAAGACCACTAGAGACCAAGATTGATATAAGCAGCAAAGAGGCATTTATTGTGAGATATCTGTGTTCTCTGAGCACACACAGCAACTGGTGATGAAGAGAGGCCCCGAGAGCCCAGGGTTTGCAACAGTTTTATACACTCTTTGGCAGGGTCTTCACATACATCATAGCATCTCTTAGCAAATCATCACACACCACTCTGGGAAAATCATAAAACAATTCTAAAACATGATTATCACATTCACTAGTGGGAACAAGTTGGGTAAGGGTGATTGGTTAGTACAAGAGGGGGATTTGTTTGAACTGATTGGCTTAAGCCAAGAGGGGTGTTCCTGCTGAACTACACGGTTTCCCAACACCATAAAGTACTGGGAGGGTCATCTGGCATCCCAGGTATTTTCCCTGTCTCATGCTGATTGGTTGCTAGGGGTTTCCTATGGGTCATCACCTAGTCTGACTGAGTCCTGGACACTTGGTGCAGCAGATCTCTCCTGTTATTTGTAGATAAGCAACTCAGCAGGGTGGGTATGTGCCTAGGAGTGGTCTGTGGGTCTTTCCAAGGACAAGGGTCATGCCCCCTTCCTCTAACAGGCTTTGCTCTGAGGTAGAGGCGGGTTTCTCATTACATCTTATTCTAATTAGGATCCCAGTCGTGTGGTTGTACATGATATAGAGATGCACTGTGGTGTATTTATATATGTCCATGGAAAAGTTAAGTGGGATAAATTCCAATTTCTTTCCTATTCCTTTCCTGTCACTTCCTTTCATTCCCCTTTGTCTATTCTACTGAACTTCTATTCTTCCCCTCCCCACCTTGTTGTGTTGGCATCCACAAATCAGAGAGAACATTGGACCTTTGGTTTTTGGAGGATTTGCTTATTTCACTAAGCATAATAATTTTCATTAGGTTGGAACAGGAGTGTGGAAAGGGAATTTCCTGGGGCTTATTGTATTGGGGTCAGCTGACCCATTAGGATGGGGGCGGGTGTCAGGTGCCTGTTAGGTGTGAGTTTTTTTTGTGTGTGAGTTCCTTTTGTGTTCTCCCAGTTTTAGCTTCCTGCCTTCCCTCTGGCTAAGGCCTGGGATTTTAAATTACAAAAGCTTAAATTTTACTCTAGACAAGTGGGGGGGGGGAGGACGGACAGCTATGGAGAGTAGAAATGTCCTTGGACTTATTCTCCATATCCTTCATGACAGTAAAGTATAGTTAGACATATTTATACAAAGATGGAGTCCATCTTATTCTAATTTGGGTCCCAGTATTGTGGTTGTATATGATATGGAGATTCACTGTGGTGTATTTATATATGTACAGGAAAGTTTCAATATATCTCATGCATGAATTATAGGCTTCAATTTGACATTTATTTTCCATTGAGGATTTTGTTTTCCTAGGGAAACAAATTGTACTGTGTGCTTTCTTGATCAAATAAAATTTAATAGATTAAGAAGACTTGGGTACTACTCTTTGTATTACTACAAATCCATTTTCATAAAGATTCATCAGTGATGGCTGATTACAACTACATGTATTAATAAACAGAATTACTAATGTGCAAATGGTCATTGCAGATTTATTTCGTTTATGGGCTTGCCATGGCCCAAATAAAATCTCCAGTGAATTTACAGTGCTTTAGGAGGAGCTTTATAATTAACTCATGTTTAAATGAGAACAAGCATGACAATAGAATGTAGTTAATCAAATCCCTCAAGCTTTGCTGTCTGCATTAAAAAGTATAGAAGTCAAAGAAAGTTATAAGATATATTTTTGACTAAGTTATAACTTTATGTATTATGAAGTACTTTTTCTAAAAATGTAGAATCTTGGTCAAGTTTAAAGTCATTTTCACCATACCCAAGACATGGAAGACTCAAAATCTATTATAATTTCTCCTCAAAATTTATTATACTTGAAGCCAGATTTACAGATAGGTAAATTAGTGTAGTTAGGTAAATCTGGTCTAATATTGAATAAAATCAAGAATGGAAGCCATTATTGAAATGGAATCCAGGTAAACAGAGCAGCACTTGGGGAAATTGCAAATGTCCCCAAGGCCCAGAGCCCACCCCAAGGAAATATTAATGAAGCAACTCCCAGCAAACATGGAGATGCTAATCTATAAGCCCTCCCTGCCCAGATTACTCTTCCTGCAACAGGAATTCGGGAAAGCTGAAAGTAGACCTTAGCTGTAAAAGAGGGAAGACCTCCCCCTTCCATGGATTCCACCTCTTGACCTCTTGGGTCCCCTTCTTCCTGGGGGGAGGGGGGGCGTCTTTTCTACTGTCCTTTAATAAAGCTTCATACTTTCCACTCTAAACTTGCCTGGGCATGCTTCTCTGGTGTTATACTTCAGCATTGGGGAAGCAAGGACTTGTCACCGGTAAATAGCGGTAACATTCTCATGTTCATTTAATATTAGCTTAGTTCATTTTTCCTCTATATTGTGTATTATTAGCAACTTGATTATAATTTATTTTATTTTGATATGCTAGATTTATTATTTTAAGCTAAGAACAAAATTAAGCTAGTGTGAACATAGTTTTGAGAGAAAGATAACATTATCACTAAAAAGAGATAAAGATGAACTCCCTTTCACTTTTCCTAATCTCCACTGGAACAGTACAAAAACTTTATGGAAAAATGGTTAATCTATGCAACCTTGACTGTTGTCTCTTATTTTATCTCCCTGAAATCTATATTAAGTGCAGAAGTAAAAATAGAGTATGGAAAAAATTATATATATATTACATATTCCAAACAAGAGACAGAATATGATAATCATGCTGAACAGCATCACCTTCTTAAGCATCAGACTTCACATTGTAAGACAAAAACAGTACAGAAAAAATACCTTCTTAACTGAACTGATCTACATTGCAAGGACTCCTATCAAACTGTATGCTTTAGGTAATGTTAATTCCATTGAATAATACCATTAATCATTGGGATATAATTGACATTTTGAAAATACTCCAGTCAACAACAGACTGCACATTTTTTAAGTCCAATACAGACCATATCTTGAATCATAAAACTAACCCAAAAACAAAGATTTTAAAATCATAGAAAGTACATTCTTTGACCATAATGGATTCAAACTAGGAAACAATAATAGCTGGACAATTGTCACATATTTACACATTTAGTAACACATTTGTCAATATTGTATAGGTCAAGAAAAAGTCTCCACAGTAGTAAAATAAATACATCAAACTGAGTGAAGTGAAAATGCAAAATATCAAAGTTTGTGAGATAGCTAAAATAGTGCTGAGAATGAAATTTGTAATACTAAATGATTACATTACAAAAAAAGAAAAAAAAAAACAACAACAATTCAAGCACCCATCTCAAGAAACTACAAAAGAACAAAATAAATCAAAAGTGAATAGAAAGGAAATAATACAGAGCAAAAATCAATTAAATTGAACAACAACAAAGGAGAAATGTAATAAAAACTAGTCACTGGTCCTTTGAAAATATCAATAGATGAATAAAACTCTAGCAAGACTGACAACTATAAAATGGTGAGAACAACATTTACTAATATGAGGAATAAAACAATAGATGTCATTACTATTGGATTAGGGGAAACTAAATAATGATAATAAGGATATGCATATGGGAAAGCATAAAACCCTGATGAAAGAAATCAAAGAACTGCATGAATGCAGAGACATATCATGTTCATGAATTTGCACACTGACATGTATAGTAAAAATGTTATTTCTTCCCAAATTGATGTATATATTTAGCAAAATATGTCTGTAGTTACTTCAACAACACAAAGCAAAAGAACCCTAGATACTAAATTTCCCGGTTTCCTCCACATTGCCATATCTAATGAATCTTTTCTCAGCTTATTACTTAATTAATTATGGCATAGTGATCTTTAAATTATCTGATACAGTCATAGAGAACAAATGTGGTTTCTCAAATATACCATTTTATTTTATCTATATTTTCCTCTTAGTTCCATTTTTGCTAATTCTTGACTTATATTTCATTCATTCATTTACCCAACAAATATCTTCTCTTTGCAGTTATTGTGCTAAGCAGTGAATGGACAAGATTTGTAGTATCTTAAGTTACTCATTCTGCTACAATTCACATATTTTTTGAGAATAGTAAGAAATTCATGTTTATTTGGTCATAATTACTTATAAAAATAGTAAATTGTATTAGTTTTACATATAAATAAGGCTAGTAGGTTTTCAATATCTTTGGCAAATAAGTGCAATTCAGTCCTTTGTTCAATAACTATACATTGAATAAGTCTGGGGGAGTAGCCCAGTGGTAGAGGGCTTGCCTAGCACACAGGAGATCCTGGATTCAATTCTCAGCAGCTCACACAAAAAAATGCATTGAATAAGCAATTATGTACTATAATGTGTGAAATGCACTGAAAATATTTTCCTGTTTTTTGTTTTCATGGAGCTTAATATATGATATTGCTGAAGTTTTCAGGATTGTTTTTCTGTCTTTGATATACATGAACAATAAACCATATATGAAGAATGCTTTAAACATTTTTACATGTGGAAAAATATAGTTTTAATAGTACAGTTGCCCAATAAGCCATGTTGTGCCTCAAATGATGTCATTCAAGCAAAAAATTTGAATGAAAAATGTGCTTAAGTTGTTTTACATTGCTTTTCATCCTTGTCCATATTAAAGAATATGGATCCATGTTTATCAAAGCATGTATTTTTGAGCCTCATTTTTATAATTCAAGAATGTGTTAATTTCCAAAATTTTGATATTTAAAGACTCTTGAGAGTATTTTAATCAAGGGATAGCAGATATGGCTGACAAAATCATAAGCTGATTTCTCTGTAGTAAAAATTATTCTCTAATTGTAAGATTCATTAAAACACCACACTGATCACTCAGTATTATCACTTCAATTATGAATGGCCAGTTGAACTGAACATCGAAGGGCAGAATCATCTTCAAATAACCTTCTTTAATTTACCAACTAGAAATACATTTAAGAGATAACATGTAATAATATTGTTTGAGTAGAATCATTTTTTAGGATATTAGAAATGCATTTTTCCCTCCTGGCCTATATATTTTTGTTGTGATTTATTTTGTTTTACCTTTTCTCTTGTAGACATTTGCTTAGAATGATGTGTTCCAGGATGCAATCAGAACCATCATTCATACTTCATACCTACTGGGAGGTAGCTTTAAACTCCTCTTTAAAGTCTCATTTAGTTCTATACATTGTTAGATTTAATTATGAGTGACAAATATTTTTATTGTGAGTATTTGGGTGTGAGCATAAATTTCCCAGTTATTGTTTTTAGCTGTAGATAAATCTACTCAGAAATATTTTAAAGGCAAACTATGGCCATGATATTGATGATATTTAGCAATAGTGATAAAATCAAATACTTTGTAAAATAAACCAGATTGTGCAATGTTTCAATATTTGGAATTCTAATGAAATAATAAGGAATTGAAAAATAAATATAAAACATTAATAATGTCTACATCTTCATTACTTTAAGCTACTTCTACAAATGCACAATCAGGTCCCTGAATCTTTGTGTAATAACTTTAGGACTTGTTTATACCTATCACCAATAATTTTATTTCTCAATTTAATGTATATAGTCTTCCAAAACTATAAGACTTTTCAATGGGATTGCTAAAGAATTATAACTGCACATTTTTCAACTTTATCAAAATATTAGAAAAAAGCCATTTGCCTATATTCATTTGGCAGACCTTGTTGCATATTTAATAATCTCTGAAATTTCATATTGTGACATTTAAAATAAATGGTTCTTATAATACATAGCTAATTTTTCATCATTATCACAGCACAAACTGAGTTACCACCACTTCAAAAAGTTACCAAGACAAATTTGATTGTGATATTCTAGATTTGAATAATTTGTGATTGTGTTGTGGCAACATGATTTCACATAAATGATAGCTCCTGGGAATGATGTATTATTTTTATTCTCAAGACCAAGCAATATAAACATTTTTAAAGGAATTCACAGTTAATATTTTAATAATCTATAATAAATCAGGATTGAATATTATTGTGTGTTTTTAACATAATATGGTAATCATAGAGCTGTCCTCTGATCTAATGAAATTACACATAAGTTTGTGTATATAAATACGTATAATTTAGTGAAATAAATATATATTTCACTCAGAGTGCCAGTTTTGAAACACTTTTACATTACTATCATTATTCATTCATACCATCAATATTTTTTGCATGCCTAAAATGCACTAGGCATATTCTAGGTGTTAGAGACTCAGAAACAAAACACATATAATTCTTTGTTCTAAAGTTATATAATTATTTTAGTATATTAATATCTTCTTTTTTCAAATGATTTATTACCTAGATATTATACTGGTTTGAATTTTCTTGTCAGTATTGCTCTGACATCACAAAATATATTTAGGAATCACCTTAATTAATTTTAAATTATACTGGAATTAAATTCTTGGTTTAAAATCATTTTCCATGAAACCATCTGGACCTTTTTAATTTTTAGTGAGGCATTTTCTTAATTCTTTAAAATCAATTTGCATGATATCACCAGCTTTTTCAGATTTTCCATCTTTTCTGGGATTCATTTTATTAATTTAAATTATTTCTAGAATATATTTAATCATGATTTTCAAAGAATTTTATACAACTTATTATAAAGAACTTTGGTATGTCATTTAATTTCCTTTCTATCTTTTCTCTTAATTATAAGTTTGCTAGCATAGCATCTCATCCTTTTTATATATTAATCTAATATCACTTAAAATATATAAAATAATTAATTTTGAATTTTTTAACAATATTGATTTACATCTACAAAAGTTGTATTGTTACTTCTATGGGTATATTTTGCTATGTTCTTCTAAAACTGCTAACATTGAAAATGTAATGTTAACATTATTTTTGTTTAGGACTATGCAAGTTAAGAGTATTGATTGTTTCACTGACAATAATATTATAATCATTATTCTTCTCTATATTGTGTAGTATAGATTTTTATTTATCTTCTGATCTGAAGAATGTGCAACACTGCTTTATTTGAATTCTTAAAAATGTTTTGAGATCATTTTAGATTTTTTTCCCCTTAATTTTAATGTTACATCATTGTGCTCAGAGAATATGGCTTTTTTTTTTTCATTCCGGAAACTTATTATGGTTTTCTGGGTGGTCTTATACTTGCTCAATTTTAGTAACTGCTTTATTTTCACTTTAATATGTTTTGTTGTTGTTGTTTGTTTGTGTTGCTTATGAGGTTATATGGAGTATTATATGTCTGTAGCAGGTGCCAGAGTGGCCAGCTTATATCCCTCAGACTTAAAGTTTTCAGTAAGCTCCTTCAGACTTCTAACTGCCAGTGTCTGCATCTGTCTGCTACAAAGCTCCTATTGAACTATTAGAGTTCTGTTCTGGGGCTGGGGATATAGTTCAGTTTGTAGAATGCTTGTCTTGCATGCACAAAGCCCTGGGTTTAATCCCCAGCACCACAAAACAAACAAACAAATAAACAAAATCCTATTCTGTTCCTACACAGCAGGCCAGATGTTCTGGTGAATTAACATAAGCCCAGCTATTCCCAATGACTGCTGGGATGGGGATATTTAGGTTTTCCATATGACTAATCAGTTGTAGGTAGCTTAATTATTCACCTTTTATTGAATGTTTTCCCTTCCTATATCAATTCTCACCTCCCCTACTTGCTCTTTGTCTTCTCTAATAAACATATTTAACTTGAATTCTTTTTTTTTACTTAAAAATCATTTATTCCTAACTTGTCTTTGGTACAAGTTTAGGATGCACAGAATACTCATGAATATACCACAATTATGCAGTGAAATATGGGTATCTTGCCTAGAGTTAACTTATCTTGCTGGCCCAATTTAGATGCTGAGTAAGTGTACTGATAACCTTCAGCAAATTATAGGCAAGCTATTTAAAAATACTCTTGAGGGGGCTGGGGATGTGGCTCAAGCGGTAGCGTGCTCGCCTGGCATGCGTGCGGCCCAGGTTCGATCCTCAGCACCACATACCAACAAAGATGTTGTGTCCGCTGAGAACTAAAAAAAAAAAAAATATTAAAAAATCCTCTCTCTCTCTCTCTCTCTCTCTCTCTCTCTCTCTCTCTCTCTCTCCTCTCTCACTCTCTCTTTAAAAAAAAATACTCTTGAGGAATTTAAAATGTATTTTTCCTTCTCATTGCTTTTCTTTTTTTTATTGTTGGTTGTTCAAAACATTACCTAGTTCTTGATATATCATATTTCACACTTTGATTCAAGTGGGTTATGAACTCCCATTTTTACCCCATATACAGATTGCAGAATCACATTGGTTACACTTCCATTGATTTACATATTGCCATACTAGTGTCTGTTGTATTCTGCTGCCTTTCCTATCCTCTACTATCCCCCCTCCCCTCCCCTCCCCTCTTCTCTCTCTACCCCCTCTACTGTAATTCATTTCTCCCCCTTGTATTATTTGTCCCTTTCCCCTCACTTCCTCTTGTATGTAATTTTGTATAACCCTGAGGGTCTCCTTCCATTTCCATGCAATTTCCCTTCTCTCTCCCTTTCCCTCCCACCTCTCATCCCTGTTTAATGTTAATCTTCTTCTCATGCTCTTCGTCCCTACTCTGTTCTTAGTTACTCTCCTTATATCAAAGAAGACATTTGGCATTTGTTTTTTAGGGATTGGCTAGCTTCACTTAGCATAATCTGCTCTAATGCCATCCATTTCCCTCCAAATTCTATGATTTTGTCGTTTTTTAATGCAGAGTAATACTCCATTGTATAAATGCCATATTTTTTTATCCATTTGTCTATTGAAGGGCATCTAGGTTGGTTCCACAGTCTTGCTACTGTGAATTGTGCTGCTATGAACATCAATGTAGCAGTGTCCCTGTAGCATGCTCTTTTTAGGTCTTTAGGGAATAAACCGAGAAGGGGAATAGCTGGGTCAAATAGTGGTTCCATTCCCAGCTTTCCAAGAAATCTCCATACTGCTTTCCAAATTGGCTGCACCAATTTGCAGTCCCACCAGCAATGTACAAGTGTACCCTTTTCCCCACATCCTCGCCAGCACTTGTTGTTGTTTGACTTCATAATGGCTGCCAATCTTACTGGAGTGAGATGGTATCTTAGGGTGGTTTTGATTTGCATTTCTCTGACTGCTAGAGATGGTGAGCATTTTTTCATGTACTTGTTGATTGATTGTATGTCCTCCTCTGAGAAGTGTCTGTTCAGGTCCTTGGCCCATTTGTTGATTGGGTTATTTGTTATCTTATTGTCTAATTTTTTGAGTTCTTTGTATACTCTGGATATTAGGGCTCTATCTGAAGTGTGAGGAGTAAAGATTTGTTCCCAGGATATAGGCTCCCTATTTACCTCTCTTATTGTTTCTTTTGCTGAGAAAAAACTTTTTAGTTTGAGTAAGTCCCATTTGTTGATTCTAGTTACCTATTGAGGAATTTGGAGCCCGACCCCACAGTATGTAGATTGTAGCCAACTTTTTCTTCTATCAGACGCTGTGTCTCTGATTTGATATCAAGCTCCTTGATCCATTTTGAGTTAACTTTTGTGCATAGTGAGAGAAAGGGATTTAGTTTCATTTACCTGATTATGGGAGAATTCAAAATAAAATAATACCAATACAGTTTTCTGATACATTATATTGTTAACTACTCTGAAAGATTATGTGACTTATTCATTAGTTCTTTCATGGTGAGTTAGTCTGTTTTTCATTATTATTTCCTTGTTTTTGTTCTTGCAGTCTGTTTTATATTTTGCAACTCAGAACCTAAATATAATCAAAAAGTTTTAACATCAATGTAGATGGTGATCCTTATAATTATAACATGACCTCCTTTTCCTTATTTAAGTATTCTACATTGCCTAGTGTTAATATCATGGCACAACTCATTTTATACATTTATTTTTAAGTCATTATAGATATAACTGTTAAATATAGTATATATTCATTATGTTATCTGCTTGGCCTTTTATCTCTAATACATCAACTTACCCCATTTCTCTTTATTGGTATACAAATGCTTGGTTTTATTTAATGTTATCTTCCATCTTATTTTATGTTATACTTTATGTTCAATGCTTCCTTTGTTTTCTCTCTTCTGCTGTGGGAATTTTAAGAATGTCGGATTCTTTGTTGTAGAGTTTAGTTTAATAATCTTAGATGACAGATGATGAATTTGAAGGATAGAAAGAACCTCTCCTCTCTAGGTTGACAAGAGGTGAAAGTCCTTTCATGAAGAGAGATTAATGTGAGCCCTTGCACAGGAAGCGAGTGTTGTTCTAGAGAGAGTAGGTATAAACTGAGTGCAACACTAGTCCTTTCTCTGTTACTGTCCCAGGGAGGAGGGACAACTTAAAAGAATAACACTAGAAAGGAGTACTTGTAGTTCAGTCCTTTAGATTCTTCATGACTTGAAATACCTTAAAATGCCAATAACCCACTTTTCCAAACCCTTTAAAATCTTTCATTAAGTTAATTCAGATCAAGTGCATGTCTTCTATTTTTGAAAACTTACTTTTGAAAAGCTTTATTTTTTATGATTATTGCTTTCATTTTGGAATGGGGTTGGAGGTAGAGAATGTTGATAATCATTGTCATGGTGTTTATAAAGTTACTTGTCAGCAATTGCCAGATAATTCTAATAAAAATGATCCTGATTATATCTAACACATAGTGACTTTTTACTGTGCAACAAACATTGGTCTATATTATTTATGTATAGTAACTAATTTAACCTTCATGAGTTAAATGAAGATTATATTACATGCAACTATTAATTGTATGTTAATAGCACCATATATTTATATCTCAAATACTGAATAGCAGAAGGCTGTGTACCAAGGGTCTCACATCTTTGAATAGTAGATCCAGATATTGAATTCATATATCATGAGACTTGGTATCTCAATGTACTCTCTTAACCAGGATACTGCATATTCTTGGAAATAATCTTTGAGGAATACTTGTGTGGGAGAGTAATGTTTTGCCCTAGTTTTTTTCCCAGTAATTACACCTAAACCCAGAGAAAATAAATGAAACAAGTAGAAGACTGAAAAGTAAAGAATGACAGTCCAATTTGAGAACTTGAGATTCAAGGAAAGACACAGAATTGAGTCTCATGGGACTTGTTTTCAGCTTCTATATATACCAGTGTGCGTGTAGGAAAAGTTCCCAGCCAAGAAATGTCAACAGGTACAGAAAAATAAAGATTGACAATGGGGATAAAACAACAAAATAAGTATTTTCTCTCTGGCCAGAGGACTGGGAAGGCAATGATTCTCAACCGGGGGTTGAGATTTTTGTTCCCTAATGGATGTCTGTCAATGTTCAGAGACATTTGTCATTGTTGCTTCTGGGGTAGAGGATTTCTACTGGCATCTAATGAGTAGAAGCTAGGAATGTTGCTTACTAGTCAAAAATGGACAAGACAGTCCCATGTGACAAATAATTATCTGACTCCAAATATCAGTAGTGTTAAGATTGAGAAATTTTCTTCTAGCTGGTCCATTCAGGTATCAACAAACAATGACCCTGTGGACCAAATGTGATCTACCTGTTTTGTAAATAATGTTCATGGAACATGAGTCCAGAGTTCATGGAACTCTGCTTATGTATAATACATGGAGTGGAAGGGGTTGTTATGGACAATTTTAATAAGGATTACTTTTGTTCAAAATAACAAATAAAAAAATAACATTTAAAACAAAATATTCTTGCAATATATAGAAGGCTAAAAGGGACCAAGTCTTTTATTTATTTATTTAATTGTTGTTGCTGATTTCCTTCTGCTCTGGTAGTATTTCTTCCTTGATCAACAGACTCTGAAGAAAAGACATTGTGTTTCTAGTGTTCTGTTGTACTTTCCCACTCGCTTGTTCTTCTGCATCTGCAGATGTACTATTTAAATAGAACACTTCTACAAGTGAATATTTTCAAAGAAAATATTCTGTTGTCAGGAAAAATTAAATCACTTATTAAATTTATTTTCACTGGAATTATTACTTCTTCCTTAAGCTCTCATTGCAATTTATACATAGGGTAATTTAATACTTAATATATGTGTGAACTGATAACATATTGCAAATTCCCCAAAAGAGGGTATTTGCATAGTTTATGATTACTTTCTCCTCAAGATACATATTAATTAAAAAGGAGAAAATAGTAACATCACAGTTGAGAAACAAAACCAACATCACCTTAAGCAAGTGGTCAAGATTAATATCGGTAACAGCATATTCACATAATGAACAGTTTAATGTGATATATTGAGAAGAACTCACCTTCCTCTTGGTGGTATTCTTGGCCAAAAAATACATAATCAGAATTCATCATGAGAAACCATTAAATAAATTTGAATTGAAGAACATTGAACAAAATATGTGACCAATAGGTCGTCTTTGAAAGTATCATGGTAACGATGCTTCCCCAAGTTGGAAGACATGATAACTAAATGCAATGTGGGATCCTGGATTGGATCTTGAAAGCTAAAGACATTACTGTGGCAATTGGTGATATTTGAATGAGTTTTATAGTTTAGTTAGAAGTCTTATAAAATCAGTGAAAATATACTGGTTACATTAATAATAATCTGGTTATTTAAGATAATGATATTTGGGCAAGTTTATTAAAGATAAAGGAACTGTGTGCACTATTTTTGCAACTTTTTTGGTTGTATTTATTGCATTTTTACCCTTCCAATTCTAGCACAAATTGACTGTACCATAAAAATTTGAATTAATAAGTATATATTCATTACTTTAAACTCAAATTTTATTGGCCCATACTGTCATCTTTTAAATATTTGTTTTCTAATACTAGATCATGCTTTAATCACCGAAGAATCAATTGTTATTTCATCTTTTTGTATATAAACCTGAAAAAAATGCTAATGCCAAACTGTATCCACATTCATTTTTTTTTTTTTTGGTGGGGGTGGGGGTGTGGGGGTGGGGGTGTGTACCAGGGATTGAATTTAGGGCACTCCACTGAGCCACACCCCTAGCTCTATTTTGTATTTTACTCAGAGCTGGTCTCACTGAGTCGCTTAGCACCTCTCTGTTGCTGAGGCTGGCTTTGAATTTGTGATCATCCTGCCTCAGTCTCCTGAGATGCTGGGATTACAGGCATGCACCATGGCGCCCAGCTCCATGTTCATTTTTAAAAACTCTAATGACATACCACTAGACAGCTAGTGGTATGACATTTCTACTAGAAGCTATGGCACTAGCAACTCTCTAGAACAATATGAAAATCATTGATTGCACACATAACACCAGCAAAGACAGCTTTAAGGGATTGATATGAATACTGCTCACACAAAATTCATATTTATCATAAGAATCATGAACATGTATCAGTAACTGGATATATATATATATATATATATATATATATATATATATCCTCTTTTTTAATTTATTCTTTTATTTATTTATATGGGGTGCTGAGGTTTGAACCCAGGGCCTCAAACATGCCAGGCAAGTATTCTACCACTGAGCCACAACTCCAGCCCCTATATATCCTCTTTTTAAACCACATTTTATTTTTGTTGTTTTCTTTCATTTGTAGTGAAATCATCTAAATATAGCACTCAGACAAGTCATTTTGAATTCAATTTTAAAACTGTCATATTTGATCTTTCCACATTTCCCCTCACCTAAAACAATCTTACTATGAGATAAATATAAGTAATTCCACCAGGATCACTTGAAAATTTTCTTTTTTTTTTTTTTTTAAGAGAGAGTGAGAGAGGAGAGAGAGAGATAGAGAGAAAGAATTTTTAATATTTATTTTTTAGTTCTCGGCGGACACAACATCTTTGTTGGTATGTGGTGCTGAGGATCGAACCCGGGCCGCACGCATGCGAGGCGAGCGCGCTACCGCTTGAGCCACATCCCCAGCCCTGAAAATTTTCAATTGTATACATTCCGTGTGTTTATTAATTAAAAGAAATAACAGTTGATTTGCATTTATAATCTTGATCAATTATCATAACTTTTCTGATAATATTCAGTGATGCTATGGTTTGAAGACTCTGATCAAAAGTAACAGTTTCTCAATTATTATTTGAATTAAGAAAAGAGAAATCTAAATCTAAAAATCCTGTTATTTGGAAGCAGCAAGTCTACAGATACATCAGTATTTTATTGATATGTGACTCCATATTTAATTAGAAATTACCTTTACATTTAAAAGTATCATTATCTAAATGAAAAAAAAAACTTTGGCATCACCTCTCTTAATTTATAAATCTTAAATAGTTAAATTCATTATATTAAAATATTAAGAAACCTCCCATACTGGAAGTGAGTCAACTCTCACTCCAGAATTGCTATAAAATGGAAGGTTGCTTAGTAAAGAAAATCAAACTAGACTCCTAGTGAAGAGGAAGCTTGGACATCTTTTAGTTGTGGTTAAAATAATGGATCTGGCTTGATAAAATAGAAAAGTTCTTAAATGAAATGTTAACTCTGATCAAAAGAAATCCCATAATAGTTCAGTAGAATATCTGCCATAAGATGAACATGAATTAGGTAACCCATTTTAAAATTTGTCATCCTTTAGCAAGACCCTAAGTGACTTTAGTTTGAAAATAATAATGTAACAAAAGGACTGAGGAAAATAAAAATATAACAAAAATGTTAAGCATCCCTGAGTTCAATCCTTGGTACCAAAATAATAATAATAATAATAATAATAATTTTTTACTAAAAAGTTTTTTTTTTAATTTTGTCATCCTATGGATGATTCCTATAATAGAAACTGATTTCAAAATTATTCTAAATTATTCATCTATAATTTTTAATAACAACTTAAAATATTTATTTCATGGTAATTAAAAAAATTCAAATATAAATATGAAAGAAATTTATTTAAATCAATTGAACTCATGTTGAGAGCCACAGCCGAAGGGGCCCCAGCAAACTTCCAGCTGCCAGCTGATGATTGGCTCACAGCAGCCCAAGCAAACTTCTAGCTGATTGGCTCCTCTGCGGTGATGCTCATTGGGCTGTTTCCCCGCCCTTTCAGACCACAGAGCTGCTCATTGGGGGGATTTTTTTTGGCTCTGCCCATGCGACCCAGCCAATTGGCCTCAAGAGCAGGAGGAGTGGGGGAGGTTGAGAGGCTTGTGGGAAGCCAGTGGTGGCAGTTGGGTTCTGAGGGAATTCCTGAAGAGCTGTATGGTGCCGTGTGTGTGTGTGTGTGTGTGTGTGTGTGTGTGTGTGTGTGTGTGTTTTCTAAAAATAAAGTTCATTTCTTTTGACAAGTGGCTCCTGAATTGTGCCCAGCCAGATTGCGGCATTCTCATAGATATTTTTATAAACTGATCTGAAATTCCAGTTGGTCTCAAAATGTGATATAATTTATCTAATGGTTCATTAAATGATTTCCCAAAATTTGGAGGGATTTGCTTTAATTTTTATGATAGTATGCCAAGGTTTCCAAGTATGCAGCAATTCTGTATGTTTTTTTTCCTCCCTTGGAGAATGTACTAAATGTTTTCTGTTATTGTTGTTTGTATTGTTCTTTTTGTTATTTTTATACTCAGTATATATTTTGTTGTTATTTTAAAGAGCAAGTAAAAGAAACAATGGCATAGATATTTAAATTTACATATGTCAGGGATTAAATTAGATGTAAACATACTAGATATTCTATTTTAAAAGTTATTATATATAAGTATATGTAAATATATATAATCTTAAAAGCAAATAATTGGCCTTTAGGAAATTTTGGAGAAAATGTACAAAGAAACAAAGAAAAGTGATATTATTATATCAGACATGAAAGATTTAAGCAATGAATGGCAGGACAAAAAGGGAGATTCAGACAAATAACTGCAATGAAATTAAACTTGCCTGTTTGTGAAATTAATCGAAGAAACAAGGTAATAATATAGGAAGAAAACAATATTTTCTTAATTGACATACATAGAATAGATATAATGACTGGAGATTACAATCTCTTCAAGTACCCATGAAAACAGCTACACATTATATTCTATGACTACAGTGGGATTAAACTAAAAATCAGCTAGAAATTTAGTTATCCTCAAATTAAGCATTTTTAATATTTTGCATAGATTGCTTGCTTGCTTTTTTAAAAACATTTTTAGTTGTAGATGAACACAAAACCTTTATTTTGTTTAGTTTTTCTAATGTGGTGCTGGGAATCAAACCCAGTGCCTCATGCATGCCAGGCAAGTGCTCTACCACTGAGCCACAGTCCCAGCCCCTTGTTTTAGTTGTTGTAGTGACTAAAAATCAACCCAGGACCTCCTGCTTGTTAGTTATGTGCTCTACCACTGTGCTACATTCCCAGCCCTAAATGGTTAGTTTTAATTGTATACTGGGTTTTCTGTATGAAGTCATGA
The DNA here is from genome assembly GCF_045843805.1 of Urocitellus parryii. Classification (NCBI taxonomy): domain Eukaryota; kingdom Metazoa; phylum Chordata; class Mammalia; order Rodentia; family Sciuridae; genus Urocitellus; species Urocitellus parryii. The sequence continues at coordinate 110,720,335 of NC_135547.1, forward strand.
AGATATAATTGGAAATTCTAGGACATTTTATCTTCCTCCAGAGAGCATGTGGTTTTTTGCTAATAAGAGATAATTAAAGTAGGGAACAGTTTATCTCATAGCAATCAGGGATTGAGATCTCTGGAAGCTGGTTATCTAGTTTTGTGAAGTGATCATTTCTGGTTCCTATGGACACTTAGGCCATAGCCCCTCAGGGATACCAAAAGAATCCTTGGGGTATCTTACACACCTATATTCTTTGGAGGATTCTTAGTCAAATTCTGTCCCTGGGTTGGGTGAGGCTACCAAAGTTTTATTCAGTTGCTTTGCTTCTTGGTTACAATATTCTACTTAGCCCTTATATTCTCAATCACCTTCTTTTACCCAGCAAAACATTAGAAGTAAAACAGTATCAGGTATCTTTCTCACCACCTGGGTTATTTATGAGACCTTGTCCTTTAAAATCTTTGCATACATGGATTTCCATTTTCAAAGAGATGTCTTGAATATTGTTTTCCCAGTTTTTCTAGAAGTTCTCAGAAGGACAAGTACACTGAAACAGGCTATTCTGCCATTACTGGAAGTAGACATACTCACAAACCGTATATGCTTTAGTTTGTAGAGTTTATCTCATATATATATATATATATATATATATATATATATATATATATATAATTAAGAAACAATTTATTGTAAGACATATAATCCTCACTGGCAGTGGATCTTTTTGTCATAATTTGTTTAAATTCTTTCAATAAATCTTGTTTAATCTATTTCATAAACATTTTTTTCAATACAAATGCACCAGGCATGGCCCATCAACTGTATTTATATCACACATATACTACCTAAAGAGAAAACAGTCAAGTAAATAAGATTTGTATAATAGAACCAATATGTACATGTTCTTGTATTAGCACATATTAATGTAACTAAATCATACATTAGACATTCTGGAAACTATCAAAGAGCTCATGAAAATTTTATCTAACAAGTCACAACCTCTGATGAAAGTGTCAGTGAGCCCTGCAATATGTGATTATTTATACATTTGATTGCTCCTTGTGATCAAAAGGCAGACTGGGTAAATCAGGGCACTCCACTACTTTTCTTCTTAATAGAATTTTAAAAGTAACAGGAGACAGAGGAGGCAGAATGTGAGAGGGATAGAGAACTAGCAAACTAACAAAGGCAAATAATATTACAGAGCAAAGAGCCACAGAAATGAACTTAGCATTTGAAGCTGTCTTTTTTCTTGATATCCACAGATTCACGTGGTTGCCTACTTAGTGACTAGACATTAAATCAAACTGACATTCAATAATTTCACCAGAATACAGGGAAAAGTATAATTCAAGACTCATTTGCCAGTGTCAGTGTGGTAGAAGTGTACAAATTCTGAAGGATTTGAGTGGGCAACTGAAGACTATCATTTAACATCTATGGTAGACATAAAATCAAACATTTTGACCAAGTACTAAAGCCCAATTATGAATCATTTGAATATGTGATTGAATTAAGGGCCAGTGAAAATGATAGTGATATTAATTGTTCAGCAAGAATGAAACTAAATATGAATTACCTCTAAATTTTCATACATAATTTCTGTAATACAAATAAAAATGAACAGAATAATCATAAGGAAAAATGTGGCCAAAATTTAGCAGATACAAATATAAAAATAGATACATATGATAGCCCAATAATAGAGCTCAGACATGCAATTTAAAATGCCTAATGCCAAAGAAATAAAATAAAAGATGGAGATAATAGCAGATAGCTGGAAATTACAAAAAAATATCATGTTTTGCTTTATATACTTTGAAGTTCTGTCATTAGGTACCAAATATTTAGGCTTCTGCTATTTGTGTTAAATGTATCCTTTAACAATGAGACATTCTTTCCTATCTCTAATAGTATACCTTTTCTTAAAGCATATTTTGTGCAGAATTGGTGTCACCATTCCAGCTTTCTTTTGCTTACTTTGGTTTAGTTACTTATTTTTACATACTACTATTTTCAACCTAATTGTGTCTTTTAATATGCTGTGTCTCACATAAACAGCACATAATTAAGACTTGTTCTTTGTTTCATAGTCTGACAGTCACTGCTTTTATTTTATTTTATTTTTTTTATTGGTTGTTCAAAACATTACAAAGCTCTTGACATATCATATTTCATACATTAGATTCAAGTGGGTTATGAACTCCCAATTTTTACCCCAAATACAGATTGCAGAATCACATCGGTTACACATCCACAATTTTACATAATTAGTAACTATTAGTTACTAATTACTATTAGTTACTATTAGTAACTGTTGTATTCTGCTACCTTTCCTATCTCCTACTATACCCCTTCCCCTTCCCTCACATCTTCTCTCTCTACCCCATCTACTGTAATTCATTTCTCTCCTTGTTTATTTTCCCATTCCCCTCACAACCTCTTATATGTAATTTTGTATAGCAATGAGGGTCTCCCTTCATTTCCATGCAATTTCCCTTTTCTCTCCCTTTCCCTCCCACCTCATGTCTCTGTTTAATGTTAATCTTTTCTTCCTGCTCTTCCTCCCTGCTCTGTTCATAGTTGCTCTCATTATATCAAAGAAGACATTTGGTATTTGTTTTTTAGAGATTGGCTAGCTTCACTAAGCATAATCTGCTCTAGTGCCATCCATTTCCCTGCAAATTCCATGATTTTGTCATTTTTTAGTGCTGTGTAATACTCCATGGTGTATAAATGCCACATTTTTTTTTATCCATTCATCTATTGAAGGGCATCTTGGTTGGTTCCACAGTCTAGCTATTGTGAATTGTGCCGCTATGAACATCGATGTGGCAGTATCCCTGTAGTATGCTCTTTTAAGGTCTTCAGGGAATAGTCCGAGAAGGGCAATAGCTGGGTCAAATGGTGGTTCCATTCCCAGCTTTCCCAGGAATCTCCATACTGCTTTCCAAATTGGCCACACCAGTTTGCAGTCCCACCAGCAATGTACAAGTGTACCCTTTTCTCCACATCCTCGCTGCTTTTAATTGGAATATTTAGACCTTTAAAATTTAAAGTCATTATTAATATGAGATTTTAAAATTTGACCATCTTACATTTTATTTTGTTTTTCTCTTTTTATTTCTATATTCTCCATTTTGTGTCTACTTTGACTTTATTGAACATTTTTATTATTCAAATTGTCTATTTGATTTTTGTCTGTAACACTTTTTTAATTCCACATGTTATTTGATGTCTTTCCTTTTGAAAGACATACTTTATGACCTCTCCCAGGATTCTGAACAAACCTTAGCAATTCCTTCATGGTTACAAGATGCAGCAGTTGTGATGCTACTTACAGTCCAAGATTGGGGAAAAAAATATGCATATTACATATTCTCTTCAAGTACCCATGAAAATATCTACACATTATATTCTATGACTAGAGTGGAATTAAACTAAAAATCAGCTAGAAATTTAGTTATTTAACATTTAAAAGTATTATTTACTTATTTTTTTCAGTATTGGGGATTGAATCTGGGGTGTTTACCACTGAGATACATTCTCAGCCTTTTTTATTTTTTATTTTATTTTATTTTGGGGGAACAGGTGGGGTACCAGGGATTGAACTCAGGGGCACTCAACCACTGAGCCACATCCTCAGCCCTACTTTGTATTTTATTTAGTGACAAGATCTCACTGAGTTGCTTAGTGACTCACTGTTACTGAGGTTGGCTTTGTTGAACTTGTGATTATCCTGTCTCAGCCTCCTGAGCCGTTGGGATTAGAGATGTGCATTCCAGTGCCTGGCAAGATTTTTATTTTAAAAATTAAAAAAAAAAAATTTTAAATAGGATCTCACCAAGTTCCCAGTCTGGCTTTGAACTTGGTCACCCTTCTGCCTCAGCCTCCGGAATCATTGGAATTAACAGGCATATGCCACTGCACCCAGCTGTTTTCTGTTTTTTTTTTTTTTTTTTTTTTCAAAAAGTGTTTGGGCTTTGTAGTCCTTTGTACTTCCATATTAATATTAGAATATTTTTGGAAATGCTTATGTAAGTGTTCTGCTGACATTTTATTGGAGTATAATCTATGAATCAAATTAGAAACATTGATATCTTGATGCTAGACAATTTTCAAATGCAAAAAAAAAGTGTGTTTCACTGCATTTTTAATCTTGTTTGGCCTTTCTCAGCAACATTTGTAATTTTCTTTTACAGGTCTTATATATATTTGCTACTTATTATGTAGGTATTTCTGGTTTTTTGCTGCTGTTTTAATCTCATTTGGATGGTGATTAGTGGGCTTATAGACTTGCAAATAATATGATTTTAATTAATAAAAATTGCATGAATTTCTTATGAATAACCTGTTGTTTTGAAATATGTTTATGTTGTATAATGGTTAAATCAAGCTAATTAGCATATGTATTAACTCATACTTATTTTTTGTAGTGATAACCTTAGCAATTTTAAAGAATACAATATATTAACTATAGTCACTATGTAATGCAATGTATCTCTTGAAATTATTCCTTCTATCTAAATGAAATTTTGTATCTTTGACTAACATCTCCCTCAACCCTTTGGTAACCAGTGTTCTAATCACTATTTTGATGAGTTAAACTTTTATCAGATTCTATATATAAATGAGATTATGTGGTATTTGTTTTGTTTGTTTGTTTTGCATATGCCTTATTTTAGCTTAACATAATATCCTCCAATTTCATCCATGTTGTTTGAAATGATAAGATTTCCTTCATTTCCTTCTTTTTTAAAAAAGAAAAAACCTAAATACTATTACATTGTGTTATATATACCACCTTTTCTTTTTCCATTCACCTATTAATAAGCAGTTCCATTGATCTTGGCTATTGTGAGTAACACTGTAATGAACATGGGAGTGAATTGCTTTGATATGCTAGTTTCCACTGTATATATACCCAGTAATGGTATTGCTGATATGGTATTTCTATTTTAAATTTTTGGAGTATTTTTCATAGTGCAAACACTACTACTTAACATACTTCACATTGCTACCAACAGTATACAAGCATTCCCCTTACTCCACATCTTTACCAGCACTTCCTATCTTTGTCTTTTTATAATAGTCTTTTTTATTGGTTCTTTTTGGTTATATATGAGAGTAGAATTTATTTTGATATAATTATACAAGCATGGAATATTTGTTATTATGGGGATGATGAGGTGTTATTTCATTGTGGTTTTAATTTGGATTTCTATGATGATTAGTGATTTCAAACATTTTTTTTTTCATATACTATTGGCCATTCATGTTTTCTTTTGAGAAATTGCTCTTCAGATCTTTTGCCTAGTTTTTAATTGGGTTATTGTTTTTTCAATAGTGATGTGAGTTTCTTATAGATTTTACATATTAACTCCTTAAAGCATGAATGGTTTCAAAATATTTGCTCACATTCCATAGGTTGTGTTTTTCCTCTATTGACTGATAATAGAACTTTTTCAGCTTAATTTAATTCCAACTTTTATTTTTTATTTTGTTGTTTATTCTTTTGAGGTGTTATCCAAAATATTGCTTCCCAGGCCGGTGTTAGAAATTTGATCCTATGTTTTCTTCTAGTAGTTTTACAATAGTAATCTTACATTTAATTCTTTAGTCCACTTTGAGTATGAGATAAGTGTCCAATTTCATTGTTTTGCACATAGACATGCAGTTGTGCTAACACCATTTATTGAAAAAACTGTCCTTTCCCCATTATGTGTTCTTAGCAATTGTTGAAAGTCAATTGATGATACATGTGTGGGTTGATTTCAAGGCTTCCCTTTCGGTTCCAATGGCCTGTGTGTCTGTTTTCATGCCAATTCCATGCTACTTTGTTTACTACAAATTTGTGGTCAGCTAATTGAATAATATTGTATTTATTTTTGGTATTGTCTCCTTGGTTTTTCATGGTTTGTGTTGCCTTACATTAATGTCTGAACATTTGAAGAAATAGGAACTTATTGCATTCTTTGTAGACTAGCTTTATATAAGAAAGTCTTTTACTAGTCAGCCATCTGGAATGATCCCAGGGCAGGTCCTTGGCATGTTGGAGTCTGAGAGTAGCCTGACCTGGTGTCTGAGCCAGCATAAGTGGATGGACCTGGTAGCTGCATCAGAAGAACTGAGGCTAAGTTTGAAACCTGTATCAGTGGGGTCCAGCCTGAAGTCTGAGTCCAGGGGAGTTTACTCAGTATTGGGATAGGTTTTAGCCTGGGTCTACAAGGGATAACTAGGCACCAGGATGAACTGAAACCACTGGAGCTTCAGTCCACAGGGGCTGGCCTGATGCTGGATTAGGCCTGGAGCCTGAATCTGTGAAGTAGTTCTGAGTACTTGGTCTGTGGTGATTGGCCTTGAGCCTTAATCTACAAGAGTAGTCTTAGAATCTCTATGCATTAGGTCTGACCTGGAATTGTGATTTTCAGGGGCAACTCAAGATCTTGGGTCTGTTAGAACAGGTTGGTTCTAGAGTCTGAGGCTGTAGGAACCTCCCCAAGTACTGTGGTTGACCTAGTGCTGAGGACATTGTACATCTTGATTCTTTAGGGGCTACTCTGATGCCTTGGATTCTGGGTGCTGGCCTGTGACTGAAGCCAATGGGACTGACCCAGATGGAGTTTGGGGATTTGGGAAATAATCAGAAACTGTCAGCTAGGACTATCCTGGAGACTGTGTGTGCTTGTGCTGTCTTGAGGCTAGGTCCACATGAGCTAGCCTGTATTCTGGGACCAAGAAGACTGGCTCCTTACCTGGGCACACAAGGATAGTCCTGAGTCTACATCCACAGGGGCCAGTACAACACTAAAGTCTACTGAGACAGACCTGGACCCTGGATCTACTGGATTGTAGACCTATAGGTGCTGGCCTAGAGGATCACACTACATGAACTGACCTGGCACTGTGCAGTACTATAACCTGTATCTGTGGGTGCCTATCAGCTTTTGAAGACCACAGTTATTGACCTGTCTATGAGTTGGGCTGGAAGCCTGGGGCAAAAGGGGCTATCCAGGATCTAATTAGGACCAAAGCTTATATATTGCAGGAGCTGGTCTTAAAGTGGTTCTTCCAGTGCCAAATGACTAGTGCTGCCAGGGTTGGCCTGTGCTGGAAGTACTCTAGAGCCTGGGAGTACTGGGGTCTGGTAGGATCTAAGGGAAGTCCAGAGCCTGGGTCTATCAGAGTTGATCTGTCTGGGTTGCAGTGTGGAGACCAGCCTCATAGGTCTGGACCCTGATGCTGAGAGCCATAGCCGAGTTGGAATGACGCATGGTATTTTTGCCAGAATGGAGTGGTTGTGAGGTGACTCCAGCAAGCCATTGAGATGATGATGGTTATGTTAAGCTGTGTGTTCAATTGTATATCGGACCTCTGCTGTCCGCTTCAGGCGCTGGCTACTTTGGAGTTCTCGCAAGGGGATTCCTGGGGAGTTCGAGTTGGTTGGGAAAGTGCCGGAGGAGGGATTTCCGGTTGGTGGGTGGTGTGTGTGTGTGGGGGGGGGGAAGGCCTCATGCATGGCATTTTTGGGAGTTCGGAAATAAAGTTTGTTCCTGCTTGAGTGGCTTGTGATTTGTGCCCAGCCAGACTGTGGCACCCTGAGACTGAGGGATCTGGAGTGGGCTAGAAGCCTTGTCCATGGGTGTCAGCCTTGAGTCTTGGGTTGGGTATCTTGCTTGGCCCTGAGTTTTATTGAGATGATCTGGTGTTGGAATCTGAGGCAAAGTCTAATGTCCTATGCTCATTTCCTTCTTTTTCACCCACATGGAGGGTTTCTGTCTCCATACAATGCTGTGTAGGGCTGGTGGACATGTGTAGATAAATGTAAATCTGTTCTTCCTACCCACTTTAAGGAACCTTAGTTTTTGCTATACTCAGGTCTATAATGTCTCACCTGGTTCCTTAGCTCTGTGAAGGCATTTTGTATGTGAATAATTGTGTGATTTTATATTTCTATAGAAGGATAAGCTCTGAAGCATCATATTTCATTATTTTACTGATACTAGTCTCCAGCCAATTGATTTTTATGTACAGATCTGTATCCTATAAATTTTATAAGTTCACTTAGTAGTTCTGTTAACTTTCTTATGTATTCTTTCAGCTTTTCTATATATGCATGATAATGCCATCACTGAAAAAAGACATTTATAATCATTTTTTTTCTAATCTGTATACATTTTATTTCTTTTTGTTAAACTATCAATGACCTCCATTTCAATATTGAGTGTGATTATACCAATACCAATACCATTGTCTTTGTTCCCAAACCTGTGGGTAATAATTCAGTCTTTCACTTTTTAATATTATACAATCCGTAGGTTTTTAATTGATTGGTTTACTTAATTAAGATGAGGAAATTCTCTACTATTAAGTTTGTCAAATCTCACTGACTTTGGTGGATATAAATTATCCTTCGAGATTATAACCATGACATCACCTTAAATGGTCACTGAGAATATCCTTCAGGTAGTTAAATAACACATTTATTGACTTATTGTTATGACTAAAAGATGACATAATTGGATTTGTTTCAAGGATGGCATTTTCTCATTTTTATTCAATATGTATATTATCTATGACCACTATTGTATCTTTACATATATAAAATAGGTAAAAACTACCCTACCACAAGTTATTGCTATAATTTAATGACATGAAGTTTAGGAAAGTATTTTGCAAACCATGAGGAACTCTGGAGTCATTAAATTATTTGTTTCTATTTAGAAAATTGATGCATCTTTCTCTGATATTTCTGAGTATTTTTAAGGTTTAGTTTGATTGCTATTCTCAGTACTCATGCAGAATGACAGTAATTTTGGAAAAAGCACAGCTTTTTCTAAGTTGTTGAAAACTGAGTTGAACAATGTTACTGATGCATTATCAGTGGTAATAAGCAAGGCTTTCAATAGGAAGTAATAAAGTAACAAAGAAAAACCCTATGTATTGTATTCAAAGTGATATCTAAGCTCAGAAACAAAGCATTATTTTCTTCATAAGCTTTGCAATGATATATTTTATCCTCTCTAAATTTTACCTGTCTCTAATAGTTACAATTATTTCCTGGGCATTCATCCTAGATTGTTGCTAAGCAATGCCTACAAGCTCATATCATCTCATTTTACCATTGGCTACATAGAATTTCTTGCATGACTCTGTGCCAAAATATTGCTTTCCATTCTAAAAATTAATAAAGTATACTTATCTTATGTAGGATTTAGGGTAGCTTTTTCCAATGTAGTACATGATTTTTAATTTTTTTTTTAGTTGTAGTTGGACACAATACCTTTATTTCATTTATTTTTATGTGGTGCTGAGGATAGAACCCAGTGCTTCACGTGCCTTAGGCAAGCACTCTATCACTGAGCCACAACCCCAGACCAGAAAAGAGCACATTCTTTTTTCATACAAACAAAGATGTTGTGTCTGCCGAAAACTAAAAAAAAATATATTAAAAAAAAATCTCTCTCTCGCTTTAAAAAAATATTTACTTTTTAGTTGTAGTTGGACACAATACCTTTATTTTATTGATTTGTTTTTAATGTGGTGCTGAGCATCTAACTCAGGGCCTCACGTGCTAGGTGAGTGCTCTATGGCTGCGCCACAACCCCATCCCTGTAGCACATTCTTTAGTGAGAAAGAATGAAATTTGTTGAGTCATTGACTTACAGAATTCACTCAATTTGTAGTTGCTTTTTTCAGTAAGTGCACACATGCACACACACATACACACACACATAGACACACATAGACACACACACACACACACACACACACACAAAACCGAACTAGATGTATAAAAGCAAAGAACATCACATCACAACTATGACTTATGGTTCATCTGATTTGATTCAGCTCATTTCTCTAGAAGAGAGGTCTATTCAGAACTGGATTTTTTTTTGGCATGTTTTGAATGTACTAAAAAACCAATTATGAACAACTGAACAACAACAAATTGTTCAACAACTTGAACAACATTTTCTAATATAATTTTTAGATTTATTTTCTATTTAATAAACATAAGTTTTGCTTTTTTTGTGAATTAACTAAACCATACAGACTTATTGCTCCAGTGGTAATAATACTTACCTACAATCACAGCAAAAGGGTCCAAATCTTAGATGGAGGCTTAATGAGTTCTTGAGCAAATAATTAAATTTCTACAAATCTTATCTAACTTTATTGTCATGAGAGTAATTATTTTCTCATGAACCTAAGAAAATGTAAAAAAATGTACGCAATCCTAAAAAACAGATTTTATCATCCAGTAATCACCCAACTTATGATGATCAAGGTCTCTTCCTAGAGCAGTGTAACATCTTTTACTTTATTCCCTCTTTTACTATTAGAAGCTTTAAATGTATTTTAAATATTACACATAATAGAATTTATTTCTGGGTTTACTCTTCTATTTTTTAGTCTATTAATATACCATACTTTTGTTTGTATTAAATAATAATTTTAGTATCTCTTAGTCAAGGTTCCTAGTATTCTTAATTTCTAAACTTCTGTTACTTTTCCTTTGCTCCTCATTCTTCTCCATGCATTTGAGAATGATTTAGTTTAATGAGAAAGTAATCTTACTCTGACAAAACTGCATGTTTCAAAACAGATATTTGTGGAGCAAATTGGGCAGCAGTAGTAGAAAGAGGCAGTGACTCACCATGTTTTGGAAAAAAAATTTTCTTGTCTTCATTTATGTACGTGGCCTCATTCCTTACAGGAAAAAAAAAAAAAAACAACTTAAACAACAGAGGGGTTTCCCCCCACATACCTGAATGACTGAATTATTGCAGTGCTATTTTCTATGGAAAATGAATCATGTCTCATAGATGTTTAACCATTAGAAAACCAATGCATGAAGACTTCTGGGTATACAAGGTTTTTGTTTTTCATGTTCAACAAAAAAACACTGATACTTATTAAAATGGAAAAAAATCATTAAGTGATATCTCTCTCTGATATTGACTTAAATGCTTCCTTTTCCTCTGTTATTGAAAAAATGTCACCAAATTAATACTTAGCAAGTGAGACAGTATTAATGGTTTAGAAAGACATAAATCAAAAGTTGATTCTGCTTGAAGAATATGATATCTGCATAAATAATTGTAATGGATATTAGAATGTGGTAAGTGCCTAAATGAATAGTCACTAATAATTTTGGAACTTTAAAGGAAGAAGAAATAATGTCATAGATAACAATATCATATGACTTCATAGTGGACTTGGCATCTTAGCTACACCTCTTGACTGATGGTTTTTATTTAGGGTTGGTGAAATGACATCACTGGAAGATCTAAGACAAAGCTACTAAATTGTGAAGACTGACTATATGCTCAGGGAAACTTGGTAATTTAGTTTGACTATAACATAGAGTGTTAATAAAAGTTGTTGCATATACATAAAGGAGTATTACTCAGCCATAAAGAAGAATGAAATATGGCATTTGCTGTTAAATGGATGGAACTGGAGAACATCATGCTAAGTGAAATAAACCAGACTGAGAAAGTCAAATATCGAAATTTTTCAAGGGAGAAAAAAAAAAAGAAAGAAAGAGAGAAAGAAAGGGGGAAAAAAAGAAGAGGGAATTCCATCAAAATAGAATAAATATCAATAGACAAGATGAAGGGGATTGAGAATAAGGAAGGAGGGATAGAATAGGGTAAGAACAGTAAAATGAATCTAACTCTACTTTTTTATGCGCATGCATGAATATATCACAGTAAATCTCACCATAAAGTATGGTGAGACCATAAGACATTAAATTAGGAAAGAGGCTATGAATAAATTGCAGAAAGATCAGTAGACTGGAGTGAGGGGTGCAGGGGGAGTTGTTGGGGACTGAATTAGAACAAATTATGCCTTTATAATTATGTCAAAATGTATCCTGATGTTATATATAACTAAAAATAAACAATTAAAAAAACAGTGGGAAATAATTTTGGAAAGACAATTTGAGACCAGATGGAAGAATATCTTGAATGCCACCTATTAGATGGTGGATTTTTTTTATTGGTATTTTGAAACCCATAAAATAAGTTTTAAAAGTATTTGGAGGAGTAGTGCTATACTTCAGAATGTTATAAAACAGATTATCTTTCTAGATTAGCAATTAAACTTTGTATTCATAGTTCCAGTGAGAGTCTACGATTGTAAAATCTGAAATCACTAGGTTCAGAAAGGTCTGGATAATGTTTTGTTAATCAGTGATCAGAAAGTTCATCCACTAAGCCATTTCAACCTTTTCAGTATAATATTTGATGTCAAATTTATATTTATTTGTCTCTATTTAAAGAAAGATATTAATATTCTCTAAGAACAGTTAGCTGAAGTATATAATCCTTGACTTCTAGGCTATTGGAATAGCAAATGTGATTTAAAATATTTAAAAGATAACTAGTACATTAAAATAATTTAAAAAGGCCATGTCATTTAAACATAAATTTGAGTTAAATGTGCTTCATATATTATATTTTCCTGAATATAACTACAAATCATGTGCTTTCAAGATATCCTTGCTATTTCCAGATTAAGGAATTTAATTTAGTATTTAGCTAATTTGGTATTTTATGTGAGATTATTATTTTTATTTAATTTTTAAAGAAAATCCATATTTGCAAAATAAATTCAGTTTTAGTGCATTATTTATTGAATTATTGAAACACACAGTTTATATTCATTTTGACAAACACTAAAAATGTAAATGAAATCAACTCAATAATTAACTTGAGTGCTCATGCATTTAAAGAAGTAACTAAAATCTAGTTATAACTGTTGGTAGTACATTACTGGAAAACAAATCAGTTCTTAGTGATATGTAATCTTGTTAAAGTGCAATAGTAATGTATAAATTTTATTAAAGCTGAATGTGTATAACATCTTAATTATAAATTTTTAGAAACTAAGATAAATGATGCATGAAAACCTATAGCATAAGAATTTTAGAAACTGACAGCAATCAGGCTTAGTAATTCTTAGGATATAAGGAGCTTTTCACAGTTTAGTGTTTATTTGTTTTGCATCTGTGAAGTTGTGGTGTATTGTATACTTGACTGTTGTCTCCTCAGCTGAGATGCTAACATATGGAAATATATGAAAATCATACAGGACTTGGTAATTGATTGACTAGAATAGATGAGAGAGAGGTATTAAGGCTGACCCCTAAATTTTTACTTGCGAACCAGAATGACTTACTGGATGCCACTCACAGAATGGTAGTATATAAACAGGACTGAGAGATTTCCAAAAATCTCAATCTGGTGTTTTACATATGATTTTTGAAAGACCTTTTATCCAAATTGGTAGAGATGGCAAGAATGCTATCAGATATTGAGATGTGTCATTCAGAACAGAAGTCTGTGACCGGGAGGTGTACTTTGAGAATTATCAGTATTTAAATTAAATATTCAATTGAAATAATGGGAATAAACCAGACTTCTTCTCAAAAAGACTGTGAAGAATAAGAGGAAATATTGCTGCTCTGGGATTGAGGCATGGTATAGTTAATAATTTATTAGCATAGTAAAGGAGATGAGACCTAGGAAGGACAACTAAAAGATATAATGACATTTAGAAGTGTCAAATAAGGGAGAAAAATAATTAAACATATTACTGGAATTAAAAAGAGGATTGACTAATAATGAAGATAATTTATATTTATTAAGCAATTCGTTTTTTCTTGGCAATAAGTGAATTACCTAAATTGGTTCAGTAGTCTTCAAAAAATACAATGAAGCTAAGAACATTATTTTCATCTAATAAATGAGGAAAATAAGGCTTAGATAAGGTAAAATATATACCCAAATTAGCATAGGCATTAATTAGCACATGCATGATTGGAATCCAGGAAATGTGGGTCCAGAGACTATACACTTAGAGTATATGTCCTGTTTTATTCAAAAAGGTCTGAAAATTATTAGTGAAGTTTTCCCTTTACATGCAGAACAAATAGGAATTTATCAATGCAGAAAGAACTAAAGGCTAGGAAATGTGTGCTTTCTTTTGTATAAACACTTAAGTTTCCATTGAATGATAGAGTAAAATGATACTAACTTCTTTGGAGCCTCCAAATTTTAAGAGTCAGGTAAAGATGTTTGAGTGACAATTAGGAAAGTTGGTAATATCACATATGAAGTGGTTAGTTTTGACATTATGTAGAAAAATTAAACTCCATTAGTTCTTTAGGGAATAGTACTTCCTGAGATCTTAATTTAAGAGGTTTAAGAGAAGATACTCTCATCCTCAGCTCTACTGGAGCTACATAAACCAAGCAGATGGAAAAGAGTATCATGTTCAACTACACAAAGATTAACCGACATTGGCTTCCTTGATATATAAAATTTTATTCATAGAAAAATCTCTTCTAAATCTTCTTCCTTGCCTTACTGAGAAGGTTGATTCTCTGATACTTCCCTGATCTATGAAAATTTTACAGTGTTAATCTTCTATACTTCCTTGCATTGTCTCACATATGAGCTTTTGGGGGACACCTAATATTTAAACCATAACAAATTTTGTCATTTAGAACACACCTAATAAATATCTTTCTAGGGAAAGAAATTTAGAAAGTGCCTCAGAATTCAGACAAAACATGAATATAGTCATGATAAGTGTTGAAATAGCCAACAACAATAACAACAAAATGCTACCCGACAAAATAGAAAAGGCTAACAAAGGCATAGCAATAAAAAAAAATAAGCGCAACTCTTCAATTTGGTGGTACACGAATATAATTCCAGTGACTTGGGAGGCTGAGGCAAGAGGATCACAAGTTTGAGGTCTGCCTCAGCAACTTAGCAAGACTATCAACAACTTAGTGAGACCCTCATCTCAAAATTAAAATAAATAAACAAACAAACAAAAATACAGAGTAGGGAAGTAGCTCAATGATAAATTGCCTCTGGGTTCAATTTCCAATAACCAAAAAACGTTAAGCCCAAATATTTGATTACTTGCATACATGGTGTTTTGCTCATTTAGCTAAACAGTTCTCACTTTTTTATTCCTCTTTTAAAAATAGCAAAATTGAATCCAAGTTAAAGTAGACATGACACTTCCTTACATTTCAGGAAGGAAAATGTGACTCCATTAATCAATCCTGCAATCCCCTGACCAAAGTTCTTTGTGTAGGAGTCAATCTCTAACTCATGTTGGGTCAATGTGATGTTCTTTCCTTCTGTATTGGTAAAGATGGACAGGAAAGACCTAGATCTTTGGTTCTCAAAGTTACTGCACAATGAATCCCAAGAGGAATTTTTAAAACACCTGTTTCTCAGGTCACTACCTACATCAAGTAAATTAGAAGCTGATTTATAAAATCTATGCTTTAGCTGTGTTGAAAGACTCCAAAGGAAATCCAATTTGCACACAATGTTGAAAACCCACATTTCAGAGAATAATTATTCTCAAACTTTGGCATATACAGGAATGAGTGCAGGACTTCTTAAAACCAAAATAGATTGGCAAGTTAAAATAGTTTTTTTCTTTTCTGTAAGGTATAGGTATGGGATTTAGAATTTATATCTTTTTATGTGCCTAGGTATTGCTGGTTCTAGGATAAAAATTTGAGAAACACTCCTCTAGATCTAAATATGACAGTGAGAAGGGTGTTGTATTTCCGAAGGTAAGGAAATAATACAGTTTTTTTTCTTTTAAGGATAGAAATCTAAGGTAACTAAAGTCTTCCAGGGAGGCCTGTGTGGATCGGTCTCATGGGAATTTGCTTTACTTAGAAATTTCTAGCTTATATATCTGCTGCTACATCGCATTTTGAGAACTACTGCTCTTGTCTGCCCTCTCTCCTTTGAAAATTTTGACTGAATCTAATAGTTGGTAAATATGACTAATATTATAATAATAATAAATCATGTACCAGAAGCCATATGGACCTTTACATTTATTGTATCTTTTCAGCTCTACTGCATGGAAAAGAAATTGAAATATATTCTGTGTAACAATAAAGCAATTGAGGATGAGAATTAAAAATTTTCTTGAGGCCATAGGGCAGATATATAGCAGAACTCATATTGGAACCTAGTAAAACAAGTGTCAAAAACTGCTCTTAAGTAGGAAAAGAAGGATACGATGAAAAGCCAGGCCTATGTTGTACTGGACAGATAAACCTCTTCTAGAAATTACAATCTAAGGTCCCATTAGTAACTATGTACTACAACTGCTTTGTGCTAGCATCAAGTTTGTCCCTCTTTGATTAAGCTGTAAAATTGTTCTAATTGTGGTGCCTATAATAAAAGGTGTTCTGAGTGAAGATGCTGTGGGCCTGACATATCCCTGAAAACCTGTATTGAATTACATATTTAAAGCAACAATTCTTCTTATATAAGAGTTTGGCCAGAGACTCCTAAAGCCTAAAGGACAAATGTTAAGGCCTTCATATTCTAAAGTGATTGCTGGACAATCTTGCAAAAGAATAGGTCAGCATCTGACTCTGTAGGTATAAGCCCATCACGAAAGTAACACAAAAAAGTTGAGTTTGAAGAAAGGAGAAAGACTATGTTAAGAGTTGCCACTTAGACAGTTTTTCTCTGCAAACTAATGGAAGAAAAATTATTTTTCCCTTGCCAAAAGCAAAATGCAAGGGACTCCATCAAGGTCAGCTCAGCAGTATACTCATTGCAGAAATAGTGAGTGGTCCTTGAATCTCTAAAGGAAAGATGTTATGCTAAAATAAACACTAGTCCAAAAATCTCTGCTTAAAAGTTGGGATACATGTTTGCATTGGAGATAAAGCATTATTAAAATTTTATCCTAGAACAATCAGGAAGTCACAAGCCCAGAGAGAATCAGAGGAAGTTTCCTAAGTGTCAGTTTCTCAAAGTTCATGAAATGATGAGACCAAATTATATGGACTTTTTGGAAGTCCCCAAACTTCTGGTGTCAAAGGATGATCCTCCTCTGTCAAAACACATAGCAAGCGTTTTGCTTCATATGGGTTTGGTTGGATATCCACCATTAGCATACAGCATAATCACCTGAAAAGCCATTGCATAGATTCCTGGATCTCGCTTTTCATTCCAGAGTTTCTGATTCAAGAGTTTGGAGAGGAGCCTGGAAATTGCATTTCTAATTAGTGAGTAGGTGATGTCGATGCTGCTGGTTTGGGCAACACATTCTGGGAACCGCAAATTGAGCATGTAGAATTACTATTTGTTTTTGTTTTTTTTTTCCTTTTTTATTGTTGGTCGTTCAAAACATTACATAGTTCTTGATATATCATATTTCACAGTTTGATTCAAGTGGGTTATGAACTCCCATTTTTACCCCATATACAGATTGCTGAATCACATCAGTTATACTTCCATTGATTTACACATTGCCATTCTAGTGTCTGTTGTATTCTGCTGCCTTTCCTATCCTCTACTATCCCCCCTCCCCTCCCCTCCCCTCCCCTCTTCTCTCTCTACCCCCTCTACTGTAAATCATTTCTTCCACTTGTATTATTCTTCCCTTACCCCTCACTTCCTCTTGTATGTAATTTTGTATAACCCTGAGGACGAAGAGCATGAGAAGAAGATTAACATTAAACAGGGATGAGAGGTGGGAGGGAAAGGGAGAGAGAAGGGAAACTGCATAGAGTTACTATTTGAAAGCAGACTCTCTGAGAATAAAAAAACACAAAACACAAATAGGGAAATGTACTGATTCCCATTGGTATGTTCTGATTGCCTAGTATTGGAAAGTCAGAATAGCAGGAATCTCATCATGTGTTTTATTTTAATTAATTTATTATTATTTTTTCAGTCAGTGGATTTATTTATTTGTTTACTTTTATTTAAATTTAATTTATATTATTTGATACATAAAGATTGTACATATTTGTGGGGTACCATGTGATATTTTGATAGACGTATACATTGTGTAATCAGGTCAAATATTTATCTCATTTATCTCTTCAAATATTCATCACTACTTTTGTATTTATCACTATTCTTTGAGATGAACAACACACAATTTCTACCTTTAGTCACTCTACTGCACAATAGGAGACCAGAAATTCTTACTCCTATCTAACCAAAACTTGGTACACATTGATCATACTTTACACAGGTCTTCTTCCCCAATACCCTTCCTATTCTCATTCATTCTACTCTCAATTTCTGAGACATCATTTTTTTTTTGCTTTTTTCACTTTTTATTAACAAGAAAAAAGAGAAATGTGAAAAAAACACCCTACCCAATTTCTTGTACACTGTATTGTAACTCTGAAGTACATAGTCCAAGACTGAAAAGAACATGAAAGTAGTTATTATGGGTCTGTGATAAACAGGGTAATGGTTTTGTTTGACTGGAGGATTTTTTACATTAAGAATTATTTTTATAAATTTTAACTTGATTTAATGCTAATTCTTTTAAACTCCAAATCATACTTGGTTTGTAAAGATTCCATATGTGAGTGAAATCACAGACACTTGTTTTTCTATGCTTGGTATATCTCAACTAATATAATGATCTACAGTTCCATTCATGTCACAAATTACAGGATTTCATTCATTTTTCCAGCTCAATAATATTCCATTGTGTATATATCCCACTTTTCTTTATCCATTTATTGGTTGGTGGGCACTTATATTCTTTCCATTTCTTGGCTATTTTGAATAATGCTGAAGTGAACATGAGAGTATAATTGTCTCTGACATACTGATTTCATTTCCTTTGGGTATATACCCAGACCTGGTTTATCCCCAAAGTTCTAGAGTCATTTCTGTTGTGTTACCTCTAGGTGATGCCTTAATCCAGGTTTGCTGCCAGTTTACTGTACTGCTGTTTGTTGTTACTGGAGTATGATCTAAGCACAGGTTTTTCCCAAAGTGTACAATTTCTTCTATAGCTACTTGTTTATTTTATCTTGATAGTCTTTTCCTTATAGTTTACATTCAAAAACTTGTTTATAATATATATGTATTAAGGTTGACCTGGCCATGTTAAATTTTCCTGGTTACCTTTGCCCTTCCCATATCTAGATATTTGTATCCTTCTCAAGATTGGGAAGTTTTCTAATATTATTTCTTTGAACAAATTTTGTAACCCTTTGGCATTCTCATGCCCCTCTTGAACCACAATAGTACCAATATTTGCTCTCCCAATAATGTTTCAAATTTTCAGTAGAAATTATCTTCATTTTTTTTTCTTTTTTTCACCCTCCAACTATGTCGTTTTAAATAACCTGTCTTCAAGCTCACTAATCCTCTCTTTTGTTTGGTCTGTTTTGATATTGATGCCTTCTATTTTGTTAATTTTATTGCATATATTTTTCAGCCTAAGAAATTCTGTTTGTCTATTCTAATTGCTTCTCACTCTTACATTTCTCTGCTAGAATATTGAATATTTTCTCTGTGTTTTCTTCAAGTTCTTTTGAGTTTCCTTAAAGCAGCTGTTTCAAATTGTCCATTTGCAAGTTTTCCCTGGTTACTCTCTGATTATTTTTGGCACCTTATCTTGAATGCTAGGTGAAGTCATGTTTTCCTGAAAGCTCTTGATGCTTGGTAGATGATGTCATCTAGCCATTGAAGGATTAGATATTTATTAAAGTTTTCCTAGTCTGGCTTTGTGCCTGATTCTAAGTAGATTGCTTTTTTTTTTATCACTGATACTTATGTTGCTTTAGCACTAGGAGATGCCTTAAGTCTAGGTCTACTGCCAGTTCACTGCTTTTTGTGATGACTGTTTCATCACTGGAGGGTGATCCAAGCACAGGTTTGTTCCCAGTATGCAGTTGGTATGTTGTACAGTGTGAACTAGGAGAGTACCTAAAATGGGTAATTGATTCCCCTAAGCCTCCCCCCTGGTGCTGAGATTGACCCAGATACTTCATCCACAGTAACCAACCTATGGTCAGGCACTGAAGTATTCTGCTTGTCTCTAGGCAGAATCACCATGGAGGGATCAGTTCTAGGACCCCGTGTCATGTCTGTGGCCACCAAAACCACAAATTTGTCCCATGACACTCTGAGCCCACACCCTGTCAGGACCATGACAGCAGTGAAGTAGGACCAAGGCCCAAACAGCTATGCATCACCAAATGCTGAGGTCAACTAGCAACCCATGACCACTGCAGCCAGCCACAGATGATGCTGAGAATAATAGAAGTCCAATACATTGGTGTTGTAAGCCTTTGCTTGGCACTTGTGCTGTTTTATAAACTATCTTTGGGCACTAGCCTGCTTATGAACACACTAGGATCTCCTCAGTATTAAGTCTTAGCAGCCCAGGACTGGCTCTGTTATAGTTTAGATATGATGCATCCCCCAAAAGCTCATGTATGAGACAATGCAAGAAAATTAGAGGTGAAATGACTGGATTATGAGAGTTTTACCTAATCAGTGCATTAATCTGCTGATAGATTCTAAGCAGGTGGTAACTAAGGGCAGGTATTATGTAGCTAGAGGAGGTAGATAATTGGGGGGGGGTATGCCTTTGGGGCATATATTTTATCCCTCATGAGCAGAACACTCTTTCGGCTTCCTGGTGGCCATGTCCTGAGCTGCTTTTCTCCTCCACACCTTTCTGCCATGATGTTCTGCTCACAGACCCAGAGCAATGGAGTCAGCTATCTTTGGACTGAGACCTTTGAATCTGTAAGCCTCAAATAAACTTTTCTCATTTAAAATTGTTCTTGTCAGTTTATTCAGTCACAGTGGCAAAAATCTAACTAAAACACTTCTAAGGCAAGTTGTATACAACTACCCTGTCCTACCCTCAGTGAATAGTCCTACCCTTTTGCTCCATAATATGTTGTTCAAGGTTGGGGTAGTGTTGGTGAAGGTGGTTCCTTGATCACCAAGGTATGGTAAGTTGGATCATGCCTAAATCTCACAGCCACAAGGACCTGTGCAGTCTCAGTGGCATTGGGGCCCATGACACAGCTAGCAAATATGCAGGCCGAAACAAGAGTCCATCCCAACTAGGTGCAGACTGTGTCGGTGCTAAGGTTAGTCTATAGCCCTATTTTTGAGAACTGGCCTGTTTCACCTATGTTTAGCAATAACTTGGCCACCAAGGCTGACACTAAGGTAGGTTATATCTGAGTCTCAAAATCACAGTAACCTAGTCTCAAAATCACAGTAACCTGGAGAGGGTGATGAACTCTCAGCTCATTCTAAGACTGACAATGATGTAGACCAAAATTTGAAACTGTCCTACCTGTACCCAAATCTCTGCCTGATGCTGGGGCTAGCCTAGAGGTTCATCTGCAAGCTCTAGTCTGGGTGTAGTAGCCTTTGGTTTTGCCTGGTGCTGAGTTTTACCACATCAGGCCCAGCTCTGAGCTATAAGACAAAGTTATGTGTTAGCTTTTGTGCCCTGCTCCCCAGAGGATCGAGCCCTACTCCCCACTCTACTCTCTGAGGTGCAAGGAAGAGTGGCAGAGGTATTTATCTACCTGGACTAACACAGTTACAGTAGCTCAGTCTGTGGGTAATTGGCCTGGTGGTAGGGTTGTGGTGCTTGCCCAGACTAAGATTTATAATGGTGGGCCTGGTACTAGGTTTCAAGTCCAAGGTCTGGTCTTAATTCTCCATCCCTTGGGCAGAATGCATTGCTCTGTGCACTGGGCTGCTTAGAGTTGGGGGAAATATGACATTAGTAACTCCTTCCTTCAAGTCTCCTTTAATGCAACTTTTCTTTTCTTTCTTTCTCCCTTTCTCTCTTTCTAATTCTTTCTTTATTTTCCCAGCCTCAAACGTACTAGGTAAGCACTCTACCAATGAGCTAAATATCTATCCCTTTTTATTTTATTTTGAAAGAGGGTCTCACTAAGTAGCCCACACTGGCCTCAAACTTGCAATCCTTTGTCTCAACCTCCCCCTCCTGAATCACATCTTTTCTTTTTATTATACCTCAACGAGGCACTATGGTCTCTCATCTGGCTCCCTTAGTTCTTGTGAAGGTTGTTTAATGCATGAATTGCTATTCAATTTGATGTGTCTGTGAGAAGAACTCACTGGAGGATCTTAGCTGCCATCTTGTTCTGCCTCTTTCTAAATTTTAATTTAAAAGATAATTAAATTTCAAATGAAAACATCCAAAGGGAAGCAGAATTTTAAATAAAAGTTAATTTAAATGTATATATTTAAGCCAAATTTAAATTCTTATTAAATTAATAAAGGGATCATATCATTAAGTACATATATAAGATCCATAATGAGTTGCAGATAGCTGTCACTGAGGAAATATACAATTTTATTTTTAAAATAAGTTTGATGAAATACATTCATTAGACAGAAGTTTACAGAAATATTTTAAATTTGCAGAAAGCAATGAAGCTACTAGTGAGGATGGCTCTTACTGAATCATATGATTAATTCCTGGAAGCTGATAGATATTAATGATGCATATGAGATTTCTCAAGATTCATTAAAAGAAAGTGGTTTATGAAAAAATACTCTATTTGAATATTAAAAGATATAAAAACAAAAATGTAGGAAATAGAAACTTTAAAATAAACAGGTAAGTTCTATTCAATATTTTAAAAATTCTGAAAATGGTTATGGTGAAATATGCATTTCTGAATATAATTAATACCAAGAAAAATATTTATTCTCAGATACTAAGATCAGATATTAACAGTATTCTTATAGCCATTTTGGGTATGGATTTATGATTGTCTTTTGGCTATTATTAGGGAACTTGATAGCCTGGCAAAGTGAACTATAATGTGACAAATCCATGAAATATAGTGCGCTTTTGGAAAGTTTAAATTCAGCACATTAGCTTTTAATCATTTGACTTAAAAATGGTATATTGTGGACATCTCTAGCTTTTTCTGCCCAGAATCATTGCCAATACATTGGAAATTGCATTTCAACTTTCATTTTGGAAACTTCCTTTCATGAAATCTAACTGATGAGGTTTCCATGATAATAAGCAAATGTTCTTATCTACTAGGATATTATAAACCAAGTTGATTTAAAAAGGTGCCATATTCAACCATCCAATGGATTGATTGTTATTGTTCTCCTTAAAATTCTTCATTCAAAAAGCTTGAATATTAACTTTGTTAATACACTTAACAACTCATCTAAATATGCTGTCTTGTTTTCTTCCAGAAGATCCCTTTTTTGCTACTATTCTCATTTATGGAAATTATAATTCTGTTTTTTGAGATTATGATGGTATGTCAAAGCAAAGTTGTATAGTCAAAAGTATATCAGCAGATCTTTGTTTCAAATTCTAAGTAACATTATGAAAAGCCAAAAGGAAAACTATTCCACATAAGTAATACTTATGTTATATGAATGAGGTGAAATATGTTCACATCAGACATCATTATTCATTTTTTAAAATATTTTTATTGGGCTAGGGTTGTGGCTCAGAGATAGAGTGCTTGCCTAGCATGTGAGGCACTGGTTTTTCGATCCTCAGCACCATATACAAATAAAATAAAGATATTGTATTCACCTATAAGTAAAAAATAAATATTTAAAAATAATTTTATTAGTTGTTGATGGACCTTTATTTTTTTAAATGTGGTTCTAAGAATCAAACCCGGTGCCTCACACATGCAAGGCAAGTACTCTACCACTGAGCCCCAACCCAGCCCAACATCATTATTCATTTTTCCAGCAATTTCTCAGACCGTAGTCAAGTATGATGATTCCCTGGTACGACTCATTGAACCAAAAAATGTTTCTAAAGAGATAAAAGTATGAAAAGTGTTTTTTTGGTACCCAAGTGTTTGTAAAAATTTTATTACCAATTGTCAAAAAGTAGAACCATCTTAAATGTCCATTGACAGATGAATGGACAAATAAATTATAGCAAATACATGCAAAGGAATGGAATCCTAGTACATGCTACAACATGGATAAATCTTGAAGACATTATAGTTTCTAATTTCCTTTGTGATTTCTTTACATGATGGTCTATGTAGAGGTATGTTTTTTCTATTTTTTAAGAATAGCATTCTCAGGTTAGTAAGGACTTTCAGATATATAGGTATATCTGGGTGGATACCAGATATAGTTAGGTAGTGAGAATTGCATTTCTGAGAAGTTTTTAGGTTAGGTCCTTGTGTTGAATGGATATTATAGTTTGAAAATACCACTCTAGCTTAAATTTGCACTGAGTTTGATATTGAGTTAATATGTCTAATGATGATAGCTACTATGTTATGTACCAGTCTTTATATCATCATCTCATTTCAGGTTCACTGCATGGGGAGGTACACAAAAACCTCTCTTCTGGCAATACAAAAGCTAAGGATCAGATTTGAATAACTTCCCTGATCCAGTATAGCAAATCAGTGGAAAAACTCAGAAGGAACCCAGAAGCACCAGTCCTTGCAGGATGAGTGGGAGGTTTCAAGACACATGGAGGTATCAGCTCCATGTCCTCTGGGCAGGTAAACTTCTTCTTGAGAGGGAATCTGAGGCAACAGCAGTAGTACTATTTTGTGGTTGTTGTAGATCCATATTCTCAAGTGTAAGAGATAATGTAACATGCACCTTTAGTTCCTATAATTAAAGGTTTTGTAAGTGTACAAGCTGTTCATCAGATGTATCACTCAAAACCTACATGGTTCTGCATGTGGAAAGCAACATTTATCTCTTACTTGAGAGCTCCATTGATATCAGTATTGGCTTCCTTGATGCATAAAATTTGTATTTAATATTGGGGATCCATACTCTCTTAGTTTAGTTGAAATATCTCTTCTAAATCTGCAGCCTTATTTTCTTCCAGAAAGTTGATTTCTTTCTATTACCCTGATGTTAGGAAACAAAAAATACATCCTTTGAAACAAAGATGTTGTAAATGACCATGAACACAACCGTCACACAGCAGATTACTTCAGATTGCAGGGTGACTCACCCTGAGGTGAAGTGATAAATCCTCTAAGTACAATTAGGAATTTCACTGTTTCTAGAATTAGGAAAAACGTGATCCCATGGGGTCCCATGTATTCATTATTTTTAGAAGATCGCAGTACCACCCTAAGGTTTTGTGATTCCTAATGTCTCAACAGAATATTAATTTACATTAAATATTAAATTATTCAGAAAACTATGTGATAGTTACTTTGATTATTTTCTAATATTTTTTAATCAGTTTGCTTAAAATGACTTGAACTATTTGACACTTGCAAGCCGTGTGTGGGCTAGACCTGTGGGCTTTGGGTTTCAACTTGAACTATTTGAAAAACTTAAAGTATTTGGTGTGATATTATTGTTGATAACTCAAGTGAGTAAAGAGTCCACAATTAAGCACATAGCATAAATTTTTTCAAGATGATATAGAATAAGCATTTATATCAATTAAAAAGTTGTTGAGACTAGAATAAGAAATTCTTTCATTTTAAGAAACCAAAAAATGTGACAATTCCTATGTACATCTTTATAAGTCGGGTAAAATAAGAGGTAATTTCCATGAAAATAAGTGTAGGATTCTATATCACAAATAAAAAGATAAAAACAACCATGATAATCCATGGAATTACAAACAGAAAGAGACAAACTAGATATTAACAAAATCTAAGCAACAAAATTTTTTTCAAATAATTAATTTAGTGTGTGTTGTTTATTTTTATTTATTTATTTGGTACCACTGATTGAAACCAGGGGCTCTTAATCACTGAGCCACATCCCCAGTCATGTTTTATTATTTGTTTTAATTTTGAGACAAGTTCTCCCTAAATTCCTGAGGGCCTCACTAAGTTTCTGAAGCTGACTTTGAATTCACCAACCTCCTGCCTCAGCCTCCGGAGCTGCTGGGATTGTAGGCATGCACCACCATGCCCTGGCTTGTTGTTTACTCTTCATGCAGTCCAGATCCTACATGTTTGATTCCCATGTTGGGTACTTGCAACCTAAACTTCATTCCTGGTATTTTAATTGAAGTTCACCACTGCTCCCATGTCAGGGATGAGAATAGTATTGCTGCTGCTTAGGAATGACTTTTTAAGAGAAACTTCTATAGCCCACCCTCTCTCCTTTGAATACTGTAGGGTGAGAACTTTGGTTAACGTAACTTAAAAAGTGAGAATGCCTGGCCTCCGTCAATCTGTTCTTTATTTCCTGGGGACAGTTCTTTGGAGAGTTGAGACAGATAATCCATGGAGGTCAATCACAGGTATTTTCTTGAGGCTCCAGGGAGGAAAAGGTCTTTTTCCCACTGCATTTGGTAATGTTGGGCAAACTGATACTAAAATAGTGTTTGACACACTTAATGCATATTACACTAGTTACAGGAGCTTGAAAACATGTTTTGTTCAGGTATCATATATTAAATTATTCAGAATATCTGACTGTAAAACCTTGTTTGGGGGTTGTGGCTCAGTGGTGGAATGCTTGCCTAGCATGTGTGAGGTGCTGAGTTCAATCCTCAGCACCACATTAAAAAATAAAGGTATTAAAAATACCAAAAAAAAAAAACCAACAACAACAACAAAAAATAAAACCAAAACCTTGTTTGACTTGTTTTAAAATTAGCCAATGAGGATTTCGTTTCAGTAAAAGAAGGATAACCAGTGGGTCAAGTGTGATCATCTACATGCTTTGGAAAGCAATAGGATGCATGGAGGAGTTGTTAAATTCAGATTCTTGGCTGTACTCCACTCTCACAATTGTATTCCATAAACCAGGATAGGTGGAGCTGAGAATTCGCATTGCTAATGAGTGTGCTGCTGCTGCTCAGGTACCATCATCAGGGACCAGCTCCTGTTTTGAAGGCAGATGTGCATATGCCAGGAGATGTTGCTCTGCACCTGATAAAGGAGGAATATAAAACGTTTTGGTTAATTATGTTTTATTTTAAAGAAAAATTTTGGCTAACTAAGCCCTTGTGGTTTTCTCTGTCTGTATGTGCAGGTAAAAAGTTCCATTTCTTTTTTTTTTTTTTTTTTTTTTTTTAATTTTAAAGTATGCTTCTTTTTATTGGTGTGTTATAATTATATATAATAGTGGGGTCCATTAGCCACAGTTATACATGCACATAATATAGTTTGATGAATCTCATTCCCCAGTACCTGTACCTTCCCTTTCCCTCCCTTCTTCTCCTTCCCCAGTCTGCTTCCTTTACTCTACTGAGCTCCCTGGGATGAGAGGTGGGAGGGAAAGGGAGTGAGAAGGGAAATTGCATGGAAATGGAAGGCGATCCTCAGGGATATACAAAATGTCATACAAGAGGAAAGGAGGGGTAAGACAAGATAATACAAATGGAAGAAATGATTTACAGTAGAAGGGGTAGAGAGAGAAAAGGGGAGGGGAGGGGAGGGGAGGGGAGGGGAGGGGGGATAGTAGAGAATAGGACAGACATCAGAATACATCAGACACTAGAAAAGTTCCATTTCTAAGAAGGTAACAAGCTCTACCCCTGTTTCTGCTTGGGGATAACATTTTGAACCACTGCTCCATTTCAACACTTTACTGTGAGTCTGACTTTTGTTTTTAACTAACTATGAGTGCTAACTCACTTGAATATTAGGAAGTATAATAAGGGTTTATATTTGTTTTCTCATTATAGCTTCACTACATGTAGAAACTATTGAAGTGTCTCATCTAGATACAAAGAAAATGACCATCAGAATAAAATCACTTTCCAGAGTCTTCAGGGATGATAGAGAACAGAGCTCAGGCTGGAAACAAGAGAAGCTGAAGTTCAAAACCTATACTCTTTAAGAAGGATGTGTAGGAGATCTCAAAAGAGATACAAATGTCAGCCTATGTCTTCTGGGCAGGAATCCCAAGCCATAGCAGTATGCAGCAACTACTGCTTTGTGATTATTTCCTATCCACCTCCTCTCCTGTCAGGAAAGATGTAACATTCATCTGTAATACTTAGTAATGAAGGGTGTTGTGAGTTCAGGTTTTGTGTGTCAGATATATGCCTGAAAACTGTATGGTTATAGGTTGTTACAAGCCACATTTTCTCTCACATAAGTTCAGCAAGAGATTACAATAGTTAACACCATAAATGCCAAAATTATTACCCCTACTCCAGTATGTAGTGCTGGATGAACTTGCAATAGGCAGTACACACAAAATGAGTCTATAGTCAGTGGACAAACTTCAACTGAGCAATATAGGATTGGACGTGATCAAAGGAAGAAAACCTATTTTTAGGGAGTTTCCATCATGGTAAGCATTTTTCTCTCCATTCATGAATAGAGATAAAGATTCTTACCTGAATCCAGGTAAAAGCATCTTAGAAGCTTTGTCCATACAAGTCTGGCTTTCCTAATATTAGTTGATGTTAGCTTCCTTGATATGGAAAACCCTATCTTTTAGAAAAGTGAATGCACATTCTCTTAGTATAGTCAAAATATGTCTTCTAAACTTGCCACCTTCATTTGTTCCAAAATATTGATTCATTACAAATGTCCTATGTTGTTCAGACAAATTTTTTTTCTTTCAGTTGGAAAGGTAGTTGTAGAAATAGCATGGGCTCAGGAATACCAAGGTGGATTTATTTCATATAGGAAGAGAACTCTCTGGAAGTGGAGGTGAGGACTCCTTCATATATAATTAGTAATAACCATGTTATTAGATGTAGGTAAAGCATACCCACCCAAAATATCATATATTTGTAAGCATGTTGGGGAACCTCAAGTTCAGCTTTAGGTGTCCAGAATCCTAGAAATTCTCAACAAAATTTGAAATAGCAGTTATACTAGTACATACATAAATTACAGTGTGTGAACAGACATGAATTCAGCCAAAGATAAAGGAACATAGGAAAGGAGGAACCAGGATTAAACTTAGAGCTACTGCTCTTAATTCTCTCTTGCAGATCTCTGACCTCATGTACAAAGTTTTGCCAGCCTGGAAATCTCCCCCATGCTTAGTACTCTAGTCATGGATATCCATGTGATTGACTTCATCTTAGGACTGTAAAGTCCACCTGCAAGGCAAATTGATATAACTAGCATGGTCATAGCTCCTGTCATATAAAAGCAGATATTCATTACAAATCTCATTACTTGTATGAACCATTTGGTGAATGTAAATCCTCAGGTATGGAAAGGCATTAATATGAAACAGAAATATGAAGATATCAGTGGTTACCAGGTAGGTCCTGGTCAAGTGCTAGTCCTTAACCTTTTGAAGGGTCCTTGGAGCAAAACCCTGACCTATTATGTTGTTACCCTTTATTTATCACACTGTTTATAAATGGATAGTTATTCGCATAGGTATTCCTTTTTTGTTAGACTTTTTAAAAGATGGACACAATATCTTTATTTATTTTACTTATTTTTACATGGTGCTGAGTACTGAACCCAGTGCTTCACATGCCTCACAAGGCGAGCACTCTATTGCTGAGCCTCAGCCCCAGCATAGGTATCTTTGATTGCTTTCTAATATTGTCATTCATGAATTCTTTGTCCAGTCAAATTGAATTAAACTTCCATGAAAAGTTTTAAACTTGAAACAGTGATAATTTTGTCATTCTTAAGAAAAATGTCAAACTTTCTGTATATAAAGCAAATTTTACATGAGAAGTAACAAAACAAATATCTGTATGAATTTGTTATTGATACCGGCATATATAAGCAATTAAAAACTATCAATAATACTATGTAACTATTTGTGTTTCAGAAGAAAACAAAAGGAAATTGCCATAGACAAATAAATTTAGGATTTTTTCACAGACAATAACAAATATGAATGCAACCTTGATAATCCCTGAAAATATAAACAGAAAATAAGAAAATACCAACAAATCCCATGGAAACAAAATTTTTTCCCCAACAATAAGTAAATGTGTTTTCTTTATTCATAACACTAATTTCCTCATTTCCTATTCTTATTTTAGGACATGTAATGTAAATGCTTAATAAAATATAAGCATTTTAATTGGAGCTGACCAGCCCTTTCATGCCAAGGATGAGAGCACTTGGGTTTTGTCAGTCAGTTGTCTCTTCAAGGGAGAGTATGTGGAGCAGAGATGACATATGACCCATGTTAGATCAGAGGAAGTTCTTCCCTGAGATTTCTGTGAAGACAAGATCTTTTCTCACTCCATGATAATGTTGAGTAAGATGAAACTAAAGCAGTGTTTCTCAAACTTACCACAACTTCTCCTTGCCAAGAAAGCTTAGAAATACGCATTTTTCAACTATACTAAACTTCAAAAATTATTTGGAATTGTTGACTGTGAAACTTTGTTTTCAGTAACAGAAAATTAATGTTTTGTTTTTAAACAAGTAATTTCCTGGACAATTACTCCTCAAATTTTCCAGTAAAGATATTGAAAACAAGTGGGTCAAGGATTCTCATCATTGGTCTTTGGTAGGCATTTTGATCTATGGAGGACTTGTTACGGCCAGATTGGTAAACCCTACCACCTATAAGATTTGAACTATGCAGGTCTGGGTAGGTGAGACTAAAAATGTCCCACTTCAACAAATATACAGGTGATGCTGATCAGGGAGCACCTTCAGGGAACCATTATTCTTCTGTGAGAAATGATCCAAATATGACAGTGAGAGGGCAGCTCAGGTTGTGAAGAGGGAGAACAAAGAAGAGTATTGGCTTAATTGTCTAAGAATGGAATTCTAAGGTAACTGAGGCATCACAGGTCCTATTTGTGGGTGGGTACTGGATAATATCACTGCTGCTGCTTGGGGAGGACATTCAAGAACTGCTCAGGTCCACCTGGTGTCATTTGACACTTAAGAGTGAGACCTTTGGTTAGCATAATTAACAATTAAAGCTAACTATGTTGAGACTGTATATTTATACTGGGACTGTATATTTTTCATCTCACTTCAGACTCACTACATTGGGAAGTTATTAAAACAATTCTCATCTCTGAAAAAAGAAAATTATCAAAATAAAATGACTTTCCAGAGGTCCCTGTTAGCTGATGACAAAGCTCAGATTGGAACCCAAAAATCCAAACTGTAAAACCTGTGGTATTAAGTATGATGGTTTTGAGGTTTCAAGTCACAAAGATGTACCAAACCCATGTCCTTCTGGGCAGAAGAAACTCTTCCTGAAAAGAAAATTCTAGGCTACAGCAGTATGCAGCCTCTAGTGCTTTGCAGTTGTATCAAATTTGTCTCCTTATTACTCAGAAGGCAATATGCACCCTTAGTGAATAGTTAAAGCTGCAATGAGTGACAGTACTATGGCTTTGCAGTATCCCTGAAAATCTGCACGGCACTTCATGTTCACAACTACATTTCTTCTCACATATAAATTCAGCCAGAGGCTCCAAAGGGAAAAACCATAAATGCCAATAAATTCTATATTCTAAAGTGAGGTGCTAGATGATCTTGCAAGGGCATTGGAGCCAAATTATATTCTCAATCATTGGCCATAGTTCAACTGAGCAATATAAAATAGTTGAGAGAGTGAGAGGAGAAAAACCTATTTTGAGAGAGTTGCCCTTATGGCAGACACTTCACCACACTAATGAAAGAGGAAGAAATATCCCTGACTCTAGCATCAAACCAGAGGAAATGAGCTTAGGAAATTTGCCTCATTCAAAACCAGCCTCATTGGTTTTGTATGATTGGCTTCCTTAATATGTTAAGTACTATGTTTTTAAAAAGTAGAAATCCACACTCTATGTAGTTGACACATCTCTTCAAAATGTGCTGCCTTGCTTTGTTTCTATGTTTGGTGACTTTAAAACCAGCCATAAGTTCTCAGATGCTTTAGAAAGTTTCTATAGAACTCAGAAGGGCTTTTGAATTGATTTTTACAGTATATTAAAACACAAAAATACTGATGAAAATAAACCCATGGAAGAGGAGCATGAGGAGGATTCCAGGAAAAACCAGGATCAAGCTTACAGATCACATACATGGGGCTTATTCTCCCAACACAAATGTTTGCCAGTCAGGTAAGCTCTCCCAAGTCTTGGTTGTATAAGTGTGGGACATCCATATGACTGACTTCAGCTTAAGACCCTCTAGTATATCTAGAAGACAAATTGACACAGCTTAACCATAGCCCCTTTAAAAACCAACATTTGTCATAAATCACATATGTTCATTAAATTTCTGGTATGACCAAAGTATTAGGTATAAAAACCATTCTGATCAGACACAATATTCTAAGTGATCTTAGGTTACTTACAGGTGTGGATCAAAGGAGGATCTTCAACCTTGGAAGGGTGCAGTCTTTAAGAAACCCTGGCCTTTTGAGTTAGAGGCCTTTAAAGGACAGTTCACAAATTATTATTTGAAGATTTATGAACTTTTATCCTGCATATTTTCTTAAACTATTTTGTTATGAATGAAGTTTTTTTAATATTCAGTTTTTAAATTGGCTACTTTATGTATTTTAAAATTTATTCTAATAAGTTCCTATTAACTGCATTGATTTTAATGCTACATTTACACTTACATGAGCAGAATTGTTATTATTTTTAAAATTGACATGAATGATATCTTAATTTTTCTACTAAAATTGACTTTACCTAATTAGAAAACTTAAGTATTAGGTGTGATAATTTTCTTCTTTCAAATTTAAGTGAGAAAGATTAGACCCATTTGTACATATAAG
This sequence comes from Urocitellus parryii, assembly GCF_045843805.1. Lineage (NCBI taxonomy): Eukaryota > Metazoa > Chordata > Mammalia > Rodentia > Sciuridae > Urocitellus > Urocitellus parryii. Next base: position 110,752,779 of record NC_135547.1, read on the forward strand.
AAATTTACGTAACAGTGTACAGGATGAGCATTTTTATTATTGAAGAGTTATTCATAACAAGATATGTAAGAAATTGAAGAACATGACAAATCTAATAGAGCTCTTTATATTTCAGAAAAAAGATGATTATCTACAAAATAAATTTATGATTTTACATCAAATATGAGAAGAAAAGATGCATGCTACTGTGGTGAGAAGCACTGCTCTAACCCATCCTTTGTCCTTTGGCCACTTTAGAAAGAATCTAACCTTTGCTTACTGTAACTAACAATGAGAGATAACTATGTTGAATTGAATCCCCAGAGTTTTACTAAGTGCACTTGTCATCACCTTTCAGCTTCAGTTCATGGAGAATTTCTTATAATGTGTGTCATTTATCCAATAAGAAAATGATGATAAGAATAAAATAACTTGCATAGTTCTCAGATCATGAGAGGACAGAGATTGAACCAAGAAGAAGAGGATTTCAAAACCTATGATCTTATGCTGGATCAGTTGGAGGTTTTAAGCAACATGGAGTTGCCAGTCCCCTTGTATTTTGGAGCAGGTAGATTTCCTTGAGGGAGAATCTGAGACAACAGAAGTATTCAGCCACCACTGTTATGTTACATCTTTCTGACAGTAGAGGTGAATCTGTGTTGTAAGTACAGATATTATGGGACAGACCTATCCCTGGAAAATCTATATGGTACAGGATATTGTAAGCAACATTTTCTCTCCAGTGACAGTTCAGTCAGATTCCAAAGGCCAAAACCATATTGCCTAATAATAATAATAATAATAATAATAATAATAATAATAATAAATTAAAAATAAATAAAACAAAAACACCCTAAATTCTAAAGTGAGGTGCTAGATGATCTTTCAGAAGTTCTGAACCCAAATTGCTTCTAGAGGTGTTGGCTGTACCTTAGTTGAGTGATAGAAAAGAAACGAGTTCAGGTGATGAAAGGAAGAAAGCCCATTTTGAGTTTCCATCATGTCAGGCATTTTTCTCCACACTGATAGGAAAGAGAAAAAGATTGTTTACCCTTTTCTTAAGTGCAATAGGTTTGGAATGATTTCCCCTATTGAAAGTAGCATGGAACCTTGTCAGTGAATCACCATGAATCACAAAAGATGAAGGTGTGTTTTCTGGGAGTCTCAGCAAAATTATATAGATACCATTTTTTTTCTTAAGAGGAGGAAATGTTTGTTACTCATAGTTTCAGAGGTCTTGGTCCTTAGACATCCAACCATTGTTCTGTGTCTGAGGAAAGGCGGAATATCATGGTGGAAGGGTATGGCAAAGGAAAGCAGCTGGAAATATGGTACCAGGAAGCAGATACAAAGCTGTGCTCATCAAGAACAAAATATGTACCCAAAGGTATGCCCCACAATGTCCCATGTCCTCCAGTTAATCTCTATCAGGGGAATTAATGCACTGATTAGATTAAGGCTTTCGTTACCCAATCTAAATTTTCTTGCATTATCTCACGCATGAGCTTTTGGGGGACACCTCATATCTAAACCATAACAGCTTCTTTCTGCATCAGATTCAATTGACATTCAATTGCTATGTTATTGCTGTCTCATTAGGACCTTCCTTTTATTTATATACATACACACACACACACACAAACACACACACACACAAGTACACACACACTAATTTAAATTGAGATAACTCCTTTAGATTTCAATTTCCTCAATTTTATATCCAATATACCTAATTGACATCCACGACATCAAACAGTAAGTTTGTGAATTGGGGGTCTGAATTTAGAACTTCTAGTTTTAAACACACATGTAATTCAGAATAAAGGTATTAACTATTTAAAAAATAAAGAGTAGCATGGCAGTAAACTCATTGCATATATTGTGAGTGAACTTTAAATCTCTAACACAATCTAGGCTCTCTGGAAACATAAACTTGTCCAAAAATCACTACTTGTATGTTGATTCAAAGATAACACTAGAAATTCCCTTTATTAAGATATTCTCTAAGAACAACAAGGTCACACACCTAGAGAAAGTCAAGGGACATCCCACATGTAATGGTGTCTGCATGCAAACTCAAGACATCTTTCTGCTCTAGACCCTCAAAAACTTGAGTGGTCATGAGAGGATCATGTCAAAAATGCATAGTAATTGTCTGATGTAGAATTTTGGTGTCTTTAAAATACCAGTATGCATTATAATTGCCTGCAAGGCTTGTTAAAATAAGTATATGGAACCCTCTTTACACCCAGAATTTTTTATTCAATAACTTTAGGGTGGGGCTGGGATTTTTCATTTTTAACTAGTGTGTAGGTGATGTTGATGTAGTGGATTTGGGAACCACACTCTGAGAACCACTGAGTGAGCATCTAGGGCTGGCATTTAAAGGGAGATTAACTGAGAATTAAATCTACACATTTAAGTAGAGAACCTAGAGAGTCTTAGTGACAAGATATGAGTTTCTGGTGTCAGGAATGCAGACTAGCAGCAAATGTGCCATTTTATGTTTAAATTAAGGCTATTTAAATTAATCATATCTTGGATATTTTTACTTGAAATTAAATTATTTTACCAACCTTGTAATTTAAAAATTCAATTTGAAATGAAAGCATCCAAAGGAAATAGAATCTTAAATAAAAAATAGTTAAAATATATATTACTAAACTAAAATAAAATTCTAATTAAACCAATAAATTGATCATACAACTAAAAACATGGCTAAAACTCTATAATTTTCTGCAACTATCTGTTGCCTGAAGCTTGGTCCTTGTCCCTGTTGCCAATCCAATAATGAGGACATGGTTTTGAGAAAAAGGAAGAAGAAGGTTTATTGCTGAAACCAGAATTAGACAGGCAGATAGGCAAGGGTCAGATCCAGAGAATAGAGGAATTGAAATATTAATTGCTTCAGAGCCCTTCCTCCACCCTTATCAAGATAAGGGTGCCCTTGCTCCAACCTGTTGCTAAGGTAACTTGTCTCAGAGATAGTCCCTTCCTACAGCAAGTTGTTAATTACACCCCCTTCCTGTTCAGATCACTTCAACTTGGCCCCTCCAGCCCATCTGCTTCTGGCCTTTTGGCCATCCCACCAAGCATCTCCTAGGCCTAGTCACGTATGCAGGAAGGAGAAAAATAAGGGAAAGAGAGCATGAAAACAAAGAAAGCCTAGGGCACATTTTTAAAAGGCAGAATGCCCTCACTTCTTGGGATACCCCCTTCTCCCTCCCCGGAGAAGACTACCTTACCCCTTTCTAAATGAACCCTGCTTTATATGCTTGCCTCAGAGTACTTCTCTAATGTTATACTTCAACAAGTGAGGGAGCAGAACTCATCACCCGGTAACTGGCCATATCATTGCTTTGCTAAGGAAGGAGAAACACCTGGGACTCCAGCCCCAAAGGCTGTGATTCTGGCAATCAGCTGGAGCAGGGGGCTTTTAAATAGGTGATTCAAAGGCTAATACATTCCACGTGTTCTTGGAAAGGAGTTGTAATTCACTTGTTAATTTGGAAGATTGGCATTTCTGAGATCTTCTGGTACCAACTCCAAAGTCTGGATTGCTTTGTTTTAGGGTGAGTGTGTGCTGAAGGACAGATAAATCTACCTAAAATGCAGGAGAAAGGTAATCCTGTTTCTCCTGAGGCTAGGTAGGGGGAGAGATTAGGGAGGAGCAGGGAGAAAGGAAGAGAAAGAAACAAGTCTATTTTAAAATTAAGTTGCAGTGACATAGCAGCAAGGATTATATTCAAAGCATAAGGAGCAGTAAGGGTTATGTTCAAAGCATAAAGTGGACCACTGTTACATATCTATTCATTAGGAAAGGCTCAAGTTTTGTGTCTTTTTTTTCAGGAAAAAATAATAGGAATGCATAATTTTTGCAGCAGTTTGTAAGGTGATCCAGAATTTTGCAGAAGAGAAATTAATCTGCCTATTAAGGATAAGACACCCTGAATCCTATGATTACTTACTGAAAGTTAATATATGCAAGATGTTTTAAAAAGAAATGGTTTTAATTGAAGGTATTTGAAACTGAAAATGTTTAAGAAGAAAATATATCAGAAATACAATTTTGAAAAGAAACAAAACTGATATGCACATATATATGCGGTGTTTATCAAGGTGGAATTTTTAAATATATTTGATATTTAGAAAATGTGTGTCATCTTCAGATACTAATACCATACAATGATGTTGTTTTTATAACCATTTGTGTTATGCCTTCCTATTTGGTCACTGGTTTTATGGAACTTAATGATTTTGCCAATTGGCCCTTCAGTTAATTACTCACTGTGAAACTTCAATTTCAGCACTTTCAGTAAGTTGAGTTAAACATGGACTCTAGTTTTAACTAGAGTCATTAGTTTTAACTGTTCAGAATGTCCTCCCTTGTTTTCTTAATTTGCATAGCACTTTGTTTTTGAGAATTGCTCTTGTAGAAGCATTAATTGGTGAAGTTCCTGTGAAGATAATTTCATCTCCAATTCCACTGGGGCTGCATAAACTAAGCTGCTCAAAAAGAATTCCATATTCAAATATCAGATGAATTGACTGATGTTGGTTTCATTAATGTTTTGGTTTACATATTATGTGTCCTCCACATGTTTATTTCACAAACCCAAAGAAAATGTTTGCAATATCCCACACTTTTGAATTTGATTTTTATTAGTCATTGAAAGAGTCTTTTGTACCCTGTCTGTTATGAGCTAAACTGTTTACCCACCCCAGTTCATATGTGTGAGACAATGCAAGAACATTCAGGGTTGAAATGATTGGGTATGAGAGCCTTACACCAATCAGTGAATTAACCTGATGAGGATTAACTGAATGGTAACTGAAGGTGGGGAGGGTGTGGCTGGAGGAACCCTGGGGGCGTGTTTTTGGGGTATATATTTTGTATCTGGTTATCTGGTCTCTTTGCTTCCTGACCTTCAGTAGCTTCGTGTCTCTCCACCATGCTCTTCTGCTATGATGTTCTGCCTAACCTCAAGCCCCAGGGAATTCTGGCTGTCTCTGGACTGAGACTTCTGAAATCGTGAGCTCCCAAATATGCTTTTCCTCCTTAAAATTGTTCTTGTGAGGTCTTTTAGTCACAGCAGCAGAAAAGCTGACTAAAACAATTGATAAGTCCTTATTTTTTTTTAATTTGGAATACTATTAATATAGTAGAAATATCTCTTCTAAATCTGCTACCTTGCTTTCTTTCAGCAGTGCAATTCTTTGGTATTGCCCTTACATCTGAGGAAATTCCATTACTTCTACTGACATCATAGATTCAATACTTAATTAATGCAGTAGGAATATGTGTGAAAACATGTGTTGGTTTTAAGTGAAGATAATCCTATCCCCAGCTCCACCTGGGCTGCATACGCCAATCTGTTCAAAATCAGTGCCTGAATGCCCTTGGAATTATTATTGTTGGCTTTGTTGACATATAGCCTTCCATTTTTACAAATTTGGAATCCTATTTCTATAAATGTAGTTGAAATATCGTTCCTAAATCTCATGCCTTACTTTCTTTTAGGATGTTGATCCCCTTTTACTGACCTGATCACTAGTATTTCTGATGCTATTCTAAATAGCATATTGAAGGTGAAACATGGGATCAAGGTTTCTTGCTGTCATGGGTGTGATGACCATAACAGATCTGTGTTCTGGATTTTGGGTGACTGGGAAATGTAGGCAAAATCCCTTCCAACAATCAATTAACAATTCTATTACCTTTCTTGGTTAAAGAGTGTAAAGTATGTTATTGATATATTTGTAAATCCTCTGATCCCATAGATTACTGGAAAAATATTAGAATAAGATATATTGCATGCTTATATAATTATATCAAAATTGATTTGGCAGTCATATATAAGTAAAAAGAACCAATAAATTTTTTTAAAAAAAGAAAGTGAAAAGACATTTCACAAACCCGAAGAAAATGTTTGCAATATCCCACACTTTTGAATTTGATTTTTATTAGTCATTGAAAGAGTCTTTTGTACCCTGTCTGTTATGAGCTAAACTGTTTACCCACCCCAGTTCATATGTTGATGCCCTAATACTCTGATGTGAACATTTGGAGTTAAGACCTTTAAAGAGATAATTAAGGTCAAAGGAGGCGATAAGTGTGGGGCCCTAATTTGATAGGAGAGTGTACTTAATAAAACACCAGACCTCTCCCCTTTCTATCTCTGTGCACAGAAGAAAAGCCACTTGAGAACACTGTAATGTGGTTGAGAGGCCTCCCCAAGAACCAACTATGGTGCTGTCTTGATCTTCGACTTCCAAATGCCAAACTTTGAAAAATAATGTTTTTTTTAACTACCCTGTCTGTGGAATTTTGTTATAGCAGCCTGAGCAGACTAGTGTATGGGAGAATGTTTGATGTAGTTGACAAATTAGATATTCTAAGTAATCAATGATAGACCACATTAACATTAGGCAAAATATTAACGAATCTTTAAAATTCCTGTGAATTCTGTCTCTTAATCAGTATTCTTTTCATGAACTTTTGCTCTATCATATTTCCACAATAAAGTCTACAATTGCCTATTGTGGGGAGCCATCCTGACACGTGACTGGGCAACTCCCGGTTTGGGTCTGAGGTGCTCTGGCTGTGTCAGAGCTTTCCCGGCCCTCTCCTGATGAGAGAACCCATCCGTGTGGGGGTGTGACTGACCACTGACCCCGGGGGCCCAATCACTGACCCTGACCTTGGAGTGCGGCCCCCCTCAACCTTCATTGGATGGAATTCTCCCCTGAATCTCTTGTTCCCTAATAAAAGGCTACTCCCTGGCGTGCCCTCTCTCTCTCTCTCCTGCTAGCCCTGAGTAATCCTTGCTGCCCTGCCGGGCAGTTAGAGGTGGGAACCAGAGAGGGGAGCCGTCTTGGACCTGGCAATAGAAATAAGGTAACTGACTCTGTGTGTTTTATTTCGATCTCGCTAGCTAACTTTTATGCCAAGAACCTCATTAATGAAACCATTGCGCTGGCCGCATGGTGGGGCCTATCTTTTGTGCTATTAAGATACCTTCATATCTGCTATACTACATTGATCCATTTTACATCATGATCCTCACATTGTAATTTAAATAACTTTAAAACAAAAAATCTGATGCATTGATACTCTGCTTCAAAGTCTATCTACTCATCCAGTTCATTATTATGTTTATTATCTGTCTTTCCTCAAATATCTGCATTATATTTTCACTTTCTCCCTAAGGGACTCAGTTTACATTAAATGAAACAAGCAAAATAAATAGAAGTTAAATGGCAATAGTTCATGTTGTAAGTGGTGATATGAAATACAATATGGAAAGAAGTACTGAATTTCAGAGTTCTTTGAAAAAAGGAAGGCTAAGATACTCCTACCCAGATGGGAAAGGAAGGTCATCATATAGGTAAGGTGTGTTTCTCAGTCATATTCACATTTTTGGCTTCTAAGACAATGTCTGTCTCAATAAATGCACTTATTAATAAAGATTAAGGAGCTGACATTTCCATTTAAAAAACACCTAGAAAATTCAAGGGCATAGTTAAGAGAAAGGTGAAAGTCTGACTCCATTTTTACAAAGAGCAGAAGATATTTTTTCCCCTAAATTCATGACTATAGCAAAGTTGATTGATCCTCATTAATGCATATTTTCCCAGTTCTTCTGTTCTCATTCAAATGTTTTGATATTTCTTACATTTAATTCTGCCTTTAGGTAAAATTATGGTCCTCCTATAACAATAATTTCTGGATGAATGGTACTAAGTTATCTAAAAATCTCTGCCCTAGAGTTCAGAATTTAATAGTATTGCATATTTACAGAATAGGATGCAAAAACAAATTTTTGACAATTTTTATTACATCAGAGGTAAAGATTTCTGTTCATTGACAGCAATCATGGATTACATTTTTGAAAAATGATTGAATAGATGTTTATAATCTCTACAGCAGACAAGTAATTAGAATCTAAATTATATAAGAAAATGCTATACACAAGGCGTGATGGTGCATGCCTATCACCCCAGTGGCTTGGGAGACTGAGGCAGGAGGATCATGAGTTTAAATCCACCCTCAGCAAGTTAGTGAGACTCTGTCTCCAAAAAAAAAAAAAAAAAAAAAAGGTAAAATGGCTGGAGATGTGGCTCAGAAGTTAAGCACCTCTATTTTCAATTCCTGGTACAAAAAAAAAAAAAAAAAAAAAAAAGGCTACAAATCACCAAGAAAAACGATCCAATAAATAAGTGAACAATTTACAGGAGACTTCATAAAGCTGCTCAAAGTGACATTAATCAAATCATTACCAAATCATTAGTAATTCGTAATGGATTGACAACATTTAGAAAATTGAATAATGGCCGATTTTGGTGAACAAGTGGAAGGAACAAAGTCCTACTAGGATGATCTTTCTGGTGAACATTAAACTCTGCATTGTCAATTGAATGTGAACTATGATCTACCCATTCAACTCCTACCTATATTTCCAAGAAAAACTCTTATGTCCATAGGGACTATGCAAGATGATGAATTGCATAATTATTTGTACAATAATGAAAGCTACCTGGATATGCCTGACTGGAAGACAATATAGTAAAAAAAACTTTAGGAAATAATTGAACATTGTGCAGTAGCTAGAAAACCTGATTTGAAATGCTTATAACAATGCAGATGAATCATAAAAATATACCTCACTGAAAAATACCATTTACATAAATTAAAATATATACTTAGAATAATACATCTGTTGGAGTCAAAAGTTAAACATGAAATATATTAGAATTGATGAGGAAAGGAAGAATCAGATCCAGTCTTAGGATGTAAGTGCATTTATTTTTAATCTTTCTCTGATATAAGGAGGCTAATTCACAGTGGGGTTGGGAAGGGGAGCCTGGGAGCATTAGAGGAACTCTAGATAGGGCAAAGGGGTGGGAGGGGAAAGAAGGCATTATGGGAGTAGAAAAGATGGTGGAATGAGATGAACATTACCCTAAGTACATGTATGAAGACATGAATGGTTTGAATATACTTTGCATACAACCAGAGATATGAAAAAAATGAGCTCTTTATTGTGATATGAATTATAATGAATTCTGCTGTCATAAAACAAATTATAATAAAAATTTTTAAAAATTCATTTTAATTGACACAAATATAAAAGTTGTACATATTAATAGGTTACCATGTAATGTTCAGTACATGTATACACTACATAATGTTTAAATCAGGTTAGACATATTTAGTTTGTCTAAGCATTGTCATTTCTTTGATGAAAGTTTTCAGTGTCCTTAATCTCTCTTCTGAAATATATGATACATTGTGTTCTACTGCTACCATACTGTGCAGTAGTACTCCAAAGCTTCTTACCGATCTACTTGTAAGTTAGGACACATCAATCAAAGTTTTCACACCCCTCTCACCTCTCTCCAGGGGCCTCTGATAACCACCATTCTACTCCCAACTTCTAAAAGATCAAATTTTCTAGGTTCCACATGAGTGAGCTCATATATTACTAGTCTTTCTGTGCCTGACTTATTTCAGTTAACAGAATGGTCTCCAGTTCCATCCATGTTGTCACAAGTGACAGAATTCCATTATTTTTATATCTGAATAATATTTTATTGTATATGTACAGCACATTTTCTTTATTCATCAGTTGATGGTCACATAGGTTTTCATTTCTTAGCTATTATGAATGAACATGGCATACTTTGGATATATACCCAGAAATGGGATTATTGGATCATATGGCAGTTTTATTAATTTTTTTTAGGAACCTCCATATTATTTTCCACAATGGCTATATTAATTTAATTCCCTCCAAATTTGTAAGAGGGCTCCCTTAACTCTACATCCTCAGCAGCACTTGTTAACGTTAGTATTTTTAATAATAGCCATTCTTACTAAGGTGAGGTGATATGTCATTAAGGTTTTGATTTATATTTCCCTGATCATTAGTGATGTTGGGCAAGTTTTCATGTATCTATTGGCAATTTGTTCTTTCTTGTTTAGAGAAAAGCCTATGTAGGTCTATTGGCAATTTCTAAATTAGTCTTTTTTTTTTCCTTTTGAAATTTTAGAGTTCTTTGTGAATTCTGATCATCACACACTTAATTAGATATATACATTAAAAACACTTATCTTATTCTGTAGGAGAAAGGTATATATCACATTGATTTGTGTATAATACATCATTCTTCTTTCTGTATTCTGATTATTCTTTCCTTTGCTATGCAGAAGCTTTTTGGCTTATTGTAATCCTATTTGTTTGTTTGCTTGCTTTTGTTTCCTGTGCTTTTGGGGTCTTGTCCAAAATATCCTTGTCCATTCCAATGTACTGAAGCATTTTACCTATGTTTTCCTCTACTAGTTTTATAACTTCAGGTCTTAAATATAAGTATTTTATCCATTTCAATTTTCTTTTTGTAACTGTTGAGAGATAATGCTCCACTTTCATTCTCCTACATGTGGCTATTCAATTTTCCCAACACCATTTATTGAAAGGATTCTTTTCTCCAACAAACATTATTAGCACCTTTGTCAAAAATCATTTGACTGTAGAGACCAGGGATTGTTTCTATGGTCTGTATTCTATTCCATTGGCCTATAAGTCTGTTTTTAAGCCATTATCATGTAATTTTAAATATACACCTTTTGAATGTTTTGAAGTCAGGTGGTACAACGCCTGCTGCTTTGTTCTTTTGCTTAAGATAGCTTTGGCTATTTAGGTTATTTTGTGATTCTGTAAGTGTTTTAGGGTTTTTCTAGTTCTGTGAAGAATACCATTCCTATTTTCAAAGGGATGTAATCCCTATTGAATTGAATCTGTAAATCATTTTATCAGTGTTTTATAATTTTCATTGTTGTTATATGCTAACAGTGAGTCATCTCAAGTAGAAATCAAGAAAGCAATCTTATTTAAAATTACTATCATAAATAAAATACCTAGGAATAAATTTAACCCAACATGTGAATGTTCACTACAATGAAAATTATTACTAATTTTTGTATGTTGAGTTCATATCCTGTAACATTGCTAAATTTATTTGTTCTAATAGTTTTTTGGTGGAGTCTTTGAGGTTTTCTATATATAAGATCATGTCATATGAAAACAGCAACAATTTGACTTCTTTTCCAATTTGTTTTTTTTTTTTAATTTTCTTTTTTTTTTATTGGTCGTTCATAACATTACATAGTTCTTAATACATCATATTACACGGTTTGATTCAAGTGGATTATGAACTCCCGCTTTTACCCCGTATACAAATTGCTGTATCACATCAGTTACCCTTCCATTGATTGACATATTGCCTTTCTAGTGTCTGATGTATTCTGCTGTCTGTCCTATTCTCTACTATCCCCCCTCCCCTCCCCTCCCCTCCCCTCCCCTTTTCTCTCTCTACCCCTTCTACTGTAAATCATTTCTTCCATTTGTATTCTCTTGTCTTATCCCTCCTTTCCTCTTATATGACATTTTGTATAACCCTGAGGATCGCCTTCCATTTCCATGCAATTTCCCTTCTCACTCCCTTTCCCTCCCACCTCTCATCCCTGTTTAATGTAAATATTCTTCTCAAGCTCTTCGTCCCTACCCTGTCCTTGTTTACTCCCCTTATATCAAAGGAGTCATTTGGTATTTGTTTTTTAAAGATTGACTAGCTTCACTTAGCATAATCTGCTCTAATGCCATCCATTTCCCTCCAAATTCTATGATTTTGTCATTTTTTAATGCAGAGTAATACTCCATAGTGTATAAATGCCATATTTTTTTATCCATTCATCTATTGAAGGGCATATAGGCTGATTCCACAGTCTTGCTATCGTGAATTGAGCTGCTATGAACATCCATGTAGCAGTGTCCCTGTAGCATGCTCTTGTTAGGGCTTTAGGGAATAGACCGAGAAGGGGAATAGCTGGGTCAAAGGGTGGTTCCATTCCCAGCTTTCCGAGAAATCTCCATACTGCTTTCCAAATTGGCTGCACCAATTTGCAGTCCCACCAGCAATGAACAAGAGTGCCCTTTTCCCCGCATCCTCTCCAGCACTTATTGTTGTTTGACTTCCTAATGGCTGCCAATCTTACTGGAGTGAGATGGTATCTTAGGGTAGTTTTGATTTGCATTTCTCTGACTGCTAGAGATGGTGAGCATTTTTTCATGTACTTGTTGATTGATTGTATGTCCTCCTCTGAGAAGTGTCTGTTCAGGTCCTTGGCCCATTTATTGATTGGGTTATTTGTTATCTTATTGTCTAATTTTTTGAGTTCTTTGTATATTCTGGTTATTAGGGCTCTATCTGAAGTGTGTGGAGTAAAGATTTGTTCCCAGGATGTAGGCTCCCTGTTTTTCTCTCTTATTGTTTCTTTTGCTGAGAAAAAACTTTTTAGTTTGAGTAAGTCCCATTTGTTGATTCTATTTGTTAACTCTAGCGCTATGGGTGTCCTATTGAGGAATTTGGAGCCCGATCCCACAGCGTGTAGATCATAACCAACTTTTTCTTCTATCAGATGCCATGTCTCTGATTTAATATCAAGCTCCTTGATCCATTTTGAGTTAACTTTTGTGCACGGCGAGAGATAGGGATTCAGATTCATTTTGGTGCAAATGGATTTCCAGTTTTCCCAGCACCATTTGTTGAAGATGCTATCTTTCCTCCATTGCATGCTTTTAGCCCCTTTATCAAATATAAGATAGTTGTAGTTTTGTGGATTGGTTACTGTGTCCTCTATTCTGTACCATTGGTCCACCCGCCTGTTTTGATACCAGTACCATGCTGTTTTTGTTACTATTGCTCTGTAGTATAGTTTGAAGTCTGGTATCGCTATACCGCCTGATTCACACTTCCTGCTTAGTATTGTTTTTGCTATTCTGGGTCTTTTATTATTCCATATGAATTTCATGATTCTTTTATCTATGTCTACAAGATATGCTGTTGGGATTTTGATTGGCATTGCATTGAACTTATAGAGAACTTTTGGTAATATCGCCATTTTGATGATGTTAGTTCTGCCTATCCATGAGCAGGGTATATTTTTCCATCTTCTAAGGTCTTCTTCTATGTCTTTCTTTAGGGTTCTGTAATTTTCATTGTATAAATCTTTCACCTCTTTTGTTAGGTTGATTCCCAAGTATTTTATTTTTTGGGGGGATATTGTGAATGGAGTAGTTGTCCTCATTTCCGTTTCAGAGGATTTGTCGCTGATATACAGGAATGCCTTTGATTTATGCGTGTTGATCTTATATCCTGCCACTTTGCTGAATTCATTTATTAGCTCTAATAGCTTCTTTGTAGACCCTTTTGGGTCTGCTAGGTATAGAATCATATCATCTGCAAATAGTGATAATTTAAGTTCTTCTTTTCCTATTTTTATGCCTTTAATTTCTTTTGTCTGTCTAATTGCTCTGGCCAGTGTTTCAAGGACTATGTTGAACAGAAGTGGTGAGAGAGGGCATCCCTGTCTTGTACCAGATCTTAGAGGGAATGCCTTCAATTTTTCTCCATTCAGAATGATGCTGGCCTGTGGCTTATCATAGATTGCTTTTACAATGTTGAGGTATGATCCTGTTATCCCTAATTTTTCTAGCGTTTTGAACATAAAGGGATGCTGTACTTTGTCGAATGCTTTTTCTGCATCTATTGAGATGATCATATGGTTCTTATTTTTAAGTCTATTGATGTGGTGAATAACATTTATTGATTTCCGTATATTAAACCAGCCTTGCATCCCAGGGATGAATCCTACTTGATCATGATGTATAATTTTTTTGATATGTATTTGAATCCGATTCGCCAGAATTTTATTGAGGATTTTTGCGTCAAGGTTCATTAGAGATATTGGTCTTTAGTTTTCCTTCTTTGAAGTGTCTTTGTCTGGTTTCGGAATCAGGGTGATGTTGGCCTCATAGAATGAATTTGGAAGTTCTCCCTCTTTTTCTATTTCCTGAAATAGCTTGAAAAGTATTGGTGTTAGTTCCTCTTTAAAGGTTTTGTAAAACTCTGCTGTATACCCATCCGGTCCTGGGCTTTTCTTAGTTGGTAGTCTTTTGATGGTTTCTTCTATTTCCTCTATTGTTATTGGTCTGTTTAGGTTGTCTATATCCTCCTGGCTCAATCTGGGCAGATCATAGGACTCAAGGAATTTATCTATGCCTTCACTATCTTCTATTTTATTGGAGTATAAGGATTCAAAGTAATTTCTGATTATCTTCTGTATTTCTGAAGTGTGTGTTGTGATATTGCCTTTTTCATCCTGTATGTTAGTAATTTGGGTTCTCTCTCTTCTTCTCTTCGTTAGCATGGCTAAGGGTCTGTCAATTTTATTTATTTTTTCAAAGAACCACCTTTTAGTTTTGTCAATTTTTTCAATTGTTTCTTTTGTTTCAATTTCATTAATTTCAGCTCTGATTTTAATTATTTCTTGCCTTCTACTTCTTTTGCTGTTGTTTTGCTCTTCTTTTTCTAGGCTTTTGAGATGAAGTATGAGATCATTTATTTGTTGGTTTTTTCTTTTTTTGAGGAATGAACTCCAAGCAATGAATTTTCCTCTTAGAACTGCTTTCAATGTGTCCCATAGATTCCGATATGTTGTGTCTGTGTTTTCATTTAACTCTAGGAATTTTTTAATTTCCTCCTTGATGTCTTCTAAAACCCATTGATCACTCAGCAAGCTATTGTTCATTCTCCAGGTGATGCTTGATTTTTCCTTTCTTCTTTTATCATTGATTTTCAGTTTCATTCCATTATGATCAGATAAGATGTATGGTATTATCTCTACCACTTTGTATTGTCTAAGAGTTGCCCTGTGACATAGTATATGGTCTATTTTTGAGAAGGTTCCATGTGCTGCTGAGAAAAAAGTGTAGCTACTTGATGTTGGGTGGTATAGTCTATATATGTCAATTAAGTCTAGGTTGTTAATTGTGTTATTGAGTTCTATAGTTTCCTTATTTAACTTTTGTTTGGAAGATCTGTCCAGTGGTGAGAGAGGTGTGTTGAAGTCTCCCATGATTATTGTATGGTGGTCTATTAGACTCTTAAACTTGAGAAGAGTTTGCTTGATGAACACAGCTGCACCATTATTTGGGGCATATATATTTATGATTGTTATGTCTTGTTGGTGTATGGTTCCCTTGAGCAGTATGAAGTGTCCTTCTATATCCCTTTTGATTAGCTTTGGCTTGAAATCTATTTTATTAGATATGAGTATGGACACTCCTGCTTGTTTCCGTGGTCCATATGAGTGATATGATTTTTCCCAACCTTTCACCTTCAGTCTATGTATATCTTTTCCTATCAAATGCGTCTCCTGTAGACAGCATATTGTTGGGTCTTCTTTTGTGATCCATTCTACTAGCCTGTGTCTCTTAATTGGTGAGTTTAAGCCATTAACATTTAGGGTTATTATTGAGATATGGTTTGTTCTTCTATCCATATTTGTTTATTGATGTTACTAAACCTGATTTGTTATCCTCTTTGACTACTTTCCCCCCTTTACTGTCCTACCTCCCATTGTTGGTTTTCAATGTTATTTTCCATTTCCTCTTCCTGTAATGTTTTGCCAAGGATTTTTTGAAGAGATGGTTTTCTAGCTGCGAATTCTTTTAACTTTTGTTTATCGTGGAAGGTTTTAATTTCATCTTCTAATCTGAAGCTTAATTTCGCCGGATACACGATTCTTGGTTGGAGCCCATTGTCTTTCAGTGTTTGAAATATGTTATTCCAGGATCTTCTAGCTTTCAGAGTCTGTGTTGAGAGATCAGCAGTTATCCTGATTGATTTACCCCTGAATGCAATCTGCTTTCTTTCTCTTGCAGCTTTTAAAATTCTCTCCTTATTCTGTATGTTGGACATCTTCATTATAATGTGTCTAGGTGTGGATCTCTTATGATTTTGCACATTTGGCGTCCTGTAGGCTTCTAGGATTTGGGATTCTGTCTCATTCTTCAATTCTGGGAAGTTTTCTCGTATTATTTCACTGAATAGACAGTTTATTCCTTTGGAATGGAGCTCTGTGCCTTCCTGTATCCCAATGACTCTTAAATTTGGTCTTTTGATATTGTCCCATAATTCTTGGATGTTTTGCTCATGGTTTCTTAGCAGACTTGCTGAGCTGTCTATGTTCTTTTCCAGTTGAAATACTTTGTCTTCATTGTCTGATGTTCTCTCTTCTAAGTGATCTACTCTGCTGGTAGTATTCTCAATTGAGTTTTTAAGTTGATTTATTGTTTCCTGCATTTCTAGAATTTCTAATTGTTTGTTTTTTATTACCTCTATCTCCCTGTGAAATTGATCTTTTACTTCCTGGATTTGTTTGTCAATGTGATCTTTCATTGTCTGATTTTGCTGTCTCATGTCTTCCTTGAGACTCCAGATCATCTGAAGCATATATATCCTGAACTCTTTATCTGATATTCCATCTGTTGCAGCTATTACCTCTTCTAAAGTTGAGTTGACCTGCATTGCTTGTGGTCCTTTCTTTCCTTGTCTTTTCATACTGCTCGCGTTTCTTTCTGCTTGGTGCAACTGTTGTGTTTTGAAATTTACCCCCTATTTATTTATGTTGCTCTTGTATACTTGAAAAGTCTCCCTTGCAGGTGCGGGCGGCGGCTGTGCCCCTACTCCAATTGGGGTGACGTGTCTACCACGCTGGCGGCTCTCTGGGCCTGTTCAGGGAGTGGAAGGCGGCTCTGCTCTGTCCCTATTCCAATTGGGGTGTCGTGACTACCATGCTGGTAGGTCACTGGGCCTGTTCCGGGCGTGGGCGGTGGGCTTGGCTGGCGGGATTCCACCTAATGGCAGTCCCTAACCTCCCTGCTTGCTAATTAATGGCTTCTCTGAGGCGCCACGCCTTCTGTAGCTGAGGGGCAGGCCGCGCGAATTAGTTGGCCTGGATCTCCGGGGTCCTGCTGCTGGCTGTTTTGATGTTGCAAGCTGTTGGAGAGTGGTGGTGTATCCTTCAGCTTTCCCGGATGGTGGCCGCTGACTGCCTGGATGGAGTGTCCGCTGTTTTGATGTTGCACTCTGAAGGAGAGTGGCGGTGTATCCTTCAGCTTTCCCGGATGGTGGCCGCTGACTGCCTCGGTGGAGTGTCCGCTGTGGGGGATGGGACTGTACCGCTTCCTTCCCCTTCTGAGATCCCATGCTCGACCCAAGGGTCCGTGTGGGCTTGGCTGGCGGGATTCCACCTAATGGCAGTCCCTAACCTCCCTGCTTGCTAATTAATGGCTTCACTGAGGCGCCACGCCTTCTGTAGCCGCAGGGCAGGCCGCGCGAATCAGTTGGCCTGGATCTCCGGGGCCCTGCTGCAGGCTGCTGGGATCCCTGGCACTCTATCACTTTGATTTTTCCTGCTTGCCCCTCCCCCAGCGCTGGCTAGCCAGGTTTCGTTTTGGCTGCTACTGGGAGGAGGGGTTGGAGGTCAGGTGTCTCTAGTTTCCCCCTAGCCTTTATGGAGGCTCAGCTTGATACTCCCTCTCCCGGCAAGCCTATGAGAGATTTTATGTGAATTCCCGCTGTCTGGGGGGTGAGCTGAATGACACCGACCTGTTTTGATGTTGAACTCTGAAGGAGAGTGGCGGTGTATCCTTCTGAAGGAGGTGGCCGCTGACTGCCTCGGTGGAGTGTCCGCTTTGGGGGATGGGACTGTACCGCTTCCTTCCCCTTCTGAGATCCCGTGCTCGACCCAAGGGTCCGTGTGGGCTTGGCTGGCGGAATTCCACCTAATGGCAGTCCCTAACCTCCCTGCTTGCTAATTAATGGCTTCACTGAGGCGCCACGCCTTCTGTAGCCGCAGGGCAGGCCGCGTGAAACAGTTGGCCTGGATCTCCCGGGCCTCTTTTCCAATTTGAATGCCATTTATTTTTCTCTCTAATTGTTCTGGCCAGGACTTCCAGTACCATGTTGAGTAAAATGATGAAAGTGGGGATCCTTGTCTAATTCTAGATCTTACAAGAGAAGCTTACAGCTTTTTCCCATTCAGTATGATGTTAGCTATTGTCAATCCCAACTGACCTTTATTATGTTGAGGTATGTGTCTTGTATGCCTAATTTGTTCAACCTTCTGGAGGGATGTTGAATCTTATCTGCATCAATTGAGATGACCTTATTGTTTTAGTCCTTCATTTTCTTGATATAGTGGTATTACATTTATTAATTTGCATATATTGCATTGTCTTTACATTGCTGGGATAAATCCTATTTACTTATGATGAATGCATTGGTTTGTTTTTAGAAATTTAAATTTGGGGGCTGGGATGTAGCTCAGTGGCAAAGCCCTGGGTTGGATCCCCAGTTCCAAAAAAAAAAAAAAAAAGAAATTAAAATTTTGCTTCATTTATTTAACAAGCAATAAATACACCTTTTAATGTGCTGTTGGATGCAGTTTGCTAGTGTTTTGTTGAGGATTTTACATCTAGGTTCATCAAAGATATTAGACTTTTTCACAAAAATTATTTTATTGTATCCTATTGTATCCTGGTATCAGGGTCATGCAACATGCTACACTCAGAATGTGTTTGGAAGATATCCTTCCGCTACTATGTTTTGGAATAACTTAAGAATTTATGTTAGTTCTTTAAATGTCTGGTGGAATTCAGTAGTGAAGTTATCTGCTGTGGGGTTTTCTCTGATGGGAACCATTCACCCCTCTGGGGTTTTTAACTTATTCAATCCCAGTACTTGTTACTGGTCTATCATAGTTTTCTATTTCTTCATGATTCAGTCTTCATAAGGTATGTGTGTCTGGGTATTTGTCCATTTCTTCTAGATTATCAAATATACTGGCATATAGTTACTCATAATAATCTTCAATGGTCTTTAGCTAAGGGTTTGTGTTTTTGCCTATCTTTCTGAGGAAATTGTTTCATCCATATTTATGCTCTTTTTAATGTCTCCATTTCCTTTATGTCATCTCTGATTTTATTCCTTCCCTCTACTAATTTGGGGTTTCATTTGTTCTTGTTTTTCTAGTTTCTAGAGATTCTGTGATAGGTTAATTGAGATATTTGTGCTTTTTGATGTGCATATTGATTTGGTATGAACTTGGAGTACTGCTTTTGCTATATTCAATGTGTTTTGCTATGTAGTTTCTTCATTTTCATTTGTTCCAATAAATTTCTTAATTTCCCATTTTGATTTCTTTTTTGATTCATTGGTTGTTAAAAAGTAAGTTCTTTAATTCTTTGAATAGTTTCCAAAGCTTTGCTTTTTATTGATATTTAACTTTATTTTATAAGGTCAGAAAAGATACTTGATATGACTTCCATTTTAAAAAAATTTGTTGAGTCTTGTGTTGAGGTCTCTTATGTCATCTATGTTGGAGAATATTGCATGTACTAGTGAGAAAATGTGTATTTAGCAGCTGTTAGATGGAATGTTTCTGTAGATATCTGTTAGATATGGTCTAGGGTGCAAGTTATTCAACTATTTTATTTTTTGATTTTTTTTGTCTGATCTGTCCATTGCTAAAAGTGGGGTGAAAACATTACCAACTATTGTTGTATCATGGTTTATATGTCTCTTTAGGTATATTGATCTTCCCTTTATTGTTTGGGTGCTGTGATATTGGGTGCATATTTATTTAGAATTGTTATTTTTTTCTTGCTGAATTGATCCATTTCTCAATATATAATCACCTTCATGTGTTTTTACTTTTTTGATTTAAAGCCTATTTTATCTGATATATATATAGCTACCCCAGCTTTTTCTTTCTTTTTTTTTTTTTGACAGGGGAGGGGGCTTGCATTTGCATGGAATAATTATCCCATTCATTCACATTCAGTCTGTGTGTCTTTATAAGTTAAGTGATTTTCTTATAAGCACACATAGTTGTCATAGTTGTGTCTTGCTTTTTATCCATTCAGTTACTATATCTTTAATTAGAGTTTTTAATCAGTTTACATTCTGAATGATAATTCAGTAATTATCATTACTGATATATAAAATCTTATTAAAAGCTATTATGAGCCGAGTGAGGTGGCGCACACCTGTAATCCCAGTGGCTTGGAAGGCTGAGATAGGAGGATGGAGAGTTCAAAGCCAGCCTCAGCAATTTAGTGAGGCACTAAGCAACTCAGTGAGACCCTGTCTCTAAATAAAATACAAAATAGGGCTGAGGATGTGGCTCAGTGGTTAAGTGCCTTTGAGTTCAGTCCCCAGTATATTCCCTCCCCCCCTAAAATAGCTATTATGTAATAGGGATTTTTGTTCATTTTTAGTTTTATTATAAATCCTTTCTCCATTTCTTGCAGTTTTGTGGTTAAATGAATTACTTTTTTATTGTTTTGATTCCTTGCTTAGTATTTTTGGTTTATCTTTTATATATTTTTACTTCATGGTTTCCACAAGGCTTACAGTAAATATCTTTTGATTATAACAAGCTACTTTGAATCGACAGCAGTTTAACATCACAAAATAATAGTATGAAAATTAAAAAAAGGAAATATAGTAATAAGAAAACTCTCCATTCCTTCACACATTTTGAATTTTTGATACCCTATTTCATGCCTTTCTTTTTTCCTATTGATTAACATATCAATGTAGCTTTTATTTTCAAGTGTTCTAGTTTTTTTGTCTTTATACTAAAGATATGAATGATTTGTGCACCACACTTACAATATTTTTGTACACTGCATTTGTTTTTATACTTATTCTTACTAGTGAATTTTATAACTTCTCCTGTTTTCTTAATCATTAACATCTTTATTTTAATATAAAGAACTTCCTTTGTATTTCTTGCAGGACAGGCCTAGTGAAGATATATTCTTAGCTTTTGTTTTTCTAGGAATGTCCTTATCTGTCCTTCATTTCTAAAGGATAGCTTTGCTAGGTACAGTATTCTTAGTTGACATTTTTTCCCTTCAGTACTGTGCAAGGTTACTCTCTCATGGCCTGTAAGGTTTCTGATGAGAAATCTGTCATTCAAACTGGGGCAGCCATACATGTTGTTTCATTCTCATCTTGAGAATATGGTCCTCATCTTTCAACTTTGAGAGCTTTATTATAAGATATCTTGTGGTAGACTTGGTTGAGTTAAATCTGAGTGGTGACCTTTAACCTTCCTCTAACTGCATATCTGTATCTTTCTGTAGGTTTGGGAATTTTTCTGTTATTATATTTTTCTGTTCCTTTGACATTCTCAAGTCCTTCCTGAACTCCAATAACTAAAATTCTTTGTTTTTTCTCCCCCCAACTCTAAATTTTCAAATACCTTAAAAATATGTATATATTATATATATTAATATATATATTTAATATATATTAATATATATTAAATATATTTAATATATATTTTTTATTATATATATAATTTTAGATGTAGATGGACACAATACCTTTATTTTACTTTTTGTGTGGTGCTGAGGATCGAACCCAGTGCCTTCCAAATGCAGGGTGAGCGCTCTATCACTGAGCTACATCCCCAGCCCCTCAGATACCTTTAATTAAGCTCACTAATGCTTTCTTCTATTCCATGTATCCTTTCTATCCATGCCTTCTGTAGCATTTTTAATTGCTGAGTGTTATTTTTCAACTCCAGAAATTCTGCTTGATTTTAAAAATCATTTCCACCCCTTTGTTACATTTATCTGTTAAAATATGGAAACTTTTCTTGAAACTTATTGTGTTTCCTTCAAACAGCTATTTCAGGGGCTGGTATGGTGGCTCAGTGGTAGAGCACTCACCTAGCATGTGCGAGGTGCTGGGTTTGATCCTCAGCACTACAGAAAAATAAATACATAAAAAAAGAATAAAAGCATAAACAAAACAACAACAATAACAACAACAAAACACAGCTGTTTCAAATACTCTGAACATTTCCTCATGCTGATAACTGCCTAGTGTAGGGGTTCTGTGTTTGGGAATGGGGTCCCTGATGACTTCATAGCTGTGGCATGCTTGATGCCTGGGAAAGTTTCTGTGGCAAAGGCATAGGATACCCAGTTGCTATGGTAATGCCCTCCATGCTAGAGTTTTATCAGCTTCAACATAACTCCTGGGAATAAAGGAACTTGCTTGCTTGATAACTACAATGTTTCACCAAACTCCGGAACTGCCTACCTAACACTAACTTCAGACACTGGACCTTCTTGAGAACTGCACAAAGCTCCTAACATTACATATTGTAACTATGAAATGTAACTGCAGGATTAACAACCTTACTGATACTCTGTGGTTATTGGTACTAATGACCTAATGTAACCTACTGATATAAATAGACGTGGCTGCTTGGACAATGAGCCACTCTGCCACCTTCCCTGCCTCTGCACCTTATCTCTGTGTCTCCTTTCTTTGAGATTCTTTACAACTGGTGACCAATATTGGGGCATAAGAAGAGTTCTCTCCCTACATGCCTCCCAGTCCACAGAGAGTTTGGGACAATAGAATCCGCCTTAATAGAGACCCTTCTGGACATTGACAGGTAAAGGGGGGAGGGGAGTAGCTTACTTATGCCTACAACAGGCTTCATCGGCTGGTTCTGATCCCTAATAGGCTATGGGCAATTCTCTATTTCTGTCTGACACTAAAGGATGTTTACAGCCTAGTCTATTGCTGGCACATGATTTTGAATGATAGGTGAGTTCATGGCTTCCTGAAAGCTTCTGATGCTTATTGTCATGTAACATGTAGACTTCAAAGGATCTAGTACTCCTTCCAAACTTTCTAATCTGTTTTTTTTTTTTTTTTTTTTTTGTGTGTGTGTGTGTGTGTGTGTGTGTGTGATTTTCTTTCCAGAAATTCTAAGGATCTTTTTATTTTTCAACCTGTAGTAACTTCCACGTTTTGGCAGTAGATGACACCCAAGTCCAGACTTGGCAGTAGTTTACTGCAGGTATTTGTGACTGTTTCAGTATTAGTAGGCAATCTACACTCAGGTTTGTCCCAAATACACCGTAGGTGTATTCTTTGGAAAAACATAGGAGAATGTTGAGACAGTGTAATGTGTTCCTATTACACACCTCTCCTTGGACCAGGGTAGCCTCAGAAGCCTTATCCACATTTACCAGTCTGTGGTTTGACACTGCAGGATTCTTCCAGGTCTGGACAGACTCATTGTGAATGGAATAGTCCCAGACTCCTATGTCACACCTATAGCCATCACTGTTGCAAAGCTGTATCACACCCTGAGCCCCACAGTTCACCCAGACCGGTGCAATATGTAATTAGGACCAAGTCTTATCCTGCTACAGGCGCCCTTAGTGTTGAGGTGAACTCAGGCCTAGACTACTGCAGCCAGGCTCAGTCGATGCTAGATGTAATAAAATTTCAATAGACAAGGGCTGTCTTCCCCTAGCACTGGAGCTACTTCAGAGGTTCCATCCATAGTCAGCCCTGGGAAAGGAGATCATTCAGATCTGCCTAGTGTTGAATTATTTTTTAATTTATTTATTACAAGCTTGGCACTAAGTTCCAGGGCAAAATCCAGTACCCTGCCCTACCCTCAGAAATCCACCTCCCTATGATGCCTGAGTTTGGGGTAGTATTGGTCAGGTTAATCCCTTAGTTACCTAGCCTGATGCTAACCTGGGTTGCTCCTTTGTCTCATAGCTGCGAGGATGTGCATAGCATTAGGGGTATCACACTCTGATAGACGCCAAAACACATATCTGCTTATAGGGGCACAAGTACTTGTATCAGGGCAGTTCTTGAACCCTATCTGTGAGCACTGATCTGGATATGGCTGTGCTGCCCAAAGTTGGGAGATAGGTGGTAGAGGCTGTACCCTGGCCACCAAGACTTGCACTATGCTTGTTTGCACCTGAATCTCATAGATTCAGGGCCTAGAAACATTGGGAGGACAAGAGGTATGCCACAGGTCCACCAGAGACTTCAAATGATGCAGCTTATACCTGGCTCTGTCCAACCAGTGCACAGGCCTCTTTCTAATCTCAGCACCAATCTAAAGGCTTTATCTGCAAGTTCTGGCCTGTGTACAGGGTATTCAGTTTTTGTTGGATGCTGGTTCCCACTGTAGCAGACATTGGAATGGGCTCTGAGAGAAATCCCTCTGCCTGCTTTTGTAGTCTTGGTCCCCACTCTTGCTATCGAATTTGGAGAAGAGATGATCGTTTTCCTGTAACTCAGTCTTTAGATATTTACCTGGTGGTAGGAATCTTGGGGCTCTACTCAGCTCTTCATTTCACTATGATAGTCCTGATAGTGTTTCCAGTTTAAGAATTTTCTCTCCTGCTAATCAAGAGGTACCTCTCAGGCTGGGGCTTTAGCTCAGCAGTAGAGTGCTTGCCTAGCATGTGTGAGTCCCTGGGCTCAATCCTCAGCACCACATAAAAATAAATAAATAAAATAAAAGGTATTGTGTCCAACTACAACTAAAAAATAAATATTAAAAAAAAGAGGCACCTCTCTCAGTACTGGGCTGCTTGGATTTGGGGGAAGCATTATGCAGGCAACTTCTTCCTTCCTGCCTTCTTCAAAACATCTTTTCATTTTGTTACACTAAACTTAGGCTCTATGTTCTCTCACCCGATTTCCTCACCTGTTGTGAAGGTAGTTTGGTGCATGAATTGGTGTTCAACTTGATGTGTTCTGGGGTGAGATTCCCAGAAGACCTTAGCTGCCATTTTGCTCTGCCTCTTGATGTAAAATAATTTAAAAGGAATATTGAATATAATTTCCAGATGGATATGTTTCACATAAGGCTATAGAAGTTCTATAACTTTTTTGTCTATATGAGTCTAAATTAAATCAGGATTTTAATGCAAACTCTGAATGAATGTTTGTGTTGGCATATACAGGACATATCTTTTTTTGTGATTATTGTTATCTAGGATTCAATTTCTATATTCTCTGTAAAGGTCAACATGACTATTAGTCTCTTGCTGTTATTGAGATCTGTCATCTAGAGCTTTAAAAATCATCTTTTGTGAGAGGTACCACTGTTTACATATTCATTTTATCTATGGGTGTTGTCCCTTAGTTTCCCAAGATGTTAGGGGGTAACAAGGTTTCTTGGTTGAGTGAAGGAAGAGTCCTGGCTGTACTCGAATGTTTTTTGCACTGCTTACATGAACTTCAAAAGCATGCATTGTTGAAATGAATAAATATATATTAAAGAGGACCAGTCTAATGCACTATACTGAGCACTGGTGACTCTGAATTCTGGTCCTGACTTGAGAAAATATATGTAGCAGAGTATAAGAAAAATGGCTACAAAAAATTTATATCATGTTGGGACTAGAAAAGAAGTTCTTCCCATTTGACCTAACTCCAAACTGATATGTAATAAGCCAAAAGAATAGAACCAAAATTTTTATTCAGTTTATGGGCATGCAGATGATGGCTGTAAAATTGAAGAAAAATAATATTTATGCATTATTATTTACCTTGACTCCAAGTCAGTCACTCTTAATTGGGACAATTTTGTTCCCCAGCAAACATTTGACAATATCTGAAGACATTTTTATCTGTCTTAACTTGTTGCAGAATGCTACTGGTATCTAGAAGGTAGAGCCCAGTATATTATCATCCTATAATACACAGGACCACCTCAACAACAAAGAATTCTTTGACCTAATATGTCCATGATGTCAAAATGAAGAAATCCTATCCCATGATAAAAGGCTAAGTTAATCAAATGTGTTCTTACTGCTCACATATCTCTGAATGCCAAACTTCACCTCCTTTGTACTTGCCTGGAATGTTCTAAAGATATTCACATGGTTCTTGCTCTCTTCTCTTTCAAGTTTTAAATTAAATAATACCTTCTCAGAGAGACCTTGTTTGATTAACTTAATAATATTAGAATCATTATTCCATCCCTTGAAAATCCCTATTCATCTCCCTTGCTCTTTTCATTCTGCATACTTATCAATACATGAATTATGCTTTGCTAATTTATTTTCTCTACAGCACTATTACAATTTAAGTGTCAGTTGTTATTTCTGAACCTCCAAAGATGAGAGGAGTGCCTCACATATAATAGGTACTTAGGACCTTCTTGGTGAACAAATGAATAAAGGTATTCATGTGGTTTTCACCCTCTCATTCCTAAGATTCTAATAAAATAATTCTAGTACAAATATGGTACCTTTTTAGGGTCATAATATGCAATTTCACTAAGTTGAGTTAGTACTGATCAAAGCATCAACTTGTCTTTACTTGCTTATTCCCTACTCTATATCAAAGACCAGTTCAAAAAATGGGAAGCTCCTCTGGCCTTGCTGTAAAGATTCAAAAAATAAAAATAAATTCTTTGTTCAGATTCATGTGGAATATTCTATTAATTTTTTTCCAGGTTTAATGATAACCTCTCCTCTGTGAACTTGAAAACAGTGAAATTTCAGAGTGATTTCTACTAGGAATTCCTTTCACATACAATGCTTCTTTAGCAGTTTAAACAATATCCTCATTCTGTGTAATAAGAGTACAAATAAGAGAAAGAGATTCCTATAGTTAAAATAAGCACATTATTTCTTATTTTGAAAGTTTGATATAATTCATTTAAACAATTTTGAGTAGGCAAATAAAATGAGAAAATAAAGCCAATGATAGGGATTGGGTTGTGGCCCAGTGGTGGAGTGCTTGCCTAGCATCTGTGAGGCACTGGATTTAATTCTCAGCACCACATATAAATAAATAAATAAAATAAAGTTCCATCAACAGCTAATGAAAATATCTTTTTAAAAAGTAGCTATAAGGGGCTAGGGTTGTGGCTCAGTGGTAGAGCACTTGCCTAGCACAGGTGAGGCACTGGGTTCGATTCTTAGTACCACATAAAAATAAATAAAAATAAAGGTTAAATTCTTAAAAAAAAAAAAGCCAATGATATCCAGGTAACCACTATAATCTATGTATGTTACCTTTCAATATTAGAATATTTAGATCATTCATCCCTCAGTATCCACTGGAGATGGGTTTTAGGATCCTTCTGCACATACCAAAATATGTGGATGTTCAAGTACTTATATAAAATAGTATACTATTGTGTAGAACCTACACACATTCTTCTGTATACTTTAAATAATCTTCAGGTTACTTATAATTCCAAATACAATGTAAATACTATGTAAATACTTGTGTTACATATTTAATATGTAAAGAGTTGTTTTCTCTATTGTTTAGGGGATAAAAACAAGTAAAATAAAATATGCACATATTCCATACAGATAAAATGTTTTCATGTGTTTGTGATCTAAAATAAATTGAATCTGGAAGTAGAACCTGCAGATGCAGCATCTGCAGATATAGAATAACAACTGTATTTTTTAAATCTGAAAAACATTTAGAATATATATATATATATATATATGCTACACATATATAATTTCTGCATATTTGTAAGTACTTATGCATTATTTGATTAACACAAAACAATTCTTCTGAAATGACTTTTAGTTTTTTAATTAAATGTTTTCCTTAATTTAAAAAAGCATTTAAAAAACTTAATAAAAAATGGATGGCATTAGAGCAGATTATGCTAAGTGAAGCTAGTCAATCTTTAAAAAACAAATACCAAATGACTCCTTTGATATAAGGGGTGTAAACAAGGACAGGGTAGGGACGAAGAGCTTGAGAAGAATATTTACATTAAACAGGGATGAGAGGTGGGAGGGAAAGGGAGTGAGAAGGGAAATTGCATGGAAATGGAAGGCGATCCTCAGGGTTATACAAAATGTCATATAAGAGGAAAGGAGGGGTAAGACAAGAGAATACAAATGGAAGAAATGATTTACAGTAGAAGGGGTAGAGAGAGAAAAGGGGAGGGGAGGGGAGGGGAGGGGAGGGGGGATAGTAGACAATAGGACAGACAGCAGAATATATCAGACACTAGAAAGGCAATATGTCAATCAATGGAAGGGTAACTGATGTGATACAGCAATTTGTATACGGGGTAAAAGCGGGAGTTCATAATCCACTTGAATCAAACCGTGTAATATGATGTATTAAGAACTATGTAATGTTATGAACGACCAATAAAAAAAAATAAAATAAAATAAAATAGTGAATTATTGAATAGTACTTAAATTTAAAAAAAATAAAAAAAAATAAAAAACTTAATAAAATATAGTAAAGTTTAAGTTTTCAATATAAGTAGAGAGCAGGAATGATATACTATAACCAATTCTTCAAAAATTGCTCTTATATCACTAGATGAAAATAATATTCAAGATAAAGTTTAATCAAGTATGCTTTTCATTGGAATAGCCATAAGTCACTACCTAATGAGTATTTTAATGTATTGTATTTTCTTCTAAATTTTTTAAAAATGGTAAACATAGAAGTAATGCATAGACCAAAAATAATTATGATTTTACTTGTTGTTTCAAAGTGCTTATTCCTAGGCCATTGAAGCCTGTCAGCATATTTTCAATCTAATGTTCCAAGGTCAAATACTCTCTAGAGATGTTTCTTAATGGAATTTTCAGGCGAGTCTATGCTATTGTACAGTAGAATAAACAATTTGATGACCAGCACATTTAGGATATTTGTTATATAATTTCAGAGAGCTTTGGAAATCCAGGGGGACCTTTTTAATGCTAAATACCATCTTTGGTTCTTCTTTCTAAAGAAAAATGGAAAATCATTTTGCTGACCTTTTTTAAACAGAGACAAAGTTAAGATAAATTTTAAGTATAAATTTAATTCTTTCAGTAATTTCTTCAATAGGCTTAAAAGCATGTATGAAAACATTCAAATGGACAGTGAGGAAAACAAGATAGAGTGCCTGAAAGAACTGAGCTGTCATTCATTTGTTAACAATTGTGCAAACATCAATATTATTAAACAATGTTATAGAAGGCAAATCATCCAAACTTATGAACACGACATTGAATTTAAAAGGATTTTGTTATTATAATAAAGGATATTTTAAATCATGTTGTATTTTAAATAATGTTGTCTTGAGCCATTTTATTATTATGGCAAGAATACTCTAGCGTTTATCAAAATGAAGTTTGATAGAGAATTCAGTCCATTAAATCATTTCCTTCCTTATATACTATCTTGCTTATTGTGTTTTACTTAAATTATTTCCCCATTTCTTTATCCAGTGCTTCTTTCTACATCTCATTTTTTTTTACTCCTTTCACTTCCCTGCCACATTAATGGCTGTTATTTAAAAAAAAAAAAAAAAAAAAAAAAAAAAAGTCTTCTCTTTGTATTCCCAAAGTCTCTAACCTGGATATTTTGATGAGATCTTCTTATTTGCCAAACATATGAAATAATAAATAAATATTAGTCTTCTAACCTAGACTCTTTCCAAAAGCTCATTTCTGGTGCCTGTCTCTTTCTAATTAAATTATCACTAAATTTCAAAAATTCATCAGCAATATCTGGTAAATCTCATTTCTCCTCTCCAGCATCCATTGCTAAAGCCATCAATAAGATGGATAAGATCTATTATTCTAGTCAATGATATCCAATGGATTTTCTGCAGTGATAAAAATATTCTTTATCAGTGTTGCTCAATACAGTAGCTAGTATGATAATTATTGAACACTTTAATGTAATTAGTACAATTGAGGCACTGAAATTTATTTAAATTCAATTAACTTTAAATTTGAGTAGTCACACATGACTGGAAACTGCAGTACTGGACAGCACAGCTCTAGAATATTTTCTGTCTGAATTGATCTCAGAAGCTCCAGGATAAAGACTTTCTAATTGATCTGAAACAGGAGATGGTACATTTTACTCTACCATTTAAAGACTATCAATATCTATTCCTATGCTAATACTTAGTCCATATTTTATAGACACACTTGTATAGTCCACTTTGATCTGGTTCCATTATACTTTTCCAATCAAGTTTCCATACATCTCATTCTTACTTAATCAAAGTCATCAAATTGATTTATTTTTGTTCTGGATCCATAGCTTATGCTTCCTCTAAACTCATAATTTCACTGATATAATATTATCCTCCAGAAATTCCTTGTTCAATCTATATTTCCAAATCTTCTTAGATGTGAAACTTTAGCTTGAATTGTCACTTATTTCATGAAGATTTCTCCAATTTCCCCTGCTAGAAGCAAGCTCTCCTGCCACTGAATCACTTTAGTTATCTATCATTATTTCCTCTTGACATATATTCATCCCATATTCACATAAGTTTATAATCTCCTTGAGGGCATGGTCTATATCTGACTAATCCATAATCTTCAGTCTTTGATCTACTGGATCATGGAATATTCAAAACAACCAGTTATCAAGTGAATAGATAAATAATAAGTAAATGAATAAGGATATTTAAATTTGAAAATTTTATTAGCAACACAAGAACATTTCAAATGAAGTTAATTAAGCCATTAGATAAATATGAACTTATAAATGGGTATATACCATATATGGAAACATGTTATCTACATGCTCACAAATATGCAAACAATCTGATTACAATTTAAATGACTTGCAAATCTGATAAAATGTTATATGCATATGTAACATACATTATTGTTTAAATATGTCTTGCAAAAGTATTTCAGATAATTAACTGTTTTCTACTTGCCACATGGAAAGCAATCTTAACCATATAACCATATACTACAAAACAAAACATTGTGTGGAATATTTATTATAAACCAGAATATTTTGTTAAGCTGAGAAGACTTTTCCCATCGTGAGCTTTTGTTTGCTAACTGTATTCAGTTCAAGTGAAATGTTCAATGTTATTAAATTATAACGTATTGAATTATAACAGTTACTAATATATTTAAAATTTGATAATCCATTTAATATTTTGTGATAAAAAAGAAAAAGAAAAAAATTAAAACAGAAATAATTTCTCATTGGCCTCCCTTTGCAAAGATCACAGCAGAAGTAACTTTTCTTTTAGACCAGGAACACATTGTCTCTCTTGCCAATAATCACTTTGCATATAAGGTCACTGAACCAAGGAGCCTGATATGGAATCTTAGTCAGGAACTCTTATGCTTTGATGGTCAGTGTAGGTATGTTCCTGCTGCATAAGCAGCCCTAGATGCAGAGCCTCCACTTTTCTAAGACCAGGTGCAAAACATCAGTCTCACTATCAATGAATAATGCAGATATACAAATCATCACAGAACTCCTCAGACTCATAGAGAGCCTACATCCTGGGAGCAAATTTTTACCCCTCATACAACACTAGTAGTTAGTGTAGTTTATACCTCAGCCAAAGTCAGTCCTGTGCAAGTAACTTTTTTATTTCAGCAGAACAAGTCAGAACAATTTGAGATCTCTAGGAACTAACACTCATGTCACAGAAACCAAATAATTGGACTTACATCTTACAACATAAAATGGTGGCCAATGATTAGTATTCAAAATATGAAACTCAAAATTATACATAAACTCACATACACATACACACATACTAATTTATTAATGATTTAGGAATGGCATAAAACATAATACTCCAAAGATTGCCAAAAATTTTAAAGTATGTTAGAAAACAATCAGTATTCAGAAAATTAAAAGAACTCATCCTGCCATGATGGTGTAAAATGGCAGACACGAATAAAGGTAATTCGACAAGCTTTGAAATAATTAAAGGATGTTTATACTTTAACATTAACTCTGAATTTTACAGAAATATACTAGAAAAAAAGGGGGAAAGAGTTGCATGATTTTATAATGTAACATTGTCATGAAAAATTAGAAGTCGTATACTGCCTGTGTAAAAAAAAAAAAAAAAAAACAATAGATCAATAAATTATGTATCTCATTAATGAAGTATTTATCAGAGGTTAAAATGAAGAAGTCCTCATGTATAATGAGTCAGGATTATAATGTGTATGTGCTATTAATACTGTTTTTTTAAATTAATTTTCTTAGTATGCATGAGGCCCTGGTTTTGATCCCTAACACATCAATAAGGAAGGAAGGAGGGGAGGGAGGGGAAGAAAGAAGTAAAATTTCAGAAAAACACAAATGATATTGCATCCCTTTTATGAAGCTTGAAAAACAAAAATATATAATACATTGTTCGTGGATCCATACATATGTGATGAAATAGAAAAGTTAGGAAAGATAAACACCATGATCTAGATAGTGTATACTTCTGAGGAGAAAAGAAATGTTCTCAGCAAGGAGTCAAAAATGATTTATTTCTTCAAAAACAAAGACTTGTGGTAAAAATGGTAAATAATAACTCAACCATTTGGAAAATAAAAACTGACTCCCAGAATGTGGGTCATAGTGAAGTAAAAAACTTGAATCTGAAAAAAAAATTCTAACAAATATATAGTGAGGCCATGGACGTCAAACTGTTCATTCACCAAATGTAAAAACTGAAGAGTAAAACAATGATTTAAAAACTAAAATGGATTGTGTACATTTTACATGAGGAAATATGCCTGGGTTCCTTAATAAATTCTTCCTAAAGTTATTGCCTGGTTTTAGAATGTGACCCAGCCTTGGAATAAAAACCGAGAGAAGTATCCTAAGCTGCCAGCCACAGTGGAAACATTTTCAAAATCAAGAGCAGTTAACTTGGGTGGCTCCAGTTGTAATATTTCTCAACAATATTCACAAACAGAAAAAAGCTCTGCCTGAAATAATAACTGATGTTAGGAATATGTCATAGATTTAAACAGAAAGAAAATCTGACATTGAAATAACATTTTTCATGATTTATAGTCTGTCCATTGTAGGTAGAAATGTGAGGAAAATAAGAAGAATTTAAAGTAGAGAAAATAAAGATGAAGAACAGGATAATACCCCCAAAGTAAAGCAGGGTGCTCACTTCAGCAGCACATATACTAAAATTGGAATGATGCAGAGAAAATTAGCATGGCCCCTGTGCAAGGATTACATGCAAATTCATGAAGCATTCCATATTAAAAAAAGTGAGGCAGGACTGTATTGAGGACCTGTTCCTAACTGAATAAGGTTATGGAATTTTGATATTTATAATTAACTGAACACTTAATTACAAAGTGAGACTATTTTTATGACTAAATGTGGCTAATGATCTTTTTATTACCTGTGCATGATCATCAGCCTTATGGGATCTGCCTAAAAGTGCATCCTACAAAGGGGTAGAGTTAGCACTACAGCTAGTTTAAAGGGGCAGTGAGGATCAAACATTTTTATATTTTTTTCCTTAAGAGCTGCAAGTTGTGCAACAAATAGATTATATGATTATCTTATGTAAAACAAACTCGGGGCACAACATGTGTTTTCCATACAGTATTTATAATATAGACCTTAATCTGCTTCTCGATGATTTGCAAGCATTATTACAAGAAACTGAAAGAGGGAGATTGAATTTTTGTGTGTGTGTGTGTGTGTGTGTGTGTGTGTGTGTGTGCCTCTGAGCTCAATCCCCGGTACCAAAAAAAAATAAAAATAAAAAAAAAATGCGCGCGCGCGCAGACACACACATACACATACATACACACTGTATACACATATTTAGTATATATTTTGTGTGTGTGTGTGTATGTATATAATATATGTAGTTACTTGGCATCTCTGATAGAATTTCCAGAATTTTTTTCAAACTTTTTGTGTTAATTACCAATGACTACACATTTCAATCCTATGTATTTGTTTTGAAATAAACAACCAGAAAATGATACTTGGAAATATAACAGAAAATTGAGGGCTCAATTAAAATAGGGACAACAAATGTGTTGGCTTAGGTTATGTTTTTTTTTTTGCCTGAATCATTTCTATAAACATTACCAATGTTTGAGGCTTCTTATGTGAGAAGCTATAATACTAATGGAACAATTCTTATGGTACTTTCAATGATTATTACACAATGGTGAAGCATAGAAAAATCTCATTTGAGTTATTTGGTTGATACAATATTTCCTGCAAAAGGGCCTATTGCATGCAAAATATTAGGTGATATCTAAGCAATATCTACAAAGTTGGGAAACATGAAAATTATAAGGTCATAATATAGGAAACTATTGCATATAACTAACCAACTGTTTGATGAAGCCAGAATGTGTATTTTACCCACAGGAATGATTAGCTATAGAGTCATTTTTATGGTTTGAATGTGAGGTGTCCCTAAAAGCTCACGTGTGAGACAATGCAAGAAGGTTCATAGGAGAAATAATTGTGTTGTGAGAATCCTAACCTAATCAGTGATTTAATGCCATGATACGGATTAATTGAGTGATAATTAAAGCAGTAGAGTGTGGCTGGAGGAGATAGAAATTGGGGCATGGCTCTGGGGTATATATTTTGTATCTGGAGAGTGGAGTCTCTACCTCCTGGTCACCATGATGTGAGCTGCTTCCCTCTGCCACCCTCCCCTGCCATGATGTTCAGCAGAGGGAAGCAGCTCATGTCCCTGAGGAATGCAGTCAGACTTGGATGGGCTTAGACCTCTGAAACTGAGTCCTCAAACTCTTCCTCCTCTACAATCATTCTGGTTGGGCCCTTTAGTCACAGTGGTGAAAAATCTGACTAAAACAGTGATCTATATCAAAATATCAACACGGGTGCTCAAACTTGGGTCCAGTAA
Organism: Urocitellus parryii; assembly: GCF_045843805.1. Taxonomy (NCBI): domain Eukaryota; kingdom Metazoa; phylum Chordata; class Mammalia; order Rodentia; family Sciuridae; genus Urocitellus; species Urocitellus parryii. The sequence goes on from NC_135547.1 coordinate 110,787,148, forward strand.
GTACTATACATCCTATTTTGCTTCATATACTTCCCTGTTTCTCTCTTTCCTATGACCTATGCCTCTGAAGACATTTGATATTTTTCCAGCACTTTAAGTTACTTTGTATCTTTAGAATAGCATGAACATATACTCTTATCAATTAAATTTTTCTGAGTGTGCATCATACATAAACACACATTTTGGTTCTTTAGTGTTTGAGGGGGTTACCAGGGATTGAACTCAGGGGTACTCAGCCACTAGGCCACATCCCCAGCCCTATTTTGTATTTTACTTAGAGAAAGGGTCTCACTGAGTTGCTTAGCACCTCCCTGTTCCTGAGGTTGCCTTTGAACTCCAGATCCTTCTGCCTCAACCTCCTGAGCTGCTGGGATTACAGGGTGCGCCATAGCACCCAGCACATATTTTGTTTATTTTCAAAGTATATATTATACTAATGCTTCATGTATTGCATTCATTAGAAAACATGCACATATATTAGAAAATGTAAATTTTTGAGAAAATGATTAAATAAGCAGTATTTCCACAAAGACATTCAAAAAAGGGTTTAGCATATGATTCTAGCTTTGAAATACTTCTATTTGAAGTGAATAAAAAAAAAACATTAATTAGATGCCACTAGTGTTTCAGAGTGTGCTGCTTATATGAGACCTCATTTTAGAAGTCTGATGATTGTAGAATTTGTTAACTAAGGGAATGTATGTGATAGAATTTAGCAGGTCTTCAAAAATAATCCAAGTAGATGATATAAACTCAAGCATAAAATCACACAAATATTTTGATTACAGACATATGGAAGGATAGGATCATGTTAATGATATATATCAGAAATGAAAATATTATAACAGTTACCAGCCTCTAAGATGTTGAAAGAAACACTAGTATATTGCATTTGTGGGACAGACATATAGGACATCTGCAAATACACTACCATTATTCCAATAAATTAATTTGTAAATTACAGAAAGGTAGAGCCAATGACTTCTGCAAAGAGCAGCTTTTCTTTTTCTCTAAAAGTCAGATGGAGATGTACTATGAATAATATCTTGCTTAGATGAACACTCCTGACAATCCAAAGAGTGCCTAACATAGGGGCAATAGACAAAATTGTCCCAACTAACCAGACATATGCTTTCATATAAATTATGTTGGTTCATTCAAGCATTTAAGTGTGTATAGTGATATTGAGAATAACTGTTGATGTTCAGGTTTTTTTACATTTATTTTTTAGTTTTAGGTGGATACAAGATCTTTATTTTTATGTGGTGCTGAGGATTGAACCCAATGCCTCATGCATGCTAGGCAAGTACTCTACCACTGAGCCACAACTTCAGCCTGTAGATGTTCAGTTTTGATTAAGTGTAGAGACTAAGATCATCATAAAAGTTAATAAGTAGTCTTTATAATGTGAACTTGCAAGGAAGGCAAAAAAAGAAAATAAGTATAAAACACTAAAACAATGTAGAAAAAATAAAAGGTTGTGAATGGATTCTATACACAATCATTTTTCTTGGTTATTATTGGAGGAAGTTAGCAACTATTTCCTGAAGACGGCGTGGAGGTTAAAATTATAATCCCACTGCAGTATTCCTTAATATTCCTGGAACTACAGTTCTCAAAGAACTACATCTGCATTCAAGAACAGACTTTTATGTATAAATATGATCTAGAGAAAAGATCAGCAAACTACAATTGGTGAGTCACATCCAGCCCACTGCCTGTTTTATAAAAGAAATTTTATGGGAAAATAGCCACTCCCAGTCATTTATGTATTATCTATTATTGCTTTCATAATACAATATTAGAAGCTGGATGCGGTGGCACACACTTGTAATCCCAGTGGCTCAGGAGGCTGAGGCCGGAGGATCGTAAGTTCAAAGCTAGCCCCAGCCACTTAGTGAGTCCCTGAGCAACTGAGACTCTATATCTAAATAAAATGGAAAACCGGGCTGGGGATGTGGCTCGGTGGTTAAGTGCCTCTGGGTTTAATGCCTGGTATAAAAAAAATATAAAATATTAGAGTTGATTATGTACAATAGAAATAATATGTCCTATAAAGGGTAAAAATATTTATTTTTTGACTTTTTTTACTGTTCTTTTTTTTAAATTAAAGAACATAAGTCTGCAATTAAGAGACCAACAAGCAACTTCAGAACCTGTCCATTTGTCTCCATCAGAGGCACAAAATTAATTGTTCCCTCTTATACCAACCATTATTTTTTTTAATTCTAATTTGTTATATATGATAGCAGAATGCATTACAGTTCATATTACACAAAACAAATGCTGAATGTTTTCTCTGATATAAGGAGGCTGATTCTTAGGTTGGGAGGGGGAGCAATGAAAGATTAGAAGAACTCTAGATAGGGCAAAAGGGTGGGAGGGGAAGGAAGGGGGTATGGGGATGGGAAAGATGGTGGAATGACATGGACATTATTACCCTAAGAACATGCATGAAGACACAAATGGTATGAGTATGACTTTGTATATAACCAGAGATATTTTTTGGCTTTTTACAGAAAAAAATCTCATTAATGGTTCTCCAGGAAAGATAGAAACTCTTAAAGTCTTTGAGAAAACTAAGTGTTAGTGCAAACATATCTAATGATTAAACACGTATTTCCTATATTGGAAAATAATTTTGACATTTATTTAAACTTTATGATATTTTACCCTAAATGTGTTATATATGCACATATAGAACTGCATGGTTGACAGTATACAGTTTATTCCAGAATGTAGATTCAGCCATTCTCCAAAAGTCCTTTGGAGTTTCTTTTCTGATTTTTTTAAACAAATTTTGTTTTCGGGACCACACTGTTTTTATATTCTAGATCCTGGTGTCTGAAGAAATATTTTACAATTGAGAATTTCTATTGAGATTCTTGAAGCAGACTCACTTTGTAGCTGATTTTCCAAAGGACTGCATTTGCTGTATTTGCCCTGGATCCTCGTGCTACTTATCACACATGACTGACCTAGGAATGAAATGGATCATAAACCATTCAGTACCCTTTAATTTTATTTTAAAAGTTGAATTTGTGTCTTACTGAAATATCTTAAATAATTTACCTGGATATTTCTTTTTTTTTTTTTTATAATGGAGCTTCCCATCTTTTCAGTAAACTATTCATGTATACCAACACTTTGCATTTCTCTCCAGGTCAAAATGTCTTTGTATAAATGTCCTTGTGTTTTTAATGATGTTATATGTCAGTAAAACAATGATTTCCACAATTTACTTCCTATTAGCTATGTTACTGTTAGGGTCAAGTTCTGAGTAGATAAAATTCCTGCATTGTATTATTGAGGTGAATACATTCATGTATTTTATTCAGTAATAAACAACTTGACAAGAAATTGGCTCCACGTTTTCTGTCTCAGTGTGTATCAATACTTGTATAGTTCAGTTTTAGAAATTTATTCATTTGATTTATTGTCTGTGATATGTCATTTAAAAATGAATGTGCCACTAGTAAGGATGATTTATTTTGTGGTATCTTTACATGAGTAAATATCATTAACTAGAATGGTCCTGAGGAATGACTAGGTGCTATAACAATAGTTTCAACAATGGTGGGTTAAAAAGGCAATGTTAACTCCAGGGTCCAGTGTGAATCTTGTTTGGGATAGACAAGTGGCACAGAGAAACTGAAACATATAGTAAAAATAATACACATTGGGGCTGGGGTTGTGGCTCAGTGGTAGAGTGCTCACCTACCATACACAAGGCACTGGGTTCAATCCTCAACACCACATAAATGTAAAATAAAGATGTTATGTCCATCTAAAACTTAAGAATAAATATTTTAAAAATAGCACACATAATCTTCACTTATTTTAAAGTTCTGCCCAGGGCCTAATCTGCTCTGAAATTCTGTATGCTGACTATTGTCTGAGAGGGAGGGAGACAATGAGAGAGATAGAGAAGGAGAAGGAGGACGAGGAGAATGAGAAAAGGGAGGGGGAGAAAGGAGAGAGAAGAAGTTATGTCCATCAGTAGTTGTTCACTACTTTGAGAATGTCTGATCAGTGGCTCTAAATGAATATTTCCTTTTCTGGGACTTTGTGTTGTTTTTTTTTTTTTTTCTCCCTGGGTTTCATATTATCTTCTTTCTGTTATTTAAAAAGTTTCTTCAGAAGGGTATGCTCCTAAATGATATTACTTTGCCAGAGTAGCTTCTTGCAGAATTTCACAATTCTCAAAGATCTTGTCTTACAGTTGCAAAAATTTCCACCGACATGCACAAAATATGTACACAAAGAATGCCATGGGCCCTTGGAAGTGTATGTGGATTAGAACTAAACAACAATATGAGATAAGCTAGCTGGCATTGTAATAAAAAGCATAGAACCTGGCAGGGCATTAATAGTCAGTGACATTTTGCTTTTGAAATGCTTTTATTTTAGAAACTGATATGACAGTGTGTACTAATAGGCCCCCTCCCTCACTCTTCATAACCATTTATCTATTTCAATTTGGATCATGTTTATATAAATTAACAATCTCATGAAATGGAGGTAGTAGTCTTAAAAAGAGAAATACTTTATTAATTTATTTGCACAAATTCATCACAGTCTTGGTCACAGAGATTCATTGCTGCCCTGCAGGTATTTATTGACTCAAAATAGCAGCTTGACCATCAATGGACCACATGCTAGTAATGGTCCTTGGGATACAAGACCACTAAAGTGGTAGAAAAAGAAATAGGCAGGTATTTTAAAATCCTCAGAGAGGATGTACTTGATTAAAATCATGCTGACATAAATTGTTCTATTATATTCTGTTCTTTGTTGTACTGGTGAAAATTATGCTATTTGTGTTTACTGAGAACAATGCTTAGTTGTGTTTTTAGCTATTCTACCTTATCTGAGGAATTCTTTTCTTCCCCTATGTTTTAAATGAAGACTTAGTAAGTCAATAATATCAATTTTTTTTTGCTATGTATTGGAAGCAGTTAATATGAATTCAAATGAACATTTCCTTAATTTAAAATAAAAATAAATACACAAAATGATTATATTTCATTATATAAATTTATTTTACTTTCTTGCCAAATAGATTCAATTATTGCTTTTGCTTCAATTGGAACACAAATGAGGCATGAGATCTATTGTTACTTTTTAAAAGTTGGGAACAACTTTCTGTATTAACATTAATACTACATATAAGCTCTAATTCAGCTAATTATTGGTTGTGTGGTATCATGCAATGAAGAAATAGTGACTATTTGAAAGAGCCCATAGCAGAACCATGATTAAAAAAAAATCGCTGTAGACTATAGGTTTGACCTAAACATACTAGACATTCCTTTGCTTAATAATGATCAATATATATTAGTTATATTTTTAGGAATTGGAGCTGCTGTTTATGTTGCTACATGGATAGTTAATTAGTAAAGAGTTTTTTTAAGAAAAAAACATGTACAGTTTCATTATTTTCCTTAACTGGTAAAAACATTGATTATGAAGTCAAATATGAACAAATTTTACACTGAAAAACTTAAAAGTCATCAAAAGTCATAAGGAAAGAATCTATCCACATTAATCTGTGGCTTATGCAAATTTAAATTGATATTGTATTTAGAGCATAGATTTGTAATTATGAAAAATGATACTATGTCTGCAAAAAATGACCTTTTAAAAAATGAATATTACATATTGAAACTTCTCAATTTTTGTGAACTGGTCTTTATTTTGAATTAAAAACTATCGGTTTGAATTCAGTTTTAGGAATATTTGCTATCTTATTTCTATATGTGTTTGTCCTCCCAATTCGATTTAATGGCATTGTGTTTTTAACAGATAACATAATTCTCATGCTAATTATATCAAATGAACAAATGCAATGCTTTCAAATTTCCAGTATCTGTTTTTCCTTTCCCAAATATAGCAATATAAAATTGTCTTGGTATAGTAACATGAGACCAATTTCAATGTCATGGATCAGTGATTCTCATACTGGTTCAATTTTGCCCATAGGGGATATTGAAAGTCTCTAGAGACATTTTTGGTTCTCACAATTTGGGGGGATGTTCTGCCATGTAGTGGTCAGAGGCCAAAGCTGCTTCTAAACATTATAAAATGTACTGTATATCCCCCTATAAGAAATAATTATCCAGACTAAAATGTTAATATATTGATTTTTCACTGTCCAAAAGAAATATGAGTCATAAATGAGAGCCACATATGTAATTTAAAATTTTCTAGTAGCCACATTAAAATTTAAAATAAACAGGCAAAATTATTTTAATAATAAATTTAACTTAACCAAGTATATCTAGAATGTTTTCTTGTCAGCATGCATTTAATATAAAATGTTAGAGAAATATTGTACAATTTTAATAATTTTAGAGATCTAGTGTGTGTTTTACATTTATAGAGCATCTAAATTCATACTAGCCACATTTCAAGTGTTCTGCTACTTACAACTAATGCATACTGTACTAGTCAGGAAATCTTGCATAAATTCTTACCTTTTCCACTATTTATGCATAGTTCACATATAGATAGAAAACACTAGTGGTCTAAACTGAGTTAGGCAGCTCAGTGTGACTATTATTTTCTTTTCTGTACTTAAGGATTTTTAAAAAATATATTTAGTTGTGAATGTATCTATCAATATCTATATCAAATCTATATCTATATCGAGAGAGAAAGAGAGAGAGAGAGAGCAAAATTGAACCCAGTGCCTCACAAGAGATGAAGTACTCTACCACTGAGCTACAACCCCAGCCAAAGGATTTTTTCACATTTATATATTAATAACAAATCTCAGTTTTGAAAGTATCCCTATTTATGAACTTTAGTCACAGATATATTAAGGAAATGTACTACCTCTATTTCAATTCAGCAATTCTATCACAATGTTACATATGTTGAGATATCTCTAACATGGCTCAAAGTATTTTGATAATATTAAAGAAGTTGAGAGTTTCTATTTTTAAAAGAATGATAACTTACCCACCTTTTGGTTACTTGAAGCAATTTGATAAATATTTAAGTGGACTTCTCTTGTTTAATATTTTTAATTTTTTTTTAGTTGTTGATAGCACTTTATTTATTTACATGAGGTGCTGAGAATCAAACCCAGTACCTCACACATGCTAGTCAAGCGCTCTACCACTGAGCCACCACTCCAGCCCTTCTTGTTTAATGTGAAGCACACTGTTGCCTATTGTTTGTGGTTTGCTCCAGATTAACATGACACTGGAATATTCACTTTTGTTCTTCTCAGGAGAACAAATCTCTGGTTAGTGGCTTAGAAATAACATCATTAGGTTAAAATCCATCCTTCCTTTTTCAGTACAGTTATTCTGGAATTAAGTTTGCTTTGGGAAAACAGGCAATGAACTTAGGTGATTGAATGAATGACCAGATGATACTTAGCAGAACCTGACAATAGATTATAGGACATTGGAAGCCCATTTTTATGTAGATTTTTTTCCTCCTGAAAAATCTAGAATTATCTGTTTTTTAAGGATTGGCTAGCTTTGCTTAGCATAATCTGCTCTAATGCCATCCATTTCCCTGCAAATTCCAAATGTCTTCTTTGATATAAAGAGAGCAACTAAGAACAGAACAGGGAGGAAGAGCAGGAAGAAAACATTAACATTGTTTAAACAAAGACTAGTGGGGGGAGAGAAAGGGAGAGAGAAGGGAAAGCATATGGAAATGGTAGGAGACCCTCAATGTTACACAAAATTACATAGAAGAGGATGTGAGGGGAAAGGGGGGGGGAAACAAGGGAGAGAATTGAACAACAGCATATGAGGTAGAGAGGGATGATGGGTGGGGAGGGGAGGGGGGATAGTAGGGGATAGGAAAGGTAGCAGATTAAAACAGTCACTAATATGCCATTATGTAAAAATGTGAGTGTGTAACCGATGTGATTCTGCAATTTGTATTTGGGGTAAAAATGGGAGTTCATAACCCAATTGAGTCAAATGTATGAAAGATGATATATCATGAGCTTTGTAATGTTTTGAACAACCAATAAAAAAATAAAAAAAATCTAGAATTATCACAAAATAGTAATAAATATCATAAAATTATATAAATAAAGGAAACTTAAAGCTGTCACTTCATTTGCTACCTTAAAGGAGCAATAAAACTTCAATTTCATAATATTTATAAAGTTTTGTATTTTGTCCTACAGAAAACAAAAGCAAATTGTTTAAGTACTTTAATCCATTGTTAAAAACTTTCATATTGGGAGCTGGGGTCATAGCTTAGCGATAGAACACTTGCCTTGCATGTGTGAGGTCCTGAGTTCTATCCTCAGCACCACATAAAAATAAAAAATAAAAATAAAGATATTGTGTCCATCTACAACTTAAAAAAAAAAAAACCTTTAATGTTGGTATATGTATGGTACCTAGGATGAATGTGAAGAATACACATTCTAGTTCATTAAGTTATTATTCTAATTTTGGTGCTTTTCCTCCCAAGGGATCTCTCTCCAAGTATCCAAGAATTATGAGGAATTTCTGTTACTGCTTTGAAAAGACAGCATTAACACTTGCAAATTTGTGATGTACTTGATATAACAGCAAAATCTTTCAATTTCTGTAAAACACATTAAGACAGTTCTCAACTCACAAAAGATGAGAATCTTAGAATTGAGAAGAACAGATTGTCAAATGAAACATGATGGTAGGTGGCAGAATTTGTTTAAATATAGATATCTACTCTTCAATAATTGTTGCTGAAAATGCACCATCTGCTTTTAAAAATTATCATTTTTTCGTGTATCTTTGCAATACATTCATGAGAAGGAATGAGTTTGACTTATTTGTGAAAATGCCATTTTCCTAGTCATTAATTAAATATATTTGGCCAGAATGTTAGGGCAGTATTATACCATACAGTTCATGGGAAATTTTATATCTTTTAGCTAGGTGGTCCTATAGGATCTGGTGTGAACTGATTACCTCAGTTCTTTTAGAATTCTTTGGTGCAGAGAATTAATGAATGCCTTGCAAATGGAGATAAATAATATGGAGTGTAACTTTGGTCCATGTCCAGGAAGAAGTCAACTTTATTAAATATTCATTATCAGAATTTAACAAATATCTGCTAAATAGTCTGGGTAAATTTGGTGGGTTTTACCAGAACAAATAAAATGGTTTCTATTTTATGAGCACATAATCAAGAACAATGTGATAGGTGATATTAAATAATCACCTTATATTCTAAAAATAATGCATTAATCAAATATATTTTTAATTTAATAGAGAATATTTAACTTTGGAATAATCTTCCACTAATAATTTGATACCTGACTTCCAACACCTATGCGTTTTTCTTTTCTATTTCCTCTCACAATTTTATAATTATAACAACATTTTACATTACATGTAATATATCATTTTTTCCCAAAGTGTGAAACAAAATGTTTGAAGCAGATGATATTAGATAATATGCTAAATATTTTTGCCTGTTTCTTCAGAGCTCAACTAAATAACTTCTCTTCTTGAAACACTTTTATTCATTTTAAATTAAATCTGATTCTCAATCCATATTTTAGAAGTTATTAACTTAAATCTTAAATTTATTTGTCATTTATTTTAATTCTATTCATTACTCCATTGTCTTTAGAAGATAATCATCCTCGAGTGTAGTGACTATCTTTTATTCTTTTATATAATTTTTTTCTCAAAACTAACATGTGTTATGTGTATTAGACTCTCAATCAATATTGATTTAATTAAATTGAGTACTACAGACATATATACTTTGAGATTAATTAGCTGTCATACATTAAGGAACAAATTTAATACACAATTCATTTTTCAAAGAGAAATCAGCCAGATGGATTATTTTTCCATTTAAGTGGTTGGCACTATTATATTTATTCCATGTGGCATGTGCTCTGTCACATCTCTCACTTTAATGAGTTGATAATGTCACCAAATGGTTTTTGGCTATATCAGAACAGGTATGTGTAGGAAGTAACTAGAATTCCTTTATGAATACCTACAGATGCCAAATGAGGCATTAGGGGAAAAGAAGGGAACATCTGAGTTAATGAGAAAAGTAAAAACACTCCCTGGCAGAGATGTGAAGGAATGTACCCAGGATAACATAATGTTCCTCATCATAAATAGAGTTGTTTTGTTTTAGTATAAACACACACATGTGCATGCACACACACATGTGAATGCACATACTTACACACACATACATATATATACAAAATTACTTACATGAAATTTAATCTTGCCTTAATGATTTTCGTACTTTCAAAATTTCTAAGTTGTTCTAGTATATGTACCCACACATGAGGAGCTGTTTTTGCTACTATACATGGAAGAATTTTTAAATTTTAGTCATATTATTTAAGCTACCAAAATCAAAACCATAATTAGCCTCCAGATATAAACTCAATGACTTGTCTGTACCTACTAAAAAGTAGCAAGATTGGCAGCACTAGCTTTCTGTTTTCAGTTCTTCATTTAGTTACTTGTATACCTTAGCAAGACATTTAATCTGGATGTCAATTTCCACATCCATAATGTCAGAGATTCAAATGTCATATTTTAAGACATTTTCATTTAAAGTATGTTGGTGTGTGGTTGTGGGTTTTTGAAAAGACATCATTTTTTTCTTATTAGCTCTGTAACCTTGTAAAAGTTATTGTGCATAAGACTCATCATTTTCAAAACGAGCACAATAAAAGGCATATGTCATGAGGACTAAATAAAATATGGATATAATGCCTTATGACACATCAAATTCTCTCACATCAATGAGAGTGTTTCAAGATAGTGAATATTTCTGTTGTTTAGTTTTACTTTAAACTGTTCTATTTGCAATAGAGAATTTAATCTCTTCTGGTTTAACTTTCTTAATCTTGCTCCAAAATTGCACATAAAATAAAGTGAAAAAGTGTGGTATATTTTATTATGTATTCTTCATGGTCTGGGGAGGTAATTTCTAAAAGTAAGAAGTATGAAGACCATAAATGTTAACTAGCTCTGTCTTCTCTGGCAACAAAAACAAAATAAAATATCTGGCCTCATTCATTGAAAAGTAAGTGATATGATACATAATCATGTTCATAACATTCATTCCCCAATGTTCTTAAAGAATTAGAATCATGGAAATTAATTAGGGTTGTAATTGGTGGTGTTTCTTACATGTTAAAATCATTGTTATTGTTAGCAGAATAATATCAACAATACCTAGCTCTGATAAATTCAGTTGGTCACTTAATTTATACTTTACCACAGTGTAAATAACAAACAGTAAGACAAGCATAATTCTTGGATAATGTCAAAAAGACAAATATTATTCACAAAAAGAAAAATATATTTTCACTATATTTTATTGAACAGAGCACATTTGAAATACTGTTAAGTTTTGAGCAATATATCATGACAATTTCTTATACTCACAAATTGATTAGAATATATTTTTTTTTCTGGTGCTAGGGATCAAACTCAGGGCCTTTTGTACATGCTAGGAAGGTACTCTAGCACTGAGCTACATTACCAGCCTTAGCACATATTATTATTATCTTTAGAACATATAAACAACACAAGTTAAAAATTATCTTAGTAAATATGTTGATACATTATAGTACATACAATTCTGTTTTCAATAAATATTCCAGATACTTAAAAATCATTTATAAAAATACTACTGGTTGCTGGATGTTTTTCAATTGTATTAATAGTGAAAAACTTAAAATTACTGTTCTATTTAGACTTAATATAATTCTGTTGGAAAATAACATGGCTTGGGAGTAAACTAAAGGATGTTTTAATATCAACTGTTTCATTCTAAAATGTGTAGTTATTTAAAAATTTTAAGCCTTAGTTCCCTCATTTGAAAAATAAGATAAAGGGAATTCAAAGGGTTCAAACATGCTTGTGAAATTAGCATTTCCTATAAACATAATACCATGATTCTATAATTAACATACCCTATTAAAGATGTTTAATTTTCCATTTGTATAACTATTTTCTTTTTAAACTCTTTTAAAACCTGTGCACTTATTTTTATCAGTATTGAAATAAGTTTTTAAAAAAATAATATTTAGTTTTATACAATACCAGTATATACCCTGACATTATCACAAAGGTGTGGAACTCAACCCACTCCAGTTCAATCTCCTGCACTAACTGCCTCCTCTACCCTACCCCTCACTACTAGAATATAGGTCCAGGATAAACTTTTCTAAAATACAAAGTTTTCCATTATACTAGTTCCTTCTTGTTGCTGTACCAAAACATTTTCTTTCAGAATATTAATTTTATTAATTTAATATGATTATAACTCTGAAAGGAAATAAGTTTAAAGAAAAATATATTCTGATAGCCCTAAGAATAACTTGAATACATAATCCTATTTCTTGAAGTTTGCATCTGTCTCAAATTTCCCTTTATATAATGATATTACCTTAACATTGGAGAAAAGAGGTAAGCCTCCATGAAATGAAAAGACATTCCTTTTTTACTTTCCATTTCATTAAAGTTTAACCAATATTAAGCTTTTTGCTCTTAATTATTCATAATTTCAACGTTTTCATTTCTCCTTCTGGTTCTTTGGATTGGATGTGTTTATTTTCTTCATGGGTAGAAGTATTGTCCACTCACATATTTTACTCATTTTTATCCAGGCATAGAGACATGAAAATCTGGGTGATAACCTATGAATTCAGGAAAAGATGTATTCTGCTTTCACAGTGGAAGGGAGAAGATCATATGATTTTTAGAAATCAGAAACTTTGTGATGCTCTAGAAGAATATAGGCTTCTGATAAACTCTAGAAATAAGGGGAAATGTGTTTGGGCTTAAAGGGCATGGGTGGACCACATGCTCTCCTATTTATTTTATGTTCCAGTGGTTCTTACCACATTGGAGGTCATAGACATCTTTCAACATCCAATAAATCATAAACATCATTTTGGAAAAATTCATATTTAAAATCATATAGAATATACATGGAATATCCATAATTCATAGTATAAGGATATGCTCTAAATCATAAGGGTTCCATACTTCCTTGTCCACTACAATTTTTTATAAAAGAATGTTACTCCTCTAAGATTAATCACTATACATCTATCTGGAAAAAAATAGTATGAAAATCATTTCCTAAATTTTAGAAAGGAAGAAACAAGTTTAAAAGAAAAGGAGAAGTAAACACTAATAACCGTATTTCTATATAAATCACATTGTTGGGGCTAGGGTTGGGGCTCAGAGGAAGAGCACTTGCCTAGCACGTGCAAGGCACTGGGTTCCATCCTTAGCACCACATACAAAATGTAATCAAATAAAATAAAACCATGCTGTCCATCTACAACTAAATATTTTAAAAAACACATTGTTGCTTATCTTTTATTAAAATCGTACTGATTTAGGTACTGATTTCTCAAGATTGGCCATTTTTGCTTTTAAACTGTCTGATGTCAAGGACCATGATTACAAGTAACTCTGCTAAAGCTAAGAGTGTTTAAGGATTCCTACCACTTTCCCCATATGTGCTCCTGACCTTAACTACTCCTACAACCAGAGATTACTCCATTCCTCAGGTCTGTTTTTCAATTTCTTGCTTAGGGTGGTATTTTTTCTCAGGTTATACACATGCTCAACTCCTTTTGATTTTCAAAATAATACCAATAATAAATATAGGTTCCAAAACTCTCCTTGTCTACAATGTCCTAAGTCTCTAAACTCTGCACAAATATTATGACTAGAAAAACAGTAAGCAACATTTAAGGCTGCTCCTCCACAATTTGTAGCATATTGAGAAACCCATAATATGGTTGTATTTATCCTATGCTTATAAATAATTGATGATTTATTATTATTATATGTTCAGAAGGCCATCTCTTTGCCTGTTTCAACATTCACCAGCATTATAGCTGTCTTAACTAAGCAAAGCTTACAGAATTTAGAAAGTTGTTCTATGTTCTTCAGTTGGATAATGCTCTCCTATTGGTCATGCTTTTAAAAGCAATGCTGCACTGGCAGGAGCAGTCTTCCTTTTTGCATCCCCATTTTCTTATGAAATTACATATTCTCACACAGAGATTGTTAGACTTTTATTTTTTTCTTTTGGTACCAGGGATTGAACTCAGGGGCACTTAACCACTGAACCACATCCCCAGCCCTATTTTGTATTTTATTTAGAGACAGGACTCACTGAGTTGCTTAGCCCCTCACCATTGCTGAGGCTGGCTTTGAACTAGAGATCCTCCTGCCTCAGCCTCCTGAGCCACTGGGATTTCAGGGGGTACTACTGTGCCTGGCTCACTTGAAATATTAATATCCCTAAAATTTTCCATTGTATTTGGCATTTTATTTTTATTGGAATTTGTCATTGGAAATTCTTTTAATTTCATTGGCTCTTCTGTTTCATCATTTTGGCCCCTTATATTTGACACCAGTATGATCTTTCTAGTCAGTATTCTAGTAAGGTAATTTTTTAAAAATCTCAAATTACTTGATTAATTGCATTGGTTTGGGGTTCTAGTTCACTGTAGATACATACACACAAGGAATCTATGGCTTTATTCTATCATTTTTGACATTTAAGTAATTACATTATTTATTGATTTTTTTACTTAAAATCATATTTTTCCTCAGTATATCCTTAGCCATATGTCATGTATTTTAATAGTTTTATATTTATTTTCATTTTCTAGACACATTGAAATTTTACTTTTGATAATTTTTCAGTCCCCCAAATTGGAAAATATATACTTTAAAATTTAATCTTAAAATATAGGTTATTGGTATTATTTGTATGTTTTCATCATTAGTGTCTAGGCTATTATAATATGGTTTCATGAACTTGAAGTAATTAGGCTTGTATTTTGGTTTTGCTTCAGTTAATTTCTTCTGCATTTTCTGTTTTTGATGTTTTGAGAGTTCTAGTTGAAATTTTTTATATATTAAGACTTATAGAATACATTTATGGTGGATTGTTTACTGTATCATTACAAAGGAGCACCTCAGTTTAAACAATTCTGCATTTAACTCAGTCTTTTATGACTTTAATATCATAGCTCTATTTTATTTTCTTAACATGTCTTATATGTTCTTTATAAACATATTGTTATTTTTATTAATCCAGTGTAACTTCACTTTAGATGAATTCATTTTATATACCACACTGTTGGTCTATGAATTTTGACATTATCTAAGAATTGTTTTTATCTAATAGGTAATTTTTTTCTATTTTTATTGATTCATATATTTAGAAGATGTAATCTGACGCTTTTCTTCTTATTCTATATTATCATAGCTGTTTATAGTATTTTCAGGATTTCCTTTTTATGTTTCTCCTAGAAGTTTTATTTGACTCTGTTTTTCTATAATTTAGAATTTTGACAATTAATTTCTATCCTATTGATTTATTTTATAATTTAAATAATGTGTTTGATTATTGAAAGGCATTCCCAGTAGTGATGGTAGTGAATCAGATAAATTTGCAACATTCCTAAAGAAAAAGCCAAAGTAATTAGTTCTAAATAATTACAATTGTAGCTTAAGAGCCTATCAGAGATGGCTTTTTTTTTTTTTTTAATTTTCAAACACGGTATTGCAAAGTCACTGAAGCCGGCCTCAAACTTTTGATTCTCCTACCTCAGCCTCCTGAGTCTCTAGGATTACACATATTTGGCATTGTGCCTGGCCTATTTAATTTTTGAAGAATTTCAGCATTACAAATTTTCTTGATGTCACAGAGAAGAGGTTAAAATATGAACAAGGAAAGGACATTGATGACTCTGAGTTAGGAGTTAAATTATATACATGATAATGATGCATCTTAAAAATTAATTTCACTATAATGAACTATAATATATAATTACAAAAACCATTAATGATCTCTGTACTATGAACAATGAATATATTATTAGATAATTTTTCTCCATCTCTATTTCCTGATAATTATTTTTATATTATATTTAACATTATAAGTTCTATATTATGTATTTTTTAAATAATAATAATCTAGTTCTTGACTTTTCAAATTAAGATTTTATATTTTAGTTCCCTTTATGGAAAATAGTGAAAGTACCATATTATTCTTTCTCATGCCACTTTTATTATAAATTTTGGTTTGTTGTTAGGTCAAGCCATATGAAATTGCACTTTTCCCATGTCAAAAACAATAAACATTTGACAATACTGTAGTCCAAACTTTTTGTTACTTTCATCTTACATTTTTATAACTTTAATTTACATAACCATATTTCACACAGAGCCTAGGGAATTTATATAACATATAAATTTTCCCTCTGTAAATTTTATATCTATTTTCCAGATTATCTCATCCTGTCTGTGGGTATCTAGGGTAAGTATTTTCATCTTCAAATAGGAAATGAGTCAGTAATTTCTTAGATAAGTTTCTACAGAACTTAGACATATAACCACAATTAGGTTCAAGGAAGGCTTGGAAGTATATTCTCAACTTGAGTGGTAACATTCCAAGCTTAAACCAAAATATTTATTTTTAAAATTAAATGGTGGCAAAGATATTTAAGAATAATTAGTAATCCCTGACATACTTTCTAATCTTGATTGATAGATCAACAAAATTTATGTAATGATGCTAATCATACAGATTGCTTAAGCTAAAAATTTGTCTATAGTTTGTAAGAAACTAGAGAGAATTAAAAAAATAGAAAATAACAAATAATCTTGTCAAATCAAGCTAGTAAAGGAGGAAAAGGGTGAAAGAAAGTTCTAAAATATCAATTACAAAACACAATGGTTGAAATTAGACTAAACCAGTAATAGGAAACTTGCAAAACCTTTTTTTTGGGGGGGGGGATACTAGGGATTGAACTGAGGTGCCCTTGACCACTGAGCTACATCCCCAGCCTTATTTTGTATTTTATTTGGAGACAGGGTCTCACTGAGTTGCTTAGGGCCTCGGTTTTGCTGAGGCTGGCTTTGATCTTGTGATCCTCCTGCCTCAGCCTCCCAAGCTGCTGGGATTATAGGACTGCACCACTGTGCCTGGCATGATACATTTTTAAAGAGATAAAAGCCAATGCAATAACACTATATGGCTAAAACTAGGAAGATATAAATATATGCTAGATGTAGAACTAAAAAAAACAAGATAATTATTATAATCAGACTAAGTGGAATTTAAGTTTAAAATCATTCATTGATATAACTGGGCTATTTTGTGTTTTCAAATCATATGGCCCATAAAAGTATGTATGCATACACAATAATAATAAACATATATTCATATTTAACATAATTAATCATAGAACAAGGTAATATCCAACTATGAAGTAAAATACTCTTTAAAAGTACCATAAATGGATAAATTCACAATCATAGATGGGATCCTTAATATTTTTCCTCTCAGAAATTGATAAATCAAGTGAACTAAAAAAAAGTTAAAATTGAATTTTTGAATGAGAATTTACAACCAGTCAAATAGATACATAGAGAAAACCGTATCCAAGGAAAATAATGTATATATTCTTGTTGGGTGGTTCTGGAAATTATATAAAAACTGGAGCCAGGCATGGTGCTGTATGCCTAAAATCCCAGAAGTTTGGGAGGCTGAGGCAGGAGGATTGAGAGTTAAAAGCCAGTCTCAGCAACCTAGTGAGGCCTTATGCAACTCAGTGAGACCCTGTCTCGAAAATAAAATATTTTAAAAAGGGCTGGGGATGTGCTCAGTGGTTAAGTGCCCCTAGGTCAGTCCCTGGTACCAAAAAAAAAAAAAAAAAAAAAAAACCCCAACTAGACAACTAGATATATTATTGCCAAAGAAAACTAACAAATATTTAAAATAAAAAACATGATTTATTATATAGTCTGTATTCTCTGAATTCTTTATAAGAACTGAAAATAACTTGAAAACCTAATTATCAATTTTGTTACAAAGAAAAAATGCTATATTAGAAAAATGAAAGGTAGAAAATTTAACAGAAGTACTGAAATAATATTTAAAGACTTATATACAAAACCTTCTGTGTTAATAAAAAAGAAACTGAGAAGAATCGGGTTAAAGATGACAAGCTAAGCACAAACATTTCCTTCACATTGACCTCTTATCTAACAAAAGATCTCAGGAAGAGGTGTAACAGAAAAAAAAATCAATGAGTTTAGGAAAAAAACCCCTTTCAAACTGCAGTACATGGTTAAACAACATAAAATTATATGAAAAACTTGTCAACTTAGCTCTGAGAGAAAAACTGCATAAAGATAATACTAACAGCAATAAAATTATCATTTTCACTTATATATACCTGAAATAAAATATTGACAAATTAAATGTAACAGGTTCTTAAAAAGAAAAGCCATTCACAACCTAGTAGATGTCATCCTAGGAATTCAAGGAAATTTCACAATTTAAAAATATATTAATATAATACTTCTCAGAAACATAGTCAAAAATAAACCATTTGAATATTTCAAAAGTTGCTGGAAAAGATTGACAACATTAACAGCAATTCTTCTTTAAATAGAAATGGATCTCTTCCAATATCAAAAGTGTGTATTTTATCAGAACTAGGGAATAAACATAATACCTAAATTTGGGTTAATGAAGCAATACTCTTAATAGACTAGTAATAGCTGTCTAATCATCACTTGAACCATTCAAAATTGGTTTGCATTAGGAAGCATTTAAAATGAACAAAGAATGTGAATATTAGAAATAGATGAGACTAGCAGCATTTGCAATAAATTGTCCACATAGTCTTTGAAAATTTGAACAACCATTAGAACCAAATTAATTCAAGTAATCTTGATAACACACACACACACACACACACACACACACACACACAAACACACACTGGGAGGCAGAACAAGATGTCAGCTAAGATCCTCTGATGATCCTCCCCCAACAGGCACACCAAGTTGAACAGATATTCAGGCACCAAGCTCCCTTCACAAGAAACTGCCTCCACAAGAGCAAAACAAAAACAAATAAACAAACAAAGCAGGTGAGACACCATAGTGTCTGCATTTACTGTAACAAAACTAAGGGACATTTGAGGAAAGAGTTGCCTATGTCATCACTCACCCAAATTCAAGCGGCTCAACCCAGAGAGAGGGAGAGACACCTCCCACTTGGGAGAGGGAGAGAGAATTAAGTCCAGGCCTTAAGATTTGAAATCCAGTGATGTCACTCCTCAGTTCTTGTCTTATGGAAAGATTTCAGTCAAGAGATAAATTGAAAATTATGAGGTATTTATTTAGCGAAATGCATGAAGAAGTCCCTCCCAAGAGAGAAGCAGCCTGAGGTTTTCCACATGAGGGATTTTATATTTGGTCTGGGAACCTTTCTCCTCTTGTATTATGTATCTGGTGCAAGTCACCACAGTTTATTGCCATGGCTTAGTGTCTCAGTAATTTACTCACACTCTCTAAAGTTGAGAAGTCTCTTAGGCTGGTTACACCCATTTCTTTTTAGGTTTAAGATGGTAGAAATTGGCTGGATATGGTGGTATATGCTTATAATCCTAGTGAGTTGGGAAGGAGGATGTGGCAGGAGGATGAAAGCGATTTAGAAAGGTCAAGGTCCTAAGCCCTGTTTGTGAGCACTGGCCTGGCAGCAATAGCTGTGAGATTTGATGTGACCCAGTTTAGCACCAGCCTAGGTGGCCAAGGTAATATACCAGTCACCAATCCCTCAACTGCAGGCATCACAGCTATCACCACCAGGCTAGTGCTCACAAACAGGGCTCCAGAACTACCTTAGCATAAGACATAAGGCACAGAGTTGTGCTGCAGTGCAGTGGGACAGATTCCGTTTTTAGCCTGCATCATCACCAGTTACGATATAGACCTTGATGCACCCTTCAGATTGTGTAGGTTCTTGAGGCTATGAGACTCAGGCAGGATCCTGCTTAGTATTATCCTAGGTAACCAAGGGAATGCTTTTACTGACACTACTGTATACTTGATCAATATAGCATGGCGCAAGACTCCATTGGTTGTGGTTAGGACAGGGTATGTAAGCACATACTTTTGCCCTGAAACTTCGTGCTGGGCTAGTGAAACCCATCACTGGGCAGATCCTAATGGCCCACATCCCTAGGTCTGCCTGAGAACAGAACCTTTGCAATGTTCTAATATCAGGGGAAAAATGTGTCCCTAGTTTATAAATCTTGGGTTCCAAATATAATCACCTGTAGCTGATTACAGTTGCTTTGACCACAAGCAGGGCTTTGGTACTATCCCAGTATTGTGCTGTTCCTCATGGGTTGTGGGCCTTGAGTGTGATACATCTTGGCAGCAGTGGGGGCCACAGGTGTGATATAGGTATGTGGTTCTTGTGTATCCATGGTGATTCTGCACAGAATTGGGTGGAATACTGTAGTGTCTGACCATAGTTGTGTAACTATGGATGAGGCATCTGAGGCTATCCTGGCAAAGGGTTATAGAAACAGCTACTCTCTCCAGGTACTTTACTGTTTCTTTCTGAATGATACACATATAGTGTATTTTGGACAAACTTGGGTTTGGATTGCCCTCTAGAACTAGAACAGTGATAACACACCAGTGTCAGACTCCTGGCAAATCTTCATTTGGGGAACATCCTATGGTGAAATAGTGAAAGTGACTACTGATTACAACAACAACAAAAACAAAAACACACAAAAAAGAAAAAATAGGCTGCTTAGAATTTCTGGAAAGGAAGGTACAAACAAAGTCAGATCAGAAAGATTAGAACAAATACCTAATCATTTTAGGCCCAGATGAAGTTCCATGCTAACAAGCATCAAGAGATTTCAAAAAATCGTGTCCTCACCCAGTACTCAAAATAATGTACTAGAAACTGATCAGGCAGTAATGAGAGGATTCTTAGGAATTATATAAAAAAGGCATTTTAAAGAAATTTAACAAACTTGAAGAAAACACAGAAAAATATTTCAATATTCTAACAAGCAAACTTAATGAAGAAATGGAAGCAATTTAAAAAAAAATCACAGTAATTCTCAATCTGAAAAACATACTCAGTTAAAGTAAAAATGCTACAGAAGGCATCAGTAACAAGACAGATCAATCAGACAAGAGTGAGCTTACAGAAAGGCTATTTGAAAGTACACAGCTGAAAAAAAGAAAAAAAAATGAAGAGGAATAAAGAAAGCTTATGGGAACTTTGGGACAGTACTAAAGGAGCAAATATCCAGGTTATTGGAGTCCAAGAAAAACTTGAAAATGCAAAAATGTTAGAAAGTGTATTAAAAAAATAATAATAGTAAACTTCCTAATCCTAGAAAAGGTACAGGGTCTACCCTAAGATATGTATAATCAAGCTCTCAAAAGTAAAAGATGAAGAGAAGATTCTCGAGGCTGCAAGAGAAAAGAAACACATAGGGGTGCCCCCGTTTGCCTATTAGCAGATACATCACAGGCCAGGAGTGCAATAAGAGTTTCACAGCAGTTTCACAGAGTTTCATAGCTTACTGTACCCAGTTAAGCTATTCTTTACAAAAGAAAAAGAGATATCTTTCCTCAACTTTTGTTTGGGAATCTATCTCTACCAGACCTTTTCCATAAGGAATGCTACAGGAAGTTCTTCATATTGCAAGAAAGTGACATTGATGGGTAAGAAGAAAACATAGGAAGTTACAACATTCACTGGTAAGAGTAGTTATACAAACATTCAGAATGCTGTAATATTGCAAGCATGGTATATAAATCATTCATATTTTTAGCATAAAGGCTAAAACAATGAAAAATATTTACATTAATATTTTACCAATAGACAATATAGAAAGATATAAAAAGATATCAAAAATTCACAATGTAGGGAGGAATGGACAACAACTAGAGAGTTTTCTTATTAACATACTTTGTCTTGTTTTTTTGTTTCTGTTCTTATATTTATGATCACATTAAGTTGCTATCATTTCAAAATAACTTGTTTTAGTCAACAGATATTTTGTAAGTCTCATGGTAAGCACAAAACAAAAACCTATAGTACACAAACCAAAAATAATAAGCAAGGAATATTATATCCAAGTACAATATTAGAGTAATTCACTTAACCTTACAGGAAGAGTGAAAGAGTAAGAATTGGTATAATCCAAAGGAAAAAAAAAAACAAGAGCTGGTGAGGAGGTAGTATAAAGGGAACCCTTGAACACTGTTGATGGGAATGTAAATTATTCCAGTTATTATGGACAGCAGTATGGAGGTTCTTCAAAAAATTCAAAATAGAACTACCATACGATCCAACCATCTCACTACTGTGTATATATCCAAAGGAAATGAAATTAATATGTTAACAAGACATCTGTACTCCCATATTTATTGCAGCACTACTCACAATAGCTGAGAAATGGAAAAATAACTGTCTATTACCTGATGAATAGATATGAAAATGTGCTATGTATATCCAATGGAATACTATAAAAATACTATATAAAGCCATAAATAGAATGAGATCCTGTCATTTATGACAACATGAATGGAACTGGAGTTTATTATGTTAAGTGACATGTGTCTGGCACACAAAGACATGTACTACTTGATCACACTCATAGGTGCAATTCAAAAAATTTGATGATCTTGTACAAGTTGAAAATAGACTGGTTGTTACAAGAAGCTGGGGATAGTAGGGGTGGCAGGATGGGGAAAGTTTGACCAATGAGTACTAAGTTGCAATTGGGAAAATAAATTCTGGTGTGCTACTTTATAGACCATGAGTATAGATAATAATGATGTACTATGCATATCAAAAGCTAGAAGAGAGTATTTTGAAAATTTTTTGTGCAAAGAAATGAAAAATATTTGAGAAGATAAATTTATGTACCCTGATTTCAACATTATACAACATATACATGTGTCAAACCTTACCTGGTATCCCAATAATATGTATATTTTTACATATAAGTTAAAATAAATTAAAATACAAACCAGTTGAACTCTATGTATGACCAATAAATCATGAAAAATGTAAACCTAAAAAGACCTAATTTGCAATAGTGACCCATTAAACTTTTACCCCACCCAAATGCTATTACTGGGCTGGGGATGTGGCTCAGCGGTAGCGCGCTCGCCTGGCATGCATGCGGCCCGGGTTCGATCCTCAGCACCACATACCAACAAAGATGTTGTGTCCGCCGAGAACTAAGAAATAAATATTAAAAATTCTCTCTCTCTCTCTCTCTCTCTCTCTCTCTCTCTCTCACTCTCACTCTCTCTTTAAAAAAAAAAAAAAAACAAATGCTATTACTTTAGTGTATCTAAGCCAAGTCATCTCACTGTTAAGTTTTTCTCTGCCTCCACCATTGTGTGCCTGAGTTCTTCTTTCAACACTGCAGCCAGAAATTCATTTGAAAGTGAAGTTGTATTGAATCATAATCTGTGATAGCTATCTTTTCTCTCGGAGTAAAGGCCAAAGACCTCACATGATCATGGGTTTCTTTATGTCTGACCTTGTTTTCTGAAACTACCCTCTTAGTTCTCTTTTCCAGCCATGTGGTCTCTCTATTTTAGAACATGCTAAACATAGTATGCATTTCAAATACACTTCCTCTTAGATGCTCTTCCTTCATTTAACTAGTATGTTCCATTTTTTTCCCACAAGGCAGATTCTTACCTCCTCCAGGTATTTATTTAAAAGTCACCTTCTAAGTGAAGACCTTCCAGGTCCTTCCTATTTAGAGTTGTACTGCCCACTCTGTCTCTTCCTTTCTTTTTCCCCTTAAAACTTATCATCATACTACATATTTTATATTTTATTGATTTGTTTTCTTTATTTGTGTCTCCCCTAGGACAGGGATCTAAGACCATTCAGGTTGAAAACTGCTCAACTTCAGTAGAAATATGTACAGAGATTGTATAATTTCCTACAGTTTTGTATTGTATAACCCACACAGTGGTATTAGGTACTCCTAACAGAATAATAATTCTAGTTCTATCAGACAGGGTGTAATGTTAAAAATAGCAAGGGAATCCCAGCACCTTGGAAGGTTGAGGCAGGAGGATCATGAGTTCAAAGTCAGCCCCATCAATTTAGTGAGACCCTGTCTGTAAAATACAAAAAAAGGGCTATGGATGTGGCTTGGTGGTTAAATGCCCCTGGGTTCAATCCCTGGTACAAAAACAAACAAGCAAACAAACAAACAAATAAAGAAGGAGTGAGGAATATTGTCAGAGAAGTATGGTACTACATTTGGTAGAGCTGTGGAGGTCATTGTAAGAAATCAAAATTTACTCAGAGTGAGATTAGGAAATCATTGGAGAGTTATAATCACAAAAGGGACACAATCCAACTTTTGCTTTAGGAAGGATACATTGTATGTGGCTGTAAGTTCAGAAAACAATGTACGTGGTGGAATATGAGCAATGGAGACCTTTTAGGAAGGCTATTGCAATGTAACAAGCTAGATATGATACTGGCTTGGACAGCACATTGAAGCTGGAGAATTATACTCTGGTCTTGGATATATGTTAAAGGTAAAGAAAGTTGGATTAGCTTAAAGAATGAGTGTGAGATGTAGGAGAAAAGGGAGAGTCAAGGATGACAAAAAGATTTTAGGCCTGAACAACTAGAAGTATGTGGTTGCCACTTATAGAGATGGAAGAGGTACTAGGCGGGACATACTGGAGGTGGAGACAGTAGTTTGGTTTGGATATATTAGACTTCATATTTCTATCATATTTATTTGAACATATGAAATTACATGTAATGTAAGGAGAGTTAGATGGAGATGTAAACTGAAGGTATAAATTTGTGATTTATCAGCCTATAGATATTTTGTATCATGAAGCAAAATGGCAAAGTTACATCTTAACCATTTGAAATGAATAGTTCAGTAGTATTATGTATTGTAGGTGATTTTAAAGCCATTATCATGAATAAAATAAGTAAGATAATAACTGTATAGAGGAAATAGAAAGTGTCCCAAGATTGATCCTTGATGTAATACAATGTTAAGAAAATGAAGCGAACCCAACAAAGTTAATAGAAGGAATAAAAGGAAATAATAAAAGGAAAACAAGGATTACGGGATGAGCAAAAATCAAGGGCAAAACACTTTTAAGGTGGAAGTAGTGATCAACTGTGTCACATGCTGCTGTATATTCAAGATAGATAAATACTGGGATTTGACCATGTGGACCCCATTAGTGATAGTGGCAGATTAGTATATTGTCCTCAATTCTCTACTCCTGTCCCTATCCATGCCCTTTGCCTTGAGACTTTGCTTGTAGTGGGAAAAGGAGAAAAGTATATTCCAATAATTGAACTAGGATTTAATTATGTTACTTTTTTTATTGGTTCTTTTTAGTCATCTATTATATTAGGATTCATTTTGATATGATTATAAAAGCATGGGATATAAGTTGCTCTATTTTAGTCCTCAGTACTCCCCTTTTCTTCCCTCCTCCTTTACCCTATTCCTTTCCCTCTACTCTACTGATCTTTCTGCTATTTATTTTTTTTATAGTTAATATTTTGTGTGTATACATGAAGGTGAGATTCAGTGTGTTATATTCAAATGTGCACATAGCAAAGTTAGGTCAGATTTATTCTGTTGTTCTTCCCTTATCCCATCCCTTCTCTCACCCCTTTAATACCCTTACTCTACTTCACTAATTATTCTTTTCCTATTTTTATGGAACACCCCCTTCTTTTTTTTTCAGTTTTCTTTTTCCATTATTTTGTGTTAGTTTCCACATATCAAAGAAAACATTTGACCTTTGACTTTCTAGGTCTTAGCCATATGACTTTTCTTGGCTGATGGAATGCAGATGAGAGTTCTAGGATGTTGGTTTCTTTAGACATATTTCCATTTGTCTTGCCCCTGTATATGACTATGGAAAGGACATAGCCTGGCTAGTCTGTTGGTCCAAGGAGAATGACACATTGATGAGGTTGAACCAGAACCAATCTTAAGAATGGAGCTGTGTAGCCAAGCACAAGACTCTATCAACTGACCTCTACATGAACTGCCTTTGATGGATGGATGCCTGAGAGATTACGTGCTTGTTACATAGTTGACTGATATGGTGACCTCGACAAGAGCTGTGTTCTTGGAGTGATAAATGGAGAGCTTTACTGAAACAAGTTCAAAGGAGAACAGGAAGAAAATAATCAGGAACAGTGAGTATAACAACACTTCTGTGCAGTTTTTACAATTGCCCACAAAATGAGTGTGAGAAATGAGGATATATCTGAAGAGAAATATAGAACAACAAATGAGTTCCTTTTGGAATGACAGAAATGACACCATGTTTGAAGCTGATGATATTGATCCAGCAGAGGGTGGTAGGAGGATATCACTGACAAAGAAAGAAGATGGAGAACCAATCCAACCATTCTAGAGGATACTATGTGTACAAGTAAAGATTTTGGCTTACTAAAGTTTCAGATTCATATTGTCCAGATGTGAAAATCCATGCATTTTTTTATTAAAAATGCTGTCTATCTCTCCCTACCCCAAATCAGTAAATATGGAAGTAGGAAGATATGTAGTAAAGCCAATTTAACTGGAATGATGATAAAAAGTCCAGAGATTAGGCTGGGGTTGCGGCTCAGTGGTAAGAGCACTTGCCTAGTATGCGTGAGGCACTGGGTTCCATCCCTGGCACCACACAAAAAGACACAATACCTTATCTTATTTTTTCTATCTACAACTAAAAAAAAAGTCTAGAGATCTTCCTAGGTTATGCTTTCAATTATATGCATGATTTCAGGCAAGTCCTCTAGTTATTTTGATCACATTGCTTCCTCATCTTCTAAAAGAGAATACATAGAGAAATGAGTTCTAAATTTCCTCATCTAATTCTAAAATAGTATTATTCTAAGATGCAGTGATTTTGCTTCAAATGAGACCCTCTGAGAGCTGTTACCATCATTATGTAACTTCATAGCTTATTGGTATCTTTCTATATAACACATCTGAAAAGTGCCTCTTTCACAGTAACATCCCAAACTCACCTAAAGTCAGATATTTTAGAATATCTGACATCTGCTTAGTCTCCCAAGACTGGCAGAATAGATTGAATAGTAGTTATTTTAGGATGTAATTGCTGTACTGTTAAAAATATAAGCCCCTCTCTAACTAAATAATGTCACATTTCTGAGCCACTTATGTAACCAAAATGATTTTACCAAATAAATGAATATGATTTTGGCAAACATTTAAAAAGTCATTGCAAATGATTTTCATTACTAGCGTGCTGTGCTATAAAAGCATTATTCTCCAGAGTTTCAGTGGTAGCCATGTAGAACAATGGCAATTTTCTATTACTAAAGGTTAAGAAATCCTATCTTGGTAGCAATAGAGAGATGTAGGATATTAAAAAATGAAAATATGAAAGTACCTACAGGGCCCTCACTGCATTTGGGGGCAAATAAATGGTAGTTGTAAGCAACTGTGAGAGGAGATTAAAAACCTGATAATACTCAGATCAACTTCTATATTTAAAAAATACAGAAGTAGTTCATAACCAAGGGGAAAAGATTGAGAAGACAGAAAGAAAGGAGGAAGATTCTAGTAAATCTAACTTTGTATATTAAAAGTCAGTTGTGACTAAGTTGTGGTTTTAAAAGGTGATCACTGATCCCAGGGGTTGGAAGTGTGTATAAATAATGATATATAGATGAACAGATAATCAGGAAGAGAAAACAATTAGGTAGATACAGTTTGTACTGTAGGGGTATGGATAACTACACTTTATTTAAATTGTTTTTAATTTTTTCGGTACCAGGGATTGAAACCAGAGGTGCTTAACCACATCCCCAGCCCTTTTTATTTTTTTATTTTGAGAGAGTCTCACTAAGTTGCTTAGGACCTTGCTAAGTTGTTGAGGCTGCCTTCAAACTCACCATCCTTCTGCCTCAGTCTCCTGAGCCACTGGCATTACAGGCATGTACCATCATGCCCAGCTTAAAATTTTTTATAGTTTTAAAGAACATGAAGAAAAGTTTGTTGTGTGAAGTCAGTTTTTTCCTTCCAATAATATTAAAATCCTATGTAGCTCACAAATTAAGAATTATAATGCCCATATCACCAAGTTTGATATGCAAGTTATGTGTGGGTATATTTGAGTGTTTGTGTGTGTGCTATGCAAGAATTTTTGAAGTGCATTTCTAGTAGAATAAGTAAATTGAGTTAAAACAGTAATCAGGATAGAAATTGAATTCTGAAATTTAAAATCAAATGATTTTTAAATATGTTAAAACTATCAGAAATATGTTTCAATGAATTAGTTATTCATTGTTATTGTATAGGCAAATAACTTGTCAACTGAAGTATTCTCCAAAATTTGATTGGATTTCAAACAATGACTAATGTTGCAATATTTACATACCAACAAATAGAATCAAAGTACAACACACACCATTTTCCTTTTATTACATCCTCCAAAGAAATATAATAGGCGAACTCACTGAGATGCACATTGGATACTGAAATGTCAAATTCATGAAAAATAGCTCCCTCATCTTTAGCTTTACTTTCTGAAGTCTTAGTTAACCGTAGTTCACCCATGATCCAAAAATGTTAAATGGAATACTTCAGAAATAAACATTTTATAAGATTTAAATTCCATGTGTTTCTGAGTAGCATATTGAAATCTTGAGCTATCCTGCTCACCCTCTTGACATATCATCAGAAGGTCAATAGTAGTCTAATGGTATGTCACAATGCTTGTATCATTTAGCTCACTTGATCTCATCATTGTAGGCATTGTGTCATCTCACATTATCACAAGAAGAATGAATGGAGTAGAGAGAGAACATTCACATCTTTTATTATAGTATATTCTTATAATTGTGCAATTATTGCCAATCTCTTACTGTACTTAATTTATAAATTAAATACTATCATAGTTATATATGGAGGTTGAGTTCAGTGATAGAATGTGTGAGGCTCTGGGTTCAAACCCAGCATCAAAACCAAAAAACAACAACAAAAAAAGGCATAATATCATAGTTATATATAAAAAGAGTTTAATACTGTCTGTGGTTTCATGTATTACCTGAGAGTCTTAAAACATATCTTCCCTGAGAGGGGGGGCTTCTATACCAGACAGCCCATCACTTCTTTCAGGATTTAGGGAGGAAACTAACACTAATTGACAGGGAAATAATCCACCAGTATTATAGTCTGTAAATAATTTTGGGACATTAAGTATCTCACTACTTCTCATTCTTTTAATTGGATTTCTTGTCGCCTAAGTGCCTTTTTATTGAGATTGCCCCTATACCTGCAGCCTCAGTAAATCATTTAAAAAATTAGAGGGTAAAAGTTATCTATTTTTGTTACTAAAATAATAAGGTTAAATTTCTAGGTAAATTAATTATTTGGCAGCAATTTAGTTTCTAATATTATTTTATTCTCTGTTTCTACAGTGCCAGACAATTGCATTTGACTTAATTCTTTCTTAAATAAAAAAAAGGAAAATAAAAAGTATTATTTTTTGAACTGTTGAAGTTTCTGGGCTAACAATGTAAGATATGTTGCCTCATTGAATATCTTTTTTTTCCCTTTTCATCCCAAAGTATTCAGACTAGTATATGATAGAGTCGGGACTATTCAAACTTTGGTCTATTTCTTTAAAAATCACATTCTATTGCCCTAGGCTCTCTTTCAAAAGTATACTATGGACACAAGGATTTAGGTAAGAATATATAATTATAAATATGCAAATGAATATATAAATATAAATCAATAGCTAGATAAATCGATAAGGAGATGTGTCCTATATTATGGGTGGATAATAAGGTTTATTGTCAATTTGTAATTTTGTTTTCTTTTTTGGTACCAGGGATTGAACTCAGGGGTACTGGACCACTGAGTCACCTCCTGAGCCCTATTTTGTATTTTATTAGAGACAGGGTCTCACTGAACTGCTTAGTGCCTCGTGAAATTGCTGAGGCTGGCTTTAAAGACGAGATACTCTTGCCTCCATCTCCCAAACTGCTGAGATTATAGGAGTATTTGTAAAATTTTAAAGCACGGTAATTAATAGTTTGTCACAACATACTACTGCAGTTTCATCATATCTTTAAATAAAATCATAAACATGGTATATTTACCACATAGCATCGTTACCACAGCTAGGGTCTAAATGATAGTCTAAATGAACTTCTGAGTTCAAATCCACAGTGCTACCTATTGACTATACTTGGCAAGTAGCCCATCTCATATGAACTTCTGTTTCATCATTTGTACATGTAGATATCTAAATGTAGCTATTAAGAATACATTTTTCTCAAAATAGCCTTGTGAATAGTAAATATAACAAATGTATATAATATGTATGGCACAAAGTAGATTTTCCACAATTTTTATTGAAAATGAACAATATGAGTTAAAGTGAGACAGTTATGTAAAATGTTAACCTGAGTGCTTTGATAATAAGTCTTAGGTTTTCATTAGGTTTCTTTTGATGTTTTACTCATCATGTGATGACATATTTTGATGCATGAAATGCATTATGCAACTATCAAATGGAGCAGGGTCCAACTGAGTAATTGTATCAACAAGATGGTTATATCAACATTTTATTGACTGGTTGCTTTATTTCAGTTGCTATTGTTTGAACATTGTTTGTCCCTACAAAAAACACAGGAAGAAATTTCCACATGAACAAGCCCTCAGACCTGAGGGTGGGGAAAGCTCTGGACACAAGATGTGCCTAAGTGCCTCTCGCCCAGCCAGGGAGGTAACTCAAATCATGTGGGAGGATGGCCTCCCACAGGGGCCTTCAGGAAGCGATTAGAATTATATAAGATCATCAGGAAGAAACCCACATGATTAAATACTGGTGGCTTCATAAGAGACAGGAGAGAGACCAGGACATACACTTGCATTCCTTGTCTTTTACCATGTGATATCCTGTGCTGCCTCAGGAGAATGTTATCACCAGATGGGGTCCCTGAGTGGGGCAAACCTCTTTTCTTTCTAATTTACCCAGTCAATGTGATTATGATATCAGCAATATAAACATGGACTAAGACAAATATAGGGAAATAAATGTTATAAGGTTATTTTGATTTTTTTTTCACTTTCAGAACAAATTTTTAAAAATCACTAACCTAATTTCTCAAGGTTAAGTAAAAGATGTATATTTATTACTCTTATTTATATACCATCATATTCCTAGTGCCTAGCATAGTGCCTGGCAAGTCATCAATATTTTTAAAAAGTATGTTCATTAAAGTGTTTCAGTTAAATGATAGAATTATAAAATGATTACTGCATTCTTAAAGAGATATTTAAAAATAATTTTCACTATTTCAGGATAAATAATAGAAAATTAATTCATTATCATATGTGATAACTTTTTGTTCAGTAATTTTAGAAAATGAGAAGCAAAATTAAGAACAAAAGTTATGAAGGTTAGAATATTTATCTAATAACCCATATCTCACAATCCTTAGAACATGTCTTGGCAGTTTATATATATACATATTTTTTCACATGTATATGTATATATATATTCATACATATGTATATATACAGCATATATACTCACATATATATACACACATATATATTTATTATTTATACAAAAGTATATAGGAAAAACCTCCATTCTCAAATTTCCTTAAAATTTAAAAGTATTATTTATATTTTAAAGCCAGGCATATATCCACTTTGAGTATAACCTACAATATATTTTTATCTTCTCCATTTATTATTGGTTCACATATTTAGTATTCATAAAATTATCAATGATATAATTCTAAGGTATTCTTTATAACACAGTGTCAATTATCAGCTATTTTATATGACAACTTGCATTTGAAATCCAACCTTCTATCAATTCAAGAAATTAAGAATTTATTTAAGAGATCACTAAGTTAGTAGAAAAAACATTAAAAATAATACCAGTCAGAAGAGTCATTTAATGCTGTACATGACTATAAAATTATTTTTACTCTTTGAAATCACAAAACCTCTTATGTGAAAGAAAATACATGAAAAGAATTATACCTAATCACGCAGGAAAAAAATGGAGTTTACAATAACAGAATAATAATATAATAAATAAACATCCATCTTAGTTACTTGATTATGTGTTATATAATAGCTAATTGCATTGCAATTATACATCAAATCTGTTATATGAAGGAGCTGTAATGCTAAAAGAGGTGTGGTTTGAGAAATTAGAATTTTATTACATTCTAAAAGGCTAAATTTGACTTCTGTTTTAATTAACCAAGATTAAATGTTTCTCAGAAACAAGGTGAAAGTCAAAATAGCTTTCAAAACTGCATCATAATTACCTCATTGCTTCATTTGTTATAAGGCTAACAACTGTTTAGGCATATAAAATAAAATTTATTTTTGTGAATAAGTATACTGCTTTATGCCTGGAAAAGCTAAAGGAACAATCAACATTTGGATTGTCTAGGATCTATTTACCCTTCCAACATAATTGAAAAATCAATGGACATATTGCAATATATTTCTTCTTGTTAATTGTAGATGGTAGTGTTTGGTAACATTGCATTTTGGTAGTCATTTATGCATCCCACCACTGACTTTGTATCTTGAGATTAATCATACTCTAAATCTGAGGTTATATGAATTTGAAATCATTTGAGAGTGCAATGGCACAGTGAAACATAAGATTTTGAAGGCAGATAGAGGACTTGACATGACAGTGGAGGTGTGCAGTGGAGGATGGCAACAGCAGTTTTGTTGGTGGTGAGCGTCAGCAGAACAATTCTGGTGCATGATGTTGGCTTTACCTTGTGTCCCTCAATTAAACTGCTCCTCTAACCTTCCATGGAGTTCTGGGAACTATCACCTTCTCTTTGAATAAATTATTTTTCTGCTGGAGAGAGGCAGGGAGGGTAGATTTCTGTTGTTTGCAAACAAGAATCCTGTATAGAATTGCTTCTTTCCTACTTTTTTTTTGTATTAAGGATTGAAGTCAAGGGCATTCAACCACTGAGCCCCATCCCCAGCCCTATTTTGTATTTTATTTAGAGACAGGGTCTCACTGAGTTGCTTAGTGCCTCGCTATTGCTGAGGCTAGCTTTGAACTTGTGATCCTCCTGTATCAACCTCCTGAGCTGCTGGATTAACAGGCATGAACCATCGTGCCAGGTGCTTCTTTCTTTCTGAAGTATCTATTTTTTGAATTTTCATTGGCCATGACAATCTTATATTCCTCTTTAATAAACTTTAGCAAATTCATAAGCACATGTTGTATAACCATTGGATTTGAGCCCTCTCAAAGCATTGCTGACAAAAATAAAAGGAAGAGTTTATGGCTCTTCGGAAAAAAAAAATTCAATGATCAGAAATCTTGTGTGTTTCACCCTTAAATAGAAGAATCACAACTAATTTTTTTAAAAAATGGGACTTTAGCATTGGAATTGTGGGTAAACTCATCAGAATTTGACACAATATTAATATGTATAACATTTGCCATTATGAGAAATTTATGTTAGAGTTTTAATTAAGTTATAATGTGCTATGATCCAATTTATATTGGTTTCTCTAACTTACATTTTTCTATAGTTATCTTATGTCCAATTGCAATTCACAGTAGGGGAATGTTTTGGGTCAAGACATGAATGAATAAATGAATGAATAGATAAGTAAACACTATAATGAGTACTTTTTCAGAATAAAAAATATAATTTATAAAGATAACTCAAAGTGTCATTAGCATTTTTTGATTTTAGAATCCAATCTCATGATAAATACACTAAATACTCCAAGGAGTTGTTAATAAAGTACTATGGAAGTTTGGTTTCATCTACAGCTGATTCCAGGCCTTGTTGCTCAGCAACTACCTGCCAGATCACATTTCCAAGCTATAATGTAACTGACTCCCTGGAGAGCACTTCAAACAAATGGGAGTTTTCAACCACTTAATTCAATGCCCTTTATATAGGGATTGCTTTAGGGACCATGAGATTTGGGATTTAAAATGCCTCAGGATCCCTGTTAACTCTTGGGTTTCCATAGAGGCTAGTTGTAGGTAAATGCCTAATAGTTGAGAAGAAATCCACACAGACATGACTGAAAGATACCCTGGCAGGCAATTTCTAGATAGTCAGAAAATGAATAAAATATCCCATGGAGAGTATACTGAGGAAGGTAAACAAGAGTCTAAGAACAATTTTGTAGCATCACTCTTATGAGAAGGACATAAATAAAAATATATAGATAAGCCAGGCACAGTAGTACTTGCCTGTAATCCCAGCAGATCGGGAGGCTGAGGCAGAAGGATCACGAGTTCAAAGACAGGTTCAGCAAAAAGTGAGGTACTAAACAAGTGAGACCCTGAATCTAAATAAAATACAAAATAGGGCTGGGGATGTGGCTCAGTGGTTGAGTGCCCCTGAGTTCAATCCTCAGTACCCCCCACCAAAAAAAAACCCAACATAGATGAAGAGGTAGTTAGAAATTTAGGAGAATATAATGGCTATAGAATTTAATGAAAGATGGAATTTCAAAAAAGTATCATCATTTCTGCCATATATATAAGAAGTCAAAAAATAATTAAGATAAAGTCATGGGATTGGAGGTAAAGTTATTGGTGAGACCAAGAGAACTTTGCTGTAAGAACTGTTTTTCTATTGAATACTAGCTAACTTTTAGGTTCTCTAATAGTATATTCCTTTATAAAATTTCTACTAATTTCTCCCTTCTCTGACTATCCAAGGCCAAAACAAAGCCATCAATAGGCTAGATCTCCCATAAAAAAATATACAGCTGGGTGTAGTGGAGCATGTTTATAATACCAGGGATTTTGGATGCTGAGGCAGGAAGATCTCAAGTTCATAGCCAGCCTTAGCAACTTAGTGAGGCCCTAAGCAACTTAGCAAGATCCTGTCTCAAAATAAAAATTTAAAATGGCTGATGATGTGACTCAATGAACACCTGATTTAATTCCCTGGTACCAAAACAAAACAAACAAACCAAAAACAACAACAACAAAAAAACCCCAAAACCCCAAACCCCCCAAACAACAACAACAACAACAAAATGACACACACACACAAAAAAAAACCAGCCAGGAGACTGTAAGAATTGGCAATCACAGGATTATTTCTTCCTAACTACCATCAAGTTTGAATGCAAGAAATGATTCAGAAACTCTACAATACAGTTAAAGCATCAAAGTCATTAAAAGTAGTCACTGTCAAATCAAAACAAAAGGAGGAGAATGATAATCTACAAGTGAAAAGTAGAAAAATAATAATGAAAATTAAAATTTTAATGAGATTCTGTGATGACTCCACATTTCATATCCTTCCTTCCTTCCCTCTTTTTTTGGGGGGGTCAGGGTCTCCTTAAGTTGTACAGGCTGGTCTTAAACTCATGGCCTCAAGTGATCCTCGAATCTCAGTCTTCCAAATACATAGGATTGTTGGTGTACACCACTACGCACTGCTTAGATTTCTTATTTATGAGGATGTCCAATTGACCAATCACAATTTGAAACCTTAACAAAGTATGCATGCTGATCCAGGAAATGAAGTGGAATCTATGAGTTTATTCTAAGTTATGTAAGCATAATTCCCATTGAACTCTGTCTCTGTCTCCATAAATATACACATATAGATAATATGTATTTATGTAAACATACAGAAATGTTTATGTAAACATACTAGATTCTATACAACATTAATAAAATCCTTGTAAGTAGCCATCTCTGGTACCAAAATATAGGTTTCTTCATGGAAGAAAAAAGATGTTTTATGCAATGTTTTTAGTACCTAGTTAGGGTGAATTACAAATTGTATGGCTCATCATTGAGTTGGAAAATTAGATTGAAATTAATAAGATTTAAAATTTCTCACCAACTGAAATGTATTTAGTCAAACTATCTCAAGAAAAATCTAGAGATATCCCTAGACATCTTTCTCAGAGGTCTTTACCTATCCTGCAGATCCTTCAAATTGCCTACTCAATATTCATTCTCCTCTTTTGATAATTATAATTTTCTTTGTTTGTACAAGTGTGTCTGGCTAAAAATACTAGGGTAGCCATGTGAACCAAATACCTGTCAATGAGATATAAAGAGAAATTATGTTAGTCTTTCAAGAACTGATTTTCCTAATGAAACAGGCAAGATTCAGCATAACTTAAATTTGTTTTTCTTGTTCCTCCTAATGTTTATTGTATAAATTTACAGTGCATGACTATGTTACATATATATGATCACATACATATATAAATGATTACTACAATTAAGTGAGTACTCATCATCTCACAGTAACCTCTGTGTGTGTGTTAAGAACACCTGAAATCGACTTTTAGCAAATTTCAAGTGTACAACACAATATTATTAACTTTATTCCTCATATTGCACATTAACTCTCTAGAATTATTCCTCCTATATAACTGTACTTTTGATTCCCTTAATCTAAATTTCCCCTATTCTTCCTCCATCTTTCCTGCAGCTCCCACTTTTGATAACTACCAATCTACCCTATGTTTCTAAGTATTCCACTTCATAAAAAAATCCACATAAAACAGGGATCACACAATATTTGTGTTTCTGTGTTTAGTTTATTTCATTTGGCTTAATGCCCTTAAGTTTCATGAATGTTTTTGTAAATGTCAGCATTTCGTTCATTTTTAGGGATGAATTGTATTCCATTGTGTATATGTATCATATTCCCTTTACTCATGCATCTGTCAGTGGATGTGGTTAGTTCCACATTTTACCTATTGTGAACAGCACTGCAACAAGGATTCAAATACCTCTATGAGATGATGATTTAATTTACTTTGGGTATATACACAGAAGAGAGATTTATAGAAGAGAGCTTTATTTTTAATTTTTATGGAAACTTCATACTGTTTTCAATAATGACTTCACCTATTAGCATTTCCACTAACAGTATACAAGGGTTTCCTTTTATCTACTTCCTCACTATCTTGTTCCACTTTTCTTCTCCCTGACTTTAACACAGGCTTCATACCTAATAGTTGAGCACCCATCTGGCAACTATGACTTAAAAAGTCACATTATAAGGATAATGAGGAAGGAAGAAAAAAATGTTGTAGGCTTGATATCTGTATCAAACAGCTACATTATTCCTGAATTCTGTTTCTCCAGGTTTTTTGGTCACCAAAAAAACCCCCTCTATATTTATGAGATCTAGATAATTCTCTGGCAGGTGATATAATCAGCATTTTTGTTTACACATTTGAGCTTTTAAAAATTTATATACGGTTATTATCTATGTTAGTACATCTATGTTTATAGAAAAAGACACAATATGGAAATATACACATTTATATTGGCTTTCCAAATATTATTGAAGTATAGCAGTATAAAATACTTCCATGACTAACATTTATATATGATTAGTCAATGATATGTTTTGTTAATTTTTTTAAAGAAAGACTACATGGACATACTTGTGATGACAACTGAAGAAAATTCATTATAGGGAAAAAAATGACACAGTACCCTATTTCTTCTAATTATAATTCATTAATGTTTAAAGACATGATAAATTTTACTCAATCTTTCATTTACTCAACATGAAAGGGAAAACTTCAATTAAAGACATTTTGAAATCTTGAATGTTAGACTTAGGAATTATGAGCATTCCAAAACCAAAGAGTAAATATTTTTATTCGGGCTGGTGGTCCATTATTTCAAGAAGCGGCTTTGTAAAAAGTGATTCCCAAAAGGCTTTGTTAAACATCATCTAACATAACAAAAATATTGATTTGTGGGCCTTATAAATAGTAGAGGTGAGATGAAATGTCAAATGTCTAATGTGGGCAGATCTCATAAAAACACTGGCAACATATGGCCATTTATCACCTTTTATTTTGTTTTATGTGCATGTTTGGTTTTCATGATATATGAGTGGCAGAGTGAAAAAAATTAAAGGGCATTTTTGTTTGGAGAGATTAAGGGTTTGATCCCATGCTTTAGTATAAAGTGCACATTGCATGAATATATTTGAGAACCAGAAATATCATACATTTGGGACTAAATGAAGACAAGATTTAGGTTTGTGAGGAAGAAACAAATTTATGACTGTTTCTACATCAGATTGGGAAAATGTAGTCATGATGAATAGCAACAAGTGATTGAGTAATTCTTTGCAGAAATACTAACAAATAAAACTATCAACCTATGGAGCAGATACCATGTTTGCCCAGTTTATTTTGATACATATTCTAATTTATAAAGAGCAAAAGCATTCCATAATATGAAAAGGAAATGATCTATCTTCAGTCCATTCTATCATCCTTTAAGTAGATTGATACATTGGTGTGAATAGCAGTTTATTTTGGGTACATTTTTCTACATGAGCTACCCTAAAATACTCCCTAGGATGATGATGCTTTTCCACTCCTGAATATTGTTTAATTATGATTTTTAGACTATAGTATCTGCCCACCGATTGTCATCTCCTTATACTTTGTGCTGCGTTCTAATACTGATAAGTGACCTAATGCTTACTAATTGCCACATACACCTATGGAAAAAAAAACTTTATTAAATAGTCTTCAATCCTTTAAAGAAATTCCATCTTTCTAATTATACATTTCTTCATCTTATCTCTGATAACTCTCCTTGAGAAAGCTATTTGCTGAGAAAGTTGTGCTAAATAACTTTGCATGCTGCAAGGATTCACATTGTTTTGATGTTTACAGGATGAGACAAACATACTATGGATTTTTGTAGTGATTTTCCTACTGCAGTAAATAAAGGAAGCTAGAGAGTCTTTACATTTCCATTGTGATTGATGGACTGTTAACTTTAAACTCTGTCTAGGGTTAAATGTGACTTTAGTGAGTTTCTGATTCCTCTCTGGAAATCTTTCTATGCGTAATGGTACCATTTTTTATTTTCTGAATGTACAGGCATGCAAGGCTTTCTTGGAATTAAAGGAAATAGTGGGCATCAAGAGTAGCTGTGGCCCCATTGTCCAATGTTATTCTGTTTTTATCTATCCAACTTTTAAGTGTTACTGGGAGGAATATAGAAAAAACAAACTTTGAAAGGCCAACCAGGAACAAATTGAAATAATGTAAGAAGCCAAGTGGTAGCTGTTGAAAGCTACTTTAAGAATTGTATCAAGTTTTAAATTTCAAAAAGGAAATCGCAACCTTAAGAGGAGCATAAAATGAACTACATTAGAAATGTTTGTAACTTTTATACTTTTAAATGACTCTACAAAGTAGATAACAACTTCTTCCACTTTTCCAGATGACCATATTAACACATAAAGTGGTAATCTTTATGTTCCCTTTCTGCTGCTTAACACACAAAAAAATTGGGGGTGGTGACAACATCCTAGGTTATGGAGCAATAAACCAACCATATATTTTCTAAATAATGACAAACTTTTTTATTATGTAATGTCATGTCTCCTTTTTAAATAATATTTAGTTGAAACAAATTAACTTTGATTCCCACATTATAATTAATAGTACATTAGCAAAGAATGTTGTGTGGAGAAATTTGTTAATCCTATCAACATTTTTTTTTTCTGGTGGTTCCTTACCCCATTCTGTATTTCAGCACAAATGCTCTAAATGACCTCTCTCCTTTTCATTTCCTGTAAAAGAAACATGTACAACAAAGGACATTTAATCAATAGGTGGTGTGTATAGTGGAAGATATTGACTTCATAACATAGTCTTCCTGTTATCTCCTCAGAGAACTGTGCAACTAAAAGGTATTGCAAACAGTTACAAATCTGAATGCCCAAGTGCCTGCATTCTAAGGGAAGGTATTTGAAAACATGAAGTTAAAACATTGAGAGTATATTCCTGAATTATAACAATGATGATTTTCAAATGGCTGTTAATCTGAAAGCTGTATTCTTTCTGGGAAGAAGAAAAGTATATTGGACCCTTCCTACTAGCAGTCTGAAATGAAAATATAATAGAATTGTTACCATGAATATTTCAGTTGTATACAGTGATATTTTCTCTCATGTAAATATGAGAATTATATATATATATATATATATATATAGTTGTGTTGAAATATATACATATATCTTTATACATATATAATTTATATACATGTACATGCATGTTGTTATGTATTTTGTAGTCATTTAAAAATTTAAGAGATTTAAATACATTTCTAGTGTACTTTAATTTATGCACCTCACTCTGAAGGTTATCTCCTCCTTCAAATTTAAATCTTGATAAGATTCTTAAAGTATCTTTCAATGGCTACCTATTGGTTTCTTATATAAAATATATATTATATAAGATACACATGTATTTTATACAAATATATCTTTATATTTGTATAATGCACACACACATGTGTGTGTATGTGTGTGTATATACATGTATTTTTGTTTTGGTATCAACACAGATTTGGATCCTGACTCTGTCAGCTAATAGCAATGTGATCTTGGTAAGTGAATTTAATGCTCAAAAATAGTTTATTAAACTGAGATAAATGGATTCTTATCACCAACATTCTTTTTAAGAGAGAGAGAGAGAAAGAGAGAAAATTTTTTAATATTTATTTTTTAGTTATCGGTGGACACAACATCTTTGTTTGTATGTGGTGCTGAGAATGGAACCCAGGCCGCACGCATGCCAGGGGAGCGCGCTACCGCTTGAGCCACATCCCCAGCCCACCAACATTTTTAAAAATATTCTTTTTTAGTTGTAGTTGGACACAATACCTTTATTTAATTATTTTTATGTGGTGCTGAGGATCGAACCCAGCACCTCGCACATGCCAGGCGAGTGCTCTACCACTGAGCCACAACCCCAGCCCCATCCAACATTTTTATAATTGTAAAGTTATATGAAAATATTTAGTATAGTACTTGATCTATGAAAAATGATCTGAAAGTATAGCTACTTAAATATTTCATGCAAATCATCTCTGCTTCTTAAAAGGTATAATTTCTCCAAAGATGGATAGTAACATTGGTTTAAAGAATAAAAATGTTAAGCAGACAATGAAAGTGCTAAAATTTTATGTTTTTTGAAAATTGGTAGTGTTTTTTTTTAAAGAGAGAGAGAGAGAGAGAATTTTTTAATATTTATTTTTCAGTTTTCGGTGAACACAACATCTTTATTTTATTTGTATGTGGTGCTGAGGATCGAACCCAGCACGGAACGCATGCCAGGCGAGCGCGTTACTGCTTGAGCCACATCCCCAGCCCCGGTAGTGTTTTGATTTAAAATTTCATTGAACTGGCACATTGTATACATATATCCTTTTACAAATTATATATGAAGATAACTGTTATCTCACATACTGCTTAGTGACTTTTATAGACATGCATATATATATGAAGAGAGAGAGGGAAATTTATAATCAATTATAAGTAAAGACAATGTGCTTTAAAAATGACTTTTTATTAGCATATAATCTGAATCTAAATTATAAAAGCTAAAAAGTGTTACTAGCACATTTAATGGTATTAGTTAATAAACACTGACTTTTTGTATTATAATTTAACATTTTTAGAGCAAAGCTACTGGAGTTTTATTGTCCCCCTCAAAAATGTATTATACTACCAAATTTTTAATTCCTGATACATGCTGCTAAAGTTTAAAAATAAATCATTCTTATGTCTACATGTTTTTGTGTGACATTTCTACCTATATTAACATATTTGGTATTTTTTGAATGCACTGTGATTTGGGGAATTTATTTTTCTATTTTCTTTAATATTATATTTATCCCATATGCTGCTTACCAATTTTGTGTATAGCATATGTGAGTTCCTTTAATAGTTTTTATCTATTTATTTAGCATAGTCGTGGTTATCTTTAGCATATTATTTATTTAAA
This sequence comes from Urocitellus parryii, assembly GCF_045843805.1. Taxonomy (NCBI): domain Eukaryota; kingdom Metazoa; phylum Chordata; class Mammalia; order Rodentia; family Sciuridae; genus Urocitellus; species Urocitellus parryii. The sequence goes on from NC_135547.1 coordinate 110,828,834, forward strand.
ACTCTGTTACCAAGTATGATGGCATATTACGTTAAAACCTTCAAAGTAAAAGATAAACAGCAATGGAAGTTGCTTCCAAACTAGATATGGGAAAGGATTTATGAAACATACATCAGGTTAGTTATATTCAATTTCAAAATGAAATATGTTGAATTTTCAGGCTAGAAAATAGTTTTTGTAAAGTTAATAGAAAGCAGGAAAAATTATAAATAGATTATAATTATTTGTCTCAATATATAGAATCAAGCAATTTTTATAAAACCAGGATATACTGTTAGAAAGAAAACTATGTTAGTTTGGGTAAAAGTGGGAACTTTTTCTAAAAGTACAGTATGTCAAACAATTTTGGATTGCTTTTAATCAAATAATCAATTTTACTTATCAAAGCCTGTGAACTGGGAAAAGGCATAGAAAATGATATAAACAGAACTCACTGAAAAATCTCATAGTCTAATAACTCTCAACCAGTAAGAGATATTATAGATTCATTCAGTTTTATCGACAAGGAGTTTATAAGTGTCTACTAATGTGTACAGCACTATAAAAATCACTTGAGGATAAGATACAAGTCAAATTAACGGTTATTAAATACAATAATAAAGTAAAAGACTCAGCTTCCACTACACTTAGCTAACAATTAATAAGTGAAGATGGGTTCAAACTGAGTCTAACACAGGTCAGATTGTGGCAAAAGTCAAGTGCTGAGTTAGTGGTAAATATTGAGGTTAATTTACCTACCCATACATTATACAAATATTTATTGGCATCTTTGTGCCAGATAATATTTTTATATAGAGATAGAAACTGTATTCATAAAACACACATGATGCCTACCTTGAGCTGACAACTTTACTAAATTGATCTGCCTAGATAGAATTTTGGACAACTATTTTTTCAGATAATATGATTTTCTTTGAAAGATTACTGGTTTTAAATGTTCAAGCTTTTGTGCATATTTGGTGAAGATTCTGAGTGTAATTTAAATTTTCCTAACTAGGTAGAGTGTGATCTCCACATTTTGAAAAATTATGGAAAAAAATAGAGGATAAAGTTGATAAACAGCAATAAATATCCCTCCAAATTTGGAGCTTCTAGATTATGTGCGGGAAGGGAGATTTGCAATTATAAACCATCCCCTGGGACCTGCTTGCTTTAGGTGACTGAAATATGGGCTCCTGAACTGAAAACCTACAAAATATCTTACTGAGGTCAGCACTGGCCATAGCAATCGGCCTGATATTTAAAACTTAATGAGCCAAATTAGGTTATAAAATTACCTTGAGAAGTGTTCAGGCCAGAAGCTTAAAGTGTAAACACAGCCATGCTGTTTTAGCATATTTAAAGATGGTTCTGAGTTTAACAATAAAATTATGGCTAGAGAAAGAAAAAGTATCCCCTGGAGAAAGAGGACAGTGGATATAAATATAAAATTTGATTATCTAAAAGGAACGATTGGACTTTATCTTGGTTATTGCTTCATGTGAATAAAAATTTCAAGAGGTGTCTATCAGTGAAATGATAGAAATATAATTCCAGCAGTTGACACAGTAGTCCTCACTTATAGACTAAGCTAGTGCAGTCCAAATGGCCAGCATATCCTTATTTTGGACATTGGTACATCAAACAAATTATATTGGGACCTATGGTTCCTCTTTGGTAGAATACTAATTTATGGATGCAGATAAAGAAAAAAAAAGGAAAAACATAAAATGTATAAAATATATAAAAGAAAAAAGTGCAAAGAATAAAGGAAAGTTTGTTTACTTTCTCATTCAAAACATGTATATGAATTTCCACTAAGTTATGCAAATTCTTAAAAATGTTAACAATTTTCAGTATTAATGCAATTATTATGGATATGGGTAATACTTTGTTTTGAATTATCATTTTTTTTTTAGTATTAATAGGTACTATTGTAGGTGTGCATTTATACCAACTTCTGCATTTATACCAACTTCTGTTTTTTTTTACCTTTATTTTGTTTATTTAGGGTTTTTCTTTTTTCTTTTTTTAATGTGGCATTGGGATTGAACCCAGTGTCTCATGTATACTAGGCAAGCACTCTACCACTGAGCCATGAACCCAGCCCACATTTATGTTTTTATTACTTTTATTTTATTAAGGTTTAATTTGCTAAACAGTCTTAACCCTGAATATAATGCAGGATACTAAAATTTCTTTGAAACAATGAAATGCTGAATTCAGTGCTGCATTTCTTGTTTAGAAGGAGATACTTCTATATTTTTTTCTATTAGAATGGTCTTACTTTATAAATCTCCTAGTGGTCCTGACACTAATATCTTCTAATTTCCCATTTAATTTTCTGCCCAGTTTCACATGAAGACCTATCTCAATGTTCACCCAACCCTACTTTCTCCCACCAACAGACAAAAAGCACATTATTTTCTCTAAGGTATCTATTTTGCTTTTGTTTGAGTCACATATCCAGTATAAGTGTTAAATTTTCTGTTCTTTTTACCATTTCCCCACATTCAACTGAAAACATGTATAAATGTTCCTATATAGTATTCGTGTCTTCTTCCAAATTGCTAATGGTACTGAAAGATTAGTTGATAGAAAGCTCCTCTAAAGTAACAACTAACCTTTTCTTATAGAAAAGCTTTTAGACTAAGTATCAAAGTTTTTGCAAAATATCTATACATATAATATGTATATTATATATATATACATATACACACACACATATATTTTGGGAGGTGTACTGGGTATTAAACTCAAGGGTACTTGGCCACTGTAAAGTATATTTTAATAAATTTTGTCTTAAAAATCCTTAACAGTCTAGATTCATAAAACTAGATATATTGTGCCAATTTATAATGTATTTGGTCATTTAGTTATCACTAATTAGCAAGCTTCCTATTATCAAAAATATCTTTAATTTGAAGCAATTGTATATAGTTTTATAAAATTTTTAATGTGTTTCATTTGATATGAAGAAATATGGTTATGTAATATCTTATATGCATACTTTCTTCAAATGTAAATATATAGTTTTCTGGATGACAAATGATAGCATAACCTTGGTAATATTGTTTCAATCACTAATTAACTAAAATTGGTAATTTAACTAAGAATAATTTATCACACTAATTTTAAGTGCTTATTTTTCAAATCCAACCTCAAATTATCCCCTTGCCCATAACTAATATTACGTGATATTAACTAATTATGAGTAATATTGAGCCAAGAGCTTCAAAGAGGCTTACTCATGTTTTCTAGGAATTAAAACAATAAGATGAATGATTCATGTCAGAGTTCATTTATTTTGTTCTGAGAGATTCAATATGCCCCTACACTACCACCAAAATAGGGCATATGTCCTACAGGAGCTTAAGTTCTGAATAGCTAATACATGTATCTCAAACAGATAATACAAGTCTTGAGAAGTGGAGATATGCCTCCACTCTTGGAAGCCAATGAGATATTTCATCTCCCAGTCTAAAGGTAATACATTTTAATCCACAGTGCAGAATCTCTACCTCACACTGGGTTAATAGAAGTAAATGCCTTATGTCAAATATTATGAAGCTGAGATATTTAAAAAAAAAAGATTTTTCAAGGTTGGGTATTGAAATAGTTCAGTTATATCATCAGGCACCCAGTTTCTTTCAAATTCTTTTATCTTCATTCCACAAGGTTGGCTACCTTTTGAAATCAGTTGGTAGGTGCAGTAATCTAGGCTAGTAATCTAGTCCAGAGAAAGAAGACATTGTTTTTCTGCTCACAGGAGTCAGGAAACATTTTCACAAACTCATAAGCAGACTGACTCTGGTGTCTTAATGGTTATATTAGGTCGTCTAATATTCCTGAGTCAGTCAGCCCAAATTTCTGATGAGTTGCATGGCTGTGAGTAAAGGGGATATCTGAACAAAGCTGTACTTCCTTTATGAATAAATAAGATCTGAATGGGCTCTACATATGCTCACTATACCCTGGCAGCTAGGACATAGGGACTGCTTGAAGACCTGAATTCCATTATCAATCATAATAAATAAACTTGAGATGACAATAATTCATGAATTTGAATATTTCAGATTATAGGAATGCTGTAATACTTTCAACCTGTATGATCTATCTACCCACATAATATTTATACCCCCTCCTCAGGAAGACCAAGAATATAATCTCTTTATGAAGATTTAAAAATTATATTGGTGACAAAGTCATTGTAATCTTTTTAAATGGCCTGTAATGATGTTTTAACTACTTCCGGATGGCTCTTGATTTTCATAAAGATAATAAATTCCTTGGGCAAACAGTGGGAAAGAAGCCCAAACAGTAAGCAAAGTGGCATGTTGTCCTAAACAATGAAGTTAGTAGTAGTATTCTAACCAGTATGCTGTATAGTAGTCTTCAACAGTGGCTAAGTAATCATGAGCTCCTTATGAAAAAAAAGCTCCATAGGAAAAATAGATGAATAGACCACTAAATTTCTGTTTTATTTGTCTAAATGTAAAACCCCAACTCTGGTGAGTGAATTCTGAATTTGAGTCATTGTTATTTCTCTCAATTATTTGCAGTACCTGTGGCCCTTAAATTAAGGGAAGACTGAATACCTCTTATTGACCTTGTGTGTGCTCCATTTGGAACTCCTTGGATTTAATTTCTTACTATGGAAATCTACTCCATTTTGGTATTCTTTACCTCTGATTCTTCTTTGGAGTACTAACTGGGCTACTAGAATTACCTTGTTCACTTAAGCATAGAATTGAAAGTGCCTGAATATTCGTATCCTTTCAAGAAACCATTAACAACAACTAATGTATGAGGGAGAATATGAAACCCTAGCTCCATCATTTCTAGTAAGAACATAATGAGGTTGAATTTACAATCAAAAGATTCCAGGTTTGAGTAAACTGAAGCCACCACAAATTTGTATATTTGTTTAGTTTCTTTCTCTTTCCTCTCCTGCTTCCTCTAGCTTTTAATTGTTTCTCTTTGTAATTTGTCCTTAATAAATCATTTAAACATTAGTTCTTGCCTGGGTATGTTTCTGACAAATTCAAATCTTGAAGAAATACACCATAATAACATGAAAATCCATTGCCAGATTTTTCTAGTTTTTCACTTTAGGATCTATGTCCCTCTAGTGGGACAAATTTATAAATAGGAAAGAAAAATGCCAGGATTTTAAAGGGACTTCTTTGAACTGACTATATTACCTCATATTGACTGAGGACATAAATTCACTCTGCCAGTCAGAATATAGACTTATCTACTTACAACTTGTCCACTTACAACTTGCAAATCACCGTATAATCATTTTGATCTCAAAATACATCCTGCATTCCTTTAATCAACAGCTGACTGTGTGGTTTAAAATAGTCTTAGCAAATGGCAGTATCCCACATTGGCTGTCTGACTTATGAAACATTGGATTTTCTATTGAATAGAAGTGTATGTCTTTGATGTCTTTGAAATAATCTTCATGAACTACAATAAGTAAAAAGAAATTCAGCATTTTTGGAACAGTTACAAGGAATAGTTCTAAGAATTGAAAGAAGAATCCAGATTGACTCACAAACAAGTTGGGTATGTCTCAGAGAATAACAGTAGATTATCATAAATATATGTAATAAGTGGCTGCTCCATAGGGGATTGCCTCACTGGAATCATTCTTTGTAGTTCTTGACATCTGGTCACAGCTAGAAATCTGAAAACAAACAGACAAAACACACTTGCAATGTGCTAAAATAGATAGATGTTCTTTGCCATGACCTGAAAAGTACACAATCTTATCTCACAGCTATGGAATCTAAATCTATATTTAAACTTGAACTTTTTGTTATCACACAGTTCAGATACATTATGCCATCATACTAATAGAACTCAAAATGTTAGTAGAAACCTCACACACTTTGTAAGACACATGCTGAACAAAGTGAGAGTTAGAGTGAGAAACCCAGTGAAAAAATATTCTAATATTTCTAAGAGTCCATTTTCCCAGACTGATTTAAAATATTTTCTCCAAAGTAGATGACAGATTACAACTTCCAATGTTATGAAGAAAACACAATACTTAGTGGTCCTCCTTTGATTTTAAATTCAACATTTGAGGGCACTACTCAGTAGATACCAAGTTATACAAAGGGTGCTTCAAATTAATTCTAGATAATGTTCTTCAACTAATTCATGATGTACTACAAGTAGACCTTCCACTTGAGTATTGTGCCTAAGCAGTTTCAATATTAGCTACAACAATTAAATTATATATTTGGAGACTGAGGCAAGGCTTTATAAACAAATCATCGGGCTTCCTAGAAAGGTCATACCCTCTTCAAGATTATATATGATTCACAATTATATATATGATATATGATATATATACACAAAAAAATTGTGAAGAAGGTTTGCTTTTATGTTTGAAACCATTCTTTCAGTATCCTTGAAAATGGTAAAACAGATGACAATATAATCTGAACTGCCCAATATAAATTAAATGTTTATTTTCAATTTTCTAAAACCAGTTATGTGCTCAGGTGTAGTACAATGTATAGTAATGTGAGCAGGATGATTTAAACTCTGGGAATGCTTACTCCTACCTCATTATCATTCCTTCTTAACCTATACTTATGGTTTCCTAGGGGAGGGCTCTACAATCAAGGAAAAGAGGAACCTATTTGAGCTTATATATGATTTTGAATCATATGCTAACCTATATCAGAAGTCAATGTTCATGTTACATTTGATTGAGAGGGTCCAGAAGGATGAAAGGTAAAATCCTTCTACCAGACAGTTTCAAATGGCCCACACAATAGTTTGTGTTTCTAAAAGATGGCCTGAGGTGAGTCTAAACTGCTATTTATGACAAACTCTAATGATATATAGTCCATTTTGTATATAAATGATCAAGGATTTGAAAGGGATAAAACTGCACAGGATGCCATATAAGAACTGAATCAGTGCATAATAAAAAAAAGAAAAAGAAATAACAAAGAAAAGATCAAATGAGGGAAAAATTAGAGTTGGTTGGAGTAATTGATCTGAATTATTAAGGGAAAATAGGATTTTTAATATACAACAAAGGCAAAAATAGTTCATAGTGTTTATGAACCTCAAGTGATTCTCTGGAGTCATTTCCTCATCTCAGGTTGCTTGGAGGTAAGTGATAATGGAAAACCACTTCAACATTATGAACAAAACCCACTGAGGGCTCAGACCACTCAGAAATAAATACGTATGCCTAACCAACTTTTAATAAGCTCAGGAAGTGGCTAAAGAAATGGGATATGGAATGAGCAAATTGTAAATGCCTAAAATCTGGAGGACATTTGCCAAAATAGAGAATGTACCCTCTTATCCATATATCCTACCTTGATTGTATTAGAAAATATTTTAATAATTGGCTTTCCTTCTTCTCTTTCTAATATAGTAAATGCATAATAGTGCACTTTAGAATATTAATACAAAGTCATTACATAATACTGAGACATTACCTAGAGATTGCTACTTGCTGCTGTTTAGAGTGGCCCATTGGTTTGGAAATTTAAATATGAGGGAAGGATGGATTTGGACATCGAGAAGTCTGTAGTAAAAACATGTTGTTATTTTTGATACTTGACATCTGAACAGCTTTTTTGTTTGATATTGGGGCTAACGATTCTGAATTGAGCAAATCCTAACAGGCCGATGGTTGTATTTTCCATTGCAAGAGCCAAGGTAGCCAGTATTTCCCTTATTTTCCTTGAATCAGCCATTATGCAAACACTTGACACAGGCTTAGAAATTAGGGTATCTTGTCCTGGCATGCTTATGCTTAAAAGTGTAATGAAAAGCCAGAGCAAGTTGAGAAGTCACTGATGTGGATGCAGCAAATCCTAACTGTATTTTTGATGTGTCTTGATTTTGGCTGAATATGCAACTTCCTATCTTATTGCATGTCCTTTGTTTTACTAGACTTATTTTTCACCTTTCCTCTAAGCTCTGTGAGCTTCCTGATATTCTTCTAATAGTCATTTTTTTTTGTTTCAGATTGGTACCTTGCCTATATTTCTTATAATATGTGTCCTTACTGATATAGTAAATAACATCCTTTTTAGATCAATTATTTTTTCATTAGAAAAAGAGCATGAAGTAAACATTTAATATTTATTGATATTTGTATTTATTTATAAACAATGCTGAATAGCTAAAATATGTTTTGAAAATTTCCTTAATAAATGTACTCAACCATCTTGATCTATCATTATTTTTATTTCCATAGAAAATAAGTTCATTGATTTTTTTTTTTTTTTTTGGTACTGGGGATCTGGGGATTAAACACTTAAACACTGAGCTACATCCCTAGCCCTTTGTATGTTTTATTTAGAGATAGGGTCTCGCTAAATTGCTTAGGGCCTTGCTAAATTGCTGAGGCTGGGTTTGAACTTGCAATCCTCCTGCCTCAGCCTCCTGAGTCACTGGGATTACAGGTATGTGCCACAGTATCTACCTAGTTGATTGATTTTAAAAAAATCAATGTTATGGTTAAAAAATACTATACTATTTCTGTTTTAGTCAGCTTTTCTGATGCTGTGACTAAAGGATCTGACCAGAACAACTGTAGAGGAAGAAGAGTTTATTTGAGGTTTTAGTCCATAGAAGGTCTTAGTCCATAGAAGGCCAGCTCCTTTTTTCAGGGCTCAAGGTAAGGCTGGACATCATGGCAGGAGAGGGTGGTAGAGGAAGCAGCTCAATCATGGTGATCAGAAAGCAGAGAGAAAGACTCCATTCACCAGATACAAATATATACCCCAAAACCACGCTCCAATTCCCACCTACTCCAGCCACATCCTACCACTTCAATTAATCCTTCATGGATTGATTCACTGATTGGGTTAAGACATTTACAACCCAGTCATTTCTCCTTTGAACCTTCTTGCATTGCCTCACACGTGAGCTTTTGGGGGACACCTCACATCCAAACTATAACAATATTCTAAAAATTAAAAAATTTAATTGGTCACTTAAATTATGAAATGTGCTCATAAGTCACATATACCTACTATACAAGCCAATATGTACATGTCTATGTGTACATTTGTCAAATATATTATAGTCAATATTTCAACTGAGAAATAAATATTATTTATTAAAATTCTGTAAGGTAAGTGATGTTTAAAATCTGCCCTCCCAAACTTATTTACTTATTTCTATCCTTTGTAGTTTGTTAATCCATTTATATGTTACCAGGATTTGGAATTGTTACTTTGAAGCTGGCAATATATGACTCATGCTTCTTGACAAATATAATGAAAATATTCAGAATCCATTATGCAAAATATTTGAAGAGAACTTTCTTGCTTCATTCAGGGAAAATAAAGCTAAAGAAGAAAAATTAGTGAATCATTTGCAGTTTCCTAACATAAATATCTCCTGTTTGAGACTTAAGTTATACATGAGGAAAAAAATGTTTTGCACTGGTGGTCAAACTAATTGCTACTGAACTTTCTGTTTTTTCTGTGAATTACTCTGAATATCTTTTATATTATTGCTTAAATATTTAGTGAATGAATAAGATCATTTCTAACAGTAATTAATAGTAGATTATTTTGCCAGATTTGATTTTAAAATGTTCTTTTCTTTTATACTAGGATGATTAAACATAATGATAAGATGTTGGTTTAATAAAGATATGTGTCAGAAAAATATTATTGCTAAATCCAAGCAGATTTACTTAGAAACATCAATAGAACAAATATATCCTTCTGTTTTTTCAAAATGAGAAGGAATAAAATCATGAATTTCATAAATTCAAACAAAACAAAGCAAAACATAAAAGGCAGCATATACTAGAAAATTACATTGAGAAAACAGCATCTTCAAGCAAAATCTTTTTGTTCTTAATTATAAAATGATGGAAATATAATTTTTTCAAGATCAATATAAATTTAATTTTGAAAAAGCACAGACAAAAGTCCATAGGGGAAAGAGACTTGGTTCTGAAGTCCTACTAATATATTAGTTATGTAAACTAAAATAATGTAAAGATTGATTAAATTATTTTTAGAACAAAATTTGCCTTGAATGTATTTACAAGTATATGTTCATAATGTATATGCATGTACAAATGTATATATATATATATATATATGTATATATATATAACAGAATAAACAACGAGTAGTTTAAAGTCAGCATATGTAAGTAGTTTAAAGTCAGCATATGTTCATAATTTTTAGACTTTTTACTTTGACAAGTTAAAATAGTATACTTTGGGTTGGAGAGCTTGTTTAGTTAATTTACTTTTTGTCAGTTGGACATAGAAAAGGCTCTGAATTGTTACTTTAGTATATGGTGGTTCTTCTTCCATAGAAGACTGCTACAAATTCTGCATATTGACAGTGATTTTTGATAAGCTTTTTATTAAATAAGCATTGGTAATGGAAGAAAAATGAAAACTAAGGCTATAGAACAAATCTTTATGAATTCCAAATAATCCAACTTTCCCTCAAAATTTATAGATTTGATATATACTCATGTGTAAATAGAATCAATATTTTGCTCCACGGTAATAAAATTTAAACATGCATATATATGATACTTTATACTATACTAAACATATATAAATATAAATATATAATAGAAGGGCTATATGTGAACATAAAGTTACATACCTTTAAAATAATAATGAAGTTCTCACGTACATACACACAGAGAACATGCTGAACGAAGACTGTTTTGCTCGTACAAAACTAACAATTATAGCTGCAAAATAGAGTTGTCATCTTGATGCTGAAGTATATGATTTTCATTCGTTTATAAAATTGCATTTTATTTTTAAATCCACCCACTTCTGCTGCATATTATTTATTTGCATTTTACTTATTATAGAAGTGAACTTGGTGATTTACTGAAGATTTTCAGCCCTTAAATGAGAAATAGTATGTCAAACACTTTCTTTTTCTGGAGGACAAAAACATGCACATGTGATACTGAGACAATTCTTTTGGTTACATGTGTGGCTTCTTCCACTTAATATTGTGCTATGGTTTGAAAATGATTTGTCCCTTCCAAAATGTATTAAAATCATGTGGGTTTTTAAATATGGAACAAAAATATTAGAATTATACTAAGTTTTTGGGCAAATGTAATTGGAAAATAAACTAACCTTTACATTACGGACTTTCTATACATTGATGTGGCCTGCAGAGTTTCACATCACTCAAGGAAGGAAGGCTCCCCAATAATCATGTGATCACAAAAGCTAATGATAAGTGAAATTTCTTGCAGAGATCAAAACCAAAATCTAATCAAATATTTTTCATGGCAGGAATTCTCCATAATAGTTATCTAACTTGTTACTGTCTAGCTATGCAACAGTGAATTTGTATATTTTTTACTCTTCCATTTTCCAAGTGTAAAACTTTACTTTTATTTCACTGTCTGCCATTGTATAATGAGTTTGAAGATGCCATAAGGGTTAAAAATATAGGAAAAAATACCAAAGGTATAACAGAAACACTTGATTATGACAAAGCCTTATAACTATTCACAAAGTAAATGTCCTTCCTTTATTCCAGGGTACAAAAAAAAATCACATTTTGAGCATCACTTAAAGTTATTAGGAACCACGAATGACTGAGTTCTAGCTAAGGAATGCAGACAATTCTGAACCACAGCTTTTAAGTTTGCTAAATCTTCTCCAAATTAACCTTCCCTTTTTGCTGACTGAATGCATGTCTGTCAAACCCTGGCAGGTAGAAGAGCAAAAAGATGGAAGGAGCCTGGTCCCTGAATCACTGCATGGAGAAGAGCCAGTTAGGGATATCTACATTATATCCCTAGGTAAGTGAGAAAAAAACTACTTTTTTTGTTTTACTCCTTCTTTATTTTCAGATGTCATTTGCATTGTAGATTGTTGTTCTTTAAATGAAATATGTGTCATTCATTGTTGCAACATACAATAGATCCCATAGAGCTAATAAGTCAACTACTAATGCTGTGCTGCTTTTCTTCAACTTCCAATCCATAATACACACTATAGCCCCATTCTTGCTAAAATATTTTTTTCTAGTAGGCTTTCCAACAATTAAACATGTTCATTCACTCCTCTCTGCTCACACACACATGCAAAAAATCCAATTCATCAGCTGGATCTATATTACTTTATTATTTCTTGATATTTGGGTAATAGTCTCTAATGAAAAAATTCTGTATATTTAACATGTTAATACTTCAAAAAAAATTTAATAATTGATAAATAATTTATGTCATCTTAGGGTTTTGTCTTAATTAAAAATATATTTAAAACATGATTATTTTATCTTCTTTTTTTGTAACTCCTATACACTATATATATATATATATATATATATATGTGTGTGTGTGTGTGTGTATAGACACACAATATATACATACATATACATATATATTATTATATATCACATATACACATATTTATGTATATTAAAAACAATTTACTTTTGTTTTTCAGGAAAAATTTGATTATCATGGGATGAGATTAGTCCTACATTAATACAGAGATTTACCCTAGAAATTAATTCCTTAGCCTCCCAAATTGATGGGATTACAGGTATGTGCCACCATGCCCAGTGAAATTTGAAGTTTTGAAAAACAAAATACAACATTTGTTTTAAAAAAATTAGATACTGGATTTTTAAAATTTTCAATCATATCATTCAGTTCAGATGATGTCAATTGTGTGCATAAAAGCTGTTGTTTAAAAACATACTTATCCATCCTTCAGGTACTTCATTAAACTGTAGTGAAAATGTAATGGAATGAAAAAAGTATGGCAGAATTAAGATGAGGGGTCCAATTATCTGTGGTGAAAATCAAGGATGCCAAGCACAACGGCATATCTGTAATCCCAGAGACTCAGGAGACTGAGACAGGAGAATTCCAAGTATGAGTCCAGCCTCAGAAACTCAAAATTTAAAAATAAAGATGACATAAAATTATTTATCAACCATCAAATTTCATTTGAAATATTTTTTGGTACCTGAGTGGATGAAGGTAGCATTTACCAAAATTGAAATATCAAGAAAGGAGTAAATTTCTCATCAGTTACTGGTATTATTGTATTCTATAAATACTTACCAAGCATCTATTTATGCTGGGGATGCTCATAGTGGAATATTTACTCTCTTGTTCTAACTCCCTCCAGACTAACTAATTGAGATTCTTTCTGAACAAATATAAATGTTTCCCACCAACAATAGAATGGTATTCATATCTGAGTTATTTGGTGTCTCTTCAACATCATAAGTGGAAGTCCCAACTTCAAATGTGATAGTATTTGGGGATGGCTCCTTAATAGATAATTAAATTTATGTGAGTTTATGAAGGTTAGAGTCCCATAATGTGATGAGAAGGCAGCTGTTTACAAGACAAGAATTCTCCTCACCAGAAAGCAACCCTGCTGGCACCAGAAGTGTGGGTAATACATTTCTATTGTTTAAATCACTCAGTCTATGGTATTGTGTTTTGGCAGACTGAATTAAGAAATCTTGAAAGTAGAATGGAAAGAACTAATGGATTTGATTTTGGGTACTAAAGAAACTGTGGTACAATTTAATGAGATGGTAGAAACTGAATGTAAGTTTAGCAAAATCATGATCTCCACATTAGATCAGGGGTGCTGCACCTACTATCATCATGTCAGCTTAGGAACTGAATTCCTCAACAAGACTCTATTTTTTTGATTAATTTGTCTCAACAAGACTCTTAAAGCACAAGAAGTAAATCAAGAATCAAGTGGGGTTTTGTCAAACTAAAAAGCTTCTTCACAGAGAAGGAAAGAATTAAGAACATAAAAGAGAGTCTACAGAATGGGAGAAAATCTTTGCCACCTGCACCTCAGATAGAGTATTATTCTCCAGGATATATGGAGAACTCAAAAAACTAACACCAATAAATAAATAAATAAAACCAAATAACCCAATCAATAAATGTGCAAAGGAACTGAAAAACACTTCATAGAAATATGAATGGTCAACCTATATGAAAAAAAATGTTCAACATCATTAGTCATTATAGAAATGAAAATTAAAGCTACACTGATTTAATCTCACTTCAGTCAGAATGGCAATTATCAAGAATACAAGTAACAGTGAATGTTGATAAGCATGTGGGGGAAAAGGTACACTCATACATTGCTGGTGGGACTGCAAATTGGTGTAACAATTCTGGAAAACAGTATGAATATTCCTCAGAAAACTTGGAATAGAACCACTATTTGACCCATTTATCCCACTCCTTAGCATATACACAAAGGACTTAAAATCAGCATACTATAGTGACATGACCTCATCAATGTTAATGGTAGCTCAATTACAATAGCCAAGCTATGGAACCAATCTTAGGTTCCCTTCAACAGATATGAATGGATAAAGAAAATATGGTCTGTGTACACAATGAAATATTACTCACGCATAAAGAAGAATGAAATCATGGCTTTTGCCAGGAAATGGATAAAACTGGAGACTCTCATACTAAGTAAAATAAACCAATACCAAAAAACCAAAGGCCAATTGTTCTCTCTGATATGTGGATGCTGACTCAAAATAGGCTACAGGGGAGGGAGGACTGGAGGGTCACCGAAGTAGACCTGGTGGGCAGTTGTGTGGTGGATAGGAATGGGAAAGACAGTGGAATGAACTAGACATAACTTCCCTATGTTCATATATGAATACACGATTGGTGTAACTCCACATCATGTACAACCACAAGAATGGGAAGTTATGCTCCATGTATGTATGATATGTCAAAATATATTCTACTCTCATGTGAACTAAAAAGAATAAATAAACATTTGTTCTTTTCTGGTCTTTTGGTCACAGCAATTAAAATATCTGACCTAAACTATAATGTTATATTTTTAAAATCTATTTGTTACTATGGTGTGTTTATTTTATAGATTCATCAACTTGAAAAATTGTAACTTTCGTACTTTTCTGTAAGTATACTACTTAAAATGCTTACATTGCAATAATCTGATCATAGTTTTGTTCTTAAAATTCTACAATGACTTTTCACCATACTAATAATCACATCCTCAATCCTTTTTTTTAAATTTTTTTTTATTGTTGGTCGTTCATAACATTACATAGTTCTTAATACATCATATTTCACAGTTTGATTCAAGTGGGTTATGAACTCCCAATTTTACCCCGTCTACAGATTGCTGTATCACATCAGTTACCCTTTCATTGACTGACATATTGCCTTTCTAGTGTCTGATGTATTCTGCTGTCTTATTCTCTACTATCCCCCCTCCCCTCCCCTCCCCTCCCCTTTTCTCTCTCTACCCCATGGATGTGAGGGCGATCTGGCTGTGACATCTGTCACCCCATTGATGGCCAGGGTTGATTCGGCTGATCTGGCTGGCTAGGCGGGTGTCCCCTTCCTCCCTCACCGCTCCATGTGCGTCCCTCCCGAAGCTGCGCGCTCGGTTGAAGAGGACGACCTTCCCCAATAGAGGAGGACGGGTCTTCGGTCAAGGGTATATGAGTAGCTGTGCTCCCCTGCTAGAACCTCCAAACAAGCTCTCAATCCTTATCATATCTAAATTCTCATCTTTTCATTCCTTGACTTGCTCTCTAAGTTCTAGCCACACTTACCTGTTCTCTCTTCCTGGAACAAAGAAGCAAGTTTCTTTTTATACCTTATCATTTGCAGTTTTCTGTGCCTGAAACTGTTTTCTAAAATCCTTAATAGTCTTCTTTTTACTTATATTCAGGTCTTATTTCCTGAAATAAAAAAGTAGCTCCTCTATCACTTTCATTACAAGCCTTAATTTTTACCTCAGTGTAAATATCTTATCTAAAATTACCTAATCTATCTATCTATCTATCTATCTATCTATCTATCTATATCATGACTTAATTCCCCAACTTAGAATACAATATCCATGATTCTAGCATCTTTGAATATCTTGCTCTCTGCTGTGTCTTCCTTCATTGACTAGAATCCTGCGAGACAAGTAGATAGATGTCAAGTAATTGGGACATGAATACATTTATAGATGAATGAGTGAATGAATGAATAAGTTAGTAAATACATTTTATAGAAATTAATGACAATTGATTAAGTATGAAATATTTTTATGGAACTATATTAGGCAGGAGAAAATGTTATCATGTTATGTTTTTCTTCTGCTCCTTACATGAATTAAAATATAGCCCAGGGAAAGAGTCTTGAGAATGATACAGCAAATTCCAATTCTTTTTCTTTTATTCCAAATAATAAAACCTTGAATTGTTATTTTCTGTACTGATGCTCAAGTTTGTGTATCCTACAATGTTACTGCTGAGGCTTCAAAGGTAAATAATTTTGTGTAATAGTTATTTGCTACAGTAAAAACTTGAATAGTATGAACATATATTTTTCTCAATATGCTAAATGTATGTTCTAAACAAATTATTCATAAAACCATAAACATTTTATAAGAAATGTAGCATATCATCTAATTTGCTTTGTATATGTTCTCAAAATTTCCAGGTGCAGGTGGGCACTTAAGTGCTTTTTGATGATGATGATGATAATTACTGAAATTTCTTATATAATAAAATTTTCCTTGTAAAGTCTCAGCACTTATGTTCTCTTTTATTCTTTCTATGTTTTGCCACTTGTGACATTTCATTTTCTCAGTTTGAGCTATTATATGACTTACAATTCATCAGAAAATTTCAACTTTTAACCCCACAATGAGGTGATCTAATACTTATGTTCCCTTAACACTTAATATTATAATCAATAAATAGTAGATAACAGCCATCTATATAAAGAAATAAGAAAATTTCATGACAGGTCAGTCTGTGAAGAATCAATGCATAGAAGTAATCTATTATGATAAAAATTACATCTCCTTGGCAGAATATACTCTAAATAATCTTATACTGATAATTAAGACAGAATTCCAATCACAGTACCCTAGGCATATTCTTAGGAAGAAACATTTGGAGTACAATTCATGTGAAATAAAACTGTAATTGTCTTAATCTAATTCTGGTCTACAAACTTGAAAATTATTTCTGGGATTTGTATTCTGCATAATGTAAGAAAATCAGTAGCTACTGACTAAAGTTTGCAATATTTTTCTAGCAATGCCTAAGTGGAAAGAAAACATTTGAGTATTAATCATTTGCATATACATAATTTCATTTGATCCTTACTACAACCCTAGGCAGTAAATATTTATCATATTAATTGTAGTTATTTTGGAATCTTTGTCTGCCAAATTCCTCTATGCAATTTATTTTATTAGTACATTTTTAGTTTATTTTCCCTGATTCTATATGTGTCTAGTCATTTATTCAATAGAATGTCAAATACTATAGAGAATTTTAGAGGCTCTTGATTATGTTATCTTTCTCTTAGGAATGTTATGTTTTAATTGGATGATTGCTGTAATCCTATCAAGACTTAATTTTAAGCTGCATTAAAGTGTGTCTATTTTTGTTTTTCTTTTATTCTTAAGGCATCATCTTTACTTATAGGGCATTGCCTTTCTGGTCTTTCAGCTGAAAATCTGGTGTGTTCATGAAGGTCTTTCCACTTCGGATGAACCCACACTCTATTCTCAGTATTAAGGGACCTCTGAGATCTCTTCCTTCCTCTACAGTATCTTATTATTATTCTTCGCTTGGCTTCCCAGAATCTCACACTGCATATGCTTAATTTGGTAGCTGGCCAAGGACCCAAAGGGGCAATTTAAACATACATTTTTAGCATTCATTTCCTAATTTATTATCTAGTTCTCTATCCACCATATCCCATGTCCCAACTGTCTCAAACGTTGGTCTCTTTTACTCAGTAAGTCCATGGATGTTTCTGGGCTCTATGAATCTTTGTTATGACTTGGAAAATATCTTCAGATGCATGATTAATTAACCACCCCTTCTTCTAATTTATATATTGTATAACTTGCTATTTTACTACCATAATCTCCCAAAATATTTTCCATAGGATAAAGAGGCAAGTACTGCCTAACAGTGTCATTAGTTCTAGACCCACCTGCTATGAGTTTTCCTGTCAATAAGTCCATCCCTATATTACAGGATCATATAGTATCTACATTATCCATCTCAAGGCCTTAGAACTTTCCTGGTTTCAGACCTCAATATTGCCATAGATAAATACCTTATTCCTAAATCCATTGTTTAGTATAATACCCTTGCCAAAGAGATGGTATTCATTTATCAAGACTCTTATTTAGGATGGACCTATGCAGTACACAATCTCAGCTTCTGAAAGATTACTCATTTGGACTTAAGCAACTTGAACCAAGACAAAATCAAACTTCCTTCATCTAAAATGGTATAAGGCAGATTTTTTGGTTTTTTTCCTATTGAGCATCAATTAACTTGAACATTACCTCTGAAACTAGGGATAGATTTTAAGGAATTTCCTAGCTCTTCACTGAAGACAGGTGAGTAATATAAGCCTTTTATCTCCATTTATCCCAATTCTAAAATGGTCAGTTTTATAAATGGTTGTCTTCAACCCCAAATTTGTCCAATATACTGTAAAAATGGAATGAAAGAGAGAAGAATTGACACACAATAAAATGTGAAGATTCTCAGCAACTTTGTCATCTAAAATAAGTGAGAAATTGTTTTTTTTTCAACTTCTGAAATATTTCCCTTTATAGATTGGCTGAGTTGTATTTTGTCAGTTTCTATTAAATTGTGTTGTCATAGATACCAATTGAATCTTATAGAGTATAGGAAGGACTTTATTTTAGTTTTTATAAGCCTCTGTAAATGGGGGGGGTTGAAGTCTGATTTTAGTAAGATTATTCAATTTCTTATTTATTTCTTTTATTAAATGCCTTGTACTAAGAAGTCACACTCAGTATCTAGGCATATAAAAATTCTCAAGGTATTTTTGAGTATATATATATATATATATATATATATATATATATATATATATTCTTTTATTTTTTCTACCATATATAAAATAAATTCTAATTTTTTCATGAATGCTTGATATGGTTACAATGACTACACAAAGCAGTGTCCATTCAGTCAAAAATATAATCCAGTATAGATGTTTATGCATGTGTATATGTGTGTTGATTTTTTTTCCCACTCTGTTGACATATATACAAAAGTTATTTAAACTTATATAGCCATACCTATTGTGTATGATGGTATTTCACTGGTGAATTCTAACAAAGAAAAATAAATTGAGTCTAGGAGTAGGTAAATTATCTCTGTAGTGCTTTTGAAGGGAAACAACAGTTTATTTGACATTTCTCAAGGGGTGATATTAAAATGTAAGCCTTAAGTGAAACCAGTCTTGGGAAGAACTTGTTTTCAGAAGTGTATGAGCACTCATAATGTTTACAATTAAGTGGGTAGCAATATTTGAAGAAGTTTCATCCATTTTGGATCTAAATCTGACTAAGTTTGGGGATACAGGAAGAGAAGGTTGAAGAGACTAGACATGTTATAAAGGTCTACATTAAGAAAGATTGTGTTTGGGACATGCTTCTAGGGTTATAGGGAAAACAGCATGTTGTTCAGAAAATAGAAGATCAGATCTACTAGAAGTTTAGCCTAGATAGGTGAGAGAAAAAAGGAGAGAAAATGGTGAGGTATGAATTCCTAGTGTTGACGTATCATGTCAAATGGCAAGGCTATTTTTAGCAATTATCTGATGCTAAACTTGGTTTCTGATACATTGACAAGTTTGGTCAGGATTTGTGCACAAATAATTTTTTGTAGTATACTCACCTACATAGGGGTGTGGAAAAATCACCTATATCTAGAACTTGTAACTTATGGTAGATGAAATAAAAGTATATTTTAAAAAGGAAGAACTTTCATTTTCTGCAGGATTGACCAAGGGAAGCACTGCAACAGCTTTTTCCACCAACTCAGTGTCATTTAAATACTTTAATATGTAGAAAGAGATCCAAGATATAATAAGAGAAAAAAATAGGCGTCTTTGGTTTTGTGATGAGTGTTTAGATATAGCACCAAAGATACAATACATAAAATTAAAAAAAATTGTTGAACTTTACTAAAATTAAAACTCTTGCTCTGTGAAAGACAATGCAAAGATTAAAAAGAAAGCAAAGCTGGGAGATGGGAGAAAATATTGAAACATGTATCTGATTTGTATCCCTAATATACAAAGCACTCTTAAAACTATTTCTTAAAAGTATAAGAAAACACATAACCCAATTAAAAACAAGTAAATCTAAATGATACCCCACCAAAGGATGAAAAAAAAGAAAAAAATATATATATATTCAACATAAGTAATTACAGATGAAAATAATAAGATACAACAACAGACCTGTTTATATAGCTAATGTTAAAAAATATAATACGAATTGGTGACAATGATGTAGAGTAATAGGAACTCTCATTCATTGCTGGTAGGAGTACAAATTAACATAATCAGTTTAAAAAACAATTTGGAAGTTTCTATCAAAGCTGAGGCCTTGCTATACAATTATAGTCCAGCAACTCATTCCTAGGTATTACCCAACTGATTTGAAAATGTAGCAACAAAAACCTGCATAAGAATGTTTATAGCATCTTTATTATTAATAACCCCAAACTTGAAGCAACTTTATGTCCTTCAATAGGGAAATAGATAAACTAAGGTACATCTGTAAAACAAGGTATTATTCAGCAGGAACCCAAGGGGTGGTGGGAAGAGTGTGTAGGGAAGTTCTGGGGAGTGATACTGGCCAAATTACATTGTTATATTGTGTGCATGTAAGAATATGTTACAATAAATCCCACCACTATGTGTAACAATAATGCTTGAATAAAATGTGGAAAAATTTTAAAAATTAAATTTAAAAAGATGTTATTCAGCAATAAATAGAAATGAGCTATGAAGCCATGAAATACATAGATGAATTTGAAATACATATTGATAACTGCAATATGTATGGAAAATGTACATTCTGTGTGATTCCAGATATGACATTCTGAAAAAGGAAAAACTATTAGAGATGCTAAAGATCAGTGTTTGCCAGGTGTTGCCAGATGTTAAAGGTCTACTGGGAGAAAGGGAGGATTGAGAAGGCCATACATAAGGGATTTATTTTTTAGGACAGTGAATCTATTCTCTATGATGCTGCAATTTCAGGTTTATGACACTAAGTGTTTGTCACAGAATCCAGAGAATTTAACATTACAAAGAATGAACAATTATGTATGCAAATATAATGAATAATTTAGGAAATCATCAAATACCAAGATGAATTAATGGATGTTACAAAAGAATATGTTCATGGATATAAGAAGTAACCTCACTGATGGCAAAGGATAAAGTGTGAGAGTTGATAACATAAGTAACTTTGGAAATTAATAGGGTCTATAAAACTAAAAGCAAAAGAAAACATGAATAAGCATTCTGTTCTACTTGATATATAGTGTTATGTGTTAGCAATTATGGTAGTGCCATACATGTACGCTGGAATTGAGCAATTAGCTGAATAAATGGCTAATGTTAAGAGCCAGGTTTTTCACTGTTGTAGAGCCAGAATGTGGTAATATAGTGGTGCTGGAGCCATCAGTGCAAATTCATGTTTAGCTTAACATAGAGATGATTATGAATAGAAAAATTTATGAATATATGTATATTTATACACACAAATATTTTATTGCCCTGTCAGTTCAGAGGGCCTAGAAGCAATGACATTTCCATCAGCAACAGTGCACCTAATGTCCAGATCCAGATCTTGGTTTCCAATGTCATTCTCCCATGAAAGTACAAAGGCTCCTTGGAGAAACAGTTGAGTCTAGGAATGAAACAGGAAAAAAAAAAAAATATATATATATATATATATATATGATCATGCAATATCTGAAAGTAAAATAAAGTACTCAAAAAAGAACATTGATGGGTGCATATCAAAGAAACATTGAAGCCAACTGAAAGAGCTCCTGATAGCCCAATTATTTGAGGAACATAATAAATTTATTTTGAATTATAAAAGATAAAATATAAAATAAGAAAAAAAATCCAGTTCACACAAATATCAGTAATTTACTTAAAACCCAAGCAAATGAGATGGGACAACTCTCCTGTTAAAAATAATTTCAAGTAATTTATGTGAATACTGTACCCTCAATAACATGGACTGTTAATGCCTCACTCTATAAGTGTTTGCTATCATAGTGACTTCTTCATGTAATAGAGCCAAAAAAGACTCCCTTGAAGAAACCTGATGAACACTATCTCAGCAAGGTGATCAAGGCCAACTTCAACAGTGAAAAGTGATGTTGATATTGTATTTCCTCAATATGATGTATGCTGAGCATATCTCTCCAAAAATGTATGACTTCAATATGTGAAAAGCATCAGGTGAAACCCAATTGAAGAGCATTCTAAAAACTACCTCAGTAGTAGTACTCCTTCAAAGCTGTCAAGCTCATCAAAAACATAGTCTGAGAAAGTGTCAAAACAGAAAATCTTTTTTTTTAAAGAGAGAGTGTGTGTGTGTGTGTGTGTGTGTGTGTGTGTGTGAGAAAGAGAGAGAGAGAGGGAGAGAGAGAGAGAATTTTTTTAAAAAAATATTTATTTTTTAGTTTTCGGCGGACACAACATCTTTGTATGTGGTGCTGAGGATCGAACCCGGGCCGCACGCATGCCAGGCGAGCAAAGCAGAAAATCTTAAGGAGAATGACTAAACATAATTAAGTATTCTTATTGGGATCTTCAAACAGAAAAGGAACATTAAGTAAAAATTAAGAAAATCTGATCAAACTATAGACACTACTTTAAAATAACATCAATATTCATACTTACTTATTACAAATATACCATAATAATACAAGATGTTTACAGTAAAGGAAAATGGGTGTATAGTATATGGAATCTCTGAATTATCAGAATTTGTGTAAATTTTACATTGCTTTAAAAATATTATTTAAAAAGGCATTCAGAATTACATAGACAGTCAATGAATATATGTATATATTCATATGGTGAAAATTTAAGTCATCCAAGTAAATATAGATTTATATCTATTGTTCATTTACTTGTTTTCATAATTATTTATCCTTTAAATGTATTCTTAAGCACATGTTAAGTGTTACTTATTTTGTATTGAGTGTTATATAAAATATTAAAATAAAGAGTATCTTGATTGAATGTCTTTTTCAGACTGAGATTTCTTTATGCGGGGTGGAGGGGAGGGAGGCAGGGTACCTGGGATTGAACTCAGGAACACTTGACCACTGAGCCACATCCCCCAGTCCTATTTTGTATTTTATTCAGAGACAGGGTCTCACTGAGTTGCTTAGTGCCTCACTTTTTGCTGAGGCTGGCTTTGAACTCATGATCCTCCTGCTACAGTGTCCCTAGCTGCTGGGATTACAGGTACGCGCTACTGCCCCTGGCTCAGATTGAGATTTCAGTAGCATGAATTTGTTAATGTTACATGAATGTAACATTTGTTAACATAAAATCTTTTTGTAAGCATGTTTAATACATAGATCTCTTTAGGGATCATATAACTAATAAGAGCACCAAGAGTGATATTTTACCTTTAATAATTCTACCTTTGCTGATAATTCTGTGTTTATGTGTGTGTGAATGGTATGAAAAATTGTTTATAAATGACTAAAATTATGGCAACATTATTTAAGAATATAAAATCTCTATGACAGTTTATAGTCATGGTTTCAAAAACTTTTAAAAAAACCTATCTAATGACTAATTTTTCTTATGCCATTCCTTCTCCTTTTAGGTACAAGATTAGCAAGATAATAGAATACCATTTCTATCTTGATCTTATCAACAGCACAATTTAACAAATGAAAGGCAAAAAAAGGAACATTTTCTTAGTAATACATTATTAGAGTTGTGTAATACTTGTTTAAAATTGCTCAAAACCAATTATTTGTTTTTACTTCATTGTTAAAGGCATTGCAAACAGGAATCTAATTTTGTTTTTAGACAATGAAAGCTTTTGCCTTGTAAAGAATTGCTGTTATATGGCTAAAGAGAAAGGACTTCAACATCGCCTTTTCTTTCATGAAAATCACCTTTCAAGGTAAATGTCTCTTAGGTTGATAACTCTTAAATCACCATTATTAATTGATCAGAGTAAGGGATATTTTACATAGTCAAAGACAATGGAAATTATACCTCTCCAAGGCCATCTTGAGAATGGTTTCCTTAAGAAAACACCTGACCTATACCTACTGATTATCTTGCAGAATACATTATTGGAATCTTTAAACAACTTGAAAACATTAAAGAGTAGGAAAATTTCTATATTATCAGGTCTTTCTTCTTCTCTAGAAGAAATAAACATTCCTGTGTATTGGCATGACAGTAACTGATCATGATGTAAATTTGTTCTAGACTTAAAACTGACAGAAGTAATAAGTTAATAGATATTTTTGAAAAAAAAAAAAAACAGGCTACTTTAACACTACAGTGAAACACAGTATTTCATCTGGAAAGGTGAATCTTAAAGTACTTGTGTGCATGTGTGTGTAATTTTTTAAAGTCAAATATTACCTAATCAAATAGTATAGTAAGGATATATCTTTCTTAGGTGGTACTATTCTTCTCTCAGAGTGAATCATTGTAATTTGTGGAAGATGGCTGAGTAGAGGAGGCTGCTTTCTAGGGTTCTCCATGGCATGAGACCAAGATAGTGGATATACAGCTTCTCAGTGAGGTGGGTAAAAGAGGGCTTTTACTGGGATTTAATATTGGACACTCAGAGCAGCTTGGGGACTCAGAAGTTTGGATACATTAATGTGAAGAAGAAAGCCTACTTCTGGCAGTGGCAGTAAATGAACAATAGATATAAATCTATATTTACTTTTCACAAAAGACAATGGGAGGGGGAGTAGAGCAAATTGCAGGCACCTATTAAGAGACCTACATGGTGTCTGGCCTAACATGAGACAAATGGGCATGGAGTGGACAATATCTAGGGGGACTTGAGTTGGAAGAGTAAAGGCAAGCCTGTGTCTGGTAGCTCACATAACCAGCTAAATTGTGACCTCCTTGTGTATAAACATCACGTGCTATAGATCTTCTGCATTCTCTGTGTTCACTTTCTGAATTTATAAAGACTTTTCTAACTTTATAACACATTTTCTTTTCCTCCAATTAGTTGTATTTTAACCATTGTTCAGAACCAAATGGTTTATATAACTCCTGCCCCCAACATTAATGCTAGTGCAATCATTTCTGCTGTGTATAATAAAGTTGACACCTGCTACTTGCTTTAAAGCCAGAGATAGTTCATGGTTATTTTTTCACCTCTGACACTTGCTGAACCCACCATTCCTGTTTATTAGTGGCAATTAATGTTGAAGACATCATAGTAGCATCTGTGTACTTACATTAACACTGTTTGCTATGTATTGTTTGCAACAGTTGTTACTGTTGTTTATTTTTCCCCCATTCTGTGAAGTACTGGGAACCTATAGGGACATTGAAAATTCACAGGTTAGAGATTCTGCTGCAGAACTAAACATCCCATCACATTACTCCAACTCAAATAAGTAAGAAGAAAAGAGCCCCAAACCATCAACAAGGACCCAAGGAGAAATAACCAGAGAGGGAACTCAGATCTCACCATTTGGCATCTATCTACTCATAAATCAAAAACATAAGTCCTAGAAAAAATAAGATGGCTACACACAAAAGGATACACACAAAAAACTGGTAGAGGAATTTGCTTCAATTGATGCACAAGACCAAGACCTCTGAAAACATGAGAAAACAGATAAACAAATCCATTCTCCAAATCCAAAAATCCCCCAATAAAGGATCCCCCTGATAGGTTGATGAAAACCTAGAGAAAAATTATAAAAATCTGAATATCAAAATAAAGAAATAGAAAAGAAACCAAGCAGAGCTCCTAGAAATGAAAGACAAGATCAATCAAATTATAAACTTACTTGCAGGCATCAATAACAGACTAGATGGTGTAGAAAATAGAACCTCAGCCCATGAAGACAGAACTTCAGGCTTTGAAGACAGTCTATATGACCTTGAATACATGGAAGGCAGTAAAGGGGAAAAACTATAGAACATGACAAGAATATATAAAGACTCGGGGACAACTTTAAAAGACCAAATCTGAGAATCACTGGGATAGAAGAGAACATGGAGATACAAACTAAAGGCACAAAGAACATTTTCAATGAGATAGTTACAGGAAACTTCTCCCATATCAGAAACATGATAGACCTCCACATACAGAAGGCTTATAGGACCCCAAATAAACCCAGCCAAACGAGAAGTTTGCTAAGACATAATCAATATGCCTAACATAGACAATGAAAAAAATATTAAAAGCTGCAAGAGAGAAACACCAGGACAGATTTAGAGGCAAACCAACTGGCAAACCAAGTCTCACTTCTGATTTCTCTGCTCAGACCCTAAAATCAAGGAGGGCCTTGAATGAGATATTCCAAACCTTAAAAGAAAACAACTATCAGCCAATGTTACTATACCCAGCAAAACTCAGTTTCAAATTAGATGGGAGAAATACAAATATTCCATGACAAGAATAAATGTAAAGAATTCATGAGCACCAAATCAGTACTACAAGGAATACTCAAACTTCACACAGAGGAACTGAAAAATAATTCCCAAAACCCAGAAACAGGAAGTTGAATAGAAGAATAATCCATTAAATGATAAGACAGGCTATAATGTAGCAAAAAACAAAAATGGCAGGAAACCACAGACACATATCTATACTAATGTTGAATGTTAATAGTTTGAACTCTCCCAATAAAAAGACACAGGTTATCAGAATAGAACAAATAACAAAATCCAACTCTATGCTATTTACAAGAGAGCCATTTTATAGGTAATGACACTCACAGACTTAAGACAAAAGGATGGCAAAAAATATTCCAGGCATATGATCCAAGGAAACAAGCAGGGATAACTATTTTCATATCTGAAAAAAATAGATTTCAAGCAAAAATTAATCATAAGAGACAAAGAAGGCCATTATATACTAATAAAGAAAACAATCCAACAAGAATCTCTAACAATAGTAAACATACCCCAAATATCAATACACCTAATTACATGGAAAAATACTCCATGACATTAAATTCCACAGAGACCCCCAACACAATAATATTGAGGGATTTCAATACACCCTTATCACCAATAGACAGGTCATCAAAACAAATATTCAACAAAGATATGTCCAATCTAAATAAAAATATAAAACAAATGTACCTAGTGGACATTAAAGAATAATCCACCCCAAAATAACTGAATTTACTTTTTTCTCAACTATAAAGGAACTTTTTCCAAAATAGATCATATTCTAGGCCACAAAGCAAATCTTAGCAAATATAAAAAAAATTACATGGAATTTTTCTTGTTGATTTCAGAAAAAAACATTAGAAACCATGAGAACACATAGAGATTGAAAAATACTCTCTTAAATGAAGAACACATCAATGAAGAAATGAGAACAGAAAACAAATTCTTAGAAATGAATGAGAACAAACGCACAATATGTTAAAATCTCTGGGACAATGTGAAAGCAGTTTTAAGAGACAAATTTATAGCATGGAGTGCCTACATAAATAAATTAGAGAGATAACAAATAAATACGCTTATGCTCCACCTCAAGTCCTTAGAAAAAGAACAACAAACTAACCCCCAAACAAATAGGAGAAAAGAAATAATTAAGATCAGTGAACTTGAGAATAAGTAAACAATACACAAAAATCAATGTAATGAAGAATAGGCACTTTGAAATAATAAATAAAATTGACATACCCTTAGCCAAACTAACCAAAAGAAAGTGAGAAGAAGCAAATCAACAAGATCAGAGATGAAAAAGAGATATAATTACAGACTCCTCTGAAATCCAGAAGATTATCAGATACTAATTTGAAAATTTATAATCCAATAAAATGGAAAATCTGGAAGATATCAACAAATTTCTAGACATGTATGACCTGCCTAAATTGAACCAGGAAGATATAGAAATCCTGACATTGAAACAGCAAAATAGCATTTCCCAAAATGAAAAGCAGTGGACCTGTTAGATTATCAGTTGAGTTCTATCAGACCTTTAAAGAAGAACTAACATAATTATTCAAATTATTCCATGCAGTTGAAAGAGAGGAAACATCCCCAAATACTTGCTAATGAAGCTAATATAACCCTGGCACCAGAATCAGACAAAGACATATTGAGGAAAGCAAACCCTGGTGAACATAGATGCAAAAATCCTAAATAAAATATTAGCAAACTGCATTCAAACCCAAAGCTGACATCATACTAAATGGAGGAAAAACTAAAAGCATTTCCACTAAATTCAGGAACAAGACAAGGCTGTCCATTCTCACCACTCCTATTCAATATAGTCCTCAAATCATTAGCTAGAGCAATTAAGCAAGAAAAGAAAATCCATAGGGATACAAATAAAAATAGAAAAAGTCAAACAATCTCTGTTTGCTTACGATATGATCCTATATCTAGATGATCAAAAGAAAGAAAAAAAGAAAGAAAGAACAAAACAAACAAAAAACTCCACTAGAAGACTTCTAGAGCTTATTAACTAATTTGGCAAAATAGCAGGATAAAAGATTAACACCCATTAGTCAATAGCTATCCTATACTCCAACAATGACTCAGTCAAGGAAGAAATCTTGGTAATTTATCTAACCAGGAGTTAAAAGAGCTCTACAATGAAAAATATAGAACACTGAAGAAAGAAATCAAAGAAGACTTTAGAATATGGAAAGACATCCCATGTTTTTGGATAGACAGAATTAATATTGTCAAAATAGTCATACTACCAAAAGCAATATACAGATTGAATGCAATTCCCATCAAAATACCAATAACATTCTTCACAGAATTACAAAAAGAAACACTTCTTAAATTAATTTGAAATAATAAGAGACCCAGAATAGCCAAAGTAGTGTTAAACAAGAAAAGGGGAATAGGAGGCATCACAATACCTGATCTTAAATTATACTACAGAGCTGTGTTACAAAACCACCATGGTATAGGCATCAAAATAAACATGAAGACCAGTGGAATAGAATAGAAGACCAAGAGACAAATCCACACACACATAGCCATCTGATATTTGACAAAAATATGTCTTGGAGAAAAGACACCCTTTTTAACCCATGGTGCTGGGAAAACTGGATAGCTTTCAAATCGAAAGGGATCAAATACTTAGGAATTAGTCCAGAAACCTTACTACTGCTAGAAGAAAACATAAGATAAACACTCCATCATATAGGTGCTGGCATAGACTTCCTTAACAAGACCACCAGAGCTCAACAAATAAATAAGTGGGATGCCATCAAAATAAAAAGCTTCTTCACTGCTAAGGAAATAATTAAAAGCATGAAGAGAGAGTCTATAGAATGGGAGAAAATCTTGGCCAGCTCTTTCTCTGATATGGGATTAATATTCAGAATATACAAAGAACTTAAAAAACTTAACACACACACACACATACACACAATCACCACCACCAACAACAATAACAAATAACCCAATCAATAAATGGGCAAAAGAACTAAACAGAAGATTTTCAATAGAAGAAGCACAAATGTTCAACAAATACATGAAAAAAAAAATGTTCAACATCTCTAGCAACCAGGGAAATGCAAATCAAAACTACACGAGGATTTCATCTCACTCCAGTCACAATGGCAATGATCAAGAATAAACAACATTAAATCCTGGAGAGTTTGTGGGGAGAAAGGAATATGTGTACATTGTTGGTGTGACTGCAGACTAGTACAACCACTTTGGGAAGTAGTTTGAAGATTCCTCAAAAAAAAAATTAGGCTTGGAACCACCATATGACCAAGCTATCTCACTCCTGGTTATTTTCCCCAGAGATCTACAATCTGCATACTACAACACAACCGCATCAATGTTTATGGCAGCACAATTCACAATATCTAAATTATGGAATAAACCCAGATTCCTATCAATAGATGAATAGATTAAGAAATTGTGGTATAGACATACAATGGAGTTGTACTCAGCCATTAAAAAGAATGAAACTATAGCATTTGCCAGTAAATAGATGGAAATGGGGAATATTTTGCTTAAATGAAATTAACTGAACTCAGAAACTCAAAGTTTGAAAGTTTTCTTTCATATTTGGAAGCCATAGTAAAATGAAGGAAAGGGGGAGGGAAGGATAACATTACATAAAGACCCAATAAAGGGCTGGGGATGTGGCTCAAGCGGTAACGTGCTCGCCTGACATGCTCGGGGCGCTGGGTTCCATCCTCAGCACCACATAAAATAAAAGATGTTGTGTCCACCAAAAACTGAAAAATAAATATTAAAAAAATTCTCTATCTCTCACTCTCCTCTCTCTTTCTTTAAAAAAAAAAAAGACCCAATTAAAAAAAAAAAACAAATTAAGAGTTCAGCAAAAGGATTCTGGTAGAGTAGAGGAAGAAGAAAGGGAGAAGGGAGAAAAGACAGGAAGGAAAGGAGGGAGGCCAAGGGAAGATCATGAACTGAAATCAAAGTCCATGCATGTATGGTTTATCTGGATGAACCCAACTACTATGTATAACCATAAAGCTCTAAAACAAAAAGTACAGTTGGGCTTGTGGTTGTAATTCAGTGGTAGAGCACTTACCCAGCACGTGTGAGGCACTGGGTTTGATACTTAGTACCACATGAAAATAAATAACATAAAGGTCTGTGTCCATCTTCAACTAAAAATATATTTTAAAAAAGTACAGTTCAGATTTGAAGGAGCAGTCTTAAAAAGGTATAATTTCTACCAAGAAAAAAGAAAGGAAGAAATTCTACCTGGCAATTTCAGTGATAAATGGGAAATGAGCAACATGGAAAGCAAGTGAGGACCAAACTATCAGAAGACACAACCACTGCCCACAGAACTTCACCAAAGAAAATAAAAAGCTAGTGAGTATCTAAACACAGCATGACAATTAAGACACCTCTCAACCTGCCATCTCTAACCCCTTTCACGACATATGGAACTTTTCAGGTTTTCTCAAATATAATACATTGTTGGGATTGCCTTATTCCAGGGGCTCATTCTTATATACAAGGCTTACAGTTAGATTTTAGAACTCCTGATATGATTAGGTACCATTAGAATCATAGCTATACTGAATTTCTTCATGCAAAATCATAACACACTAACAGACAAAACAAAAAGTATGTACAACATAAAACCCCAGAATTCTAAGCAATTATATTAGACATATGTAATAAAAATGGAGCAAATTGAATAATTTCTTTACAGGTGAATCTATATGAAAACCAAATTTTAAAATTGTGTGTAGGAATAATGAGACCAGATTAAAAATTGTGCATGGATGATTTCAATGATTTGTGATGTCAGACTATGGCATAATCAGATATCTTCTTAAGATACAAATGAAGACCAACACTCATTATTTGTCTCCCTGAACTCTCACTCTGAAGATGTCATTCAGATGATTTTCCCATTATTGTCACAATCTCTATTGGAAATCCAATGTGAGAGTCATACAGTAATTATTTCACACGAGGATAGTTTTTAAAGTCGGGTGAACTTTATCACCATAGCATAACATAACTATTTTTCTCCCTGTCTCTCAAGAATTTTTTCAGGGTATTTATTCATACTTTGCCAAGTTATTTTATGGATTAGGTTGATGTATGAATTTATTTGGAAACTGAAATGGATTTGGCTTTTTGAAAGTTGGGAATGAGATGGCCATTCACTGTGTGAATCTAAGGAAGGCTTTTTCAGTTCTAGTTTTATAAGATAAAGATAGTCACTGCTTTCATTTGTAAATCATTTGTGAGGATTGAGGCATTCAGGATTGTAAGTAGTCTCCCGAAATAATGAATAAGATCAGAATTAGAAATGAAGGGAAAAACATGCATATGTTGAACCAAATTGCCAAATTGAGTTGCTTTCATGCATTTCATCAATATGATAAAGTTTGGTGAGATTTTATGGCATATATTAAAATTAACTGATAAAAAAATTTTCTTAATGGGCTCTGAGGAGTTAAATGAAGTGAATGAGGACTGTGATTCTTTGAAACTTGAAAGTAAAATTTTTGTAGGAATGTAAAAAAGAATGAATCATTGCCATATTTGTTTGCTTATACAAATTAATTTTTTCCTTAACCTATATCATCCACATAATGTTAACCTACATCATCTTCTCCATAAAGTTCCAGCATCTTTTTCTAATAGGATTTACTGAAGTGTTTCACCCATGGGTTGAACTTATTTATTTTGCTCAGAGTCCTTGTTTATAAGGCCTCTGTTCTCTTCTCTCAAGGTGATATATTGTCAGACAATACATCCATAACTATTCATTCTACAGATTCACTTTGCTGTCATCCTAGGATTTTAAACTGTATCCCCTCCATGTTGGATCTCCTATTTCCAGATTCTACATCTTTGTCTTTATTGTCTTACTATACATTTTTCGAGAGATATATTCCTTGAACTTCTTAGTAAAACATCCATGGGAAGTTAAAAAAAGGGGAGAGTTATTTTCCTCTGGTAATATATTTTTTCTATTAATCACTTAGGATTTTAAAATCTAGAACAGTAAACTTTGTCAATAATCTAGAGGTTTCATTTTTTCCTTCTTTGCTTTCTAGCTTTCACTGTAGGTTTTTTGTTTTTTGTTTGTTTGTTTGTTTGTTTGTTTTTTAAGTCAATTCTGTTTTCTCTCTCTTAAAATCATGCTTTAGGATTTTTTTTTCTCTCTGAAAGTTTTGGAGATCATCTTACTGGCACTAATATTCTGAAATTTCACCATTTGTTACTTGTAATTTATTATAGGTTTCAAATATTTCAATCTAAACACTTATTTCCTTCATTCTCTTGCAGTATTTCTTTGGTAATTTTTTCTACTTTTAAGATTATGTTTATTGGAGTGGGAATAGTTTGCTTAGATAATGTACCTCCCAAATTAATCCCCTTGTTTTATTTTTTCTATTTTTAAAATTTTTACTCTACTTTTTAAAAGTTTAAAAATTTTAAAAAATTTACTCTACTTTCTATTTTTAAAAATTTACTCTACTTTCCAGATATCCCTTCATATTGTGTTTTATCACTTCTACTATATTATTTATTTCAAGTATACAATTTTGATTTCTAAGAGCTCTTTCTTAGATCAGTCTTTTTGTAGCATTTTATTCTTATTTAATAAATACAATAAATTTCTTTATCCTTATGACTACATTAACTATTGTTTTATGTTCTCTTCTGTTAGTTCTTCAGGAAATCTGTTTCCTTTGGTCTTTTTATTTTTGTCTTTAATAAAATTGAGTTATTATAATATTTGTTTTATTTTCTTTGATATTTTCATTTCTTTAAAGGGATTCAGCACATATTTAATGTGGCTTAGATTTTTGTTCCTATTTAAGTTTTTATACTAAAAATGATGGAAATTCTTGGTTGTATACAGATACTTTTCTCAAATATATCAGATAGTGGGGGAAATTTTAGTGAGGATATCCCTCAATAGGGTACATATAGCACTTGTAAAAATTTTTATTGGTTCTTTTTAGACCAACAACATGGTGATACAATCTATTTTGACATGACTATAAAAGCATGGAATATATCTTGTTCTAATTCAGTCCTAGTACCTCTCCTCCCATTCTATAGCACTTTTCTTAGGGGCTGAAGAGTTAAATCTAAAAATATAAACTGGCTTATGTAACTCTCATGCTCATATTATTTCAACATCATCCAATAACACAGAGAATGGAGTTTCAAATGCTGCATGGAAGATGAAGAAAATGAGGACTCAAAAATTGGCCTGAATTTAGCAAGGGAAAAATCACTGGTAATATTACCAAAAGAAGTCTCTGAGAATAACCAGTGGTTATATCATGATAGAATGTGTTCCAGGGAGAAAGGGAGAGAAAAACCACAGTGAGTATATTCCATCCTTTCACCTTATATGAC
Source organism: Urocitellus parryii (assembly GCF_045843805.1). Taxonomy (NCBI): domain Eukaryota; kingdom Metazoa; phylum Chordata; class Mammalia; order Rodentia; family Sciuridae; genus Urocitellus; species Urocitellus parryii. The sequence goes on from NC_135547.1 coordinate 110,862,728, forward strand.
AAATTAGCAAATAGCAAATGATTTCACATTTTGAAAAACTTAAGAGAATGTACCAACCATGTATTTAGGATTTGTGCAATTGAAGTGTTTTTGTTTTTTGTTTTTTTATTTTTTGGTACTAGAAATTGAACCCAGGGGTACATTGCCACTAAGCTACATGCCCAGCTTTTAAGTATTTTTAAAATTTATTCTTGAGACAGGGACTCAATAAATTATTTATATCGTCACTAAATTACTGAGGTTAGCCTCAAACTTGTGATTCTTCTTTGGAATTACAGGTGTACACCATCACATCCAGCAAAGTGTTTTCAAATGAAGAAATTAAAGTCTAGAATAAATGATGTGTGCCTTTTCTTTATACTTTATCTAGCACTATGTCTAAAATGTAGTAGTTTCCTAATAAATATTTGTTTCAGTTGAATAGAGCTAGGTAGTTTAACTAGTCAGGTGTTATAGGAATAATATGGCAACAAAGATCTTTACAAATTATATCAGAAGGTGGATCAAGATGGCAGTTGAGAAAGATCCTCTGGTGATTCTCTCCTTACAGACACTCCAATTCAGGCACTAAACTGCCTTTACAAGAAAAAAGGAAATGGGATGAGAGACTTTAGTGCCTGCTTTTAGTATAATAAATTTAAAAGATGCATTGAAGAAGGCTGGAATAAAAGAGTTACTAGCATAATCCCCTCCTCTAATTCCAAGTAGCCCAGTCCAGAGAGAAATGTCTTCCCCTTGAGGAAAAATAATTAAATCCAGGCCTTGGATTTGTAATCCAGTACCAGGCCAACCACAGAGAAACTGAGGCATAGTCTTGGGATGCTTACCTCCGGGTAAATGCCTGCAGAAAAAAATGGGTTGAAACTGCCTTAGGCTACCTCTATTACCTCTTTTAACCTTCCTCCAACCTCAGGTAGCAGAACAGTGAACAGGACTTCACTCACTGGGGAGGAGGGCATAAAAACTAATGCAAGATTTTGTCTCAGAACTCAGTTCCAGGCCTGCCTTGGTGAGATCCAGCACCCAGTAGAAACTGAAGGTCCAATATAAAGGTGAGAGATCATAGATGGAGCCTGTAGACTGGCTCAGCCTTAGGCAGAGACCTGAGCAGACTTCAGGACAGAATTCAGTTTTTGCCACATCAGTTTTAGCTTTGGAGTGGGCCTGAGGCACCTCTGCCCTCCTCCTAAGAATGTGTAGGCCCCTGCAGCTGAGAATTAGGTGTGGCTTACCTGAGGGAAAGCATTGGTGGCCAAGGAACTGTATCTACCACATGCCCCCCAAACCAGTGTAGTAGCTGTGTCTGGCCCAGTGCTCCTAGATGGGGGTTAGACATGCCCTGGCACCAGACAAAGACCTGTGCCCCATTGGGATGGACACATTTTTGGGGTCTGCATTACCACCAGCTAGAGCATGGGCACTAGTAAAACCTGAGATTGTGCAGGCTCTTGTGGCTACAGGACTCAGGTGCAAACCTATTAAGTGTCAGACTTGGTAGCCAAGGGACTGCCTTCACCTATACTACCCCAAACTTGGGCATCATAGCATGGTTCAAGATTTCATTCACTGGGGTTAAAATAAGGAAGTAAATACAAAACTTCGCTCCGGAACTTAGTGTAAGGCTAATGAAACCAAACACTGGGCAAATCCTAATGACCCCTTTCTTTAGGCCTGCCTATGGATGGAACCATTGGAAGAACTCCAGTGTCATAGGGTAACATGACCTGAATATGTCAAACTTCTATTCCAGTTAGTATTTCCTGTGGCTGATTACAGTGACCTTGAACAGCCAGTCCACCTCAGCAATAGTTATTTCATAGAATTATGGGCCTTGGTTAGGACCAAATGTTGGATCTTGGCAAGCTATGGCCTCATGTTGTGGCAGAGGTTGGCAACTTTGGTAGCTATAGGTGTGATACAAGAGCTGGGGACTTGTCTATCCATGGTGACTCTGCCCAGAGGCAGGTAGAAATCATGTAGTGCCTGACTACAGACCAGTAACCTTGGATGAGACATCCAAGCCCACCATGGATGCAGGGAGAGTCTAGTGTGGGAAGGCTACTCTTTCTAGACAATAAATCAATAGTCTATTTCTGTTTCCTTCTGAAAAATACACCAATAGTGTATTTGGGACAAACCCAGGCTCAGATTGCTCTCTAGGACTGAAATGGTGACACATACCAATATCAGGCTCTTGTCAAATCTGGACCTGGGTTCTATCCAGTGCTGAAATAGTGAAAGTAATTACAGATTCAGAAAATATGTAACGTGTTTAGAATCTCTGGAAAGACAGATGAAAATAAAGTCAGATTAGAAAGATTGTAATAGCTTGGCTATTGTAAATTGTGCTGCTATAAAGATTGATGTGACTGCATTATTGTAGTATGCCAACTTTAAATCCTTTGGATATATACTGAGGAGTGGGATAGCTGGTTCCTATGGTAGTTCCATTACTAGATTTTTGTGGAATCTCCATACTGCTTTCCATAATAGGTTGCACCAGTTTGTATTTCCACCAACAATGTATGAGTGTACCCTTTTCCCTACATCCTCGCTAAAATTTATAGTGACTTGTATTGTTTGGTACCAGGGATTGAACTCAGGGGCACTCAACCACTGAGCCACATCCCCAGCCCTATTTTGTATTTTATTTAGAGACAGGGTCTCACTGGGTTGCTTAATGCCTTGCTTTTGCTGAAGCTGTCTTTGAACTCAAGATCCTCCTGCCTCAGACTCCTGAGCCACTGGGATTGTAGATATGCACTACTGTACCTGGTGGGACTTGTATTCTTGGTATTTGCCATTCTGACTGGACTGAGATAGAATCTTAGTGTAGTTTTAATTTGCATTTCCCTGATTACTAGAGATTTGAACTTTTAAAAAATATATAATTTCCTGACCATCTGCACTTCTCCTTTTGAGAAGTGTCTTTTTAATTCCTTTACCCATTTATTGATTGGGTTTTTGTGTGCATTCTTTGCATATCCTGGAAATTAATACCCTATCTGAGGTGCAGGTAGCAAAGATTTTTCTCCCATTCTGTAGGCTTTCTCTTTATATTTGTATTTCTTTTGCTGTGCAGAAGCTGTTTAATTTGATACCATCCCACTTATTGATTTTTATTTTATTTTGTGTGCTTTAGGAGTCTTGTTAAGGAAGTTGGTTCCTGTGTTGACATGTTGAAGTATTAGTCCTACATGGTATTCTAGCAGTTGTAGGGTTTCTGGTATAATGTCTAGGTCTTTGATTCACTTTGGGTTGACTTTTGTGTAGGGTGAGAGATAGGGGCAAAGCTATGGAACCAACTTAGGTGCCCTTCAACGGATGAATGGATAATGAAAATGTGGTATATAAACACAATGGAGTATTACCCACAAAGAAGAATGATATTACGGCATTTGCTGGTAAATGAATGGAACTGGAGACTATCATGCTAAGTGAAATAAGGCAGTCCCAAAAAAGTCAAAGGTTGAATATTTTCTCTGACATGCAGAAACTAATCCACAATAGGGGGTGAGGGATAAAAAAGAGAAACATCAGTGGAGTAGATGAAGAGAATTAAAGGAGAGGGAAGAGGAATTGGATAATGAAAAAACATTGGAATGACTCTGACCTAATTTTCCTATGTACATATATGAATATACCACAGTGAATCTCACCATTATGTATATCTACAAGACACAAATTTAAAAATTTTAAGTAAATAATAGATCAAGAAATAGAGGGAAAGGAACGGAGGATTGAGGAGGAAATGAAAAGGGGAAGTACTAGGGACTGAATTAGAACAAATTATATTTCATGCTTTTATAATTTTGTCAAAATTAATTTTAATATCATGTATAACTAAAAAGAACCAATAAAAAAGAGGGACTGTAATAAAGGCCTAATTCTTTTATGCTCAGATGACATAGTACACCAACAGGTATCAAAACCTTTCAGGAAACCATGTCCTAACCTAATACTCAAAGTAAAGTGTGAGAAATTGACCAGGGTATAATCAGTTTGGGAGATCTCAGAGAGAATTTAAGACAGCTGTTTCAAGGAAACTCAATGAACTTGAGGAAAACACAGAGAAATGTTTCAATACTCTGACAGAGTATCTCTTAAAAATGAATCAATCTAAAAAATCAAATTCTTGAGCTGAAAATATACTTAGAAAAATTAAAAACACAATAGAAGCCATCAATTGTGGGATAGATCAAACAAAATAATTCTGAACTTGAATAAAGGCTATTTGAGAATTAGGGTTGTGGCTCAGTGGTAGAGTGCTTGGCTAGTTGGCTAGCATGCGTGAGGCACTGGGTTCAATCCTCAGCACTGCATATAAATAAATAAAGGTCCACTGACAACTAAAAAATACTTCTTAAAAAGTCTATTTGAAAATACAAAGTCAGAAGAGAAAAATGAATGAAGATGAATGAAGAAAAATTACAGGAACTTTGGGACAGTATTAAGACAGCAAATATTGGGTTACTGAGGTTCAAGAAGGATTATAGAATACCAAAGATGTAGAAAGCTCATTCAAAGAAATGATAATACAAACTATCAAACCTTGAGAAGGATACAAATGTTCAAGTGCAGAAAAGTAAAAAAAAAAAAAAATGTTTTTTTAATTGTAAATGGACACAATACCTTTATCTTATTTATTTTTATGTGGTGCTGAGTATCGAACTCAGTGCCTTACATGTGCTAGGCCAGTGCTCTACCACTGAACTACAACCCCAGCCCAGTAGTCAAAATTAATATAACCAAATCTATTACAAAACTCTTAAAAGGAAGCTTTCACAGGTAAAAGATAAAGAGAAGATTCTTAAAGCTTCAAAAGAAAAGAAGCACATCAGTTCACCGGACAGCCAACTTCTTAGTAGATATCTTACATGGCAGGAGAAAGCAACATGAGATTTTCATAGCATGAAGGACAAAAACCAAACTGTCAACTGGGAATAACATATCAATATCACTAAGCAACAGGGAAATACAAATCAAAACCACAATGGGATATCACCTTACCCCAGGAAGAATGGCTAATATAAAAAAAGACAAGAAAAAAAGGGTTGGTGAGAATGTGGAGAAAAGGAAACACTTGCACATTATTGGTAGCCATGTAAATTAGTACAGTCATGGAAAACCATAAGTAGTTCCTAAAAAAAGTTAAAAGTAGAACATGATATAACAACCTCTTCACTAGGCATAGCTAAAGGAAATGAAATGATATGTTAAAGATATATCTGCACTCCCATCTTCATTGCAACATTATTTATAATAGCCAAGAAATAGAAACAAAGTAACTAATGAATGAATAAAGAAACTGTGGTATATATACACAATTGAATACAATTCATTCATAAAATAGGATGAAATTCTGTAATGTACAACAAGATGAATACAACTTGATATCATTATATTTAGTTAAATAAGCCAGGTTTAATTTATATTCCACATGAGTGACATCATTTGGTACTCATAGATAAGAAAGACAAATACTACATGATTTTACTATATGTGGATTCTACAAAAATTGTTTTCATAGAAATTGAGAGTAGATTGGTGGTTACCAGAGGCTGTGGAGAATGTTGTGTGGGCGGGGCAGGTAATGAGATATGGGGAAAGTTTGATCACTATTAAACTTAGAAGCAGAAAGTCATGGAGTACAATTATACATTGTGATTACAAACAGCAGTAGTGTACTATACATTTCAAAAATCTGGAATAAAAGATTTTGAAAGTTTGTACTACAAAGAAATGATGAATACTTTCGGAGATAAATATGGTTAACATGATTCAAACATTATGCAATGTATATGTGTATCATGTACACCTCTAATATGTACTCTTTTCATATTTTATGTTTGAGTTAAAATATATTTAAACATAATTTTTTTCAGAACACTGTTACTTGCACCTTGGTTCAATATGGTCAGTAAGATCAATTTTTGATGCTCAGTACCTGATTTTGAACCTATGTGGCACAACCCCTTAACTTACCAAAATACCAAGCACTCCTCTCTCCCACCCCTCCATCTGTAAGCCCATATGTATGCCTTAGTAACCAGGAAGAAGATCTACTGCAAGATATAACAAACTAAGAGTCAAATGTCTTCGAAAGTGGAGGGGAAATAAATGCAACAAGAGTGTAGATGAGGTTATTTTTTGTTGAATGACATTCATTGGTATTATTATTATTATTACTATCATCATCATTATTATTATTTCTACTAATAGTACTTTGGTACCAGGGATTGAACCCAGGGTGCTTTGCCATTGAGCAACATCCCTAGCCCCTTTTATTTATTTATTTTTTAAGACTGGGTCTCACTAAGTTGCTTATGGCCTTACTATATTGTTCAGGTTAGCCTTGATCTTGTGATCTTCCTGCCTCAATCTCCCAAGTCTATTATTTTTACTGACATAGAGGATGATTTGTGTCATAGACTCAGGGACAGGAATGGAACATTGTTAGTGAAAAGTGTGTGCTTCCCATTCAGATGTATGGAATAATCTGATGCATATGAATACTTTGAAGAAATAAGTTTCAGGCCAAAGCTGAATGATATGCTTTCAAGAAGGACAGAATGTAATTAGAAACTGCTTCTAACACCCAGGATGGTAACAAAGTGACTCAAGATATTAAAATCCAGATATTTGTTTCCTGATTCTGCATGCCAGTGTCCCACCATAGTACCCTGAATACTCTAGTGCATTGGAGATGATGCTAAATACAACCGCAGCGAACAGTAATGGAATTTTTACTTTTATAATGCAATGAATAACCAGTAGATACAGAAGTACTTAACATATCTGGGGGTGAGCCAGGGAATTTATAGCTATTGTTCAGTTTGTGAATGCGTATGAGAAAATATCAGTTAATGAGTTCTTCAAATAATTTAACCACATTTTACTTTGAAGGAGCATACAGAGGTGGGGACAAGAAAAATTAAAACTTGAAACATCATACATATTATAGTTTTATTCACATGGTGTGACTGTGGGAAGTACAAACATTTGGTTTTATACACACACACAAACATGCCCTATACCAGTAGTCCATCTATGATTGTAAATTTTACCAAATAACTCTCATTTACTTGAAAGAGTTAATAGCATTCCTTGAGAGATCAACTTATCATTTCCTCAAGCACAAAATATGGCTTAGTCATTAATAAAACTGAGTGAGAGAAATTCTGCAAACATTTAGAGAACAATGAAACCATGCAAAATAAACACAGTGGGATCATTAACAGTAAATCATGCTGGGCAAAGTTAAGAGGTTTTTTGACAGATTATAAAATTAACATATGAAGGGAGTACTATGGATAATAAATGTCTAAGTTTCAATAAGGTGGTTGATATAGTGGTTGAATAAGTGTATAAAATTGTCAAAAAAGTTTTGATAAGAACACAATAAAATAGATTAAAACAAACTAAGAGATAATAAATGTGGTGAATGACAGATGAGAGTGAGCCCTTTGGAGTACCAGGAAATGGTTCTTGGCTCTATTAAATGTATTTCTAACCATAAATAGAGGGCAAATAGGCATTGAATTAGATTGGCAGATATATCAATTTGGAAGGTGCTGTAAAACAGATTTGGAGAGAAAAATGATATAACTGATTGTAAATAAGTTAAGTATGTGGGCAGAAAACAACAAATGAGAATCAATTTGTAAAAGAGCAAGCGGGAAAGATATTACTAAACAAGGTTATAACAGTATCATTTCTTGCTAGTAAAAATGGCATAGAATTTTACAATATATAACATACCTATTAAGTGCTTATTATGTAGCAAGGGCAAGTGAGCAGAATTCTTTCTAGAATAAGGTTGATTATCCAAGGGAAGTCATTGTGCTCTTCTTGAACTGTGCAATAGTGTCAGTGTGTTTGGATGATGAGCCAGCTGCATATATTGTTCCTATCTCCATCTGGCTCCTTCTGATTCTTGGAGCCTTTTTCTGCATGTTAGGAAATAGACTGCATATATTTCTTTTAGTATAGCAACATGTTCATAGTACTCTCTGATGTTCAGTCAGATGCTACATTGTATATTGTATCCTAGTACTTATTTCATATATCATCTACTCCATTGTATTTTTCTTCTCTGTCAGATATGATTTCATAGAATAACTACACAACTTCCATCACATCATATAGTATAGAGAAAATATATGGGAAAAGAAAAGACAAACAGAATTTCCCCTATTTATGGTTTGATGTATTATTGATTTTTAAAGTAAGGAAAATTTTTAGGGAGATATACAAAGTTTTCTTCAGGTAAAACCATTTAATTTGTTTTCAATTTTTAAAATTTAAATCCAAGAAAATATAATATTACATATGCATCAAAGAAAGCAAAGTATGAATTATGTTGAAAGTTAATTTGTTAGCCACCAAGGTATGAAATCATGATTCTATAGATCCAGAAAACATAAATGGAAATAAATATTATATATATAGTTAAAATGCAGTTTATCAGTCAAAGTACTGTGGTGATAGGCTTTGTTATAATCTTAGTAATTTCTCTATAATAGCAATTAGGACTTAGCACATTTCCTTATGTAGGCATGTGTACAATAAAATAGCATGAAAACAGCCACATCGACATTTATAGCAGCTCAATTCAAAATAGCTAAACTATGGAACCAACCTAGATGCCCTTTCAACAGATGAATGGATAAAGAAAATGTGGTATATATACACAATGGAATATTACTCAGCTGTAAAGAAGAATGAAATTGTGGCATTTGCAGGTAAATGGATGAAGCTAGAGAATATCATGCTAAGCAAAATAAGCCAATCCCCCCAAACCAAAGGCTAAATGTTTTCTCTGATATGTAGATGCTGATTCACAATAAGGGTGGGGAATTAGGGAAAATAGAGGTACTTTGGATTAGACAGAGAGGAGTGAAGGGAGGGGCGGGGCCATGGGGTTAGGAAGGACTATAGAATGAATCAGAGATTATTACTCTATGTACATATATGATTATACAACCAGTGTGATTCTACATGTAGAACCAGAAGAATGAGAAGTTATTCTCCATTTATGTTTGATGTGTCAAAATGCACTGTACTGTCATATATAACTAATTAGAACAAATAAAAAATATAAAAATATTATTCATCAATAAAAACAAATATAATACATGCAAAAAGAAGAGATTTGCTTCCTTAAATATGGATCTGCAATTGAATAATTATACAGAATTGTAAGAGCTATTTTCAATGTTCCTCATTCCCACTGTTCATCCTTAGAATACATGTTCCTTATAGAAAAATGAATTAAAATTAGAAAAATTAAATTTTTAAAAAATTAAAAAGTGAATAAAGTGGCCTTCTCCAGTTTAAAAAAATGCATCACAACAATCAATTTATGATCTCCTTCTAATTACCTAGTTCTTCTCTTTGAATGTACCAGTGGCTTTCAAGCTTTACAATGCCACCTGATATCAAAGAACAAAGGTTACAGAAGTCCTTTAAAGAACAATACTTGTGTTAAAATATTACATGAATATTGAGTGGTAAAGGAAAAAAAAAGCTGGTATTTAGGCTGAGAAAATAAAGTCATTTTATCATGAATATACAATGATGATGAGTAAGTCCAAGAGAAAGAAGACATTGTGGAAAAAAAAAAGTGAAACAAAAACTGTCTTCAAATGTAAACATACTAGTACTTCCAATAAGGTAATTTTGATGGTAAAGATGAATGTAATCACATTTGGTTTCATAAATAAGAGACCATTGTAACATCTTCTGAGGTTGTGGGGTACTTTGAACATCTATAATCACCTTTGTCATTAGTCATGGGAACTGTTAAAGGAAGACTCGTTGGGCCTCATTATTGGCCAAATCTAAGTTGGAAAGAAATCTGAATCAAGAATGCCAATGTCAGTTATGTTTTTTAAGAAGGATCAGAATTCTCAATTAGGCTATCATATTTTCTGACAAATCTGTATATGTCAAGAAGAAGTGAAAAGTCAAAAATCACACAGAATTTGCATTCAGATTCTCTGTAGGCAAAAGAGATTATGAAGAATCATGAAGAATTAGACACTGAGGTAGAGAGATCAAAAATTTTAGCAGGAGTTGTCATGACTCCAACAGAAAAACAACAACAACAACAATAAAAACAAGAGGGCCTAGAAGATAAAACTAATGCCTCAGCTACTTAAATACTCCATAAGTTACCAAAAATTCAACCGATCTTGGAAGCTTTCCTTAAAATGCATGTATGATATCTTTGTTATTGATCTATAGACAAGTTTCTGATATTTGAAAAGAATTGGGATTGTAGTTAACATGAAAAAAATTAAATTAAGAACTACATAAAAATGAGAGGAAACATTTTAATTATATTACAATTATAACTTAATAGCTATTGCTGACTCTCTATGTTGTGAAAAGTAGTCTGAAACATGTTGCAGAAGATGAAAAGATGAATAAGTTCTATCTCAAACTTTCAAGAAATATACAGTGCAATGGTAGGCAATGAACTGCAAAAACTAAATAAACAACTCCTAGGTAGACACAAAATGGACCAGCAAAGTAATAGAAAAATTACTTCAAGGGATAAACATTTCTGAAATAAGTCTAGTCTTGTGTATAAAGTAAGAATCCTTGGAATTAACAAATGATGAATATTCAGAGATGAAACAAGCCACCCCACCAAGAACAAATGGGAGGCTCATTTTGACAATATCAGTTTTGTTTTGTTTTCATTATTTTGGTCAGTTTAACTTCCTGTTTTACAACCCGAATAACCAAAGAGGCAGGACAGCACTCCTTCAAAGATCAAAGACTACATTCCTCATTTCTCAATTTCATTTGTAGTATCCTGTTTCTAGTGTTACTCATTGCTATCTAGAACAGAATGCTCAGTGTTCACATTGAGCATGTGTTAAAGTATGAAAGAATTTGAGATTTTTTTCTCTTTCTTTTTTTAGTTATACATGACATTAGAACCTATTTTGATATATTTATACAAGTATGGAATATGTGCCTGGATATAGATCACTCTCAAGCCTGGAAGATGCTACTGAGTCCTGATTTCTAAGATATACAGGTCTTTTCTACCAGTTCCATTCGGTTTCTCCATCACTTTCTTGGATGTCACTTGCCATATGAACTTCCTTGAGATGTAATCTGACTGAAGTCATGGACAATCCTTTTGTTTATTTTTATTAAATTATATCTTTAATTATTAATGACATTAGAATTCCTTTTTTATTTACATAAATCTATTTTGTGCCTTTTATGTACTGGATGTTCTTTGAGTAATACAGTGATGAGTAAAACCAACAAACCAACATTTTTTTTAAAAAGGTATATTTAGCATGTGTGAGATTCTAGCTTCAATACCCAACAGCACAAGGAAAAAAAATAGACAAATGGAATTTCAGAAGGTAATATGTCATCTGAATTAAAATATAGCAGAATATGGTAATAAAGAAAGACAACATTGGGCTGGGGCTGGGGCTCAGAGGTAGAGTGCTTGCCTAGCATGCATGAGGCACTGGCTTTGGTTCTCAGCACCACATAAAAATACATGAAGGTCCAACAACAACTAATGAAATATTTTTAAAAAGGACAACATTACTAACTATGATAGGATGGTCAGGTAAATCTGCAGATAAATTCTGCAGGAGAAATTAGGTTTTGGATTGAAGTGAGGGATGTAACCCTGTAACCTTCTGGAAGGAAAGAGTTTTCAGAACAACAAATGAAAGGCATAATTAGGAGGAGGCCTTTGGTATGTTCAGAAAGTAGCACATGACCCAGGTAGCAAAATTTCAATGAGTAAGATAGAAGGAGTAGAATATAGGGACAGAGAGGTAGCCAAGGTACAAATGTCATTAGGCGTTTTTTCTCCATAAGCTAAAATAATCATTTTCATTATCTTTTCCATAATCTCACTACATAATGCCCCTAACCCTGCCTCTCAGGCCTCCCCAGCTTTTCCTTTTTCTTCCTTTCTTTCTATGAACTAAATGTTTGTGTTCTCTCTAAAAATCATACATTGAGACCCTAATCTCCAATGTGATAGTATTTGGAGGTGGAACCCTTGGAAAACTATTGACTAACACATCTCTAGTTTTTGTTGTACAGAAACTTATAATCATTTTTACTCCCTGCACAGTGTGCTTAGGTGTGATTTATTGTGCTTGTAAAAATAATTGGGATAAGTGTATTTATCAGAAGATTTTACATATAGTTTATTTATAAAGTTGTTCTTCATAGCAGTGGATTATTTATGGTAAAGACAGAGAAGTATTAGTAATAATTTGAGGACTGAGATATTGTCAGAGAAAAACCAATATCTGAATCAGCAAATGTCAAATTTAAAAAGGAGACATTTAAAAAAAAAACAAAATAAAACAAAAAGAGTGATCAGGCAATTCTGCCACACATTGGTTAGGACAACCAACCACTGTAGTATCTTTCTCCTCAGCTATTCTCTGCAGATGGTTATCACTTTGCACATCAGATCACACTCAATGAAGGGCAAAAATATTGATACAGCCACTTCAAAATGAAGAAGATTTTTTAAAAAACACTTCCATATTATAATTTCTTAATGATTGCCTGTCTTTTCTAGTCATCAGCCTCTGAGGAGATAAGCAACTGTAATATCCTTTATCCTTTGATCTAAGAGCCACATGAAAAACTCATGTCTAATGTCCCCATCTCACTTTGTCTATTATACTGCTGATGTTCTCTAGGTGAATAGCATGGGAAATGAATAAAAAGAAAAGAATGAAACTTAAAGAAACATACTCTTTGTCCCTTTTCTTTTTTCTTTTTTTTCTTTTTTTTTTTTGGTCCATAAATAATCTCTGGGCAAAATTATATGTTATCAGGAAATACATTACAAAACTTAATTAGGGCTCTTAAAATTCAATCCCAACATATTATTTTACTTAATTTATGTGTGGAATAGGAAGCTTTAACTCACAAGAAACAATTCAGTTTGTAGGCCATTCTCCAGAAGAGGGAGACCAAGCCACATTTACCCTCTAGTTATTAAAGGCCCGCATTAATATAAACTATATATTCCATTCTTGCTTCAGTTGGTATATTCAACTAAAATTTCTTCTTTATGGCAACATTTTAACCTATAGCCCTTGGGGTTCAAAATTATATTAGCCTGAGATACTTGAGAGAGAAAATGGCTTAGCCGAAAATAATGTGAGCAGATTAATTTAAATTTTAAACCCATTCTTTTATGAATTCCCAGATATTTAACTGTCTCTACATTGTCCTCCTTTGTTTCTTGGCCTTACAAACATTAACAATTTGTTATGTTTTGGATGTGGTTTGTCCCTCAAGCGTTCATGTATGGGAAAGTTGGTCTTAAATAGGGTGGTATTAAGAAATAGTAGAACCTAGCACAAGGTAATTAGGAACTTAGCACAAGGTAATTAGGTCATCAGGGGTGCTATACCTGGAAGGGATTAAGGTAGTACTCATGGCAGTGATCTGTTATAAAAGAGTAAGACCATACCTTCCCTGGTTTCTGATCTTCTGTTTTACTGATATTTCTCCTTTTTGCATGTGCTTCCCACCACTGTAATGTCATCCACAATGAAGCCCTAACCAGAGCCAACTAGAAGCCATCACCATGGTTTTGGGCCTCCAAAACTGAGCTAAATATACTTCTTTTCTTTATAAGTACGCTTCTTTACTGTTTTTTCCTGCAACAGAAAATAGACTAATATGCCATGCTCAAAAGACTTTTGTCTGTCCTTTCCTAAGCTCTCCCAATGATTAGCTCAGCTAAATATCACCTCATCTGGTAGGCACCCCTTTATCAACAATATAAATAACACCTTCCAGCCAAATTCTTCTTACAACATCATTGTACACTCTCATTATATTTTTTCATATTATGTTCATTGTCTCATTCCTTTTTTTTTCTGTATCTATTTTCCTTCACCAGATTGTAAAAACTATGATTTAAGCTATATTATCTTCTTGTTCACTGAGAATAGTACCTGCTGTACACAGTACTATTTAATGGCCATTTTCATACTTATACTTTTATATGATTTCAAAATAATAAAAAGTTATAAAAAAGAACCATACACATACACTCTTCAACCATATTCATTAATTGTTAATATTTTACCAAATTTATTCTATCATCATTTCTAAGTATTTATATATGCCTGTCTATATTTCTATTATATATTTATTTCCTAAGAATATTCTCATACTTAATCTTAGTGAAAACAGCATCATAAGAATATTTGTAATTTTAATAGTATTACTAGCTAATCCAATGTCCTATTTAAATTTCACAATTGTCCCAAAGGTTTCTTTTAAATATTTTTTTTCTGATGTGGAATCTAATCCATAATCATTCATTATTTTTAGTCATTAGATGCCCTTAGTGTGATTTAATCTAGTATAGTTTATCAGTATAATTCAGTCTTTCTTCATCATGAAAACTTTTAGTAGTATATGCCAATTGCTTTACAAAAGGCCAATAAATGTGTGTGTGTGTGTGAGCGTGAACTTTGAATAAATAAATTCTGACTTCCATGAAGAATTATTTTGTCCTTATTTGAATATGTATGTGCATGTGTGTGCATACATGTGTGCACATACGCATGCACATGCAGATAATAATTTGGGAATCTATGAATAAAATGAATACTAAGCCAAAGTTTGGGAGAGTCCTAATTACATATTTTCCAAAGTTTTAAATTTTTATGATTAAATAACTTAACCAATTTCATGAATTTTTCTACTAAGCTACTTAAGACATGCTGTGAACATTTAAGCAAGCTATTAGAACGTGGTTTATGTGGATCTCCTTTAAGGAGCATACACCATTAAATATGTATACCTTATTGAAATCAAGTCTTTAATAGCTATGTTTTCTAATTTTGTATTTCATGAACACCTTTGATTATAAAATCAAAGAAGATATTTGACTTCAGGCTTATTTTTTACAAAGTTTTTTGGATGAATTTGTCATAAATTAACATCACTTTCTAAAAGAGATGATTCAAATATGCCAATAAAATAATTAATAATTTTACATTTTTATATTTCCACAGTCCCCATACAAGAATATTGTGTTCTGGCTATTTTATCTACTTGTATTCTATAAAGAAGTTGGCTGAATACTGAATTTAAATAAATCCATTAAAACCATTAGGAACAAAGATTTATCACCTTCTTTCATATATTATCAGTAGACTTCACTGAAAATTCCTAAAAATTCTCATATCTTTGTCCCAAATTTCCTTTGTCTCATGGAACAACTTGTTTCTTCTTTTTCCATTCATTCAGTTGTTGCTAACTCTTGGAGAACATTGAAGAAATAACCCTTCTCAAGCCCTAACACGAGTGATTCTGATATAATTGATCTGGAGTAGACTCTAATAATTATTGTTATCCTAAAAGTACTCCAGAGGCTCCTAAAATGATTTGGACCAAAGAAATTCCTGTCACCCAGCAGTTTTTATCCAAATAGAATGCTAAGACATTTTATAATCTGGTAGACCTGCTCCTTTTATACTATACTTTATCTTTCCTTCCCTTGGTGAAAAGTCAATATTTGGCTTATTTTAGTCTTAATCTTTATTGTCATTTAGATGCTATGCATTAAGACTGTTGAATAGAATGAACTGGACATTTGCTGCATGAATTTGTGACCAAAATAGAAACTATGCAGAATAACTTTGTTAATCTCAAACTATATTGAACTCAGAAGTTAATTACACCTATCATATCTCTTTGCTATGTTAAATTTTGATAATTTTCTTGATTCATATTTTAGGAATAGTCATGGCTTCTTATTGCCAGGATATCTTATATAAGTAAAATTCCATATATTCAGAAAACAAAAACAAAAACATCACTACAAAGTGATGAAAGATCATCATAGATTACAAAATATTTCAAGAGAACATTATTTGCATTTAAATCATTTTATATGTCTTCTCTTTATTCAAGCTTTTCAAATATGGACATTATGATGCAAAGAGTTACTAAAAAAAAAAAAATCACCATCAGTGTCATCTGAACTCTTACCCTAATCTAATCTAGGCATTTGGACTACCCAATTCTGAGCTCATCAATAGTTCTTGAATGTCAAGTGTACCCTATCTAATCAATAAAAAACCCTTCATTAGGCTCAATGAGCTGATGATATGTTTCTTTGCATATTCAAAGTCTGTTCTTCAGTATAGATACTAACTGGATCTTTATTGAATGAAAAGGTCAAAACATGCTCCCCTTTGGCAATGAGGCTCCCTCAAATTCTTATTAATTGAACCATGTGCTAACTCCTCACATAATGCTTATATGGACAAGAAGAAGAGGATTGACCTCAGTATATTATATTATAATCCCTAAAAATATTTTAAAATGGGCATTAATTACAGGAGCAAGGTTCATGACAGCTTATTGATTATGCAAATGTGTTCCCTGAAGTTGTTTTTTTTTAAAAGAACCAATTACTGCATGGGTTGGCAAGCTTTTTCTTAAAGAACCAGATAGTTAAAATTTTAGGATTTATTGGTTATATGGTTTGTCTGCTGTTTTAATGGGAAAACAGGCTGTCAATATGCAAAAGAATGGGCATGCCTGGCTGTGTTCGAATAAAATTTTGTTTACAGAAGCAGGTAATAGGTTGTAGTTTGTTGATCCTTCAATTTATGGGATAAAATATGTTCTCTCTATATTACACATATGCATATGTTTTAACTTAAAATAGAGTTTAGTGTTTCTTTTAGCAAATTGAACAGTGTGAAATAAAACTGCAAGAGGTATGAAAGAGGGCTGGGAATGTAGTTCAGTAATAGAGCATTAGTCCAGGGGTTCAATCCCCAGTACTGCCAAATGAGAAAGAGGGAGAGGGGGAGGCGGGTGGGGGGAGAAAGATTTGTATATATTTGAAACCTCCAAATCTTTTATTTGTAATCAGCATAACATGTTAAAAGATAGAGAAACTCATTTATACCTCCTTTACTGAAGGAAACTTCTATGGTACACATTTTCTTGTAAGAAGCCAACAAATTGAAATGGTAAGTCATTCATTAACTCATCACATTAAAAAAAATATAGTTGTACATAAACAGAATGCCTTTATTTTATTTGTGTATTTTTTATGTGGTGCTGAGGATCAAACCCAGTGCCTCACACATGTACTAGGCAAGCAGTCTACCACTGAGCCACAACTCCAGCCCAGCTCACACCTTTTAAATGAATAAGTGAATAAATGAACAACTCTCCTGTTTAATTCTTTGTCCAGTTCATTGAATGTGGGATATTTTATGTGGTCCTGATGTAGAATTTGTTATTTAAGAGAAGGTATACATAATCAGGCTTCAGGAGAAATTCTAATTATTCACTATGGTAAGGACTGAACTGTATTATCAATTCAGGAAGAGAGACAACTGTCTAAATGTTTGGTGCCAAACTAAGAACTATATAGAGAAATATACAAAGAATCAAAGGAGAGGAAAGTTCTTCTAGTGATCCAGACAGATGGACCTTGGAATCAATGTCATTTCTTTAAGGACTACAGTCCCAGGGTATTCTGATGATTTTTCTTCATGATTTTCCCTGATACCTGATAACAGAAATAGAAACATGGCAAGGGGGAGTGTACTGTTACCCTGATGTTATCTGGAGTCTGCTCTATTTATCTGCAATATGAGCACGTTTTTAGTCACTTGCTAACCTTTTCTTGCTTTTGTGGTGAAATTTATACTGCAAATAATCCAAAATGACACTTACCCACATATTCAAGTTGCCTACATAGTCTTTGAAATTAAGAGATAGCCAGGCATGGTGGCGCATGCCTGCAATCCCAGCAGCTTGGGAGGCAGAGGCAGGAGGATCCTGAGTTCAAAGTCAGCCCTGGCAATTTAGCAAGGCCCTAAGCAACTCAGTGAGACCCTGTCTCTAAATAAAATACACAAAAGGGCTGGGGATGCAGCTTGGTGTTTAAATGCCCCTGGCCCCTGGGTTCAATACCTGGTACCAAAAAAAGTAAACCAGAGATTCACTGTTAATTGGTTCACATAAACAGAACAGCATTTCATTCATTATTGAAGTACTGCATAACTTGTGATACAATATATGTATCCATAGCATTAAAGTAGTTGGACCTACACCTTTTATGTGTATTTAGCCACATAATACCCATAGATCTGAAATCAACACAGGACATGGCTATGCTTTTAAAACAACTGAATAATCTATCTCTTTAAAGGAAAATATATTACTTGTGCTGCAAATGTTTCTTCTGAGAGCTTTGTGACACATCTATTATAGCAATCACATAGAGAGACTGTAATATACTATGAATATAATGATATATATCTGTTATTTAATAATTTGAACAAGGAAAGAAAGTACTAATCCAGAATTAAAACATATGAATTGTTCTTAGAAAATTAATCTGACAATAAGTTTAGCAATGAACATTGAATATAACCTTCAAATTAGTCAGACCTACACAAGCCATTTGCCTATGCTGTTTTGTGATAAGTTTTGAAAATTGGCTCAATGTAATAAAGTCAAAAGCAATTTCATTATTTTTTCTTGTAAAAAGCCTTTATTCTTGCTAGCCATTTAAAAACATAAATAACATTTGAGACTGTTATATCACTAAGATTGTTTTAAAGCTCTTGAAAGTACTTATCCATTATTTTCTATTACAAAAAGTTTTATAACATATATTTTGTGTTCCAAACAATTCAATAGCATATTCACTTATACTTCAAACAAATACTAGCTATTTTCACAAATGGTATGTTTTGAAATGTTATAAAAAACTGAGAAGCAAATAGTGAAGACAAAAAAATATCAGTAATCAGAGATAGATAACTTTTTATGATTCTCCTTGAAATAACAAAAAATGAACACAAGAAGAAAAACAAACCTAAAAGGAAGGAATTGGATGAATGAAATAATTAGGAAGGGGAAAATGATTAAACCTAAACACATTATGAGCTTTAAAAAGATTTTAGCAAAGTTTGGTATTATTTAAAAGCAAATTTTAATGAAAAGACTAAGAGTAGATAGATGATTGTTAGAAGATATTCTAATAAATTCTTATAAAGAAGGAAGATATTTACATTCTTATAAAGAATGTAAATTTGTGAGTTAAATATTGTTGAGAGCCATCCGTGCGCTATGTGTGAACTACACTGGCATAGTAGCCTTTGGATAGGAAAATCTGATATTTGGGAACTTCCTATGGCAATCTCACAGGGTAAGATCACCCAAATACATGTGAGTTTTTATTCAGCTCTGTCTGGTCTCACACAGCACCAGAGATGAGGTGACCCACCTCTTAGAGATGAGTGTAACTTGCCAAGATGCCAATCAACCTGTTGACTGCAAGACATCACAAAGCAAGACTCTACCCTTGAAACCTTATTCCTGCCTTTGATGTACTCCCTTAAATAAACCATGAGAGCCATTGTCTCATTGTTCAGCTCCAGCTCCTGTGTGGGCTGGACCTTTCAGGCACTCCAAGCTCCCTTTAAGCTATAATTCTGATTTTATCTTATTTCTTCACTACTTATTTCTGACTTATCTTCTCTGGTGGCTTATACCCTCCTGGGCAGGAGAAAGGACCCCCAGTGAGGCACTGGCATCCTCACCATAAAATATACATTTAAATATTGATATTTTACATTAAGAGTCTATGACAATAGAATAATAAAATGCAGGAAGAAAATAATGTGCAAAACAAAACATGACAATTTAAAACCAGCAAAAAAAAAAAAATATATATATATATAGGTTAAACTCATTTATTAGAAGTCATTAAGAAATGAACTAGGTTTTTGAAAATTAGATGAGCATGACTTATGAGAAAAACCATCCAAAGACAAGATATAAAATTTGAGACATCAGAGATGGAAAGCAATAAATTTCTGACAAATTAACCAGATAGAACACCATGAAACAACATGTAATATTAGATAAAATGGAATGTCACATGCTATTATAAACTATGTGCAAACCTGAGTTTTTCTTCAGATGAGATTGGGCAAATTCAGGGTGGGATGGACATAGACATGAATTTAATTTCAAAGTATATGACATAAAATAACATTAGCAAGAAAAATTAAAATGTAGCAACCAGTTTTAAGGTTTTAAGAAAATTGTTTTAGAATTAAATGAGCACAAATAAGTAGGAGCATTGATTATTTGTACCACAGTATTAACTATCTTTGTAGCCATTGGAATATAAATCTATATCAAATAGAGGACAAATATTCTAGTCTCATGATACATATTACACAATTAAGTATGCATGATCTCAGGAAAGAAAGCTATAAAATTCCAGGTAATTAATTTGGCATTTATATTGGTTAAAAAAAAAAAACGGTGGTTAAGGGTTATCACAGAATGCTACTCAGAATTATGATCAGGGGCTGGGGTTGTAACTTGCCTAACAGGTATGAGACACTGAGTTCAATTCTCAGCATGGCATATAAATAACATAAAAATAAAATCTATCAACAACTAATAAAATTTTTTTTAAAAAGTTAGAATGATGAAACTCAGTCTGTACTATCATGAGTAGATCTTGAAAATACACTGTTGAGAGATAAAAACAAGTTGTAGAATATTTATACAATAGAATTCTATTCATGATTCTTTTGAACACTCCAGTTCTAAAAATATGCAAATATATAAAACTTGGAGTGGAAGGAAACACTGGCAGTACTGGCCTCTATGTGTGGAGGAAAATGGAATTGAGCAAATGAGACGGTAGGACTATTCCTTCCACTATGGGAAATGTTTTATGTCTTTTATTACCTAACCACAAAACTTCCCAGGCAATAGGCAAGAAATAGGGAGAGGAAGACTACAACATGGAGAGGGAGAGAAAGAGGAAGAAGAGAACAAAGGGAGGGAAGGAGAAAAAGAGATAAGTGTTTTGAAACAAAAACCGTGTAGTGTGTCTTGAGTATTTCATGTGTTATTACTCCATGTATCCCTGTGTTTTATACCTTTAAAATCAACAAATCATTTCAATACAACTCTAAGATTGAAACTCATGTTTTAAAATTTTTTCAATTGACAAATAGTGGGATTAAAGTCAAAACACTTGATTTTGCTGTGCACAGAGGCACACGCCTGTAATCCCAGTGATTCTGGAGACTGAAGCAGAAAGATAACAAGTTCAAGGCCAGTCTCAGCAACTTAGGGAGACCCTAAGCAACTTAGCAAGACCCTGTCTCAAAATAAAAAGGGCTGGGAATGTGACTCAGTGGTAAAACCCCTCTGGGTTCAAGCCATAGTACCAAAATAAATAAATAGTAAATAAAATAAAAATTGGGAGGGGAGACTTGATTTTTACTGCAGTCTCTATCAATTATAAAGGTGTACAAGTTCCTATCACTGAACCCTAGGTCCTTAAGGTATAAAGTGAGAATAAGACTATTTTACCTGGTTTACAATGGTATGTGTAACAACATTTTATAACAGAGAATATGATTTCCAAATATGAATGATTTTTTTCTAATAAGTACTAATTACTATAATATTTATTTATTTGATGTTAACCATACCTTAGGCATTTTACAACATCATTAATAATCAAGATAATAAAAATAAAAATAAAAATATTATTATCCTTATTTTATTTTTTTATTTATTTTAAAGATGAAAAAATTGAGTTTCAGTGATGGACTCATCCAAATTCACAGGGGTAGTAAATTGCAGTGGCAAGATTCTAATATTTTCGAATATAGATTATACCTTTCCTTTTGGTAAAAACATTTTTTTGTAGTATAGGAAATAGAGTAGGGGGGGGGGAGTGACAACTTCAAGGGCTTTTCTCATGTTTAAAGCCTGTAAAATTCATTAGTAATTGTGTAATGAATCATTTATCTTGATTAAATCTTTGAATCACATTTTCTAGTAGAAAGTATCTATCATTTGAATAAAAAGATTGCCAGATGCCTTCATTTGGGTCTCCAGGAAGGGATTCTCCTGACTATAGAGCTGAGTGTTTCGGTACAGTGATTTTTATATTTCCAAGTCTTAATGATATGTAGCCTTCTGCTAGTAACTGAAGTGGCGGTCTGTCACCCTGCTGCTTCCACTCACTGTCTGCCTGACAGCCAGGATAGAAAAGAGCTATCTGCTCTGCCACTGTTGCTCCCAGGAGTCCACAGCTATGCCACCTAATCTGAATGTTATGCTTCAGTAACTCCTTAAGAGGGTCTTCTGCCCACTCAGCTTCTGTTCCCTAACCACATGGCAGCTGTTTAGGAAGTCGGCTATCATCAGTTCTCTACACAGAGACCTCTTAACAGAGTTGCTCTACAGTAAATATGGATGCAGTGATAGCAGACTCCTACCTTACAGATGATTAGGCCATCACACCAAAGATTAATAGGAGTCACTGATCACACAGAGTTACTCACAAACCATCCACTGTACATATTAGTATTCCCAAGCTTTTTTCTCAACAGAAGATGCTCAGGATGGAGGAATGTTTAGGAAAAAGAATGTAAACAAGTTTGGAATCCTGAAGGCTCTCCTGGGTTCAGAAGAACTTTATATCAACATTAATTTTAAAATTTAGCTTCCTTATCATTCTTTCAGCATCTCACTTGTTACTTGTTCATAGAAATATTTTCATTATTCTCATCATAATTTGATTTGGATCTCAGAGTTATTTATCACATTAGCTTTGCTTCTGTGATGATTAGTAGCAAAAAGTAAAATAACTAAAGTACTAATCCTAATATTCTATTTTATGTTTAATTTTGGGTTTGATTGAGATTTCTGGCAACTTTTCTTATGGGCAAAGCTAAAACTCCCCAAAGACATTTTGTTTACATTTGGTAAAATATACATATCTTTAGGTACCCTATAAATAAGTAAATCTATTTTTATTCATATTTTAAACATATCAAATGTTAAAAATCTATGTGCTAAGGAATATGAGTATACACTCATATTCACATTTGGCTTTAAGTACCTTGTGTTCAGATTATACTAATTGAGAACATTTCAACATTTCAGAATGATAAGCTGTATATACTAGTGGAAAACACTAGCCTACACTGAAATACTGCTATTTCATAATTTTGTTCTTGCATGTCTAAAATGTATTTACATGATTGCTTTAAATAGTTCCTATTTGCCATTTTACTTTGAAATGGCATTTTTATGGTCTCCAAAAATGCATATGACTGTATCATCATTTTATGCATTCTAACTATGTGTAGAATTTAAAATGAAGACCCATATTTTTATGGATAGACAAAATGACAAAAATCCTTATTTCCAGACTCATTTTACT
The DNA here is from genome assembly GCF_045843805.1 of Urocitellus parryii. Lineage (NCBI taxonomy): Eukaryota > Metazoa > Chordata > Mammalia > Rodentia > Sciuridae > Urocitellus > Urocitellus parryii. Next base: position 110,886,015 of record NC_135547.1, read on the forward strand.
AATGTCCAATTCTAGGTAATTTTAAGGTAAGGTAAATGCTAAGGCATTAAGAATTTAATATAAAAAGAATTTAATATAGTTCAAAAATAGAATTAAGGTGTGGATAGTGCATATTTTCAATGTCTCAGGGGTGTCAGTGAGTAAAAAATAAGATAATAAAAAATCAGCAGAACAGAATAAATCTCCCTATTCCTTTTTTTATATGTCAATTTGGAATTAGAGTCAGTCTATAAGATGATATAGGAATACTTAGAACGTAATCAACAACGCATAGGGCATATCCACATAGTTCTAGGTGTTTGCAGTACCATCTCTCACACTGACCAACAACCAAGAACCAGTAGGGCTCTGGGTTTCTTGTCAAGAACTTCTTCATATTCCCTCCAGAGAGATGGTCAGTTTCAGTTCAGTCACACACAAGATCTTTTTGTCTTAGCCAACAAAGATGTTCATCACTCATGCCCTAGAATACCATCTTCATCCCACCATCAGAATCAAACTACCATTTCTCCTTGATTAACAAAGCCATTTCACACAATGAACTATTATTAGCTGTGAAAATGATATCAATTACAGCAAAGTGGATGGAATTAGAGGACATTATGTTAAGTGAAATAAATCAGAAACAGAAGGACAAAGATTGCAAGTTCTGTCTCACATGTAGATGACAAAAATGTCAATCGCAAGATAATATAGTGATTACTAGTGGCTGAGAAGGGTAAGAGTGGGGAGGGAAGACAGGTTGGATATTTGGAAACTACACACAGTTAGATGAAAGTATTAAATTGTATTATTCCATAGCATAGTGGGGTGACTATACTTTTCATGATAATTTATATACTTATGATCTAGAAGAGTTCAAAGGGTCCAATAAATGGTAAGGATATATAATATTTATTACTCTGATTTAAATAGTACATCCTATATACATATAGTGAGATAAAACACTAACTCATAAATATATAATTATTGAAAGTCAATTGAACATATTTAAATGTTTAAAAGATGGAAATATTTCCCTAATTTGATCATTACACACCATATACATATACTGAATTATTACATAGTACCCCCAAAATTTGTAGAACTAAATAATAATGAAGAAAAATATTCAAAGTAGATGAAACCAGGCAGAAGAGAATAGATAATATGTAATTCCATTGATGTTAAATTGCAGAGACAGAAAATAGACTAGTGGTTGCTGGGGTGAGGAGTAAGAACAGGGAATCAGCATAAAGGGTGCATTGTGATATTTGTATTTTAAAGTTATTAAAAGTAATTGTACAATAAGATTTTATAAATTTCATGGTATGTAAAATATATTACATTAAAGTTGTTTTTAAAACATGGAAACAGGTAGACTAATTAGAAGGTAATAATTATGGTCAAAGGAGGAGATGATCTTGCAGTCTGCACTATGTGGGCACAGATCATATGCTTGAAAACTTTCCCCCACTTTTTTGTTTGTATCTTTTCTTAAAAGTATCTTTGGAAGTACAAGTGCTTTGAAATTTGGTGAGATCATACTTATGATTTTTTTTCTTTTATGAGCCATATTCTGGGTATTATACCTAAGAAATTTTTGCTTAATTATAAAGTCACAAAGATCATCTCATGTTTTCTTCCAATAGTTTTATTGATTTAATTATTATACTTAAGTCAGTGATCCATTTGAATTGTCTTTTTTATGGTCATCAATTTTAAATTATTTTTTCTTGATGATATAGGGTTCCCTGCTTTCATCTTTATTCACCTGTTTTTGAACACTAGGTAGAATGTCATTTAAAATATTAAGTCAGATCATATTGAACTTACTGTTAAGAGCCTCCAATGACTCTGTATTTCAGTCTAAGTGATATTCAAAGTACTATGATGCCCTGTGTATTCTATTTTTATTCCATCTCCTGCATCTTTTTTTTTTTTTTTTTTTTTTTTTTTTTAGCAGTGGCGGCGGCAAGGGGGGTGTATACTGGGGATTGAACTCAGTGAGCTAAGCAACTCAGTGAGACCCTGTCTCCTGTGTCTTTCTAATCTACATGGTTCACTGTTCATAAGTCTAAGAATATCTGCACTTGAAGGTTTCTGTACAAGCTGCTTCCACTGCCAGGAATATTTTGTCACCTTGTCATAGACATCTTCTATTGCCATCTAACCAAGCTGGTGACCTATGCTGGGTTCACAAACTGACTACTTCAACAACTAAGAAAATGGCAAAAGAAGCACACAACACACAGAAGTACCTTTTCAAAATCTGGAACTACTCTCCAACCTTAGGGGTCCATGGAAAGAGAGAGAGAGCCACTGGAATTCTTTTTCTTATATAGGTGACATACAAGGGGAGGTTCCATGGAACCTTGTATCCCAAAAAGGGCAAAGGAGTAGGATTACAAAGGAACAGGTAGGTGTAATTCCACCCCATCAGGGAATGTGCACTCCTGGAGCCACACCTTCCTTATCTGAGGGGAGGTAAAGCCCAATGTATTGCAGGGTGCAATAACTGTTCAGCACCCTTTTACTCAGGACTTAAAGTTGTTCACATAGCTTCTGTCCAGACTAGCTCCTGACAATCTTCCCCTATAACTCTCCATAAATTAGTGCTTGATGTCATACTCCCTTTCCTCTTATACTTTTGTATTTTTCTTCGTGACCCCTAGCATCTCCAAACCTAATGTAGGTATATTTATTTATCTTAGTTTGTTTATGTACTGTCTGCTTACTTATCACAGTGAAATCTCTGTAAGGACAGAGATACTTTTCTTTTGTTCAACATTTGTTATGGTTTAATTATGAAGTGTCCCCCTAAAGCTCATGTGTGAGACAATGCAAGAAAGTTTAGAGGTGAAATGACTGGGTTATGAGAGTTTTAAGCTAATCAGTGCATTAATTCCCTAATAGGGATTAGCTGGGTGGTAATTGTAGGCAGGTTAGGTGTGGCTGGAGAAAGTGGAACATTGGAACATCCTTTGGGTATGTATTTTGTTCTTGGTGAGCAGAATTCTCACTTTACTTCCTGATTGTCATATCCTGGGTTGCTTTCCCCTATCAGGCCTTTCTGCCCTGATGGTCTGCCTCATCTCAAGAACAAAGCTATGGAGTCTACCATATATGGACTGAGATCTCTGAAACAATGAGCACTGAATAAACTTTTCCTCCTCTAAAATTGTACTTGTCAGGTCTTTAGGTCACAGCAATGAAAAACTGACTAAAACAGCACTCTATCTTCATTATCTTGCAAAATATGTGACACATAGTTAGAGCTCATTGAATGTCTGTACTTAAAACATAAATAACTCATGATTTATACCTTTGCTTCTAATAAAATATCCAGGACAGGTATATGAATGAAAATATGCTTTTATTGTTCCAGAAAAATAAGAGTGAAGTAATATAGAGACTCGTTTGTTTGTATAGGTAAATATTCCATTAAGATATATAAAATGTTATAAATGTTTATCTGAACAGCTTTACATAAAGAAAGAAAATTTTCTGATCTATTTGAGAATCATACTGATGACAAGTTTGAATAACTCAATATTATATTTAAAGGTCTTATAGAGGCATAGAAAAAATGTTTATAAAAAATTTCAGTAGAAATAGTGAATGTAAAAAGGGGACATGCACATATTATTTCTCAGATGAAGGAAATAATCCAGCTACTACATTGAGAAATAAACTTTTTTTCCTTCTTTCCATTTATAGTTATTTATTTCTGCCTACATTTTGGGAGTTATCACTTGGTTATCAATCACTACTTGAATTAAAGCCATCACTTCCATTTTGCTTTAAATTTATATGAATGGATTATGAATTACTAGGGGGCAAGATCCATATCTTATCTATATTTGTATTTTCCAGAAATGCCTTACATAAAGTTCACACATAAATTTCTGTTCAATAAGTAGTAAGAAACTTTTGGCCAATATTCCAAAACTTGAAAAAGTTATGTTGTCAAGTTTTATTGACTGAACAATATTTAATAAAAATGCTGATGTTGTGTTTATAAACTCATAGAGCATAAGAGCTATCTCCTAAATGTTTGAAATAAGCCAATAAAAAATATGGCAATGTTTTCTGACTCCTGGAACTAAGAAATCCTGGTAGTATACTACAAAAATATTTACATTGCTATCTAAAAAAATATTTTTTTCAGGAAAGCATTTGGCACAAGCCATTTTGAAGGATACTCTATTTTTGCCATTATAAATTTTTATTCTTGCTTCAGGTATGTATTTGAAGTGAAACAAAAATGCCTATGTGTATATGCATGCCAACACATATTTATGAGTCATTAATGGAGTCTAATAATATGTGTTTATGTCATAAGAGTTTTTGTGTATCTGATATAAATTATCTCTTATGGTTAATTTCCCTTCTTGCCTCGATATTGGCAATATGTAAAGAACCAAGATGGTAAATTATGTGGAAACTGAAATATATTCAGGAAGCCTACAAATTAAGAGATCAACAACATATGGCTGATCTACATCTTATCTTAAAGTCCCCAAATCATTTACTTGGCCCTCAGACATGGCTGCTTTCCATATGTCAGAGTATCCATAGTAAAGTTAAAATATACTTTTCTTTTTTAAGTGGGGCTATATAAAATAGTGATTAAGAGCATAGAATATGAAGCCAGATAATCTGAATTGAAATCCTATTTCTTTTCTCACTACCTTCATGCCCACAGGCAAATCACTGAATCATATTCCTTAGGTTCTTCCATTGTGAAATGGATTTGAGAATATTGGCACACATCTCACAGGCCTATGGTAAATATTAAATGACTTAATATATGAAAATAATTTTAACCCAACCAACCTCTTTTACAAAATAATTTTTGCCCCTGCTTCTGCTACTACTAAGGTTATTAAATAATAATAATAAATTGAAGGTAATGTTTTGTTCATGTTTTTTTACCTCAAATAAAAAAGGAATATGATTGTTTTTTTTTCCTAGAGAAAATATGCTTGTCTATATGTGGGCATTTTTGCATGTTCCAAAATAATATTTACTAGCAAACATACTGCTATTATATTCCTTTTTTTCATTAATTTTTTAAATTTATATATGACAGCAGAATGCATTACAATTCTTACTACACATATAGAGCACATTTTTTCATCTCTGGCTGTATACAAAGTATATTCACACCAATTTGTGTCTTCATACATGTACTTTGGATAATAATGTCCATCACATTCCACCATCATTTCTAACCACATACCTCCTCCCTTCCCCTCCCACCCTTCTGCCCTATCTAGAGTTCGTCTATTCCTCCCATGCTCCCCCTCCGTAACCCACTATGAATCAGCCTCCTTATATCAGAGAAAACACTCCACATTTGGTTTTTGGGGATTGTCTAACTTCACTTAGCATTGTCTTCTCTAACTCCTTCCACTTACATGCAAATGCCATGATTTTATTCTCTTTTATTGCTGAGTAATACTCCATTGTATATATATGCCACATTTTTTTTTATCCATTCATCTACTGAAGGGCATCTAGTTTGGTTCCACAGTTTAGCTATTGTGAATTGTGCTGCTATAAACATTGATGTGGCTGTGTCCCTGCAGAATGCAGCTTTTAAGTCCTTTGGTATAGACTGAGGAGAGGGATAGCTGGGTCAAATGGTGGTTCCATTCCCAGTTTTCCAAGAAATCTCCATACTGCTTTCCAGATTGGCTGCACCAATTTGCAGACCCACCAGCAATGTATGAGTGTGCCTTTTTCCCCACATCCTCAACTACACTTATTGTTGTTTGTGTTCTTAATAGCTGCCATTCTGACTGCAGTGAGAAGAAATCTTAGAGTAGTTTTGATTTGCATTTCTCTAATTGCTAACAATGATGAACATCTTTTCATAAATTTGTTGATTGATTGTATATCATCATCTGAGAAGTGTCTTTTTAGGTCTTTGGCCCATTTATTGATTGGGTTATTTGTTTTTTGGTGCTTAGCTTTTTGAGTTCTTATATACCCTAGAAATTAATGCTCTGTTGATGTGTGAGGGGTAAAGATTTGCTACCAAGATGTAGGCTCTCTATTCACCTCACAGATTGTTTCTTTTGCTGAGAGGAAACTTTTTAGTTTGAATCCATCCTATTTATTGATTCTTGGTTTTAATTGTTGCACCAAAGAGGTCTTATTAAAGAAGTTGGGGCCTAATCCCACATGATGGAGATTAGGGCCTACTTTTTCTTCTGTTAGATGCAGGGTCTCTGGTTTCATTCCTAGGTCCTTGATCCATTTTGAGTTAACTTTTGTGCAGGGTGAGAGATGGGGGTTTAATTTCTTTTTGTTGCATGTGGATTTCCAGTTTCTTCGGCACCATTTGTTGAAAAGGCTATCTTTTCTCCAATGCATGTTGTTGGTGCCTTTGTCTAATATAATTGTAGTTTTGTGGGTTAGTCTCTGTGTCCTCTATTCTATACCATTGGTCTACCAGTCCGTTTGGGTGCAAATACCATGCATTTTTTGTTACTGTTGCTCTGTAGTATAGTTTAAGGTCTGGTATAATGATGCCACCTGCTTCACTCTTCCTGCTAAGGATTGATTTAGTTATTCTGGGTCTCTTATTTTTCCAGATAAATTTAATGACTGCTTTTTATATTTCTATGAGGAATGCCATTGTAAGTTTAATTGGAATTGCATTAAATCTGTAGAGTGCTTTTGGTAGTATGGTCATCTTGTTGGTATTAATTCTGCCTATCCAAGAGCAAGGTAGATCTTTCCATCTTCTAAAGTCTTCTTTGATTTCTTTCTTTAGGATTCTGTAATTTTCATTATATAGATCTTTCACCTCTTTCATTAAATTGATTCCCAAGTTTTTTTTTTTTTAGGCTATTGTAAATGGGATAGCTTTCCTCGTTTCTTTTTCTATGAATTTGTCACTGATATACAAAAATGCCTTTGATTTATGGGTGTTGATTTTATATCCTGCTATATTAAGGAATTCATTTACTAGTTTCAGAAATTTTCTGGTGGAACTTTTTGGGTCTTCTAGGTATAGAATCCTGTCATCAGCAAATAGTGCGAATTTGAGTTCTTCTTTTCCTATGTGTAACCCTTTAATTTCTTTTGTCTGTCTAATTGCTCTGGCCAGTGTTCCTCATTATATTCTGTCAAAGTATCTTCACCATATAAAATGTAGCTAGCTGCCTTTTGGCACAGCTGTGGATACATATGTATAAAACTTCCGTTGTACTCAGAGTATTTCTTGCACTTGTATGGCACAATTATACCCATGATTGGTATGAGTTTCTACCTGTAAAGCTGAAGAAGATTTAGATTTGATGCTTAGGTTCTATCTCTTCTTTCTCTTTTTACTTTTTAAAAAATGTTGTAAATAAAGACTTATATTTAAATGCAAATGATAGAATATTTGAATATTTATCCTGGATAGAACCAGAATAAAATATTAAACATTATATATATATATATATATATATATATATATATATATAATTTTATGTACATGTTTAATTGTATATGAAATATTATTTAATTATACGTATACCAGACTCCTTCTTTGTTTTCTTTCAAATATGTAATGTGAGTCACATGTTACTCAAAAAAACATTATACAGAAGCAGTTTGAATTACAAATTCAATAACATAGCCTGAAGTTGAATGTTCTACTATGGGAAACTTTCTAAATATTTCACATTTCTCAGAAGTTCTTGCTCACTCTAACTTTTGTTTATGAAGCAAGAAAGTTTTTTTCCAGTTATATTAAACAGATGAGAATTTAGATTATAGCATAAAACAGCACTCTGTGATAATTTATTGATGATTAAATCTTATCTAAGCCTGCAGACTTCAGGGGGTTGTCAACTGAATGTTTCTCATTGTTGATGGTATTGATTGTAACTGAATGTTGATTTTTATTATTTGAATAGCAAAAATATGTAATGTGAATGGACCATCAACAAGAAATGTGTTATCAATTTTGTTTGGAGGTACTCTTTACTTCTAGAATGATGTTGATACCTAAAAAGCTGAAGTCTATTTCTTATTTATCCCATTGTTATGTTAGTACCACATACACAGAAGCAATACAAGCATCTGGCTGGCTAGCTGGTTGGCTGGCTGGTCCTTAACTGTTATGGTTCTGACTCAGCTGCTAACTTACTTATTGCTTTAAACAAATCATTTGAACCCTTGTTACTCCTATTTTTCTGGTATGTAATATTAAACTATGATTCAAGCTAATTATCATTTTGTTCATATTTTCTCTACTAGGGCTTATTGAATGCATTAGTTTTTAAATGATTTCAATGTATCCTTCTGATTTTCCAACAGATTTTCTACTAAATCACTTATATTTAGAAAAAATGTAAAACATTGATACAAAATCAGAGACATGGCATCTGATAGAAGAAAAAGTTGGTTATGATCTACACGCTGTGGGATCGGGCTCCAAATTCCTCAATAGGACACCCATAGCGCTAGAGTTAACAACTAGAATCAACAAATGGGACTTACTCAAACTAAAAAGTTTTTTCTCAGCAAAAGAAACAATAAGAGAGATAAACAGGGAGCCTACATCCTGGGAACAAATCTTTACTCCACACACTTCAGATAGAGCCCTAATAACCAGAATATACAAAGAACTCAAAAAATTAGACAATAAGATAACAAATAACCCAATCAATAAATGGGCCAAGGACCTGAACAGACACTTCTCAGAGGAGGACATACAATCAATCAACACGTACATGAAAAAATGCTCACCATCGCTAGCAGTCAGAGAAATGCAAATCAAAACTACCCTAAGATACCATCTCACTCCAGTAAGACTGGCAGCCATTAGGAAGTCAAACAACAATAAGTGCTGGAGAGGATGCGGGGAAAAGGGCACTCTTGTTCATTGCTGGTGGGACTGCAAATTGGTGCAGCCAATTTGGAAAGCAGTATGGAGATTTCTCGGAAAGCTGGGAATGGAACCACCATTCGACCCAGCTATTCCCCTTCTTGGTCTATTCCCTAAAGCCCTAACAAGAGCATGCTACAGGGACACTGCTACATCAATGTTCATAGCAGCTCAATTCACGATAGCAAGACTGTGGAACCAGCCTAGATGCCCTTCAATAGATGAATGGATAAAAAAAATGTGGCATTTATATACTATGGAGTATTATTCTGCATTAAAAAATGACAAAATCATAGAATTTGGAGGGAAATGGATGGCATTAGAGCAGATTATGCTAAGTGAAGCTAGTCAATCTTTAAAAAACAAATACCAAATGACTCCTTTGATATAAGGGGAGGAAACAAGGACAAGGTAGGGACGAAGAGCTTGAGAAGAAGATTTACATTAAACAGGGATGAGAGGTGGGAGGGAAAGGGAGTGAGAAGGGAAATTGCATGGAAATGGAAGGCGATCCTCAGGGATATACAAAATGTCATACAAGAGGAAAGGAGGGGTAAGACAAGATAATACAAATGGAAGAAATGATTTACAGTAGAAGGGGTAGAGAGAGAAAAGGGGAGGGGAGGGGAGGGGAGGGGAGGGGGGATAGTAGAGAATAGGACAGACATCAGAATACATCAGACACTAGAAAGGCAATATGTCAATCAATGGAAGGGAAACTGATGTGATACAGCAATTTGTATACGGGGTAAAAGGGGGAGTTCATAATCCACGTGAATCAAACCGTGTAATATGATGTATTAAGAACTATGTAATGTTATGAACGACCAATAAAAAAAAAAAAAAAACATTGATACATGTTTAAAATGTTCTTGCTTATTAACAAATATGAATATAATATTTATGATGCTTTTTGAGAGGACTCAATTACTTGAAACTCAAAGACACAAAAATAGTCTTTGAATTTTTTATAAGTTTTAAGAAAATAAGTGGTATTTATTCTGCATTATGGACATGGCCCAAAGCATTCCCCTAGTATTCTGATATTTCAAGTTTTAGTGTGAGTGGTTTTGATATCTGTATTTACAATCATATTGTTTGTACTAAAGTTTCACATATTACATGAAAAATTTTAAGCAATCTTGGGGAAAACTACAACTATTTTATATTTTCAGAAGATTTAGTTAATTTTCTGAATGTCTTCATCTTAACTATTTCCATGAACTGAAGTTAATACCTTTTGGTTAATATATCAGATAATTATATTTTCTTTGGAGCTTAGGAATTTTATAGCATTGTTAATAAAGTTAGATGCAATGAAGAAGGTATACAGATGTTTGGAATAACTTTACTAAAAGCAAAGGTGTTTTAAGTATCAATTAATATGTATGCATATTTCTCACCCATTCTGAAGAAAATGAAGTAACAGTGAATCTGGTAAAAGTTGGCATCTCTAGTGTATTTGTCAACTATGTCATTCAAATTCATGTACCATTTTATCATCTTAAAACTTGACATAATCAATGTATACAACCATGACTATTAAAAAAGTTAGTACTTTCCTATCAGGTTTAGTGATCAGGAACAACAAAGACCACAATATATGAGGAAGGAAAGAAATGAACACGGTGTACACATGACTGTTGACAAGATTTTTGAGAAAGTATCATTTTTTGGTTTTAATGATCATAGCCTTTTAAGTATAATTATAAACCACTAGAGAAAAATGAATAACGATGAAAACTGGATTTGTAAGAGAGATCCAGTTTGCTTTGATGGCCCCTGAGAAAGTAAAAGTTAGTAGAATTGAGGTAAATGAAGGAAATACATAATTGGCATCAACTAGAAATTCCTTTTTCTCTTAAAAAATATAATATTAAAATAAACAATGAAACGTAACAGGGTAGGTAGGAAAAATGAAGAAATTCATATCTTAAGGCTTCTATCTTCCCATCAAAAAAAGTTGAATTTGAGTTGTGTATATAGGCAGCTGGCAAAGATTTTCTCCCATTCCATAGGCTCTCTCTTCATGCTCTTAATTATTTCCTTTGCTGTGCAGAACTTTTTTTTTTTTATTGGTCGTTCATAACATTACATAGTTCTTAATACATCATATTACACGGTTTGATTCAAGTGGATTATGAACTCCCGCTTTTACCCCGTATACAAATTGCTGTATCACATCAGTTACCCTTCCATTGATTGACATATTGCCTTTCTAGTGTCTGATGTATTCTGCTGTCTGTCCTATTGTCTACTATTGCTCCTCCCCTCCCCTCCCCTCCCCTCCCCTTTTCTCTCTCTACCCCTTCTACTGTAAATCATGTCTTCCATTTGTATTCTCTTGACTTACCCCTCCTTACCTCTTATATGACATTTTGTATAACCCTGAGGATCGCCTTCCATTTCCATGCAATTTCCCTTCTCACTCCCTTTCCCTCCCACCTCTCATCCCTGTTTACTGTAAATATTCTTCTCAAGCTCTTCGTCCCTACCCTGTCCTTGTTTACACCCCTTATATCAAAGGAGTCATTTGGTATTTGTTTTTTAAAGATTGACTAGCTTCACTTAGCATAATCTGCTCTAATGCCATCCATTTCCCTCCAAATTCTATGATTTTGTCATTTTTTAATGCAGAGTAATACTCCATAGTGTATAAATGCCACATTTTTTTTATCCATTCATCTATTGAAGGGCATCGGCATCCCACTTATTTATTCTTGGTTTTATTTCCTATGCTTTGGGGATCTTGTTAAGGAAGTCTATGCCACCACCAATATAATGGAGTGTTGATCCTGTGTTTTCCTCTAGCATTTGCAAGAGTTCTTCTGGTCCTAAGTCTCTGATCCATTTGGATTTTACTTTTGTGCAGAGTAAAAGATAGGGGTATAGTTTCATTTTTCTACATATGGTTATCCAGTTTTCTTAGCATCATTTGTTTAAAAAGCTGTCTTTTCTCCAATGTACAATTTTAGCTTTTTTTGTCAAGTATCAGATCCATTAGCCACATTTTAAATGGGCAATAACCACATGCAACTGGTAGCTAACATACTTAATAATGTGGATTAATTTCCATCATCAAAGAATGTTATATTGGATAATGGTGGATTGGATGCCATATATGTCATTACATATATGGGTCAAATCTTGATGATCAATGCAATAAATATTATTCTTCATATAAAAATAAAATATGAAAATCCAAGGGTGGATTAACATGATGATAAATGAAGCCGTATTTCTTCTATCTCATGTTTTCACCAAAGGCTAGGACCTTGGAGATATTTGCTTACAGCATGCACTTGAAAAAAGAAGAGGATAGAGAAGGCACATTTATTTCTTAAACACTTTGACCTCAAAGAAACACAAATCACTTCCATTCAACATGCTAGTCATATGTACTCAGTTTGATGTAATGGTTACTGGGAAATATAGCTTCTGGGAAGGTATTTATTTCTCAGTAATTAACTTTTCACTCTGGAAGATGAGTATGTATCTAATTCTAATAATTTCTTACTATATGAAGTAGGACCTTAACTTTAAGTTATATAAACTTTGATTTCCTACATTCCATAATGGATTTGATACCCTTATTTCACAAACATTAAAGAAACAAACTACCAAAGTGAGGGCTCAAATATAGTAAACATTTAATAGATAGTAACTGATTAATTTATTATAATCTTCTTTACTAAGGTACCAAATATACTGATCTCTACAGGTTGAGACTGTTTTTGATTCTGGTAATTTCTTTACCTATTTCAACAACCAACCCAATTAGGAGGACCGTATATCATGTTTACTAACCTTCCGTGATTCTGCCTGTTCATAGTCCTCTAAAGTAATTTTTCTTTTAAATATACATCACTCTTCTAAGCTTGTTTATTGGAACTTTACTCTTTGTGTTTTGTTTCTTTTTATCTTGGGTTCCTGATGCCAACTTTACATATTTTTCACTCATTCATTGAAAATTTTACTTTCCCCATAAATGTACATGTATCTGTAGCTGAACTCCATGTTTCATCATATTCTCCCTCTTCTAATTTTAAGTTTCATTTTAGGAATTGAATACTTTAGTCTATGCTGCTGTACATAAGCCATACTAGTCTGGATTTTGAGTAATGAATAACCTAACAGGCTGAATGAAACCACATACATAGAGATCTAATTTCTTTTGCATTAAATTTCAATTTATTTTCCTTTGACATGAATGTATATGTGCTTGTCTACACAAGTTATATATTGTGTCTTGGGGGGAGGTTTGGATTGGATTGTAAGAAATCCAAGAGAAAGTTAATATACTTTTAGCAATATTTTTTTCTTAAGGTTGACCATGTTAGGGAGCAGTTAGTGAGAAGTACTTCAGTGGCAATGACTAAAATAAATGTCATTTTGATTGACTCAGTGGTTTTTACTGGGAAAGAAAGCATGTTTCATACGTATTTTCCAGAGTCTAGAATATTATATGTGTTCAAGAAACATATATAATAAATGGGAGTGTTGATTAAAACATGTTACCAAACAAGTTGGTTGACCAAGATGTGAAATATTCAAAGTAACAGGAACAGAAAGGTTTTGGTGTTTCTTTTTTGATACTGGGAATTGAATTCAGGGGATCTCAACCACTGAGCCACATTGGTTTTGCATTTTATTAGAGACAGGGTCTCACTGAGTTGCTTAGGGCCTTGCTTTTGCTGAGGCTGGCTCTGAACTTGTGATCCTCCTGTCTCAGCCTCCTGAGCCGCTAGGATTATAGGCATGCACCACCATGCCTGGTTGGGTTTTGGTCTTTTTAACCCTATAAGAAATAGTATGTGGTGGATGTGATTGGAGAAAGATTGAGAGGAAAATTTTCTTACATGACAACTGTGCTTTGAGGTCCCATTTACCTACAAGGTGGGAGGATTTAGCAACAGTTCTTAGACCTAAAGAAAAGTCATAGTAGCTTCAAAATTTACTTGAGAATATTTATAGTAGATTTATTTGGAGGGAATGCTATTGTAAATTCCTTCCCCAAAAGGAAGAAGAATGGGGTATCAATTCCAAATCTCATCTCAAAAGAAAGGAACTGTAATAGGATGCTGAATGAGCTTGATATATGTTTCTGTAAGTTTCATTGACACTAGGAACTAGTATTTGACTCAAACAAGGAAAGAAAGAAAGAAAGATAAAATGAAGGAGTAGGGAAAGATGTCTGTGTAGCAATTATATTGCATTCCAAGTATTTATTTGAGGAAAAACTATATGACTATTTCACAGGGCTCAGATGTGGACCATGGACCATGAATAAGAGAAAGTAAAATAGTTTTCTTAGACTCTGTTCAAAGAAAGACCTGAAAATGGTAGTTAGATCATAGAATAGATAATCTGAAAGCTTTTCCAGGTTATCTAGGGGCAGGCAAATAAAATGAAATCTCATCAGCATAGAAACATCTGTAGTTTTCTTTATTGATGAAAAAACATATGAGCCATTTTTCTATTATTAGAGAATACCCAAAGGAAGTAAATTGAATGCCTATGCCAGTTACTACTTTTCATAATAATATTCCATAACAAATAATCAAAGATCTCCTTCACAAAAAAAAATGATTTTATTGTTTGCGCATCTAGGTTGTCAGCAAAGTGTCTCTTCTCATGTTTGCTTGGTTCATATACAATTTTCAAGTCAGTTGACTCAACTTTCTCTATGTTGCTTTTGACTGAAACAACTGAGGTGACATGTTTTTCTCATCCTCTGTCAAGCTAGCACATGCTTGTTCTCATTTTAATGGCAGAGTCGCTAAATTGAAGAAAGCCCACTCATACATGTATCTTTTCAGCCTATGTTACATCATAATTTTTCACGTTCCATTACCTAAATAAGTCATATAGCCAATTCCACAGTTAGAATGAAGGTGTATTTTGAAGTAGCAAGACAAAGGTGATGCATAAGGAAGGCATGAATGATTGGGGGGCATTTTTGTAATTATGTCATCAGAGTGCCCATGATAAAAGGCTTGATAATCAAGTCATAAACAGACAAATAAGAACTTTCCTGCTAATTTTACCTTGTCTCTCTCTCCCTGATATTCAACCAAGTTGCAATTACACAATGATTAGTGAGTTAGAGGAAAACTACTACAAAGCCTAGTTCTTACCAAGCTTACACAAGTGGGAAGATGAAATTTTAGAGCAAAATGTGACATTTTAAAACTCTTTTGTGTGATTGGATGTCAACTAGTGCAGCGAGACTGTGTTTGCAGACTAAAAAAAAAACAAAAAACAATTGAGCTTATATTACATTTTCATGACTAGAGAAGCTATAGGGTTTGCCTTGAATTTTCATGGTGAACCTGGTGAAGATCTATCCTTACTCAAGAAATTCGGAGAGACTATAAGAAGTTGTTTTATGATTTAATTCAATTAATAAGTCTTACTTAAGTAATTGTATTTCCTCAATAAATAATGAATAGTATTTAATAATGACTAATCAAGAACCAAACTGCAGAGTACTTGGGTTCTAATTTCATCTCTGTTCTATTTGATTTTGAATGTGATTTTAAAAATGTTTTCTTTGTACACATGTGCTTCAGTTTTCTACCCTAAACAAGTGGGAAAATATTATTACAACCTAAAATTGTTGTTGTAAAGATCAAATGAGTTAAGATAGTTAAAACATTTCAAACAATGAGTGGTACACAGTCAGTGCTTAACTGCTGCCTATAATCTATTTCTGTTTAAAAATAAACTTTCCTACAACTATGGGTGAAATGGAAAAACCTGTTTGGAGACACTAATACATGTTGTACATATTATCAAAAGTGTATGAATTACACATTATTTGGGGAAAATTTTTAATTGCCTTTATGAAGAAGCGTTGTAGACAAGCCATTCTTTCGAAGCCCAAATTCTTATTTTACTAAGCTTGTCTTTACATTGTTTTTCTTTAGAAATTTTCTTGGAATTTTAACTAGCCATGACATTTCTCTAGGTTGTGACATGTGAGCCCTTAATTCAATTAGTATACATTTATTTTCTAAAAAAACAATTGCTAAAATTATTTTATATATTTGAGTTTTAAAGTATTATTAGCTTCTTTAGAAAAGATATTATTCTGAATATAAGGTATAGAGAGATACATTTAAGGTTAGAAGGAAAGTTAGAGATAATTTATCCCAACATCATTGTATAGTTGATAAAATCAAAGTGCAAATGCATACAATTTTGTGCCCAGAATTACAGACTATTTTTTGAGTCAGGCATATGTGTAATGCCTTGAGAGCCTCAAGTTCCTTCCTTACTTCATAGCTTCCCACAGGAGCTCAATCTCAACAGGGAAAGAAGAATTTGGATAAGATGAGTACCAGGGTTTAATATACAAAAAAAAGAGTGCAGATCCAAGGCAGGTAATAAAAAACAAATTTTGTTTATTAATCTTTTTACAATTTATTTTAAGTGTACTCTTCAGTAATATTAATGATATTCACATTGTTGTGTAACTACCTCAGCCTTTCATGTCCAGGACTCTTTTTATCTTACAAAACTAAAATTTTGTAACCATTGAATAAGAATTCCCTATTCTCACTTCCTCAGGCCCTGATAACCTCTTTTCTTCCTTGTCTCTATAAACTTGACCACTCCAAGAATCTCATAATAGTTAGGTCATACAGTATTTGTCTGTTTATGGCTAGTTTATTTCACTCAGCATGCTATCCTAAAGGTTCATTCAAGTTGTACTACATGTCAGAATGTGTTTCCTTTTAAAGGCTGAATAATAATCCAATATATGAATATACCAAATTCTGTTCTTCTATCTATCCATTGATAGACAATTGGGTTGCTCCTACTTTTAGATATTGAGAATAATGCTAGTGTGAATATAGGTGTACAAATAAATCTGGATTCTTGCTTTCAGTTCTTGTGGGTTTGCACATAAAAGTGGAATTGCTAGATCATACGGTAATTCTATTTTTAATGTCTTGAGAAACCAGTTTTTAAAGTAAAAACTGGTTATGATGATGGAATCTTAAATGACCTTTTGCACAAGTGTTGCTTAATGGGAGGATATAAGGGATATGTGGAGTCTGCTGTACACTTTTGCTTCATGATAGTACAAAAATTGATATATTTCAATCATACCCACTCTTTCACAATAATGAAATGCTACTCTGAGTAATAGCATTGTCCATGTTAGTGCCAAGCTTCAGAATCACCCAGAGAGTTACAAAATTCCTGAAGCTCTCCCATAGAGTTGTGATAAGCAGACCTGGAGATATATTTCAGGAATGCCTTGACTCTAGAGCCATAGCTACTATAAACTATTCTAAGATCTTCTTTAACCTGTAAAACTCTTCCTTTTTTTCAATAAGAATAGTGCACTAAGCCCTTTCATAATAATCTCTTCTATCTTAATGCATCTTTCCTTCCAGCACAATCTGTCTGCTTGTAATCCTTTCCTCTCAACTTTATTTAGATACGATGGACAAATTTAAATATATATATATATATATATATATATATATATATATAATATAGAACATGATATTTTAAGATAAGTATACATAGTAAAATTATAGAATTCAGGCTGTTAGAAATATAGATCATGTGGTTGCACTTTGTTTTCCAATTTTCAAATGATACTTTTGTTTCTGGAAATTCTTCAAGAAATTCAAAATACCTCATGCTCTTGGAAGAAAACTTTCACCTATGGCTTCAAGGCAATTTTATATATTGGAAGCATTTAATTAGGGATACCTAATCACAATTATATGAAACATTATAGGAGCAGATAATGACAAGAATATACACAAAATGAAATTTCTGAATTTCAGAAACTATGTTCTTTAGCTGTAACCAGATTCAAATGTTTTTCTTCCTTTATCCCATATGTCATGCTTTAAATATGGTTTATCTCCATCAAAACTCATGCTGAGGCTTTCTTCCCAATACAGCAAATGTTGGGAGGTGGGTTCTAGTGGGATATGTTGGGGTCAATAGAATGGAACCCTCATGAATGGATTAATGTCTTTTTTGCATGAATTCTCTGTCTCTTAAAATTGGATTTGCTATTGCAAGAGTAGTTGTTATAAAGTGAGCTTCCAGTCATGTTTTGTTTCTTCCTCATATGTCTGCTTGCTTTCCCCCTTTTCCACCAGAAGCTGAAGCAGCATGACACCCTCAATAATTGCCACCATCATGCTCTCTTATTTCCCAGCCTGAAGAACAGTCAGCTAAATAAACCTCTATTCTTTATAAATTATCCTGCCTCCAGTATTTTGTTATAGCATCAGAAAACACATTAAGACATTTATCTCTTTAACACTTCCTCAATAATGGGCCCTTGGGAATTCTCAGCGTATTTTCCAGGCATAAGCATCTGGTGCCACCAACTTTTCCCATTCTCCTTATCTTCTCTGTACCACTCTCCCTTTGTTACACCTTTTGAGAAATTCCCCTATAGTGAAGATTTTGGCATATTAAAGGAACATCAAACATCCCTCTAGCTAGTCAATTCCCAAAGGACATGTTTTATATTTTAACAGGGATCTAAGGATGTAAATGACCTTAATATGAAATTGAGAGTTTCAGGTAGCCTGGAGAGAAAAAAAATGTATAAATGTGAACTGGTTATAAATTTTTCCTTATAATCATACCACATTAGTTCCTTCCTTGCCTATACAGATGAATAGTCCTAGAGAGAGAAAAGGAAACACAAAAGCAAAATAAATACATATAATATACTGATTTGTTTCATTTCTGTATTTGTAATGAAAATTATGGGGATAAATGTGCTTTACTGCCAGCAATATAATTATCTACCTTGGACTATAATTATTTAAGTCTAGATATTTTCTTCCTTTCTGTTGTATAAGTTCTGAATGACAACAGCCAAAACTTTTTCAACTCCTATGACACCTATTATAATATTTTCACACAGTAAGCGTCAGTACAAAATAATAATATTAATAATAATAATAGTATTAATAATAATAATAGTAATAATAATAATAATAATAATTACCACAACTATTAGAGAGAGCACCATAAAATAAAATTTCAGAACAAGAAAAAAATAGCCAGAACAGGAGATACAATGTCATGGAAAGAATTTTCCAATGGTGAGTACCTTGGTGATTTCCAAGATTCACCCATGAAAAGTCTATGCCTAAATTTCAGGGATAAATGGATTTTGCAAAGGGGAAACTGAAAAGTGTGCCAGTCATAAGACTGTGAGATAGTGGCAAGGGGCTAGACCCTTATGCAAAGATTGTGACACAGGGTTCTTAGTGATGAGCATAAGTAGAATTTTTCAGAAGTCAAAGGTCACCATATGTCCATTGTGGTCTGCCATGATGAGACTCCCAGGAACCCTTGAAGATAGAGGAGGAAAATGAAGCCATAGAAGTGGCTTCTCCCTATATCACAGGTTTCATGGATTCTGTTATTTAAAAGGGTAAGAGATGAAGACAGGGAAAAAAGTAAAGATACTTGCAAGTAACTCAACTTTTAGAAAAAACAACATTTAAGTAACTTCTGTGGATTTCAGAAAAATCCAAAGAGTGGGTGCTTCAAAATTGTGATGGGTCTAAGTGAAAAAAAAAAAGCACATGGCATGCTATAATTTTTTGAGTAGCAATTTAAGGGTAAGAAAATGGCTTAACTGTATTATATATACAGAACACTATCCAAGAGTGTGGTTATTATGAAATTGTAATATATCTCATATAAAAGAAGAACTGAATTCTTAACTATTTAAAGTAAAATATTGAAATTTAAGTGACCACAAGTGGCTACTGATTGTTACATCAGACCATACACATTCCAGATCTCAAGAGAAATCAGAGAATATGTTTTCAATATCTTGTGTTTTACAAATGTGGAAACAGAGTAAAGAATTTTAAATAACATGATCAATGTCACAACTAAATATGGCTAACAATATAAATCCAGTGGTTTCTGGCTAAAATACATAGTGTTTTCAAAGTATTGCATTTCTTTTACAGATTTATGGAATTTCTAATAATCTGAATTTTCTCAGTGTAAAACAAAATATCACACATATATATAACTACCAAAAGTCATTTTCTAAAATTCATAATTTTAATAGCTTCAGGCTGAATACTACTTAAGATGACCAACAGGTTGAGTGGATAAATAAATTGTTCAAATAATTAAATATCGTGTGCAATGACAATGAGATATCTACAACTTCATATGACAGTTTTGATAAACATGGAAAACAATACAGTTGAGTTAGCTAAAGTGAGAAAAGAACATGATATATGATGACCACTATTATATAATGTATATAAACTTACAGAGAGCTAAAATATTCTGTTAAAAGTCATGGTGTGTTCATCAGCTTTTCATTGCTGTGACCAAAGGCCAAAATGCCCAACAATAACAATTTACAGGAGGAAAAGTTTAACTGGGGCTCATTATTTCAGAGGTTCAGACCATGGTCAGCCAACTCCATTGCTGTAGACCCAAGGTGAGACAGAACATCATGGTGGAAGGATATGACAGAGGAAAGCTGCTCAGTTTATGGCAGCCAGAAAGCAGTGGGAAAAAGATATTATCCAGGTATAATATTTAATTTATAATATTTAATTTAATATTTATAAAGATATGATCCAGGTATAATATATAATATTTAATGGCAGAGTGCCAAGGGCACTCCAGCATTGACCTACTTCCCACAGTCACACTACATCTGTTTATATTCACCCTCTAGTGGTCCATTTAAATCATTAATATGTCAAGTGGCCTAATCCACTGATGGGGTTACAGCTCTTTTAATTCAATAATTTCACCTCTGAACATCGGTACATTGCCAAACACATGAGTTCTTTGGGGGATATTTTTAAATCCAAACTAGAACACATAACATAAGCATGGTAGCAGATTCCTGTAGTCCTTGTTACTGAGGCAGGAAGATTTCTTGAACCCAGGAATTCAAGGCCAGCCTAGGAAATATAGCAAGACTCATGCTCAACAAAACAATGGTATAAAAATCTGGTCAATTGTTGCTCCTAGGGGAAGAAATGGAGGAATGGTGAGTGGTGAATAAGGTAGTGATCCTAAGGGAATATGGAAGAAATTTCCAGGATGCTATACTTATTTCTTGTTCTTGTGCTAGTTATAATTTGTGAAAATTCATTGAGTTTCATACAAGCACTATATTAGTTTTCTATTTTGCAAAACATAATATTACATAATCAGTGGCTTAATAAAACCATGAATTTATTATCACACACTTTCTATAGAAAGAAGTCCAGGCATGACATGAATGGATTCTCTACTTGAGGATTAATAAGGTTGGCATCAAGGTATATTCTGGGGGCTGTATCTCTTATCTGGGTCTTGAGAGGGTTTCTTTCAATTCACTCGTTATTACAATTAGTTTTCTTGTGGTTGAAGGACTGAGGTTCTCTGTTTTCCACTAGCTGTCAATCAAAGATGGCTCTTAGGATCAGGAGGCTGTCTACAGTTCCTTGTCATATAAACTCTATAGCAATTTACAAAATGTATATTTGCTTTCCACAATAACTGTAGCATATTTCTCTGAAAACTTCCTCTTTGATCAGATGGAGAAAACTTTATTTGTAAAAGACTCCTTTAGGCCCTGTATCGTAGCTCAGTGGCAGAGAACTTGCCTAGCATGTGTGAGGCACTGAGTTTGATCCTCAGCACCACAAATAAATAAATAGATAAATAAATAAATAAATAAAATAAAGGTATTGGGTCCATCTACAACTAAAAATATATATGTATATATTTTTAAAAATGACTCCTTTACCTAAGTCATTCCCACCCAGAAAATTGTTATACTTTAAGATCAATGATTTGGGGCCTTAATCATGTTTGCAAAAACCTTTACAGTAGTAAAAAGATTAGTGTTAAGTGAATTCCTGGGAGAATAACTGAATATATTATGAACTAGGAATACTATGGTACCATCTAAGAATGTGACCTATTGCAGGTAACTTTCTCATGATTAAAACATAGCTGAATAAAAATGTAAAATAATCTTAATATCACCTGGGAAGTACCAGTGATAACCTTCTCCATCCTGATACTACTATCCTTACAATTAGTGATTTATAGTAAGAATTAGTATGAGAAAGGAAGCTCTACAGATGGTATTATTGCAAATATAATAAGGAACGACAAAAAATACCTATTTTTCACCAGGCGTGTTCATCCTATAATCCCAGAAGCTCAGGAGGTTGAGGCAGGAGTATTACAAGTTCAAGGCCAGCCTGAGCAACTTACAGAGGCCCTAAGCAACTTAGTGAGAACCTGTATCAAAATAAAAAATATATATAATAAAAGGGCTGGTGATATGGCTCAGTGGTTAAACACTCCCCAGGTTCAATCACTAATACAAAACCAAAAATACTTATATTCATTTTGTATTCTGTTTGTTTGCCTAAATATTGACTAGAGGGAGTTCAAGCAAGTTAACCACTTTTTAAAATATAAGTTAAGGTATCCCAGTCCAAACAGATTATCACTGAATGTTCTGAGATGTTTGGCAATGACCAATGAGTTGACTTTCTGAAAATTTTGAGTTCATGTAGCAGGATAATTTTGCACATTACAAAATGGTAAGACTAAGGTGGATACAAATATGTATATGTATATTATGTTAGGATGGAGCAGCCTGTGTTTTATGACAAAGCATGTTCCCTTGACATTCCCAGGTCATGAAGGACCTGATTGATTATAAAGGTCTCCAGCTCTAGATAATTCCAGTAAAGTAACATGCTGGTAAAGAAAATCTGACTTCTAAAAGAAGTTTTGATTAAGAGTGGCCAGACAGAGTTCATAAGAACAAGATATGTCAAGCTTAAATCACCTTTATTTCATGACAGCTCTTTAGGCTAAGAAAGCAGAGAACTGCATATATCCAGACATCAGCAAAACATATGACACTTTATCCTGTGATATTTCTATGAAATGCAGTAGGCACAAGCTCTGGATATTTCATTTGGGTAGATTTTTATGTGATGACTACACACAGAAAAGGAGGCTCTGCCTGCTTAATATTTTCAGTAACTGTGGTAAAGTTCTGAAAGGCACGATTATCAAAATTATAGATGGAATAAAACTAGAAAGAATGAATTTCCTGGAGGACAGAATTTGGATTTTTAAAAAATATGTCAAAAGGCCAGAATGGTGAATCAAATGTAATGAGAAAATTTTATAGGTGATATGTAAATGCTTTGCATATGTCCTCCCAAATTATAATGCACACTGCTACCTATTTGAAAAAAAAATTATATCAATTTATGCATTTCATATATGGCAGAAATATCACTAAATATTTACCTTATCTTATTAAAAAACTGTTAGGGGAGTGAATTTTCCTTGACTATCTAATATTGGAAATTCAGACGATTTGACTTACACTCAGCCAGCCAATTTTAATGTATGTAACTACTCTGTATTACTGGAGATAATATGTAAAGGGTAAAATGAGCTTTTAGTTTTAGGGATTGCACTTTTAGAGTGGATTAGAAATGTGAGCTTAATAAAATAAATATATAAATGACAAAATATGGGCAAAACTTTAATATAAAAGACTTGTTTCCTTACAAACACAAAGTCTAGAATTCAAAATGAAAACCCTGCCTTGTCTTTCCTGCTGAGACCTAGAGAATTGGGTTCAGAGCTTAACACTATAATTTTAAGTAACTAGAATCAATTAAAAATATAGTAATCAAGGGGCTGGGGCTGTAGCTCAGTGGTAGAGTGCTTGCCTAGCATAAGAGAGACATTGGATTTGATTCTCAGTACCACATGAAAATAAATAAATAAAGTTATAAAAAATATATTAAAAATACAGTAATCACTTTGTGAGGAAGTTAAATGTTATATCAAAAGAGGAAAGGGAAATGATATTTATCCTTTATTTATGAAGAAAAGATTTATAAGTTTCACTATGCCTACAAATACTGGGATTATCTAGTAAAAGTTCTTCTGAAAGACAAATCAGATTTATAAAGTGTGGTGGGGTCTTGAACACTAGATAGAAGTTATTCTGAGAAGTTTTTTCTGCATAAGAAAATATAGTTAAGCTGGGTGTAGTAATGAATACATGTAATCCCAGAAACTCAGGAGGCTGAAACTGTAGAATCTCATTCTTGAGGCCAGACTCAGGAACTTAGTTAAAAAATTAAAAATCTAAAGGACTGGGGATGTAGCTCCATGGCAAAGTGTACCTGGGTTCAATTCTGAGTACAAAAAAAGAAAATACAGTTACTAATATGTACTATATAATTTAATAGCATTTTACTGTGATTATCAAGTATCTTACTTAACATGACAAATTATATTTATGAGTGGCTTGATTAATAATAGTAAAATATGCTGACTGTACAAATAAAATCTTTCTTCAATGTAGCATGGAATTTATCTCTTAACAGTTTCCTTATTAGAATCATAGCTTAATTTTCTAACATTTGGTAATTTTATGGTAATTTTAAAGTCCATTTTAAGCATTTGTGTATATATATCTAATAAATATACACATACACACGTGTGTGTGTGTGTGTGTGTGTCTGTGTGTGTGTGTGTGTGTGTAGAGAGAGTGGTAAGATTTTATGGGACATCATTTAAACTACCTTATATTGAGTTTATTTTTTATAAATTAAATTTGCTCAACTGCTAAATGGATTTATTTTTTAAGTTATAGACTTAAAATGTAAACAGAAAGTATATATGCATTAGCAAAATACAGTTTGTGAAAGTTGATTAATCTTTTTTTTTATGGTGCTGAGGATTGAACCCAGGGCTTTGTGCATTCAAGGCAAGCACTCTACCAACTGAGATATATACCTAGCCCATTAGCTTAATCTTATGGTGAGAAGTTTCATTTCAGTTTTGTGGGTTAGTATCAATATTCAGTATTAGTACAAAAATTATTTTCTTTCCCATAGAATCACACTCTTGAATTACAATGTTTTGTGTTGTTTTCTTCTCCTAGAAACACATTGTCATTGTGGCTGGAAGTTAAGAGGGGAGAAGTTGTGAAATAAATTCGCTTTCTATAGTTCCCAATTAGACACTTTTGCATGAAAACTCTTCTTATTATTTCATTTTACTTCTCACAGTTTTCTGGAATATTTTTAAGTTACCATAGGGTAACAATAATATCACATCAATATGCTCATTAAATTGAAGTAGTTGTGCTACTTTTAGAATAATTGTAAAACAATTAAGCTTCATATATTTACAATTATATTTTGTGCTCTAGCTACAAAGATATTGAGAATGGAAGATAAATAAGAGTTCAGATATAATACTTCATGTCCTCTAGGTTATTATCATTAGTCATTGACATTTTCATTTATATGTTGGCTTATATAACCAAGTTACTAGTAGTACACAAAACCAAAAGACCAGATCAGAAAGAAAAAAGTACAGAATATTGGCTTTATTAAAAAGTATAATAGGATGAAAAAACAAAATCACATATGTATATTCTTTCAAATCAAAAGACATTCATAGGTTATCTACTGTAATCCATAAATGGTGATACACTAATAGAACAAAAAATTAAATTCGGCAGTAAAATATATGAATAAAATTCTAAAATATTATGTACACATAAACAATTATTCAGATCTAGTTTGACAAGGATTCATATTAAATTTTAGCTGTAAACAAATCATTCAACTAGATTTTTTTTTCAATGTCCTTTTCACTTACGTGTCATGGATTCTATTATTTATGGCTCTTACTTAACGTTTACTAGAACATGTTTAATAAGTGAAGCAATCTTGCATGATGGAAACTGTGTACCCATTAAACAGGAAGATGGAAACATTTCTAGAGGTGTGTTATATAACACTGTATGTATAGTTAAAAATACTGCCCACTTAAAATTTTGTTAAGAGGGTAGAATTATGTTGTATGATTTTTCCATAATTAAAAAAAGACTATTGAGTTACTGGTTTTAATCTTCTTGGAAGAGTTAAACATAGACAAGGTCAGTGTTTAAGAACCCTATAGTTTTAGAGAGAAATTGATTGATCATGATGAATTTGGTGGACTGACCACAATGCAAAAAATATTTTGAAACAATTTTGTCTACAGAAAAGTTGAGGAACTAAGAAATGTTTCACCTAAGGAAGAGAGATGTTTGTGGATATGTGTGCAGATGGGTTTATGTGCAGGCATGTGTTTAAATGGCAGGCAGGTGTGAATGCACATAAGGAGTTTTCAGTTATTATAAAAAATTCATTAAATACATTCAGGGATTTCCCCCTAAGGATCATTTTGGAGAAACAGCAGGGAGGAATAAGGGTCACAGCAGCTCAATTAGTAAAGTCATTCTTGCAAAGCATAGGAAGGATTTGGAAGAAATTAGAGATGTCTTTAACAAAATAGACTACCCTGTAAAGACATGATAGGGATTCACCCATCCTAGTTAGCAAGAGGTTTTATAGCCATATAGGTAGGGAAGATAAGGCTGATGAAAGTAAGATCTGAAAAGGAGACTACATTAAATCCATGCAAATGGAATAATATGTAGATATACCTTATTGTAGGCCTGCCAGTTAACAGATATTCAGTCTCTCACCACACTCATCATTTAAGTATCATAAGCCTTCATTTATGTTTATATATCTGTGATGAATTCTTCTGTGTAGAATTAACCAAGCTGGAACTATGTTTCTCAGAATCTATCTCCTAAATAGAGGTATTTTGCATGGGAATGAGAAGATTAAAGTCAAGAATACATTTTTTTATTCTTGGAAATTTAGTGTAAGACATCAGTTTCTGTTGCAGTTTATGAAGGTTATTGCTAATAAACTGGCTTGCCTTGATAGTGTGAGGCAGTATTTGGGCCCACAGCTCTTTAAACTTCGTGTTGTCTCCTGCTTTAATGTCTCCGACTTTTGTGATGCTGCTTGTTTAGATCTGGAAAAAAAGGGAATCAACTTGTCCTGGAAGTCATTCCATTATTGAAGTCAGATGTTTGTAATCAGTGAAAGGCTAATGTGAATTCAATCTGTTCTCATAATAGAGTCCAATTTGTCCTTACCTTCCTTTATGTCAGATCTGTCATTTTTGTACTCATTGTCTGTCCAGTTAATGTCTGTATGAGCAGCAGATGCAGAAATGACAGTCATACATAATCCATTTAGCCACTCCCACAACTTTGTTATAGGTCAAATCCCTATAACAAAGTTCCAAACTTGTATTTCTTCTAGGAGTTTTATTTCTCTGAAACCTATCTGATATAATATGTAAATTTTTTAAAATAGCTCCTGACACATGCAAATACATTTTCATGACTGTTTATATATTTATTCTTTTAATTTTTTTAGTTATTGGTAGACCTTATTATTTATTTAATTATTTATTAATATGTGGTGCTGAGAATCTAACCCAGTGCCTCACACATGCCAGGCAAGTGCTTTACCACTTAGCCACAACTCCAGCCCATGACTCTTTATAATTTTATAATGAAAACACATAGATGAGATAGTTATTGACAGATTCAGCTTTTGTCTTTTCTAGATCTACAATCTATCCTGATAAGATGTGGTGACATTCTATACTTTCTAAAATGGTAATCACCTCTACTGGAGCAAACACATATGGGAAACATAAGAGATAATCAGTGAATACTCATAGATCAATAAATTGATTGATGATTTCCTATTTAAATAAAAACATTCCTCTTTTGGAAAGAAATGAAAATATCAAATGGATTAAAATAATGATAAGACATTACCTCAAGGGAAAAGAATAAAATGTTTTTACTTCTCATTTTCGCTTGAAATAAATAAGTCAAAACATCAAACATAAAAGTAGTAAAAATAATGAAAGCTGTAAATCTATTTGACGTGTATAGCAGGTACATATGTATAGCAGATACATTCTTATCAATGTATAGAATCAAGTGTGTAAGCAGTATAACTTTGTTTTTGCTCTATAACTCAACTCTATTCACTTTACAAATATGGAAGATTACAAAATGTACCCCTTTATTATTTCTTGTTTTTATTTTTTATTTTTAAAAATTAACAGATAAAATCATATATATTTGCCACATACAACATGAAGTTTTGAAGTATATATACATGTGGAATGACCAAATTTAGCTGACTAACATATGAATTCCCTCACTTATGTATCAATGGATAAATAAAATACAGTGTGTATACAGAATGAAATATTCTTTACCTGTGAAAAGGAAGGAAAGATGGTTGTTTGTGAAAACATGAATGAAGCTGGAGGATATTATGTTAAATAGAATAAGCTAGCCATTGAATGAAGAATACCACATCATCTCACTCATATGTAGAATCTTAATAAAATAGATACTATATAAGTTGAGAATAGAATAGTGGAAACCAAAAGGTGAGGTGGTTAGGGAAAGATGGGAGATGTTGGTCAAAGTATACACAGTTTCAGAAGGAATAAGTTCAAGAGATTTATTGTACAACATAGCAATTATAGTTAATAACATTGTATTCTTGAAAAATGTTAAGATAGTGGATATAAAAAGTGATTTCACCAGAAATAAAATCTTAAGCAATGATTATTTATTTTTTAAAATTGTTTTCTTCTATTTTTTATTTTCTTCTTACTTTGCTGGCACAATTAAACAAAATAACTGGCCAACTAATCAGGACAAGATTCAAGAATGAAAAGGACTTGACCAGGAAAACCAAAATAACATGGTTAAAAATTCTCAATATTATCTTGTCAGACATTCTAGAGATAAACAAAACAGTACTTTGTATGGTCTCTATTGAGTTCTTGAGAAGCAAACTATCAGATTGAGTTTAAATGCCAAAATGTTAGTTAGGACATATCCTGGGGTACACCTGTAGAATAAAGAGGGAAATGGCAGGATTCAGCAGGCAGAGAAACCAAGATGGATGGCATGCCCCCCAAATATCTCCAGCACTGAGTAACTTGAGGACCAACTACATCTATAAGTAATTGCATGACAACTCTCTAAGAAAGACATCTCTGTAGTAGGGGCAACAAATCCTTCACTGGAAGGAGATCTGGACTGCTCATCTACATCTATAACAGTATCAGGTAAAGATGTTGAAAGAAAAACTAAGATTAGTTTGTGAATCCATTTTTCAAAAAGTGCAATCTGTTGCATAACAAAAGTGATTATGTCATGAGCTGGGCTTGTGGCTCAGTGGTTGAGCACTTGCCTCATGAGGCACTGGGTTCAATCCTTAGCACCACATACATATTTAAATAAATAAATAAAGCCAAGATATTAATAAAAAAAAGTGTGTCAGAGAAAGACAAGTTAACCAAATATCATTTTATCACCCATAACTTTAGCTTCAAAGGTGATGTTTGGCCCCAATGAACTATGAGTACCAGTTGTTTCTTTGAAATTGTCCTTACACTTAATATAGTCACTATCAAGTTGTCTTTGAGTTATAGTGTCCTCATTTTATAAGAAAATGTATTTATTTAATTTTATTCTATATATTCATTTCTCCCAGGTTTTAGTTTAGATAGCATTTTCCTTTATTCTATAGATTTCATCTATTTTCATCTCCAAAACTTATGCATCTTGAAACTGAAAGTTTGTAGTCTTTTACCAATTTCTACTCTTTTTCTTCACCCTTCTATGCCCTGGTAACCACAATTCTAATCTCTGTTTGTGTGAGCTTGACTTTTTAAAACTTTCCACATATAAGTGAGACCATATAACATTTGTCTTTCTGTGATTTTCTTATTTCATCAGCAAAATGTCCTTCAGGTTTATCCATGTTGTTGCAAATGGCAAGAAAATTATATTAATGCATTGAAGGGTGCTTACGTTTTGAATGCAGACTGATCAATTCTATATTCAAACTCTTTGTTCCTGTAGCACTTTGCACTTTATTTTGAAGTTTATTATTCTTTATGTATTTGCTTCCAAATAGACTATTAATTACCAAGGGTTACCTGAAGAAAAACATTTATTAAGTAATTCAAGAATATATACATATATATATATGCATACATATGGCATAATGTAGGAAATAGGGACCAGTTTTGGAGATTATGGATTGAATTAGTAAAATATATGTAATTTTGCTTCAATGATGATATGTTAACAGAATTTTTAATTTTTGAGCTATGTTTTGAATTATTTGACAAGTTGAAAAATATCAGCCATTGGTTACATAGGCCATTTTAACAAAGAAAGATAGCTAAAAGATAATATGTCTTATTCTAAGGAATATACAAGTGAAGAATGACAACAAATGTTCTCACTGTAGTCAAAGGAAATATAATGAATTTTAATTGATATTAGGTAATAAATAGTTTACCCTATAGTTAAAAAGACTCGTGTGTAATGAGCAGCAAGTGCCTGGATCATAGTTTTATTCTACCATGATCAATCTGACTATTGTCTGGTAGCCTAAATGCAAGAGACAACATTTTTGGGAGAGTTCAGTTCTTATATGATAATGAATATAAGAAATTATTCAGACCAAGAAACTGAAGATAGATAGCTGTGGCTGCACTGGTATGATAACAGCATAGAAGAAATACTTACAATTATCCATTCATTGGATATGGTTCTTAAGAAAGAAGTCCAGAAACAATTGGTGTTTACAAATAAAACAATTAATATGTGAAAAAGAATTTGGGGGTAGGATGATCTATATATTTAGAAAATTGATTTTGGGGATTCTTGTCATTTTCAGATGTTGCCCAATGGGAATATAAAAACTCAGCCTCTTCTAAAAGAGAAAACTGTAGCAGATATAAATTTGTGGATTAGTGATGTAAAGTTGGAAAATGAAGCTGTATTGTGGGTGTACTGGCCAAACAAGTTAGAGAATGAGGGAAAAGTAGCTTTAAATTTAGAATTCTATCAAAACCAGTGTTTAAAGTAATCATAGAGGGGGCTGGGGATGTGGCTCAAGCGGTAGCGAGCTCGCCTGGCATGCGTGCGGCCCGAGTTCGATCCTCAGCACACATACCAACAAAAGATGTTGTGTCCGCAGAGAACTAAAAACTAAATATAAAAAAAAAAAATAAAGTAATCATAGAACTGTTGTATAGAATTTATCAGCCATTGGTTACTCTTAGAAGAATACAGAAAAACACTCTTCCAAAGGCTAATTTAAATGTCCATTTGTACAAATATGCTTTAGAGTGAGCTGCTGCTGGTTTTAAGTCTCATCCCATCCCAAGTACACTGGAAATGAGCATTTGTTGGGTCATGGTAGTGAGGGATGTTTAACTATCACATCTAGTCTATGATAAGAACTTCAAAGCCACCAATGTTTGTCCCCTGAAGGTAGGGGAACACACTAGACCAATGTCAGATTCCAGCTTTGGAAACAGAATTTAAGTGTCAAGAGATGGATTGGAAAGAAATTTTGGCAGGAAAATCAGGCTTGCTGCTGCTTGAAGATTGGCCACATTTATGGAGTATTACCAAGTTAAGTGGTTGTTTCTTGTAAAATAGACTTTCAAATGAAACTTGTTTTGGGATTATTCTTAAACGTCTGTCCAACACTTTGAGAATAATTGAAGCTAACAGCATCAAGGGGTCAGATGAACATAGTGTGCCAGCAGTTACAGTACCCTGGAAAGAACACATCATCACCCCTGTTGAATTATGGCTGGAAATGTTTAACCTAATCTAATCATGAAGAAATTCAAGATAAATTCAAATTGAGAAATGTCCTATAATAAATGGCCTGTATTCTTTTTAAAAATGCCCATATCATTAAAAACAAAGGAATTGTTATGGAAAAAAAGAGACTGAAGACACATGATGACTAAATGCTATATCTGATCCTGGACAGGATCTTGTCCTGGAGGGGGGACAATGCTATTAAGAACACTATTGGTGGGGCTGGGGTTGTGGCTCAGTGGCAGAATGCTTGCCTAGCATGGGTGAGGCACTGGGTTTGATCCTCAGCACCACATATAAACAAGTATATAAATAAAGGTCTATTAATAACTAATAAAAAATTTTAAAAGAACACTATTGGAAAAGATCAACAAAATTGGAATATGAACAGTAAATTAAAGTTCTATATAAAAGTTAAATTTCCTGAACTTGATAGCTATGTTTTGGTTATATAAGAGTATATCTTTGTTCTTAGGAATACATGAAATATCAAGAAATAAATAGGCATAAATCATACAATCTACACTTAAATGATTCTGATAATAAATGGTCAGTGTGTATGTTTGTATGTGCATGTGTATAGAGGGAGAGAGAGAGAAAGAGACAAAACAAATATGACATAAAAGTTGCTCAATTTGGAGTAGTTGTACTTTTTACATTTTCTATACATTTGAGATTGTTTCAAAATAAAAATTAAAACAAATCATTTTCTCAGCAAGAAAAGATCTATATCCAATCTTTCCATACTGCAATGCATTTATAGCACAGATAATATCAACATTATCCTCAATTTATTTCTTCATAATTTCCATTAAAAATTTCTATGTCAATTTCTTTTTTTTTTAAAAGAGAGAGTGAGAGAGGAGAGAGAGAGAGAGAGAGAATTTTTAATATTTATTTTTTAGTTCTCGGCGGACACAACATCTTTGTTGGTATGTGGTGCTGAGAATCGAACCCGGGCCGCACGCATGCCAGGCGAGCGCGCTACAGCTTGAGCCACATCCCCAGCCTTGTCAATTTCTAATTGAAAATTTTTTTCCTAATGCTCAACAGTATGAGGTAACTAGTGATCATTGTATTAAAAATAAAGTTGATTGTATTGTATTTATTAGAAGACAGATCAAAGAAGAGTAGAGTTTAAGAAATCAAAGTATTTTTAGGGAAGAGAAATTAGCCAGGTGTTATTGTTTGGATGTGAGGTGTCCCCCAAAAGCTCACATATAAGACCATGCAAGAGGATTCAGAGGAGAAATGATTATTTTGTAAATGTAGCATATATACACAACAGAATTTTACTCAGCAATAAAAGAGAATAAACTCATGCTATTTGCAGGTAAATGGATGAAGAAGATAATGCTAAGTGAAGTTAGCCAATCCCGAAAAAGCAAATGCTGAATGTTTTATCTGATATAAGGAGGCTGACTCATAGTGGGGTAGGGAGGGGGAGTATGGAAGGAATAGACAAACTATAGATAGGGCAGAGGAGTGGGAGGGAAAGGGAGGTGGCATGGGGTTAGAAATGATGGTGGAATGTGATGGACATAATTATCCAAAGTACTTGTATGAAGACACAAATTGGATGTCAACATGCTTTATATACAAACAGATATGAAAAATTGTGGTATATATGTGTAATAAGAATTGTAATGCATTCTGCTGTCATTTATTTATTTTCTTAACAATCAATTTTTTAAAAAAGAGTCAGCCCAGTCAGTGATTTAACCCCCTGATAGGGATTAACTGAGTGGTAACTAAAGTAGTAGGGTGTGGCTGGAGGAGGTGGAAATTGGGGTGTGGCTTTGGTTATATATTTGTACCTGGTGAGTGGAGTCTCTCTGTTTGCTTCCTGATCACTGTGATGTGAGCTGCTTTCCTCTGCCACCCTCTCTCGCCATTATGTTCGGCATCACCTTGAGCCTGAGGAATGGATCCAGCCTTCTATGGACTAAGACCTCTGAAACCTTGAACCATCAAATAAACTATTCCTCCTCTATTATTGTGCTGGTCAGATACTTTAGTCACAGCAGCAAAAAAGCTGACTAAAACACCAGGCATAATGGTGCATGCCTATAATCCAAGAGACTCAGGAGTCTGAGGCAGGAGGATAACAAGTTTGAGGTCAGTCTGAGCAAATTATGGAAACCCTGTCTCAAAATTTTTAAGGAAGCACTGCGAATGTAGCTCAGTGATAATGTGCTCCCCTGGGTTCCATCCCTAGTACTGCAAAAAAAAAAAAAAAAAAAAAGACAAAATAAATAAAAATTATTAAATTCCCATGAAGAACCAAAATCAGGTGTGAATAATGAAGTGTTTACTGAATGTTTGAAATTTTATTACATTATTTTTAGTATGCTCTCCTTATTCTTAAAGATGAAAACATCAT
The DNA here is from genome assembly GCF_045843805.1 of Urocitellus parryii. Taxonomy (NCBI): domain Eukaryota; kingdom Metazoa; phylum Chordata; class Mammalia; order Rodentia; family Sciuridae; genus Urocitellus; species Urocitellus parryii. Next base: position 110,919,885 of record NC_135547.1, read on the forward strand.
ATCTGAAGTATTTATATTATTCAAAAATTTATTTGACAAAATAAACAAATGATGATACATTAAACTAAAAAGTGTCCATACAACAATTTAAATAATTAACAACGTGGAAATACAAATGAGAGAAAACATTCACAAATCATATATCTTATGATGAGTTAATATCTAAAATATCTGAGGAACTCTAATAACTCAATAGCAAATAAAATAACTAAATTAAAAAGTAGTCAAAGAATCTAAATAGATATTTCTGAAAAGAACACTTACAGATGACTAAAAGTTATATGAAAGGATGCTCAACATTTCTAATCACCAGAGAATTGCAAATCAGAATCACAATATAAAATAACTTCATACCTGTTAAGATGGATATCATCAAGAGGTCAAGAGATAATGAGTGCTGGTGAAGTTGTAGAGGAAAAGGAATCCCTTTTGCAATGTTTGTGGGTATGTGAAGTCATATAGCCATTATTGAAAAACTGTATGGAATTTCCTCAAAAAATTAAACATACAATGAGCTAGCAATACCAATACTGCATATGTATCCAAAAAATAATAAAATAAAATCAGGAACTCAAAAGAAAAAAACAACACTCCCATATACATTGCAGCATTATTCACAATAGCAAAGATGACAGATGAGATGGATAAAGAAAATATGGTTTTATATACATGTAGTGGAATATTAGTTAGCCATAAAAAGAATGAAATCTTTCCATTTGTGACTATCTGAATGAACCTAGAGGATATTATGCTAAATGAAATATTCTAGGCATAGAAAGACAAACATCCTATCATGTCACTTATACATATACTCAAAAAAAGTAGAACTCTTTGAAGCAGAAAATATAATGGTGGTTAACAATGATTAGGGGTTGGAGTTAATGGAAAAAGTTGACCAAAGTGTACAAACATCATTTTTGAACGAATATATTATACAGATATAATATACATCATGGTGACTATAGTTGACACAATATTTTTTACTTGAAATTTGGTGAGAGCAGATTTTAAGTGTCCTCATTCTCTGCCTCTGTCTCTCTTAAACACACACACACACACACACAAACAGCTATGAATGGTGATGGATGTGTAATTAATTTGTGGTGATCAATCATGCAATGCATATGTGTATAAAATCATTACATTGTCCATATTGAACATATGTAATTTTAATTTGTCAAATATTTTAGAACAGAACATAAATTATTTTTAGTTATTCAGGATTGGGTGTTTTAATGAACAGTCATCTTTGTTGGTCAATCAACCAAAGTTGAATCCTCATCTTGTTTTTGAGACAGAGTCATTCTCCTGAGGCAAAGTCTACCTCACACTACAACAGAGAACTGTAGATAATTTCAATTTCCCCTATGGCTGAGGAATGGGCAAATGCAACTACACACTCCTCAATGCCTAGAATGCATTGGGTTAGGACTTGTACCTGGGTATGTCGTTAAGCATTCATGCCCAGGACAGGAAATTCAGGCAATTCTTAATTATCTTGAAGGTGATTATCTTATTGTGTATTAATTGCCACATCTTTAATTTTCCTTTTTCCATTATCATTTTGGATAAAAAAGTAGACCATTGCAATGTGCCTAACTATTGAATTTAGTACTAGTTTAAAATAATGATTAAAATGAGCTATTAAAATGATCAATGATGTTTTTGACATCTCTATAATTTTCCTATCTCAAATTTCTATAAATAAATGAGAGGATTTAACACTACTTTTACATATAAATTATTTCTGTGTGAGTGTGTGTGTATGTGTATATGTATGTCTGTGTGTGTGTGTGTGTGTGTGTGTGTATCCATCCATCCCCAGGAATTACACTATTTATGAAATTTGTATTTAGATGTTTATTACATAAAATGTGTTTAATTTGTTGGCCTTGAATCTCTAAAGTGCCAATTAGGGTTGATTGTGATAACACAGCTCTCAATCTTTATTTTAATTAAGTAGGCTCAAATCACAATTGGCATCTCACACTTTCCAAAGTGTTAACATAAAAAAAAAATCTGAATCATGACCTTGAGTTTCTGAGAACATACTTATGTTACACAAATTAAATACAAATATTTTGGGCTCTTCAAATATGATTCAATCTTGATCATTACTGTGGGCAGGTTCACAGGTGAGACTAAATCCAAAATATTTAAAAGCAAACAAGATAAAAACTAACAATGTCTAAAGAACTTAGAACATTTATAGAGGAACAATGTATCAGGCTAGTGGCATCAGTAGAACCAGATTTGAAAAGGAGATAGCAAATAGATATTTCTTGACCTTGACAAATAAATATGGACACTTCGAAATTTATGGTTAATTAATAAAATTGATTAGTAACTATTTAAATTTTCATATTTTTATAAAATAAAATTAGACCATAAAAATGAGGGAGAATAATTTCATATTTTGAAAAGGGTGTTAAGTATATCCAATTAAATTTTACCAGAGAAGGATACCATCATCTAATGATATTTTGCCTATGGATTTCTTTATAAATTCCTCTGAAAATTTATCATCAAACATTTCATTTATGTAGCAAGTTTAGGAATATTATTGTTAAATTAAGTCAATCGTATAATTGGGTTTAGTCCTACTTTCCTAGGTAGCAGTCTTTTTTCTGTCTTTTCATACTAATTGTTTTTTTTTTCAAAATGCACATATTGCAAAACAAATACAATGAATAATACTATACAATGCACTTCACTTTATGGCACAAAACAAATAAGATAATACCTACAAATAGTTGTAGGCATTACTATAACTAATGTTGATAACATAAGTATAATTTTTCATGGCTGGAATTTTACATAAGTTAACAAATACATAAATATGGTCAAACAGTTGCTTGATTACTTTAGTCATTTCTTCTTCTATGAGATAATTTTTATCTGTTTTAATCTTATTCCAATGAATGCTATTCCTGATCTGCCCTGCTTCGTTATTCAGGTATAATTGTGGTCTGTTGGCCTGGTTTTACTTGCTTATCTTTAGCTGCCAGAAAGCAATTACACCTGATCATTTGAGGTGGTTATTGCTGCTGTAATCACTTGCCTGCACAGGATCTGCCAAGATTTTCTCAAATACCATGATAGTTTTGTTCAAGGAAAAAAAAAGAAAGAAAGAAATAACAGAGGGTCATTTCATTTGAATATTTGCATATCTCTTGGGAACCACAATTGTGATGTTTGTTTCTGTGACATTCTTTTGGTTAATGTTCGTACTAAACTTCATGAGTGTAATGTAATCAGAGCTGGGCATCAAGTCATCAATTTTTGCTTTGTATGGTTACTATAGGATTGAGTTATCCAGTTTACTGTCCTACAAGTTGTTGTTTCTTAGGTATGGTTTATTTTTCTCCATTTCCAATATAAAATAAAAATTGTATAATGCAGGTTGCCAAACATACAAATGTATTCAGAGTATGCTGTCAGTTTCATATAGCCTTCTCCTTGTTTCTTGACAAGTATACCTGATGTTCAATACTTCCTTGCCTTTTCCTGATGGCTCTTGATTTAGTCCATCAGTTTTAGTGACTGCATTGTCTTTCATACTACTTGGATGGAGAGAAGGTTTAATTGAAACTGAAGAATATTTGATGGTGATATCAAATGACAACTAAAGCAACAGATGCACTGGGTGGTTTAATGAAACTAACTCAGTTTTCATGGGAATGAGCCAAATAATAGATTTTTTTTCATACTGTCTTAGCCTTTGGATTAGTTATGAGCATATTAGAAATTTCTTTTTGATCTGGTTGTTTAGGTTGCATACTTCTTGCATATAAGTTAAGTGCATTTTTTCTTTATTAATGCTAGATTTATCCAAGAACACACTTTGAGAGATAATAATTTTACTCATTAAAAAGCATAGATTCAAATGTATTAAAAATTCATGCTTATTTAAAATTAGCCAAGCTCAAAATCCTATTGGTTTGGGGGATAAAGATATAAAATCTAACATTTGCCTTCCAAGTACTTAGGCAATTTGTCAAGAAATACTTACTTAGTTTCAGCTATAAACACATATATAAAAGAAATAATAATGGTCAAGTTAGGTTATTACAGTTGTCAGGGTCTAGTTGATCTTTTCCCTGTCAGTCATGATCTCTAGGCCCACAATGGCCTCATAACCCTACTCCCAGAACTAGCAGAAGCCCTAACTGATCATGAAGCACAGCTTTTCTTCGAACCAGCAATGTGGAGATTTGAAAATAATTTTCTGATTCCTTATGCTATCCTTCCACCTTTATTCTTATTTGACCTCATTTTTTCGCCTGTCTCATAACTTTGTGTTGTATCTAATTTCTATCTTTGGACTTGGCTTCATTTCAATATGTTTCCTTCCTACTAGTTCAGTTCTTCCATATGGCCAGTGTTGCAAAAGAGTTCATGTTAATCCTTTTATAACTGTAAGTGTCAAATCAGTATTCCAGCTTGTAAATTCTATGGGAACTTAAATAATGTTATAAGATAAGGATAAGGTTATAGGGGATCTTAGTCTGCCTAAAAATCAGAAAGTATGAAGAAAGGCATGTCTTTCAAGGTGGATAAATAATGACCAAAGTCAAAAATAATAAAACATTTTAAATACAGAATGATAATATGAATCTGCTTAGAAAAGATCAAAGTATAGTTTGGAGTTAATTGTACATGTTTTAAAAGCTAATATGTGTGGAATTATATGTAATAAAAACTTGCTGCAGATTTTTGAGCATTAGAGATATCATTTTTAAGCCAACATTTTGCAAATTGGTTACGTAAACTGTTTAAAATTACTTACCTTGCTTATTTGCCTTGTTTTTTGTATTATCACATTATAGTTATACATAGTAATTGGGTTCATTTTGACAAAATCATACATACAAGGAATTGATTTTGTACCCCATCCTCCTCCCTTTCCTTCACCCTCCCTGCCCCCATTCTCCCTCCTCCACTCTATTAAACTTCCTTTATTGTACATATACATAAAAATGAAATTCCCTTTGTTATCTTTATATGTGAATATAACATGAATTTTAAAAATTCATCACATTCATCTTCTCATTTCCCTTCCTTCCTTCCTTCCTCTCATTCTCCTACATTTACTCCATTGATCTCTGTACCTTTATAATATCTGATCCCCTCCCCCACTGCTTTCTTTCCATTATTTTTCTCTAGCCCCCATATAGGAGAGAAAACATTTGACCTTTGATTTTCTACGTCTGGTTTATTTCACTTAGAATAATTTTATCCATTTCCATCTACTTACTGGCAAATGCCATTATTTCATTCTTCTTTATGACTGAGTAAAATTCTGTTGTGTATATATGCCACACTAATTTTCTTTATTCATCTATTGATGAGCATCTAGATTGATTCCATAATTTGGCTATTGTGAATTGTTCTGCTATGAACATTGATGTCACCTTGTCACTATAGTATGCTGATTTTAAATCTTTTGGATATATACCAAGGAATGGGATAGCTGGATCACATGGTGATTCAATTCCTAGTTTTTTGAGGAATATCCACACTGCTTTCCATAGTGGTTGTACTAATTTAGAGTTCCTCAACAACATAAGAGTGTATTTTTCCCCACATCCTTGCCAGAATTTATTATTATTCCTATTTTTGATATTTGCCATTCTAACTGGAATAAGATGAAATCTCAGTGTAGTTTTGATTTGACATTTCCTGAATAGCTAGAGATGTGGAACATTTTTTCATATATTTCTTGAAAATTTGTGTTTCTTCCTTTGAGAAGTTTCTATTTAGTTCTTTAGACTAGTTATTGATTGGGCTTTTGGGTTTTTTTGGCATTGAATTTTTTTTACTTCTTCATATATTCTGGATATTAAGTCAGGGTCAGAGGAGTAGGTGGCCAAGATTTTCTCCCATTCCATAGGCTCTCTCTTAACTCTCTGAATTACTTCCTTTGCTATGCAGAAGCTTTTTAATTTGATGGCATCCCACTTGTTGATGTTTGGTTTTATTTCTTGAGCTTTAGGGGTTTTGTTGAGGAAGTTCGTGCCTGCACTTATATGATGGAATATTTACCTTGTGTTTTCTTCTAGCTGCTGCAAAATTTCTAGTTTAATTTCTAAGTCTTTGATCCATTTTGATTTGACTTTTATGCAGGATGAACAATAGGGGACTAAATCCATTCTTCTACATATGGGTATCCAGTTTTCCCAGTACCATTTATTTGAAAAGCTATCTTTCTCCAACACATATTTTTGGGCCCCTTTGTCAAGTGTCAGATTGCTGTTTCTGTGTCTTCTTTTCTATAACATTGCTCTTGGTATTGTCATGTCGCCTATCACTTTTCTTATTCAGAATTGCTTTTGCTATTCTGGGTCTTCCAATGTTCCAAATGAATTTTAGGATTGTTTTGTTTTTGTTTTCGTTTTTCTTGTTTTGAGAAGAATGTCATTGTTATTTTGATGGGGATTGCATTGAATGTGTATACTGCTTTTGGTAGTATGGCTATTTTAACTATATTAATTCTGCCTATCCAAGAACATGGGAGGTCATTCCATCTTCTGGGGTCCTCTTCAATTTTGCTCTTCAGTGTTCTATAGTTTTCATAGTAGAGACTTTTCACCTCCTTGGTTAGATTAATTCCCAGATATTTTATTTTTTTGAGGTATTGTGAAGGGCATGGTTTTCCTGATTTCTTTCTCAGCTGAATCACTGCTATGCTTTGTTCTGTTGAAGAGACGTGATCATCAAAATGATTTAACTGGGGCTCATGTTAAGCTACTTTAACAATTCATATTATATATAAGATCCAAGAAGTAATATATTGTTGAAACTTTATCTCACCTTGTTTTTAACCTGCTTTGCTAAATCATTTGGTAACCTCTTACCCTAAAAGTAGAGTACATTTAACCACTCATTGATGTTTTACTTAACCATGTCGCTCTCTTTGAGTAATGATATGTGGGTAAATGTGGCAGAGGGCCAGTGCTCATCCTAGGCCTTAAGAGGCAGTGAGTATTTTTCCACCCACTCCCTCTTGCTTTTCCACATCTTGAACTTGATCTCTGATCTATGGAGAATGAAAAGCATGTGGAATAGATCCCAGCCTATCCTGTACCTTGAAGCCAAGTGGACTTAACCTAAATAAACTGATTCTAGGTGACAAGGTTAAATAATGTATATTGTAAATTGCTGCCTATTTGATGTAGTATTGAATACCATCATTGTGGAAATAGCTTCATAATACTCTACTGTTATGGTTTGGAGGTGAGGTGTCCCCCAAAACCTCACATGTGAGACAATGCAGCAAGTTTCAGAGGAGAAATGATCAGATTGTAAGAGTCTTAACCTGATCAGTGAAGTAATCCCTGACAGGATTAACTGAGTGGTAACTGGAGGTAGGTGGGGTGTGGCTGGGGGAAGTGGTTAATTTGGGGCATGGCTATGGGGTTTATATTTTGTATCTGGAGCTGGAGTCTCTCTGCTTCCTGTTCGTCATGTGAGCTGTTTCCCTATGCCACATTCTTCTGCCATGTTATTTAACCTTACCTTGAGCTCTGAGGAATGGAGCAGGTCTTCTATGGACTAAGACCTCTGAAACTTTGAGCTCCCAAATAAACCCTTCCTCCTCTATAGTTGTTCTTGTCAGATCCACAGCAAAACAGCTGACTAAAACATCAACTAATAGGGGGCTGGAGTTGGGGCTCAGTGGAAGAGTGCTTGCCTAATACAGGTGGGGCCCTGGGTTCTGTTCTCAGCACCACATATAAATAAATGAAATAAAGGTCCAATAAAGGTCCAACAACTAAACAAAAAATTTTTAAAAAATCAACTAATAGAAATATATAATCTAAACATAACAGTAACAAGTTTACTCTGTACTGGAAATACTAGTCCTTAATATTATTATTATTTTCTAGGAATCATATGAGAGAGAATACCAACAAATCAGGATTATGGAGGAACTTAATATTATGCCAAATCAGGAGAGATTGAAAGAACTGAGGAGACATATACTATAGAAGCAAACATTAGGTAGGAGGAAGGGAAAACAATTTGAATATTTAGACAGGAATCAATGAATAAGTAATTACACTTTGTCTCAAATTGAATCAACAAAAAAGAATTCATGTATTTTCAAGTTAAGACCTGGAAAGAGTTTTTAAGCCAGATTAATAAAGGGCTCTAGCTCCATTTCTCTGAAATCCCTTATGTGCTAGCTTTGTCTTCATCATATTTTTCAAAGCATAGCAGTTTTGTTTTCTGTTACCAACTATGAAAACAGGCGTATGTGTTCATATGCAAGTAAGAGAAAGGTGTGGTTTTTAAAAATTCTCTATTAAGAGTAGGAAAACAGTTTCAGAGAGTTCTTTGCATCTCACTGGTCAGTATTGGGATAATATGCAGAGTGATTTGATGGTAAATTTTTAAAAAGCCTTATTTGTTAAATTCTATGGGCAAATGTTCATATAATGGCCAATTTTAAACTACCAATTTTAAATCACTGAACACAGAATAGGAAAGAGATGTACACAATTATCTTTTATGAGCTAGTTGTACTATAAGAATGGACATATTCATCCTTGAGAAAAATCATTGAGCTAGTATATGGGATTGGCCTTCCTATTGATAAGCACATGTAAAAAAATGGATTCCTAAATTTAAAATTTAGGAATTTTAAATATTTTAAAATATTTTAAAATATTTTCTTAGTTGTCAGTGGACTTTACTTTTTTATGTATTTTTATGTGGTGCTGAGAATTGAACCCAGTGCCTCATACATGCTAAGCAAGCACTCTACCACTGAGCCAGAAGAACCCCATCCCTCAAACTGTCGTTTTAAAATCAAATATTATATTAAAAGAAAGATGGTATCATTTAAAAATATTTATTAAAAAGTTGGTAAGCATTATTTTTATTTCTTCATTGTATTTCTTTGTATAGAGTATTTCAGAAACTTCCTGAACATTATTCTGATATAATAAGTCATAGTAATAATGAAAGTATCTAGAATAATTCTCATGAGAACTTAATATTCTGTTTGATATTTATTGCATACCTATTATTTTAGATACTACAACATGTTCTGGAAACAAAAATATAAACCTGAAATAATGCCTACTATCATGTACAATTAATGGAAAACACAGAGCAATGAATGGCAAACTATGGTCCATTAGCCATATTTGGATTGCCATTTTTTTTGTAAGTAAAGTTTAGTTGAAATGGAGACAAGACCATTTTTTAAATGTATTTTATATGGTGATTATTACACCAGGACAGACTTGAATGATTGTAGCAGAGACCACATGGCTCAAAACACTAAAAATATTTGCTGACTGGCTCTTTATGGTAAAGTTTGCTAGTCCCTGACATGGGGCATGACAGTTGCTGAGATGGAGGTGTGCAACAGAAAAATTGGGAGTTCAAAAGAATGTTATCACAATCAGTTTCATTCACTGAAAGAATTTTCAAAGCAAAAACTAATAGAACTTTCCTACCTGTACAATAATCACTCTAACTCTGAGTGACTGCTTGCACATGGATAAAACCATCTTGAAGCCTAGGTGAATCAATGAGACATTTTAGTTTCTTATAGACACAGCATGACATGAAGTACTAAGCACAGCTGTGTTCATTATGGTCTGTGAATTACCATTGGACTGTGTCAGATATAATATGATTAAATCATGAGATTTTTTAGTTTAAAACAGTCATATTTAAAGTAAAAATCTCTAAGTGAGATTTCATATAAGGGTCACTATTGATTTGCTACATTCTAGACATATGTCATATAAAATCAGTCTTTACAAAGTATCTCTCTTTCCTCAGGTAAAAGGTCTTACATATCTTGAAGTATTTTCTTGGCTTATTTTTGGTCTCCATGATGGTTCCTCATCTGGTAATATATTTAAAAATACTGAATACATTTTAACAAAATTGTGTCATTGCAAAATCATTTAATCACTCATTAATCATTTTTTTCTAAAAATCTCTAATATGATATGTGTTACAGAAAGAAACAAATGTTCATAAAATTTATTAAGATCTGATTTATTCTTCAATGTATTCTGACCTTGATTTTCTTTAATGATGTGTATGCATAAGTGAAGTATTTTTTATTTAATTCAGATTCCATACAAATTTTATGGATAGATATAGAGGTAGATATAGAGATATTTGTCTCTGAAAAGTTTGGCTGTTTGGGATGCAATAGTCATATGGTAATGATTTTATACACATGAACACACACATTCATATACACATACAGTTTGGCTATTTTGGATACAATAATAATTCAGCAATGAAAGTAATTATATCCTGAGTCCAAAAAATTAATAAGTGCTTATTTATGTTTTCTTAATTCAGAAAAGGAAAATATAATCTGAAATTGTCTGTTTGCTTGAACCAAGAGTCCAGAAATCCTAATTGTCCCAGTAGTGTGCCCCTCCCCTAAATTTCTACTACTTCTACAGCAAGGATAAAGAATAGTCCTTAAGGCTCAGTGGTAGAATGCTTGTCTGGCACATGTGAGGCACTGGGTTCAATTCTCAGCACCACATAAAAATGGATAAAATATAAAGGTATTTTGTTCATCTACAACTAAAAAAATATTTAAAAAAAAAGAATAGTTCTCGTTCCCCAGTGTTCAGAGGCCTCCTCTTAACACCACATTTTCCATGCCTTCAAAATGTGACTTGTGTCTTAGTCTGTTCTGACTGATATAACAAAATATTATAAACTGAGTGACATATAAGCAACAGAGTTTTTTTCATGGATTGATTTTTTAAATTATTTTTTTTATTTATCCAAGATAGCAGAAGCCATTTTGATATAATTATACAAGCATGGAATATATCTTAAAGTCCCACTTTTATGGATGTACATGATGGTGGGATTCACTGTATTATTTTCATATATGTACATTGGAAAATTATGTCAAATGGATTCCACTGTCTTTCCTTTGCTTATCTCCCCTCCCTTCTCTCCACTTCCCATTGTCTAATCTACTGCACTTCTAGTCTTCCCCTCACTACTCCCACTTATTGTGGGTTAGCTTCCATATATCAGAGAAAACATTTAACCATTGTTTTTTGGGGACTGGCTTACTTAGCATGATAATCTCTAGATGAATCCATTTTCTGGCAAATGTCATAAAGCCATTTTATGGCTGAATAATACTCCATTGTGTATATACCACATTTTATGTATCCATTCATTTTGAAGGTCTTTATGTTAGGCATTTTCATTACAATGTGACTTGGTGTGGATTTGTACATTTGGCATCCTGTAAGCCTCTTAATTTGATTTTACAATTCATTCTTCATGTTTGGAAAATTTTCTGATATTATTTCATTGAATAGTTTGATCATTCATTTGGTTTAGAACTCTATGCCTTCCTCTATCCCAATAAATCTTAAATTTCATCTTTTTATACTATCCCATATTTTTTGAATGTTCTGCTCATGGTTTCTTACCATCTTCACTGTACAGTGTATTCTTTTCAAGATTATACATTTTGTCTTCATTGTCTGTTGAGAGCCACAGCCAAAGGGGCCCCAGCAAACTTCCAGCTGCCAGCAAACTTCCAGCTGCCGGCTGATGATTGGCTCACAGTGGCCCCAGCAACATCTAGCTGATTGGCTCCTCTGCGGTGATGTTCATTGGGCTGTTTACCTGCCCTTCAGACTGCCAGCTGATGATTGGCTCACAGCAGCCCCAGCAACATCTAGCTGACTGGCTCCTCCACGGAGCTGCTCATTGGGCTGTTTCCCTGCCCTTTCAGACCAAGGAGCTGCTCATTGGGGGACTTCTTTGGCTCCGCCCACGCGACCCAGCCAATCGGCCTCAAGAGCAGGAGGATTGTGGGAGGTGGTGAGGTTTTGTGTGGGGGAGAGGCTTGTGGAAGCCGGTGGTGGCAGTTGGGCTCTGAGGGTTTTTTTTTTTCCTGAGGAGCTGTTTTGCTTGGCGTTTGTAGTTCTAAAAATAAAGTTAGTTTCTTTTGACAAGTGGCTCCTGAATTGTGCCCAGCCAGACTGCAATTGTCTAAGGTCCTGTGTTCCAAGTGGTCTAATCTGTTGGTGATGCTTTCAATTGAATTTTTAATTTGGTTTGTTGTTTCTTACATTTCAAGGATTTCTGTTTGGTTTCTTTAGAACCTCTATCTCCCTATTGAAGTTATCTTTTGCTTCCTGTATTTGTTTATGTAGCTTTTTGTTGAAATGATCTTTTGCTCTCTTATATAAGAGATATCATCCTTTAATTCACATTTTAATTATGTACATCCTGAACTCCTTTTCTGTAATTTCATCTACTGTGCTGGCCATGGATTCTAATAATGTGGTATCTTGATTTGTTTGGGGCACTTTCTTCCCTTGTCTTTTCATGTTGTTGTGTGTCTTCCCTTCTAGCACTGTGGGTCCAAAGTGTTATCATTTTTACCCTATAGGCTTACAATGTCCTGTAGGGTTCCAATACCTCTCATTGAGGGGAAGGACAATGTTAACAGATCCCAATATATACAATATACACCCTAAAAAACAATTAGTTGCTATTAAGACATTTACAGTTTGGTCATAATGTTCAGAAATGGTGAATTCAATTATTATCTACAATATACTCAGTAGGTTTGTAAAAGGGTTTACAGTTTCTGATGGTGGACGAAGAACCAGCAGTGAGGTGTAGGATGATATGCTGAGGATGAAGGAGGTGAGGATATAGAGATATTATGTCTTAGGAAGTGTGGAAGAGAAATCTAAAGAAGGTTAGTAGCAGGAGAATAGAGAGGAAGTAATTTTCAGTAGACAAGTAAGTGGGAAGACAGTAGAGTAAATAAAACAAACCCACATACATATTAAGAAAAATAAAAAATGTTAAAATAGCAAAAATTGGAAGAAAAAAAGAATATACAACCCAACTGTAATATACTACTTAGTCATATCAGTCCTCAAAATCATAATTCATGAAAAGTGCTTGGTTTCACATATGTTGGGGATGTGAGGGTGGGAGAATAGGGAAGGAGAAGGAAGAAAAAAAAACTCAAAATCTCAAAGGAAGAAAGAAGGATTGTTCTGGTTGAAGATTAGTATCTCTCCTGGTTCCCTTTTCATCCAATAGGTGGGGTCATCTCTTGTTAGCTGGTATCTCCACTCTCAGGATGGTGAAGGTAACCAGGGTGTCACTGTGCTGAGGTCACAGCTGCTGGGGAGAGGGAGGAGTTAGAAACTGGATACCTAGCCAGCTGGAGTTCCAAACTGGGAGTTGCCCCCACTAAAGATGGTGATGAAAGTGACCCAAGAGAGAGTTGGCTGTTTTCAGCGATGTGGTGTTGACTTGGGTGGGGGGAGCCAGGTGATGACATTGGATGTGGAAGGCGTGTTTATTTATTTATTTATTTATTTATTTTTTTTATGTTTCTTTTTTTTTTTTTTTTTTATTGTTGGTCGTTCAAAACATTACATAGTTCCTCATACATCATATTTCACAGTTTGATTCAAATGAGTTATGAACTCCCAATTTTATCCCGTATACAGATTGCTGTATCACATCAGTTACCCTTCCATTGATTGACATATTGCCTTTCTAGTGTCTGATGTATTCTGCTGTCTGTCCTATTCTCTACTATCCCCCCTCCCCTCCCCTCCCCTCCCCTCCCCTTTTCTCTCTCTACCCCTTCTACTGTAAATCACTTCTTCCATTTGAATTATCTTGTCTTACCCCTCCTTTCCTCTTATATGTCATTTTGTATAACCCTGAGGATCGCCTTCCATTTCCATGCGATTCCCCTTCTCGTTTCCTTTCCCTCCCACCTCTCAACCCTGTTAATGAAAATCTTCGTCTCAAGCTCTTCGTCCCTACCCTGTCCTTGTTTCCTCCCCTTATATCAGAGGAGTCATTTGGTATTTGTTTTTTAAAGATTGACTAGCTTCACTTAGCATAATCTGCTCTAATGCCATCCATTTCCCTCCAAATTCTATGATTTTGTCATTTTTAAATGCAGAGTAATACTCCATTGTGTATAAATGCCACATTTTTTTAATCCATTCATCTATTGAAGGGCATCTAGGCTGATTCCACAATCTTGCTATCGTGAATTGTGCTGCTATGAACATCGATGTAGCAGTGTCCCTGTAGCATGCTCTTATTAGGTCTTTAGGGAATAGACCGAGAAGGGGAATAGCTGGGTCAAATGGTGGTTCCATTCCCAGCTTTCCAAGAAATCTCCATACTGCTTTCCAAATTGGCTGCACCAATTTGCAGTCCCACCAGCAATGAACAAGAGTGCCCTTTTCCCCACATCCTCTCCAGCACTTATTGTTGTTTGACTTCCTAATGGCTGCCAATCTTACTGGAGTGAGATGGTATCTTAGGGTAGTTTTGATTTGCATTTCTCTGACTGCTAGCGATGGTGAGCATTTTTTCATGTACTTATTGATTGATTGTATGTCCTCTTCTGAGAAGTGTCTGTTCAGGTCCTTTGCCCATTTATTGATTGGGTTACTTGTTGTCTTATTGTCTAATTTTTTGAGTTCTTTATATATTCTGGTTATTAGGGCTCTATCTGAAGTGTGTGGAGTAAAGATTTGTTCCCAGGATGTAGGCTCCCTGTTTATCTCTCTTATTGTTTCTTTTGCTGAGAAAAAACTTTTTAGTTTGAGTAAGTCCCATTTGTTGATTCTAGTTGTTAACTCTTGCGCTATGGGTGTCCTATTGAGGAATTTGGAGCCTGCTCCCACAGTATGTAGATCATAACCAACTTTTTCTTCTATCAGATGCCGTGTCTCTGATTTAATATCAAGCTCCTTGATCCATTTTGAGTTAACTTTTGTGCAAGGCGAGAGATAGGGATTCAGATTCATTTTGATGCAAATGGATTTCCAGTTTTCCCAGCACCATTTGTTGAAGATGCTATCCTTCCTCCATTGCATGCTTTTAGCCCCTTTATCAAATATAAGATAGTTGTAGTTTTGTGGATTGGTTACTGTGTCCTCTATTCTGTACCATGAAGGCGTGTTTAGAGAGAGCTTTGTGTGTGGTTTTGGCTGTCTTCAGAGCCTGTGTGAAGTTCCTGGGTGCAAGCAGGCTACCATGTGTAGGGGACTATCTTCAGCATCCCAAGATGGAAGTGACCGGGGGAACCCCATATTGGTAGATGGGGGTCCACATGGGAGTGGTGGTCGGAGTTCCTGGGCATGGGTAGCTAGTGGGTGTCCTACATGGGAGTGGCATCCCGGATTTCTGCTCAGGTTGGTGGCCAAAAGTTCTGTGTGGGTACTGATGCCAATGGTCCGACTCAGCACCCCATGTGGGTGAGTAATTGGGAGACCTACTTTGACACTGAGGCCTGGAGCCCTGCATGAGTATGGTGGCTGTGATTCCTGTGTGGGAGCAGGAATATTGCTCACAGAGAAACAGTATTCTCACTACTTGAGACCTAGGTCACAGAGTGACACAGAATGCTGCCTCCCTCTGGCCAACCATCTTGGAATCCTCTCCCATGGTTCTTCTTGACTGTTTTGGTGCCAATATCATGCTGTTTTTGTTATTATAGCTCTATAGTATAACTTCAGGTCTAGTATTGTGATGCCTCCTGCTTTGCTTTTCTTGCTAAGTATTGCTTTGGCTATTCTGGGCTTCTTCTTTTTCCAGATGAATTTCTTGAGTGCTTTTTGTATTTCCATGAAGAATGTCATTGGAAATTTGATGGAAATTTCATTGTATCTGTATAACAATTTTGGTAGTATGATAATTTTTGCAATATTTATTCTGCTTATCCAAGCACATTGGAGATCTTTCCATCTTTTAAGGTCTTATTCAATTTCTTTCATTAGCATTCTGTAATTTTAATTTAGAGGTTTTTCACTTCTTTTGTTAGATTGATTACCAAGTACTTTTGTTCTGTTTTGTTTTGAGGTATTGTGATGGGATGGTTTTTCTAATTTCCCTTTCAGCTGATTGGTCATTGCAGTATAGGAGTATTTGATTTACAGGTGTTAATTTTGTATCCTGCTAGTTTGCTGAATTTGTGTATGAGTTCTAGAAGTTTTCTGGTGGAGTATTTAGGGTCTTCCAAATATAGAATCATATCCTTTGCATACAGAGCTACTTTTAGCTCTTATTTTCCTATATGCATCCCTTTTATTTCATTCTTTTGCCTAATTGCTTTGCCTAACTCAGTTCAAAGTAGATCAAGAACCTAGGTATTAGACCACAAGAAAAATTGCTCTATTCACCACTTGAATAGAAATGATGTGCATCCCTATCTTGTTTGAATGGTCAACAAATATATGAAAAAATATTCAGCATCTCTAGCAATTAAATAAATAGAAATTAAAACTACACTGAGGGCTGAGTTGTAGCTCAGTGGTAGAGCACTTGCCTAGCACATGTGAGGCCCTGGGTTCAATCCTCAGCACCACATAAAAGTAAATAAATAAAATAAAGGTATTGTGTCCATCTACAACAATACCAACAATAAAAAACTACATGGAGATTTTATCTCATTCCAGTCAGAATGGCAACTTCAAGAATACAAGTAACAACAAATAGTGGCAAGGATATTGGGAAAAGGGAATGTTCATACATTGTTGATGGGGCTGCAAATTGGTGTAACCACTCTGATTTCTTAAATTGTATCAGCATTTAAGGTTTAGGTGGTAAGACTATGTCTAGAAAAGTATCACTCTTTATACATTTTTTGATCCTACTTCAAAGTAGCCACATCCTTTCTTTATGTACATGAATGAATGGAGATGCAAAAGTCACAAAAGAGAATGTAGCCCAGGTCAGAAAATGATATTGTGCCTCTTTTCTCTTACACTAGATGACAATCTTGAAATTCATGCAGTTGGATGATGAATAGCTACCTGGCAACCTGATCCACAAATACATTACCATTCTGTTAGGCCACAGCACAAGTTAGCATTCACCTCAATAATATAGGCATTCACTTAGCCAACAAGAAAACTCATACAATCTCACTTTACCAAATTATGGGAATCATAGGCTAAATAATATTTCCATTAGGCAGAATTGCTCTTCCTCTTGCCCTCACACTTTTTCAAGTATCTTCATGGATTTGCACAGATATCTGAGAATGAGTCAGTTTTGTTCACATACTCTTTAGTGTTCTGCTCCACTAATATTAAACAAGAAGCCTACTAAATTCTGCAATTTAGTAAGAATTCAGCAGGAATGAATTAAAATTTCTGTGAATAGATATCTTGGGAATCCTAAAACTTGGACTGAGGGATTCAGGGAAATGCCCATAGTACTTTCTACTCTTATGAAATTCTTCCTATAATAATCCTTAAAGAATTTTCAACTTTCTCTTATATATGGTAGGCTTGAATGATAGTCATAAAAATGATAAGGCTACTGTTTTTCTTTCTGTATTGACGTGTTTTGGCTGTCTTTGTGGAATATTTGGGCCCTGGTTCTCTATTACCATCAACTTTGGGTCTCAGGAAGAAACCTACAGAACATTTTTATCATTCTGTTGTAAGTATTTGAGTAGGCAGTCAAACAGGATTTATTTTCTTAGCATTTTTATTATATAATTCTGATCTTAGACAAGGTGCAATACATTCTAAAGTATCCTTTTCATTTTTCCTTTCTTATTTTCTAATTCCCTTTCCTTGTTTTCCCCCAAACTCAAACTGACATATGGACCATAGTTAACTAGTTTGGGGTATGCAGTTATGGGAACAAGTCCAGATCTATTTCCTATATGTCAAACCCTGGTCATTACTCAGTGACTGCTACAAAACCACTTTCAAAGGCTGTACAAAAAGAAAATCAGCTACAGATTCTGATTCTAATCTAAAGTCAATGGGAAACTGGGTTTTAGATATAAATAAAGGATAAGATGATATTTGAAGAAGGAAAAAAGATTTAATAGGCATTAAATCCAGTGCTTTTTGTGAAAAATTCCTACTACCTAAATTCTGAACATTGGGTTATATTTTAAGATATTACTACTTATAATTTAAGAGACCACCCAAAACACCCATCTAGGTTCATTGGTAAGGAATTATTATATATATTTTTAAAAAATATATCAACATTTCAAAAGTCAGTGCAAATGTTAAGATGTTATATGTTAGTATGGTTCTGTGACAGACAGAATAGTGGTCTCTTAAAGATGTCCATCACATAATCCTCAAAACCTTTGACTATGTTGTGTTACATGATAAAAGGGACTTTGCAGATATGATTAAGGTTAAAGAATTGAGATGAAGAGACTATTCTGGGTAGACCAAATTTAATCACAAGAAACATTGGAAGAGAAAGACAAAAGAGGACGTCAGAGAGAATGGCAGTGTATGAAGGACTCAGTGCTCCATTGTTGGAGTGTACAAGGACCAGACAACCATTTCTAGGAGCTAATAGAAGCTCTTAGTTGAGAGTACTCAGGAAAGGGAGACCTTCTTATGGAACTGATTTTTGCCAAGATCTGAATGAGCAAGGAAACTGATTTTCCCTTTAAGCCTCCAGAAAGTAATGCCAGAGCTTTGATTTTTTTTCATTTTCTTCTTCTTTTTTATGTGTGTGTGTGTGTGTACATGTGTGCATGCATGTGCCAATGCCTTCCCTCGTGTTCTGGGGATTGAAATCTGGGACTTGTGCATGCTAAGCAGGCACTCTACCACTGAGCTACATCCCCAGCCCCATTATTTTAATCTTGTGAGAACTGCATTGAACTTTTGTTCTATAGATTTCTAAGCTAATAAATTTTTGTTCTTTTCAGTCACTATATTTGTAATTTGTTACATCAGTAATTGAAAACTAATATAGAGACTATAAAGTAATAATGGTTTCCCTAATATGACAATGTAAACACTGTTCCTGTCACAGTTAATCTCAATGATCTATCTCCTTCCCAACAGGGAATTTTGGCAGTTGATTAGATCTGTGGTTTCTCCCATCTACAATAATTGATCTCCTCAGCTCTTTCAATCACCAGTTCTCCATAATGGGGGCTAGCATGGGCAACTGCAGTATGCAATTGTTACTCTTTCTGGTACATTTTATGAGTAGTATAATATTGTTGCTCATGTATTTTTGGAGCATTTTATCAATATTTCTTGATTGTCAGATCTGCTGTCTATCAGCTATAAACTCGTTGGTTCATTAAACTCACTATTATGAGAGTTTTCTGTTAAAAATAATATTCATACTTTCTTTATAAAAGCTACAAAAGGATTCACTCTAATGACATATTTTGAAGTGCTCATAACAATGTTTTCATTTGATAAATGTTACATTCCATCTTTTTCTTTCTCTTCATTTATCCAATGAATATTTAATGAACATTTACTGTATGCCAAGTATTTTCCTAGGCACTTGGGATATTTCAGGTACAAAAGACATAAATCTCTTTTCTAGTGATATTTATATTCATGTGAGCTCCATTGACTGATCTATGACTTTCTATATGGCTTTAAAAAAGCAATATAATGAGACACTGCACATTTAATCGAAAGAATCATTAAAGTGCATTAATTGATTATTTCTGTTTAATCTTGTTTCTCTTCAAAGGGACTCAGGAACTCCTTGCTGTTTCAAAACTATGTTTATACTCTGTAGAGCTCCCTCATGTAATGCATTGGACAATCTCTCACTCTTTCCATCAATGAAGTGGAAATATCTAAAATTCAAGAGAATAGTTAAAGTAATAATCATGCATTTTAGGTGATCCACAACAAATAGGGACATAATCTCTAAACATAGAAAATATTTTAAAAACATAAGAAGTTTGTTATGAGTAATTTTTAAAAATCAAAGAAATTGAAACCAAACCAGGAAATCCTAAAAAAAAAAAAAAAAAAAAATCCTCTGCACAGAGAAATGTCTTCAAAAAAAAAACAAAAAAAGAACTCGTGAATATTTTTAAAGAACTAATTTTGGAATGGGATATCCGATACCATTGTTAGTTACACTTAGTAACAATCTCCAAATGAAGTTTTCAAGTTGAACAGATGGCTCTATTTTACAATGTTACCCATAGATCTGCAATGTGATAAGTTTCCTTTGCTTATGTCAATTATGTTTGTATTTACCTTATTCAACTTTAGTGAATTATTTTTTCAGACATGAATCTTCTAAAAGAAAAAGGAGAAGCTAATTTTAAGTTGTAAAATTAATATTTTTGTCTGAAAGTAAACAATGTGTCTCTGATGGTTTACATTGTTTATCTTTTTGTCATTTGAATTAATTTCAGCACCTAAAAATATTTTGCTGAATATTTATTTTTTGTTTAATACTCCTTATTATTCTTACTTCATTTTTATAAAAAAATTCCCTTCGGACAACTGAAAACTTTTACTATTTGAATTTCCGAAGACTCTGGTAAAACTTGGTGTCTAGAAAAATAATGTTGTCTTTCATAGGTTTAGCATTTCCTCTAAACAAAGCCTTTCACACACAGTTGAGAAAAATAAGATCAAATACAAATTTTTAAAAAAAAAATATATTAATAAAGGTGCAAAACATGTTTTTACATATAGCCATAAAGAAAAGATTGTGACATGTAAGTAATTTAACACACCTAACACCTTCTATTGTTTGCTGCTATTGCTTCTTTTTATGCTTATTCTTCTTATGGTAAGGGTCACCTAAAATCTAGTTCAGAATTTTCAATATACAATAGAATATTATTGAGTATAGTCTTCTTGCTGTACATTAGAATTCTAGACCTATTTATTCTTAGAAGAGAAATCAACATTTATAGTTAAGGATGAATTCATACAAATTTAATTCAATGCTTACGTCTATAAGCTGCCCAGATTATTTGCAGAGACAAGTGGTTTATGAAATAAACTTCAGTCTAATTTGGTCTGCCACTGAAAAAGACTAAGAGTCCTCTCCTTTCAACTGTGAATAAGTGAGTTTGGCCAAGCAGAAAGCCCTTAAGACAGGAAGATGGGAACTGGGAGGAGGATGGGCTGGTAAGACTGACTAGAAGATTGGAGTGTGTGATTTTTTTTTTTTTCTAAAAGTGGGAGCAAATTTACAAAAAAATAGAAGGCAAATGCTCCAGTGAGGTAGTTAAAAAACGCAGCTATTGTCAAGGATTTCCACAGAATGCCTCTTGGTCACTCAGCCAAGTTTCAACTCATATCTCTGCCCAGTTAGGCTATACCCTGCTAGAACAGATAGTCAGGTAGAGAGAGAGCAGTCTGCCTCTGTATCTCTTCTCTTGGAATCTCCTTAAGCTTAGGCAATACATCATGCTCTTTATGTATGTTCTCTGGACTTTTTCTCTCTTCTTAACTAATGTTCACTAATTTTTCAGATATGAATATCAATGTCTCTTGCTTCAGAAAGAATTTGATCAATTTTCCAGTCTATATAAGGTATTATTTCTCTGGAAAGTTTACTATCTCAGAATCTGTGACCTCCATCATAGCACATATTATATTTAAATTTTTGGTATAATAGTCTGTTTTGCCTTGGGGACTCTAGGATCTTATGTAGTGTCTACCATTGTTACCAGTGAATCTCAAACACTTAGCTTATAATACTGAAGGTATTACATTTGTTGGATGACTGAATTCAAACTTGGGAGCAAATTAAACTATCTAGAATAATATGAACACAGCAGTGATTCCACCAGATCTCTTCAGATCTCCTTTATCATTTCTGTGTACTGATATTTTAAATGTTCAGTCAATTAATATGCTTTTATAATCCACCATTATTACTTTGTAGAATATATATCAATAAAAATAATAAGTAATCTGCAACTGGGTCAAACTGAAACAAGCCAATAGAAGTAGCTTGTAAATAGTTTTATAGCTACCTAAAAGTCAAAATTGTATGAAAGAGGGGCTGATAAAATAATGCTGTCCAACTACATGGATTGGAAATAAAAAAATCCCAACATATGGAGGCTGCAGATTTGGAATTGAGACAGTATGTGTGTGTATGTGTGTGTGTATATATATATATATATATATATATATATATATATATATATATATCACTGAAGCTTTTTATAACTTCACTCATCAAAAATATCTTTAATCATCAAGTTGCCATAATAAACTTATAAATCAGAAATCAGAAACATAAATCATATTGTAAAATTGAGTATCTTTTAAAAACTGTAGCCTTAACCTTAAAATTTAATACCAGCTGAAAGAAGTTCACAGAATCTTTGTCTTTTTTTTCTAATCAAAATAACTCCTCCTCTTGATTCTAAAGCAATGAAATGAAATGGCTAAAATCATGTTATCTTATGATAACAATTTTACAGCTGCTAAGATGAAGACATTTTTAACCTCCCATTTCTATTATAAATGGTACTGAAATTATCATCCTGAGGTTAAAAAAGAGGGTGAAATATTTGTCACAATATATTCTCTCCACCCCACCATCCTTAGAAGAATGCTATGACTAAAATTAGAGAGTGCATGTAGCATTGCTTAATTTCAGTCTTTTGCAGAAGGAGGAGAGAATTGGGGCTGAGGAGATAAATAGAGATCAGAACAAAGAAAAGCTAGTCAGTTCTTGCTAGTCTCTCAACACCCTGGGTGGTAAGCCCACAGTCATCCAAGAAACAGATGCTAGGTTTAAAACTCAATTTAGGGGTGTTGGTGAATTGCATTAAAGCTTATATTTTGTTTTTCTTCTGAAGAAAAATAGAAAAAGCATGTTTCATTTATCAAACACAAGACTGCTTTTTACATAGATTTTTGTTTCACATTCCCAACTGTTCAAATAGCCCTTAAAAATGGAGTCAACTTGATTTTACAGTAATAAATTAATTTTAATATTACATGAAGAATCTCAGCTCTATAGTCAACATGGCCTATCTCAAAATTTTTGGCTTTGAAAAAAAAATCTAAATAGGGAAAAGGGTGTGAGTCATACATTTAAAGTTTCAGTATGTTTCTCTTGTTTTAAAGACTAATTTCAGATTCCAGGAGAATAGTTAGTAAGGTGAGCAAATAACATTAGTGGTAAAAATACAATTAAATATTTTTCTATAAAAATAATAGCTTGAGATGCTTTTATATTACACAGCCACAACTTACTTTTATGGAATCTTGAAAAAGTAGACCAATGCACTGATTTGGTGTTATTATTAATTAAAGAACAAAAGTTATATTTCATCAAATGTTTCCAAGACAAGCATACCTGTCATTTGGGGGGTCCCTTTTTTATATATACAAAACTGTGAATTATTGTTAATACTAAGAAAATTAAACCACTTATCATGATCACCATTTTCATGTATAAGTACATATTTATGTACTTAAATGCTTTAAGTACAGGATGACATTGTGAATGAAAATGTATTTATATAGATACTCTAATGCAAAAAATTAGCATATATATTGTCATGGGTATCATAATGAATTTATAAACCAGCTTTGTTATTTTTTTAGGATATTTTTTAGTTGTAGATGGACACAATACCTTTATTTATTTATCTTTATGTAGTGCTGAAGATTGAACCCAGGGCCTCACAAATGCTAAGTGAGTTCTCTACCACTGAGCATGAATTACTCCTAAATTCTGAATGAGAAAGGCAGAGAATTCTCCATTATTTTTTGGTGGAAGATTTTCTGCTTTTTCTCTTTCATTTATTGCAAGGAAGAGTCATATTTTCAGGTGTTTTAACAAAGGACATGTAATGAAACATCCAAAGAGCTTAAATTTATGTACACAGGATTTCTTTCTTTCTTTCTTTTCTTTTTTTTTTTTTTTTTTGCTACTGGGGACTGATCCCAGAGGCAATTTACTACCAAGCTACATCTCACCAGCCTCTTATTTATTTATTTTTTTTAATTTTGAGACAGGGTCTCACTAATTTGCTAAGGCTGGCCTCGAATTTGTAATCCTTCTGCGTCAGCCTCCTGGGTCTTTGGGCTTACAGGTTTGGGCCAATATACCCAGCAATATCTAGGCAGTTTTAAGAGACAATATTTATCTATGCATGTATCTATCTATATAAATCTGTATCTATATGTATATATATCTATCTAAAGGTATGAATAATTATGGCAAATATTCAGATAAAGAAGAGAATACAGAGAAGTATATTTGCATAGGTTATCATAATAGTATTGGAAAATGAAGTGTTGAGAACCTGTAGTAGAAATCTTCAAAAGCAAGGTGATTTTGGCAATTGACTTAGTTAAAAGGACAAGTAGTCCATCCCAAAGTTAAACTACACCTGTGAGAGCATTAACCAAAACAATCTATATATCAGCCTCTGTGTTTGTCTCTATTTTAAAAATCTAGTTCAGACAGTCTGAATAGGTGTCAGAAACTCATATCCTCACTCCACCTTTTAAATACTACTTAACAAAAATAGTTCAAGAAAATACTCTAGGCCCAAAGGAGTCTGGCATGATCCTTTTGGGAAATATCTGAATTGTGTCCAAAGTATACATATGTATATGTTTGAGGGAGATAGTAAATATAATATGTATGTATATATGTGGTTATTGCCATTTGGAGGTTTGCTTTAATTATTGGGCTCATTTCCCTTGCCTTTGGGAATATGGACATAACATACTTTCCAAAGTGTACTTATGGATCTATTTAAGACACTTACATAATATTACATATATACATATACATATATATATATATAAAATCACATATATACATACATAATCATTATATATATATATATATATATATATATATATAATCATAACATGAAGAGGAACAAGTAATATATTACTTGAGTTGTGAGGGAAGGAACAGAGGCAGGAAAACAAAACAAAACAACAAGGTCTCTCATGATGTACAATCATAGGCAACAAAAAATTTTCCCACACTAGAGTCACATATCCTATAACTTGGACATAGTTCTTTTGGAAAATAAGACAAATCATACAATTCAAAATTCAAGTAAAGAAAATTTTATCTTATCAGAGAAAAAGTTGTTGATACTTCTGTGAATGACAATAAATTAATATCAAATAGCAATGAGGACTCGTAAATGGATATATTGTTTTCTACTTGTGTGTTATTTGTGGCTGAGAATAACTAAAGATGCCTTATAGTGAATTTAAACAATTTATTATAAAGCTTGTGTAATGATAAATTAAAGGTTTAAAAACAAAATTTAAAAATGTTGTAATGAATATATTAAAGTATAATATTAAATATTTTAATGATTTAGTGCTTTAAATTCAGAAATTTAATTTCTATTCTCAAAAGTAGGGCACAGAGCCGTGCATGGTGGAACATGCCTGTAATCCCAGCAGCTCCTGAAGCTGAGGAAGAAGGATCATGGGTTCAAAGCCAGCCTCAGCAATTTAGCAAGGCCCTAAGCAACCTAGCAAGACTCTGTTTCAATATAAAAAGGGCTAGGCATGTGGCTCAGGGATTAAGCAATTGGGTTCAATCCCTGATAACAGAAAAAAAAATAAAATAGGACACAGAAAAATGTAAAACTCAGTTAAAACTTTTAAATCCAAAATAAATGCTGTTCTTCAAACTTTGAATAAATGATACAATGAAGAGTCCTCGTGATAATTTGTGTGTGATTTACATGTGCCAGATGCTGGTCAAGTCCCTGGACCAGATCAGTCTGGCAAAGGACCAAGACCTTAGAATTTGAATTACTTAAGAAGATGAAAATGAATCCCTCATGTTCACATTGACTTGCCTCCTGAGAACAAGGAGATCCCTGAGGAATTCTTAAATTTGCAGTCTTTCTATGCTGCTATGAACTTAGCTAAACATACTGAAGGGATGGCAGTGTTCTCTATTAAAGAACTAAAAATGACAGTAATGAATACAATCCATTTAACACGCAATTTCTTCTTAAAATACCAATTCCCAGATTCCAATTTGTAACTCAGGGAGATCCTATTAGGCTCAGTGGAGCACTTGCCTGGCACATATGAGGCACTTGGTTCAATTCTCAGCATCACATAAAAATGAATGAATATAATAATTGTGTTCATCTAAAATTTAAACAATATTTTTTAAAAAGGGAGACCCTAGAAAGAGTAATTGGAGGGTATCTGGGATTTTCACCATGTAGATATTTCCAAATGTCTAACAGTAGTCTCTGAATGAGTTCTGTAAAGACATCAGTAAAAAACATTTTCAAAACGAGGTCTGTAATAGAAAATAAAGGTCTCTATTTGGTGAGAAAACTAGAAGCCCCTGTTCTAGTGTAGAATTTCCCGATTCAGAAAATTATTCAGTAATTCTGAATATGTCTTACAAATGCTCTGTTTGAAATAAGTAATTTGCTTTTCTATGAATCTTCAAGGAAGGGGAAAGAGTTCCCAAATATGTTTTGGCCATGGGATTTTTCTTTTAGAGAATCTGGCAGAATGAAAATTTCACTCAGTTTACATTGGGTAAAGCTTATTTAGAAGGAGCCAATCACAACAGCCATTTCTAAAGATAAAAACAATCAGCTGGACTTAGATCCTTTTAGAAAGAGCATTTTCACTCTTATGGAATAATCTGGATGCTATTTGTTTTTCTCTGGGCTGGTTTCTCCTAACCTAGTGTCTCAGAATTTTTCTGTGTTGGAATGCATCTTCTGAAGTTTGATTTGTGACTCATTGATAGAAGTCAGCTCAAGAGTTGTGTTTAGTCTAACTTCTCAAAACACAGGTTTGGAGAAGGTAAGAGTTTGGCTTATTGTTTTTCAACCTTCAGAGAAGGTTATGTCATGATTCCATTAAACAGCAGCAGCACTAGGTGCCAAACATTTCAGCCAGGAAAATATAATCCAGGATGCCTGTGGAATACAGGATCCTCAGAGCAGGTAGAAACAATGAGTTTAAATCAGGAAGATAATCTGGGCAAATACCCACCTGTTACTCATTCTAAACTTGGCATTTTGGAAAGCCACAGTATTTACAAACAGAAAGATGAGATCTTACTCTCACCTTTGGCCATTGGTAGCTTTGTGAATTTCTACAATTTATGTAACTTTTCTAAAGCTCAATATCTCATTTGTAATAAGAAGGCAACAATACCATCTATGAATACTTGAGAAAATTAAGAAAATTTCACGTAGAAGATTCTGATATGTATTATGCAATAAACAGATGATATTATCATTCATGAAATAGAATGAAAACAATTTTTAAAATTTCCTTCCTTTGCCACAGTACATTAAATATATTTCTTCCCACCCTTCTCCCTTTGCACCCCTCCAACAATCAGACTACAGACAATGATTCATAGCATGTGTGTGTCCTTTTCCTCAGCAGTTTTCATTCAGCGGAGGATGTCTGATGATCAAAAACACTTATTAATGGAAATAAACCCATTTCTCATGATCAATTTTCAAATAATGTGAAATAATATTAGGGGAACTCATTCTAGTTATAATGTCTCCATAGCTTTCAATTTGTATACTAAATTCTCAAAAAAGCTACACCTTGGTCAATCCCATGCTCAATACTTGCATTTTTAGGAACTCCTTGAAACATTTATTGCAATATTTTTGATAACAGACATTAGGAACATATTGTTTTTCCATTTTTCATTCTCTCATGATATGCAAGCATGGAGAAAAATTTTTATTACAGTGATTATGTTTAGTTTTAAAATACTTTTCAAATTTTAATTTTCCATTTTATGTCTTCCCTGTATCTTCTATTATGACTATAAAATGAATCACTTGATGTTGCACTAATTGTGAATAACAGAAAGGTGTGAAATTCAGGTCTACCATTAAACTTACACACTGATTGATCACATGGTCATTTTACATAAATATAAATTTAGTAAAAACCAGGATCATTTAGTGGAACTTATATGTTACATACAGCAAATTGCTAATATTCAGTGCCACCTGCTGTTTGAAGTTATTTATTTGCTAAGAAACACTTTTATGATTTTCTCTATTATTGGTCAAGCTTTAAGTTATATGTAATTTTACTAATACCTCTTCCTAGAGACTTCACCCCTAATCTGTGTTTTCTTACTGTTTGCTATTTTATCTGACTGATGTTCTGGGCATGAAAAATGCAGTTTTGTTTGTTTCGATTTTTATGTGTTTTCTTAAATGAGTTGCACAATCTTACATTGTGGAACCTTTATTCATGCTGTACCCTCTGATGGGTATGCTTTCTTTCCAGTTTCTTTCTGTTGGCTTAACTGCTACTTGACCTTTAACACCTCCTCTAGGAAGCTTTCCCTGATATGGTCAAAAAAGATTAAAAGCCTTTCTCCTCTTCTTTCCTATCATTTGGTGCTTACTTTCATTATGGTTTTTACACTCTTTTGGGAGTCCCCCTTTGCTTATCCATCTCCCCAATAAGTTCTTTAAAAGCAGGAATGATGCTCTACATGCTACTGTCTCCTCAAGGTCTACCACAGTATCTAGCCCTTCAGAAATATTAAGAAATGTTTAGTGCATTAATGAATATACAAATGAATGCCATCACAGAATTGCAAAATCCTAATTGTTGGAGGGGTTCAGGCACCCTGTTTAAGCCCAAGTCACCTGTTAAGTAATATTCTTGGTAGTAGGATATATAATTTCCACTACAGCATTACTAGTGTTTTGAATTTATTGTTATAGTGCTCATCTCATTTCTAAAAAGTTCAGATTATTAGAAATGTGTTATGCTGATCCAAAGTTGACCTTGTTATTATCTTTGAAAATATCATTCTATTTTATATCTTCTGCTAAAAATTTTTTAAAAAGTAAATATGGTTTTATGTGCATTTGGACTTTGTCATATCTGCCTAGAGTAATTAATTCCTGATAATTTATCTTGTTTTTGAGTCAAGCTTATCAGATATTTTAATAGTTCTTGCCTGATCTGTTTTAAAACCCTATGCCAACTTTTCTGTGGCTTGAGTCTTAGCTCTTTTATTCTGAGGAGACCCAGATTATGAAAACCTCAGAAATTATAAAACTCAAATTACATCCAGAATCTGGTCAAATCTCCTGAGTCTGTTTTCACAGGCAGAAATGAATAACCATGAATACATGAGGAGTAGGCTTACTGCCATTGAACAGAGAACAGAGAAAATCTGCTGCTGGAGCTGTTAAACTAAAGGAAGGTCAATGCCGAGAGTACCAGGTAAGAAAACTAAGGACTATGATCAAACATTGTCGGGGGGTGGGGGGGAACACAACAGTGCATAAGAAATACAATTTTCAGAAAAGAGCACTTTCCTACCTTTGAAGGCCTATGAGTTATTTTCCCTCTTGAGGATTTATTCCTATTATAATATAATGCTTGTAAAAATCTCATCTCCCTAAATTTCCCAGTGGAAAAATATGCATGTGGTAAACTAAGTTTTGGCTTCAGCTTGACTGAATTCCCTGCTTATAATCAAACTGTGACATCATGTATATAGACATGAAATCTCTTTCACAGTATATTCCTTTATATATTAAAATATCTTCCTCGATAAGTTAAAAATACAAATCCTTTGGGAAATGCATTCCAATTGTTTATGCCAGTATCAAAGAAATATGTACATTTCTCCAATAATTGAGATATATAAAAATTAATCAGATAAGGCTTACAAGTAGGCCCCAAACATATATGAAGTTTATAATACTTAATAAATATGTAATAACAGAAGCAAGCAATTACAATATAACAACAGATAGAATTTATACTATGATATCAATTTGAGGAGCTACATAATTTTATAGACTCTGGGGGATAATTTTCATTTGACAAATTTAATCTTTGTGTAAATTTCATGAAAACAATTTGGAAAGACTGTTGAGCTATTCTATTCAGTGAGTCATACTGAATAAATTTGACTTCTCTGGCAAGTACTTTCATTGATGCTTTAAATCTATAAACACATTAACATTTGTATTTTTTTAACTGGACAAAACAATTCCATAGCTAATGAGCTTTACATTTTAAGCTAAATGGCTTTCACATTAAAAGACTAATCTTTTTGGCAGATGATGAAGAAAACTATGAGTGGGGAGACATTGACTCTTTTTTGACGCTCAAAAATATTTTTACATATTTTGGAAGTTGTAGTTGAAATTACTCATTTTGATACTTAATGAGTAAACTTAGGGAGCCCAGTGGTAAAAATTTATAAAATAATTTGAATACTCTATAAAAACTAAGATGAGCAAAGCAGAATTATTTCTTATATCGCAGAAATTATATAGTAGAGGGAGTTTTCCAATTGCAAAATAGTAGTTGGCCTAGACTGCAAACATACATCAAAAGTTAATTCATATTTAGGACATAATTAAGGCAGTTGCTTATTTAGTTAAAAAATGTAATAAGGAAAGAATCATATGCAGCCCAGGGGAATCATGCTTTTGGCATACATCTCTTTTTATATCCAGTGACACATTAATAGTGAACATTCCTTACTTAGTTCAACCTGACTTCCTACCAACAAACAACATGTAATTGGGATGTTCATAGATTGATACTGGATGAGCTTAATAAAGGGTTCTACTTCTGCACATCTCTGGAATTAAAACAAAAGGCAACAAACCTACAATTAACAGCCGGAGATAACATGTAATTTTACAGAGCCCAATAGCAGTTTTTATGTTACTCCATTGTGCTTCATATATTGGACTATTTGCTGTAGATTCTACCCTGGGAAAGCTGAGAGTTTGTAGGTGCTGAATTGGGATGTCATTTTCTGTGACCTCTGAGTGTTAGTGATAAAAGCTGTACTGTTGGGGAAACATAGGCACCATGTTGCCTTTTTACTGTTAGAGATGTTGTCATTTCCTTCTCACAACAGAAATGCCTGTGGGTTGTACCACAGCAGCGACACAGTTTGTCAAACATCCTTAATCAGCAAACGCATCAGAGAGTATAGTTACGCTTGGAGCATCTTCTCCAACACTGTGAATCACACG
Organism: Urocitellus parryii; assembly: GCF_045843805.1. Lineage (NCBI taxonomy): Eukaryota > Metazoa > Chordata > Mammalia > Rodentia > Sciuridae > Urocitellus > Urocitellus parryii. The sequence continues at coordinate 110,950,669 of NC_135547.1, forward strand.
TTATTTAGTAAAACACTCTGCCAAAGACATCATTGAAATAATTTGATGGGGTAACAGAACAATGCTACATAAATCAAGGGAATGAGCAGCAAAAATTTAAATTTAATTTTGACAGGCTACTGTACATACTACTTTGTATGTGCAGTTTTCTTTTAAACTGAAGAAATAAAAATAATGGAAATTAATTCATCCAATTTATTGTACCCAAATTTAATAGTGCAAAAACATATAGCCAAAAGCATAATTCATAGTGTCATAAGAGTACAAAAAAGCTTATCTCTATTATGTGAAAATAGCTTACATAAAAATGTACATGTGGGGCTGGGATTCTGGCTCAGAGGTAGAGCTCTCACCTAGTATGTGTGAGGCACTGAGTTCCATTCTCAGCACCACATAAAAATAAAATAAAGGTATTGTGTCCACCTATAACTAAAAAAATAAATATTTTTTAAAATGCACATGTGCAGAAATATATGCAGATATGTCTAAGAAAATTTTTGATTCTTACATTTTAAAAATTTATTCAAAAAATTTTTAAAAAGCAACAACAAGCATTCCTCATTCCATACTAATTCTTTAGCAATGGATTATAAAATTTTTAGGTAAAAGTGAAGAAAATGAAATATAACTTTGAAAAGTTTGTTGATAAAAACTTCAGGTGATAAAAACAGTAGGTTAAAATTTTGAGTGAGAAAATTTTTACTACATATAAGGGTTCCTTTTAAAATTTCTTTCTAAGTTTCTGCTGAGTCCTAGTTTCTGGATTTTTGGTTTCTTTCAACATTTGTTTATATTTCAAATGCTGTATGTGGTGTTGTATAACAAGAAATATGATACATAGAAACATAAACATATATTTTATAAATATATAAAATAAACATGGGAAGGCATTAGCTATATAGAGACATACTATGAAAGAAGATATAAAGTTACTCTAGAAAAATACATTATAATGTCTTTGAGATGTGCAAGTTCAAGGGCAAATTTGGTTCTGCAATTTCTGCAGATTAAACAAAAAATGAAATGAGCTAGGTTACAGATTTACATTGTGTGTTGTCTAAATCTCATGTTAGAGATGCATAATAATGAACCATATATGTAATATGAGAAAAATCCCCATTATAGCAGAAGGTAATATATGTAACTATATTAAACCCACTCTGATATAGTCACTTAGAATATGAAGGGTTTTGTTGATATATAATGAAAAAATTTTTTATATGCAGTCCATGGAATGATGTACCAATATTAAGGGCTGAAACTTAAAGTATTGGTATGAATACATGACTTTAAACGTACTAAAATGTTTGGCTTATTGTGATTGTTCACTACAAAATCTATTTGGCTCTTAAAACAAGTCTGTTTAATTCTTTGAAATAGGAGGATATGGAGGTGTTTCTGTGGTTGGGAAGTATATTTGAATTGATGGTAAAATATATTCAATTTTTAAAGTTGATCAAAATTTCAATTTTTTCTCAGGAGTAACAATTGAATAAAACAAGTTTATTTTGTAAAATATTTTTATTCTCCCTAAGTTTACTTCTCTATGGGCATATTATTTATCCATTTATCTGTTGAAGGGCACCATTTTATTGAAGAGACTGTCCTTTTCCCATTGTTTGTTCTTGGCATCTTGACTGTAAATGCATTCATTTATTTCTGGTTCTCTATTCTGCCATATTGGTTTATTTGTTAATTTTTATGCCAGCACTTCATTAATAAACCCAGTGAAACCCACAGAATTACTGAGGAATCATTTATGACCAAAGAAACAGTCCTCATATATCTATTGTTTGTACTGTTGATCTTTTATCTGCCAACATATGAGGGGGACATTAAAGATAGGTGATAGAAGATCAGAAAACAAGAAATATTTTCCAATATCGAATCCTGTTCCTCAAAAAACTATTATAAAATTAACAAGGTAGAGACTTAAAAGTAATAATTGGAGAGTATTACAAGTTAAGATGTTTTTGCTTAAGATTCCCTACCTCCTCTATTGACTTTTTCTGGAATTATAGAGTTGAAAGAAAAATTTAAGGACTTACTTTTATCTTTGACTTTAGTGGAATGGCATTCACATGTCCCAATTGTCAAGAGAGTGTAAAAATTTCATTAATAAGAATAAAAAACTAGGGGCTGGGGGTGTGGCTCAGTGGTAGAGTGCTTGCCTAGCATGCACGAGAGGCACTGAGTTCGATCCTTAGCACCACATAAATATAAAGATATTGTGTCCATATAAAACTAAAAATATTTTTTAAAAAGAATAAAAAACTAAAATGAATAATTTAGTTATAAAAGGACAAAGGATAAAATATTTTAAAAATTAGGAAGTGACACTGTTAATACAACCTGTTTATAGAAATATGCAATACTGGGTATCAATAAGTCTAGGACAGAGTGTTTATGATGTACATACAGCTTTAGGTTTTCATAATAATGATGAAGATAAGGAGGAGGTGAGAGGGTGTGTTTTCTACGAATAATTTGAGGGACCTGAAAAGATGTTAATAGTTTGGGTTAGTCAATCTGTGCTCAGAAACTACTGTTATCTTGAAGTGTCTTACTTTGGGTTTAAATAAAAATAACATCACTATAATAGACAGTTGACAAGAGAATGGACAAATCAACTGTGCTGTATTGATATAGGCTCTCAATTTGCAGAAAAATAAAACTACGTTGTTATAGAGATTTACTTATTTTAATGAAAGTAACAACTTTTAGAATGGGACTTCAGCTTTTAAATATTACAAACTGGCTATCCCTCCTTCTTTCCCTCCCTTCCTTTTTCTGCCCTAGTTTTCTCTTTCTTTCCTCCTCCCCCATGCTATCTCCCTCTTCCTCACCTTCTTTTGTTGTCATCTAATTTCATTGGAGAAATATCTCTACAGACACCATGTGAATTCAAAGGATGTGCATGTTGCCACCACACCCACAGGTTGCAACAAAATGCAGGCCTGGTCCGTCATAGAATCACATTGTTGTTTCCAGGAATTCTTACAGAAATAGTTGTATGAATCAAGACAGATAATGGTACATATTTGTGGGAATTCTTAGGTAGGTATCATAAAAGGAAAATTCTTCACTTCACTCTATGAAAGGAGAATTTCCCTGACAATTGAAACTATATAGGAGAGGGAGAATCTCAGATAAAACATCACCTGATAAATTTATTTTAATCACTTGAAGGTCAATGAATTCCTGAAACTGCTGCTTGATTTTAATTGATGTAAGCTATTTTCTCTTTTCCCTTTAAGATGATTTGAATTGAGTTTTCATGAGTTTTCCATAATAAAATATGACTAACTCTACACTGTCAAAAGGCTCTACTGTGTACTTTGCACCTTTCCACAAGTTTCTTTGCAAACCTTTCTTGATGTGAACTATTTAATGCAGGAAATGTGTCCATATAGATTATATATGGAGATATATATATATATATATATATATATATATATATATATATATCTCCACACACAAATTAAAGACATTGCTAGTACATCAAATTGACCCTGCATGTAGTTTGTAGATTACAACTCTGTCTACTCCAGACTCACAGGTATCTATGTGTTCCTGTTATTAATAATGTTCCTCAATATCTGGTTCTCCTTTATTTCTTGTGTAGAGCTTTCTACTTACCTGACTTCCTAAACTAAGTAATGGCCATTTGACTATTTTTGCCCAGTGAAATATAAGTGATATGTCTTTTTGTTTTCTTTTAATCTAAAATAGTCTTCCAGTATTTTCCCCTTCAGAGTGCCATTTTGAAACACTTAGGACATATTTCTCTTAAAACATCCACATTCTTGATTATCTGATTAGGTAATTATAATTTCGATTCAACTATTTTTTTATTTGCTACATTTCTTGTAGCTGAAATTGAGGCTCAAGTATTTTATTAGATTTGAATTAACATTTAGAAGGAGCAAGGACATTTTCTAGGTGAAGTTGTGTAAATAAAATTTGTATCAAATCAAGTGGAACGAAGTCAGGTTGTCCCCCTCTTAGTAAAGCTATATTTGATTACTTGTATAAAATGGTATTTCTGTATCTCTCCATATGTAATTAGCAATTATTTGGAGGAGTGATTTACTTTAGAGGAGTGATTTATTTTATCTCCAGGCAAATATACTATTCCTCAACAATTTTTAATCCTGTAGTTTCAGCATTCTTTAATAACCTTTGCCTTGAGTATTATAAAATCATCTTTCTAATTCTATCATTCCTTCTATATTTTAAACCATTATTCTTGCATAAAAAAAGAGCTTTTGACTCACCTTTTTTGTATGTTTTTATATCACATTGTACACCACTTTTTATGTATCTAGTACATTGTAATTTATTTCATTACAATAAATTAGTGTCATTCTTTTAGATGCCCAGATTGTTCCCAACTTGACCTGTCTGATCTTTTAACCTGTCTGAACCTTTCAAGCTGGACCCAGTGTCCTATTGGCCTGACTCCATTAGCTTTTTCAGTGCTTCTTTTCTTATTGGCTCAATAAGATGTCCCAGGTTGACTTTGTACTTTCCCTTTCCCAGACCTAAAATGAATATTTTTTCCAAATATCCTCTGTGACTCACGCTACTGCAGTGTCATTTCCTCTAGGATTTTTCAGTGGACAAACTAGAAATTATTTATATGTCTGTCATGAGTTTATGTGGATACTTCCTTTTCAAATATAACATTATAGGAGTTTCCTTACAATACTATTTCTTATTTATATCTCTTTTCCCTAAAGTGAAAATTATGGTTTCTAATGTATTCCCTTACTTGTTTTATAATAAAACATTATATAAAATTGTTTCAGAATTGCCGTATTACTACTAAAATAAATGTTCCTTGTGGTTTTTACAGTTAGAATACTATGCTAAAATTATAGGAAATAATTCTTTTCTCTGAGTATTTATGTTATCAATTTGATATACACTCAATTTATTTGTTTCTTTTCCATTCATATTCTTATTTATTTTTATGGTTCAATATGTGAACAGGTTACACGATTCAAAAATCTAAACAACATAAAAAGGTACACTCAGAGATATCAAACTGTCTTAAGTCTTGATTTCTCCTTTCTGTATTTTTTTCTGCAAAAACAAAAAACAAAACACCTTTTCTTTCCTCTGTTTCTTAAATGAAAAGAAACATATTATATATACTGTTTGGCTCCTCATACACCATAATTAATTTCATGAATCAGTGCGTATTGATTAATCAAAATCCAACTCATTTAGTTCTTGAGCTGAGGATGTAACTCAGTGGTAAAGTGCTTACCTGGCATTCATGAGGCCCTGGGTTCAATCTCTAGAACAACTAGAATAAAAATGAGAAATATTTCCTTTATTTAGATGTTTCAATGTATTTTGTTTTGATAATTATATCTTTTGTAAAAATTTGCTTTTATATTTCTTATGAATAATATTAAGGAGGTAAATATTTCATTATAATTTCTTATTATTATCCATAGATATGATCATTATCATATTTTACATGCTGTTTTTTTTTTTATATCCCACTAGCTGGATAACTGTTGTTTACATTGTATTATTAGATTTAGGATTGATTCTCCTCAGTATTTAGAGTATACTATCAGATCATATACAAATAAAATTTTATTACTTCATTCCTCTTCTTATGATTTGGCAATATTTTTTAAGTAAATTGATATATGCAACCAGTTAATTATTACATAAATATGGGCACGTATGTCTCCTTTAGCAGAAGGGCTTCTGGTTTCACTCTTAAGTAAAATGATATCTAGCTTTATGGTTAGATGTGTTTAAACATCTGTCCATCTACCCATCTATACATGCATGTTCCTTCTTTCCTTCCTTCATTCCCTTCTGTTTCTATCTATCTACCTGTTTATCTAGTCCTTTATCTATCTTCTTTCTATCTGTAGTTGAGGATATTCCCATTGTTTCCTAGTTCGTTATGTTATTTTATGAGAAATATTTGTTGAATTTGTCAGTCTTTTTCAGCACCTAATCATATTTTGAGTATCTTCAGAGATTGTAAATAAAACATTTATAAACAGAAGCTAAGCACTTTTTCACCCCAAATAAACCATGAACAAGTAAACTTGATTTAAAAATTGTTTCCTTGTTGTGTGAATATTATTCACCATTTCTAATATTTAAAAAGAATAAAAATGAGATTGGTTTGTAATTTTGGGCAATATTTATTTAAATTATATATCAGTGCTATTCCTGCTTCATTTCCAAAACTAAATAAAAAATAGAAATATCAAATAATCTAACAATTCTACTTCTAGTTATTTATTCAAATGCATTACTCACTATAACCACGATAGGCAAGCAATCTAAAAGTCTATGAATGCTTAAATGGATGAGGAAAAATTTTATGCATATATAAGGGAATATTACCCAGTTTTAAAAAGAGAAGGAAATCCTACCATAAGTAACAACATGGATCAACCTGGAAGATACTTGGATAAGTGATACAGACCAAATACAAGAAAAATATTGCATCTTTTCATTTATATGAAGTATTTAGAATAGTGAAATACATGGAAACAGAATGGTTATTGCTAGGTGCTGGAGGTAGTTTGGAAGTTGCTATACAAAGTTTAAGTTATATAAGATCTGCTGAACAATATAGCATTTATATTAACAATACTGCATTGTTCACACAAAAATTTAAGCAGGTAGCTCATGTTATGTGTTCTTTTTTATTTTTATTTTTATGTGGTGCTGAGGATTGAACCCAGTGCCTCATGCACGTTAGGTGAGCACTCTACCACTGAGCCACAACCCCAGTCCTCCACACATTATTATTTGTTAGCATCCCATATCAGAGATTTTGGTTTTGGGGGATTGGCTTATTTTGCTATCATAATAGTCTCCAGAATCATCCATTTTTCTGGCAGTTGTCCTTTTTCTATGCTCTGAAACAGTTTACATAGCATTAGCTGCATCTGTTTGTTCTTTGGGAGTATAGTAGGATTTCTGATAAAAAAATTGAAACTGCTCCTTTTAATGAGGCCAGTTTACAGTTAACTTCCTATATTACTTATATAGAGTTTGGTCTTTTTCCTTTTCTACAGAGATACATTTTGAATTTTGTGGTGAATCATTCATTTGATGAAAAGTTTCAAATTTGCTTGCAGAGTTTTGTAAATGACTTTCTTTATCACTGTGAATGGTACATTTTTTCTTAGATTTGCTCAGGATATTTGTTTCTTTAATTTTTCAGAGAATTAATAAATATTTTTTCAGAGAAATAGGAAATTAATTTGTATTTGTATTTTTCACCTTACTAGTTCATTAATTTCTGCTGTATTTCCTAATATTTTTTTTTCAGTTTCCTCCATTTCAGTTTATTTTATTGTTCATTTTCTAGCTTTTTGACTTAGGTATTTAATTCTTGTATTTCCTCATTTTGATTTATGTTGATACGAGCATTTAAGAGTATGACTGTACTAATATTGTTGTAATTGCATCCCACAGAATCTAAAATGTAGTGCTGAGCTTTTAATTTTCAGATGGATCTTTTTTTTAAAAAATGCTGATTTCTAACATTGAATTGTGAACAAAGAATCTTGTTTGTATTATTTATACATATTGAACTTTTCTTTTTGATCTATTTAATCTCTTGAATGTCTCATATACACTTGAAAAGAATGTTCATCCTCAACTACTAGAGAGCAAAGTTAGATACATAGGCCATTAGATGGACTGCAATAATTAGTGTGCTTAGATCTTTTGTATCTTTAGGGATTTTTGATCCACTTGACTTGAATTAAAAATAGGTAGTTGAAACACTTGCATTTGTTAGTATCTGTTATTCCTAGTGCCTCATGTAATTTCTGATTTATGCAGGTATGATATTTAGTACACAGATAATGATTAACTATTATATCTACACCATAAATTGATGTATGATAGTGTTTTATTTCTTTTTTCTGATTATCTTTGATCTTAATTCTGCCTTACCTAATAAAAGTTGCAATCATTACTTTCTTACTTGCAATCTCCTGACAGATTTTGTCTTATCCCTTCAGATTTAATTTTCTTGAATCATCTTTTAGAAGTAATATATCTTGATTTGAGCATAAACTTAGGTTTTTCCATATAAGCCACTCTAAAAATAATTTTCATTTAACAAATGAGTCTGGCTCATTTGCTGTTTATTGGGATATATGATGTGACTAATGCAAAAAAGACTCACATCTGAGGAACAGTCTCATGCTAGAGTGAATAATTATTATGTTTTGTATATAGTATTTTATTCTCTGATCTCCTTATTTGTGTTTATTTATTTTTCAACACAAGAAGGTTTAGATTTTTCCCTATTGGTCACCTTTAATACTCTAGTAAAATGCTATTTTTCCTTCTTATTTGGTTATATTTTTGGTTTGTTACTTTTTTTTCAAATATTTTTTAGTGTTGACAGACCTTTATTTTATTCATTTATTTCTATACGGTGCTGAGAATTGAACCCAGTGTCTCACCCCAGCCCCATCATAACCTTTTTTTAAAAATATTCTTTGCCACCACATATTATCTATATGGCAAACAATGAACTTATTATTTTCACTTCTCCTTAATTTTTATGTTCCAGTATATCCACTTGACAGAACAAACAATATTTATAATACAGTCTTCAACTTTTATCCTTGACTTTATTCTTGATCTGAAACAACTATTAAATCCATTCAATGCTCACTACCAGTCACCTTTCTGACGTTTCTCCTGTCATCACTGGGTCTTATGAAGCTTATCCTTTACTTAAATGAATATAGCAGATTTGTAAGAGTCGGAGAAAAATACTCCCTGAGGTAAGGCATGTATATTGATGTTTTTTCTTTAGCCTTGTACTTGAAGGACACATAGGCAAGGCAAAGAATCTTTGATTCTCATTTTATCTTCTTGTGTTTCTTCAAAATGTTGCTTGTCTCTTGCTTTGCTTTTTTATGTTTCTGTCAAGAAGTCGGATTTAAACTTGATTTTTACCTTTGTAAGTGACTTATTCTTTCACTTCAAATATCCATCACTTAAACTATTTAATGTTTCTTTGTTGTGAGAACACTTAAATCTTCTCTTTTAGCTATTTTGAAATATTGAAATATCACTGCTAACTGTAGTTATGGTACTGTGCAATAGAACACCAGAATTTACTACTCTTATTTAACTGAAACTTTGTACTTAATGTTCCCCATCTACCTCCCACCCAGAAGTCTAATAGTTATTCTCTATTTTAAAAATTTAATTATTTTACTGTCATATTTTCAAGAGTTGCCAAGCTGGATTTTGTTGCTGATGTTCAGTTTTCCTATAATCTTTTCTATAATGGTGTTCTGTTTGCTTCTTGAACCACCTTCTGGATATTTTCTTTTGATAAAACTTCCTGTTCATGTATCCCCTCTTTTTAAAAAATATTTTTAGTTGTAAATGGACATAATAACATTTATTTATTTATTTATTTATTTGGCACTGAGGATCAAACCAGTGAGCCACAACCCCAATCTCATGTATCCCCTCTTATTATTGAATATAACCCATTTTTATTTATGCCTGGTTTTATTTTATTTTGTATATTTCATATGAAATAATGTAGAAAAATTTGAGGATCTAGATACTAATGCCTGCTTCTAAAAGCCATTATTAGTTGTAGTTCCTCTTATAGCTAGGGTTTTGTCTCTGTAGCACTTCTGAATGTTTTCTACAGTCCCTTCTTTTATGAATACCTGAATTCCATTATGGCCTTCCAGTTCTTACAAGTCTAAAATCATTTAGTTTCTTTGACTCTAAGCCTGATTTTCAAATGATACCTTATATACAAACAGACATATGAAAAATTGTGATTTACATGTATATTAAGAATTGTAATGCAAAAAAAGTACATGGAAGTTCTATTTTTAGTTGCATAGTTGTTATTTTTACTGGCATAAATTGACATGAACATACTTTATATACAGAGATACGAAAAATTGTGTTCTATATGTATACTAAGGATTGTAATGCATTCCACTGTTGTCGTGTATTTAAAAAAAATAATAATAGAAAAGAAAAGGACTAATACTCATGATATATAAGAAACTTGAACTACTGAATAATAAGAACAAACCCTATTAAAATGAAATTGATAAAGGATATAAATCAGACATTTCTCAGAAGAAGATGTACAAATAGTCAACAGATACGTGAAAAAGTTTCCAACAACTCTAATTAAAGAAATTTAAATAAAACCCAATGATTTGACCTCATACTTGTTAAAATCACTGTCATTAAAAGGATGAATGCTAAGTGTTGATTAAAATATGGAGAAAAGTTAACTCTTATACCCACTTGATGTTATTGTAAATTAGGACAACTGTTTTGGAAAAAAATATAGAAAATGCTCAAAAAACTAAAAATAGAACTGCTTTATGACTCAGCAATTCCAGTACTGAGCATGTACCCAAAGGAATTGAAATTAGTACATCTGGATGCCTATGTTCACTGAAGCATTATTCATAATGGCAAAGTATGTAAACAACTTCAGTGTTCATTAACAGATGAAGGAATTAAATAATATAGTATCATATTATAGGTAATAGAATAATAGGCAGCCTCAAAAAATAGGAATTAGTTATTTTCATCAACATGGATGAAACTGAAGGATATTAGATTAAGTTAAACAAGCCATGCAGAAAGATATAAATACCATATTATCTCACTTGTATGTAGAATCTAAAAATGTTGAGCTCATAAAAATAGAGTATAAAATGGTGGTTGCCAGATGCTGGCAGAGGGAGTTGGGTGGGGCAAGTTGGTCAAAGAGTACAAAGTTTTAGTTAAATAAGAAGAGTAATTTCTGGTGTTTTGCTGCACCAGTACAGTAAATATAGTTAATAATAATGTATTATATATTTCAAAATAGTTAAAAGTAGATATTAAGTGTTCTCAACACAAAGAAATGATAAATATTTGAAATGCTGGATATGCTCATTGCCCTTATTTGATAGTTCCACATTGTATACAGCATCAAAGCATAACATTGTACCCTACACACATACATATATATACATATATATATGTATATATATGTATATGTATACATATGTATATGTATATATGTATATATATACACACATACATATATACACACATACATGTATATACACACATACATATATATACACACATACTTATATAAATGTTTGCCAATTAAAATTTGAAAACTTGTAATTTTTTAAAAAGATATGTTTCCCATTTGTTAATTGAGTTGTTCATGTTCTTATTATTGAGATTTAAGGATTATTTCTATATTTTGGATAACATTCCTTTATCAAATTTGTATTTTGCAAATATTTTCTCCTAGTCTGTGAGTTGTAGTCTCATTCTTTTGACAATGCCTTGCACTGAGTTTTTAAATTTAAGGAAATCCACCTTATCAATGATTTATTTTGTGACTATGCCTTGATGTACCAAAAGTCTTTATTATGCATGATGTCACAGAGATTTTCAACTGTGTTATCTCCTGGTATTTTATAGTTTTGCATTATAAATTTAGGTATATGATCCATTTTGAGTTAATTTGTCAAAAGGAGTAAGGTCTCTCTCTAGATTCATAGATTTTTACATGTTGCTGGCCAGTTTTTCTAGTACCATTGTTTTTGAAAAGTTTATTTTTTTCTTTGTAGTACTACCTTTGCTTCTTTGTGAACGATCAGATGACTATATTTATGTGAATCTATTTCTGGACTCTCAAACGTGTTCCACTGATTTGCTTGTCTTTTTTTTTTTTTTTAACCAGTATAATACTGACTTGATTACTGTAGCTATATAGTAAGACTTGAGGAAGGATAGTGTCTGTTCTCTGCCTTTGTCTTTCTTCAACATTGCCATCTGGGTCTTTTGCCTTTTCATATAAACACTAGAAATCAATTCATTGGTATAAAAAAAAAACTTTCTGGCATTTTGGTAGGTAGTACATTAAGTCTGTAGATCAAGGTAGGAAGAACTGACATCTTGACAATATTCAATTTTCTTATCTAAGAACAATGAATATCTCCACATTTTATTTAGTTCTGAGATGTCTTTCATCTGAGTTTTGCAATTTTCTTCAAACTGATCTTGTACGTATTTTGTCAGATTTATACATAAGTATTTAATGTTTGGGATGCACTGCAAATGTAAATGTATTTTCAATGTCAGCCTCTATTTGTTTGCCACTATATTATATAGGCAAGTGATTGACTTTTATGTATTAACCTTGGTAATATATTTTAGATAGCAACCTTGCTATAAATTCATATTATTTCCAGAAGTTCTTTATCAGTTATTTCAGATTTTCTATTAGTTAATCAAATAATCTGTGGACAAAGATAGTTTTATTTCTTTTTTTCTCAATCCATTTATGTTTTATTTTCTTTTCTTGGCCTATTGTATTAGGTAAGAGTTTCAGTATGATGTTGCAAAGGAAAGTTGAGAGAAGACATCCTTGTCTGGTTTATGATCTTAATGATCAAAATTCTAGTTTTCACCCTTAAGTTCAATAGGATATTTGTAGATGTTCTTAATATAAACTAGTTACTCTCTATTCCTATCTTGCTGAGAGTTGTTATCTTAAATTCATGTTGGATTTTGTCTAGTGGTTTTTCTAAATTATTGGTATCATGTGATTTTTTAAATTAAGCTTATTGATGTGATGTATTTTACATTAACTAATTTTAGAATGTTGAACCAGCCTTGCATAAATAGGATAAATCCCACCTTGGTTGTGAGTATAATTATTTTTATATGTTGTTGGATTTGATTTGCTAATATTCTGCTCAAGATTTTTGCAACTATCTTTGTGTGAGATTATTGGTCTACAGTTTTCTGGTAATGTCTTTTACTGATTTGGGTATTGAGTTAATACTGGCCTCATAGACCAACATAGAAAGTATTCCTACAGTTTCTAATAGATTGTAGAGAGTCACTATATGTTTTTCTTTTAATACTTGGTAAATTCACTAGTAAATCCATTTGGACCTGGCTCAGTGAACCTATGTGGAACTGAAATATTGATGCAATGTGTTTAGTAGATATAAGACCATTAAAATGGTTTATCTCTTGTGTGAATTTTAGCAGATTATGTCTTTCAAAGAGTTGGTCCATTTTATCTAGGTTATAAATTTTGTGAGACCATTGTTTCATTGTAGTATTTTATTATTTATTTAAAATCTATGGATTCTATAGTGATGTACCCCATTTCATTTCATTCTTGTCTTCTTTTTTTCTTAGCATGGATAGAGGCTAATTAATTTTGTTGATCCTTTTAAACATCTGACTTGTAGTTTCATTGATTTGCTCTGTTTATTTCCCATTTTAAATTTCATTGATTTATGCTTTATTTTCATTTTTTCTTTCATTCCAATTACTTTGGGATTAATTTTATTTTCCTTTTTTCGTGTTATGAGGTAAAAGTTTAAATTATTGATTTTAGGACTGTTTCCCTTTCCAATATATGTATTCAACAGTATAAATTTCCCTTTAAGCACAATTTTCACTACATCTTACAAGTTTGATAAGTTAGATGTTAATTTGCACTAAGTTCCACATGTATTTTTTTAACTTCCCCCTAAGATTTCTTGACTCACATGTAATTTAAAAGTTGGCAAGTTAATCTCCAAGTATTTGGGGGATTTTCCAGATATCTATGTGGTTTTTGATGTCTAATTTAATTCCCTTATGGTCTAATAGCATTCACAATATAATTTTTATTATTTTAAATTCATTAATGTGGTTTCATGGCCCAGACTTTGGTCAATCTTGGTAAATGTTTCATGTGAGCTTGAGAAAAATTTATATACTGCTATTGTTGGATGAAGTAGCACATAGATATCTACTATGTTCAGTTGATTGATGGTGCTTTTGAATTAAAAGATAACTTTTCTGATTGCTGGATCTGTACCTTTCTAAAACAGGGGTTTGAGATTTTCATATTGCAATGGATGCATATTTCCCTTGAAGTTCTATCATATTTATATATTTTAATGCTTTGCTAATACGTACATTTAAGGATTACTTTGTCTTATGGAGAATTACAATTTTATCATGTAATATCCTTTCTTATACCCAAGAGTTTTCCTTGTTGTAATGTCTGCTCAGTCTTAATTTTTTTTTAATCCATACCAACATTCTCTGCTTTAATTGGTGTATATATAGACCACCAATATTTAAAATGATGATTGAGTAAGATATTCTATGAGGAAACCCAGGGGAATGACATTCAGCCAGAGAGCCAACTGTCCATTCTGAGAACAAAATTTGTGAGCTGGATATCTGAGAAGAATTGCATTTCTGTTAGGTACACCTGTCTCTACTCTCTACTTAAAACAATGTGAATACAAATAATTTTTATATGTTAGAATTCACCTCAAAATTCATGAGTTTGGTTTTATCTCTGATGTTTAAGGAAATTTCACATTATCATTCTGGTTCTTATAAGATGAAAAAAACCTAATTATGTACCTCTAGAACTAATAATGTAGCCTAAGAATGAGAAAAACAAACAAACAAACAAAAAAAAAAAACACAAGCCAGGTATGGTGGTCCATACCTATAATCCCAGCTACTGGGGAGGTTAAGGAGGGAGTATTACTTGAGCCTAGGAGTTCAGGGCAGCCTGGACAACATAGTGAGAACCCCACTTCAAAAGAAAAGACATAAAGAAAAATACACAAATATATAATCATAGTGGAAATATAACACACTTCTCTTAGAAACTAATATACAAAGCAGACCAAAAAAAAAAAAAAAAGTTTAGTAATGACGCAATTGATTTGATCATCACAAGTAACAAACTTGATCTAATAGGTATAAAAAATAAGAAAATCATCAGACAAACCTCATTTGAAGTATATTCTACAAAATGCCTGGCTAGTGTTCCTCAAAACTCAAAAGGTTATCAGAAACAAGGAAAGTTTGGTAAGCTCTCACAGCCAAGAGGAGGCTAAGGAGATAAAACTAAATATGATGTGGTCTTTCAGATGGGATCCTAAGATAGAAAATAATAGGACATTAGTAAAAAGAAAGGAATTATGAATAAAGTATGGACTTTATTAATAATAATGTAACAAAGTTGGTTCATTAATCATGACAAATGGCCAGGTGTAGTAGCAAATGCCTGTAATCTCAGTGGCTTGGAAGGTTGAGATAGGAGGATTGCAAATTCCTGGCCAGCCTCAGCAATTTAGTGAGACCCTATCTCAAAAAAAACAAAAGCTGATGATATAGCTCAATGATAAAATGCCCCTGGATTCAAGCACCATGACAAATGTACTATACTAATGTAAGGTATTAATAATAGGGAAAACTCAATGTGGGAAATATGGAAAATCTTTGTAATATGTTAGTATTTTTCCGCAAATATAAAATTGTTTTAAAATTAAAAGATATCATAAAATATCCCTTGGATACATACAATTAGAGAATTATCTCTTTGTTTTAAATTACATCTTTAAATGTTACACTTGGATCTAATGTCAAAATGCCATCACAACACCAATAGAACACCAATATCCTGAAATTCTGCTCTTTTATCATTTGTTTTACTTGTGGATACAAAGAATACTGTCTAAAAATATTCATCAACTAACTGTGAAGAGTAGGTTTTCCTGTTAATTCATAACTGAGTTTTATTTGGATAAGGAAGAAAACAGGAAAAAAAATTTTCTTCCATAGGTAAAGTGCTATGGAATCTTTGACATTTAAATGGCCTACTTGTAAGCTGAAAATTATTGCTTATTGGTAGATATATTTTGGAGTCTGGCTACAAACAATAGAAAAACCTTTTTAGTCATGCTTTTAGCCTTTGTAACATTGTGTTTGAATCCTCAATGATCATTTTTATTCCAGATTTAAACATCTAAAATAAATAGTTATTTCCTGTGCATGTTTGTTATCACTCCCTAAAAGTCATGTCAACCTGGTCTAGATCCCCATTGTACTTTCTAAGCAACCTTGAGCAAATTTGTAAAATGTCAGTGTTCACAGGTTTAACTTCTGGTATGATTTAGTTAGATAAAACTCATATTAATATTTATAAATAGCCAGTTTAAGCTAAGAAATGGAAAAGAAGTTTTGAGAATATGACAATTTTGAAAAAAATAATAGAAAATAAAATGCCAAAGGAAAGGTTCAAGAAACTTTTTTTTTAAAGAGAGAGAGAGAGAGGAGAGAGAGATACAGAGAGAGAATTTTTAATATTTATTTTTTAGTTCTCGGCAGACACAACATCTTTGTTGATATGTGGTGCTGAGGATCGAACCCGGGCCGCATGCATGCCAGGCGAGCGCGCTACCGCTTGAGCCACATCCCCAGCCCCCAAGAAACTTTTGAGTGAATTTTAATTATGAAGGAAATAATCATTATTGTATTTTTTAATATCTTTATTTTGTTTGTTTATTTTTTTATGTTGTGCTGAGGATCAAACGCAGGGTCTCACACATGAGAGGCGAGTGTTCTACCGCTGAGTCACAACCCCAGCCCCATCATTATTGTAATAAGTTGTGACTGAAATTTACTTTTCTTTTTGCCTTTCATGTATGTTTTCGTTTATTGAATGACCCCATAATAATTCCATGTTAATTCTGCTTAACCTAATAGTTTCAAAGTAGGGAAAATCAATCCCTTCATGCTCCCCAGGGTGCTCCTTCTCCCTTGGCTTCCCTGATGGCACTGTCAGAACTATAGTTAGTTATCTTTCCTTTTCTTCTGTAACTATAAATTGTAAATACCAGTCTTTTCATATCATGTCTAGTCTCTTTATGGGTATAGAACCCAAACAGAGGAAAGCAGATATGAAATACAGATGAAAGTGCCAATGACACTTTTGAACATCTAAATCTAGCCAGGTCTCATTAAGGCTTTTTGGTGGGCTTCTGATTTTGTGACCCAAATTATTCCTTTTATAGTTTAAGTTTTGGTGTAAGCCTAATCTGAAAATCCTGAATAATACACTGGTATTTTTAAGCATGAACCATATGCTAGAAACTATTAAATGATGTAAATATATGATCTCATTTAATTTCCACAGTAACCCTATATAGAAGATGCTATCATTAGCCCATCCAAGGTTACAAATCACTCTGTAATTAAGGCTGAAAGATTTTGAGTAACATGCTCAAACTCCTGATTTGATACATGACAGAACAAAGGTCTAATGAATTTAACCAAAATTAACCCATAAAGCTTTAGGCAGTTATGCTGTGACTACTGTACAGATTGTACTTTTAATTTTCCAAATAATTTTCAAAAATATGTTTATATGGGCTGGGGATGTGGCTCAAGCGGTAGCACGCTCGCCTGGCATGCGTGCGGCCCGGGTTCGATCCTCAGCACCACATACAAACAAAGATGTTGTGTCCACTGAAAACTAAAAAAATAAATATTAAAAAAAATTCTCTCTCTCTCTTTAAAAAAATGTTTATATTATATATATTTAAATATATTTGTGTGTGTCTGTGTTCATGTTCATACACACACACACACACACACACACACACACATTTATATTTTCCTTTTCCTTAACACAAAAACAATTCTATGAATAATTGACACTTGTTAATTTGACTGTGTGACAGCCCACCAACAAAGTTCTTTGACTTTTAAAAAATGCTGAATTATATTTATGAAGACACAAAGTAAATTGGCCCCATGATCTTTTTCAAATAAATATTTCATTAGCCTGGAGAAGATGATTTTTTTTTAATATTTGTCTCACTTCCTTTTTCCATACTGTGATAATACTCAGAATATTCTTAAGTGGTGGTCTTTTCTTTGAAATTTTCCTGAAATAGCATATCAAAACAAGTACTTGCATAATAAATCCTATAAGTCCAAATTTCAGATTTTCACAATTTCCATTCATAGGATGAAGAAAATTTAAATAACTAGTAACTCTGTAGGGAAGCTGAATATTAAAGCCAAAAAGCCTTACTTCTAGGATGCATTTTTAAAATATTAATTGTTCATGCAATTTAGAATTCTAATATTCCACAGTATATAATTACTGTGTCTCCAATACTTGTGTGTTTCACTTTAATCTATGTAATGGATACCAGCACAATGGGATATATTTAAATTTTTCTCCTGATTCTAATTTTAAATATACATGTTAACGTTTTTTAAAAAATCAATTCCCATATGCTCATTTATTCTTTGTTTTTAAATAATAATGAAATCAAACTGCATAAATAACAGAAGAAATAGTTACGTTTAGATTTTGAAAATTAATTTTAATCACATGGTTTCAATAAATGTATGATTGTTAAGTATTGTAGAGAAACGAAATGTAGATTATGAAGGTAAAGTAAATTTTAATAATTGTTCCTAGAATTTTTCTCATTTGAAATAACTTAAGTATATTTATATAATTTTTTATTTTGTAAAATCTGGTATTGAAAACTTCTGCCTGTCCTCTTTTCCTCTCTAGTAAGCTGAGTTGTTCTTAATTTAACATCTTAAGCTTACTAAACTAGAAACATTTTAGCCAATCATTATCCATAAGCTATGTATGTATGTCCTTAGGTTTTAACTACGGCTGCCCTGAAATTAGAACTAAAGATGGAAAGCATGTGGTTATGAGCTCATCCCACCATAATGAGATGGGCTTCAGAGATTGCAAAGTGCTTCACTTCCACAATATGCAAATTGTGTGCAATGCCAGATGCAGAAGCGCTGATCCAGTTGCCAAGTTCTATGGAGGGCATGGTGAATCATTCACAAATTATCACAAATTTAGATACTCAGGAACTAGCAACCTGTTTAGAGCTGCCTATATGCAAGGCTACTGTATATTATTATTATATGACATTCTAGCACCTGGAAGGGATCTTCAACCTTAAATTCTGTGAAAGTCTACCGTGATATTGGACTTGGTTAGCCTCAGGATGTAACTCAATATTCTTATGTGCTCATGAATATTGAATCCCTCTGCTCATGACAGAGAGAAACCATCCAATTCAAAGAAAAGTTTCACCTCAATGTAAATTGAGAGTCCTTGTTTCAGATATTTTTGTCTACATAAGTCAATTTTAACCTTTAGCTTTATGACATTAAATATAAGATTCTACATGTCTTATTATTATATATATATATTCTCACAATCATGAAAGAATATGTTCATTTATTCAATAAATATTATTGGATGTTTATAAGGAAAAAAACTAAGTTGAACATTAAAGTCACTAAAACAGTGTGACTGAAAAATATCAGACTGTGGGCTGGGGATATAGCTCAGTTTGTAGAGTGCTTACCTGGCATGCACAAAGCCCCAGCACCACCACCAAAAAAAAAAAAAAAATCAAACTGTAGTGTAAATATAAATAAGTCATATGCTCCCTTTATCTATATGTGGCCAAGACTACTTAATTTTTAGATTTTTTTTTCATTTTTGTTTTGGGGGTGTTTATGAACAGAACAAAATTTGCTAGTGAGAAAAGTAAGTCCTGGCAAGTTGTCAAGATATTATTCATCCCTATGAATGAGAGTATAAAGAGACTTTTACAATAGAGTAAGTTGGTTTGTTCACTCAATCAGTTTTCTGCAGGTTTATCCCTGAGGTCTAATGTTTTGGCCTAATGACCTTTTCTTCCAAGGTATCAATCTTTCAAAAGAATAATGTACAGAGAGTATAAAAGCTAGCATATCTTTGAAGAATTGACTTTCTTAGAAAAAGAAACTGCATTTTTTCTCAGCATTAAAAAATAATATAGGTGCATGTGGTCTGTACAAGAGATATCAATAGAATATATGCAATTCAAAAGACTAGATAGTTTATATATTGGTATCAGCAAACTATGGCCTCTGGGTCAAATTATGCACCCACCATCTCTGTTGACATATAGTCATGCTAACATGTTTAAAGATTGCTTATGTATGCTCTCATACTTTAGCAACAGCTTAAGTACTTATTACAGAGATTATATGATTCACAAAATCATAAAATACTTATTGCTGGGCCCTTTTTTAGAATAAGTTCACAAATCCCACTCTGGTTTATAGCTTTGTATTTTATTCTTGTAAAAATTGTTTCTTTCATTAATTAATTTACATTTGCCAAGTTTGCCCAAATACAAAGTGCTAACTGATAATGTTATGCAGGTTAATTTATATCAAGTTTCATATAAAACTATAAAATATTAAATAACCTAATTATCATGTTTAAAAATTTTTTCAGGACCTCCTTATATTTAAATCCACACTAAAATAAATTGTGGATAAAACTATATAATATTTGGAGTTTGCATAACAATAATCTAGAGAAATGGACAGAAATGTGGTAAGATTTTAGATATTTCAATATTTAGATATTTTGACATCACCATTACTTATATTTTGGACTGGTTAAATGTTTTTGTCATGGGAAGCTCTGCATCCTAGGATATTTATGGCATCTGTGGCCTCCATCTACTAGATACCAGAAGCACCCCCTACACATATACCCTGGTTATAACAACCAAAAATATTTGGAGACAAATGTCCACCTATTTATATTTCACTATTTGTATATCACTGGTTTAAGTAAAACAGAATCTACTTCATGTTAGTAATTATTGAAGCTGAACTATGGGTACACAGAACATGGTGGCTTATTATGCTTTATTCTCTCTACTTCAGGATATTTTAAATTTTTGCATAACACAAATTGAACAACATAAAATGAACTACTTTAGAGTGTGTTCTGCTTTGGCTAGATTTAGTATTTGAATCAAGGCAGTTGATAAAGGTCACATAAGTCAATACTTGAGCCAATTAGTAATGATGCTAATGAATTCTGAAGGTCAACTTCTGAAATGATTTTGGGGAGAGAGAAATTGAGTGATTTTATATGCTCTATATCTTCATCAATATTCACGGATTAGCCATATAAATATATCTTTTATTTTGATACTCCACTAGTTATTTATAAAAATATATTTACACACATATAACCCAAGTCAATAGAAATTTTCAATGAAATTCAGAGAGTTCATTTACATATAAATAAAGAAAGGTCATTGGCTTTATTTTGTATTTGCTACTGCAAATAGACAATCACATTATATCACAAAACGTAAAATAGCTGCATCCTAGATGAACCAGAAGGGAGTCTGATGGTCAGAGTGTGAATTCCAGTTGTGATGTTATCTAGATTCTCTGATCTCTGTAGAATTCAGCCTCCTGAGAACAAAATAATTCTATCCAATGGCTATTTAATGTGGTCTTTTAAAAAATAGACCAAAATCTATTCATTTACTCCTTGCTCCTTTAAGGATAAAATGCAAAATCCTTAGAATAATATCTTTATTCCTTAAGTTCTAGCATTTGCTTATCTATTTGCCTATAT
Source organism: Urocitellus parryii (assembly GCF_045843805.1). Lineage (NCBI taxonomy): Eukaryota > Metazoa > Chordata > Mammalia > Rodentia > Sciuridae > Urocitellus > Urocitellus parryii. Next base: position 110,971,991 of record NC_135547.1, read on the forward strand.
CTCTACACTTATGTCTGTTTCTCACACCTCTGTGTTCCATTCATAATAAGCCACCTACAGTTTTGTCTATGTGTGAAGATTCCTAATTCTTCTATGTTTATCTACATTTCCTAGATCAACGCAGTTCTCATCAACACTATTTCACTTTTTTATATTTCTAGCCTGGTTCCATCATTATTTGAGTTGTAACTTCTATTCATGCATAAAGGGGCTTTGTCTCTTTTTATGACTCAGATTAGAAGTTTGATATTCATCTAAGTATCAAGCTGATGAATGAAATTTATAATGTATCTTATTTCCAGGGTATTAATAGCACATATGTTTGAGTTTGAATTGGTATCTATATAATGCATTTTTCTTTGATAATTTTATAAGGTAATGATAAGTTAAATGTTCAAAATCTCTAGTTTCTCTTTAATTTTGTAGTATGCTCTTTTCCTATATTTTCTTGCCAGTCAATATTTCTTTCAATAACTTCTCTTTCTACTGACTTCTTTATGCTTTAATTTTATTTATGAACTTTTCAAGGTGATTATAAAATGAACTCGAGACATCTGGCATTATGCCACTTTACTCCTTGTGCCATTTTCCCTATAATTGTAAACAACATGATTAGAATGAAGGTAGTGTGGACAAGACAACTTTTGCCTATTTTTTTTCCTTTTAGGGAAATCTGAAAATTGTCTTCACCTGCTTTGGAAGTATGCATAGCAAATTCCCATTGAAAACATACAATACAGTCAAAAGACCTAACAAATTCTCCTTTTCTTCATTCTGACAGCAAATGGTTAAATTTTAGAAATTGAAGGAAATGCTGTTTAGAAGCTTAGAGCAGATTGTGGCTTGAACTCACAACCAAGTTGAAATATTACTTTTAAATAATTGTTAAGCAATTTGATCATTTATTTGAAGTCCTTTTTCCATCTGTTGGAGACATTACTGAGTAGTCAAGGATGTTTGAGTCAGCTGAGTTTTAGGAAAAATCTGCTATCACAGAGCATCAGTTCAGCTGGAAAATTACATTCCAGATTTGAGACATTATCCCAAATTCTATGCCAGTTGAAAATCAGCATTTTTCTAGGTATGGAAAACTAGAAATATCCAGCAATTTCTATATTGCATTTGTCAATTTGCACTGTTTTAGGTTTATAAAATATGTAATTATTAAACATATACCACAAAGCACAGAACATTTATAAAAGACTATTATGAGACTCTACAACTATTGTATAAAGATAGAACTCTTTCCCATTCCATATGCATACCTTTAGAAGAAGACAACATGAAGCTTTTGAAAATGTATGTGTGTGCATATCTTTAAATGACTTCATACATTCTTCTGTACTATTCATCTATAATTTCAAATTTCCATTAAGTTTCCAATTTCCATTAAGGTTTGGTCTATATGTATTTTGTAGTCCTGCAATTTGGTGAAGTAACTTAAACTTATACTTTTTAAGCTCAAATCATCTCCCTCATCTACCTAGTTTTATATTTGTATATTCTAAACAACAAGGATGAAAGATAATTCTGTGGTATAAATGTATCTTCTCTTATATTCTTCTACTTAAACTCAGAGCAGAATGTAACAATCCTTTTAATAAGAACACTGCAGAAAAAGCTCTTCTTATAAATTGTCTGCTTAGACTATGATCCCTAACACATATGTAATTAATTTTACTTCATAGTAGTAGTATGCTTCATTACCAGGCAAAGGTTTATTTGTAAATTAGAAATCAAAACATTAAGTTTGAAAGAAAGCCCCCTTGCTAAAGAATTTTTAAGTGGAAGCTCATTTATTGTCAAATCCTAAATACTGGGTAGGAATAGTCAAGGGTGACTTAAAACAAACTGGTCCCATTTTAGATTTCACAATTATAATGGAAGGAAGACTTCAAACATCCTTCACTCCAGGAATATGAGTGTGTGGGAAGTTACGACCCTGGGCAATGATCAGTTGCTGCATGTTAACAAAGCGAGCCCCCAATTGCATACCTGGGATAAAAATGATGGCTGGTTTGGTGAGTCACTCAACCCCTGAGGACATTTTTGCAAATAGAGGCAAAACGTCAAGACCTTTCTCAAAAATTAAATCAGCAAGCTTCCTAGTTATCCTCCTGGCTTAAGTAGAGGGAGTAAATGCCTATTCCCTGAAGCATCTTGTAAGAGCAGAGCTGCCTGAGCACAGTTCAGAGATGCCTTTAGCATGAATACAGGCAGGAAAAAAAAAGCCTTTTCAGAATATAAAGTAGGAAAATATTTCTCTTCCCATAAACCTGTGTGGAATACTTCTGTAAAAAATAATTACTCTGTAGAACATATGCATAGGTGATACACCATTAATTTCTAAGCAAGGTCAGAATTTTAAGAAATAATCTCATTTACTTATGTGTTTTTGTAAAGATGCATAAATATATGTCTCCTTAGGTACCTATTTCAGATACTATGATCTGCTTTTAGCTTTCTCTGTTTTAAACTTGGCTTCATCTGATGATTTTAAATACAAGCATGCCACAATCTCAACAGCATTGTCCAATAGAGCTTTCTATAATAATGAAAATATTTTATATCCATATCATCCAAAATGGTAGTCTTTAGCCACACATGATGATTGAGCACTTGAAATGTGGTTAGTAACAATGAAGAATTGAATTTTCAATTGTTCAATTTTAATTAATTTAAATAGAAAAGTAGTAATGTGTGGTTAGTAGCTACCTTATTGGTATAGGACAGCAGAGCTTTAGAATGGCTTGGTCAAACTTTAATATGTACCAGGGGAATCTTATTTAAAGGAAAATTCAAATGCAGTGCATCTGGGGTGGAACCTGAGAATTTACATTTCAAGCAAGTTCCAAGATGGTATCATCATTCCCCTGCTGCTACTCAACAAACTGCACTTCAAGTAGCAAGGCATTAGAAGAATTAGTCTTTAAACTTTGCTGCATCTTGAAATGAACTGGACAACATTAAAAACCCCAATGTGCAGACTGAACTCAATACCAAATAAATCAAGAATTCTCTTGATGAGTCATAGGAGTTTGCATATTTTTATATCTCTCTAGGCAATTTCATTGTCCATCCAAGATTGAGAACCAGTGCTTTGAAACAGTGCTTCTTATAAGTAAATAAGAATCACCTAGGAATCTGTTTAAATTCAGATTCTGATTCACATGGGGAGCAGTGATACCTGACATTTGTTCATTTTTTATAAGTTTCCGGGTAATTCCAAGGTTACTAGTCTGCTATAAACATTGCTACTCAAAGTGGGTATCATGGACTGGCATAAATAGCATGATCTGAGAACATTTTAGAAATTCAGAACTTTGGGTTCCACCCTAGAGTAATTGAATCAGAATCAGTACTTGGCGCATAATTCATAGGCAACATGTTGAAGGCATACTGTCTGAAAAAAAAAAATTTGTTAATATTAAATTTGAAGAGTGTTGAGAATAATTTTTAGGTGAGAAATTGAAGTCATTGATCCTCAAAGAATGATCCCAGGTCCAGTATCATTTGTACTAGAAAGGCAAATTTCCTCTTATATCTCAGAATCTCTTATTCTGTGAATAAGGCCTAGCAATTTGTTTTTTTTTTTTTTGAGCCCTTGATTGATGCTCATGCATATTACAAAACTACTTTTTCCAATTTTTTGTTGTGTTCATAATTTTGAGGAAATGTTCTTTGATTATTAATACTTATTTTGTATTGTTCTTGAGATGAACACAAGACACCATGTGTTTCATTTATACAGTATTGTGCATCATAAAAGAAATGACTATGTGTCCCAAAGAATAGTACTATCACATAGATGCTCAATTAAATTCGCAAATGATGCAGGGAAATGGATGGCATTAGAGCAGATTATGCTAAGTGAAGTCAGCCAATCCCTAAAAAACAAATGCCAAATGTCTTCTTTGATATAAGGGGGGGGGGGGCAACTCAAAACAGAGCAGGGAGGAAGAGCATGAGAAGAAGATTACCATCAAACAGGGATGAGAGGTGGGAGGGAATGGGAGAGAGAGGGGGAATTGCATGGAAGATGGAAGGAGACCCGCATTGTTATACAGAATTACATATAAGAGGATGTGAGGCGAAGGGGAGGAAAAAAAATAAGAGAGAGAGAGAAATGAGTTATGGTAGATGGGGTACAGGGAGGGGAGGGGAGGGGGGATAGGAAGGGGATAGGAAGGGCAGCAAAATACAACAGACACTAGTATGGCAGTATGTATAAACGTGGATGTGTAACCAATGTGATTCTGCAATCTGTACACGTGGGAATAATAAGAATTCATACCCCATTTGAAACAAATGTATGATATATGATATGTCAAGATCAATGTAATGTTTTGAGCAACTAATAAATTTCTGATGTTTAAAAAAAATGGCAAATGAATGCTTGAATGGTTATTTTAAATAAAATACATGATACTTTTTAGAATCTTACAGGATGAACTTTTAAAATGCAAATCTAACAATTTTATTCTCACTGAAAACCTTTAGTGACTTGTCATTTCTACAAGGATGACATTAAAATTGCTTACATTGATCTATAAGATATCACCACCCCTTATGCCACTGTTCACTATTACTACTCTCCAGGATTCCTCATCAACTATCCAGCTCTTTTTAATACAATTATTTTAGCTTTCCATCAGTTGGGTCTTTGAACCATATTCCTCCCCACTTCAGGGCCTTTGCATAATTTGTCCTTTCTAAATTGTTCTTCACATGTCTATCCCATTACCTAGTTAACTCATTCTTATTCTTCTGATAACATATCCCATATCCTTTCAAAGAGAATTATCACCTGAATAAGTGAAATCCATTTATATTTACTATGGTCATTTTTATATTTTGTATTTAGTTCACATCTGTAATTTATTTGTTTGATTTTTTTAATATTTATCTCTGACTCCATATTTTGTTCCTCTTAAAACCAGATCTTATGTATGACTTATTCTTCTAGTGCCTAGCATGTAATATCTGTTGACTAAGTGATATAATTGAGTAAAATCAGAATAATGAACATATCAACTACAATACTCCATCTTTTTATCCTGCATTGCTGCCCATCTCTACTCATGTTACATGTTAGAAAATTGAACAACCAAACTTTATCCAGAAGTACTCAACTAGGAATATCCAAAGAGTTTTCCTAATATAATACATATATATATATATATATATATATATATATATATATATATATATGATATCCCTTGTCCATTATATTCTAAAAGAGAGACAGTAAAATATGTAGAATGAGTTTCTTTGTTGTCTTTTAAAATTAAACTTTAGATCTTCCTGTATTTTAAGCAATTTTAAGAAAATACATTTATAACTAATTTATTGCTCTCACTACTCTTTTGGTACATCGCTTAGAATTCAAGGTTAAATAAAAACAAAGTGGATGTTATGTGGTATCGCCACAAAAATAATAATGATCTGAGATTGTGTGTTATATTAATTACTGAGATTTAATCATTCATAGTCTGTGGACCAAAAGTCTGAAATTAAGGTGTTGGTAGAATTGTTTCCTTCTTAGGTATTCTAAAGGTGAATCTGTTCCATGCCTCTCTCCTAAATTCTGATGATTACTGACTATGCTTGTTTTGTGGTAGCATAACTCCAATGTCTGCTTCTGTCTTTTCATGGCCATCATCCCTCTGAACATGTACAAATTTTGTTCTTTGCATGAGAACATCAGTCATTATATTAGGGTCCACCCTAATCCAAAATAACCTGATCTTCACTTGATTACATCTTAAATACCCTGTTTCTAATTCTGATGATCTGAGTACACATGAATTTGTGGGATGGCACTATTCAATTAGGTACAAACACTGTTCCCAACATTGCCTGGAGATCATGTAAGCAATGAACAGTTATTAGGTATTTATTTCATTACATATAATTTACCCAATAACTATACAGGGAACTGAGGGGGTGGAGGGAAGAACAGGATAAGGGAAAGACAGTGGAATGAATCTGATCTAATTTTCCTATGTACATATATGAATATACCACAGTGAATCTCACCATAATGTACATCCACAAGACACTAATTTAAAAGACTATAAAAATAAATGAATATTACTCAGCTATAAAGAAGACTGACCCTATGGCATTTGCTGGTAAATGGATGGAACTGAAAATTATCATGCTAAAAGAAATAAGCCAGACCCAAAAAGTCAAAGGTTGAATGTTTTCTCTGATATGTGAAGCTAATCCAAAAAAAGAAGGAGGGATATAAAAGAATAGCAGTAAGATCAGAGGAGTTGACAAAAGGGAATGAAAGGGAGGAGGGACAGGATAGGGAGAAGCGGAATGAATCTGACCCAACTTTACCATGTATATACATGAATACACCACAGTGAATCTCATCATTATGTATATCCACATGACACTAATTTAAAAAAAAAAATCTGTAAGGTAATATCAGAAAGACCAGTAGAGTAGAGGGAAGGTAATGGGGAAGAGAGAAGGGAGGAAAAACAGAAATACTGGGGAATGAATTAGAACAAATTTTATATTCCATACTTTTATAATTATGTCACAGTATATTATCATGTATAAGTAAAAAGAACCAATAAAAAAAATAGTAAGTAACTTGTTTAAGGACAAATGGGTAATTTGTGGCAGAACTGGATTTAATTAAGATATTGTCTCATTTTTTAAACAAAGCCTCTTGGTACACTACCATTATCTCTTTCTATCCACCATTATCCATACCAGGCCACTTTACTCTCCCACATTCTATAGAAATGTTTGCTAATTCTTTCTCTTTACCATTTGACAACCTACCTTCTGAAGTTAATTAATTGAGCAGGGTAGATTATGCTGCAGTAAAAATAAAATTGGGATATTGAAGAGTATTAATGACAATCACTGTCTGCCTTGCTGGTTTTGAAATATTTTACTATCATGTAAAATACATATTCCTCCAACCTTTCCAAGGGAGAAAATCCAAGAATCCAATCGCCTCATGTTTTGCTTACATTTCAGAATATATGAACATTGTGTGAGAAATTTTGCATCAGTTTGTACATGGCTTCTCTTGATCCAGAATCTTATAACCTATGAACTAATAAAACAGTTGAGCAAGTGATTGCTTTACACCAACATCTATTAATATAATGTTTGTACATATATATACACATATATGTGAACATATACTTCCCATTGTCATATATAGCTTCCAGTGTTATTGGGAAGTGAAAATTTATGTTCCTTTATGTACCAGGGAAGAACAGAAAAGGTATAGGATCCTTGGTGCATTAAAATTGTGAAATAAGACTGGGAAAATGTTAGAGAAGCCCTCCTTTCAAGGATGAAAGCCAGAGGGGATACAAGTTAAATGTTTTTTGTTCCCTGGTTATGCTATAGACAACATATGTCCACTTCATTACTCTTTGGGGTCTTTGGCTATAAACTCTGAAGATTTCAAAATTCTTTTTCATTTGTCTTCTTGTATACATCTGTAATAAGTACTGTAGAATACCTCTCCATGGGGTCTTTTCAGTTTTCTGAGCTACTGCCCCTAGAAGGATGGGGGCTCCAAGAATCATTCTAAGTCTTCAACTGTCAAAGATTTTTGTTTCTTTTGCAGTAAGATGATCTTTAGAAATTTAATAGGCTTATTATGTATTTAATTGTAGCAAGTTCTTTGTTCAACAAGTGACACACAGTCCATTTCTGTTCATGCCTATTAGATTTGCTATATTTTTTTTTATTTTTTCTTCCTCATGTCTCTCTTTTTTTAAATTAATTGCTTATTTCTTGAGCATATCAAGTTCCAGCAGGAGAGCCATGACTTTATTCTCTGTTTCTAGAAACATTTTGTTGAATTGAAAAGATTTCCTGGGTGTTAAAACCTTAATTGGGTCTTCTCTCTGAAAGATCTTCATTTTTTCCAGAGATTTTAATAGTGGATATGGAGGGCATACTCTTGTTTTGATTTCTGCCACAAGGTTAGGTTTTAATTGGCCTTTGTCTCACAAAGCCTTTCTCACATGTGTATTTTACCAATTAGTGTTAAAAAGCAGTTGCCTCTTCTAATCCAACAAGTCCCCATATTTTAAGCTCACTCTTTCCTTTTATTCCTGCTTGCAGTCCAGCCAATCATTTTCAGAGTCTTTATCACATGCAGCAAAGAGCAACCAACAAACATGCTTGCATCACTTTTCAACTTGTGTTTCTTTATTTAAAAATACAAAGCTTAATTTGATTTCTAGATTATCTCTTTCAAAAATTTAATCTAATAATTAGCCACTGAACAACATGTTTTTATTATCCTTTTAGGCTCTATCCCCTCACCACGCACCACCCACCACCCAGTCCTTGCTACAATTAAATACATAATAAGCCTACTAAATTTCTTTTTAATGTTTTGTTTATGACAGCACCACTTTTCTAGGTGCAGTTTTATCTACTAATCACTATACAAGATATTATGTCATTTTTTGCAGTTAAAAGTACTAGTGGCTTATATCATCAAGATAATTTCTTGCTCCTATATAGGAGAACTAGAGGTTCTTCCCATTCTAAAGATGAAGCAACATGAGAATGACAAAGAAAAGATGGTGGTTCAGTCTGGAAATGACACATCTTGTTCTATTCACATTTCTTTAGCTAAAGCAACTCATGTTCCATTACAAATTCATTGGTAAGGAGATACAAATTTTGCACATGCCTAGAGAGAGAGAGAGAGAAATATTTTGTAAATTGTGCTAGTCACTATGATACCAAATAATAAATGAGTAAGTTTAACTATTGGGAAGGAAAGTTGAAGTGAATTTGTAATTTTACTAGTGTTTTAAGTAATTTAAAATACATGTATTTCCTAACTATATGTTGAATATTATATTACATTTATTTTCCTACAAGTTTGGTTATCACAGTAGCAATAAAAGTGTTCATGATATAGTAACTAATTATTGAGCATTTACTGTAATAGAAGTACTGCCCTCAAGTGCTGTTCTCTGCACTTTATGCATGTTGATTCATTTTGCTATTACAGTCAACCTATAAGGCAGGTGTTGTTATTTGTATTTCATAGATGTAGAAATGGCAGTAGAAAATAATAATCATGCCCTAAAATGCACTCATCACTTGGCATTAATTGAAGATGGGCAAAATTTATTTTCTTCTGACTCCCTAGACAGATCAACTGATTGGTCTACAGGTACTCTGAGATTAACAAATTCTAAAACAACAACAACAATATTAGTAGTGGGGATGAGGATGAGAATGATGAGAAGGAGAATGTAAGTGCCACCTCAAGAAGTATTTTTTTCATCTTCCTTGAAGATAATGTATCAACACCCTTGAGATGATTTAACTTTGCTTTTTACTCTATATTATCACTACTTCTTAATACACCAAAGTTTTACTGATTTTATCTCTTTAATTGTTCTTAAATGTTCTCAGAGCAGCTCTGTATCAGGCCTTCATCTTCCCCACCTCAGTTTTTTTAATAGCTTCCTTTGACATATTGAATAGCATTATAGAACCCCAAATGCATTATATATGGTATATACCTGTTATTAAATTTAGAAGGCTGTCAAGTGAGTTCTACTTGGTGCCAAAAAGTAAGATAATGCATAATAAGTCAAAGTAATATGGGTATTTAATCTGTGAAAAAAAACGTAATATAGAAGGGAATTCCCATAACTAATGGTATTCATAAAACTTTCAAACATATAATGGGTCAATAAATTAGATAAAGCACAAAGTGCTTTCCAAATCAAGGGTTTTGTGACTTCAGTATTCCTGCACATAGCCCTACTTTTTTCTCTCCCTTTCATATTTATAAAAGTTCCTTTATACCATTAGTACATCTGAGATCCCCAAATTGAGTTTTACCTCCAAGTTTCCTGTCTTGAAATTTGGTATCTCTGAAGTCATTTTCCCATCCTTCAAATCCTTCCAGCCCTTGATTGACCTCACAGTACCCTCTACTAGCAAATTCCTTTTTAGTCCCTATTTCCTCCCTTCCTTTTCACTCCTTAGTTACTATTCTACCCACCTAGATTGCAATGGTTCAGGCATGTCAGAGCATAGCTATAAACCATAGTAATCCTCTCAATGTGGTAAAAAATAATTGTTTGGCACATTTCAATATTTTTGATAAAAAATATTTGGCAAACTGGGAAGTTCTTTTAGAGAATTTTCTCAACCTAATAATAGGCATCTATGAAAAATTTCACAGCCTAACATCATATTATTTGTAAACTACTGGATTCTTTTTTTTTTTTTTTTGTACTAGGGATTGAATTCAGGGGCACTTGACCACTGAGCATATCCCCAGCCCTATTTTGTATTTTATTTAGAGACAGGATATCACTGAGTTACTTAGCCCCTCATTTTTGCTGAGACAACCCTCCTGCCTCAGTCTCTCAAGCCATTAGGATTACAGGCATGTACCACCATGCCCAGCAAACTACTGGATTTTTAACCTAAAGTCTGGAATAAATCAAAGGTATTCACTCTCACAAGATCCAGTCAACAATTGAATAAAGGACCTAGCCAGTGTGGAAAGAAAAAGCAAAACAAGAAAGAGTATATTAAGTAGAAATGAAGAAATAAAACTATCTTTAATGAATATGGTATGCTTGTATTCTTAGAAAATGACAAGGAATACTTTAAAAGGTCTTAGAACCGATAATGAAGCTAAATAAATTTGGGGACTGTGATCAAATAAAAATTATAATTTTATCAACCAACAATGAAAAAATTAAAGTTATATCCCAAAATATGAAATACTTAGGTGAAGTCTAACAATGTGAGACTTCTACATTAAGAAACTACATATTAGAGAAAATTAAAACAGAAACTAAGTAACTGAGCATATGCCGTGCTCATGCATTTTAGACTCAACCTTGTTAATATATTGAATCTATACAAACTCATCTTCAGATTCAATGCAATTCCAATAAAAATCACAGTAGGCAGAATCTGTAGAATTGACAAGGTCATCATTCAATTTATACAGAAACACAAAGAAATTTGTCTAGCAAAAATCATTTGAAAAATAACGAAGTTGGAAAATTCATACTATCTTATATGAAACTAACTGTAAATCAACAACTGTAAGTACTAGACATGCGCAGTTAATTTTTTTCTAATGAGCCATGGTGTCTCACTGTAGAAAAGACCATCTTATCAACAAAGGGTGCTGAAACAACTAGATAACCATATGAAAGAAAATGAACTTTGACCTTTACCTTGCACTTCATAATAAATTAAAATGAATTTTATACAGTGATATAATAGTTAATACTATGAAACTTTAAGTGATTATTCTGAATAAAGCTGTGAACACTGGTTTACAAATATCTAAGTCTTTGTTATCAGTTCTTCTTGGTATATACCTAAAAGTGGAGGAGATAGATTCTGTTAGACTATAGGTTTCAGAGAAATTTGTTAAGTATAATGTGCTTAGACTCATCCACCATACATCCCACTTTCAGGTTTCAGAACTCAACTTTCTTTTTCATCACTCTGAACTTTGTTATAGAATACTGACAATGTTGCATCACTTCTCTTTTTTGCAGCTGTACTATATATAAAATTCAATCCTAGGCCCACTTAAAAAATAATTCATACATATATATATATATATATATATATATATATATATATATATCAGATATTTTCAAATATTTATAGAGATAGATAGATACAAAAACAAAAACAAAAACCAGGCACCCATCACCCACTTTCAACAAGTATCAGTACATAACAAATCTTTCATTAAAAAATAAACCCCCACTCATTCTCATTACTCTCATCAGCCATTTTGTAGCAAATATGTGATGTCATTATTTTATTATATAAAAAGGCTATTTTTAAATATAACAAAAGTACTTTCTTTATAAAATTAATAGTGAAAAATCATTTCTTAAAACCATCAAAAATCCAGTCAGTACTTATTAAATTTTCTACAATATCTTATGAGTGAGTGTGTGTGTGTATGTGTGTTTGTGTGTACATGCATGCATTTGTATGTATGTTTAATAGCTTGTACATAACATGATTTGAGACTGTCTGCCTTTGCAGCTGTTGGAAATGGAGGGACCTTTGGCTTTCACAGCATGCCATGCATTGTGAGTTGATTTCCCTGAAACTTTCATTTTGTTTTTGCTAGACTTTTGATGTTATTAACAAAAAGCAGCCTATTCTACAGTTATTCTGAATTACTTTATCTTCATACAGTGAAATTTTTACAGAAACCACATATTCCAAAACTTCACCATCAACCTGTGTTTCATCCTAATGCAACACTGGAAGGCATAACCTCCATTAAAAGCTACAACTTCTTTGTTGCAGAGGTCTGCAGCTTATCCAAACTTCACCTACCAGCAGAAACAGAAACTCCTGCATTTCATCCTAATTAACCAGAAGGTTTTTAAAAATGACTTATTGATTGTGAAGCCATTGCATGACATCAGTTATCACAACCTCACATTTTCCCAGAAAGAGTATCTCTTTACATTAATTAATTTGATGTCTAATTCAACTCCAAATATCCATCCAAATGTGGTAAGATACATATATGTTATAAGATATTTATTTATGTATATGTGTGTGTGTGTGTGTTTTCTAGGGGCCCTTCTGATACCAACTATTAGTCTAAAAACCAAAACTCAAGGGAAATCTTATGTGCTGATTGTTTATTAGGGAGTATAGTTCAAAGGAAGCAAGAGTAAGGTAAAAAAATAAAATAAAATAACTTCTGGGGAAGAAAAAATATGAAGATTACCAAGCTGGCTTCTATTTGGCATCAGAAGTAACTGTCTATTCAGGCTCAATGAACAATCTTCTGAAAAGTCTTATGAACTACTAAATCTCAGGAAAGTTGGTTGGAGGAAAGAGTAGTGAAAATTTTATTCACTGCCTTCCTGTCTCATTAGTTTAAGCTGAAGTTTCAACTTCCCCACACCTCTGGTGACTTTTTTCTTTTGTCTAACACCTTAGTGACAAAAGAGAAGTTCTAGACAGAAGGCCAGTGGCACACTGTAAAATAATGAGGTGAAGTAATGTTGGGTTGTGCCTGCATATAGTAACACAAAACTGATAACTTCAGTAGTGGCTCATGTATATATTATAAGGGGAGTTGAAACCAGTGGCCAAGAGTTGCAGAAATCAATGGAATCAAGAGAATCTGCAGTGGCACACAGATCTATCTGACATGGAGCACCGTTACAAATCCTCTTCATACTCATTTCATCATTATCCACATAGACTGTGCCTTTTCAAGTTAAAGAGAATCAATATAAGTCACTAGTGAAAATTGTTCTAAGACTGTAATTCCGTACTGTGGAATAAGAACCCTTAAGCCAAAATAATTCAATACTGTCAAAATTGAGGATGTCTTTTGGAGTAGAGAATGCCAAAGTCTTCTTACATAAAAGTTATCAGCAACAGGTAGAATGTCATGTGGCAGGAATGGGTGGTTACATTAACTGAAAGTATGTTTTTTCATTACACCTGAGATTATATATAAAAAAGATACTTTGTTACTTGTAACATAAATCAGTTAAACTATTAATTAAAAGGAAATGTCAGGGAGCTGGGGATGTGGCTCAAGCGGTAGCGCGCTGGCCTGGAATGCGTGCGGCCCGGGTTCGATCCTCAGCACCACATACAAACAAAGATGTTATGTCCGCTGATAACTAAAAACTAAATATTAAAAAAAAATTCTCTCTCTGTCTCTCTCTCATCTCATCTCTCTCTCTTTAAAAATAAATAAATAAATAAAATAAATGGCAATGATGTATCTTTAAAAAAAAAAAAAAGGAAATGTCAGATCCAAGACATTAAGGGGTAAAATATACTCCTCAGGTGATATATATACACATTGAGAGCCCTTTCTGAGCCCACCATGTTGATGCAAGCCTGAGGCATGGTGAGCCAGCACTGAATCAAGCCTGGGTACACTGACCTGTCATGGTCTGAGGCCAGTGCAGATACCTGTTCCACATAGCATGGAGCTCAGAATCCTCAAGCTTCCACCATCTGAAAAACTCACCCTCCCACTTCCCCACAAGTAATGGAAAAATGGAAGTGTGACAGACCCAAATGGAATTACAGAGTTATCCAATAGTGTTAGTACTTTCCCAAACTCTGATTAGCATAAGTTTGAACAAATAGCATCTCTCCAAGTGCTATATGACCCCTAGACTAGAACATTCAAGTGACAACTCCTCTTGGGCCCTCCTCACCCTGTGAGAGTTCTGTTTCTATTCACACTTGAATAAATCCTACTCTTACACTCACTAATCTTCATCTGTGGATTCATTCTTGAAATTCATGAGAATTCATGAGAATCCAGAAGGAAGAAATTGATGATGAGTTACTGGGGTCTGCTGCAACACTGGAAGGCATAACCTCCATTAAAAGCTACAACTTCTTTGTTGCAGAGGTCTGCAGCTTACCCAAACTTCACCTACCAGCATAAACATAAACTCCAATTTTGGTAACTTTCATGGTAACTGTAAAATATTTGCCACTAGGCAAATTATAACTACTGTACTTCAATCAATTGGAAAGGTTGGGAAAGTAAATTTCAGACTAGTTTCTGAGAAAAAATGAAAATAGCAACAACTCTTTGGTTAAAGAGGATGTCTCTAAATATCTTAAAACTATCATTACATAACTAGAGTAGATTTGCATTCATTATTGTTGAGTTATGTTATATACTTCACTACCTAATGCTCATATGCTGTAAAACATTGATATTGTCACCAGTGTATTGTTTTCTGTTTTAATATATCATGAAAAGACTTTGGAATTAATGTAGGACCAGTGGTTTGAATTGATGACAACAAAGCATATCCAGATCTAATGCTTGGAAACTTTTCAGAGATCAAAGTGGCTTGAATTTGAGTGCAACACACTATATCTCACTATACCATGTCCAAAAGAATTTGGATAATGTACTTGTCATTATGCTCAGGTTACCTCCTATATATAGCATTATTTTACCAAGGATCAGAAGTTATCCACCATTGTGTCATTCTGATCATTCACTATATTTTCAGTGGTAGAAATCAGTATGATCAAGGGTTAGATCATGAGAGTTATTTTCTTTTGAAAGTACATAGGGTCTATCATCCACAACAAAATACTCATGATATTTTACAAATTTCACTTTCATGGAATCACTACTGAACAGAGAAAACTCTGTAGACAATAAGTAGAATTGTTAGTGCATGCCTAGAACCCCAGAAAAATGTCAACTTTGTCTTATTTCATAGTATTTGGCAAGAAACTAGGGTATTAATTTCATTTTGGGGACGCACAAGGGAGGTAAGTTATCAGAGAAGCTCACTTAATATGCAACTAAACATTTATATGTTGTGTAGACAGGAAATTCTCTAGCCACATGCCACTTAGTGACAGAATACGGACTGAAACATGGCAGACTCTTTCAGTATTACTGCAGCTGTGAGGACTCTTTGTAGAAGCAAATAAACAACGCTAATAATTTACCTTCTGTTTCAAGAGTGAGTAAGTATATGACTAACCTGTAAACCAAAAGTGAGATGAATGTGGGTTATGGGAATTTAAGATGACTCATAAAACAACTTACTGTTCATATGGGAATTAAATGGCAAAACACACCCCTCCCATTTTCTAATGCAGAACAAGCCTGTTGGAATAAAGGGTGAAAACAGCCCTTCAAGATGAAATAATAGGTCCCTAACTATAAATTCCCAGGACATAAGAAGAAAACATATTGCTAAGAATCAGGGTAGGAAAATAGAGATTGCAACATACTATGGCCCCAGTGACTCAAAATTGTTACTAAATGAAGTTGTGGCTCACTTTTTATTACTTCATTTGGAATTAAAGGTGTAATTGTATCATATGGTAAAGATATTCTGATCCCTATTACAAGATTCTCATGGGAAGGATATAAAAAGGAATTCTAATTTGTCCTAGAATGTCTTCCTGAAATAATAGAAATAAATATATTGATATAAGATTCAGAAATTTCCCCAAAAGTAGATCTGGAAATTGAAATTTTTGTCCTCTTCATTGCTCATCATTAAACAACCTTTCCCAATATGGATATATATTAATCTACCACATAAAATTTTTGTCTACATTTTATGTATTTTGTCTTCCCTTTTTTCTATATTATTTTTAACAAATATTCCATCAGATGGGGGTATCTAGTTTTATACTCTGTCATTTAATTTTTCTTCACATTTCTCATTCCTTTATTATTTTCCTATGAATTTTGAAATATTCTCTAGCTCATAAATTTGACTCTCTAAAGTCATCTTTTCTACAAATTAGATTGCAATTTTGCTTTTTAGAATTAAGAAATCATGGATTAGGGTTGTGGCTCAGCAGTAGAGAGCTTGCTTCACACATGTGAGGCACTGGATTTGATCCGTAGCACCACATAAAAATAAATAAAGAAAATAAAGATATTGTGTCCATCTACAACTAAAAAAAATTTTAAAAAGAATTAAGAAATAATGATTTTAATGTTACTTATATTTAATGATTTTATCTTGACAGTCTTTTCTTTTGGATGTGATATCTGCTTGGAATACTCTGAACATATAAATTAGGCTTACTTTAAGTCTGTTATTCTTCTGTTTTAACTCTTTTATTGTGAGTTTATTCATTTTGTTAAGTTTAGCACATTTTGTAATACACTTGATTTTCTTAAAATACATGCTGATGCTTTGTTTTGTGTTCATATTATATATGAGATTAAAGATTTAATAGCTTATATATGTCTTCAGGTAAAATGAAAATCATAATCTAGTATTGTTTAAGGATTCTGAGTATGGGAAACCTAATATGGAAGCTTTATGATAGAAGGACCAATAAATTAAGAGTTGTCCATTCATTTAGAATGGTTTAGCAGTTTTTGTTTCAATTTCATAATTCACTTTATTTTGTGGTACCTGGAATTTACAGAATAGTTCATGTTCATTGTACTCTTGTGACTACATTGGGAATATATAAGGTCACTATGCCTTGCCTGATAAAATTGTATTCTAACAAGAATATTGAGAGCAAGATAATTGCAAGTATCATGCATACATTATCGTGCCATGAAATATTTGCCATGAGATTGAATCCAATTTAGATATGTCACTCATAATTCAAAATTGTAAATCATTATGTCATCAAACTAACTAAATTATGTTTCATCTGTGTTACTATAGTAAGTATGGATAGATAATACATGTTTTTGAAGCAATGTTAAACTAGATGGAATTCCTATACTCTCTTGATTGGTAAGCCTATTAGAAGAGCATGTGAAGTGCTGACGAGGATGTGGGGAAAAAGGTACACTTGTACATTGCTGGTGGGACTGCAACTGGTGCAGCCAATCTGGAGGGCAGTATGGAGATTCCTTGGAAAGCTGGGAATGGAACCACCATTTGACCCAGCTTTTCCCCTTCTTGGACTATACCCAAAAGACCTAAAAAGAGCATACTACAGGGACACAGCTACATCAATGTTCATAGCAGCACAATTCACAATAGTTAGACTATGGAACCAACCCAGATGCCCTTCAACAGATGAATGGATTAAAAAATGTGGCATTTATACACAATGGAATATTACTCAGCATTAAAAAATAACAAAATCATGGCATTTGCAAGGAAATGGATGGCACTAGAGCAAATTATGCTAAGTGAAGTTAGCCAATCCCTAAAAAACAAATGCCAAATGTCTTCTCTGCTATAAGGGGGGTGACTCAAAATGGGATAGAGAGGAAGATCATGAGAAGAAAATTACCACAAAACAAGGAAAAGAGAAGGGAGGGAAAGGGAGGGAGAAGGGGAATTGCATGGAAGACAGAAGGAGACCCTCATGGGTTCACAAAATACATATACGATGGTGTGAGGGAGAAGAGAAGGAAAGAGAGAGAGAGAGAGAGATAAGTGTCACAGTAGAATGGGTAGAGAATAGTGATGGGAGGGGAGGGGAGGGGAGGGGGGATAGGGAGGGCAGCAGAATACAACAGACACTAGGATTGCTGTATGTATACACATGGATGTATAACCAATGTGATCCTGCAATCTGTACATGTGGAAAAATGAGAATTCATACCCTATTTGAATCAAATGTATGATATGTCAAGATCATTGTATTGTCTTGAGTAACTAATAAAAAAAAAAGAAGAGAATGTGACACATTACAAAAAAGTGCAATTACCTCTACAATAGAGGTATTATTTAGTGCTGATGTAGACCACAGAGGCAATTATAAATCCAGTAAGAAAAAGCAAGAAAAACTTCCTGGGATTAATGAAATCTAATTTGGTATCTGAAAGTTAAATAGTGACTATCAAAATGAAGTTGAGAAAAAAAATTGTATTGAGTACAAGGAAGGACAAGCACTCTAATGGCATACAAGTAAGAAAGAATATGAAACCTTCAAATAATAGCAAAAGAAATTGAATTTGCTTCAAAGCATGGAATATAGCATAGGAAATAGAAGGAAATAACACTGGGGAGATAAACAGTTCAGAACATGGAGGATCAGGTGATGAAAAATAAAATTTTACAAGATAGAGAATTAGAGTGAAGCAACATTTCTCCTAGCTCAGCTACCTAGAAAGGCATCAGGAATACTGCTTATCCTCAAGGCTTAGAAACTGGAGGGGCAGTCTGCCCTAGCCAACCAGACGCTGTTTGACTCATTAAATGAATCTACAAAGAAACTCCCCATGAGTTTATCACTTGACTTGTGGAGAGCCAATCCAGGAGCCTTCTTGAGACTTCAGCACCATGGAATCAATGGAAAGTGGAAACCCATATCTGAGAATTTGCAGTTAGGTCCACTTGGGTTAGTTTGAGCCTAACATGGACTTGGCTGGACCTAGCAAACACATGGAAAGTCAGAAACTGGGAGCATTTCCCCTGGGGCTGCTGACAGGGCCAGAGATAGTGGGTCAGGAGGTTAGAAGGTTGGCTGTGAGGGCATTTAACTCTCAGCTTGCCCAACCAGCCAGCCTACCACACACCAGGTTCCCAGGGTCTACCTGGGCCATCACTCTCAGGTCCTGGCACCAGACCCCTCCATGGCTCCCTCCCCAGTCCAGTATCCAAGAGCCCCTGGGTCCTGCCATGTCTGGCACTAATCTGACACCTACCTGGGTCCTCTGTCCCCCAACCCTGGTATCTCAACCCCCAGGCTTCTCACCAGCCCCTG
Source organism: Urocitellus parryii (assembly GCF_045843805.1). Classification (NCBI taxonomy): domain Eukaryota; kingdom Metazoa; phylum Chordata; class Mammalia; order Rodentia; family Sciuridae; genus Urocitellus; species Urocitellus parryii. The sequence goes on from NC_135547.1 coordinate 110,991,185, forward strand.
CTCAACTTACTAGGCCTGCTACTTTGTTTGCCGGCCCATAGCTCTGCATGCCAGGCTGCAGCTTCACCATCAGGCACCCCAGACATTGCCAACTGCTTAGCTGCCTGCCTGCAACCCAGCTTGCTCAGAAGGCCATTTTGCTGCTAGGCCTGCTTGACCTAGCCAGCTGCTTCACACCCTGCATGCAGTCTGGCCTACCCACAAAATTTTCCCCAGAAGGGAAGTTGGGAATTTTAAACCAAACCTTCAACTCAGTGAGCAATACAATACTAAGGAAGGACTTGACAACCTATGGCCCATACACTCATGGTTAGATCATACCTTAAGAAGAAACAAAAAGAAAATAAATTGGGCATAGACAGTGAACACATGGGCTCAGTGACTATTTTGTCCACCATATTGGAAACAACTCCTTAATTTCTTAACATTTCACCAAGATTTTTCCTGTTGTTTTGTTGTTGTTGTTTTGTTTTGTTTTGGGGTTTCTATATTGGGTTTTTGTTTTATTTGAATGTGTACTGATTGATTCAAGGACTCCTATCCATATACATATTTGTTTCTCCTCATTTCTAGCTTTTTTTCTTGTTTTAAAGGTGTTATTTTCCCATGCTCTGCATTTTGAGGATTAGCGTTTTGATTAGCATATTTTGATTATGTTTTTTATCATCTTTGCTACTACTCTATCTCACTTGTCTCCCAGTCTCTTTTTTCTATTGATGACATCTAAATTCCATTCTCTCTTTCCTTCTTTATATTCTATATTTTCTTCCCCATTCACATTGACAACATATCCTAGGTTATCACAAATCTGCCCCATTCACCATTTTAAATTGAAAACACTTTTCTACATTCCTATCTTTTCTTTCCTCATACTGAACTCTGTTCTTAACAGCTTTAAATACAAATTGATGTAACATCTGTCCCTACCAACAATATCAAAGCAATAATAAATATAGTGGAAGTCATAGACAACACCTATTGTTTGATTTAAAGCAAGGCATAAGCATGATTATTTACTGTTTTACTGATGGAAATTGCTGATCCTATTATTTCTACATATTGTAACAATTAACACTAGATATCAAATTAGAAACTAAGGACCTAGTCTACTGCTATATATTGTTTGCGTAGATTGTTGCTTCCATTGTGCTCACCCTCGCCCCAACATGTGAGGGTCTAGTAATATAGACAGACAATATAAACTCATAAGGTAAAATTTCTACAGCATTAAACCCATCTAGATAGATGGATAGACAAACAATAACAAAAAGCAGGGAAGAAATCATAAACAACACAGAATATCTCAACAACAGACTCCATTGACACCACAGTAGAGGAAATGAAATTTACAAAGTTCATTGTTAAACTCATCTATGAAGTAAAAGATGAAATAAGAAATGAAATTGGAGAGAAAATATGAGACGTGAAAGATCATTTCAATAATGAGATAGAGATCTTGAAGAAGAATCAGTTGGAAATATTGAAATGAAAAAATCAATAATCCAAATTAAAAATTCATTGGAAAGCATCACCAGCAGACTACACCACTTGGATGACAGAGTTTCAGGCAATGAAGACAAAATATATAATCTTGAAAACAAAGTTGACTATGCAGAAAAGATGTTTAGAGACCATGGAAAGAACTTCCAAAAAGTATGGGATAACATGAAAAGATCAAAGGCTCAGAGATATAAACCAAAGGAATGCATGATCTTTTCAATGAAATAATATCAGAAAATTTCCCATGTATTAAGAATGATATGGAAAACCAAATACAGGAGGCTTACAGGACCTCAAATATAGAAATTACAACAAATTACACCAAGCCACATAATTATGAAAATGCCTAATGTACAGAATAAGGATAGAATTTTAAAGGCTGCCAAAGAAAAGCAATGGGTCATATTTAGAGGGAAGCCCATCTTGATCTCAGCTAATATTTCAACCCAGATCCTCAAAGCTAGGAGATCTTAGAATAATATATACCAAGCTCAGAAAGAAAATGGACATCAGCCAAGAATACTATACCAAGCAAACTTAAGCTTTAGATTTGACAATGAAATAAAAACTTTCCATTATAAACAAAAGTTAAAAGAATTCACAACTAGAAAGCCCATACTACAAAGCATAATTCAGTAAAATATTTCATAAAGAAAAATGAAAAATAAAGTGAAAACTAGCAAAAGGAGGAACTACACTAGAATAGTCAATCAAAGGAGAAATTAATTCAAATTAAAAACCAGAAATAAATAAAAATGACAGGAAACAAAAATCATATCTCAATAATAACATTGAATGTAAATGGCCTAAGCTCACTAATTAAAAAACATAGACTGGCAGATTAGATTAAAAAAGGGGGGTGGGCTTGGGTCATGCATGGCTCAGTGGTAGGGCACTCGCCTAGCACATATGGGGCCCTGGGTTCAATCCTCAACACCACATGAAAGTAAATAAAATAAAGGTATTATGTCCAACTATAACTAAAAAATAAATTTAAAAAGAAAGAGAGCCAACAATATGCTATCTCCAAGAGACTCACTCATAAGCAAAGACATCTACAAACTGAAGGTAAAAGGATGGGAAAAAGCATGTCATTCACATGGATCTCATAAACAAGCAGAGATTTCTATCCTCATATAAGATAAAGTGGACTTTAAGCGAAAGTTAATGGACCAAGAAGGTTATTTCATACTGCTTAAGGGAATTATGCATCAATAAGACATAAGTATCATAAATATTTATGCCCCCAACAGTGGAGCATCTGTGTACATCAAACAAACCCTTCTCAATTTTAAGAATCAAATAGATCACAACACAATATTACTATGTGACTTTAACATACATCTCTCACCACAGGATACTTCCTCCAAACAGAAACCAAATAAAGAAGTTATAGAGCAAAAAAATACAATTAATAATTTAGACTTTATATGTGTGTGTGAGTGTGTGTGTGTGTGTGTGTGTATGTGTGTGTGTTGATTAGAACCATAATGTGTAAGTCATACTCACTAATAGGTAAGATTAAGAATATATTATTCAGAGTTTCATGATAATATAGAAAAAGTAAACAAAGCAATAGGAATATATTAGATTCTATAATCTTTAAGTAATGAAAAATGTGAAAATGCTTCTTTAAGGTCATTTAAAACACTGAAATCCAAGACACAATAAAACAACCCTCTAATTTTTGTCATAATGTTTCTGTTTATAACTTGCTTTTTACTTTATGTTAAAGAGTAATTAAAATTTTATTTCATTGAAACTCAGATCCAAAGGGTTGAGATCAGACAAAAAATGCTTTGGAATTATTTGGTACTTTAGTTGATTTCTTGAAATATGATTGAAAAGTGGCATACGCAATTCTTAACCATCAGAATTTAGATTGATCTTTTTATCTGGATAGAGTCTCAGTGGGTGAAAATCACTGAAATTGTAGAATATCTGAAACAACTTCAATCCATCACACCACAAAATATCATCAGTGTGCTGAAAGGAATACAAAATAATGTTTACTTGCCTATTTTTGGTTCCAAAGTTTTCACTCTAAAAACTAATAAGTGACTCAAGGTTTCCTAGTTGACATCTTTCTTAAAAACTACTTTCATAAAATTTCTCCTCTATTCAATAATTCTGAAGTATTGAGTTCAGTATTGATGCTTCTTAAGAATGGTTTTATGCATTCTCTCTCTCTCTCTCTCTCTCTCTCTCTCTCTCTCTCTCTCTCTCTCTCTTCTTTTTTAGCTTCTCTTTCTTCCTCTTCATACTCTTCTTCCTCCGTTCCCTGTATCCCACTTTTAGTTCTATAAATAAAAGAGGCATATATGTTTGTTTGAAAACATGTATTTATAAATGCAAGAATCTGAGATTTGATGCCTAATTTCATATTAGTTCAAATATATACTAAATAGGAGGGGCTATTCTTAAGCATAAATTAAAATTGAATTGTGCCTAAAAGGTCTGAAAAGATGGTATATTAAACATAACCGGGAAATATTTTGTGTAATAAGAGTTCCAGGCTAAATAAGAATTAGAAAATAAGTGTTTTGGGACTGGGGTTGTGGCTCAGTGGTAGAGTGCTCAACCAGCATGTGTGAGGCACTGGGTTCGATCCTCAGCACCACATAAAAATAAAATAAAGGTATGTGTCCACCTACAACTAAAAAATAAATATTAAAAAAAAGAAGTGTGTTTCACTTTTTTACAGGGGAATTTGAGGTCAAGCAGGTAGGAGAAAACTATGATGTCCTATCTCAATTATTGTTTTCAATCCTGGGATATAGCAACTTCTCTAAAGGTATGTGAGACTTAAATGTAAGCAGAATGTGCTGGTGCTTTCAAAATAAGGAACTGTGAACTAGGCATGTTGGTGTATACCTGTAATCCTAGCAACTCCAGAGGCTGAGACAGGAGGATGACAAGTTGCTAGGCCAACCTCAGCAACTTAGCAAGACCTTGTCTCAATAAAATAAAATATGAAAAGGATTTGGGATGTATTTTAGTGGTAAAGTGACTCTGGGTTCAATCCCAAATAAATAAATAAATAAAAATAAGGAACTCTGCAATAAATGAGAATACATGCAACAGAGATCAAGTAGTAGAATGGCCAATTCTGATTTATGCAGGACTTGATGATTGAGCTATTAGGAGATATTGCCTATGTATTATGCCATAATATTTTCCTAATATAACTTTCCAATAGTAGTACTAAACTGGAATAAATCACTTCTTATTTAGGCAAAAGCTCCACACAGTCCTAGATTATGCAGCAACCTGATGTCTCAGTTGTTTAGCACTCCCTTTCATTCCTAGATTTAACAATAAATCATATGGTCACTCTGTATCTTACTCATGTGATAAAGTATAATACATTGAAGGAAGACAGACATGCCTCTTGATATAAGAAATAAAGCACAGCTTAGATTTATCAAAATATCTAAAGATACTTTGTAGATTCAGTTACCTGCAATGATATCACCCGTGCCTCTTTCACAACTTCAATCTCAGCCATCTTCAAGTGTCTTTTGTTGTCCTCATATCAACAAAATTGTCCAGAGCATAACATTAACCATATGAGACACGATTAGGCACCCCAAAACTGGATAAGAATGTGAAGAGCTTGGGTAACCTGCATAGGCAAGTAAGAGAAAGAATGAAATGTAATCCATCATATCAATGTCCTCTACATTTATATTCATAGCCTAGAAAGATTTTAGAGACAGGCTACAGTAGACACAGCTTGCATTGGATATTTAGAAAGTTGATTGCCAAGCAATTTCTGATTTATGCAGGGCTTGATAATTGAGCTATTAGGAAATATTGCCTACGTATTATGCCTTAATATTTTCTCTTTTATAACTTGTTTTTTTTCAGTTGTAATACTCAACAGGAATAAATAGCTTCTTATTTGTGCTACAGTTTGAGTAATTTCTCTTATTTCAAGTTACAGATAACTGACTAAATTATACAAATTATTATAGTTTGGTCTGGGCTACCAGATTATTAGGAATTTTGCAAGTAATTGATCCCAGCTGCTAGTGGATAAGTTTACAAATTTAGGCAGTGCATACACCCACACAGGAATAGTTATCTCATGATCTTCACACACTTTGGAAGTGAAACTCTTATTAAAAATTTTTTTTAAGAACTATTCTTGAATTAGATGAGCTATACTGCCATGGATTATTCATTTTCTTAGTATACTCAGCATGAATACAAATGCCCAGTCCAAAATAGCTTATACTCATCATTGTCTGAATATTTTGTGTACACATTATTAAATATTAAAACATCATTTAAGATTTTCCTTTGTGCATCTTGATAGTTCCATTTCTAGTTTATTTTTATCCAGTAATGCTGTAATGTCTCACTCTTAAATTGACCTTATATACTTTTTTCTTACCAAAATTTAATGTTAATTGATTCAAATATATGATTATATCCTTTTTAAAATTAGTTTTAGTGTGTAGCTTCTACTATCATAGCAGTTTGAAACATTCATTTGTAAAGATTAAATTAAAGACTTTGATTTTTACAAAAAACAACTTTGTCAGTAAGGGGTCCTGCTAATTGCTTTGACACTGGAATATTCTGTGTAGAATCTCACATTGCAGTGGGGCTGCCAGGCTCATTTTCTTTAAAGATGAACAACATGATTTGCGAAGAAGTGGTTTAGTCTATTTAGAGTGTGAAATCAGTTTTTAAGACTTATATATAATTGGTCTAGGTGTAGTGGTGCATACCTGTAATCCCAGCGAACTGGGAGGCTGAGACAGGAGGACCTCAAGTTTGAGGCCAGCCTTTATCTTTTTGGTACTGGGAATTGAACTTAGGGGTGCTTAACCACTGAACCATATCCCCAGCCCTTTTTAATATTTTATTTAGAGACATGGTCTCACTGACTTGCAAGGGCCTCTCTCTAAATTGCTGAGGCTGGCTTTGAACTCACAATCCTCCTACCTCAGACTCTCAAGTTGCTGGAATTACAGGTATGTACCACCATGCCTGGCTCCAGCCTCAGTAACTTATTAAGACTCTGTCTCAAAATAAATATTAAAAAGTGCTGGAGTTGTAACTCAGTGGTTGAGCACCCTTTGGCCCAATCCCGGATACTCTAAATAAATAAATAAATAAATAAAAGAACTAGATATAATATTTATTCTGTTATAAAAATTGTGATTAATGGAAGAAAAAAATTAACCAGAGGTCAGCCTCACTGAACTACATAAAAGAAGCTTGTTGTTTTAAAAAAACAAAACAAACAAACAAAAAAAACCACTCAAGCTAAGCTACCACCCTGCATCAGCTCTTCCAGTAATGTAAAGCTTGATCAGTTTAAAAAAATACAGTTCAACTTAATTAATTTCAGCTTTCACTGGGGGCACACTCTTCTTCATTCTATTAATAGGAACCTTGTAATCCAGGAAATTCCTGTTTTTCAGGTGAATTAATTCTCATTTGGAGATTTGAATCTCCATTTTAGGCTATGGGTTAACTTGCCTGTCTTCTATGAGGATATTAAAATGGTGTTGTTTCATGGTCAGATATGTTTTTTCCTTTTTTAGAAATGGTGACAACAGTGGGGTACAGTGCCACCTCTAGCCTCAGTGACTTGAGAGACTGAAGCAGGAGGATCACAAGTTCAATGCCAACATTGGCAACTTAGCAAGACCCTCAGCAACTTAGTAAAACACTGTGCCAAAATAAAAAACAGGAACGGCTGGTGATATAATTCAGTGGCAAAGCTCCTGTGGGTTCAATCCCCAATATTTAAAAAAAATGGTTAATAGGTACCATAGGTGATTCTGATAAGAAATAAATACATATAAGTCATTGGAATAGAATTTTACGGTCAAGAAATACATCCTTGTATTATGGTCAATTGATATCTGACAAGGATGGCATGATAATTCAATGAAGAATAATTCCTTCAATAACTGGTCCTGGGACAATTGGAGTTCCATATTCATCCATATTCAAATTTGAAGTATACCATAGATGTAAATATAAAATCTAAATCTATGAAACTCTGAGAAGAAAACATAAAAATGGATATTTGTGAAGTTAGGTTTGGAAAGGGCTTCATATATGTGACATTAAGGACATAAAGTAGCTAAAAACAATCAAAATTGTAATGTTTGTGCTAGAAAGAATATTATTAAGAATGTTCAAGAAAAGCAACCCACAGTATGGGGAAGAATATTTGCTAATTCCCCTTATCCATAAGGGATACCTCTCAAATGAGCAGTGAATGCCTGGAATGTCAGACATTATTCAACTCTATACATAAACTGTGTTTTTGCCAACTAACAGGCAGGTAGTATATACAGTATGGATATGGTAGACAAAGGGATGGATTTTGCCCTAGGAAGGACAGAGCAGAGGGTAAGAGATTTTCTCATGTTACTCAGGACTGTGTGAAGTTTAAAACTTATGATATTTTTTTCATTTCTGGAAATTTCCATGTAATATTTTCAAACCATGGATGAATACAAGTAACTGAAAGCATGGAAAATGAAATCATGGAGAAAGGCAAACTATTGTACTTGATAGGGAACTGGCTATTAAAATATATAAAAACTTTTATAACTCAATAATTACAACATAACCAAAAGGTATTTAAAAGTGAGTGAAGTTTATAAATAGATATTTCTCTAAAGAAGATAAGTAATATCGCCCATAAAATAAAAGATACTCAAAACCATTATTGGGGAAAGGCAAGTCAAAACCACAAAGAAATATTACTTCATATCTACTAAAAGGACATATAGTAACAAATATTACTGAGAATAAGAAAAAATTGGACCTTCACATGGTAGTGGTAGAAATGCAAAATGATTCAGCTGCTATGGAATACAGTCTCGCACTTTCTCAAAAAGTTAAACATAGAATTATCATATAATCCAGCAATTCTACTTTGAATTATATACCCAAGGGAAATGAAAATATGTTCACGCAAAAATTTGTGCAAATGTTCACAGCACTTGTTTCTAATAGTTAGAAACTGGAAATAACAGAAATGTCCATAAACAGATGGATGGGTAAATGAAGCATCATATACCCCTCTAATGTAATATTATTATTCAGTCATAAAAAATAATGATATTAATAGGTGTTACAACGAGGATGAATCTTAAAACCTTTATGTTAAGTGAAAGAAATCAGTTACAAATGTGACATAGATTCTATGATTTCATTTATATGAAATGGAGATGGCCAGAATAGGCAAATCTCTCTCTCTCTCTCTCTCTCTCTCTCTCTCTCTCTCTCACACACACACACACACACACACACACACTGGTACTGGGTATTTAACCCAGGGGTATTTAACCACTAAGCCACTTCCTCTCCTGCCTCAGCCTCCCGAGAGCCACTGAGATTACAGGCATGCACCACTGCACCCACCTTAGAATAGGCAAAACTTCACAGACGGAATAGATCAGTGGTTTCCAAGACCTGGATTCAGGGTATTGGCAACTGAATGCTGATGGGTTTGTGGTTTCTTTGGGGAATGATGAAAATGTGACAAGATTGGTTTTGATGGTAATAGTATAATCATCTGAATATAATCAAAACTATGGAATTTAATATTTTAAATGAACTAGTGGTGTGGTATTTGAATTATACCTCAGTAAAACTGTTAAAGAAACAATATTTAAAAAGAAAAAATTAGGGACTGGGGCTGTGGCTCAGCAGTAGCTCACTTGCCTAGCATGTGTGAGGCACTGGGTTCAATTCTCAGGACTGCATATAAATAAATAAAAAATAAAGGTGTATCAACAACTAAAAAAAAAATTAAACTGAGTTGTAAGGAGAACTGCTTAAACATGGGAGCAGACATTTCCACTAGGGGTACATTAAATGATTATCAAACTAACCCTTTCCCACTAGGCACTAAACAAACTCATATCCTGTATCTGGCATGTATAAAAAGGTTGTAAGAGTGAAGATTTAATATATAAACAGTTATCATAAGTGTTGACTCTAATGGTTTTTAAACATATGTGCAGATTCTTTGATGTTCCTTCCATTGCTAGGTCAATTTCCTTGAATCTGAGTTGATCTTAATGAGTTGCTTCTAACTTCTATAATATAGCAGAAATGACACAGCAGAACCCTCCTGGCCAGAAAAATAGGCCATGATACTTTAGTGTGGTTCTCCTTGGCTATTTGCCTTTGAATCACTGAGTCATTATATAGAAATTCTGGGACCAACATGCTATCCTGAAGCTCAGACCATGTAGAGTCCATATACAGGTTCTCGGGCTCACAGCCCACCTCCCAGCTTAGGTCCCAAACTGTAACTAAAATCAAATGCTAGTCATGAGAGTGAAGGTACCTCTGGATGACTCCAGTCACTTCTCACCATGTTTCCTAATTTCAACAAAGATTTTCTTCTACCATAGTGTGTTCAAATTCCTCACTAAAAGAAGCAATAAACACAATACAATTGTTTTTATGATACTAGGTTTTAGAGTGGTTTCTGTATAGCAAGAGTAAAATCAAAGTATGGACAAAAGCTATTCCCCAAATTTGAGACCATACAAATGGAAGAAGCACAAGGTGAATCACTTATAAAGATTGAAAAATATATATATAAAAGAAGACACTGGCCTTCCATGAATAATTTTGATTTCCATTAATGCAATAGGTTCACTAATTTGTACATGTGCTTAATTGTCAGAGTCCAGCTCAGGCAGGGGGTCTCAGGAGAGGGGTGGTGAGGAGTCGGCGAAAGGCGGCAGAGAAACAACATAGATTCAAGGTGAAGGTGTTGAATCTGATTCTTTACTTGTGAAGTTAATCATATATACTTTTCATTTTGGCAGGCTCACAGTATTTTGTGGTTACAAAACAGGAATCATTATTCAAAGAAACAAAATATTACGTAGTTACAATTAGATAAGAAGAAGGTACCTTGTATCTTGGCTTATGCATAAGCAAGCATTTTTACTTTCAGTTCGCATTTTGCTTTGAGCTGTTTCCGCTTAGATAGCTTTTAATAATATTTAGAAATGTCCCAGACTATTGGCCTATATTTTGACTATTCTTTCTTTACTTAGTGAGTAGAACCGGCGCCATGGTTATGGCAAGTAGTTAACTTGAAAAGAGAGGCTACTAATTTTAATCAAACAAGAGTAAGAGCATCAAACCATTGTGCACAGGAACATGAACAAATTGCCCAGTACCAAGCACTAATATGTCTTCTTAATATTAATTTTTCTTCTCTAGATTTTAATTTAATTTCTCAAAAACTTCCTTGACTGTTTTTCCTACAGGGGGTTTCTCATTAAACATTAACAATTTACGTTCCACAGCTGAATCATTGCATTTAGAGCAAACAGATTTATTCTTTAGAAGTAGTTGCATTGATTGGGAAAGTCATGTTTTTTTCCTTCATACTTAATGGTCATATGAGAAGTCGCAACTATACTTATTAATGGAATACAAAAACAAACCAGCCCATTCCCAGAAACATACTGCGCTCCTCCAGAGGATGGATGGATGCCTTGCGCCATCCACCTCAGTAGGGCCTTGCCTTTGCCTGAGTCAGGGAAGGGGAGCAGCACTTAATCAAGTAGAATAGTAAAAAGGAGAGTTGTCAGGCCCCTAGAAAAAGAGGCAATAGGTCAGCCTGGTTTCCCTATTTTGAATGGCGAGTGAACATGGAGTCAGGCAATTGTACCTGAGCCTTTTCACTGTAATCATTTCTAGGGTGGCTGCAAGTCTATTAGTCAAGGTGACCTTAGGAGTTCTGCAGAACTTGTGGTAGGAGCTGAGATATGGGTTTGGAGTGAGTATGAGTGATTGAAGAGTAGACTGGAGATATATCTTTAAAGGGATCTTACTGAACCTATCCAGGTTACATGCCCAAGATAGGGACTTCAAGCCAATTAATGTAGGCTTAATGGATGAAGCCTATTTCCAAGATTAATGGAAGTAAGTATGTCTGAGTAAAGGCCAATCATAATGCAGAGGCAAATGCAAGACATCAAATAGCAAAGCTAAAGCTAGAGAACCAAAATAGAAGGAAACTCACTGGTATAGGGTATCACAGCTCAGAACCAATTATGTAAAGAAATATTGTGGGAAGTATCCAGGAGAGCTGGTACAAATGTACTGAAGAGTTCTGAGCTTGTTTTTTCTAGATGTTTGCAGTCTAGTTACATCAAAAGACCTGAATTAGGTCTGAAAACTTCCTGCTCAGTCCTTAACATTAATCCAAACTGAACCAATAAATTAGGAAGCCAGGGAATTGTGGATGAAAGAATTCCCTAATGATGTGTCCCACACAGAAGGACTACCTTTGAATATTGGCTTCAGGGATAGCAATCAGCACTAGGCAATGAAACAGTAAAAAGTAAGAAAAAGGAGATGATTGTAAGTATTGCCAGCTAATTTTTAAAAAATGTATTCTCCTTTCTCCCTTTTCATGCCAACTCTGGGCTTTGAACAGAGTTTGAGATAGAGGTAGGAGATAACCAGCAAACTGATCTTTGAGGATATGCATAATCTGTCAAAGTCCTAGATCAATACTGCAAGGGAAAGAAGAGATAAGAAATTCAAATGAAAGTGTCTAAAATGTCATTAAGAGAAGAGGCTATTAATAATTTCTAATTTCAGGCAGTAATTGCTTATATTACCCTCAGTGAAAATTCTTCAGTTAGAAAATTACATGAATCATTGACTCGATATCATTGAACCTTGGGTACTGGGGTACTGAATATACTGGCTCTGTAGGTTTGTTGGTGATGAGAAACTCCAACTAGTACCTAGACAGATGACCTAGCAAAGTAGGATCTCAGCATTTAACCAATATTATGGATGTTCTTATTCTACCACAGGAAGGAGGACCCAAAACTTATTTTGGATATCTAATGTTTAAACAGAATTCTAGTAAACAAGAGTTGCAAACTTACTGGTTAGAGTCTAAGACTTCTTGAATTTTATTCTGCATGTGCGTCTTTTTAAATGTTTATATTGAGAAAGTACCCAAACCCTACTAACACAAATAGTTTGTATGATTCTTAATCTCATTTAAAGTTCTTCAGTGACATTCTTTTCATATCTTAGGAGGAGAAAGATCTGTTTTTTTCTCCAATTCTTTCCATAGTCCTGAAAGAAATCAAAAGCACAATTGCTTTCAAGAAGGGCATAGAGATCTGAAGAAATTATCTTTGAACCACTAGCTAATGTATCTGATAATATTCCATTAACTTTTCTTTTTTTTTGGTGGAGGGGAGTATAAGGGATTGAACTCAGAGGCACTCAACCATTAAGCCACACTCCTAGCCCTATTTTGTATTTTATTTAGAAACAGGGTCTCACTGACTTGCTTAGCAACTTGCTATTGCTGAGGCTGGCTTTGAACTTGAGATCCTCCTGTCTCAGCCTCCTGAACCTGCTGAGATTCAGGCGTGCACTACCGCGTTTAGCCTATTGACTTATTTTTTAGTATAAATTTATTTTGGGGTATCTAGTCATTATGTTTATGAAAGTGTGCATTTACTGGGAAGGATTTGTAATAATGTGTATGTGGGAGGGAGGATTGATGTTTAATTAAAAAAAAAAAAAACTCTTCACAACGTTATTCCTTATTGTTAAGATGCTATCAGCCTGATCCCATGATATCAATAGTCCCAATGAGGCTAAACATCTTTGTATTGGGGGCTGGGGATGTGGCTCAGTGGTAGAGCGCTCACCTAACATGTGTAAGGCTCTGGGTTTGAACCTCAGTACCACATAAAGATAAATAATTAAGGTATTGTCCATCTACAACTAAAAAAAAAAAATCTTTGTATTGTTTCTATAGAGCCAGGCTAGTCACTGTCTTTTGGAACAAGACACTTCCACAAAGGAGACTACTATCTGTTAATGAAAGACAGGACAGGTGGTAGAATTCAAAGCAAACTGATTGATATCTTGCTTTTCAGGAACTTCAAAGAAGCAAGTCAGAAAAAAATTATTTCTTTGTAAAGAAAGCAAGTTATGGTTCAGTGATCTAAGAAGTAAAAGTTAGATTATGAATAACTTTCATTAACTTTTTAGAACTAGAATTCCTGTTGATTTCTCAAACCATGAAAAACACTGAATTTTACTAAGCACTACATACCAAAGGTTATCTGGCTCTGTGTATGCAGTGACCATTAACTTTTTGGACTGAAACATAGAATAATCAGCATGTCAACCTGTGATTCTCTACCCTCTTTTTCAGTATGGCTATCCTGGCTAAGATTACTGAGTGATTCTTGCCTTGCATCCTCGTTTTTATTTCCATTGTATATTTTCTTCACTAGTCAGTGAGAATAAGGCAATATTATATAGATGCTAGCAGTTTCATAATCATATTGACTCAGCAAATGTATAATACTCATTGCAACAGAGCCTTACAACACGTGTGTGTGTGTGTGTGTGTGTGTGTATGTCCAGATAGATAGATATAGATTATAGATATCTATAGATAATATTGATACTGGTGACTCCCTCACATGTTGAAGTTTGAACATTAGAGAAGCAAACCACACCGAGGCAAGCATATAAAGCAGGGTTTATTTAAAAAGGGGTAACATAGACTTCTCCCTCGTGGGAGAAGGGGGCCATAGCTGGTATCCTGGTTTCCCAAGGAGGTGTTTTGCCCTTTTTATATGTCCTAGGTGCAGGATGGAACAACCCAGGGCCCATTAATTAACAACCTTATAGCTCCCTATAGGGAAGGGCAATTTCTGGGACAGGTTACTTTAGCAACAGGTTGGAGCAGTGGCAGGTTTTTGATAAGGGTGGAGGAAGGGCTCTTGGAATTAACACTTTAATCCCTCCATTCTCTAGATCTGATCCTTGCCTATCTGCCTGTTGCTTCCCCAATGTTGAAGAATAACACCAAAGAAGCATGCAGCGGCAAGGTCAGAGTAGAAATTAGAAGTTTATTAAAGGACAGCAGAAAAGACTTCTCCTGGAGGAAGAAGGGGACCCAGGAGGTGGAATCCGTGGAAGTGCGGTTGTCTCCCCTTTTTATAGTTCAGTGATGGAATGTAGGTTGGAAGGCCCAAGGGGTGGGACACAGGTGGGCCAAACAAGTAATCTGGGCAGAAAGGACTTCATTATCACTTCTTGGGATGGGCTATCTCCAAATCTGTTGGGGGCTGTTTCCTGGGTTCCATTAACATTTCTTTGGGGTGGACTTTGGCCTAGGCCTTTTCTGGGATTTAACATTCCATGAGTTGTCCTGCATTTCCTGGAATCATTATCAACATGGCCTCCATTTTAGATCTCACTGATATTATATTAGACCCGATTTACCTAACTACACTGACTACCTAACTTTAAATCTGGCTTCATTAATTCTGGCTTCAGTATGGTACTATAAAAGGATTTTCTCCTGTCTGAGCCTCCCCGCTTTTGTACTCCCTATCTACCCACACTGACAGACACAGAGAGAGTGTGTGTGTGTGTGTGGGGGGGGGGGGGTGGCTGCCCTGACAGAATTAAGAGTAAAAAAGTAACTCTTGGATCCTAAACCCTTTCTATTCTACCTTTATGTTACATAGATATAGTGGGAAACTATAGAAATAATTTAAGGTTTGTTGTGACTTGATTTCTTAATAGTAAATAATACTTGAGGCCATGAGATGGACCATTTTATATCACTTATCCTTCCCCCAAACTCTAAAATAATAAATATTATCTCTTTTTTACAGATAAGGAAACTAAGTCTTATAAAGAGTTAGAGTTCTATGGAAATAGCTTTAAACATGATCTAAACAAAGGTACATGGTGTTTCCATTGGGGAAATCACCTTGAAACTAAGATTCATCTTCCATTATAATCAGTTCTTCATATATTTGCTTTCTCATGTTTATATACTTTTAGAAAGAAAATAGCACTTATAAATCCCCCTCCCCTTCCATAGAGGAGTAAGGGATATTAATGTGATATGGAAATTACTTTGATAAATCAACAGAAAATATGTTTTCCTGGGGATGCAGTTTAAGATAGCTGGGATATTATTTTTCAAACTTTAAGTAGTGACTTCTTTTCCTTAAACAAGGTCTCACACAAGTACACACACACACACACACACACACACACACACACACACACACACACACAGGTGTGGGGAGGAGATGAAAGAGGAGCTTCCCTGACAGAATTGAGGGTAAAAGAAGCTCTTAATGGCAAACCCTTTCTATCCTAGCACTCATGCCCTGGGGCATCTCTAGAAAAACCCAGAGCAGAAGATAATAAGGTTAGAGTTTATGCATTCTGAATTTCTAAGAGCAAAGGGAAGATATGGCCCAGGGGTGGGGTGGGGTGGGGTGCCAAACAAAGAAGAAGTGAAAAAATAGCCTTCTCCTTTTCAGTTTTAAAATAGGTTGGAATCTCCTTCAAAAAGCCATTGTTACATTATTCTTTGCCATTATTTTCTCCTCATTGCTTCCAGGCATATGTAGTTTGGACAGTTCTTTAGCTGCCTGAAAAGTAACTAAATCCCAGCTGGTGGTTACCAGTGTTCAGGTTTCCTCCTGTTAGGGTACTACTCCCAGAAATGTATACTGAGAATTTTGTGCATCACTGTTACTGAAAGCTCAGTCCTTGTCCCCAATGCCAATTCATGTCAATTTAATAATGAGGACACGGTTTTGAGAAAAAGGAAAAAGAAATTGTATTGCTTTGCTTTCAAAGGAGAAACACAGGGGACTCCAGTCCCAGAGGCTTGATTCTGCCTATCAGCAGGAAGAGGGGGATTTTAAAGGAGCTATTCAAAGGCTAAATTCCAGGTGTGCCCAGACTGGGAGTCCCAGGGAGCCCTGCTGGTGTGTTAATTTGGGAGATATTTACTTCCTAGATTCTCTGGCAGGCATCTCCTTCCTGTGGTGTCATTATACTAAAGATGATCTGAGAAACTAATGTGACTCCATTTAAAAAACTAAATAAATAACAGCAGCTTCTACCTCAAGGCTTGTCCTAAGGAAGGGGGCGTGACCCTTGTCCTTGGAAAAACCCACAGAGCACTCCTAAGTACATACCCACCCTGCTGAGTTGTTTGTAAATAACGGGAGAGTTCTGCAGCATCAGGTGTCCCTGACTCAGTTAGGCTAGGTGAGAACCCAAGGCAACCTAGCAACCTCCAATCAGCATGAGACTGGGAAAATACCTGGGATGCCAGATGACACTCCAGTCATTTATGGTGGTTGATAACATGTTGGGAACACATGTAGTTTAGCACATACACCCTCGTGGTCTAAACCAATCAGTTCAAACGAATCCCCCTCTTGTACTAACCAATCACCCCAACCCAACTTGTTCCCCCCAGTGAATGTGCTAATCAATGTTAAGAGTTGTTGTCTGATTTTCCCGTGGTATGGAATGATTTGCTGTGTGATATTGTGACGCATAGAGTATCCCCAAAACCTATAAAATCTCACTGAACAAAGAACCGACCAGGACTCACTCCCTGGGATCACTATGTCAGAAATGGTTGTGAGTCCAGGCTCAAGCTTGCAATAAAGATTCTTGTGTGATTGCATCGGATTTGGCTCCTGGAGGTCTATTGGGGTCCCACTAATCTGGCATAACAGATCCTCTTCTTAAACTGCTTTTCAATTTTTGGGGGGCGGGGGAGGTTCCATTTCATGAAATTCTTATCCTATCTCTTTACTTTCAATCTTTTTTTTTTTTTTTTGAGAGAGTGAGAGAGGGGAGAGAGAGAGAGAGAGAGAGAGAGAGAGAGAGAGAGAGAGAGAGAGAGAATTTTTAATATTTACTTTTTAGTTCTCGGCGGACACAACATCTTTGTTGGTATGTGGTGCTGAGGATCGAACCCGGGCCACATGCATGCCAGGCGAGCGTGCTACCGCTTGAGCCACATCCCCAGCCCTCTTTACTTTCAATCTTAATGAAGCCAGATTTAAAGTTAGGTAGTCAGTGCAGTTAGGTAAATCGGGTCTAATACCGAGTGAAATCTAAAATGGAGGCCATGCTGGGAATGACTCAGGGAAAACACAGGACAATTCATGGAATGTTAATGAAGTCCCCAAGAGGCCCTAGGCCAAAGTCCACCTGGAAGAAGTATTAATGAATAGCCCCCAGCAGATTTGAAGATAGCCCATCCCAAAGAAGTGATAATGAAGTCCTTCCTGCTCAGACTACTTCTTTGGCCCACCTGTGTCCCACCCCTTGGGCCTTCCAACCTACATTCCATCACTGAAAGAACTATAAAAAGGGGAGACAACCGCACTTCCACGGATTCCACCTCCTGGGTCCCCTTCTTCCTCCGGGAAAAGTCTTTTCTGCTGTCCTTTAATAAACTTCTAATTTCTACTGTGACCTTGCCTCGGTGTGCTTCTTTGGTGTTATTCTTCAACATCGGGGAGCAAGAACTCGTCACCGGTCAACAGCGGTAACATTAACTGTGTCCTTAGAGGTAAAGTGAGTTTTTATAAGCAAAATATAGTGACATGTTGTTTTTCTTTTTTTATCCATTCAATCAAGGTAATTGTTGATAGATAAGGCATTATCCTGGTTATTATTTAACTTGTTTCTTGTTTCATTGTAGTTCCTTTCTTTCTTTCCCCTACTTTTACAGTCTCTCTTAAGTCAGGTGAATTACTCTAGTAGTGCATTTTGATTCCTTGTTAATTGTGGTTTGGCTATTACAGATGTGCGCACATGTGTGTGTGTGTGTGTGTGTGTGTGTGTGTGTGAAAGAGAGAGAGAGAGAGAGAGAGAGAGCGCGAGCGTGAGTGCACTGTGGATCAGACCCAAGGCCATGTATATGCTAAACAAATGCTTTATACCCTTCAGTTACAATGCAGGCATGATTATAGATTTTTGCTTTGTGGTTACCATGAGGCTGAGAAAAAATTCTTTTGATTATAATAAGCTATTTTGAAATGACTACAACTTAACATGATCATAAGAACAGAAACAAATAAACAAAAGAATAAGAAAAAATATATCTGTACGAAAACTGTTCAGTTGCATTCAATTCCTCTCCACATTTTGAGTTTTTTGTTTTTTTTTTTTGTTTGTTTGTTTTTTGTGTGCCAGGGATTGAACTCAGGGACACTCAACCACTGAGACACATCCCCAGCCCTATTTTGTATTTTATTTAAAGATAGGGTCTCCCTGAGTTGCTAAGCACCTCACCATTGCTGAGGCTGGCTTTAAACTTGCAATCCTCCTGTCTCAAGCCTCCTGAGTCCCTGGGATTACAGGCATGTGCCACCATGCTTGGCTACATTTTGAATTTTTGATTTTCCTTTTTACATTTTTTTATATTGCCTATTGCTTAACATATCAATGTAGTTAATGTTATTTTGGTTACTTTTGTGTTTACACAAAATAGCTGATTGATATACATTCCATGATTACAATATTATAACATTCTGAATTTGTTTCTATAATTACTCTTACCAGTAAGTTTTATATCTTCCTGCTTTCTTCTTACTTAATATGGTCTCTTTATTTACGTTTGAAACTTTCTTTCATATTCTTTGTAGAAAAGGTCTGGTGGAGAAATATTCTTTCAGTTTTCTTTGGGAAAGTCTTTATCCCTCCTCCATTTCTAAAGGATTGCTTTGCTGGGTACAGTATAGGTGGTTGACAGTTTTTTCCCCTCAGTTGAAAAATCTCACACCATTCTCTCCTGGCCTATAAGATGTGTGCTGACAAGTCAAACATCAAGAAATTGGGGCACACCTATGTGGCATTTTCATTTTCTTGTAGTGTTGAGAATTTTCTCTTTATATTTCACCTGTGAGAGCTTGATTATAAGATGCCTTTGGGTAGACTGGCTTGAGTTGAATTTGAATGGTAGGTTTTTTCCTTTCTACACCTGGATGTTGGTATCCTTATCTAGTTTGAAAAGCATCTGCTATCATTTCTTTAAATAAACTTTCTATTCCTTTTTCATTCTCAAGCCCTTCTTGAACTGCAAGAACTGGAATGTTTGCTTTTTAAATACTGCTCCAAAGTTCCCATGAATTTTTTTCATTCTTTTTCTCTTCCAACTGTTTGATTTCAGATAGCCTGTCTTTGAGCACAGTAATTCTTTCTTCCAATTGATCTACCTTGCTATTGATGCCTTCTATTGAATTTTTGATTTTGCTGTTGATTTTTAGCTCAAGAATTTCTATTTGATTTAATAGCTTCCATACCTTTGTTAGGTATTCAAATACTCATTTAGAGGATTTAAACATTTCTCTATATTTCTTCAAGTTCACTGAATTTCCCTTGTACAGCTTTTAAAATTATCTGTCTGAGAATTTTTCCATACTGAATAATTCCTGGTTAGTTTCTGGCACCTTATTTTGGGTGTTTCTTGAGGTCATGGTTTCCTGAAAATTCTTGATGCTTGTTGGCATGTAATGTCATCTGAGCTTTGAAGGGTCAGGTATTTGTTCTAGTCTTCCTCATTGTTTTTTTTTTTTTTTCCTGTCTTTCTGAAATTCTAAGAATATTGTCCATTTTCTCATTCTGTAGTCATTTTAGTATTTCAGCGTTAGATGGCACCCAGGTCTGGATTTGCCAGGAATCTGCTGTTGGTGTGTTGTCAATTTTTAGTATTAGAGATAGAGACAAATCCAAATCCAGGATGGCCCCCAAATACTCTGTTTTGATGTTATTTAGCAAGAAACACAAAAGTCCTTTTCTTGGTGTGGGGTTAGACCCGAATGCCTTATCCAAAGTTACCAGCCTGTGGTCAGACACTGTAGGATTTTGCTTGACTGTGAGCCAAGTAACTATGAATAGGCCAATCCCAGGCTCCTATGTCACACCTATGACCACCAATGCCACCAAGATGTTTCATATCCTGAGCCCACAGCTTAGACCCAATGCATCTCTAGAGTATGATTAAGACCTACAATGCTATGGCATGCCTAATTGCTGAAGTGATCTTGTGGCTCAAAAGTGCTGCAACAGGAATAGGTAATGATATCTGGAAAAGAAGTCCAATAGACTGGAGCCATGTGTCTTCCCCAGCACTGGGATTCTTGTAGAGGGTACATCAATAGGTGGACTGAGAATGTAACCAAAAGCTCTGTCCTTGTCCCTAATGCCAATCCAATAACGAGGGCATGGTTTTGAGAAAAAGAAAAAAGAAATTTTTTTTTAATATTTATTTATTTTTCAGTTTTCAGTGGACACAAATCTTTATTTTATTTTATTTGTATGTGGTGCTGAGGATCGAACCCAGGACCTCGCGCATGCCAGGGGAGCGCACTACCGCTTGAGCCATATCCCCAGCCCAGAAAAAAGAAATTTTATTGCTTTGCTAGCAAAGAAGAAACACAGGGGACTCCAGTCCCAGAGGCTTGATTCTGCCTATCAGCAGGAAGAGGGGGATTTTAAAGGAGTTATTCAAAGGCTAAATTCCAGGTGTGCCCTGACTGCTGGTGTTAGGATTCACTTGTTAATTTGGGAGATATTTACTTCCTAGATTCTCTGGCAGGCATCTCCTTCCTGTGGAGCACAGATAACTCAAAGTAATCTTGTTCCAGGTTAGGGAGGGGGAGAGAGAAAAGGAAAAGAAAAAGAAGTCTCTTTTAAAAATAAGCCTCAGAGCTATATTCAAAAGGTGAAGTGGACCACTGTTACGAGAATGAGGGCTCTCAGGATCTGTTCAGTGTTAGGATTTATCACCAATCATTACCTTCCAGTGCAAAGTTTTGTACTTACTACCCTATCCACATGCTGTGCTGCTAAAGGTTGGGGTAGTGTTAGGTAAAGGCAGACTCTTGGCTATGTGAGCTGATACTAGGCTAGATTGTGCCTAAGTGTCATAGCCACAAGTACCTGCATAGTATTAAGGGTGTGCCAAGCCCCACACTGCAGCCAACAACCATGCAGTCTGAAATATGTGTCTGTCCTACTTGGGTGTTGGTCTTTGCCAGATGTCCAGGCAATTCTAGAGTCCCATCTCTGAGCACTGATGTGGGGATACTTGTGCTGCCTTGGGGTTGGGGTATGGATGGTAGAGACAATCTCTTTGTAACCCTGGCTTAATGCAGTTTGAGTAATCCAGTCCCAAAGTTTGGTTCTGGAGGTAGGGGTGGTGGAGTTGCCCAGATGGGGTTTCATACTGGTGAGCCTAGTACTGGGTTTCAAGTCTAAGGTCTGAACATAATTCTCTTTCCCTAACCCAAATAGGAGGTGTATCTCTTAGTGCTGGGCTCCTTATAGTTCTGGAAAGAAGCAACATATGCAACTCTTTCCTTCTTGGCTTATTCAATACATCTTTTTGTTTTGTTAGACTAAATGCAGGCACAATGATCTGTCACCCAATATCATTAGCCCTTTTGTTACTGCTGTTGACCAGTGATGAGTCCTTGCTTCCCCAATGTTGAAGAATAACACCAAAGAAGCACGCGGAGGCAAGGTCAGAGTAGAAATTAGAAGTTTATTAAAGGACAGCAGAAAAGACTTCTCCTAGAGGAAGAAGGGGACCCAAGAGGTGGAATCCGTGGAAGTGCGGTTGTCTCCCCTTTTTATAGTTTTGGTGATGGAATGTAGGTTGGAAGGCCCTAGGGGTGCAACACAGGTGGGCCAAAGAAGTAATCTGGGCAGGAAGGACTTCTGAGTCAGCACCTTCAAGTTTGCTGGGGGGGATGTTCATTAACACTTCTGTGAGGTGGACTTTGGTCTAGGGCCTTTTGGGACTTCATTAACATTCCATGAGTTGTCCTGCTTTTCCGGAATCATTCTCAGCATGGCCTCCATTTTAGATTTCACTCGGTATTAGACCCTAACTACACTGACTACCTAACTTTAAATCTGGCTTCACTTTTGCTGATAGTTTGGTGCACAAATAGCTATTCAATATGGTATACCTATGGGGTAGATATTCTTGGAGGATGTTACTTAGCTGTCATCTTTCTCCACCCTACTTTTTTCTGTTGATATTGTAGATGTCCTTCTATACAGATATTATCACACTAAAGGAAGAGAACTTAGTGAAACTTATGTGTCATGTGTTTTGTGTTAGTGTTAAAAACAGATTTGAGGGGCTGGGGTTGTGGCTCAGTGATGGAGTGCTCACCTAGCATGCATGAGGCACTGGGTTCGATCCTCAGCACCACGTAAATATAAAATAAAAAGATATTGCATCCACCTAAAACTAAAAAATAAATATTCTTTAAAAAAAAAACAGATTTGAGATATATTTTCTTCACTGTCAGAAAATACAGTTTTCCATGAATCTTTCTGGTCTTGAAATAGGACTTTGATCATTTTTAGAAATTATAGTGACTAACTATTTGAAGCAAAATTGGAAAACCATATTTTTCTGTTTAGTGTAAAAATAGCTTTTATATTCATTTTCTTAAAACATTGTTCTGAAATATATACTATAGTAATGATTTTTTCCCCAAAGTTTTTGAATAAATAAAGTTAGCAGGACTGTTCTCTGACACTTTTCTTTTGATTGGCATGGGAAAGAAATAGAATATTCTATAAATGTGCCAAGTAATTGATAAAATAATAAATTCTATATATATTCAAATATTTATTCATATTCTGTATCACTACCCCTCACTTCAGGGGATTGAAGCCAGGGACTTATGCATGCTAGAGTGCTCTCTACCACAAAGTTCTATCCCCAGTTCACTTTCTGCTTTTTTTCCCTCTAAGATATATATACTTTATTAAATGCTTGCACTAAATTTTTTTAAAAGTATTTCAGATGTTAGATCAAATAGCAAAGAACCAGAGAAAACTGATAGAGATAAGTAAATTTAGCAAAATGAGAAATATATAAATGTAGACTATCATATATTTTATAGAGGATTACAAATTTGTTGCTAAGAGTTCTTTTCTATGCATTTTCCATCTATCCCAGAAACACAATTCTCTTTTCATCTATAATTTTGAATTTGTTTTTAAGCATCTGATCTCTATGTGTTACATCAACAAATTTCCTTATCTGCTGTTTTCCAGTTGGGTTCCACCATAGATATCATGAGGAGACTTTAGAGAAGCAAAAGAAAGTGGTCAGTATATCTATTCATTTCTTACCCTGTTAGATTATCTCAACATGGTTGTATCACTCAAATAAGTCACTGTACCTTTGAAGGAAACCCTCTGTATACAATAAGTTCTGGGTTCTGATAACTATTTATTCCTTTGTAATTTTAGACCTATAATTAGTAAAATGTTTACTATTAAAATCCCCGGATTCCTATAATAGCCCTAATGGCTTCCCTAAGAACTTCCCCCACTTTTGTAAATTGTCTCTTCAGTAGACTTTGATGTTTCTATTCTGATCTAACATTTATTTTTATTCAACACCTCAACTGATAAAATTTAATTTTTTTTCCTGTGGTGCTGGGGATTGAATCCAAGGCCTTGTGCATATGAGGCAAACACTCTACCAGGTAAGCTATATCCCCAGCCCCTAAAATGTCAGTTTTTAAAAGGAAGAAATAATCTAGCAAAGTCCCAGTATGTAACATTTATCAGATTAAAAATAATGATTAAAGAAAGTATTTTAGTAAATGTATGAATCTACATAAAGAGAAATTTATAGATAATGCATTTTCATGGGCACATATGAAGTTTTGTGTAGTAAATGTAATACACCTTTAATAGAAGTTCATTGGGAAGCGAAGAATAAATGGCTATTTCTTTTTTATTATTGGTTATTTTTAGTTATACATGATAGTAGAATCTATTTTGACATAATTATAAAGTATGGGATATATCTTGTTCTAATTCATTCCGTAGTACCTGTCCTGACCCTTCCCTCTCCCCACTCTCTGCTCCCTTCTGTCTACTGATCTTTCTGCCATTTACCTATAGTTATTTTTCAATTAATTTCTTGTGGATGTACCTGATGGTGAGATTCACTGTGGTATATTCACATATGTACCTAGGGAAGTTATGCCAGGTTCATTCTACTGTCTTTCCTTTTTCATCCCCAAATAGCTGTTTCTTATAGCATCCTTCATATAAGTAGTAAGCACTATTTTCAACACATATATCTCATGCAATTTAATCAGAAAACAAATTTCTTGTTGTCTCCTAATGTAAGGGTCCGGCGAAAAGTCAGAGGAAGAGACCACCAAGAGACTGACTCATGCAATTGCAGAAGGGGATTTATTGAGGATCCAATTCAGCGCACTGAGGCTCTAGGCTCACTCAAGAAGTGAGAGGAGCCCAGAGCCCAGAGCAGAGGCTAAGCAGTGCTTAAGTACACTTTTTGGGGAGGGTGGGGGCTTTGTATACATCAAAACAAATCAGCATGAGGTGCGGGAAAATTGAACAACAACTCTCATACATGATTAGCACATTCATTGGCGGGAACAGGTGGGGGGGGTGATTGGTCACTCCTAAGTGGGGTACACATTCAAACTGATTGGTTCCCGCCCTGTATGCCTACCTGACAAGCTGCACAGGGCCCTAGGCTAAATGGCCAGTAGGGCGTTGTCTTAACTGCCTCAGGAATTTCAGGTTCTGGGTGTAGCAGAGGAACTTAATAATACCTGGTCTTTCACTTTTTTAATTCAGGCTTTGCAGCTTAGAAACTTTA
The DNA here is from genome assembly GCF_045843805.1 of Urocitellus parryii. NCBI lineage: Eukaryota > Metazoa > Chordata > Mammalia > Rodentia > Sciuridae > Urocitellus > Urocitellus parryii. The sequence goes on from NC_135547.1 coordinate 111,016,206, forward strand.
CCCTTTCACTACTACTCCTTAAATATATTTGATAGAACTAGATTTCTACTTCTCTGGATGAAATTTTAGACAATTATCATGTTTTTGGTAATTATCTAGCCAGAAATTATTATTTTCCCAAGATAATCAAGGCAGTTTCCTGTCTCAGTCCCATAATGAGAACATAAGTTTTTTTTTCTTTCTTAGAATTTTGTGTCTAATCTGTCCTTCCCTATCTTTCTTTTTATGATTTATGTCCTCTTCCAGGTGAATAAATGGAAAAAAGAACTAGAGATAGGAGGAAAATGCTTATTTGGTTGTTGTTGAGGAAGTACTTCAATGCTCTGAGGTTGACAAGTGTATAAAGTTGTACTTTTATGGCAGGGAGTGTTTTATAGGTTCTTAACATACCTTCCTTAGTGTCTAGTCTCCAAACCCACTTTAGTTTCCCTTGACAAAAAAAGAAGTTGCCCTTTGTCAAGGGACAGTTATCACTCCTTTGAATCCTAGTTATCTATTGGTATAATTCTCAGCATATTAATTAATTAATTTATTCATTGATATTAACTTTAGAAATCCTTTAGTCATTACATAATGCAACTCTGTAATTCTAGCTGCTCAGGAGGCTGAGGCAAGAGAATAGCGAATTTCAGTTCAGCCTGGTCAACTTAGTGAAACACTGTCTCAAAACAAAATTTAAAACAAGAGTCTAGGAATATATTTAGTGGTAGAACACATAGCAGGAGGTCTTAGTTCAATTGTCACTACCACATTCACAAAAACCTCCATAAATGATAGTTTACACAAATCCCAAGGGTAACATTCAAACCTCTTAGAAGTACTTTGAGGAGCACAGTTACATACTAAAACACAAGTCTTCAATTCTGGTAGTAAAGATAACTTTAGGCTGCCTCTTGTCTTTTATGTTGTCATGACACAAGTCAGACCCACAGATATTATTCCTTCCTCTAGCCTAAAACAAAAATATCACCCTAATACCAAAGCCAGACAAATATAACACAAGAAAATTAGAGTCCAATATTTCTGGAGAAAATAGATGAAAAATCTACAATAAAATACTTGAAAACTGAATTCAAAAGCATATAAAAAAGATTATACACAATGACAAAGTGGGATTAATTCCTGAGATATGTCTAGTTTAATGTATTCAAATCAATGTGTCTGTGATACCTCATAGGCAGAATGCAAGATAAAAGATAGATATAGAAATAGCATTTAAATGAAGATTAACATTCATTTTATCATAATAATAATAAAAAAAAAACTTTAAACAAAACAGAAGAAATTTAATTCAATAAGATAAAGGCCATTTATGACAAACCCACATGATAATCATTTGGGGAAAAAGAAAACAGCTTTTCCTCTAACATACAGTACAAGACAAAGATGCCTACTCTGACTGTTTCAATTCAACATACTACAGGAAGCTCTTAAAAAAATCATAAAAAAAAGAAATAAAAAGTAAATGAATTAGAAAGGAGTAAAATTATTTCTAGAGATGACATTTTCCAACATGTAGAAAACTGTGAAGGCTTCATTTATAAACCTATTAGAATAGAGAAATTCAGTCAAGTTGCTGGACAAAATCACATTTCTTTAAACCAGCTACAAAGCACACAAAGTCACATTTCTTTATACTAGCTACAAAAGTCTGAAAAGGAAATCAATAAACAATATGACTAACACTATCACTAAATATAACAAAACACATCAGAATAAATTTAGTCAATGTGTTGAAAGATCCCTACTCAGAACTATAAAACACTGGTGAAAGAAGTAGAAGAAAATACACATAAGTGATAAATTGTCCCGTGTCCATGGAATGAAAAAAGTAATATTGCTAAAATGTCCATACTAACCAAAGCGATGTAAATATTCAATGTAATCCTTATCAAAATTCCACTGGCATTTTTAATAATAGAAAAAATTCACCCCTCAAATTTGCATAGAACCATAAAGAACCCAAAATATCTAAAACATTCTTGAAAAAGAACAACACTTGTGACATCACACTTTTTGATTTCAAACTATTTTAAAAAGCAATAGTAATCAAAACAGTATGTCCCTGGTATAAGAAACAGATATACAACCCAACAGAATATATATAATAGACAGCCCCCAAATAAATTTCTGCTTATATGGTTAACAATTTTCAACAAAGGTGCCAGTAATACAAAATAGTGAAAGGATAGTTTCTTCAATAAATGGTGCTTGGGAAAAATGTATATCTACTTGCATAAGAATGAAAATGGACCCTTACACTATAAACAAACATCAACTCAAAATAGATTATAGAATTAAACTTAGAACCTGAAACCATAAAAGGGTCAAAGGAAAACATGGGAAAGAAACTCCTTAACTCTGGTCTTGGCAATGATTTTTTGATATGCCACCAAAAACATAGGCAACAAAACCAAAAATTAACAACTGGGAGCAGATCAAACTTAAAATCTTCTTCAGAGCAGAGGAAGCAGTCAGAGAAATGAAAAGGCAACATGCAAACTATGTTTTTCAAACAAAGTATGATTTGAAAATAAAATTCCATGTTCATGGAGGAAAAAATTTTTGTCCATACATTGCATTGAATATATAGGTCACTTTGGGTAGTACAGGCACTTAAACAATATTAATTTTTCAATCCATGAACTTGAAATTTTATTTTCAAATTAGACACTGGTTATGGGGTTACTATGCAAAATACATGGAGAACTCATACAACTCAATAGAAAAAATAATTCAAAAATTGACAAAAGACTTAAATAAACATTTTTTCAAGAAAGCCAATATGAAAAGTTACTACACAACATTAATCATCAGGGAAGTAAAATTCAAAACCATAATGAGATATCATTATCTCATTATGCCACCTGTTAAGATGGCTGTTATCGTACAGGTAAAGAAAACAAGCACCGTTGAAGATGTGGAAAAAAGGGAACACTTGTATACTGTTAATAGAAATGTAAATTGGTACAGTCATTATAGAAAACAGTATGGAGGATCCTTACCAACACAAAAAATAGAATTACTGTATGGAAATAGTATCTCTTTTGTGTGTGGATGTGTGTACACATGTACACGAATGGACATAGAGCTTACATATATATGTATATTTATATCATGTACATATGTACTATATATATCATTCAACCTTTACAAGAAGAAATTCTTGTGACAATATAGATGAACCTCAACGACATCCATTTGCTAAGTGAAGTAAGCTAGAAGCAGAAATAAAAAGACTTCTTCATCTCATTTATATGGTATCTAAAAAAATTGAATTCATAGAAGCACAGAGTCAAATGGTATCTAATGGGGGTCTGGGTACAAGAGTGAGGAAAATTGGTCAAAAGGTACAAGTTTTCAGTTTTACAAAGGATAAATAATTTCTGGAGATATGATATAGAGTGTGGGGACTGTAGTTAATACTTCTGTGTATACTTGATATTTTTTGGGATCTTAAGTGTTCTTGGTGCGTATACATACATACACACACACTCACACACACACACATACGGTAACTATGTGAAGAAATTGATTCGTTAATTAGATTGATTTTGGTAATCGATTCCTGGTATATTATCAAGACATCATACAGTATACCTTAAATGTATATAATTTTAAAAATTAGGAAATGATTAAAAGCATGTGCACATGAAATATATTTAGTCCTTAGAATAGACTCTTTAATACTCCACTCTCTTGGATTGAGATAGAAAATGCCGAGACCCTTGTTTTAATAACACAGGTTTTTTTCTGACAATACACTGTTTATTCTTTTCAGAGAAGTCTTTCCCAATCAGCTACTTCCAACAATTTTGTACCTTCAATATTTGTAACCCCATAGCTCATTCTGTAATATGTATCAACCAATACTTCCACTTTGGTTGCCTAATAATAAGTATTATTAATATATATTAACCCCAGTGGAACTATTATGTAAGTACACTTTATGTGATCCAAAATAATGACATCTATATACTTACTTGTATCTTTACCTATATAACTTATCTTCCTTGGTTTACATTGAAGACTAACTATGGACCTGTATCTGATAAAAGTAAAACCCCTGCATTTTCCTTGTGTGACCCCCTCTTTCATAGGAGTTTAATCTTACAATAACTTACAATGTCAGTCAGCTTTCAGAAAAAAGGCTGAAAAGACTGCAACATGGCCATCTGAGTTCAAACATAATCTAGTAACTCTCTTACAAAAAATGAATTTTTTTTTGTACCAGGGACTGAACTCAGGGGCACTCAACAACCACTGAGCCACATCTCCAGCTCTATTTTTAGTTTATTTAGAAATGGGGTCTCACTGAGTTGCTTAATGCCTCGCAGTTGCTGAGGCTGGTTTTGAACTCGCAATTCTTCTGTCTTAGCCTCCCAAGCCACTGGCATTACAGGCATGTGCTACTGCACCCACCCCAAATAACTTTTTTATAACCTGCTCATTCTTGTTGGAACTTGAAGGGTCAAATTCATATTGCTCATGTCCAAGATCTCCACCAATTGAGATTTAAAATAAAAAGTATAAAGGGTTTAAAATCAGTTTTATTTACTTGTTATATTGCTACTTGTTGATATCTGCTTTAAAGAATCTTAAGTATGTGCATGTGATAGCAGGGACAAATGTTTATAAAAGAATTATTTTTATTTAATTGAAAACATTGTAGTTACTTACAGTATATAAGATGGTGTTTTGAAAATTTGCATAAATTGTGGAGTGGCTAAGTCAAGCTAATAAACATATGCATTACCTCACATACTACTATTGTATTGTGGTAAAATCACATAAAACTCTTTTAGAAATTTTCAAGAATACAATACATTTTTTTTAAATCATAAGCAGCATGTTGTACAATACATTTCTTGAAATTATTCCTTCAGGTCTTATCATTGCACTGAGCTAAGTAGTAGCAAGAAAGAAAATGGTTATGACCTAATGTCTTTCAAAGTTAAATAAGATACAGTATCATAATGTGTCTTCCACATGAACATTGTACATATCAAATAAAATTATCAAATAAAATTATCAATTAAAATTGATGATAAATAGGTACACATACTAACTTAGAGCTCCACCATCTAGGAAAGATTAAAAAGTAAGCTGCAAGATGATATATAAAATTAGCTATAGTTTCTCAGTCTTTACCCTGAAGAATTAAAGGTATCTTACTGCAGTGATACATGCATACCCATGTGTATAGCAACACAATTCACAATACCCAAACTATGGAACCATCCTAGGTGTCCATCATGAATTAATGGATAAAGACAATGTTTTATTCATCCATAAAAAATGAAATTATGGCATTTGCAGGAAAATGGAATGGAACTTGAATAGAAATAAATCAAATTTAGAACTTTAAAGGTCCTATGTTTTCTCTCATATGCAGAAGCTAGAGAGGAAAACAGAAAACAAAGGGGTGGATCCCCTAAAAATCAAAGGGAGATCAGTAGAAGAAAAGGACCAAGGAGTGGGAGGCTATGAGTGGTGGGGAGGGAGGAATGCTGGGAGGTGATATTGGCCAAATTATATTGTTATACTGTGTGCATGTATGAATATGTAAAAACAAATCCTATCAATATGTACAACTATAATGCACAAATAAAAAATGAGCAAATTAACAAAATAAGTGGAGGGGCTGGGGTTATGGCTCAGCAGTAGAGCACTTCACCTTGCATGTGCAAGGCCCTGGGTTTGATCCTTAGCACCACATAAAAATAAATAAATAAATAAATAAATAAATAAATAAATAAATAAATGTTATTGTGTACAACTACAAAAAATAAGTGGAATCATACAAAAAATTTAGCTCCATTTTATGTAAATATGTTGCAAAAGAATGCTAAATTTTTCTATTTAGACAAATATAAATATATAGAAATTGTAAGTATAAGTTCTAGAATGGAAACATTAGGTTTAGGGCTTATGATAGATTGAAAATGGCTACAAAGTCTTTATATTCTTTGATTAACATTTTTCTACTCTTGGAATATGGTATGGTGTTCTGACTACTTTTATCATGTTGTTCAGGTATCAAATGTCTTTGCAGCTTCTGATCTGGCTCTCTGTGAACTTCAAGACAGCCTACTTGAGGACTGAGCAGTTAGTAGAAAGAAAGAGGCTCGGTCTTCCTAGCCAACCCAGCTAAGGTATATGCAAGCAGGGGAACCTAACTGGCACAAAGTGGAGCAGAAACAAGACTTAACAGCTGTACCCAGCTCAAATTGCTGACCCATAGAATGGTGAGAAAATAAATATCTTATTTAATGCAGAAAAAGATAGTTTAAACAGGGATATTTTTCAAAAAGCATTTTAATTTTATTATCTGTAATTTAGAAATATTTTTACAAGGAGACTACATCTCTGAATGGTACAATTGACATTTGTCAAAAAAGATTAAAGAAAAAATAATTGACACAATGAGATAAATTATGCATGAGTCCTCTCACTACCTACTTTTGATAATCCAATGGAGCACTGTATGCTTAACCTCTAAGAACAAAAGATAAATTTGTACATATTTGGTAGTCAAATTAAGAAACAGAACCCCATTCTGTTTCCTTTTCTACATTTTTGACATCAAAGCAATTTGTTTTCCTAGCTTAGACATCCTCCCAAATAGTGGACCTCTTCAAGCTTTTCTTTTCTCAACATCTGCCATACATTTTAGTCTTTGAAAACTATGAGTGTAAAGTCTTAGGTGTCATTATCTAACCAGATGGGATTTGATACATCAACCATGGCATCCCTGGTAATGATCAGCCTCAGTATTTGTTTTGAAGATTTGAATTCAGGAGCTCTTATGGTTGGCCTTAATACCTAATATGCCGTATCTGTGTCCCCTTGTGCAAGTTACTTAATCCCTCACTGCTTTTCCATAAATGAGCATAATGATAATACCTATATTATAGAGTTATAGTTAGAATTAATATAGAAAAACATTTAGAATATTTCTTGGCACACAGTGCTATATAATTACAAGGCATGACAATGTTTGTGATAATTATTATTTTTGTCACAGGAAATTTGCACCTGAGTTTTAGTGACAGCTACTTTGCAAGCTTGCCATGTTAAATATTTGGGTTCATTTTTACTAGTTGTATTTATTTTTAATGGTCAGCTCATAAGAAATAAGACCTTATTTTTAATTTGCTCAACTATATACTTTCCTAATATGTTTTTCAATTATGGAGTACAAGAGGATTTCTAATCTACTATCTCAGAACTATGCTTTTATTTTCTTATAAATGTAGTCTGTTTTATTTTGGAGTTCAGTATAAAAATTTAACAATCTGACACTAAGTAGTTCCCTTTCAGTTCTCAAAATTAAATGGAAATCTTGATCTTCTTGGACAGTGAAATAGCAAATATTTCATGACAGATTTCACAACCTCAACACCAATATCAGCACTACTGTAAAAAAGCTTACACATGGGCTGGGGATGTGGCTCAAGCGGTAGCGCGCTCGCCTGGCATGCGTGCGGCCCGGGTTCGATCCTCAGCACCACATACCAACAAAGATGTTGTGTCCGCAGAGAACTAAAAAAAATAAATATTAAAAATTCTCTCTCTCTCTCTCTCTCTCTCTCTCTCTCTCTCCCTCCTCTCTCACTCTAAAAAACAACAACAACAAAAAAACTTACACATTCCAGAGGGTAATGAGAAGGTAAATACAAAGCTTATTATAATTTAAAACTTAATTAGGATGCTAGCGCACACACACACTTGAGCTATTGATAGGCTCGGCATTTAAAATATGTAAATTTGGGGCTGGGGTGGTGGCTTAGTGGTAGAGTATCTGATTAGCATGTGTGAAGTCTAGGGTTCCATTCGCAGCCCCACATATAAATAAATAAAATAATGGTCCATTTTCTGCAGTCCAGCTGGGCACAAATAACCGAGAGGTGACAAGCGACTTGAAGGTTGAAGCGGGAACTGCTTTATTGCAAAGGAACTGAGCAGGAACTCAAGGTAGCAGGCACCCAAGGTAGCAGGAGCCGCTTTATTACAGAACAGCAGAGGTATATATACCTAACTGAGTACACACAGCTTGACTCAATTAGCGTCATCCAGATACAGCAATCAGCCAATAAGGAATCTCCACCATCTTAATGGCTGGATGGTGTTACCTCACAAACCACTCCTCCTGGCAAACTGCCAGGTGCCATCTTGACTTGATTTGCATCCCCAACATCTCCTCCCTTTTGTTTTATTAAACAACAAGTATGTGGCTTAAGGACCGTGCCTGTCTTAGGTTGTCTAATACTACATATGGTCCTTACCCGTCATTGGATGGTCTGACCTCAAATCGTCAGCCTCCTGTCTTAGGTTGGTACCATTGTAATTGGATCTTACCTGTCTTTGACTACCGGCCCAACATTATTTAGCCATACTGATGGATAACTACCATAGTGGTTTTTACACAAACACCATAAACAACCTGCCACAAGCAGAAGGAGGAAGATACAAAATGCCACGATACCAAGCCATATGATGACTCCAAGAGAAAAACCCTTGTAAAAACTGTACCACCGATGATACCATCAGCAAAGATACCCTGGTACTGTTACAGTTATCAGTAGACTAGTTCATAATGCATATAAATGATACACAGTCCAGGTAAGTTCTGTAAGCAGCTCAAAGCGGAGAAATCCATCAATATGTCTACTTCTTCTCAAAGCAAATCAACTCTTTGATTGAGCATTACTTGTTGAGTTACGTTATTCATTCATGCATCAGTTTATACAGTTTGTGTGATAGCTATCACAGAAGCTGTAGTAGCAGCAGCAGAAATAGCAACAGCTATGATGATGGTAGCTGTAATTCCGAAGTCTTATTTGGTTTTTCATTAATACTGGAAATTCTTTTATTTTTGTCTTCACTGGCACTGGGATGGAGGTAGGAATTCTGGCAATGATGGCTAAAGAAAATTGTGTAGCATTCCAGCAGGCACTAAGAAAACAATTTCCTGAACAATTTAGTACATTATCTTGAACAGAATTATTAGATACAATGAAAAAGAAAAGGTGAAAGCAAACAAACAGGAGTAGGTTAAAACATTCTCTTAGGCTTTTATGTTGAACATCTTACTCGGTTACAGTAAGCCAAATTACTTTGCTAAATTGCTTTCAGCCTAATCATATGCTATTTCTTAATTCAGTGCCTGGTGTAACTACTACCAATTAATTGAAGTAAGCTTAACAGGTTCTGTTTTTTACATTTGAAATAGGCCTCAATGGTGCTCATTATTCATTAGCCTCCAGGAGTGGGAGAACCATTGTCGCAGATGTAAGGATAGCTAAACTGGAGTTCTGGGTGTCCTGTGGCAGCACCTGTAGCAAATAGGGAAAAACTGACGACTCATTAGTTATTGGCATTGGAAATGGCCAAACTTCAGGGGCGCTGGGTGTGTCCTCTGCCACCGGCCGCAGTGTCCTGCTCCCTGGGCAGCCCCATGGCGGGGAGTGGGGAAGGACCGGTGGCTGCCACTGCTGCCGGCTGGAAAGTCCCTGCTGCCCTGCGACTGGCTTGTGCACTTGGCGACCGCTTCACACACCCTCTTGTGACAAAAAGTGGTTAATAGCAGCCTTTTGTTGTAACTCCTTCCCTGATAGTCCTTCCTCTTCTCAACTTTCTTCCTCTTTCTGACTAGAGTTCCTGGGCTTTTATCAATGTATGCCCTAACTATTCTTGGTTTTACTGGGGCGCCTCCTTCGTTTAACAATTTACTTAACACCCTTTTGGTTTGATTTTTACTAACCTCTGATCCCATACCTTTGTAACAAAGACAACACAACACACCAATACAAAACAAAACAAAAATACACTGTATCAATTTTTCTTTTTTCTTGAAATGACCATTCATCCTCTTACCCTATCTGCTTCTTCAGGGGCGAGCAGCTTTCCTCCTGTCCTATCTATTTCTAGGGATAGGCAGCTTTCTTCCCATCCTATCTATTTCTAGGGACGGGCAGCTTTCCTTGTCACCCCCGAGTGTCCCGGAGTTCCCCCATACAGGCCACCATTTGCCGCAGTCTGCCTGGGCAAAATAACCGGGTGGTGACAAGCAACTTGAAGGTTGAAGTGGGAACTGCTTTATTACGGAATAACAGCAGAGGTATACATACCTAAGTGATTACACACAGCTTGACTCAATTAGCATCATCCATATACAGCAATCAGCCAATAAGGAATCTCCACCATCTTAATGGCTCAGTGGCATTGCCTCACAAACCACTCCTCCTGGCAAACTGCCAGGCACCATCTTGACTTGATTTGCATCTCCAACATCCATTGACAACTAAAAAATATTTAAAAAATAAATAAAATATATAAATTTAAATATAAGAATATTTGACTCAATTCAATGTTACTGTCTTGTGGACTGAGATAAATACAAATATATTATTCATAAAATTTCCAGACAGTCCCTATCATCTAGGTGTTCATGTTGATATCATATTTTTCAATCCTAGTTTCTCCGTGCAGAACTCAAAATCAAAGGAAAATTAGTGGAAGGTACAAACAAGTTCTTAGCATTTCTGAAAAGTTTCTCCATAAGTTTTTACGAAACAATGAAGAGGAATGCCTAAACTTTTTCTATGATTCATATAGAATATCATTATAATAAGTTCAGGCCTCAATGAGGAAATATTGCATAGAATTTCAAAGGGATATTCAAGGATCATATGGATCTGTATTATGAATGCAATAGAAAATTGGATTTTAAAAGTTAAATGGAATGATTATCATAAAGTAATCGAGAATAAACAACATAGTTTCTTCAGAGTTTATAATAAATAATGATTGTAGTGTTCAATCTTTACCAGAACCTTCACATAATAGAGTCTAAAAGGAAGTTAACAATCTTTTTAATCGACATCTAAAAATAATTGCATTTGCAGTATACTACATATGGAAAATAGAGTGGAAAATACCTATGGAAAATACAAAAAAAAAAAAAGTTGTCACTTATGCTTAATTACCATTAACTCGTTGGCTATGTTCTATTCATAGTCATATGAACACACAACACACACACACACACACACACACACACACAGATCATTTATGCTAAATGGGATATTACTACACTTCAGTGATAGTAAAGTCTTGAGGCCCAGGCTTTTCAAGATCAGAAATAGGCAGTGAGGGTCTGGGGGTGTCGATCAAAGGAACAGCGTTTGCAAGTATGCACAAGGCCCTGGAATTGATCCCTAGCTGTACAAAGAAAAAGAAGAAATAGTGAAGATCAACTCTCAGCAATTAATAGTCCAAAAAACTATGGCATAAAATGAAGCTAGTCCTCCTACCTGAATCCAGGCCTGATGATGTGAATGCTAAAAAGTAGTTGATTGCTTTTGGCAAGGAAGATGAAAAAACATAACAATAAAATTGACAGATGCAACTATCTCAAAATTAAATATGTTCAAAAAATGCTTCAAAAATTTAAAAGCCAAAGATATCCTGGGGAAAGTTATTTGAACATATATAACAAACATATTATCAAAACCTGCTCCTTGGTCTATACTCAAAGGACTTAAAAACAGCATACTACAGGGACACAGCCACATCAATGTTTATTGCAGCACAATTCACAATAGCTAAACTGTGGAACCAACCTAGATGTCCTTCAGTAGATTAATGGATAAAGAAAATGTGGTATATATACACAATGGAATATTACTCAGCATTAAAAGAACATAAAATCATAGCATTTGCAGGTAAGTGATGGAGTTAGGGAACATAATGCTATGTGAAGTTAGCCAATCCCCAAAAAAACAAATACTGAATGTTTTCTCTGATATAAGGAGGCTGACTCATAGTGGGGTAGGGAGAGGGAACATGGGAGGAATAGATGAATTCTAGATAGGGCAGAGGGGTGGGAGGGAAAAGGAGGGGGCAAGGGATTAGCAAGGATGATGGAATGTGATGGACATCATTATCCAAAGTACATGTATGAAGACATGAATTGGTGTCAACATACTTTTGTACACAACCAAATATTTGAAAAAAAATGTGCTTTATATGTGTAATATGAATTGTAATGCATTCTGCTGCCCTATATAACAAATTAGGTTAAAAAAATAAAATAAACCTCAAGAGAATTGCGAAGTGCTGTAAGTAAATAAGAAGTGATGGAAAATCAGACATAGGACTGGAGGAGGCATTTTTTAGAAGGTGAAATCCCAGTGGTCTCTAAATAAATGGAAAGTTTAACCCCACAAATAATCAAAGACTGGAGGAGGAGTGTCATTTTTCTTCTCATTTCTGTTTCTAAACTATTTGTCTTCTTCCTTGTTTAAAACTCTAGATCTTCTGAAATTTATGCTTTGAGTCTTCATTAAGTGATCCTTCTCTTAATATGTTCATCTACATCTAGGTCACTTCTGATTTATCCTTGTGTTCAGTACCTAGCTTACTCTACCTATTCCCATGTCAACATCCTTGGATAAATCAGCTTCCATAAGGATGACCTCTCCCATGCTTTGTCTTCACAGTTCCTGAACCTTCTGCTGCAATTATTATTTCCTTCATCAACCTCAAGTGCTATCAACCTCAACCACTGACTTTCATGCTCTTAATAATAATAATTGCATGACTGCAAAATTTCTTCTGCAATCATTCCACACGCCAACCAATATCACCTATTATCTAGTTTTAAGTCTAGTATTTTTTCCCATAATTTTTCAATCTTGTGAATACCTCTAATAACTTTTTATATAATTGCTATTATTATATATGAACTTTTTCATATACTCACACCTTTTGTATTTAACTTGAATTTTGTGTTTCATAATTTTAGTCACTCGTTTCAATTTCAATGTCCTTCCTTTCCTCCATTGTACTCAACTGGCAAAGGTCTAATCCTGGTTATAATTAGATATTTTTCTACTTAGTAGTTTTTTTCCTAAGCAGAAGAATGTATATTATTATGAATATATTGCCCTTTAAATTTATGATAATTAGTATTAAAAAGGTACTCTCCACAGGCCAGAATTTCCATAACACTTCTCCCTGGTATATTTACATCTCCACTCTTCCAGATGATTATTTCATATTGTGTCCTTTGCATTAAAAACCATATATATATATATATATATATATATATATGTATATATATATATCCCTCTAAAAATTCATTGAATAAAAAATATTTTAGAAAAAAGCCAGCCATTTCATGTATCTCACCTACAATCTTTTCTAATCATTCACATCTGTATTCATATTCATTGCTTCTTCTTCTGTTGCAAATAAAATAAATTGTATGCATTAAAGCCCAGCTCCTCCAGATCCCTCCCTCCCTCAGCATTTCACAGACTTAATTTCTGAAGTTATCACATCCCCTTTCCCTTTTGCATCATCAAATTATCTCACTGTACTGGATCATTACCATCTGCATATAAATGTATTCATGGATATTTCATGATTAGATACCAATTTAAAATACCTTCAGATTTTTATGGAGAAATGAAATAAATTTACAAATACTATGAAATACTTGCAAGTTATTAAAATTAATGAAATAGCCATGCACAGTGGCACATATCTGTAATTCTAATAACTTAGAAGTCTGAGACAGAAGGATTGCAAGTTTGAGGCCAGTCTCAAAATAAAATTTAAAAAGTGTGAAGTAGTAGCTCAGTGGTAGAGTGTCCCTGGGGACAAAAAAATTAAGATAGTTCTATAAGTACTAATATGAATTATCACCAATAAGTAGAATTGTCACCAAAAAGTGCATACTATATGTGAATGTGTATATATATGTGTGTGTATATATATGAATGTATGTATACATAAGTGTATATATATATATATATATATATATATATATATATACACATACATACACACACACGTATGTATGTATATTCTCATATTTGTGGGTATATTTAGTGGTGTATTCAAATTTGCATGAAATTCCTAGAAGTATATACCACATTTTTAATAATAGTTAACGTATGAAGAAAGGTAGGATGTTGTTGAAGTATGGGTTTTTACTTGTTTTCCATATAACTCTGTATTGTTTACAGAAGTATAATTTGGTAAACCTCATCTGGCATTTTATGCAAATAACTGGAGTGGAAATGACATGAATATTTATTGAGCCCCTATTACGTACTGTGCTGAACATTCACATACAGAATCTCATTTATTCACTTCATTTTCAAGTAATGTAATACCTTTGACAGAAAGAATATAAACCAGTTCTCATATCTGATTGTGGACCTTGATGGTAAGCTCTGTGCTTAAGTTCCTCCTTTTGAAAATTTTGTCCCTTGTCCTCAATGTATGGTTGATCCGTGTTGGAAATAAACAATGGTATTCCTCCTAATTATTTTATAGGAGGAGTCAATAAAGTAGAGTGAAAAACATATTCCAAAGACTCAATACATATTTGTTAAATCAATGAATAGATGCATCTTGTTCGGGTCATTTTATGATTATAAAAACACACAAAATTAGTAGTGAGTCCCCTAATTATTATTTACTGTGATACTTCCTAGACTTCCCAGAAAGGCTAGGCTGCATACAATTTATACAATCTCAAAGTTATTAGTTTTCACTTCTTCATAAAATATTCTTTCTAAAAATAATAGGTTCCCAATTATAGCCATAGTTTTATCTGTGTGGTCTTCTCTGTGATTAGGCAATTCATTATTATTCTATTAATTAGTGCAGTGGTTTTCAACCCTGGCTGCACATTAGAATCACTTGGGGAGCTTTTAAAAATCCCATGCCCAGGAAGCTGAACTCCGAACCAATTACCTCAGAATCTCTGGGGGTGCAACCCAGGCATTAGTCCTCTTTTAAAGTTCCCCAGGTGATTCAAATGTGCAGCAAAGTTTGAGGATCACTAATTTCATGGAAGTCACATGATTTTCCTTTATAAACAGGAGATGTGAATTTTATCATCACAAGTACTGTAACTCTGAAAACTGGCATGCAAATAAGCAGAAATATCAGGGCCTTCAAAAAGAAAGTTATTTTAAATGTAGAACAGAAATGAAACAGAAGGCTCACTGATTAAAACATAATCCTGGATCCTCATTTGGGCACACAGCCTGAGAGGATGGTGGTAAAATTTATTTACTCAGGAAAGGTTGGCATCTTATAAGTAGCTTCAGAAAAAGTCAAGATTTGCCCAGGGCAATTGTGTGGTTAATGAAGACAGAGAAGTGTTAAGTCACAAGCTCAGTGATTTGTGTTTTGATTGACTTCATGGGATTGTGAGAGTTACATTTTAAGTCTTATCCTCATAGGCCTTCTATAATCAGTTACAGTCTAAAATAATCATTTCTGCTTATTAAATCTGAACTTGTGAATGCAAATACATGTATGTGAATACAGATCAGAACTTGAAGATAAATGGAAACTAATGCTTCCTGTATATTTGATTTCTCCTTCCAGCAGAAATTGTAACTCAATTGCATGTTTAATTTTCCTTCATTAATTGTACATTATACTTTTAGATGTTCCTTTAATATCTATGACTTGGGATGTTGTATGTTATTATTCTACACAAGCATAATGTTCTTAGGATATTTTGCATGATTTCCTGAGGCATCAGAATAAATTGTTCAGAGTGATGTTTTTTTCATGTACTTTCTAATTCATAATGTTTTAGGAGTCACTCATAAAATTATGTTCATAACTTAAATTGTGAACATAATTTGTCAAGTGTATCTTGCTAACAAATGTTCTTATCATAAACAATATCTCAATAGTATGATGATGGTGTGGAATACTTCACAATATACCATGGGTCCTGCTCTAAAGGGACTTGAAATAGTCTGTGTCAGTATGGAATACATATACAGGCACAGAAATGCATAAATATAAAATATAGGATAATGGATATCAAATAAAATTAAATTCAGTCATCTTGTGGGCTGGCCAGGCTTTCTGCTTGTCTCTTGCTTACTTTCATCACAAAGATACAATAACCAATGTCTTCATATACTTTACTGACTTGAATTTGTGTATGTGTGTATGTATGCAGAGGGACAAAAATATTGCATAGATATGTTCATTGAAATTTGATTATAGTGTAAGTACTTACACTGTGAGAATATTTTCAAAAAGGAAGAAACCTAAGTAGGGCCTTGGAAAATTAAGGCCAGTGAAATCACTTGTATAATACTTGTGGCAGAAATCCAGATGATGGAAGGAACTGGGGGAAAAAGTAATGATAAACTATATGTTTCTACCAAAGGGTGACATTGCCTTTAGCACTATAAACAGTATCCAAATAGAAATTAGCAAACATGAGATAGGATAACCAAGGTGAAATGGAGGAATGATAAAGCTAAGCCAAAGCAGATTAAACATTGATCAAGGCTGTGAGGGCCCTACATAGTTGTGTTTTCATTGGCAACTTGGATGTCTGAGGTGCTTGTTGGAATGAGGAACTCCTTGAAATTTCATGCTCCATTTGTCTCCTGTTTTTATTTCTTTTGTAGTTTAATAAATATAATTTCAAATGCAAATCTGGGTGTAACAATATATATTTGCTTATATTCATTTTATTTTTTAAAATTTATTTATTTTAATTAGGTATATATGACAGCAGAATACATTTTTGATTCATTGTACACAATTACAACACAACTTTTCATTTCTCTGTACACAATGTAGCATTGCACCATATGTGCAGTCATACATGTACCTAGGGTAATGATGTCCATCTCATTCCACCATCTTTCCTGCCCCCATTCCTCCTCCCCTCTCCTTCTCCTCTTTACAGGAAAGAACTGTTGGTTCACTGGGAGCACATTTTCCCCTCCTGCCAATGACATGCCAGCAATTCTGAATTGAGAAGGGTCAAACACCATCAAGTGTTCAAGCTATGCCTGCTCTGGGACCCATGGACTGATGGGTAAGGAAAAGTCCTCCCTATTCTAAATAAGCTAGATTTGTATAGGGTTTATTGCCAGGAAGACATGCCCAGTGCTCTGAATTTGAATGCTAGGAACTCCTCTTATTTTCAAAAATTACAGCTATCCCCAAGGACATCAGGAAGAAAAAGTTATGGCAAAATGAGGCTGTTGATCATTATTGTATTCAAGACAATTTTAACTAATGCCCCCTTTGAACAGGTGTCAGGTTTTGAAAGCACTCTGAAAGGCTTTGGGTTTTATTCCACAATTCCAAAAATCAGACTTTGAAGAAATTTAAACCTAAACATAACATGATTGATTTTGCATTACCCAACAAAACATAATTCTATCAACATTATGACATAGAAGTTAGAAGCTTTAATTCGTGATATTATGTGGTGAATATTCTACTGTCTTCTCTCCTACTTCAAATGCATAGAAATTATAAAACTGTCATATATTTTGCAATGTACAACTAAGATAGAATGTGAAAAGGAAACAATGAGGAAATCTTGAAAACTCAAAAGTAGAGGAGAATGTTTCACATACTATGAAGTACTAGATTTACCTGAAAGGATTACTGCTATAAAATATCTAGATATATTCAAAGAACATTCAGAAAATCTTAAATGAGGGACAGAGTTTTCAATAAGTTGAGGAATCCCCACAGATAAAAAATAGAGAGGAAATAAGAGGCACTGTGGTAAATGAATACAGAATCTTTGCTTGCCCTAAAATAATTTACTGCCCTCATTAACTGAAAGGCTTGGGTTTTAATTACAGGAATAATATTTTAAAAAGGCACACATGGAACCCAAAAAAAGGTTATTCAAGAAAAGACTACTTTTGGAATGCTAGGGTAGAAATAAACTTTTGGCATACAAAGGAAAATGAAAACAAGTTCATATTTATCAACTTGGATTCCGGGTGAAAAAAGCATACATTAATATTGGCACCACATCCTTGCCTTGATGAAGGTTTGGAAATTTAATTTATACTACTTGCATTGACTAGATACCCTGAAGCTTAAAATGCAACATGAAAACTGGCACAGAACTGTTAATGACTTTGGGTGTACCCAAGAGTAGCAAATACAAAAATCCTCAAGAAAGCATACCTTCAAACCAAACCACAAAGGATTTTCTCCATTAAATCACTGCCAGGCAGGGAATTCACAATCTAAAATTTGGAAAGACAATAGGAATACTTCACTATGGGCAAATGTCAATAGAATCAGCAAATAGCTAAAATAGGGTCCTAAGTTATTCAGATAATATAATTAATAATTATACATCATAAACTGAATGTTTTACATGATAAAGCATATAGGGTAGGATTTTAATATCACTATGTCTTGAAATGTATTTTCAAAGGAGAGATGTAAAAGGAATAATAATAGAAATAGCAAATTAGCAGGAAAAAACTTGCCTGGATGGAATGATTGAAAAGATCCACTGTTGGGCTGGGGTTGTGGCTCAGTAGTAGAGCGCTTGCCTACCATGTGCAAGGCCCTGGGTTCGATCCTCAGCACCACATACAAATAAATAAAATAAAGATATTATGCCCAACTACAACTAAAAAATAAATGTTAAAAAAGATCCACTGTTTGCAGGATAGAGAAGTAAATATGATACATATATAAAAAAAAATAGCAACCAAACCTCAAACCTACACATTACATGATTTCAGAAAAGCAAACATAGAATATACTGAAAACTTCTAAAGAAGGAAGCAAGTAGATTATCAGCATAAAAGAGTACATATAAAATAAGGGACAAAATAGCTTATCATTAATATCGAATGTTAAAATAACATGCATCAAAGTGTTCAAACATATGAAGAAAAATAACCTTTACTTTATAACCTTTTACTTTATAATTTCAACTATAACCAAGAAGGAAAGATTAATAGAATCTGAGTTATGTGAGGTCTCAAAAAGCATCTCACCCAAAATTCAGTTCTGAAATAATTATTAGAGAATTTACTCCAAGAAAAGAAAAACAAAAAGAATCAGAAGAGTGATACTATATTCAATAACAAGCAATAAAGTAAGAAGCACTATTAAATGGTAAATGTTATGGTGTTAAATGTATGGATTAGAAAACAAGACTGAAAATAAACTAAGCTTCCAATTCAAGGAGCTCAAAAATGTTTAAGCAAGGGGCTGGGATTGTGGGTCAGTGGTAGAGCGCTTGCCTAGCACAGGCAGGACCCTGATTCGATCCTCAGCACCACATAAAAATAAAGGCATTGTGTTGTGTCCATCTACACCTAAAATATAAATATTAAAAAAAGTTAATGCAAAACTTAATTAGCAGAACCACTTAAGATAACTTAGTTAAAATCAATGTAATAAGGTAGAGTTAATCACTAAAGCTAATATGAAAACCTAGTTTTTAAATTATGGTTAACCAAATAGCAGAAACCACTCCAGGAATAAATGTATGTTAATTTCCTGTTTTCTTCCAGAAAGAAAAACAACCCCCAGTTTGTCTTTGCCTAATAACATGGAAATAAAACATATATAAGCTGAATGAATAAAAGAATGAATTCCTCAATCACATTGGAGTTTTTAAACATCTTTATCTCAGAAATCTATATGTTGAACACAAAAGATAATAATATAGAATATTTGTAGAATACAATTGCTTAGTTGATCTCATCAATTTATGTATAGGATCCTTCAATCAACAAGTAGAGAATATATATCCTTTTTTTTTTATTGTTGGTCGTTCAAAACATTACATAGTTCTTAATACATCGTATTTCACAGTTTGATTCAAGTGGGTTATGAACTCCCAATTTTACCCCGTATACAGATTGCTGTATCACATCAGTTACCCTTCCATTGATTGACATATTGCCTTTCTAGTGTCTGATGTATTCTGCTGTCTGTCCTATTGTCTACTATCCCCCCTCCCCTCCCCTCCCCTCCCCTCCCCTTTTCTCTCTCTACCCCTTCTACTGTAAATCATTTCTTCCATTTGTATTGTCTTGTCTTACCCCTCCTTTCCTCTTATATGTCATTTTGTATAACCCTGAGGATCGCCTTCCATTTCCATGCGATTTCCCTTCTCACTTCCTTTACCTCCCACCTCTCAACCCTGTTAATGTAAATCTTCTTCTCAAGCTCTTCGTCCCTACCCTGTCCTTGTTTCCTCCCCTTATATCAAAGGAGTCATTTGGTATTTGTTTTTTAAAGATTGACTAGCTTCACTTAGCATAATCTGCTCTAATGCCATCCATTTCCCTCCAAATTCTATGATTTTGTCATTTTTAAGTGCAGAGTAATACTCCATTGTGTATAAATGCCACATTTTTTTATCCATTCATCTATTGAAGGGCATCTAGGCTGATTCCACAATCTTGCTATCGTGAATTGTGCTGCTATGAACATCGATGTAGCAGTGTCCCTGTAGTATGCTCTTTTTAGGTCTTTTGGGAATAGACCGAGAAGGGGAATAGCTGGGTCAAATGGTGGTTCCATTCCCAGCTTTCCAAGAAATCTCCATACTGCTTTCCAAATTGGCTGCACCAATTTGCAGTCCCACCAGCAATGAACAAGAGTGCCCTTTTCCCCGCATCCTCTCCAGCACTTATTGTTGTTTGACTTCCTAATGGTGCCAATCTTACTGGAGTGAGATGGTATCTTAGGGTAGTTTTGATTTGCATTTCTCTGACTGCTAGCGATGGTGAGCATTTTTTCATGTACTTATTGATTGATTGTATGTCCTCCTCTGAGAAGTGTCTGTTCAGGTCCTTTGCCCATTTATTGATTGGGTTATTTGTTATCTTATTGTCTAATTTTTTGAGTTCTTTATATATTCTGGTTATTAGGGCTCTATCTGAAGTGTGTGGAGTAAAGATTTGTTCCCAGGATGTAGGCTCCCTGTTTATCTCTCTTATTGTTTCTTTTGCTGAGAAAAAACTTTTTAGTTTGAGTAAGTCCCATTTGTTGATTCTAGTTGTTAACTCTTGCGCTATGGGTGTCCTATTGAGGAATTTGGAGCCTGCTCCCACAGTATGTAGATCATAACCAACTTTTTCTTCTATCAGATGCCGTGTCTCTGATTTAATATCAAGCTCCTTGATCCATTTTGAGTTAACTTTTGTGCAAGGCGAGAGATAGGGATTCAGATTCATTTTGATGCAAATGGATTTCCAGTTTTCCCAGCACCATTTGTTAAAGATGCTATCCTTCCTCCATTGCATGCTTTTAGCCCCTTTATCAAATATAAGATAGTTGTAGTTTTGTGGATTGGTTACTGTGTCCTCTATTCTGTACCATTGGTCCACTCGCGTGTTTTGGTACCAGTACCATGCTGTTTTTGTTACTATTGCTCTGTAGTATAGTTTGAAGTCTGGTATCGCTATACCACCTGATTCACACTTCCTGCTTAGTATTGTTTTTGCTGTTCTGGGTCTTTTATCATTCCATATGAATTTCATGATTCTTTTATCTATTTCTACAAGAAATGCTGTTGGGATTTTGATTGGCATTGCATTGAACTTATAGAGAACTTTTGGTAATATCACCATTTTGATGATGTTAGTTCTGCCTATCCATGAGCAGGGTATATTTTTCCATCTTCTAAGGTCTTCTTCTATATCTTTCTTTAGGGTTCTGTAATTTTCATTGTATAAATCTTTCACCTCTTTTGTTAGGTTGATTCCCAAGTATTTTATTTTTGGGGGGGATATTGTGAATGGAGTAGTTGTCCTCATTTCCGTTTCAGAGGGTTTGTCGCTGATATACAGGAATGCCTTTGATTTATGCGTGTTGATCTTATATCCTGCCACTTTGCTGAATTCATTTATTAGCTCTAATAGCTTCTTTGTAGACCCTTTTGGGTCTGCTAGGTATAGAATCATATCATCTTCAAATAGAGATAATTTAAGTTCTTCTTTTCCTATTTTTATGCCTTTAATTTCTTTCGTCTGTCTAATTGCTCTGGCCAGTGTTTCGAGGACCATGTTGAACAGAAGTGGTGAAAGAGGGCATCCCTGTCTTGTACCAGATCTTAGAGGGAATGCCTTCAATTTTTCTCCATTCAGAATGATGCTGGCCTGTGGCTTATCATAGATTGCTTTTACAATGTTGAGGTATGATCCAGTTATCCCTAATTTTTCTAGAGTTTTGAACATAAAGGGATGCTGTACTTTGTGGAATGCTTTTTCCGCATCTATCGAGATGATCATATGGTTCTTATTTTTAAGTCTATTGATGTGGTGAATAACATTTATTGATTTCCGTATATTGAACCAGCCTTGCATCCCATGGATGAATCCTACTTGATCATGGTGTATAATTTTTTTGATATGTATTTGAATCCGATTCGCCAGAATTTTATTGAGGATTTTTGCGTCAAGGTTCATTAGAGATATTGGTCTGTAGTTTTCTTTCTTTGAAGTGTCTTTGTCTGGTTTCGGTATCAGGGTGATGTTGGCCTCGTAGAATGAATTTGGAAGTTCTCCCTCTTTTTCTATTTCCTGAAATAGCTTGAAAAGTATTGGTGTTAGTTCCTCTTTAAAGGTTTTGTAAAACTCTGCTGTATACCCATCCGGTCCTGGGCTTTTCTTAGTTGGTAATCTTTTGATGGTTTCTTCTATTTCCTCTATTGTTATTGGTCTGTTTAGGTTGTCTATATCCTCCTGACTCAATCTGGGCAGATCATAAGACTTTAGGAATTTATCTATGCCTTCACTATCTTCTATTTTATTGGAGTATAAGGATTCAAAATAATTTCTGATTATCTTCTGTATTTCTGAAGTGTCTGTTGTGATATTGCCTTTTTCATCCCGTATGCTGGTAATTTGGGTTCTCTCTCTTCTTCTCTTCGTTAGCATGGCTAAGGGTCTGTCAATTTTATTTATTTTTTCAAAGAACCAACTTTTAGTTTTGTCAATTTTTTCAGTTGTTTCTTTTGTTTCAATTTCATTAATTTCAGCTCTGATTTTAATTATTTCTTGCCTTCTACTTCTTTTGCTGTTGTTTTGCTCTTCTTTTTCTAGGAATTTGAGATGAAGTATGAGATCATTTATTTGTTGGTTTTTTCTTTTTTTGAGGAATGAACTCCAAGCAATGAATTTTCCTCTTAGAACTGCTTTCAATGTGTCCCATAGATTCCGATATGTTGTGTCTGTGTTTTCATTTAACTCTAGGAAATTTTTAATTTCCTCCTTGATGTCTTCTAAAACCCATTGATCATTCAGCATCCTATTGTTCATTCTCCAAGTGATGCTTGATTTTTCCTTCCTTCTTTTATCATTGATTTTCAGTTTCATTCCATTATGATCAGATAAGATGCATGGTATTATCTCTACCCCTTTATATTGTTTAAGAGTTGCCCTGTGACATAATATATGGTCTATTTTTGAGAAGGTTCCATGTGCTGCTGAGAAAAAAGTGTAACTACTTGATGTTGGGTGGTATAGTCTATATATGTCAATTAAGTCTAGATTGTTAATTGTGTTATTGAGTTCTATAGTTTCCTTATTTAACTTTTGTTTGGTAGATCTGTCCAGTGGTGAGAGTGGTGAGTTGAAGTCTCCCATGATTATTGTATGGTGGTCTATTAGACTCTTGAACTTGAGAAGAGTTTGCTTGATGAACACAGCTGCACCATTATTTGGGGCATATATATTTATGATTGTTATGTCTTGTTGGTGTATGGTTCCCTTGAGCAGTATGAAGTGTCCTTCTTTATCCCTTTTGATTAACTTTGGCTTGAAATCTATTTTATTAGATATGAGTATGGACACTCCTGCTTGTTTCCGCAGTCCATATGAGTGGTATGATTTTCCCAACCTTTCACCTTCAGTCTATGAATATCTTTTCCTATCAGATGTGTCTCCTGTAGGCAGCATATTGTTGGGTCTTGTTTTGTGATCCATTCTACTAGCCTGTGTCTCTTAATTGGTGAGTTTAAGCCATTAACATTTAGGGTTATTATTGAGATATGGTTTGTTCTTCTAGCCATATTTGTTTATTGATGTTACTAAACCTGCTTTGTTATCCTCTTTGACTACTTTCCCCCCTTTACTGTGCTACCTCCCATTGTTGGTTTTCAATGTTATTTTCCATTTCCTCTTCCTGTAATGTTTTGCCAAGGATTTTTTGAAGAGATGGTTTTCTAGCTGCGAATTCTTTTAACTTTTGTTAATCGTGGAAGGTTTTAATTTCATCTTCTATCCTGAAGCTTAATTTCGCCGGATACACGATTCTTGGTTGGAGCCCATTTTCTTTCAGTGTTTGAAATATGTTATTCCAGGATCTTCTAGCTTTCAGAGTCTGTGTTGAGAGATCAGCTGTTATCCTGATTGGTTTACCCCTAAATGTAATCTGCTTTCTTTCTCTTGCAGCTTTTAAAATTCTCTCCTTATTCTGTATGTTGGACATCTTCATTATAATGTGTCCTTGTGTGGATCTCTTATGATTTTGCACATTCGGCGTCCTGTAGGCTTCTAGGATTTGGGATTCTGTCTCATTCTTCAAGTCTGGGAAGTTTTCTCGTATTATTTCACTGAATAGACTGTGTATTCCTTTGGTATGGAGCTCTGTGCCTTCCTGTATCCCAATGACTCTTAAATTTGGTCTTTTGATGTTGTCCCATAATTCTTGGATGTTCTGCTCATGGTTTCTTAGCAGACTTGCTGAGCTGTCTATGTTCTTTTCCAGTTGAAATACTTTGTCTTCATTGTCTGATGTTCTCTCTTCTAGGTGATCTACTCTGCTGGTAGTATTCTCAATTGAGTTTTTAAGTTGGTTTATTGTTTCCTGCATTTCTAGGATTTCTATTTGTTTGTTTTTTATTACCTCTATCTCCCTGTGAAATTGATCTTTTACTTCCTGGATTTGTTTGTCAATGTGATCTTTCATTGTCTGATTTTGCTGTCTCATGTCTTCCTTGAGACTCCAGATCATCTGAAGCATGTATATCCTGACCTCTCTATCTGACATTCCATCTGTTGCACCTATTACCTCTTCTAAAGTTGAGTTGACCTGCATTGCCTCTGGTCCTTTCTTTCCTTGTCTTTTCATACTGCTGGCGTTTCTTTCTGCTTGGTGAAACTGTTGTGTTTTTGAAATTTTCCCTCTATTTATTTATATTGTTCTTGTATAGTTGAAAAATCACCCTTGCAGGGCAGGTAGTGGCTGTGATCCTCCTCCTATTGGTGTGATCCGTCTACCACGCTGGCAGGCCCTAGGTCTGCTCTGCTGGTCGGTCAAAGGTCCGCCTACCCAGCAGGCGCGAGGGGCACCTCTGTCACTCCGCAGGTTGCTGGGCCTAACCTCCCAATGGGTGGCAGGTTCGCCTAGCTTGCAGGCACTGGGGGAGGGGCCGGTTCTGCCTCTCAGCAGGCCGCTCGGCCTGATCTGCCGGTGGTCACAGTCCCTCCTACCTTGCATATACTGGGGGAGGGGACGGGCCTGCCCCTCGGCAGGCCGCCAGCCCTGTCCTACTGGTGGGTCCTGCCCGCGTTCCCTGCAGGCGCCTGTAGCTGTTCTGTGACTCCGCTGGTTGCTGGACCAGACCCGCCCGTGGGTTGCAGGTTCGCCTAGCTTGCAGGCACTCGAGAATATATATCCTTTTCTAGTATTACCATGAACTAAGTCCCAGTTTCTACAGCAGATTCTGTAATCCAGTAGCAGTTTCCAAAAAAATGATTAGTTGATCATAGGAAGGGTTGGAATATTGCCAAACAGACACTATATAAACAATGAATCAAAGGATTTTTGCATATTGGAAAGATAGTGGTTGAGGTTTTGGAAACAGAATCTAAGCCAGGCGGTGATAAAATAGATAATTGCTCATATTTGCAGTGAGGAAAGAAAACAAGAAGGGGAAGTTACTATAGCTACTTATATAGGTACAAACATCATCTTTTCCCCCACCTTGCCATTATTATTTTTTTTTTGCCTGATATGTTCCAGAAACTTGAAGAACAGATGAATCCCCAAACTTTTCAAATTCAGAATATCTGTATACAAAATTCAAATCAACAAAGATTTTGCTTAAAAATTTAGAGATGTTTGCTTTATCTAATGGTTAAATGTTTGAACTTAATATCTAATTTGTCTTTCCCATCCTTAGGAGTCTCATTTCTTATGACTTTGGCTATATGTTGATATTCTTTAATAGCATTCTATGAGCACAGCTTGTTTTATAATAATGTAGTTACCAATTATTGCATGGTATTCTCCACTAAAGTATACCTTTCTATACCTTTCAGAAGCCAAAGATTGTATCTTTTCTTTTTTTGAGGGGGTACCAGGATTGAACTCAGGGGCACTTGACCACTGAGCCACATCCCCAGCCCTATTTTGTATTTTATTTAGAGGGGGGGTCTCACTGTGCTGCTTAATGCCTCGCTTTTGCTGAGGTTGGCTTTGAACTTGCAATCCTCCTGCCTCAGCCTCCTGAGCCACTGGAATTACAGGTTTGCACCACCATACCCAGCTAAACATCATATCTTTTTGAGCATTTTGTTCATAGGCATTATCATAGTATCTGTTACATAAAAGCAGTTCAATAAATGATTATTGAATAACTAGATTATTAAATAAGTGAAGGATTCAATTACAAATTTTCTTGATCTTTGTTTCAGGAAATACTTGTTATCACTGAAATCCTTTTAAGGTTTTTCAGTAATGTTAAAATGTTGTTTCCTTTTTTTCACTCCTAGTCTGTATAAGTATTCAATGGTATTTTCCAGAGGGTGTATGGTGTGTTCTATCACAATAAATGGAATATAGAAACAGATATATGAGTCTATTGGTCTTCTATTAAGCCAAATACTGGAGAAATTTTAAAAAAATGTGAGGTGGTAATGGTGAGAGAGTGCTTTACTATTCTCACTAATATCTTTCTTTGGAAAATAGTTACAATTTATAAAGTATGTGATTTTAACATGCAAGGAATTTATTATTTGAATTTTAAATTAACTAAAGTAACATCTTTAGTTATCTGTACTAATTCTACTATAATATATATTAGTAAATATTGTGTGACCTAAATTCATAACAAAATAAAGCAGTCTGAAACAAATAGTTTAATAAACTGTGGTCCACTAAACAAAACAGTACCTTCATCTTCCAGGCCATATTTAAGATAAAGATAAGCAGTTTTATTCTTTCTTCATTGAAATCAACATTCTATTGCAAATTATACAGTATTACCAAGTGAGTTTGAGTCACTTTTAATTTTGACATTTTGATTACACTAATTATTGATGTGGGATGAATAAACAATGGTATGATCTTGAGTGAGTGATAAAACATACTACAGGAAGATACCTCAAAAGTATTACCTTTATCTTAGTAAGAATTTGTTACTTTTAAGTAAAAAGGAGTTCACCAAACTCAGGGAAGTTTTATAAAGTGGGTGAAAATGAAAAGGAACACAATCACAAAAACTTTTGAAATTATAAGTTTTTACTAAAGTTTATGATAGGCAAAGTCAGTACAATGAGTTATGTGATGTAGTTTATTGTGGCATATAAATTATACTCTTCTTTTTAGCTGACATATTACTTTACCTAAAAATAGTTTAGAAACTAACATTCATATATTTGCATTCTCTATTGAGTGTTGGTATACTATTTCTAAAAGCTCTTCAGACAAAGTGAATGGAATAATCTATCCTATACCTTGCTCAAGTTTGATTTCAGCTTTCTTTAGTTCTCAATATATTTTCTCCATATCTTATATTCATGAAGAAAATGACAGTGATTTTGAAATGAGAAAAGTTACTGCACTTATTACTTATCTTGAAAAGTCTTTTTCTTAAGTTATGACATTTCTTTAGGTATAATTTTGGAAAAGGAGGATGGTTATAATGATAAGGAGAGGAAGGCAGAGACCAAACAGGAATCTGAGGCATGTAGAGCTAGCATTAAGAAACACACTGGAGGGGCTGGGGTTGTGGCTCGGTGGTAGAGTGCTCGCCTAGCACGTGTGAGACCTTGGGTTCTAAGCACCATATAAAAAATAAATAAATAAAATAAAAGTATCGAACTACAACAAAAAATAAATATTTTTAAAAAATGAAAAAAAAAGAACCACAGTGGAAATCATAGAACCAACAGGGAGTGACAGAGCTAGCAGAAAACGGCTAGCTTTTGCTCAGATAAAAACATAGAGCCAGTTCTCTCATTCCAATTAAAATGTGCTAATCTGTTTTAATTCTTTTCATAATATATAGTGCTAATATACTTTCCCTTTTCTTTATCTTTAAAAACAACTCTACTTCACATTTATTAGTGGATACCCAGAATATTTTTATTATTATTTTACTTTTTATCTTCATCATCACTGTTTGCATCAGTACTGGCATTGGATGCTGTATATGTGGAAATGTTCTATATTTCCTGTGGGAGATTTATGATTTAATACCAGCTGGGATATCTTATTTATATAAACCTGGCCACATGGCATAGTAGAGAGTAAAAAGCTCCATGGAGAAATCTCAGCATCCATGTAAAATCATACCATTTTAGAGCTGGAAGAGTATTTAGTGATGACTCCATTCAATAGCCTAATTTTACAGGTGACTAAACTAGGGCTACTGAAGCTAACAAGAACCTGAACACCTTCCTTGGGGAATAGTTTAGCATGTTGGGATATCAAAAGGACCTTTCTCTAGCATTTATAAAAGAGTTAAATGTGGATTCAATTATTTGCAGATGTGCTTATGATTAACTTGGCCTAGTACTGTTTTCTGTGACTCCCATCTTGCTAGTCCTTGAAATAATTGTACTACGATGTCTTCAATCTTATCAAGAGAAAAGGTAAAGGACAATCAGCATTAATAAATACCAAGCACTGAAAGTAAATCAAGCAAAAATCAGATATGTTTATCATCAGACACGGCTTATTACTTTAGTTATTTCATGTGACATTCTTTGAGAAGAATATTGAGCTTTACTATTCATTGTATAGTTTATGGAAAACATTTTTATTCCTGGAAATATATGACTTTTATGTATTATAGTGGTGATAATATATTCATTAGCGATTCTCACATATTACCTTATTTTTTTTTCAGAATTTCATGTATATGTAATCCTAGAAATTTGTTCAATATCATTTCCCAGGTTTGTGTGAGTAAAAAATAAAAAGGGGATAAATGATGCTCATAATGTAATTTTCTTCTATTAGCTTTCTTTTTTTTTTTTTTTTGTACTAGATTTCAAACCCAGGGGCAATTTGCCACTGATCTATATCCTCACCCCTTTTATTTTTTGTTTTGATCAATTCTTACTAAGTTGCTGAGAGTTTTGATAAGTTGCTAAAGATGGCCTTGAATTTGCCATCTTCCTTCCTCAACCTCCAGAGTTGCTGGTATTATAGGCATGTACCATCATACCTGGTTACCTCCCTGTTCTTTGCTATTGATAACATTTTAAATCTTATATAACTTATAGTATTTTCTATTATGTATCAAAAGAGAGGGTGATTTTATTCAAGGAAAGATCTTATGTGTATTTTCAAGGGCAATAACTTTCTATATGTAAAAATGCAAACATAATCTTTTTGCACTAAAGGAAATTAATATATATATGTATTCTCTGATCTGTTTCTTTGAAGTTTTTTCTGTAAACCATATGGTTTTAGTCAGTACTCAAGAACAAAAATGACATATTTAAGATGCCAAATCATGTCCAAAAGGATATAAGATATGTGTGAAGAGTTGATGAATAATTATTAATGATGATTATGATGATTAAGAATAAATGATAGGTCCGGGATATTTTGGTGTTCCTACCCCGCTTCCACTCATGTAACAGATGACGAATGCAATGTACAGCTGCACCGTAATTAAATGCATTGTCCTTTGTAGAATTACAGCCCTTTTGATACTGTTTAATATGCTGGGTCTATAAGGCAACTATACCCTCACTGAATCAATCTGTGACATTAATAATTTAACCTAAATCATAGAAAAGGATGCTGGCCTAAATGATTTATAAAATAAATCATTTTTATTTTACCTTACCTTGTGTTAGGAAAATATCTATCACATGTGACTATTTAAAAATAACAAAATATGATCAAATTTTCTTTAAATTTTATAAATTTTACAAAAGAGAAAAAAGTTTTGCTATTAGCACTGAACATGTAGCATATTTCCTTTTCATTTGAGGCATTTATTTAAAAAAGGCAGAAATGGCAAGTTTTGGCATTAATGCTCTCTTGGAATCAGATCTGTCAACACCCCTGCAGGTGGCATGAAAGAAACAGATTGAGAAGTATGTTGATAATATGGGGTCATTCCAAAATCCCATTTTGGCTATCCTCTTCAGGATCATTTTAAGCCCCTGGATCATATTCATAATTTTTTTCGATTTGGAAAATAATTTTCAGCATCCTGCCACAAAAATAAAAATGCTATTTTGTATCAATAGTATTTGCCAAATGTTAAGATCTTGCCATATGTTTAGCAGATTTGGAAGACTCCCATTGGTTCAAGAAGATGCCAGCTGTTAGGTTAGATGACTCACAAAGTAGGTAATGACTGCTATACATGTATTGTTTTTGTTTCCACTCTAGACTGTTGGGATGTGTACCAGCAGTACTAATACTAATCCTGCTTGGCTGCCTAAAGAGTTTTTTTTTTTTCCTGAAGAGTTTTGAAATGATTTTGTTTTTACCAAATTCATTTCTTTTCATATTTATTTACTTTTTTGCCAAAATACCTCTCTCTTAACTCTGCCATGGATTGAGACCATGAACTCATGAATTTTGTATTGGTTACTTTTAAATCCTCAGTACCTACCACACGAGAAATGATATGGACTATATAAATGTCTGTTGAGTGATGATATTAATCAATAAATATTTGATCAATACTGCTCATTTATAACACTGTGAGAAATAATAACACTTTTCATAAGTTTTACAATGTTACTGTGAGTATTTAAGAAAAGCACAATGTTAGTATCTGTCCAATTGATATATGGCAATATAAATAGCAAAGAAAGGCCATTACTTTGAAAATCCCAGCCTGCCACCTAGTTTAATTTCTCTCTGATTCAATACTGATTGTGAAGCAAAACCTACATAAACTATGACAGACAATTCAGGCATCATAATTAAAACTGACCTTTTCTGTCTCTTGTCTATCATGTGGTTTTAAAAAAAAATCATCAGAGCTCTTGTTTATCAAATTGACTGAAATGTCAAGGTCTCCGATGATTATGACTCTCTAAGAAAGCTTTATCAGAAAAATGTGGCACTTGGAATTCTTCAAAAATAAAAAAAAAATGCAATATGAAAATGTGTTTTTATTTGAAGCTATACAATATTCTAATTTTATAGCAATTAAATTTATTCTCAGCCTTTCAGACATTAAATAAACAGTCATAAAAATAAGTCAGGACTTTGGAAAACAAAGCAAATAATAATAGCAAAACAATTATCATAATAGGACAGATAACAATGGCATCTAGGATTAAAGAATCTATGCTCACCAATGTGAATTTTATGATCAGCCACCTTGTGAGTCTGTCTGGTATGGATGAGGAAGGATACAGAGGAGTGATAATTAATTCTGTAAAATATAAGGCATGTTTAGGAGATCAGCACAGAAAATAGAACGTAAAAGGACCAAGCCTTTGGAACTCCCAAAAGATTACTTTCAAGGGCTAGCCAGATTTGGAGCTATATTTGAAAATATAATTTTCCCAAGTTACGGTGCACATAAAACTAGCATACAATAGTTAAAATTGTAATATAATATAATTGTCTATGTGCAGAATAGGAAGATAACCCTTTCATATGATATATTAGGCTCTTCATGACTTGAGCCTATTTCTAGTTTCATCTCTCAGCAGTCACCTCACTCTGTATATTCCTGTAATAAGGAACCCTTTCATATGGTTGAACCACCTTATAGTTTCTTAATTTTGTGCTTTTCAGACTGTGCTCTTTCTATGTAGAATACTTCTTTCTTCTCCTATCTTCATTTCTTTGGGTAATTTTCTATTCACCTATTCTAACCCAAATTAAAATAGGCTTGGCTGACTCCAGTGAACATGTTATGTATCCCTTTTATGTTCTCATATATAAAGCCAGAGTTTTGCAAAGGCAGTATATATATCTGCTACCAATATCCCTATTGTTAGTCATTATATACCTAATTGCTAGAGTGGTGACTGTTTTTTATAGTAAATGCTGCTTATTAAAATTGAAATTGAATGTGAAGAAAGAAACCAAGACAAGAAGTTCAGATGCAAGGTTTCAGGAATTTGGAACAGCAATTTTGAAAGGTAAGGAGTTATATAACAGTCTGGGCAGCATAACTGGAGAAATGTGTCTTTTTATGGGAACAAGGGACTCCAGAATATATTAGCAGAAGAGAGAACTGAAGCAAACCTTAAGCTTCAGAACAAAAAATTTTGTGTTCTCATTTTCAGGACAGAAACTGATCTTTGATCAAAGTTGGAGAGAGAACACAGTGATATTTGTTGTTTGTATTATGATTAAAATATATTTATTTGATCAGATTTTTTGAGATGTAATTTACATAGTGAAGCATTCATCATTTTCAGAGTATAGTTCTAGGAGTTTTCACAAACCTATACATTTATGTAACTAAGACCAAAATCATGATACAGATCAGTTCTATCACCACATTACTTCAGGCCCCTTTTAGGTAATCCCTTACCTTAGCCCCAGCCCCTAGCAGTCACAGATTAGTTTTCTCTCCTTATAGTCTTGTTAGTTCCAGAACGTCATATAACGGAATCAAATTTTGTGGCCTTTCAAGTTTGTTTTCCTATACTTAGCATAATTTGTGATTCATTCATGTTATTACTCATATTCCTTTTTGAAGTTGTTTCTGTTTTAGCCCACTAGCACAAATTCTGTATTCAAGTTTTCCACATGTGGAATTAGCAGGGATCAGCAGATCCACAATATGATAGATAAACTTTGCCCTGGGAAAAAGCACCTTTGTGATAACAGTATCTCCTCTGTCAGGTAAGAATTTATTTTTCATTTTTTATCGCCAAGTAGTATTCCACTGTTAGATATATTGAAAATGGTTGATCCAATCTGCCATTTGATTTGGTTCTAGTTTTCACAATTATGGCTAAAGCCACCATAAACACTCATAAGAGGTTCTTGTATGAAGAGGTCCTCACTTTGGGAAAACTATAAAACTTTGAAAGAAAGGGCCAGTTTGTACTGCAAAGAACAGTGTATGGGTATTCCAGTTCCTCTACATCCTTACCAACCCTTGAGATTGTAAGGTTGCTTGATTTCTTTTTTCTTTTTTTTTAATATTTATTTTTTATTGTAGTTGGACAGAATGCCTTTATTTTATTTACTTATTTTTATGTGGTGCTGAGGATCAAACCCAGGGCCTTGCATGTGCTAGGTGAGTGCTCTACTGCTGAGCCACAACCCCATCCCTGTTTTCTTGATTTCTATTTCAGATCATTGGTTTGGCACGTGACAGTGCTGCTGATTTTGTTTGTTGATTTTGTGTTCTGAAACTTCGCTGAATTCATCTATTAGTTCTAGTAGATTTTTATTGGTGTCTTTGGGGTCTTAAGTATGTAAGATCATGCCATCTGCAAATGGTGACTATTTGACTTTTTATTTTCCAATTTGGATGTCCTTCATTTCTTTCTTTGCATAAATTGCTCTGGATAGGACTGCCAATCCAATGTTGAATAGAAGTGATGAAAGTGGGCATACTGTCTTTGTTCAAATTCTAGAAAACTTTTATCATTTAATATAATTTTAGCTGTTGGCTTATTATAAATAGTCTTTATTATGTTAAGGTATATACATTTATACCTAATTTGGTCAGAATCTTTATCATAAGGCAATTTTGAATTTTACCAAATGTATTTTTGTATAAGAAGTTCATTTGCTTTTTGTCATTCGTTCTGTTGATATACTCTATCATGTCTATTGATTTATGTATGTTGTACTATCCTTGGATCCTGGGGATGAACTCCATTTCATTGTAGTGAGTAAGCTTTTTATGTGCTGTTAGATTGTATTTTATGATACTTTTGAGGATATTATGTCTATATTCATCAAGAATGTCCACCTATAGCTTTCTTTTTTTATTGTGTCCTTGTCTGGTTTTAGTGTCAGAGTAATGCCTCATAGAATGAGTTGGGAAAAATTATTCCCTCTACAATGAATGGATGCTTTCCTTCACAAATTGTGAAAAAAAATCAGTCTTTCATCTCTAAGTATTATATTATTGGTAGAGACTTTTTAAACATCTTTCATCAAGTATAGGGAATTCCTTTTTCTAGTTTTTTTTTAATCAAATGTGGATGTTGAATTTTTGTCAAAAAATTTCCTGCATTAGTTGAGATGGTCATATCTTTTGCTTCTTTATTGTGTGTTGATATGATGAATTATATTGATTGTTTTAAACTGAGGGATGTTTTTCAATAATCAGCTTTTATCCCAATGTTTCTTTTCAATATCTGTTAAAGTCCCTGGAGAAGAACATTATAATATGCAAAGTCTCTCTTTGTGTTTGCAACTCTTGGGGGTTCTATAATCTTATGGTAGCCTGTACTTAGCCTTTAGAATATTGTTAAGTATTTTAGCTGAAATCTTTTTGACCACTTGTATGCTAGTCCTGTGTTCTGCCACAGGTGATATAATCGTGCTACATTCTATCCTAAACGTGCCTACCTTTCTGAAAGTTTAGCCTTACTGGTTGTTCTGTAACCTCAGATCTCTAATGGATTTGTGAAAAGATATTATTTTATAGTTGGCACTACATTTGTCTCATTGTTAGTGTGGAAATAACAGCCTTTCTGGCTGTCTAAATTCTAGGCAAAAAGTAGTTCCTGTGATTAAAAAAAAATGACTTACCTCTAACAATAAAATGATCCAGGGATATTTTTTCCTCAGAGGGTTTTAAATGTAACTTCTTTATGAAGAGTGAAATGTTAACAATGGGGTTGGTTTATGCTCAAACTCAGGACTGGCAAGTCTAGTTTTTTTAGGATTTGTTTTGTAGTGCACCTAGTTTCTGTTAGAAGTTAGGAGTTGGATAATTATATATGCATTTATGGAAACTCTCTTTGTGGGCTTTAAAATGAAGAAGGCAAGAGATAATGATATCACCTTTGGCAGAGCAATGTAAAAGCAGAATAGGATGTGAAGCTGTTTGAAATTGCATATATCAATCCTGCTGGCTGTTTTCCCTAAATACAAAATTAGTACCATCCAGAGGAGAATTTCACATTTTTTTTTAAAGAAGGCTAATGAATGGCAAAAAGCAATGAAGTTTAACTTAGTTGATGCTATGAAGCATTAAATGAATCTATATTACTTAAATATACTAATTCTTTAATTCAGTAACTATTTATTAACCATTTTAAATACAATAGACACAAAAGTTCTAGTTAAAGAAAAAACATTCAGCCAGGCTTGTTGGTATACACCTGTAATCCCAGCATCTTGGGAGAGCTGAGATAGGAGGATATCAAGTTCGAGACCAGTCTCAGCAATTTAGGCCTTGAGCAACTTAGTGAGATCCTGTTTCAAAATAATGAAAAAAAATTAAAAATTAAAAAAAGGTCTGGGGATATAGCTCAGTAGTAGAGCATCCCTTGGGTTTAATTCCCAGTTTAAAAAAGAAGAAAAAGAAAAAGAAAAAGAAATATTCATATAGATAGGATACCTGAGTTTTAGCTTTGACATTATTACTTGCCTCCCTGCATGATCTTAGATAACTCACTTCTCTAAACAAAATTAGTAGGGGTGAATGATATTGAGAATTATAGTTATAAAGTAATCCTACTACTTCCTACCCCATCTATTAGACTATTTTATCCAGTAATTATGGTATGCCAGGTCATCCATTGGTGATTTTTACATCTGAGACAAGATGAATGATTTTTTAAAAAGAAATTCTTGAAAGGATCAAAGAGTTAACAATAATGAAGACTCAGATCTAGATGAAGATGGAGACCATGAAAAGTACAACCAGCATTAAAGATTTCTGATGTGCCAGGAGTATTCACTAGTCCAAAATGAATGGCTGAGAGCCTGAGATATTTATTTTCGGTAACCTTGCAAGGCTGTGTGGACAAAAGTGGTTGTTCATGGCCTACCAAGAATAGGGATCATGTTAACTCCCCAACCCATTCCCCATCCTCCATTTTAGGGTAAGATCCTAAAGAGTTATCTCCTAGGATTAAGATGAATCAGAAATAAACCATTCTTCATAAGATTTTCTAGTTCAACCTTAAATCATCTGAAGGCTCCCCAAATCCTTAGTCTTTGAACTTGGATTATAATGGTTCCTGACTGCTAATATTTCTAGATGATTTATAGAAGTAAAAGGAAATCAAATGTGAAGTATGATGTTATATTAAGCAACAGTTATTCCTACACATGATTTTTCAAATGTAATAAGCACAGTTAAAATGATCATTTTAATAATTGAATAAAATCAATGAAAAAGAATCAGCAGAAATATTAGATTAATATTTAGTAGAAATATTAGATAAATATTTTCAGGGGCTTTATTTTCCAGAAATACTAATACTTATGTCAGAAAAATATTCACTATACTTATTGTGCTTACATGTATAAAAAGTAAATTGAAAATTTCAGATACATACATATGTCTGAAACATATATGCAAAGCATAAACATATATATGAAAAATAAATACCACTCTTAGAAAAATGAGATCAATAGCAGACTAGACATTGCTAAACACAGAAATAGTAAACCAGGAGCTAGGTCAGGGGAAATTTTTTAAATGCACTAAGGAGAATAAAAACAATTAGAACTACAGAAGAAAAAAATAGTAGTTTGGGATGACAAAACGAGAATGTATATATGACATTTTGATAAAGCATGTCTTGTATACATATATCAATATATATCTCAATGCTCATTAATAAATATTATTTACAGGTTGATAGTCAATGGGCAGTGATTTTTCTGCTTGGTGTTCTGAAGACCCTCCAGGAACATTGCTTTCAATCATACCTGCAAACTACAGAGGGAAGTTTTCATTTTACACTATTGAACGACTTACTGAGCTCTGTCATGACTTTGCCAAGGGGGTTGCCACTACTATCTTAGAATCTGATTTTTCGTACCTAAGAAATCTCATGGTGAAAGCAAGTACTACAAGGGTGGTTGATACCTTATGTGTCAATATTTAATCATGGGAGACAAAAGAGGTATGTAAATTATTTTCCTTTTCTATCCTAGTAGTTGTAAACCACGGAGAAATATCCCCTCTAGGAAACCAAGCTGTCAGCTACACATTTTAAAATTTTGGGACCATCTCAGTAACATATCCCCTTATATTTCTCCTTACTTGTTTTCATTATTTTAAAAAAAATTCATATCCTAGTATTACCTCTGCAATAAAATATGAGGTTTTCCTTCAGTCTCAGATAATTTGGATAAGTGCCTGCTAGTAGTGCCCATTGTGTTGCCAGGTGACGTTCAACTTCTATTTCAGAAGAATCAGGTCTCTTATTTGTATATTAGCATTCTAAGGGAGATCACCATTCTAGAGTCTAAAGTAACATTTATACATGATCTGGTTGAAAACTTTTCTATTAAAGAATAGCATTGTGCAATCACACCCTTTTACTTTATAGGACTCCACTTTGTATAGTTGGGAGTAATATCCCTGAGGGAGTGTGTAGTGAGTTATCTTTAAGTGAAGTAATTGTGAAGTTTTCAACTGCCAGAAAAGCCTCCAAGGGTCTGTTCAGGACACAGTTTCTCAGAACACATACTTCACTATATAGGGCAAGATGTTACCTTGGGTATACCAGTTTCTTCAGGCCTTCCAGAATACAGGATAAATTTTGTTACTTCATTTGAAAATAATCTGTTCCTCATCCCCTGAAAATGATTTTTTTTAACCCAGATTCTCAGTCTTTCTTAATCACCAGGTTAAGGCACATTTTATTTTTTAAAACATTTTAATTGGTACATTACAATTATACATAATAATGGTATATATTCATTGTGATATATTCATATCTGCACATAACATAATTTGGTCACTTTTATTCCCCTATACTTCCCCTCTCCCTTCCCTCTTCTCTACCATTAATTTCCATCCTTCACTCCCTTTTATTTTCATGAAATTCTATTTTTCCTCTTTAGCTTCTACATATGAGACAAAACATATAGCTCTTGGCTTTCTGAGTTTTCCTTATTTCAGTTAGCATGATGTTTTCCAGTTCCATCCATTTTCCTGTAATTGACATAATCTTGTTCTTCTTTATGACCAAGTAAAATTCTATTGTGTGTGTATAACATATTTTCTTTATTTATTCATCTGTTGTTGGACACCTTCAGGCCGGTTCTATAACTTGGCTATAATTGGGTGGCCATAAACGTTGGTATGCATGCATCACCAAATAATGCTGACCTTTAGATAAATACCAAGGAGTGGCATAGCTGGGTCATATAGTAGTTCCATTCCTAGTCTTTTGTGGAAACTCCATTGAAATTAACATATTTTCAAACAATAAGAAAAAGTGTGAGCATGCAGTGAGGTACAAAATTAAAGAAATGAACTGGCATTTACAAAAGAAAAAATTATACAAATATATGCATACACAAAATAGACATGGTATAGAGCACAGATAGGACTGCAGGAGAAGTGCTTATAAGGAAACCCTTTATACAGTTTTAGGAAGGTGGACAACATGGTGACAGAAACTGGAAACGTTTGAGATTTTGTGAAGCTTTTGTTAATTATTTGTTCTGAGATTATTGAGTGGAAAAAGATATTAAAGATGTCTCCTAGAATTCTACCTTGACTAACTGAATAGATCATGGTTATGTTTAATAATATGATTAAATATAAAAGATAAATAATGCTGGGGATCCCTTAAGAACATGGTGAATTAAGCTACTCTATCCATTTTATTCTCACTATTTTACTATTTTCTCCTTCTGAAAACTCCTGTATTTAAAAAAAAAAATATGTGTTACTGTGACTTCAATCTTGTTCGTGTTAGACAAGTACTTTATCACTGAACTACATCCCCAACAATTCTCATTTTTTATTTTGAGACACGATCTTCCTGAATTCCCCAGGCTGACCTCCTATTTGCAATCTTTGCTCCTCAGCCTCCCAAGTAGCTGGGATTACAGGTGTGCACCAACACACCTGGCCAGATCCCAAATAAATAGATATTGGAACTTCTAAATCTGGCCTCAAAAAGTTTTTTGTTTGTTTTAGTTTTTATTTTGCTATTTAAGAAAAACTCGTTCCTTGAGTATAATTTCCACCACTTTTCTGCTTTTGTATTCTTTTCATTGTTCCATTTTTCTTAATCATCATCTCTTATTGTTTTTGTACATAACAATGCCATATTTTAAATAAATTTCTGTTTTTCTTCCATGCACATAATATTAACTAAGCTTCTTTTAAGTTTCTATAATGGGGCTGCTGCAATGTACCTCAGTGGTAGAACACTTACATAGCATGAGTGAGGTCCTGCATTCAATTCCTAGTATTGTAAAAAAGAAAAGAAAAGAAAAACCCACCCTACAATTGTAGTTGCATTAACTAGTTTGCTCTGTGTATTTTATTCTGTTTGTTGAGTCACTATCCTCTCATTCAAAGTATTTGCTTTACTTAAATTTTTAATGATCTTTAAACAGAGCAGTTTTATTTAGTGAGGATATCAAAAGGCAGTGTGGAGGTGGGTTAAACCGCAAATGAGAGGTTAAGGAATGCAGACACAATGATTAACTGATAATGTTAAAAATCTTCTTCAAAAGTTGGGGGCACTGAGTTTGTGGCTCAGGGGCAGAGCACTTACCTAGTATGTGTGAGGTACTGGGTTTGATCCTCAGCACCACATAAAAATAGATAAATAAAGGTATTGTGTTCATCTACAACTAAATAAAATGTTTTTTAAAAAGTTGGGAAAAGGAGCACAACATTTGGAGAAGATAAGGAGTGAAGTTTTATTTAAATATTCATGCATTTTGACTTTTAAATTTGATTTCATTGTTTAGAAAGTAAGATACCAGATCATGTTTGTAAACATTTGGCAGATATATCCAACTAAGTGAAGTATCATTACCTCTACTGACTTATTGTAAATTTCATTGCATGGGTAAGATTCTATTTTTATTTATTAGTTCAAATACCTTTAAAATTTTTGGTTATATAATCATAGCTACATTGCTACAAATTGATGATTACCATGATGTAAATATTAAAGAAGCAATAAACAACTACTCCAATTCCCACATCCCATAATAACAACATTTAACATTAATATATTAGATTGTTTTTTCCAAAGTTAAAGACAGACTTCCATTGCACATGTTCTTTTGCATGTTCTATTCCCTTTACTTTTGAATCTGGATACTCCAGTAAAATGTTGCAAAAGAGACAATGTGTAACTTATGATGTTGGACTATGCCTCACCTAGAAAAGGTCAGCATATAAGATATTCAGCTAAGGCAACCATCCTATAAAGAAGCTCAATTACATGATATAAGGAGAAAAGCAACCAAGAGGAGCACAAAGGTGCCTGGTGCAAAGAAAATGGTTGCTTAAACTTCTAAGTTTTGGGTTAATTTGATATGTAATAAGAGGTAACTGAAACAATCATAGTGTACTTATTAACAACCATGTTTTTCTTCCTAAGAACAAATATTTTTAATATGCACATGGGGTTTTCTTTTTTATTTAATGAATTTCTGACATACGGAATATTTATAAGTATTAAAATGACTAACAGTTATATATCTTTCACACAGTTTAAGAGATAAAATATTCGAAAATATAATAAAAACTTCCAGGTTAGCCCTTTTCAATCATATTTCCCTCCTTCCCTTAATGAGGTACCTACTATCCTGCAATGTCCTGGAATTATTATTCTTAATAATGACTCACATAATTACTACGTATATTTTTTCTTAAGCATTGTAGATTATTCTTATGAA
This sequence comes from Urocitellus parryii, assembly GCF_045843805.1. Taxonomy (NCBI): domain Eukaryota; kingdom Metazoa; phylum Chordata; class Mammalia; order Rodentia; family Sciuridae; genus Urocitellus; species Urocitellus parryii. Next base: position 111,057,036 of record NC_135547.1, read on the forward strand.
AATCTAGTCTTCATAAAATGGCATTTTAGTAAAATTTTCTACTGAAAACTTTGTTGTGTAATATGAAATTTTAGAGATTTATATATATTTGTACAATTTAAGTCATTTCATCCTGTCTAACTGCATTGTTTTCAGTTGCTCATACTATAAGCCTTGCTTTGGCAAGGTTCACCCTTAGCATTTGACATGAAATAATAGCTATTTTATTTAATTATTTGTATATTTGGAAAGTAGTGTTTCAATTTGTGAGAACAAATCAGGAATGGTTATAATTAATTCTCTTATGGACTTAATATTTGGTTTTCTAAGACCCAAAGATTGTTTCCACTCCTCCTTTTGTATTTTAGAAATTCATAGCCAGGAACAAAAAAAAAAAAAAGAAAAGAAAGAAACCCTACTTTCTTTATCAGCATCTTTACCTCCAGGTTTTCCTTTTTATTTAAGTCAGAAGATTTTTTTTTCTCTTTTGCTTGCCTCTTTGTCCCTTGATGCAATTCTGATATTTTATACAGACTTCTACATTTTCTCCGTAACTTAGTCTCTTTTCACAGGATATATCTTTAAAGAACACAATTAAACATAATGAAAGAGGGTTTTAAAAGAGAGATGAAATGCTATTTCTTCACAAAATGATAGAATATATTTATACTTATTGCATTATTGGTAGTTCCCAATCTACAACCAGAAATCAACAGCAAAATATATACAATTTGCAGTCTAAATTGTTGTCCAGAGCACCATATTTTTAAATATGTAATGGAAAAAGAAAAACAATCAAACTCTAAATTGGGTTCCACGTCCGCCTTGATAACACCCTTCCCATGTAGAAGGTAACGCCTGAGCTACAGTGGCCTACCAATTTAGGTTCCTTCTTGTGGGATAAATACATATGTGGAGAGAAGCATCTCTTGGCTCCCAAATTCACATTTCTCTCCTAATGTTTCAGGGAGAATGTGCTCTCAAAATCTATGTAAACTCTATTTAACAACAATATTTTTATAACAATTCTGAATTTCTTTTTCTGAACATCTTTTGAATAGTCCTTTTGTATCATCTAAAGTTTAAATTAAATTCTAAAACAGATTTACAGAACAAAACTATGGTTTTTAAAGATTTATATTCATATGAGAGTAGGGTATTCAATTACTGATGATAATTAATGTAAACCTAATGTTCAACTGTATTTCAAACTTGAGAAATGAGAGGAGACATTTGAATTTCTAAGTATCTAGCATACGAATTCACCTTAACTGATTGTATATAATTAATTTTGTTTTATACCTATAGTAGTTTTACTCAAATAATAATTGTGACCTAAACCAAATTATAATTACTGACACTTATTGAACATTTAAGTTTGCCAGGGATTGTGTCATTTGCTCTATACATTTTAAAAATTATGTTGATTCAATAATAAATGCTTTTTCCATTTTACATATGAATAAACAGGAATATGAAGACTTTCAGACATTTATTACATGTATTTATAATACAATTAATCATTTTTGTTTATTTAATTACATATACTCAATACATAAGTTAAGAATGAGAATGTAGACGTAATATTTAAGAAAGTCATTTAGAAATTACAAAGCTAAACTCAGCAAAACATGTAGAAACACAGTAAATTAATTAATTTACACAAATTTATACTATACAAAATCAATATAAAACTGAGGTTAAAAGGTACATAAAACACAATCAGTCATGTTTTATATGTTTCATGCATGTATTTGAGGAAAAAAATCTGTAATGAAAAATATTTCTTTTATGCTATCAGAACCACATTTTTGATTCCAAGCACTGGCAAAATCATTAAACATTGGGTTATAATTATGAGCAATTACTTTCTGTCCTCTTTAGTTTGCTGTGGAATTTCTGATATTTTATTCTGTAAATACATCTTCCTTTGTTACTCATTGAACTAAGTTACACAAGTTTATGCTGTGAACACATAAGATACTTGATACTGAATTCTGTTATAGTCATCTCTTAGGTTTTCATTTTTAAAAGTGAATGAAATTAGAAAAAATATATACTTTCTTTTTTAATACTTGCTAATATTTAATAAATACTGGAAGGGAACAGAGGAAAATTTCCTGCTATACTTAAGTAAATAGTCCCACTGTTTACTTTTTTTAAAAGATGATTGCTCTCATAATTTTGTGTTGGTGACTGAAATAGTTTTAGAATACATAATAGTAGAAGCATAGATCTAGAAATATGATCTTGTCATTTGATAAATCATTGTGATGTGTACACAGAATATAAAATCAGTGATTTTAATTTGTACTTCTAGGAATATTCACGACATAGTTATTTGTTCTATATTTGTAACATGTTTTTTCCTTTATAAAATAACCCAGTTTTCACTTTAGATTAGCTTCTTCTGTTTGTAAAATATAAAAGGCTTATTTCTGAACATTACATTTTAATGAGATGAACTTAGCAATAGGAACAAAAATACAACTGAATCTTTTTTTTTTTTTTAAAGAGAGAGGAGAGAGAGAGGAGAGAGAGAGAGAATTTTTAATATTTATTTTTTAGTTCTCGCGGACACAATATCTTTGTTGGTATGTGGTGCTGAGGATCGAACCCGGGCCGCACGCATGCCAGGCGAGCGCGCTACCGCTTGAGCCACATCCCCAGCCCCACAACTGAATCTTATATCTTAAATTTTAGGGAAAAAATTTTACATACACCCATTAGAATTTAGAAATTTCACAAGAGGAAATATCTTCTAAATGTTAATGTCTTTCTTTGTTTTCTTCTTCTTCTTCTTTTTTTATATTGGGAATTAAACCCAGGGGTGCTTAACAACAGCCACATACCTAGACTTTCTTATATTTTATTTTGAGACAGGGTCTTGCTAAATTGCTTAGGGCCTTCCTAAATTGCTGAGGCTGGCTTTGAATTTGTAATCCTTCTTCCTCAACTGCTGGGATTACCTGCATGAGCCACAGTACCTGGCTACTATTGTCATTCTTGAGTAGGGTTTGTTAAGTACTTGTTTCATGGATTAAGATTCCACACTGAACTCATTCATTCATTTATTCATCAAATGTTTGTTAAATGTTTACCAGACAAAAGGAGTTGTACTAGATACTGAGGATACACGGTATTGCTTAAGTACTTTAAGATATATAGAAGGGAAGACAGACACTTTAATGAAAAAAGATTACTGATTTTTTATGTCCTATTGTATTTGCAGAAGTAAGAAAGTCTCAGAGAACAATTATAAGGATGATAAAATGTATATTTACTCTCTACTGTCAAGACAGTAAGGACATCAAGTGAAAGAGATTTGTCTTATTTTTGTCTTTTGTTCAATGTAAAATATCTGCTGTAACAAACAGCTACCAGATCACAGTAGCTTAACAAAATGGTGGCTTATCTGTTCTTCTGTCACAGATAAATTGGCTATTCCATGAGCAGCTTTTCAAAGAGAGTTTCAGAATAAGAATTTCCTTTTGTTCAGTAGACCTGTTATTTCTTGGGGCTTAGATCCTTTTATGAGTTTTCTGCAGCAAGACAGGAGACAAAGGAAGAATAAGACACATGGGGGTTAGAAAAGTGGTTTTAATAGCCAGACTTGGAAGTACCATGTGTCAATTCTGCCCACATTTTATTGGCCAAGACTCCATCATGTGACCCAAAGTTAACTCTAGGAATTTATGGAAAAGGAGAACTTGCAGTTTATTGAACAACTTTCCAAACTCTACAATATTTTTTCCTGGCCCAAGGTTTGACAGATACTTGCCATTAACTTTATATTAATAAATTTTTATTTCCTATTCTGGATTGTACAAGGTAATTCAATAAAATAATAACATAAAATCAACTGAATAGATTTTACTTTTTTAGTTTAGACATACATTTCTGGTTTTTACTAGAAAGTCAACTTGACCTATTTTTATTGGAACATTTATGAGGGACAATAATATGTAGAATATTACTTTGTACATAAATATGCCAAAAATTTTTAGTTTAGTCTCTAAAATATATATGTAAAATGGGCATGACTGACCCCCGATCATTGATTTCAGTTGTGTTCACATGAAGTACAGATTTTGTGATCAACATCTTATATCTACCCCAGTGAAATGTTTAACAAATATTGAAAGGTCAATTTATTCAAGTATGTAGAATTCAATTATCCATTACAGATATTGTACACAGATATAATCTTACTAAGTAACTCTACAACATTCTACAGTTGCTTTAGCATTTGTATATCCTAAGTTGTTAAGCATGCAGATAATACATACCATTCCTGTGGATGCTTTCCAACCATTCTGAGATTATGGAATTTAATGGGTCATTTTTGGCTTTAAACCTGCATGTTTCCAAACCTCATTCATATTTTGAATTTTAGTTGTTCTTTTTATACAGGCAGGTTGGCTTTATTTTACCTGTTGATCTTAAAGAGAATAAAGGAAAAAATTAATGTTCTATATGGAAGCATAGGCATTGTTTTTAACTTTATTGAAGTTCAGAATCATCATACCCATTCCCCTAAATAAACTGCATACATCTTGTTCTTCAGCTTCTTTTTAAGCTTGATTACATCTCTGCTCAATTACAGAAATGAGCTTTTAATTGAACTTCCTTAATTGGAAGTTTGTTGGTTGCAGAACACAACTGCTCACTTATTCCTTAAGAATCAATTAGGTCTGATCTGTGTGAATACAGTATGAAAGAATGAAGAAGATTTGAGCTGTCTCTGTAAATACAATGTGATACCTAATGCAAATTTCTAAATTACAGATGATTCACAGTGATTAACCATGTATAACTCTCATCGAATCAGTGCCTTATTAGTGTATGGTAGTACTTAGAAGACAACTATAAATTTTTAAATTACTTTCATATAAAATAATGACATTATTGCTTATTGAAATTTAGATATGCTCATATAAATATCCAAATGCTAAAAATATGAAAAAAACCCACAAAGCTAATACATGGAAGGAAGACCCCTAGATTAGAGGGAAGGGAACAGGAAGAGGGGGAATAGGAGGGAAAGGGGAAGTACTGGGGACTAAATTGGAACAAATTATATTCCATGATTATATAATTGTGTCAAAATGAACCCCAATATTTTGTATAACCATAATGAACCCATAAAAATGGTTTTCAAATTAGATTCATAATGCATGTGCTCTTTTGAAAGTACAGAGTGATGCATTTATTTTTGTGTAACCAATAAAATAAAATAAACTGAAGGCAAACATGGAATAGCAGAGCTTCAGATAAGTATTCACATTTTAAATCTAGATAATATGACTAGATTTAAAAATCCAATTTCAAAAACAAGAATTTGAAGCCATTTTGATTTTAATACATTTTTGTTCAAATCTAGATGATACAATTTGAAATGTTTCTGAGAAATTTGAGAAAATGGGCATTTAATCATCTACTTTTCCCTTCATCATTTCCACTTTTTATTCACTTATAGTTTTACTATAACATTTATGTATTCTTCTCTAACTCTAATGTTAGAACAATTGTCTACTTTTAACTTGATTTACTTGTCCTTACCAGCTTTGTTCTGTTAATTTTAAAACATTTTATACAAAGATTTAGTTAGATTTTTGTGATCAAGTAGTTTTTTTTCTTTTATTTTTTCCTTTTTATTGGTTCCTTTTCATTATATATAATGTTAGGATTCATTTTGACAGAATTATAAAATTGTAGACTATAATTTGCTCTAACTCAGTTCCCAGTAATTCCCCTTTCCCTCCCTTCCTCCCTCCCTCTGTTCCCTTCCCTCTACTTTACTGATCTTTCTGCTACTTATAGTTTCTTTCTATTTTTTATTTATTTTAGCTGCAGATGGACACAATATCTTTATTTATTCATTTATTTTTATGTGGTGCTGAGGATCAAACCCAGTGCCTCATATGTGTGAGGCAAGCACTCTACCACTAAGCTACAACCCCATCCCACTTATAATTTCTTTTTAATTAGTGTTGTGTGGATTTACATGATGGTGAGATTCACTGTGGTATATTTATATAAGTACACAGGAAGTGTTTTTTTTTTCAAGTTTGGTCAAAAAGAAAAGGCTCTATTCTTTTTTTTTTTTTAAATTTTGTTTTTAGTTGTAGGTGGACACAATACCTTTATTTATTTGTTTATTTTTATGTGATGCTGGGGATCAAACCCAGTACCTCATGCATGCTAGGCAAGCGCTCTACCACTGAACCACAAGCCCAGCCCCAAGGCTGTATTCTTGAAGTATTATATGGCTTAGAATATGTTTCATTATTATTATTTTTACCAGTCCAAGATTTTATTAGTGGGACTGCAAAAGAGAAGGGGGAAGAGAGAAAGAAAGAAGAGAGAGCAGAGAGAGGGGAGAGAGAGGAGAGAGAGAGGACAGAGAGAGAGGGGAGAAAGAGAAGGGGGCAGAGGGGGAGAGAGAGCTGTTTTATTATTTTTTTTAACTTGAAGAAAAACTTGGCTGAATATAAAATTGTTGAAACAGTCTTTCCCTCATACTGGGGTAACTTGGCATAATCCTCTGTAATGAAATGTGTGTAGAAGACTCAGGGCAACATGCTTTCCATCACCTTGTGCACAATTTGCCTTGTCTTTACCAATATTCATTTGAATAGTTTTAATATACTCATTGTTCAGTAGTTTAACACTATATGCTTTGTCATTTAAATTTTTATTTCAGTGTTTCTAGGGAAAACGTACCCTTTTGTACACAGTAAAATTTTTAACAAAGATATATATTTTTTTACATTTAATTATTTTATGTTTAATTTGGTTTCTGCATTTACCACTCCTATAATCCCTAATGACTTTTCAGGTTTTATCTTTTTGATTTTGTTTTGGTAATAATCTCAAATTTGATAATGATGTTCTTTGTTTTCTGTTATGCCTGTTGCTTCTAACACATATAATCTCTGTAGTATATTTTTTATTTCCAGAGTTTCCTAAGCCCTAGAAACTCACAATTTATTTCCCTCTACCCTCTGAATTCTTCATTGTGTAGTTTAAAGCCTTTAAACTGAACATTTAAAATTGTCATATTATTTTTAAGGAAAAAAATTCTTGACACTAGTGTATTTAAGATAATGAAAAAATACTAGTTGAATATTTTTATGGCGTAGTTCCTCTTTTGAAGTAATTATTTTTTTATGTGTGTGTGTGTTTCTTGTGTAACTCAAGATTTTTTCATCATTTTCATTTAATATTGAATAACCATGACAATTAAGATTTTTGTGCATGTGTTCCTGGAAGTAATATTTGTTATGGAGTTTAGACTTCAGAAGATATTATAAGCCTTACAGAAATGATGCAAGAAGTGTTACTAATAGAAATTTGTGTATGGATAGGAGTATTAACTACTACTTTTCTGATATTCAACAAAGTTACAAAATCCATGAATTTGAAAACATATTTTTGTATTCCTAAAGAAATAATATCCTTAAAATAAATAAAATATTCTTAGTACAGCTTAAAAATATAAATGCAGTTTACACACTTGGTCAGTTACCTTATTTATGCAGTCACAATCAATTACGAATTTAATGTGCCAAAGCTTCTCAACTTGTTCCGATACCTTTACATAAACAAGTTATTACCATGATAATGAAAGTTATCACTTCAGATATAGTTTAAACAGTCTTAAAATGTTCATGTTGAAGACCTGCCCTATTTTAACAACAAATCTGCATATATCTTTATCAACTTGAGGTTACAGAAATAGTTGACTCTAAAGAAAAATAGCACTGTGTCAAATCAGTAAAGGATTCTGATTCTGGCCAAGACAGAATATGATTTTATCTTTGAGAGGGATTCAAAACTATGTTAATATTCACTGTCTGAGTCTGTCCCTCAAGTCAAGGTCCATTGCTAAATCAATCATATTTTGAAAATCCATGCAAAAGCTCATATTCACACACTTATCAACTTTTAATCTGGGTATATTCTTCTTCAGTTTAAAGTTATTTTATCATACCTTAGTAGCAGTCTGTGATAAGGTGTTAGATCATTCATATATTTCTGCTCTAAGAAAATGATGCACTCTGCTTACCATCTCTGAGTTTTTGGCAATTACTTATGGTACTCTCATTTGTTGGGTCATCCTGTGTGAACAAAAGTGCATATTATTCCTACTGCTTATATACAGTGCCTAATATTGCAGAATTAGTTGGCTTATAAATTCCTTATATCCAAAATCCCTAACTTAAAGGAGATAAAAATATTTATATCAGGCTGGGGTGTAGCCCACCAGTAGGGTGTTTGCCTGTAGGTTAGAGGGACTAGGATTGAACTCTAGTACAAAAAAAAAAAAAATCTATATAGCAACCTTTAATTTAAGAGCAAAAAATTCCAATTTGATTGCCATATTCTGTTAGGGTATTCTTCTTTTATATTAATTAAATTTTGTACATTTTGAGTTAATTTTTCTATTTGCAAGTATCATCATGTACCCAAGGCTTTTCATAGATAAAACAAGTTCCAAATAATTATAATTATCATTCTCTTTTTGATGTTTGAGTTCTTTACAACTTGGCCAGTGGGATCTCTTTTATAGGACACACCTTTGATCTTTTAACCCTACTGTAGATCTACTTTGAAGGCATCTTTGTTTTCTGGCAGTAAGGTCTCCCAATCCATTATTCTTTTCCCCTACCTCAAGGCATTACATAAACTACTCCCCCAATACACAATTATTTTGAATTGAGAAAATATTTTAGAAATTTAGCCATTGGAATTACATTCAGGTGCTGGTGACAAGGTCTATAAATGATACATTCAAACATAATTTTGGGGCTGGGGTTGTGGTTCAGTGGTAGAGCACTTGCCTAGCATGTGTGAGGTACTGGGTTTAATCCCCAGCCCCACATAAAAAAAAATCTAAATAAACAAAATAAAGGTCTACAACTAAAAGTATCTATAACTAAAAATATTTAAAATATATTAAAAAATAATTTGAGGGTTTATTTTGTCATACTTAGTGCTTCAGAAAACAGAGGTCTAATATTAATTACAATATTATGGCTTTGTCTTCCTGTCACTTTAAGGAAAATACCCTTGAGTAAAATATGCCTAGCTAAGTACCATTTAAAATAAATCCAATATTTATAACAACTTTTCAATAGTTTTAAAAATCCACATATATCTTTTCATTCTAAAATGTTTATTAGGTACTATCAATAATTATATGCTGCCGGGCTTGATAGTGCTAGCCTGTAACCCCAGTGGCTCAGAAGGCTGAGGCAGGAAGATTGTAAGTTCAAAGCTAGCCTTAGGAACTTTGTGAGACCCTAAGCAACTCAGCAAGACCTTCTCTCTAAATAAAATTTAAAAAGGGGGCTGGGGATGTGGTTCAGTGGTAAAGTACCCCTGGGTTCAATACCTAGTACCAAAGTAATGATAATAATAATATGCTAATAGAATATTTTTTAATTTTAAAAATTTGCTGTATTGCATTTACAATTTTATTTTGTTTTTAATTGACACAAAATAATTGTACATATTTTGGGGATACAGTTTTAATACATGGATAAATTGTATAATTTATTTTAATACATGGATATTTATGTAATATTCAGATCATGACAATTTGCATATCCATCCCTTTAAACATTTAACATTGCTTTGTAGTGAGACTATTCAAAGTATTCTCTTCCAGTTATTTTGAAATGCATTAGACAATATTATAAACTATGGTCACCATATTGTGTAATGGAATACCTGAATTTGTTTCTCCTATGTAACTGTAATTTTGTATCTATTTACCAACCTTTCTCTCATCCTTCTTTCCTGCTCCCCCTCCTCACTGCTTCTGGTAACTACTATTCTCTCAACTTCTAGAGTTGAAGTTGAGAGGTTTTTTTTTTTTTTTTTAGAGTTTTTTTAGAGTTCAGAATAAATGGAAATATGAATATTATAGCCAAAATTTGCTAAAACTTGGAAGTGACCAAGATGTTCTTCAGTAAAAAATATATAAACTATGGACTAGCCAAAAAATGGAATATTATTTAGCATTGAAAAAGAAACAGGGGCTGGGGATGTGGCTCATGAGGTAGCGCACTCGCCTGGCATGCGTGTAGCCCGGGTTCGATCCTCAGCACCACATACAAACAAAGATGTTGTGTCCACTGAAAACTGAAAAATAAATATTGAAATTCTCTCTCTCTCTCTCTTTCTCTCTCTCTCTCTCTCTCTCTCTCTCTCTAAAAAAAAAAAATAGAAAAAAGAAAAAAGAAACAAATCTGGGTATTTCAGTCAACTTTTTCACTGCTATGACCAAAAGACCTAACATGAACAATTAGAGGAGGAAAAGTTTATTTTTAGTGTTACATAGTTTCAAAAGTCTTAGTCCATAGATGGTTGACTCCATTGTTCTGGGCCCAAGATGAGGCAGAACATCATGGGGGTAGAGTATGTCAGAGGAAAGTAAATGAGAACATGGCATCAGGAAGCAGAGAAAGAGAAAGACAGTTCCTCTTACCACCTACAAAATGTATACACCAAAATATGCCCCAAAGACCCATCTCTTCCAGATATACACCGTCTGCTTACATTTTACTACCCAGCTAATCTCTATCAGTGTGTAATACATTGATTAGTTTAATGCTCTTATAACCCAATCATTTCACTTGCAGACTTTCTTGAATTGTCTCAGACATGAATTTTTGAGGGTCACCTTATATCTAAGGTATAACATTGGTCAGGTTGGCCCATGCCTGTAATCCCAGTAGCTCAGGAGGCTGAGGTAGGAGGATTGCAAGTTCAAAGCCAGTTTCAGCAATAGCAAGGCCCTAAGCAATTTAGTGAGACCCTGCCTCAAAATAAAAACTAAAAAAGACTGGGGATGTGGCTCAGTGGCTAGGTGCCTCTAGATTAATCCCTGATACCAAAAAGTCAGGGAGGAGGTGGCATTGGGGGATGTAAGTCAGTGGTAGAGCATACCTGAGTTCAATCTCTAGTACCAAAAATAAAGAAAAAGAGGCTCAGTAGTAGAGTGCTCGCCAAGCATGCATGAGCATTGGGTTCGATTCTCAGTACCACATAAAAATAAAATAAAGATACTGTGTCCACCTAAAACCAAAAAAGTAAAATAAAATAAAATAAAAATAAAAAAAGATAAAAGAAAGAAATTGTGCTATCAGGCCATGAAAATATCTGAGGAAACTTAAATGCATATTACTAATTGAAAGAAGGTCATCTAAAAATGCTACATACTGTATGATTCCAATTATATAGCATTCTGGAACAGGCAAAACTAGGGAGATAGTAAAAGGCTCAGTGGTTCACAGGGCACTTAGTGCGAGATAGTAAAGAGATCACTGATAGCTGGGAGTTAGCAGGGAGGGTGAATAGGTGGAACACAATGGATATATATACAGTGAAACTACTCTTTGTGGTACTTTAGTGGTGTATGCATGCCATTATCTGTTTGTCAGAGAATGTGTGACACAAAGGTGAACCCTGATGTCACTTATGAACTTTGGGTGATTGCCGCACTCTGGCTGGGCACAAAATAACCGAGCCACCACAAAAGCCTTGTAGATTCAAACAGCAACTCTTTATTCCCCAACTCTCACCGGCACTCTACATGCACGTTCTGGGAAAATACACCCCTCCACCGGGCTCTGCATCCTAAATACTCTCTGAATCCCGTGAGAACTCAACGGGAACTCAAGGAGTGGGCGCCTGAGGCAGCAGGATATGCCCTATTCCCAGCAGGATCCACCCTAAACCCAGATCCACCCTAAACCGGGATCCGCCCTAATCCCTGAGCAAGGTCACCTTTCAAATCAAAACTCTCAAACATTCATGCAATGTCACTGCAAATGACCTGGGTCCAAGGCAAGCCCATTTCCACAATGGAGAGTCCTCCCTCTAAGCAACATTGGGTAGGCTGACAAGGAAATTGCTATGCATCATTCCTACTTGGCTATGGCTCTCAGCAGGTGATAATGATATATACCAGTTGTTGTTTTTTTTTCAATTGTGACAAATGAACCACTCTAGTGGGGGATGTTGATTTTGATATAGGCTAAGCATGTATGGGGCCAAAAAGCATGTGGGAACTTTCTGTGCTTCCTTCTCTATATTGTTGTGAACCTAAAACAGCTTCCTGCTCTTGAGGCCTATTGGCTGGGTCCAAATCCCCCAATGAGCAGCTCCGTGGTCTGAAAGGGCGGGGAAACAGCCGAATGAGTATCACCGGAGAGGAGCCAATTAGCTGGAAGTTTGCTGGGGCTGCTTTGGCTGTGGCTCTCAACACAGCTCTATAAAATATAGTCTAGCCAGTCAAGGTAGTGTACATCTGTAATCCCAGTGATTGAGAAGGCTGGGGCAGGAGTATTACAAGTTCAAGGACAAACTCAGTGACTTAGTGAGAACTTGTCTCAAAGTAAAACACACACACACACACACACACACACATAAGCATTCATGAATTGTTCAGTTTATATTTGAACAGATAGAAGAACAAAGAAAATAAAATAATAAGAAACTTCAATGAAAAGTTAAAGAATTATTTCCATTATAGTTCAAAAGATTTTCTGCTTCCCTTCTCAGGTGTGTTAGATGGGGTTGCTGGAGTGTGAGGGGAAATCCTATAGGTGGGACTCCTGGAGGTGGGGTTTAGATTAGGTAGGCCCCAGGTTCTTCCTTGAACGGTGGTTGGTCTGAAGATTTTAAATCAGAGCACCTCTAGGGACAGCAGTTGTCAAAGTATACTGAGAGAACACAGAACGAACTCCTGAATTTCACTCATGCAGTGGAGAAGCCAATGCTTGTTCCCCTGAGTCACCTGTGAACTCCTTGTGTACTGCACTCTCCCCTCTACCATTCAGGTGCCAACTCAATTAATTCCTCCCCTGCCCTTTCATATTCTCAGCTGGGCCCATCTCTCCTAGCCAGGTGCATCTCTGCCATTTGATCTTTTAAGCTACTGGTCTGGGGGGGGGTGACAGGGGGGAGCCAAAAGTGTTTCCTCAACCTGTATTCCCTGTGTAAACCCCTCTCCATGTTTGATTTTCTCCTTGTCACTTAGGCACAGTTTATGCCATGTGGTGTGGGTTTGCCAGGCCTGTATTTAGGCCAGGCACCGTTGCCAGGAATCAGTCCACTGCTGCTAGCCTTTGCACTGTAGGTGCAAAACTGTTCCATCCTCTGTTCTCCCTGTCAGCTGGGAGAGATGCAACTTGTTTCTCACACAGGCATATTGTGCAGCAAACCTTTCAGGTTAGTCTGGCAGTGTCTTTGGTCTTTGATCTCTCCATACCCAGACATGCTTCAGGACTCCTAAAACTGTGGGTACCTTTAATTGATGTATCCTTCCACTATATTTGCACAGGGGTGGGAGATAGGACTGGCAAGTGTCATTGTTAGCAGCAGCAGCACTGGGGATTTCTTCTTTATTTTCTTATATCCAATCTCCTGAGTCCTCAATCTGCTTTGAATGTCCAAAATTAGTTCTGAGTAAAATCCACCCCCCACCCTGCTGAGAAGCTGCATGTCTGATTTTTTGGTTTCATGACACAGAGTAACCAGGAAAACCACCTCCAATCTGACAGTTTGGATCCTTGTAACAATTTCTTGAAGTAAAAGGTGATGTTTTATATTGGTTCAAAAGCTTTATCTTCCAAGACAAGAAGTTCCAGGGAACAAATATTGATGTCATATTGGCAAAGGTTTCTTCAGTTCATAGTCACTATTCTTAATCTTTGTTGATGCAGGTGACCTCAATTATCACTAAACTTTATCACCGCAAGTGTGTGGAGTCTCCCATTGTATAACACAGTGCCCCAGCTAAACAAAGATGACCTATATTGCCAAGCATCTCCTTTTGGGCCATCATGAGATAAGATACTGATGAAAACAGAGTAAATTTGGTTTTGGAGGCAGGCAATCATCAAGTGGCTTAGAATATGACATGAACTCTTTCTTTTTCAAGGAAAGAGTTGGTGTTTGGAAGGCAGTTGAAGGATCTGAAAACACACACACACATACACACACACACACACACACACACACACACACATTGTATTAACCTATGCTCCTTGAAATATTCCATTTTATTTTTACTCATACATATTTTCTCAGAGAATACATCCCATTGCTATTTGTACTGTACTCCTGAAATCCACAACCAGGCTTCTTCTACTTCTATAATTGTCCAACACCAATTCCTCTTTTCTGAAATGTTCAGAGAGATTCCATCAACATGCATACTCTATCCTTTTTTCCCATATCCACTCTTATTTACCCTCTTTCTTTTACATAATATGATAGTAGTTTAATCCCAAGGCCAATTCATTAACAACTGAAAAATGAACTTCTCTTTTGTGACAAGGAATTCCTTAGACTCCCAATCCTCCTGAAGGTGAGGAGAAATAAGTTCATTAATTACTCTATGGTATAAAAAAAGGAAAACTGAAACAATCGTGTTTTCATGCTAGCACAGATTGAATCTGCAAATTTTGTTGGTATCTTGAAGAACCTAAGGGTTGTGAGAATTGATACTCTGAACAGTTGAGTGCTATAAACAGAAAGAGTATTTGTTGAAAACAGTGCCTTATGTTTCATCACCATCAGTATTTACAGTCAGTCAATAAAACAAAGATTTAGGCAAAGGAAATAGAATTGGTAAAAAGCAAAATGGTCACTTGGGAATGTGTCATTAGCAGGAAAGAAAATGTAACTTTCAACAGATCATGTTACATTCTAAGTATAAAAATACTGTGATAGTATAAATGGACATTGATGAAGCAAAAGCAATCAAATTTGTAGTTTACTAGGAAATTGATGACTATCAGAAATATTGAATCACATGCTGCTCTCAATTTGTCTGTAAATGACCTATGTGAAGTTCACATATACATGAACATTGTTATTTGGCACCCATTTACAAGGTCTATAAAAAATCTTCATGCCTTCTAAATTTTTCTGGGAAACTAAAATAGCACCAAAATAAAGTGTTTTTTAAAAAGAGAATTATGAGCAAAATATCTATAATGCCAACATGGTAATCTATAATAGACCATGGTCTATTATAGATTGTAAGGATGACTATCAATATTTCTGATGTTTTGCTTCTCTGTACAATGCCAAATAAAATGGATTAACTTCAGTGTTACCCATACTAATGTTCAATAAATTAATACTTATTCTTTCAAAAGGAAATTTCCCCAAATGACACAAAAATTTATGATATGTGGGGAATCACGATTTTTATTGAAATTTACTATCTTTAAAATAAAACTAATATAAGATTTATACAGAAGTAATATATCAACCTAATAGAATACAGTCACAGTTTATCAGAACCAATTACAATGTTGGCATTATAGATATTTTGCTCATAATTCTCTTTTAAAAGCACACTTTATTTTTAGTGCTATTTTGGGTTCCCAGAAAGATTTAGTTCTGTTTTAGATATATCTGAGATGTATTTGTGATATGAAAATTTTAGTGGATGACCTTTATTTAACTGTTGCAATTCTGTCTTCTAAATCATTAACTAACTTCTTATTGTGTGGTAATACAAGTAAAGTATACCCATTTTTTACACTCCTATGTACTGTTTCCTAAGAAGTTCTAGAACCAATTTCAGCTATTCTCTACCATATTAGATCTCTATTATTCCTTAACAAATTATGAGAAATATGATGACTTAATACAACATATAATTGTTATCTCACTTTTTTGTAGGCCAAGAGTCTGGTTCTGGTTTTATGTGTAGTCTACTCAGATTATAATCATGATATTGGCCTGTTGCATTTTCATCAAATGCTTAACTACAGATGCATCTGATTTCAAGCTTATTCAAGGTATTGGTAATGTATTAGTTACTCATGACCTAGTAACTGAGATTATCAGATACTTAGTGGCTATGACTAGAAGATAGTTTCCGTTCCCTTCCACAGGGACCCTATCACAGGCAGTTCATGAGATGGCTATTTGCTTCTTCAAGATCACTAGAAATGTGAAATTTATTCCTTTGTGCACTCTCTCTCTCTCTCTCTCTCTCTCTCTCTCTCACACACACACACACACACACACACACACACATACACACACACCATCAGAAAAGAACACTTAATCACCTATATCATAGTCCATTATTTAGAATTTAATCACAGGTTCTGCCTGAACTGAAGGAGAGATAATTATGCAAGGGTGTGACTTGTTTAGGTTCACCTTAGAGTGTTTGCCATGCATGTAATCCCCCAAATCAACTCCAGGGACACAAAGAGATAAAAGGGCGGGCTTATTTTAAGCAAAAATAACAAGAAAGTCCAATAGAGTAAAGGAAGGGGATCAGTGAGATGGAGGAGAGGAGGGAATAGGGAAATACTAGGCACTGAAATTGAGCAAACTATGCTATATGCATTTATGAATATGTCAAAATTAACTCTACTATTGTGCCTGAACATAATGCTTCAATAAGAACATTTTTTATAAAGTTGGAAAACCCCTAGAGAGTCCTTGGCTCCCTTAAATGGTATGTGTATTTAACAGGTGTGCTGCAGCAGACAATAGCCCAAAGCAGCAATAAAAGAAAATGATAGAAGGAAAACTAGTTCTGTTTTGCCTCTCCATGTTGCCTTGAATCAACAGTAACCAGCCCCTCAACACAGAAATCTGCAGCAGAAAAACAGAGTACCAGTGTAGAAAATAATAGTACAGAACAAATGTTCTGCAAATATGATGAATTTAAAATAACATATGCAGGCTAACCAGGCACTTATGGGTGTTTTCTGTATCTTCATGCTCTAAGCCTAAAGGCCTGTGGATTATAACCTAGGGAGATAATCTCTACCAAATTCTGCCTGTCTTTCTGAATAGTTTAAAGTGAAATCCTGGCCAGAGTAATAAACTTCATTGCGTGGAAACAATTTGGAATGAGCTATAATGTTTCTGGGTTTCCAGGTATTCTGCTCCTTTCTCTAAATTCACCCTGAGTGATTGTGCCAGACCTTTGCCTTGACATTGTTCCAGTACCAAGCAAGACAACTGATACTTCCAGAAAACATGGGCTCTAAGACCAAATATATTAGACACTTGAAGTACAGTTACTTTTATAAATAAAGGCAACAAACAAAACCACACAACATATGAAACAGAACAGAGGTTTCAAAAATTTAAATCTACTTAAGTAATTAAGAAGTGATATAAATAATTAGCAATAAAACATCAAAAATAACATGGAAATTTGGTTATAATTTGGCATCAAATTTTTAATTTTTGAAATAAGAATATAATTACTTGAATAAATGATAGAATAGAAAATCTGAAGAATCATTGATATGACATCTCCTAGAAGACAACTAGAAAAGCAAAGTCCAAAAATATAATGCTAAATCAAAGAGTGAAAGATAACAGAATTATGAATTATAAAAAGAAAGAAGATTTGGCTGGAGTTGAAGCTCAGTGGTAGAGCACTTGCCTGGCAAGTGTACAGCACTGGGTTTGATCCTAGCACCACATGAAAACAAATAAAGGCATTGAGTCCATATACAACTAAAAGAACTTTAAAACAAACAAACAAAAAAAGAAGATAAAATAAAATTGGTAATATCTGAAGAAATAGTGTTTAAAACTTTCCAAGGATTGAATTTTAAAAAGACATCAGAATTCTAGATTTATATTACTTGTAGAAAATTAATGGGAAAAAATACATACCTATACATATGTTTTAGTCAGCTTTTTTGCTGCTGTGAGTAAATGAACCAACCAGCACAACTGTAGAGGAGGAAGAGTTTATTTTGGAGCTGCTCATGGTTTTAGAGATCTTAGTCCAAAAAAGGCCTGCTCTATTCCTTGGGGCTCCAGGTGAGGCTGAATATCATGGCAGGAGAGTATAGCAGAAGGAAGCATCTCATATCATGATCAGAAAGCAGAGGGAGATTCCATTCAGATACAAATATATACCCAAAGCCATACCCCAATTCCCACCTCCTTCAGCCATACCCTGCCACTTCAATTACCACTCAGTTAATTCCTTTCAGGGAATTAAATCACTGATTGGGTTAAGACTCTTAGAACCCAATAATTTCTCCTATGAAACTTCTTGCATTGTCTCACATGTGAGATTTTGGGGGACACCTCACATCCAAACATAGCAACATGTTATAGTAAAATTCAGTAACACCAAGAATACACATTTTAAATGACCCCAGAATAGAAGGAAAATAACCTGTAAAGAATAAATATGAGTAATTACATCAGAATTATCAACACTAAAATTGAATGGCTAAAAAAATGTAGCATATATATATATATATACAATGGAATATTATTTAGCCAGGAAGAACAAATTAATTCTGTAATTTGCAGTAATATGGATGGAACTAGAGACAATTATTTTAAATTAAATGAGCCAAATACAGAAAGAGAAGTACCACATGTTCTCTCATTTATGGAAGCTAAAAAAAATGACCTGAATGTAGAATAGCAATTACTAGGGGTTGGGAAGCGTGTATGCAGGGGGTGAATAAAGAGGGGTTGAATTTGATTTGTGTATACTGTATGCATGCATTGAAATATCCTGAATACCATGAATGTGGACAATTAATATATATATATATATGAATCAAAAATACATTACAGGGCTGGGGATGTGGCTCAAGCGGTAGCGCGCTCGCCTGGCATGCGTGCAGCCCGGGTTCGATCCTCAGCACCACATACCAACAAAGATGTTGTGTCCGCCGAGAACTAAAAAATAAATATTAAAGATTCTCTCTCTCTCTCTCTCTCTCTCTCTCTCTCCTCTCTCACTCTCTCTTTAAAAAAAAAATAAATTACAGCAATTATAAGAAGGAAATATTTTTTAGTCTAAAAATTTTGATCACAAAAATGTAACATTTTAAAATAAAAAAAGTGGATCATGAATATAGTTTTGCATTGCTAGCCATTCCTTATGGATTCTGAATATTAACTCATTATGAGACATATGGTTTGCAGACATTTCCTCCACTTCATAGGTCATCATTTTATTCAAATTTTTCATTTGATGCACAGAAATCTTCAAGTTTGGAGTAATCCCACCTATTCCTGCTTTTATCACCTGTCCTTTTGGTGTCAAATCCAAAACCATGTTTGCCAAATCCAACATCTGGGAGAATTTCCACTATATTCTCTTATAGGGGTAATCTAGTCTTAGGTTTTATTTTTAAGTCTTTCGTTCATTTTGAGTTAGTTTTCATAAATGGTGTAAGGTAAAAGTCTAGTTTTATTCTTTGTCAAGTGAATATCCAGCTCTTCTAACACCATTTATTAAAGAGACAGTCCTTTCTGCATTGTGTGTTCCTAGCACTTTTGATGAAGAACATTAGAACATATATGTGTGGATTTGTTTCTGGATTTTCCATTCTGTTATATAGGTTTATAATCTATCTTAATGGAAGATATACATCATTTTAATTACTGTAGCTTTGTAGTATGTCTTGAAATCAGAAGGTATGAGGTCTCCCAACTTTTTAAAGATTGTTTTTATTATTGACAGTATTTTAACATGTCACATAAATTTTAGGATTCTTTTTTGTATTTCTGCAAAAATAATGTCATTGGGATTTTGATAGAGATCACATTGAATTGGTGGGTTGGTTTGGGTGGTATGGACATTATTATTTTTGTGGGGGAGGTACTGGGGATTGAACTCAGGGGCACTCAACCACTGATCCACCTCCCCATCCTTATTTTGTATTTTATTTAGAGACAGGGTCTCACTGAGTTGCTTAGCACCTTGATTTTGCTGAGGCTGGCTTTGAACTCACAATCCTCCTGCCTCAGCCTCCTGAACCACTGGGATTACAGGCATGCACCTCTGCACCCAGAAAGACATTTTAACAATATTAAGGTTTCCAATAAAAACAGGATATTTTCCAACTTGTCTGTCCTGTTTGATTTCTTTTAGCAGTGTTTTATGGTGTTCAGTTTACAAATTGTTTACCTCAGTTGTTTCTTATTATTTTATGATTTTGATGCTATTGTAAATGGAATATTTTTATTAATTTTTTCAGAATTGTCTTTGTTACTATATAGAACACAGCTTCATGTATTGATTTTATATCCTTCAAATTTACTGAAATTGGTTAATAGATTCAACAAATTGTGTTTGTGTTATCTCTAGGTTTTACACATATTAGATAATGTTTTCTGTGAACAGAGGTAATTTTATGTCTTCATTTCCAATTTTGAAGCCTTTTATTTATTTTTCTTGCCTAAATTGTATGAAAAGGACTTGCAAAATGGTGTTGACTAGAAAGGCTCTGAGAGAATATCTTTGTTGTCCTTCTGATTTTAGAGGAAATACTTTCAGTGTGTCACTACTGAATATGTTATTTGTGGGCTTTTCAAAAATTGATTATATTATATCTAGTCATTTTCCTCCTTTGTTTTCTGACTGACTTTATCATAAAATTGTATTGAATTTTGTCAAATTCTTTTTTTTAAGAGAGAGAGAGAGAGAGAGAGAGAGAGAGAGAGAGAGAGAGAATCTTAATATTTATTTTTTAGTTTTTGGTTTTTGGTGGACACAACATCTTTGTTTGTATGTGGTGCTGAGGATCAAACCCGGGCTGCACGCATGCCAGGAGAGCACACTACTGCTTGAGCCACATCCCCAGCCCCTGTCAAATTCTTTTAAATAATAGGAATGATCATGTGGCTTTTGTCCTTTTTTTATTTCAATGTAATGTATCACATTGATTAGATTTCATTTGTTATATCTATGTTTTAGATATAAATACAATTTGTTCGTTGCTGGTAGCAGGCCTTTCCCAGGCCCCCGAGGCCCAGCCCCCAGGTAGCAGGCCTTTCCCAGGCCCCTGAGGCCCAGTGCCCAGTTCTTTGTAATGCATGTCAAAGTGGCCAGCTCACTAGGCCATGAAAGCAGGCTTGCGGTTTTCCTGCTTGTCTGCCTGAGACATATGTGTTCCACAGGAACGCCAGGAACGTCTTGATCTTTTTCTGCTCTGGTGGACTCCCTGATAAGAGAAGTTTCAGTGTCTAACAATGGCAGATGTCGTAGCCGAATTTCTCCCCTCTCCCTCCCTTTTCTGAGTAATTTTCCACTCCTGCTGCTTGGGGGATATAAAGGGAGGATGTTAGTAATAAAGGAGAGACTCCTGGATGAAGAACCTTGGTGTCCTGTGTATTTCTTAACCTCATCGTCCCTCGCCGGACTCGGTTCCAGTCAGCCGGACGCGGCAGTTCGTTGTATGTAATTATGTTAACATGCTGTTGAATTCATTGTACTAGCATTTTATTGAAGATTTTTGCATCAGTAATCAATAGGTATATTGGTCTACAGTTTCTATCATTTTTTTTTCTTTTTTCAATGTGAGACTAATGCTGTACTCATAGAATGAGTTTGGGAGTGTTCCCTCCTCTTTAATTCTTTGTGAAAGTTTGAAGAGGATTGATGTTAATTCCTCCTTAAATATTTGCTGGAATTCTCAATTGATGCCATCTGGTTCTGGCATTTTCTTTGCTGGAAGTTTTTTTATTACTATTTCAATGTCCTTACCAGTTATAGATCTGTTTATTTTATTTTTTCATGACTCAGTATTGGTATATTGTATTTACTGATTTTGCTACATCCTATATATCTTAGTATATACTACTATAGTTTTCATTTCTCTCCAATTATTTCCTAAATTACCTTGTGATATATTCTTTGATTCATTGATTATTTAAGAATTAGTTGTTTGATTATCACATATTTGTATATTTTTTTTTCTGCTCTTTATTTCTGGTTTCATTCCATTGTGATTGGAGAAATACCTTCTGTGATTTCAGACTTCTTACATTTCAAGATTTTATTTTGTGACATCTCCTGTGGCCTGGCCTTTAAGAATGTTCTTAGAAATTCGAGAATAATGTAGGTTCTCTTATCATATAGTAGAGTATTTTGAAATGTCATTTGATCTGGTTGGTCCATAATGTTCCTTAATTCCTATGTTGCCTTATTAATCTGGTTGTTCTACCCATAAATAAAAGTATGGTATTAAAGTGTCCTATCATATTGCATTGGTATCTATTTCTCCCTACAGTTCTATCAATGTTTGCTTCATGTATTTAGGAAACTAATGTTAGGTACACACATAGTTATATTTTTTTATATCTACATAGTGAATTGACCATTTTATTATTATGTAATATTCTTCTTTGTCTCTTGTAACAGCTTTTGTCTTAAAGTTTATTTTGTCTGCAATAATTATAGCCACTCCTACTTGCTTTAGGTTTCCATTTTCATGGGATTGCCGCAGTCTTGGCTGGGCACAGAATCAGGAGTTACTCACAGCTTTGTAGATTCAAACAGCAATTCTTTATTCCCGAACTCACACTGGCCTCCACACACGTTCAGGGGAAATCTAAAATCTGCCTGCACAATTCACGTCCCAAATACTTTCTCAATTCCACAAGAACTCAATGGGAACTCAGGCAGCAGGAACGCCCTATTCCCAGCAGCAATAATCTTCAACCTTGAACTTCCCTAAAACCCATATAGTCTTAAACCGGGAACGCCTTAAACTTGTCTTAAACCGGGAACTCCTTAAACCCAAGGATACTCCCTAAAACCTGATCAGCTCTAAACCCGGATCCGCCCTGGTCCTTGAGCAAGGTCACCTTACTAAAGCATACATGCAATGTAACAGCGAATGTTCTCTAAGCAACATGGGGTACGCTGGCAAGGAAATTTTGATACGTCAATTCTACTTGGCAATGGCCCTCAGCATGGGATATTATTTTCCATTCTTTTACTTTCAACTTGTGTTTAATTAGATCTAAAGTCAGTCTCTTGTATATATTATATAGATGGATTCTATAATTTTAAAACTCAGTCGACCAATTTGTCTTTAAATTGAGAAGCTTATTACACTGATATTTAAAGTAATTAGTTATAGGAAAGAAATTATTGGTATCATTTTGTTAATTTTTTTCTATATTTATTTATTTGTATATGTATTTATTTTCATGTCCCTCTTTTTATCTCTTGCTGCCTTCTTTGTGGTTTTCTGAGTTTTAGTAACACTATATTTGATTACTTTCTTATTTGTGCTTGTATATTCTCCATAGATACTTTCTTTGTGGTTACTATTATAATTACATAAAATATCTTAAAGTTATACAAATAGATTTTTTTAAGTTTTTTTTTTAGTTGTTGATGGACCTTTATTTCATTTATTTACTTATATGTGGTGCTGAGAATCGAACCCAGGGCCTCATGCATGCTAGGCAAGTGCTCTACCACTGAGCCACAACTCAGCCCCTACAAATAGATTTTAATGGGAAAACAACTTAATTGTATGTAAAAAATGTTTTTCTTAGTACCACTGTTCCCAACCCACTGAATATTATTGATTATATTAATTACTTTTTTTTATTTTGTGGGTCAATTAACACAGTTATTTTTACTTTTTATGTTTCTATATTTTAAATGCTAGAACAGTTTTTAATGATTTATATAACTATGCTATAGTGCTGAGCAGATTAATAAGGCAACATAGGAATTAAGAAACATGGACCAACCAGATGAAATGACATTTCAAAACACTCTACCATATGATAATCTATATATGTATGTATATATATATATATATATATATATATATATATATATAGAGATATATATGTATATATATATGATATATATATAGTGTATAAGTGTCTAGTGTATTTTAATTTAACTTTGAAATGCTCTCTTCACCATTTCTTGTAGGGCAGATCTAATGCTCTCTTCACTATTTCTTGTAGGGCAGATCTAGTAATGATGAATTCTCTCAACTTTTGCTTATCTGGGAAGGTCTTGATTTCCCCTTTATTTTAATTAATTTATTAATTTATTTTTGAGAAGAAAGGAAAAAGAAAATACAGGGGACACCTGTCCCAGAGTCTGTGATTCTCCCCATCAGCAAGAATAGGGGCTTTTAAATATGTGACTTGAAGGCTATATTCCAAGTGTTGTCTGTTGGAGTTGTAATAGTCATTTCTGAGATCTTCTGGTACCATGCCCAAAGTCTGGATTACTTCTTTCCTATGTTGTAAATCTGCTCAAAATGGGGAAGAAAGGTAATCTTGTTTCCCCTGAGGTTAGGGAGGGGGAGAGATTAGGGAGGAGCAGGGAGAAAGGAAGAGAAAGAAACTTGAACATTTTAAAAATCAGTTGCAGTGGCAGAGCACCAAGGGCTGTACTCAAAGTATAAAGTGGACAACTGTTACATTTCCCCAATATCAATTTCTACATTCCATTTCTATGGAAAAATGGACAACTATATCTCCTAGCTGCTTCCTGCTGAAAGAGTGTGAAGTTGGGGGAACTAACTCAAAGTCCTTCTCCTTGTTCTCTTTCAGGTGGGGTGTGGACAGTTAAGGGTATTCAACATCAGAGCAGTCCAGAGGTCCACAGTGGCAGATGGCAGGTGACTAGACAAGGCATACATAGGGCAAAGATCATGCTGAGACAACAATAAACAAGACAGAAGAGCTTTACCTTTTTGTTAATATTAGCACAAAAGCACTTAGTATTTTCTCTGAAAACCAAGAAGACAGTAACACATAATTGTATCAGTGAAGAACAAATCATGTTTATCAATGTAGGAAGTTAAGAAAATTTCTATGAAATAAGTCTCAAATTAACTCAGGACAAACTTGAAACTCTAGAGTACTTTGTATTTATTACTAGGCACTGCCACACAAGAAACCTTCCTTTAAAGCCTTCAGCTTTAGTTACTTTTGTATCACTGACATAAGTGTACATCTTAAGTTTCATTTTTAAAAAAGAACATTGTTTTTCCTTTTAGACATCCACATAGGGGGCTGAGGTTGTGGCTTAGCAGTAGAGCACTTGCCTAGCACATGCGGGGCCCTGGGTTCGATCCTCAGCACCACATAAAAATAAATAAATAAAATAAAGGTATTGTGTCCAACTACAACTAAACAATAAATATTTTAAAAAGTGTCCATGTAGGACTGTGCATAGGCTATACTCTCCTGCCAGGTATTTAAGACCAATTTTGCCAAATCCAAACTTGTTCCTATCTACTCTTAAGGGTGAGTTGCAATTCCTCAGAGATCACTCATGAGGATGTGTGTGTGAAGCCTTTTGGCTCCTTAGCTTTCCTCTACCTGTGGTGCCATCTGCTAGGATGGGTCAGGGTCCTGCTGACCATACATGGCTTCTCTTGGAAGCATCAGGAACATTTTCTTCTCCTATGACCCTCCTCTTTGCATAATGTACACTGGTTGGCTTCCTGTTCTCCAGGGTCCCCTCAATCTCTTTGATTGGCAAATCAGGTGAATCACCAGATTTTTAGGTCCCAGAGAGTGGCCTCATTGTTTTCTGGATCCTGGCTAATCTTAGAGGGCAAGAGGCCAAAATGTGGGTACTTTTTCCTTGGACTTTTTACTTCTTTGACTTTGATCTCCAAGTTTTTTATTTCAAATACCCAGTATGCCAGTTCTACCAATCTTAAAGTGGGAATAACAGGTTATAACTTTAATATCTATAACTTTAAGTTTACCACTGTCATTTAATTGGGGTCAGTATTAGTACTATAAATCAGCATTGTATCCTATCTGTCCTATAGGTGATGAATTATTATCTTAAATTAACTCTGGTATTTTTATTTGAAGCACTGCCTTTGCAAAACACTAACAGGCAACAGTTAAAAGTTTACAAGGAAAATAAAAAAAGAAATTAACAGAGCAAAAACATTCAGTTTGTATAATAGGTATGAACCAAGTACAATGATTTTTTTTATAATCTTAAACCTTTACTTAGTAATGTATAGTATTCCATTTATTTTGAGATCACAGTAATGTTTATAACAAAATTTGATCTTTTGAACACAACTCTAAATGAACTCAAGTCTAGCCTATTTTAGAGACATTCTAACATGGAATAAGGTGGGAGGCAAAGTCTTATCTCGGGTGAGGCAGGGCTCTTGACAAATTATACAATACAACATTTCATCTAAATCATGAATCAAATGTTATTTTGCCTTCTATTTTCCATACTAAAATATATTTCCATAGCTATAACGTTATCTTTTTTTAGTTTCAGTCCCATTCTTAAATTCATATTCTGAAACAATCCTTATGAATGTTATCTGTACATTTAATTTACACAACAAATTTCATCCCAGAAGAGGGATCAGAGAATCTGGCATATACAAAATCTGTGAATTAATCTTTTTTTCTCCCAGGTTGCATTTAAGGGGTTGGAGTATAGGATATTTTTGAGCCTGACCTGTTTGCCTTATCAATATCATGATACCATCAACTTTAAATGAGTTACCCACTGTCCACTGTACCCAGGGGCTCCTTTTGGACCTTTTTCTTATACATATTGATATGTATTGAAGGAGGACCTTTCCATCTTTTTCTTTGGGCTTCCTTGAAGATCCCTTTGCAAATGCTACCTACAAAACGCAGGTTGGCTTTAGTTTGTGTCTTTTTCTTTTCTGGGTGCAATTATTTATTCTGTCCTTCTCCCCCAGGCATTTAGTTTGATGGGCTACTGTTATAGGAAGAATTGCTTTGCCCCAGTGATGAATATTCCTTGGCCAAATGAGTTATCTCTGTCAGATCATAACAGGGAAGACTATTCCTGTGCCCATGTAGTAAACTAACTGTGCTTAAACATACTGCTATATCTTTTGTGGCCAGCAGCCTCCACCCTCCATGGGAAAAAGGGGCTAGAAGGCAGGGCAAAGACCAGGTTCTCTTTTGGTCATTTGTCTACAGCACAGGCAGCTTTTCTGAGATTTCCCTCCACAGTTTAGGGCTAGTGTCCTTGACTACAGTGAGATAATCTGCAGCTGCCTGGGGCCAGGCTGTCATCCCTGAGAGATGAACTTCAATTTCAAGCTTGTATAATATTATGGTTTGGATGTGAGGTGTTCCCAAAAGCTCATGTATGAGACAATGCAACAAGGTTCAAAGGAGAAATTACTGTATTGTGAGAGTCTTAACCCAATCAGTGCATTAATCCCCTGATAGGGACTCACTATGGTGACTGAAGGCTGGGATGTTGTATCTGGAGGAGGTGGGTCCATGGGGGGTTGTGGCTTTGGTGTATATATTTTGTATCTGGAGAGTGGAGTCGTTCTCTCTGCTGTCTGATCACCATATGAGCTGCTTCCCTTTGCCACACTCTTCCACCATGATGTTCAGCCTCACCTTGAGCCCCAAGAAATGAAGCTGGCTATCTATGGATGGAGGCCTTTGAAACTGTGAGCCCTTAAATAAATGTTTTCTCCTCTACAATTGTGCTGGTCATGCTTTTAGTCACAGCAGTGAAAAAAGCTGACTAAAACATATAACATTCCAGAAAAATCATTCAAAGTCCAGATTGTGTTAGAGTTAACTATCTTTCTCTTAGATGGGCTATACCTATAGATGGCCCATTCAGCCAAGATCTCTTTGATCAAGAGACTACCTGTAAGATCAATGTAGCATGACCCATGTCTTAAAGGCCAGTAAGAGACATTAAAAAACTGATCAGAGAGGATCACTGAAACCAGGGCTGATAAGAACCTTTAAAACAGACAGACATACATATACAAATTTCTTCCACTTACTTTAACTTTGAGAGACTAATTCCAACTACAAGATTATATAATAATCCAGAAAGCTATTCAAAAGGCAGATCATTACCATAATACATTATCTTAGACAGGCTTATGCTTATAGGTGGCCTTTTAACTTACTTTACCTCTGACAGACCAACTATAATTGCACAAAAAAGAAACACAGAGAGAGACAATCAAAGAAGAGCCCCAGAACCATGTCCAACAGACAGAAACCTTTAAATTGATCAGCCAATATCATTCCCAAGAGACTATCTGTAGGATCAATGCAGTACTGGTCATGTCTTAAAAGGGGCAGGAAGTAACAGATACAAACAAAACAGACAACCAGAGGGAATTCCCAAATCCAAGGCCAGTAAACAAATGAGAATCTAGAATAGATCAGAAGGAGTAAATATCCCTAGGTTCTCAAGTCCTACTTAACCATGACTCCTACACCAGTGACACCACAGATGTTCCCACAAAGAGGAATTAGATGTGTGGATTCAAGGGTCTTGGTGTGCACACTGGGGGACTTACTAGATGGCCAAGGGTATTGTGACTTTACTGAGTTCAGTTTCCTTTTGCTCAAAGTGGACCATGATGGAACAACCTCTAGCATTCAGGGAGAGAAGGTGGGGATTCCCCATAGCAAAAGAAGCTTCAGCAGTTGCTGGGATGATCCCTCAGTCTCTCCCTTTACTAACAGGTATAGTTCCTTCAGTTCAACCTGAGGCATACTCACCCTGTCTCCTAACTCTCCCTCCATCAGTTGGCTCCCAACAATTTCACCAGCCATCTTGCATCCTCAGCATGGAAGTGGGGTAATCCAGGCCCACTTAAGAAAGCTGGAGTGGGGGCTGCTGTCTTCTCCCTGATCCACCAAATTAGTTGCTAAATCTTGGTTCCTGATGACAATCCAATAATGACACATGGTTATGATAAAAAGGAAAAAGAAGGTTTATTACTTTACTAGCAAAGGACAAACATGGGGGACTCCTGTCTCAGAGGCTGTGATTCTCTCCCATTTATTTTTGAATAGCACTACCAGCTATAGAATTCTTGATTGACAGGAGTTTTGTTTTTTCTTTTAACATTTTGAATATATCACCACACTTTGTTTCTGGACTCTAAAGTGTCCACTAAGAAATGCACTGATGATTTTATAAGAGCACTCTTGTTTGTGGTGAGCCATTTTTCTCTTGGTGCTTTCAAGAATCTTTCTTTGTCTCAAACTTTGCATTTTTATTGTAATGTATATTGGCATATATGTCTTTGGATCTAGCCAGTTTGGCTTTTTTGAGCTTCTTTAATTTTTGTATCCATTTTTAAAAATCAGATTTATGAAATTTGGAGCCATGTTTACTTAATATGGAGTCTCTTTATCCTTCTGGGATTTTTATATGTCATTCTTCTTTATGATGTCCTTCTTGATGGTGCTTTAGTCATTCTCCAGTTCTCTTTATTCTTTTTAAATTTTTGTACCTCTAACACAATAGTTTTGAATGTTTCATTGTCAAGTTAACGACTCTTTTTTACTCCTAATCAAGACTTCTTCTGACTACCTGTAATGAATTTTAAAACTTTATTATAGTTTACTTCAGATGTAGAATTTGTTTTTCTTCCTAGTCTCCATTTCTTTGTTACATTCTAATTTTTTTTTGCATATAACTTTGTGATGTACATGTGCTCCTTTTAGTTCATTCAGGATCCTTGTCAAGATAATTTATAATTATTTTTATTGTAATTCATATTTCTGTTCCATTAGAGCCAGAATCTTGAGAAATTTGTTTCTTTAATGGTCCTTGTTTTCCTCTTTCTTTGTATATATTACTAGGCCTTTATACTATGGTTTTTTTACTGGGAAGATTTTTACCAGTCAGCCTGGCTAGAGATTCTGGAGACTTCTCAAGCCTTTTCTGTGAATGTATATACTTTGAACTTCTCGGTGTGTAATCTGCTAGTTGAAGACGTTGGCCTGCTTCTATTCAATATCTTCCACTGGTATATGTCATCATTACTGCAGATTTTCTTGAGCTGGTCTAAGTCATGGTAATCTCAGTGACCCCCAAACTGGTACCATTTTATGTTGGTGCTTAGATTCAGATTGGAAGCCAGTCCCTCAGGTAGCTCCCCTAAAAGTCAGAACATTAGATGTACATTTCACTTTTCTCTTTCCCTAAAAAAAAAAAAAAAAAAAAAAAGGTAACAGTTGGGAATTTTCTCTTGATTTTGACTTTTCTTTACTGAAGTATGGTGACTAAATGCCACAAAAGTTTCTATTTTTAGTGTTGTTCTTGGTTATACACTGGCCAGAGGTGTAAGAACCTTTTAACTGATTTCTGGGTTTCTTACAAATGTGTTTGCCCATGCATTTTTGTTAAATCAGTGTTCAGTGTCTTCATGGGGTAGGATTGTCTGAAGCTGTCTATTCTGCCTTCTTGCTCTAAATTTTAGATGTCCCTCATCTAAAATTTGTAGATATTTAAATTTGAAAGAATTTAAATTTATTCAAATACTTTAAATTTGAATTATTTAAAATTTAGCTAAATTAGCTAATTTTTATTAAATTTTTAGTTTTATATTTCCTATGATAATCCCTCTTTTAATCAGATTATATATTTGTCAATAAATTCTTCACAAATTTATAAAGATTGTCTTGAGTGTTGACATACTTTATTGAATGGATTTTTTTTCACATGGAATAGAACTCTAGTCTCATGTTTTCCAGCAGGGCTTACTGATTCAGCACAATTTGATAGGATAAATGAAGGCAAAATTTTTGTCTATTTGTTGATAGATGCTAGGCACATAAATCAGTTTCTAGCACAATGTAGATACTCAAGAATATTTGGTGACTGAATGAATAATCCATTTTTCTCACTGATCTGCAAAATCAACTGTATCATAATTTGTCTTCCCAGATATGAAAAATTTCTTTCTGGCCTCTCTCATGTTTCAACTGATCTAACATTTATCTATTCCTGGATAAATATACAATCCTATATTATATATTATACATTTTCAATAATCTTTAACATATGAAAGGAAAACTAATTAAATGTTATTTGCTTTTTGAATTATTTAAATTTATTTTTATTCTCATATGCTTCTAAAAACTGAAAAATAATTTTATTGGCATTTTAAAATCAATAGAAAAATCAGAGGATATTTGAATTACTGTGATATTGTGTCATCCTCTTATACTTAATGTCTTTCTTTTTTAATGTGTTCTAATTAGTTATACATAATAGCAGAATGCATTTCGATTCTACACAAAATGCATAACTTCATTTCTCTGATTGTATACAATGTAGAGTTGCACCACATGTGCTTAATGTCTTTATTTAAAATTACTTGATATTTTTCAATAATATTTACAATTTTCAAATTAAAGGTATACCACATCTTTCATTATGTTTACTGCCATTCCCCTCCCCACACACATATTTTTTTGATTAAATGTATTTCAAAATAAAGTATCAAATTATGTAATTCTGGTAGTATGGAGCTGTAGTTTACTACTTTATATTGCTTTTGTTTCAATTTGTTTATTATACACATAACTTTTGAGCCCCACTAACATGAAATATTAAAAAATTAAACATGTGTGCATGTTGTGTAAATGTAACTTAAATAATATTAAATAAGAAATGTAGTGAGATAAATTTGACAAAATACACGTAAAATTTATATAATACAACCACAAAACATTTTTAAAGGAATTAAATATTACATAAATATATGGAGAGATTCACTGTGTCTATTGATAGAGCCAATATCTTTAATATGTTATTTGTTCCTCAGTTAATTATATATTAAGTCCTATCAAAACCATGGAACATAGGGTTTACTATACAAAACATTCATAAATGAATTCACATACCAAAGTATAAAGCTGAGAATTATTTATTATCTTCTTAACTAAGGCAGCAATTCTCCATATGTTCTATGGGAACCTACAGGGGCCACTGAGACCCTTTCAGACAATATGTGAGGTCAAAACTCTTTCATGATTATGTAAAGATGTTATTTTCCTTTCTACAGTGATTTTCTCATGAGTGTACTGTGAAGTTTTCCAAACTCTACATGAAACCAGGTAACAAATTGTGCATGGAAATAGGTATAAAAGCCTATCTTCTTTTAAGGACATAATTCAAAAGGCTTGCAAAAATGTAATTTAAAAATTCCATTCTTTTCAGAAACCAAATTTTGAGGGCAAATATGTTTTAATTTCTAATATAGTAAATATTGGTAGACAAGTCAAAGATGTTTGTGGGACCTCAATAATTTTTGAGTGTGTAAAGGACTCCTGAGAAAACACAGATTGAAAAGTGCTTTATTAAATAAACCTTTAAAATCTTCTTTAAAATATCATTTATCCTCAGTACTCTTTCCATTATCATAGAGATGCAATTCCACATTAAGTTATTAGGTAAGAACAAGAGAAGCACTGCAAAAAATCTTAGCACGATGCTCACAAAAATTTAATTATTAACTGTTGTTGTTGCTATTATATGCAGAATAGTGGTTTAGAGTAGGAAAGCATTGTTTTAGTATGATATTTATGATATGCACCTACATAGCATAACTAAAAACAGAATGTGGTGAGATTTAGTTGAAACTACTCTTTGTCTACATTATATATTATTATTTTTAAATTCACATATAAAGCATTTTTTGAGGTATTATGTGATGTTTTGATGCATGTATTCATTGTGTAATATTTAATTCAGGACAAACATATCTTCAAACATCTATCATTGATTTATGGTGAGAACATTCAAAATCCTTATTATTAGCTGTTTTGAAAAACCCAGTACATTATCAATATCTATAGTCACCCTACTCTGTACAATAGCACACTGAAATTATTCCTTCTATATAAATGTAACTGAGTTCCTATTGATCAAATATTCCTTGCCCTTTATTTCCTTTCCCCATACTCTCTCCTGCCTTCTATAACTGCTGTTATATTCTCTACTTCTATGAAAGTTACTTTTCAAATTTTTTTAGATTCCACAAATGAGTGAGATCATGCAGTATTTGTATTTCTGTGCCTAGTTTATTTCTCTTAGCATAATGTTTTCCAGTTATAACCATGTTTTTGAAAATGACAAGATTTCATAGATTTTATGACCAAATAGTATTCCTTCATGCATAAGTAGATGGACCCCTCAGGATATTTCTATTTCTAAGCTGTTGTGAATAGTGTTGCAATAAACCCAGTAGTGCAGATGTCTCTTCTTTTTAACTGTTTTTGACTTAAAGTCTATTTCATCAAATGTAAGAATAGCTACTCTTGCTCTTTTAGATCTATTTGCATAGAATATCTTTTCTATCCCCTCACTTTCAATCTATGCATGCCCTTAGAAATGAAGTGATGTTTTTTGGTAATCGATATATATTTGGGTCTGTTTGAAAATCGATTTCATCATTCTATGTCTTTTAATTGGTTAATTTAATCCATTTAAATTTAAGGTAGTTATTGATTGATAAGGCCTTATTATTGGCATTTTGTTACTTGTTTTCTACAAGTAACTTGGTTTTTTTTTTTAAGTTCCCTTCTTTCTTTCTCTCTGTCTTATAGACTTTGTTTTTGTTAAATGCTTTCCTCTGATAGTGTGCTTTGATTCCTTGCTTATTGCTTGTGGTGTGTCTATTATAGATTTTTGTTTTGTTGTTACCATGAGATCATTAAAACCATATTTTGGTTTTATAAATTTATTTTGAACTGTTAGCAAATTAACCTTGATCATAAATTTAAGCAATAAAAGTGTTCCAAAGAAATAATAAAAATACTCTACATTTTATCTCTATTCCTCTCACATTTTGAATTTTTTCCCATTTTATAATTTTTAATGAAGTTATTATTTTAATTGTTTTGTTGTTTATTCTTCATACTAACAATGTAAACGGTTTACTCACCCCATTTACAATATTAGATCATTCTGAAATTGTGTATTTTCTCCTATCAGTGAGTTTTGTACTATCAATATTTCTTTATTAGCAGTTAACATTTCTTTTTTTCACTTTGAAGAACTCCTTTTGGCATTTCTTGGAAGATAGATCTGGTGATGACAAATTCTCAAGTGTTGATTGTCTTTTACTTTCTATTTCTAAATGATAGATTTGCTGAGTATTCTTGATTGGCATTATTTATTTTTCTTTCAGCACTGTGAATATATTATTCCATACTTTCCTGTCCTATAAGGGTTCTGCTGAAAAATCTGCTGTTGGCAAATTTAAACACCTTTGTATTTTTTTATTTTGCTGTTTTAAGAATCCTTTGTCTTTATCCTTTGAGAGCTTGAATATTATAATCTTGGTGTAGATTTAGTTTAAATTGATCTGATTGGTAACCTTTAGCCTTTCTCTACCATGGTGTTTGTATCCTTCTCTAGTTTCTATTATTTCTTTGAATAAGCTTTATACCCCTTTAGCATTCACAAATCTCTCTTGAACCCCAGTAGTCCAACTTTTACTCTTAATTCCATAAATCTTCTTCGTTCCTCATCAAATTTTTCTCCTCCCACCATATACTGTCTTTGAGCTCACTGATTCTTCTGCTTGATTTCTTCTGATGTCAATGCCTTATACCTCATTTTTCCTTTCCATTATTAAATTTTGTTTGATTTTTATAATTTCAATCTGTCTATTAATTTTCTCTGATAAAATTACTGAATTATTTCTTTGTGTTCTGAAAGTTCATTGAGTTTAAGCAGTGTTTTAAAATTTTCTGCCTGAGACATCAAAGATAGTCATCTCTTTATCATCAGTTTCTAGTGCCTTACTTTGCCTGTTTGGTGAAGTCATGATACCCTGAAAGTTATTGATGCTTGTTGTCATAGGACAACATCAGCCTTTGTGATTTGTGCCTGTCCTTCCAGAAATTCTAAACATGTTGTTTACTATGTTCTGTAATTCTATGTCCAATGATGCTATTTCAACAATAGAGGACACCCAAGTGGAGATTTTCTCAAATGTGCAGTAGTTGAGTTGTTCAGAATGCATTTAGGGAATTCTGAGGAGGATACTCTGTCCCTCATGGGTCCACAAACTTTTACATGGGGCCAGGGATGACCCAGATGCTTTGTCCATAGTCACTGGTATTTGGTCAGGTACCACAGGATTTTGCCTGGCATTGGACTTCACCTGTGGTGAGTCAGGCCTTGAGCTCCAAAACAACAAATCATGTTCATCTACCTCTTCTTTCCCCAAGTAGAAAATGACTCTTCCTTTTACTCCCTGGTTTTGAGAGAGGAGCATAATAGAAAGCTCATGGCCAACATGGCTGTCACAACAGTATGTTATACTGGAGCCCACAGTCCACCAAGATTAGCACAGAATAGGGACCTGAGGCCTGAGATCTTATGACTTATTATATGTTATGGTCTATTTTATTGCTCAAGATGACCACAGCCAGCTGACAGAATGGGGAGAACATGAATCTGTCCACAGAAGTTTCAGGTTCCTCCAAGCTCCATTGAGGGTCCAGAGGCTTCATCCTTGAGCACTGGCTTTTTAATTCTGCTTGGTATTGTGTTTCACCTTACCAAACCCAGCACTATGTTTCAAAGTAAAGACCTATGCTTCCTTCCCTATCCTACATATCCCCCAGCAAATGTACTCTTTCCCGTGCTGCAGCCAGTCACACTATGGGCTGGAACATGAGTCTTTCCTGTTAACATTTTGGGTTTCCACTTGTGGCCAGGGATTGTTCTGAAGATTTTTGCATGAGCAATAGCCATGACCACTGGCAAAGGTCCTGGGGATCTGCCAGGCATTAGGTTTTACCATGGTAGGTTTGTCATTAGATTTTGAGTCAAAAGCCTGCTGTCTTATTTCCTTGTCCCTCTGCCAAGCAGGAAGAATCTCTATGCTGTGCTCTTTGGTATTGGAGAGGGGTTATATAGGCAATTATTTTCCTCCTATCTTTTTTAGTGGGTCTTTTCTTATTCTCATGTGATTTCTCACCTGGATTTCTTAACTCTTACGAAGGTATGTTTATATATGGATAGTTGTCCAAATTGATGTTTCTGTGGGAAGATGATCACTGAAGGGTTTCTGCTACCTTGCATTCAATGGTATATTGGATTGTTCCTTCATTTCAGAAAATGTACTTACATGGATATAGCCTTAAGTTGCAAATGCAGGGAAAATAATTTCAACATGAATCCAAACTATTGATAACATCTATGAGAAAAATGGCAATATCATTATCAAATTTGAGGGAAAAGAGTCTCAAAATGCCTTCTTATAATTTTGAGATATTTATTTTAATTTTATTGTGCATGGTGGAGAAAGTAGATATTATTTAATAAAAATATAAATTTGTAAAACTATTGGAAAGAATTCTGATGAAAGTTGTTGATTAAAAAAATATAGTTTGGTAGGCTGTTTAACGAATTACTTCCAAAAACCAAGTTGACTGGCACTGATTATTTGCAGTCATTTGTAAATATTTGAGTTAATTTATACCCAGAGGGAAACTGGTGAAAAATGATTTTAAAATATGGTCCCATGGAATGCTGAAAAATAAGGAAAAGGAACTATTGCAAAAATTCCTTTCTTTTTTAGACCTTACAACTCATACCCATTCACTCCAGAACCAAGTCTATATTTTCCAAAGTAGTAGAAAAATCTCAAAATTGCTTCTATCAAGTATGTATAAGTGTACATTTGATTTATTATATTGATAGAGAATTAATGGACTAACTATGAACACACATCACTCAGGTCAAGTTTACCCTAGAATTATTTGACAAATTTTGACTTCATATGTATGTATAAAAGTCAATAATGTCACTGTGTGCACAATAAAATGTGATCTTAAACTGATAGATGGAGTAGTGTAACAGATACAAATCAGCATGAAAGTATGTAAGAATATCAACTAAAACAGGATTGGTATTTAAGATTAGTATAAAATTCCCTTGATAAGAAAGTGAAAGAAATACATTAATACATACTAATAATGTATAATATTAGAATATCACTATAGTAGGAATATAAAATATATGCAATTAAAACTAAAATATAAATTAGGAATTGATATGCTATTTATTGTAGCATTCCAGGTAAGATGACCTTTGAGTACATAAAATGTTATTGCTTAGCTAAAGACAGAACATATCAATGAAAGGGAATTGATTTGCAATACAATGTCCATAAAAACCAAAATAGCACAAGAAATATTGATGGAATCCATCAATGCACGATCCAAGGAAGAAGTGTTGGCTAACATTTATAGAGTAGTAAAATCCTAAGAAAAAGCTTTCTCTCCTAATTTTATTATATCTTTGTTTCATTATGAGTAAAATTAAGAATTGTAAAATGACTTTGAATTTAGTTTTGCTTTATTTCCTACAGAATAATTGACCATCTGATAATACATGATATGAAGCATAAATATTTCCATGTGGAAACACATTGCTGGTCATAGGAATAGAGTTACATCAATGGCAATTCTGCTTTTGCCCATACCTCCTTCTGAGGGGCAACACTATGAATTATTTTTCTATATACTTCCAGATATTTTATATATCCTCATATATTAAAGATACTTTAATATTTAATGATGAGTATTCTGTGTTATAACTATAAAATAATTTACCATATCTACTCCCTATTAATGGACATCAAGTTACTTTAGCTTTTATATGGATAGTGTTTCTGATTTTGAAATAATCAACTCTTTCGTATTTTAATTTCTCATCTCAAAAAAGTTTATGAGACTATTCCCATGAGATGGATCTATTTTTGTTATAGTTTCTAAATAATCATGCATTTTTAAAGCTAAAGGAAAAAATACTGAATCAGGATAAATTTACCAAGTATGTTAGTCAACTTTTCATTATTATGACAAAATGCCTGTGAAAATCAACTTAAAGTAAAAGAGATTTATTTTGGTTTCAGTCCATGTAACTTGGCTCTTGCTTGCAGACTTGCTTTTGCACTTTGGAGAGGTAGAACATCATGGTGGGAGCATGTGGTGGAACAATGCTGCTTACATGGTGATTATGAAGCAAAGAGAGAGAGAGAAAAAGAAAGTCAGGGTCCCAATATACTATTCAAGGGCAATCCCCCAATGACCTACTCCCTCTAATAAGGCTCTACCTCCTAAAGGTTACACTGAATCATAGGGCCTGGCAACAAAGCCTTTAGCTCATGATTTAGGCGAATATTTCAGATCTAAACCATAACACCAAGTTAATGCCACTGGAATTTCAGGATGAATTTTAGACATTAGATTAAGGTTGAGCCTGAAGTTTTGAAAAGTACATAAAATGTCTAGAACTTTCTTGAATTAACAGATTTTGTGTTAAGAATTATATTTAATCCCCTAGAGGAACCTACAAATATTAATTTTATTAATAATAGAACTAAGTTATTGAAGTAAAGTCTATATATGGCATGACTGAAAAGGTAATTGGCAGGTTTCCCCTTTGGGACTTTCAAGTCTATCTTCCCATCTATTGATACCTCTAAATAGGTTCACCGGGACTGTTCCTATCCTAAAGTGTCAGGATCCCAGTGGAGTGAGGACTAAATGACCTTAATAGAACGATAACAAAATCTAATCAAATAATTTAGATAATAAGTTGCTTTTTTAATGTTATGTATAATCAATATATAGTTAAAATGAATTATTATATAGGCCAATTGTTGAATGATGTCCCAAATCTGTTAAACCTATGTATACACAGTCTTGAATGTCAATTAATAAGCATTTCTAACAAATGCTTATATGTACTGGTAAAATGGGCTTTCAGTTTTTCATTGGTTTCAAAATTTCCTAAATTGCTTGGTGAAATTTCCAGCTTGTGCTAAACTCCATGCTTGGAAAGATAATACTGACCCTGCACCTGTCAGTGAGGCTGCAGATGGTGCACGTAACACACACGATTGCCTTCAAAACAGGAAGGAGGAGGAGATGAAGGAACAGATTGCTGTGTGAAATGAACACACACACATCCAAAAGGCTAATTATTTGTTCCCTAAAACTGTTTCCAGTGTGTTGCATCCTTAAACACTGAGGCTCATTTGTGTGCCTCATTAAAAAGCCAAAGGAAATTCACTACAGTAAGTAAATATAATACATAAATCCATTGGGGTATCATTCATGAAAATGCATGTTTTGTATTGTTTTGGAATTACTTTTCTTTGTTGTAGAGAAGTACATATTTTACATTAAGCTTTCTTATTCTTTTATGAAATATTTTTATTCTCCTGGGAAACTGAAAAATTGGGATTAGTTTTAGTGTAACTCTTCCAGATGACCAAATCACATCAGAATATTGATTTTATCAAATGACATTTTAAAAGAATATAGCTACCAAAAACATTAGCATTGATCTTAAAATATAAAGTTGAAAATCATTATCACAAATAAAGTAGAACTTTTTTTAAGAGAAATAGAAAATGAATAATATGATATTAACAGTTAAATATTTCAGCAATAATTATATAGAGGTGACAAAATAAATTTCATCACAAAGGAAGCATATAAACTGATAATTCAAATTATTTTAATTTAAAATATGTGAATTACATGATTCAGTGATGGTTAGAAATCTATTTTAGAATAAATACATTTAAATAAATTCACTACTTTTACTATAGGTAATTCACAATACTTACTAAAAACTGTTTTTGTAATGCTATGGTAAGTATTTGTGTGTCTGTGTCTTCAGGTACTTATTTAGCTATTTTAAATGTTTTAGTATGATCAAAGGATTTTTTATCTCTGATTACATTTTTCAATGTCATTGTCCATTTATCCAAGCTTTCTAAGAACAGAGGAAGTTTGGATTTCTAAGCTATTTCAGGAACATTTTTTGCATTCTTGTATAGAAGTTCATATTTCTTTTACACTAATATCCTCATTGCTTCATAATTTACTTCCCAGAATACCTGATATCTGGCTGGTAAATTTCCTCTTCAAAACAAATTTCTAGCCATATGTAAGGAAAGTTAAACAATGATAGAAACAGTACATCCAATATATTAGTTATGCAGCTAGAGACCTGCTGCAATTAGGATAATTCTATTCACAGTCGTAACACTGTTCATCCAACTCTTTCCCACCTGAAACCATATATAGTATCTCATGTCATTGTCTCTGTGTCCTCTCATGCTATAGATCAAACACAATTTGCCTCTTTTGTCTTAAGTGGATGGATAAGTGGTTTTCATTAAAATCATATATACATATACATTAGGACTATGACAAACCATAGCTTCCAATTTCATCTCAACTTTTAGAACTTTCCCAGGAATCTGTTTGTCTCCATTTAGCTCCTGATGCAAATCTAATTCCCTCAGTGTCTACTCCTAATTATCTCTTACAGTCCCCTGTTGAGCATATGATCCTCAGGAGAAAACCTAGCTCACAAGATTTATGAATGTAGGTCAATGATACTTAATATTATTTAGTTCATAATAAATGATACTTGATATTTATAGCATAATCATAATGCAGCCATTATATTTTTCCTAATTTATGAATCAGTTGTTTGATAGACTGTATCCAATATTATCACTTTAAGAAATAATGTACCAAAATATTCCACTTGGATCTTTTGATACTTTGGCTCTTTAAATGTTTGAGTTTTTTAACATTTGAACTAATAATCCCTTAGGATAAACAGCTGAATTTAGAATTTCTGTGTTAAAATGGTAATTAAATTTTCGAGGTTTTGTTAAATATTTGAAAAATTTTCCAAATAGTTGTGATCATTTACAGAAATGGTAGACAGAAATAATGAATGATATACTATTTTGATTTGATTGGAAAAGAGCATGATGTTTAAATTGTTTTTATTTTTTGGAAAAGTATATATATTTCTTCATGCATGTGGTATTTTATTGATATTAGTGGTTTTGTAGTTCATGCAATTTATCTCTCTTCAAAAACATTTTGTAGAAAGATACTTTAGTGATCTTGGAAATTAAGACAACTTCCAAGAGGTTGTTCTGACACTTATCACTGTAGTTTCACTTTGCCTATTTTTATGACAGCTTTATTGAGAATTAACTCACATGCCATGTAATTTGCTTATGTAAATTGTATGAGTCAATTTTAATAGTATATTCATGTCAATATGCGGCAATCACCATAGTCAATTTTAGAACATTTTCATCACCTCAAAAAGTAGACCTCTTAAACTTTTACTATCACACCCATCCTTTATCTATCAACCTGCAACTACACATCACTACCACTTGAATTATCACAGTACTATATAGATTTGCCTATTATAGATATTTCATAAAAATGAAATTATAATCAGCCCTCTGTATCCATGGGATTCTCATCCCTAAGTTTATCCAACCATGGATCAAAAATATTCAGAAAATAAAATTGTATCTGTACTAAATATGTACAGACATTTAAAAATGTCATTATTCTTCAAAAATGCAGTATAACAATTATTTACAAAGCATCTACATTGTTTCAGGTATTATAAGTAGCATAGAGATGTAGTCTTTTGTGACTGGCTGGTTTCAATTATCATGCTTTCAAATTTCATCCATGTTGCAGCATGTGTCAGTACTTCATTCCATTTTTGGCTGAATGCTATTCTATTGTACAAATAGGCTATATTTTATTTATTAATTTTTCTATTCAAGACATTGAGTTGCATGTACATTTTGGCTATTATAAATAATACTGATATAAATGTACATATAATTTTTTTGAATACTTGTTTTCAATTATTTTGAGTATATACCAAGATAGAAATTTCTGGATCATATGGTAATTCTGTGTTTAACGTTTTGCAAAACTACCAAATTACTTTCCATATCATCTGTACTATTTTACATTCTTCTCCCACCCCAGAAAAGCATGAGGATTTCAATTTCTCTATATCCTCAACATTTGTTACTTTCTACTATTTTTATTATTGCCATCTTAGAGTATATGAAATGATGCTCATTTTGGTTATAAAATAAAAGTATTTAGTATTTTACCTCAAAATTTGGAACTTATCATTATCTATAAAGCTGAGGGAGTGATTGAGATCACCATGTGAATAGCTGTAGATAGAGACTATATGAGGTTTAAGGATTGAACTCAGAGCTAATTCATGTTAAATAGAGCTAATGTTTCTCTTAGAAAACACAAATTCTACATGTTACAACCACAAATTCATGTTTGAAACCTTCATTGGGATTATATTTGGATGTAGGACCTTTATGGAAATAATAATGTTAAATGAGTTCGTAAGGATGGGGTCCTAATGGATAGGTATCCTTATAAGAAGGTCAAGAGACACCATCTCACCTTGACCACCCCCTAGTGCACTGAAGGAAACACATATCAGGACACAGCAACAAGATTATAATTTACAATCCAGGGAGGGAGACCTTACCAGAAACCAACCCTGACGACAGACATCTTGATCTTGGACATTCAGCCTCCAGAACTGTGAAAATAGATTTCTGTTTTTTAAGTCACTCAATCTGTGGTATTTTATTATGACAGCCCAAGCAGACTAAGCAAACAGCCAGTAATTAAATTAGTAGAGTACTAAATGAAGGAAATGAAGGAAAATGAAGGAAAGAAGGAAAGAGCTGAGAATAATCATGTCACATGATACTGAATGGATAAGCAAGGTAAGGACTGAGAACCAGACATTGCATTCAGTAAGAGCAAAATAGGAGATAGTAACTAACTCTTGTGATAAATGTTGTTTTAAAGGTAATCAGAAAAACAGTAGGAGTGTTAGAGGGATAATTGGAAAAGAATTTTAATTTATTTAAAATTATTATTATAAGAAGATGTTGGAGAAAATAATAACAGGAGAAAGAGGAAAGAGTTGAGTGAAGTCCTTGAGTAAGGATGAACTGATTTTACTACATATATTGTTTTAATATGTGAGTATTTGTAATTTATCTAAACAATCAAAAAGGAAAACTGAGGATTAGGTATAGAGCTCATAGATGGAAAATCTGGTGATAGCAGCCTGTGGATCTTTTCTGATTGTGTCCATAAATGTGAGGGGACAAATATCTAATTTTATATTTTTCTAAATTTGTATAAATTATTAGTCTTTGAAAATCCTACCAAATTTCATTAGTATTTCTAGTATTCTAATTATTGCTTTTTACTTATCTGAGCTTCCTGGCCCCTCTAATAATAGATTTATATATTGTTTATAGAATATTTCAACATAAGTAGCTGTATAAGTCCCTTTTCCCTCTCTAATTTTAAAGTTTTATTCCCATTTACTGAGAACTTTGCATAAAATTTATAAGGTCTTAAAAATCCTTTGGGGACTTTTATTTAAATTATAGCAATAGAGATATAATTATTTAAAATAGGCACTAGAGTGTTGATTTTTTTCTATATTTTCCCCTTTTGATAAGATTTATTTTAGAATTTTGTGTTCAATAAAATGTTCTTTTTCTTCATATGTATCTTCTATAGTTATTATATTACCTATTTATTCTTATTTCATATGTTACTATTGGTGAAATAACAACCCTGTCTATATCCTCCAAAGTGCTTATATATAGAACATTAATTTTGTGTATTTTTTCATTAGTATAAACTTTATTGAATGATCTGATCATTAGATATTAGGGGATTCTCCCATGAAGCTATTCTATCATTTAAAAATTATCAAAATTACTCCACATATGTTTCTCTCTATATATGTATGTACTTGTGTATTTTATAGTGCACCATTCTTCCCAATATCTCAAAATTCTTTCAGGCATTGAAGAAATTTGACTGTTGGCCATTTCTTTTTTCTTTTTTTTGTTAGAGGAGAGAGAGAGAGAGAGAGAGAGAGAGAGAGAGAGAGAGAGAGAGAGAGAGAGAATGAATGAATGAATGAATGAATCTTTTTTGTAGATGGACACAACACAATGCCTTTATTTTTATGTGGTACTGAGAATCGAACCCGGGTCCCGCCCGTGCTAAGCAAGCGCTCTACCACTGAGCCACAATCCCAGCCCCAACTGTTGGCCATTTCTGAGTAGAAAATTTCTTGGGCTTATTTTCTTTTCTCATACAAGAGAAGACAAAGATAAAAACGTAATAAGGCAAATTTTACGTTTGTTTCGTACAAACTAGTGAGTATTAATAAAAATTCTGAAGTCTCCTGATTCAAAAGCTTTGCTTCTGAAAGCTTCAGAGATTCTAAGTAGCTCAGCTATGGCTTTATGCTCAGTGGCAGAATTTTCTGTTTCTTTCTAAAGAAAGAACTAAAGTTGACATGTCTTTGAGGTTTGTGACTTCATTACTTTCTGGCTGTCACAGGTGACTCTTCCTTGCTTTTCTTTCTCCAATTATTTTAGGAACAGGGGAATGAGATTTTGTGAGCCTACTTAAAATTTCTGCCTGCCGTACAGCTCCACAATTCCAGTTGTTCTTATTTCAAATGCCATGCATTTGTACTAGCTCTACTTTTTTTTAAACATTTATTTTTTTAGTTGTAGGTTGACACAATACCTTTATTTTAGTTTTTTAATGTGTTGCTGAGGATTGAACCCAGTGCCTCACGCATGCTAGGCAAGTGCTGAACGTCTGAGCCAAAACCCCAGCCCCTTGCTTTACATTTTTTCCCATTTAATCTATCAGATGTTTACCTAATTATTGTCTTTGTGAGTTGTGTCTTCACTAAAAAAAATTTGATACATATTGACTACTTTATTTTTAAATTTATTATCTATTTTACATGTATTGTAAATGGAATTTTAAATTCATGTTTGATACTAGAAAATATAGATTTTTAAATGATGTTCATTTCTCTCTCTAATATATATATATATATAGGCAAGTGCTCTAGCACTGAGCTAAAACTGCATCCCATATATAGGCATTTTAACAATATCACATCTTACAATCAGTGAACACCAAATAGTCTTCCATTTATTTATGTCTTTTTAAATTTCTTTCATCAATGTTTTGTAGTTTTCAATGTACGAGGTTTTTGGTTCCTTAGTTAAGTTTAACTATTTTATTCTTTTTGATACTATTGTGAGAATGTCTTCTTAATTTCCTTTTGGGTAGTTCTTTGTTAATGTATATAAATGCATTACTTTCTATTTAAAAATACTTTATATAGCTACAGTAATTAAAACACTATAGTGCTTGCATAAAAACAGATATATAGACTAGTGAAACAGAATAGAGAACCCAGAAATAAATCCACACATATATAGTATACTGATCTTCTATAAGGGTGCAAAGAACACACAAAGAGAAAAGAATAGACTTGTGAACAAATGGTGTTATAAAAACTTAACAGCTACATGCAGTGGTAGAATGCTTGCCTAGCATGTGTGAGACACTGGGTTTGATCCTCAGCATCACATAAAGATAAATAAATAAAAGAAACATATTGTGTTCACCTACAACTAAAAATATATATTTATAAAAAAGTACCATAAAC
This sequence comes from Urocitellus parryii, assembly GCF_045843805.1. Classification (NCBI taxonomy): domain Eukaryota; kingdom Metazoa; phylum Chordata; class Mammalia; order Rodentia; family Sciuridae; genus Urocitellus; species Urocitellus parryii. The sequence continues at coordinate 111,102,004 of NC_135547.1, forward strand.
ACATGAACCAAAAATATTGTTGTTTATTATCATGATTAGGTATTTACTATTCATACTTGTATATCCAGTAGATTTTTAACACCAGCATTACAATAAACATGTGAATGATGCATTATACTGCAGCATTATCATGGCCACAACATTACCATGTGATAACTTTCAGAATCCTTATATTCTTGTTGGACTGCTATTATATACATGCCCCATTTTTTTTTTATCAAAATGTCATGTGGCACATGATTTTATATTTGAAGGAAGTAAAATCACCATGTTGAAGAGATAACGGCACTCCTATGTTCACTGCAGCATTATTTTCGATAGACAAGATAGGTAATGAACTTAAGTGTTCATCAACAGATTAACAGAAAAAATGCAATATAAAAATACAAACAATGGAATACTTTTGAACCTTAAGGAAAATGAAATTCTGTCATTTGCATCGATACGGATAAGTCTGGAGGATATTATGTTAAGTGAAAAAAAAAAGCCAGGCACAGAAAGCCAAAAACTACATGATCTCATTTATATGTGGCATCTAAAAGAGTTGAACTAGAAGAAGAAAGTGAAATAACAGTTTCCAAGGGCTATGAATAGGAAGTAGAAATGGGGAGTAGAAGGATAAAAAGTTTCATTCAGACAGGAAGAATAGTTTTTGGAGATATATTATGGTGCATGGTGACTATATTTAATGTATATTTGAAAATTGCTAAAAGAGAAGATCTTGAACGTTCTCATTATGGAAGATACGTGAGGTGTAAATAGCTTGATTTAACCATTTCACAATTTAGACATGTATCAAAACATCACATCACATTTCATACTTCAAATATATATATATATAATTTTTCTTTGCAAATTGTATCTTAATAAAATTGAAATACCTCAAGCATTAAATATCTCAAGCATTCCTAGCACAATTCCCATCAAAGGGATTTTTATACAGGCAGTTACGGAAGTATGAAATATTTTCCTCTGATAATATCATAGCCAAGTCTCTCCCAGGTTGATGTTTTTTCACACCCTTTGTCACCTTCTTGATGATGGTATTCACTCCATTTTACAATTCTAATTTCTTTGGACCACCCTGCCTATTATACTCCCCTTATTCTGTTCTTTTTTCATTTCATTGTTTTTCAACTTTACTAATCTGCACATTTTTATATGGTTACATTAACCATATGTGGCTATTCGAATATAAATTTAAGTAACTAAATGTTAATAAAACATTTTTTTTCAGTTGTAATAGCCACGTTTTGAGTGCTCAATAGCCACACATACCTACTGTCTACCATATTAAATGATGCAGATATTACAGGACAGTTCCATAACTGCAGAAATTTCTGTTGAATAACACCTTAGTATATAATTATGTTTACTGCCCTTCAAGTGGCATATGAACTTCATTAAGACATTCCATAAATATTTGTTTAAGGAATAAATGTGTGATACTAATGAGACATTATGGGAAGAGTGACAAATTAAACAATCTGGACCTGACCAGAGTTTAATAGTACACACTACATAGTACACAGTAGGTACACAGGAAACTTAGGATACTTAGAATGAAAAAATATGGATACAGAAAAGAAAAACTATTTTACTAAGGTCATTGTAATAGAATAAATATTGAAGAGTTTGATTTACAAGTCTTCCTGAAATAAGGAATCTAATAAACCTGTCAGGCTAATGTCAGTTTGATTCAGCATTCTTAGCAGTGAGTTTGGAGATTGCCAGATTTGGAAATCATGGCAGAGATTTTCTTGAGTACCCTGAGGACATGAGCTTATCAAATAATACTATGCAGGATAGAAAGTACAAAAATGTTTAAAACTGAACTTGGTGGGGGGGTTTCTACATATTGAATCTTAAAGATGTTTTTTCTTGTATTTTTAAAATCAGATGTTAAAATGTAATTTGGAATAAACACCATTTTACTTTTTATTAACAAATTTACATTATGTAAAAGTGATCACACAAAAAAACACAAGACACTAATGTGCTTATATGACAATTGCTTCATGAGTATTGGATCTATCTCCTTAATAACCCTTAGAGGGATTTATTAGCACAAATGAGAAAACATTATTTCATAAATTTTTATCTGATTAATCATTTTAAGTTTAAATGTTAGTTATATTTGTTCTCAGATGATTTTATTTCTAGACTATCTTAACCACATTTTTCCTTAACAAATTGGCAATACTTCACCTGGAATCAGCAGTGTGAAAACTAGAGGATATTTTAATGAACAAATATGTGATATACCTCGAGAGCTTAAAAGAGAGATTGCTGGGCATACTGCTTTTATTAATATTTGAGGTTTTTAAAATTTGTTATCTTTAGATATACATGATAGTAGGGTATATTTTGACATATTATACATACATGGGGTGCAACCCATTCCAATTTTGATCCCATTTTTGTGGTTGTACATGATGTGGAGTTACACTGGTTGTGTATTCATATATGATCAAAGGAAAGTTACATCCGATTCATTCTACTATCTTTCCTATTTCCACTCCCATCCCTTTCCTTCATTCCTCTTTTTCTAATACAATGAACTTCTACACTTACCCTCCCTACCCTCTCTTGTTATAGGTTAGCATCCACATATCAGAGAGAATATTTGACCTTTGGTTTTTGGGGACTGGCTTTTTTTATTGTTAAAGCAATGCAAATTTCTCTGATATGTACATTTTGTGAAATCATGTTACCCTTAAATAATTTTAATAATAATATTAGTCATGCGGACGTCATGTCTTTGAATATTTCAGCTTAAATCTAGGCTTATCTTCATCAAATGAGAGATAAACTTTGCCATCATATATTTTACTTGTTAGCTTCCATTTTCAAGGAAATACATAATAGTGAAAGCTTCACTTCTAGTGCCATATTATGTGGTTTTAGATTGTGATTCCATAATTTTCTGGCTGTGCAATTCTTGCAGTTTATTTCATGACTCTGTGTTTTGATTTATGTATCTATAAAATGAGGATAACTGTACTCTTTCATGAAGAATATTTTATGTACTCTAAATGACATAGGGTACTGTGAACTGGAACAAAAATGTTCTCTATACCCTTTTACTTCCATCTATCTATGTGAATTAATTTTTTTGTATTTTACTCATTTTAAATGTCTCTTATTTGGGGTTCTTTATCTTCATAAAAACAAGTGAACACTTCCATTTAAAAAAAATCTCTTTATGCCAATCCCTCTCAATTATGGTTTAACTTTGTTCTTTGTTTCATATCCATGCTTAAACACACTTCATTATTTCCTCAATTCATAGCAAAAGACTTATACCAAACACATCCACCATCTCCACACATATTCACTTTAAATTAGTCACTCTTACATAACTAGTGAAACACTAATGATCTCTTTTAAAACTGAAAGATTTAAAAGGAATGTCCAGTCCTCCCAACTTATACTCTAAGTTGATTTTTCTTTCCCAGCTTTATCTTATTTTTGGAGCATTAATGACCTCCCGGATAAGTCCTGGCACCAGGGGAACCCATAGAACTGGAACTGCAACATAGGCTTGTAGGCCCCCGTAACCGGACTGAATATACAGATGTATACCCCTTGGCTGTCTGCTTTCATTCTCCTTCTATGTAATCCTCAAACTATTGTCTTTTTCATATAAAGAGGACAAATTTCTAGACAAGCTATCTTCCCAGTTTGGGCTAAAACAAGAATAAATTCATTTCTTCACCATCATTTTTCTCATTACTAATTAGACTCTTGATGTGGTGGGTCACCAAATATGGTCCATTGGAACCCCCAGAAGTAAGCCTCTGGGTGGAACACCTGTAATACCACAATGACTTCCTGAATACCAAATCAAATGAAGAATTTCTTGTTTTTAATTTTGTGAGACTTTTAGCAGCGTCAACACTGTTATTCTGTCCTACCCCTATGAATTGTATTCTATACAAAGATTCCTAACCAAATGTGTAGTGGGGACTAAATTTCTACTTGCTTCTAGAATAAAAAGGCAGAAAATATCTTGTTTTGATGAGGATGTTGAACAACATGTGATCATTACACACTGTATACAAGTATCAAATTATCACACTGTACCCCATAAATTTGTATAAGTAAAACAAAAATTATATAAATAATTAAATAAAATGAAAAACAAAAACAACAACAATGTCATATACTGGTGGTGTGAATATACATGAGCACAACATCTATGGAAGAACAGATGCTCCCATTTTCCTCAGTATGTTAGTCCTTTTCTCAAGCCTAGATACACATAAAATAGTTTCAGAATTGCTAATCCACACCATTTTGAAAGTAAGATTATCAAACTGAGTTTAGTGCTTTTTTATCATTCTCTGTGTACGTGTTAAAATTTATGTATCCTATAAATCAAAGTTCTTAATTATGAGAACGAAAAGTTTTGACAAATGCATAGAGTTAAATACAATATTAAAACCTACACCTCCATTGAGATATACAATATTCCTTAAATCACCCCACAGATTTTGCATATGCCCCTTTTCTGTCAATTTCCTAGAACTGCAACAGTCACTTTTCTGATTTGTTTACTAATGGATCACTTTTTACTATTTTATAACCTTATATAAACAAAATTACATAGAATATATTTTTAGGTCTAGATCGTTTTTTCTCATTTCATGTCCATGGTTGATTTTTTTTACTTAGTAGTGTACCTTTTCATGATATAATACAATTTATTTATTCATTATCTTCCATATTTTATTAATATTTTTAACTAAACATATAGAATTCTTTATATATTCTATATACAAATAATTTGGCATATATTTCTTTATATATTCTACATACCAATAATTTGTAATATATGTCTTTTGCAAATAATTTCTGTTGGTCTATGGTTTATCAATTAATTTTCTTTTTTTTTTAATTGTTGGTCGTTCAAAACATTACATAGTTCTTAATATATCATATGTCACAATTTGATTCCAGTCACATCTTTTGATAGCAGATATATTAATTTGGATGAAAGCTAAAGCCTAATTTTTTATCCATTATAGTTATTGTTTTATATGTGTTTTATCTAAGAAATCTTTGCCTACTCAAAGTTAGTGAGGATCTTTGTTTTATTCATATAGATTTTTTTTTTGTAATTGGGTTTATGATACATTTTACACTAATTTTGTAGAAGTTGTAAGGCAGGGGTCAAATTTCATTTATTTTTCATACCTAGTTTTCCAGCATCATTTATTAATAAGATTTTCTTTTTCCTTTTGATATGTATAAATGTATGAATTTTGTCTTGGGTAAACATCAACTATCTGTATAAGTGAGGGTCTATTTCTTCACTACCTATATTACTCCTTTCAATTATTGTCCATCATTATGTCATGAATATCATAACTTTATACTGAGACCTAAAACCAGGTAGTATAAATCCTGAAATGTAGTTGTAATTTTCTAATGTTATTTTAGTTATTCCAAGTCCTCTGCAACCCCATATTTTAAATTTCAAGATATTGATTTCTATAAGAAATATCCTACTTGGTTATTATTCAGATTGAATTGAATCTATGTATTAACTGTAGAGAATTGCTAACTTGACAATGATGTTTCCCAATCCATAGATGTGAAAGCTCTTTTTATTTATTAAAGTCTTCATTAATTTTTCTTCTCTATGTTTTGTTATTTTTGTGGTAGGTATCTCAAATACATTTTATTAAATTATGAGTATTTTAAGTAGCTCTGTTATTGTAAATTTACTTAATTTTTTTCATTGCTAGTGTGTAAAGGCACAAATTATATTTGTATAGTGATACTGTATCTTGTGATTTTGTTAAAATAACTTACTTTTTGTAATATTTGTTAAATGGATTCCCTAGGGTTTTCTACTTAAATAATCATGACATCCATGATTTAATACAGTTTTACTTTTTTATTTTTTTTGGTCATGCTGGGGATTGAACCCAGGGCCTTGTGCATGCAAGGCAAGCACTTTACCAACTGAGCTATATCCCTAGCCCTCAGTTTTACTTTTCTATTCTTTATCTTTTATTTCCTTTCCCCCACAAACTCAGTGAGTTCAGTATGCATTAAAGACAGATAAGACTCTGCCTTCTTCCCAATATTAAGGGAAAATATTAATATTTCCTCATTAAGCATTATGTTAACTATAGCTTTTTGCTATATACGTGTAGGATTTGTCTCTTGAGTATGAACCAAATTTCTGTTTCCATGCATAATTAATGACATTTTACTATAGAGTGTACATTGTGGATGAGATAGAGAAATTCTTAATTCTGTTATCTTTCTTAATTTTGTCCTAACTAGAAGTTAATGTGAATAAGTCAAATCCCAACTCTGTTCTAGCCCAAACCACACTCTTCATCCCCCACTTTCAAGATGGGCAGCAACTGAAACTATTTAATTCTTTCAACCTTCTAGTTGTTTTATGTTCCCCAATTCATGCCAACTTCAGGGACTATTCAAGAATGTAGGCAGAATGTCTATATATATGTTGGGAATCCTCCTTATGTTCCTCACTCCTAGGATTTCCCTGTTGCTTTTCAGCTATTTTGGAACCTTCAAACTCTGTCTTCTGACTCCTAAAGACAGGATAACTGCAATATTCCCTTGTAGTCCTAGAATCCTCACAAAAATTGGGGAAATCCCTTCATCAAGAAACCTTATAGGACTGGGATTGTGGCTTAGCGGTAGAGCTCACACCTAGCACAGGCGCGACCCGGGTTCGATTCTCAGCACCACATTTTTTTAAAAAAGGCATTGTGTTGTGTCCATCTACAAAACAAACTCTCTCTCTCCCTCTCTCTCTCTCTTAAAAAAAAAAAAAAGAAAAAACCTTATAGAATGATAGCCTCTGGGACAGGAGTCCCCCCATGTTTCTCCTTTGCTACCAAAGCAATAAAACTTATTTTTCCTTTTTCTCAAAACCATAGCCTCATTATTAGATTGGCATTGGGGACAAAGACTAAGTTTTTGGCAACACATTGGTGAATTAGGGGAGAGTCAAGAGCAGCCCCACTTCAACTTTTTTAGGCAGGCTTAGATCTCCAAGGAACCCCACTTCCATCCTGAGGATGCAAGATGGCTGGTGAAATTGTTGGGAGCCAACTGGTGGAGAGTTAGGAGACAGGGTGAGTTTGCCTCAGGTCAAACTGGAGGAGTTATTCCTGTGAGTAGTAGGAGGGACTGAGGAACTGTCCTAGTAGCTGCCAAAGCTCCTTTTGCTGTAGGGAACTCCTACCTTCTCTTCCTGAATGCTAGAGGTTGTTCCATCATGGTCCACTTTGAGAAAAAGGAAACTGAACTCAGTAAATTCACGACAACCTTGGCTATCTGGTAAGTCCCCAGTGTGCACACCAAGACCCTTGAATCCACACATCTGATTCCTCTTTGTGGGAACTTCTGGGCCTTCTCTGTGGTGCTACTGGTGTAGAAGGATTTGTCTCTTGAGTATGAACCAAATTTCTGTTTCCATGCATAATTAATGACATTTTACTATAGAGTGTACATTGTGGATGAGATAGAGAAAAAAAGGACTCAAGAACCTAGGAATATTTACTCCCTCTGGTCTGTTCTAGGTTTTCCTCTGTTGTTGGCCTTGGGTTTGGGAATTCCCTCTGGTTGTATGATTTGTTTGTATCTGTTTCTTCCTGCCCCTTTTAAGACATAGCCAGTACTGCATTGATCCTATAGATAGTCTCTTGTAATGATCTTGGCTGGTCGATTTCAAGGTTTCCATCTGTTAGACATGGTTCTGGGGCTCCTCTGTAATTGTCTCTCTCTGTGTTTCTCTTTTGTACAATCTTGCAATTATAGTTGGTCTGTCAGAGATAAAGTAAGTTGAAAGGCCACCTATAAGCATAAGCCTGTCTGAGATAATGTTGTTTTACTGTAATGATCTGGCTTTTGAATAAGAAATTTTGTATATGCAAGTCTGTCTTGTTTTAAGGTTCCCATCTGTCAGCCCTGGTTTTAGTGATCCTCTCTGGTCTGTTTTTTTTTTTTTTTTTTTTTCCCCATTACTGGCCCTTTAAGACATGGGCCATGCTGCTTGGATCTTACAGGTTGTCTCATGAGCAGAGAGATATTGGTTGAATGAGCCACCTTTAAAGAGGGTTTACTGTAACACAATCTGTTGAATTTTCTGTTGAATTTTCTGGATTTTTATACAATCTTGAAGTTGGTCTGTCAGGGGTAAAGTATATGAAAGAGATTCTATATGTACATGCATTGATGCAGTTGCATGATAAAGGGTCTCAGTAGTCAAGAACTAAGTTGAAGTTTCCAAAAGCCACTGCTTCTGGTGTGCAAGTACAGCAGGACACCAGAAGAAAGGGTTAAAAAAAGAATTAAAAATTTTTAATTTGTTTTAGACATTGATGGATCTTTATTTTATTCATTTATTTTAATGTGGTGCTGAGAATCAAACCAAGTGCCTCACACATGCTATGAAAATGCTCTACCAGTGAGCTACAACCCCAGCCCCAAGATTAAAATCTTTTAAACCCAGTGCTAGCAGTTGCAGCACTGTTTCTCAGCCTGGCTCAGGAAGCCACAGATCATCTCACTGTGGGTCAAGAACAGTACCCCTAAGCTGGAAAAAAATCCCAGAAAAGCTGCCTGGGTTATAGACAAATGGCCAAAGAGAATCTGCCCTCTATTCTGCCTTCTAGCCTCGTTTGCCCCTGTGAGGTGGAGGCTGCTGGCCACAAAGGATGTGAGAGTAGGTTCCAGCACTGTTAGTTTATCACCTGCAGGCAGTAATAGTATTCCCTTTTAAGATATGACAGGACAACCCATTTGGCCAGGGTATATTCATCACTGGGGCAAAGCAATTCTTCATATAATAATATCCTATGAAACTGAATGCCTCAGGAGAAGGGCAAAATAAATAACTGCATGCAGAAAAGAAAAAGACAAGAAACTAAGGCCAACCCATGTTTTGTAGGCAGCCTCTGCAAAGGGATCTTCAAGGAAGCCTAAAAAAATGGATGAAAAGGGCCTCCTCCATTGCTTATCAATATGCTATAGTATATGAGAAAGGCCCAAAAGGAGACTCTGGGTACAATGGCAGTGGGAAACTCACATAAAGTTGATGACATTGTGATAATGATAAGAGAGACAGGTCAGTTCACAGATATCCTGTGCTCCAACCCCTTGAATACAACCTGGCAGAAAAAAAGATTAAGGCACCATATTTGTATATGCTGGATTGTCAAGTCCTCTCATGGGATGGAATTTGTTGTGTATATCAAAAGCACAGATAACATTCATAAGGAGTATTTCAGAAATGAATTTAAGAAAGGGTCTGAAACTAAAAAAGATAAAAGAAAGATTCAGCTATGGAAATATATTTTAGTATGGAAAATAGAAGGTAAAAGGAAATGAAAGTATATTTTCTGGCAAAATAATATACTTGTGCTACAGTCCAAGATGAAAGAGGACAAAACAAAGGATGTAAGCAAGTTGTGAATATCTACATAAGTCACAGAAGGTTTGTGGTAGGTAGATCTCCAAAAGTTCGTGTTTGTGATTAAATTGTCTATAATTAACACAAAGTTATATGAATGTTAACATACTGATCTAAATCAAAGTCTGAAACGTTGATCTGTTCTTATCTATCAAGATAATTTTCTTGTATCTGTTAGATTTTATTACTTAGGGAAACTAAGTTTTAAAGGAATTAGGGTAAATCACCCAATCTGCAGATCTGGGAGATTGAGAGGACTCTAGAGAACAGGGAGCCAACCAGTGAACATTATGCATAGGGGAGGGTCACTGGAGAGGCAAATGTTCCTGAACCATCAAGAGAAGCCTTGTATGGTTAATAAGACCCTGACCCATCCTGGAAGATGGCACCATTGGTAGAGGAAAACTAAAGGAGCCAAGGGGCTTCACACATATCCTCAAGAGTGATTTCTAAGGAATCTCAACTGACCCTTAAGAGTAGATAGGAACAAAGTCAGTTTTGACCAACTTGGTCTTAAACACCTGGCATGAGAGTATAGCCTACTCACAGTCCTACATGGACATTTAAAAGAAAAAACAATTTTTTTTAAATGTAACTTAAGATGTACACTTGTATCAGCCCTACCGTAAGTAAAGCTGAAGTCTATAAAGGAAAAGTTCTTGTGTGGCACTGCCTAATAAAAATGAACACAAAGTACTCTAAAATCACAAGTTTGTTCTGAGTTAATTTTAGCCTGATCTCAAAGACTTACAAAGTTTCCTATCCTCCTACATTGCTAAACTTGATTCGTTTTTTATTCATATGAGTTTACTGTCTTCATGGTTTTCAGAGAGTGGCTGAAATACTAAGTGTTTTTGTACTGTTTACAAAAAGTAATGCTTTGCTGTCTTGTTTATTGTCTCAGCATGATCCTTACCCTGTGTATACCTTGTCCAATCACCTGCCATCTGTCACTGTGGACCTCTGAAGTACTCTGATGCTGAATACCCTTAACTGTCCATGTTCCCTGTGATAGAGAACAAGGACTTTGGGTTACTTTCCCCAACCTCACCCCCTTTCAGCAGTGATATTGGTGAAACTGTTGCCCATTTTTCCATAGAAATGGAATGTAGAAATTGACAGTGGAGAAATCTAACAGTTGTCCACTTTATGCTTTGAGTATAGCCCTTGATGATCTATCACTACAACTGATTTTTAAAATGGACATATTTCTTTCTCTTCCTCTCTCCCTGTTCCTCCCTAAACTCTCCCCCTCTCTAATCTCAGGAAATAGTATTACTTTTCTTTCCCATGCTAGGAAGAGTTATCTGTTGTTGAGTACATTCCCACCATAGGAAGGAAGTAATCCAGACTTGGGAATGGTACCAGAAGATCTCAGAAATGACTGTCTCCCAAATTAATAAGTGAATTACAACTCCAACAGAGAACAGTGGAATGTAGCTATTAAATCACCTCTTTACAAGCCCCCTGTTCTTGCTGATGGGCAGAATCACAACTTCTGGGAAAGGAGTCCCCTTTGTTTTTCCTTTGCTAGCAAAGCAATAACACTTCTTTTTCCTTTTTCTCAAAAAAAAAAAATTGAAAAGAAAAAAAAAGAAACCAAATTACTCAGGAATTCTACTCCTAACACTTCATTCTCCTCAAATTTTTGTTTAATTTTGGCCATTCTCTAGTTCCTTCAAGTAGTTTTTTTCATAACAATTCATAATAGAATTTTGTATAAAGATTCTTCTGAACGTTCATTATCTGAAGTAAACTACAGTGACGGATTTCTATATGGTTAAGTATTTTATTAAAACTAATATATTGCCTACCCATTTATTACATAAAATTTTCTGTTATTTTATATGAATTTCTTCATCTTTCATAATATTATCCTGAATTCTACATAAGAATGTATGATCCTACCTGGTGTGGTGACACACACCTGTACTCCCAGTGGCTTGGGAGACTGAGGCAGGAGGATCTCAAGTTCAAAGCCAGCCTCAGCAAGTTAGTGAGGCCCTAAGCAACTTCGTGAGAAACTATTTCAAAATAAAAAATGAAAGGCCTAACTGAAAAACTACCTCAACATTTAATTGAAATAGCAAATAAATTTTTGTACATGCACAAACACATATATACATATATATCAGCATAATTGGTGCCTTTATACATTTTGCATGTTCATTAATAAACATTCTTTGCATTCACTTCAACAACTGGGATGCTTGCTATGTAACCAGTTTCTGATATTCTTTTTATCTATCAGAGTTACATTTCATAAGACCAATGTGTGCACCCAGAAAAAAAAATAGACCCATTTCAAGATATTATTTATTGTTTGTTATTTTAATTTTACTACAGAAGTAACAGAATAATCATTTATTAGTTTTGCTATCAATATTAAAGTTAATCTGTTTCAACCATCTCAGAATATCTTTCATCTAAAGATAAATCATTGTTATAAAAATGTTCTCTTTGTGCATTATAATGTAATTACTGAAATTCAAATTACCAGTTCTCTTCTTGTGGTTTAGTAATCATGTTTATTTCCAGGTCAAATGTCATTGACTTCAACTCATGAATTTATGAAATGAATTGATTTAGAGTATGTGCCAGAATGGACAGGAGGGTGGTAATACATCAAGCTAGGTGATGCTATGAAAATAAAATCATGTCAGAGTGAAGAAAAGTTAAAATGAGCTGAATTCCTTACCATTATAGGTTGAATATTAGTTTAGCTCATTAAGTAGAGAATGGATTAGGCTAATCTCAATTGTAATTATACATTGTATCAGGCATATAAAGGTAAAAGAGAGAGTCTGCATTGCCATAGAATTCAGATTTGAGATAATCAGCACAACAGAATTAAGTTGTCACTGAGTGCCATTCATTATGTGGCACAACATTAAAGCAGATGGAACCAACTCATTGTTGGCTGTATACTAGATGTCAAGAAACAAAATATTTAGCTAACTTCTAAAATTTTAGGGAATTATTTAAGTGGCAACTCTTCTGAGGGGTTTTTAGATAATACATATAAAATCTAGAACCTATATATTTTGTTCTACTACTGGGGAAACAAGTAGAAACCAAAATGATCATATTAGAATACTATATTATTAACAGTGTAAATTTGAAGCTAAGCCAGGAATTTTAATCCTTGATTTGTTGGCTCTTCAAATGTGCTTTTATTTCCCAACTTATGCAGCAGAATCAATTTTTTGTTTTAATTAGTGCATTATGGTTGTATATAATATTTGGGTTCATTTTGACATAGTCATAGAAACATGGAATTTAGTTTACTCCATTTCAGTCTCTGATAACACCTTTCCTTTCCCTTCTTCATTTCCCCTTGCTCTACTCTACTGGCTTACCTTTCACTCATTTATTTATTTATTTTTAACTGGAGCTTTATAGATACACATAAAAGTGGAATTCACTATATGTATTTATGTGTGCATATAGCATAATTTTGTCAAATTCATTTTGTATTTTCTCCCCTTTCCTATCTCACCTCTCTCCCTCTCAATCTCCTTCTTCTACTCTATTGATATACCCTATATGTTTATGATATCTGACCACTCTCTTTCCTCCACTTACTTTAGCTTCTGCAGATGAGAGAAAACTTTTAACCCTTGACTTTCTGAGTATGTCTTATTTCACTTAACATAATGTTTTCCAGTTCCACTGATTTACCAGAAAATCTTATAATGTTATTCTTTATGGCTGAGTAATACTCCATTGTGTATATATACCACATTTTCTTAGTCGGTTACAGGCACCTGTACTGGCTCCATATCTTGGCTATTTTGAGTTACACTACTATAAACATTGATGTGGCTGTATCAATATAGTATGGTGATTTTAGTTCTTTTGGATTTATATGGAGGAGTGGAATAGCTGGGTCATATGGTAGTTCCATTCCTAGTTTTTTTTAACATTTTAATGTATTTTTTTAATTGTAGGTGGACACAATACCTTTATTTTATTTTTATGTGGTGCTGAGGATTGAACTCAGTGCCTCAAACTTGCCAGGTGAGCACTCTACCACTGAGCCACAGCTCCAGCCCTCCATTCCTAGTTTTTTGAGACTGCTATCCAGAATAGTTGTACTAACTTCCAGTCCCATCAACAATGTATAAGTGTATCTTTTTCCTCACACTTTCACCAAAATTTATTATCATTTGTATTCTTGATAATTACCAACTGGAATGAGATGAAGTGCCAGTGCAGTTTTTATTTGCATTTCCTGGATTGCCAGATATGTTAAACATTGTTTTTCATGTATTTGTTTACTATTTGTGTTCCTTCTTTTGACAAATGTTAGTTTAATTTTTTCCCATTTATTGATTTTATGGTCCATTTTATATGATATTTCTCAATCACTGTACCAGCTGATTCAAATACTTTTCTCCTTCTTAGTTACTATAATCACTGTACTTATTTCAGTGGCTACTTCCAGTCCATTCTAAATCCCCATCAACATTATCGTATTTCTGCTTCTACCTCAAATTGTTATAGATCAATTTCAGGCAACCCCAATAAAAAAATTCAAGAAAGAATTAAATAGAGGGAACATTCAAGATTTATTATAATGGTATGTTGTGCAATCTAATCTGAGTATAGTGGAATGTAAGTATATTGTAGAGGATTTTAAAGGAGTGGCAAGCACATACAGACCTAATTGCATTAATAGATTGCTGGTTCTTCTAAGTTCAAAGAAATTTTAAAGTCAGGGTACTGGAGGGAGTACTATTCAAAAAATGAAATGCTTGAAACTTATATTATTCAAGAATGAATAAGCATATACATGTAAAAGTAAGTGTTTGATCATGGAATGATTAGCTAAAGATAAGCTCATAAAAGGAAAAGTACAGAAAAAAAAGGATTCAAAGTAAAGAGTTATCTATGTTGATATTAAGGTCACTTATGAGAGTTTTGTTGAGAGTAGCATGCATTTGTTTAATAAGTAAACAGAGTTATTTGTATATGAATGAATAATTGAATACACATACTGTGTACATATGTATGTATGCATTCAAGGCTTAAGTTCAAACAGAGTTTCTCCAATTTAGTCTTAGCTGGAATATTTGGAAATCTGAAAGAAAATTAAATGCACAGCCACTCTCCTGGTACCAATTATATATTATTTTATATTGTAGTTAAGTGAATACATATTTTACATTTTTTTCTTCAAGGCAATGATAATGGCTAATTACTTTGTATCTTCCACAGTTGGTTTATATAAGAAACTCATTTAAAATATAGGATTAAATAGAGAGTCAGTTTGACAAGGAAACATTTGTTTTCATCTGAAATTGATATATTGAAGCAAAGTTGATATGCACATATGAACAGTGAAATTATTTTCAAAATTTGCTATTAGCTAAAGTGTATTAACCTTAATACTCTGTGGCTGATGTACAAAATGTTGCAAATATTAAATTATTCCAATTGTTTTCCCCTAACTTGTTTTCTCTGATTTTCATAACTATTCAGTGATTTTTTTAGTAACTTTAAGAAACTGTAATTATCACCCAGAAACTAGTTTTAGAGTCTTCTAATCCCCCAAATGAGTTATTGTATGCCCACTTTGTACTGATTCTCATATAATCCCTTGCACTAGGAAGCCACTAATCTAATCCTGTCTCAGTAAATTTGCCTTTTCTGAGCACTTGTACAAGTGGAATTTTACAATATGTAGTCTCTTATATCTGGATTTTTTTCACTTATAATGTTTTTGAGGTTTATTCAAGTTGTTGCATATATCAGTACTTCAGCCCCTCTTACTATTGAATAGTAAGTATTCTATTATATAGATAAGCAACATTTTGTCTACATTCACCAGTACATAGAGAGGTTATTCAAATATTCATGTGGACATATGCTTTTATATGTCTTGGATAGATACCTTTGAGATAAGATTGGTCAGTGGTATGTTAACATTAAATATAGATTTTGTTTTCTAAAGTAGTATAGAGAATGAGTATATTTAAATAGATCAAACACACCTTAACACACTGTCCCAAGTGCATGTTTTTTTGTTTTGTTTTTGTTTTTGTTGTTTGTGTTTGGTTTAAAGTCAGGTTCTTGCTTATGCTAGGCAAGTGTCATACCACTGAGCTACAGCCCAAGCTCAACAAATTGTATCAGATATAGACCTTCTATCTAAAAATTTAGAAACCTGTTAAATTATGTGTGTGTGTATCTTATTTAATGGAAATGTATTGTTATGTGTGCCTTATTTTTGTAGTTGAAGTAAAGGAGCTTGGTAATATAAATGTGAAAAATTGTAGAGTTGAGTGTGGTAGACTATCTGCTTAAGTACCTCTAGCAAAATAATGCCTAAGTTAATTTTGGAAGATGATTATGAGAGATCTAGGTGACAAGAAACTAAGAAGAACATGTCAGAGAGAACAGTGTATGAAAATCTCTGTGGTATCAGAGAACATGATGTTGAGGAATGGGAAGAAAGACAATGTGGTTAATATTGGATCTATGAGAAGACCACTTGACTCTAAGCTTTTAGAATTTGGGTATCACATTCATAAAATCAGTGAGAATTATTGAAGGGATTTAAGAAGTTATGTGACAAAATCAGATAATCTTATTGTATTATGAAATAGTGGCTGCTCAGGATTTGGAGTAAATTTTGGGAGACTGCTTATAATCTAGATTATTTTTTCACTTGAATGTTTCATTTGTAACATATTTATCATGCTGATGCACTGACCAGAAAGGCACACCCATGATTATTGATACGTTATGTGGCCTGTGTACAAGGAGGGTGTTGTTAGAAATGTAGTCAGTAATTTCTAAATATTTGACAATGAACCAATTAGTCACAGTGATTATGCAAATATAAATTAGTAACAAAGCATGAAGACAAATATTTAAACATTTGTTGTAATATATAAAATTTTATCCTTCATAATGAAGAGAATGAGGCTATTTAGGAACTCTTGGCTATTTATAATATTGTCCTCTGGATAACTTGATTTGACAAATAATAATTGTTCCTTTTTTGATGATATTATTAACTACCAATTGTTTAATGCCAACTGTGCTTGCTTCTCAAACTACTATATATAGTTTAACCCTAAAATAATACTATTTAGGGCTGGAGTTGTGGCTCAGTGGTAGAGTGCTTGCCTGTCTCATGTGAGGCACTGGGTTTGATCCTCAGCACCATATAAAAACAAATAAATAAAATAAAGGTATTGTGTCCATTTACAACTAATTTTTTAAAATAATAATATTTATAGTCATTCTTAACCCTAATTATAGAGTTAGAAAACTAAGAATCTAGAAAATGAAGTGTCTTGCCCAAGCGTCATAGGTAATAAATAGTGAAACAGGTTTTCCAGTAATGTTCTGTGTGTAACCACATGAAATATGCATATTGGATCTGGTGTTTTGTTTCCTTCCAAGCACTTTGCAAAGCAAATGTTAAATATTTCAAAACCATTTCTATAACAAATGGAATTTAAGTCTTATAGAGGTTCATAAAGTGGCATTTCAAAAGCCTACATTTCATTCCACTTCTCTCCATCAGGCTTTCTACCTTGGATGAAGTAATTCATACAGAGAAAATATAGTAACATATGCTGTCATTAATAAGTAAATGGACCTTTAGAAGTGAGCAATTTTTTTCCTACCTGCCTATCAGTTTGACAAGGCCAACTATTTAACGGGCAATTTGTTATATGTCTGAAATATATCTTAAAGATATACATTTGGGAAAAGATGAATAAAATGAGAGGTAAATGACTTCCAAATGAAGCAAGACAGAAGCATTCAAGGTAAAAAATAAATGTTGAACCATACAATTAAAAGGAAGCAAATAAATATTTTATAGTCACGTTAATACTTGTCTATATTAATGTTGAGATTATATTTAATCACACGATATCTTCCTTTTTCTCTACTTGCTAATGTTATTCATAGAATAGAAAATTTCTCGCTGGCATTTCATATGAAGGTAATGCACATAGATTTTTCTCAATCTGGCAATGAATTTTGGAAACCACAAATAGTAAAATTTGTTGACTTGTCATCTAATGTTTTTTATGGTTATAAACTAAGTAATCTTCCTGGTGAGAAAATAATGACTTTATCTGGCTCTCACTATTTTTATTCTTATTAAAGGAAATCCAAATATTGCTTGGAACAATTAATTTCAAAATTCTACATTAGCCTTCATCAGCGGACATTGCTGAAAATGCCCAGTTGAAAACATAGTGACAAGAGAAAAATGTTAACAGAGTTTATTTCAGCAATGTCAATGAATGTTCCTTTTTGACAATAAGTAATGACAGTCAGTTACCTTCTTAGATACAGTTGCTAACTAAAATTGTCTGACACTTCAAAGTGTACTTCCTTAATGAGTGCTATTTTCTGAGAATCATTTGGACATCATCTTTTTTTTAAATAAGATTTTTAAGGCGTATGCCAAATGAATTATTTTCAAAATGAATGTCTCAATTTAAGTTCACTTACATAGACAACCTAAAAGAATTGTCATAGTACATGTGTTCTGTTCTTACAAAGATATAAATGCCTGTGTACCATTTTCTTATATTATTGACATGTAAAAATTTGTAAGGATACATGCATACAACAATTAAACAGAGATACAATAACTGGTACATTACAGAAAATCATTAAATAATATAGAAAGATGACGATGCCAAGATAAATAATAAATAATAGACATTATTATTTTGATTAAGGATATTTTTAATGCTTTGATATTTAATTCAATTCATCCACACATTTATACTCCAAAGTTTAGCCCACAAATACTTTTCAAGGTTATAAATTTAACTTTTCTAACTAAGTTCATGTTTCCATTCTGCAATATATCAGTTATGTACCTTTTCTTCTCTTGGAAATTCTGTAATATTTTCCTTAATTTTCTACTGATAACATCAGCGAGAAGTCATTGAGAAAATGTTGTGATAAAGTAAGAATAATACCATCATTCCACTATTAATTCCACACCAATGCCTGGATGATTCACATACGCCATCTTTACATGTGTTCCAAAGAAAACAGTTCCATATAAAATAGATCCCCTGCATTTGTGCCCTGCTCCTTTTCTCTTTTATTCTCTCAAGGAGTTTGAATTGTCTTGTATATCCATTCCTATTCTGTTACATTAAATGTTAAAGAAATTTGCACAATAATGTAATACAATGATAATCTTTCAACTAATGTATTTTTAAAATAAATTTGAAGAATTCCATTCAGGATACCATGCTACATTAAAGTAGCATTCCCTTATCCATATTTCACTTTCTGCAGTTTTAGTTAACTGCAGTCAATGTGGGGCTGATAAAATTACATGGAAAATTCCAGAAATAAACACATCATAAGTTTTATATTGCTGCCATTCTGAGTAAGGTAATGAAATATTTCATTGTGCTATTCTGTTCCATCCAGGGCATGAGCCATCCTTTTGTTCAGTGTATGCATGCTATATATACCACCTGCCCATTAATCAATAACGAGTCTTCTTGGTTATCTGATGGATAGTCATGGTATTTCAATGCTTGTATTCAGGTAACATTTATTTTACTTAATTATGGCCTCAAGGCATAAGAATCTGGCAATTTTGTTAAATATATTATTATTTTTCTATTTTCTTATTAGCTATTATTGTTGGTCTGTTACTGTGCCTAATTCTTAAACTTTATCATAAGTTTACATACATGGGGGAAAAACATACTATATATAGGGTTAAGTATTATCCATAGTTCCAAGTATCCACTAGGGGTCTTACGATGTATTCCACACACATACAGGTGGAATATTATAGTTTTCATGTCTCCTAAGTTTCATCTTTTTCTGTTTCAATAGTTAAAGCATCAGTGGAAGGATCTGAGACCAAGTGTTAAGGTACTACTTTCCTAGTGTATAACACAGAAAAATGGTGGAAAATACTTAAATAACTGAATCATTTTCCTACCAGTCTGCAGTGTTTACACAGTTATGATAAAGAGCAGTACACTTACTTATCTATGCTACTGAATATGTGAGATTTCTTTGTTATAACAATTTATACTTTACTCTTAATAATTCATTATTCATCTTGCAATAGAGATATTTCAATACAAACAGTTTCATTATTTTATTATGTACTCTAGGCAAGGCACTGGGCTGAGTGAGGCCACAATAAGAAATAAAAAGGAGTAGATACATTTCTTGCCTTCAGTGAATCCAGAGAAAATCAATGAATATTTAAATTGCCATGAAGGGAAAAGTACAACATATGATGGTCAACAAAAAACAAACTATATACTTTTAGCACAAAAACAAAACCCCAAAAAAGTCCTTCAGATGAAGTGACATCTAAAATGAGACATAGAAGTTGAGAAGGAATGAGATACAAGAACTGAACTGGAGGATGGATGAATGGAGATGAGGAAATGGGACAGAGTGAGGGACATTTTCCCAAGAAAAAGGAGTAGTACGTATTAAAGATTAAAAGGAAAAAAAACATACATTCAGGAATTGTAATAAACATTATAATTGGAGAGACTGGCAGAAGTGGTATTTAGTGGAATAAGCAATGGAGAGAGAATGATAAAAGAAACCTAATTTTAGGATTTAGAGGCTTATTAATTTGGAAAAGTTACTAACATTTTGATCAGGCCAATGGAAATATTTTGGTTTATTCATGAAAGAAACCCACTTTTAACATGAATTGTGAAAAACGGGGGGGGGGGACAGAACCAGATGGAGGAAGAGTAGTATAAATTTAATTGCAATAATTCATTTAAATGAACATTAACTTTAGGCTGGACTTTGGAGTTGCCAGTAAAAGTGATGACTAGCAAATAAATTCATGCAAAAATTAAAATGTAAATATTTGGTAATTAGTTAAACATGGAGGGTGAATCAAAATAGAAATAAAAAATACTTCCCTGATATTTGGCTTGAGCTACTAATTGGATAGTGGGGCCATTCACTGAGAGAGAAACACTGAATAGTGAGGCAGATTTTGGGGAAAATATGATGATCTCACTTTTGAATATGAAGTTTCATGGTTTTGTAAACAAGGAAATGGAGTTTTCTGAAAAGAAGTAAATAAGTATGTCTGGAAGGCAAGAGAAGTGTGGGTTAAGAAATAAAATGGTGTCATCAGCCTAATGACAATCAGGAACAAGATTGACCAGGAGAGGGTGAAAATAGAATCAAGGCACAGCAGAGATCCTATAGTAACCCCAGCAATACAATTCAACATTGAATTAAAGTCAAACTACAAACTAACTTTTTTTGTTTTGTTTTGTTTTTGGTACTGGGAATTGAAACTAGGGTAGCTTTACCACTAACCCACATCCTGAGCTCTTTTTATTTATCTTATTTTTATTTTGAAACAGGGTCTGACCAAATTGCTGAGAGTTTTGCAAGGTTGCTGAGGCTGGCCTTGAACTTAATGAGATCTTCCTGCCTCAGCCTCCCAAGTCACTGGGATTACAATTGTGCACCACTAACCAGCCTCAGAAATGAACTCTTAAACTTCTTGTCCCAGTCATTATCTCTTATGTTTCTTTTTATTTCATTCATAGTATGTATCTTAAGTTTAAAATATTATTTGTTTGCTCGTGTAATCTGACTCCACTGCTATAATGTAAATTCCATAAGAGCAAGAAATTTGCCAGTGTTTTCAGTTGTTTGTTTATCATAGGTTCTAGTACCTAAAAAATACTAGAAACCACTAAACCCTATTTTTTTCAATAAATGGTGTTACTACAGATATTGGGGAAAAGAAGGAAGGGGATGAACAGAAGGAAAAGAGGAAGGAATAAATTTAAGAACAACATAGAACACAGTGGCGCAAGCCTGAAATCCCAGTGGTTCAGGAGGCTTGAGGCAGGAAGATTGCAATTTCAAAGCCAGCTTCAGCAATTTAGTGAGGCTCTAAGCAACTTAGTGAAAGCCTGTCTCTAAATAAAACATAAAAAGTGGAGGGTGGGAGTAGAGGGATGTGGCTCAGTGGTTAAACTCCCTTGGGTTCAATCCCCAGTGCCAAAAAATAAATAAATAAATAAATAAACAAACAAACAAATAAATAAATAAATAAACAAAAACCAGAGATGTGGGATAAAAAAGAAAAAAAATGTGACATCAAGGAAGTTAATAAAAGGTGTTTAAGAAGCACGTGGCCAACAAAATTTAAAAGCTCCTTATGTGTTTTTCTTTCTTCACTGTGTACCTGCATTTTATGTAGTGCTAGGCATTGAATAAAGCCTCCAAAAATATTGTGAGTGCCATGAATATGGAAAGTATACATTAGTTTAGCAACAATAATTATTTTAATATGCATATCCTTAGTAAGTGGTCTTCATGAGAAGTACTGGAAATACATAAAAATAGTTTGATGAGTCAATCATTACTTGATCTATAAACAAATATAAAACATTAGCCTAAATGCATCCTGGGAGTATCTGTGCATTTTCTTAATTTTTGCTATTTTTTCCCCTAGTTATTTTACCCCAATTCTCTTTTGAGGCCCTCATCTTATGCATCTTATTACAACTATCATTCTCTATTCACTTTTAGCCATAAAATAGACTTACAATCCTAGCCAAATCAATTAGGATCTCTTTTTTGGGACTCTGAATTGCACAAAGAAAAGTAATAGGAAGATAACACCAACAATATTTGAAGCTATTTCATTCCAGAAATGGTGTCCTTGATGGAACTGTGAATTACTTGAAATTTTATCTCCAGAGCATTTCTCATTTGTCTCTTCCATGTTCACCTTTTTTTTTCCTTTAGTTCCTTTAATTCTGTGACATCCCTCAATCCCAATACCCTTTCAAAATTCTGCTTATGATAGTCAGACTTCTTTTAAGATTTGTGTCTGAAAAAACAAACTGATCCATCACCTTTTTGGGAAATGTAAGAGCTTTCTTTATTATTATAAGAGGTAGTACAGCTGGAATATCAAAAAATAAAGTGTTGATAAATCCATGTTAAACAGCTCCCATATTAGAGGATGTTAGGCTATTATGTTTAAGCTACATCTCTTACTTTTTGAAAACATCTCAGGATAATCATGGATTCTCTAATAATATTTCCTCTGAGATCTCTAATGGATATCTCCTCTGGAACAGCATGGAGTTTTAACAACATACAGAATAATGCAAATCTTGCATGGTAATTCCTAAGTTTTTAGTTGAAATTATTTTCAGAGTATAATATGTTTACCAAATAACATGGAATAAATGATTTGTACATTGCAGATAAGTTCTTTTAGTAAATAGAATTCTATAAAGTAAAAACTTAAAAATATAGCTGTTTGTATGTTAAAGCTTAGTGAAAAATATCTCTTGAGAATATTCAGACTTTTATTTAAATGCTGTTGCATTAGACAACTAGAGATTCATATAAACATTGAAGGAGCTGACCTGCAATGCCTTACGCGCACACACACACATATGAACACATGAACACACACACACATACCACTACATGGAACACTTCTTTAGATTTTATAAATAGTTGATTTTAATTATGAGTTCAGATACAGAAATTTTGGTACAAAATATTTAAAAGTAATTCAAAGAATCCAGTGCCAAGATGCTTGGGTTCCTGCCCAGATCTGTCATTAGAAACCTGAGGGATTTTGGTAATGTCATTTGTCATTTAACTTTTTAAACCTCTTCATTTGTTAAATGTGGGGTTTGAAAGGAAGGTAGTGGTTAGATCATCTAAAAAACTCGTTTGTTGCTATTATTGTACAGCATTTTAAAAAATGCTTTCTTTAGTCAGTTCATAATTGGAACTACCATCTGGTGTCATGAAAGGGAATTTCAGGGAAAGTTTTAGTTGTGTCTGCAAAAATGGTATGTCATTAGTTTATGGAAAAGGAAAGGAATGTATCAGCATGTCACATATTAACTTAACAAATATTCATTCAATCTTATTAAAAAAACCACTACCACCACCACAAGCATCATGAACCTATTGATGTTTTCTCTGCTATAAGTGTAGACTTTTGACTATTTAACCCAATACTCTCTGCTTTGTTTAAATATTATTATATCAGTTTGGGAGCTTATTAGAACTCACTATTCAATTTTGGGACATTTTTTATTTAATGTTGTATTTAATAACAATGTTAAAAACATTGTTATTAAATATATATGTATATATTTAACACACATATATATTTTATATATATATATATATATATATATATATATATATATATATATGATCCAGCTATAGATCATAAAAATGTCTGAAAATAAGATACCATTGACTGACACAGAAAATATATTCTTCTTTTACATATACATTTTTTAGTTGTAGGTGGACACAATATCTTTATTTTATTTTTATGTGGTGCTGAGGATCAAACCCAGTGCCTCACACATGCTAGGCAAATGCTCTACCACTGAGCCACAACCCCAGCCCAGAGAAAATATATTCTTAAAACATGTTTTAGAATGGCTCCAGTCATTCATGTTCAACTTCTTTTCAATACATTTGTTGATTTGGAAAACTATCAGTGAGACATTAGCATGCAAATATTTCCAAACAGAAAAACAAAAACAAAAACCTAATTTCTCTGAATTCTGTATACTGGAAGAAAGGAAAAGAAACTTTAAATGAGGATATTTACATACACCTGAGTTATCTTTACAATAGGAATTTAATAGGTTTCTAGTGTTACAAAGAGTATGGGCCTGAAAGAGGGATTGCTGTGATGGGAAAAGATAAGGGTTAGAGTTATTAAACATTAACTTACCTTTTAAGAAAATCTGACATCATATAACTTATCTTAGTTTCCTGAATTAAAAGAAATGAACATGAAATCCATTGATTTTTCTCATTAATAATTAGGCAGCAATCTTTTAGAGTTACTCTCCTGGAATTTACTTCAGCAATAGCAAAACAAAAACTACTTTGTATATCTTTACAAGTTTTAAAATTAGAGTTTTTAAATAGCAAATACTATGACACTAAAACACTTTAACCAGTTTGACTTCAGAAACTTTGTAATAAAAACTAAATCAGATTCATTAATGATAGGTATAAACCATTTTAAATGCAGAATTAAATTTAGAAAGTAATTATTCTAAAACATGCACAAAATATATTTTAAAACTGTTTGACTATAATCAATCACCAGGTGTCTATTTGCCTGTAAGAATGATGCACATTCTAACATTTAACCGTCTGTCAGTCAACATTATTTATTGAATACCTGCTGTGTATGGCATAGTTAACCTTAAAACAAATCAATCATACAAAAGTCAAGATTTTAATACTGAATACAAGCAAATGAAAGCAATTAACTCAATATCTGGCCAACAGTTTTTAATAAAATGTTACTTCATTATTTTGCATTCTATTATGGCAGTACTCTTAGAATGTATGAAGGAAATAACACAGGTTCTTTAATTAGAAAGATGACATACATGTCTGCAAGTAACTTGTCAGTAACTATTATAGCTAGGCTTATTCCAGTAGCTGCGTATAACACTATAGTAGAGGAATCTTCCTATATTACTGAATAAGTCAATAATTAAAAAATGAATTCTGACCAACTAATCAATAAGTCTTAAATAAGAAGTGATGTGATAACTTCTTTAAATCACATAATTCAGAGTGACCATTATAAAGAAATCATCCCTTGACTGTTTTATTTAAATGTATCCAGAGATTGTTTGGAATAAATATAAAGTATTGTACTTTATGAGCATTAACCACTGTGATTCATCAATTTATCAATTATCATGGATACCCTGATTCACATATAATGTTATTTTGAATTTTTCTAATTAAAAGTTTTATTTTTATTAGGACATATTGATTATACAGATTATGGGTTTATTGTGTCATGTTCTTATATTCACATAACATATATTTAGTTTTAAGTTTTATTAGAGCATCTCTTGATGTTCCATATACTTAATACATGTTAGATATCTAATTTATTTTGCTCACATATCCAGTTTAAAATTCAACTAGAAAACAGTATTAGCAGGCATTGGAACCTAAGTGGTCTCACCCTTATGCCCTCAAATAAAAAGGGTACTTAGAGCCTGGACTTTGGAAAAAGGTGAACTTAACTGTTTTAGTTAAAGCTAGGATAAAATAAGGAAGAAAGGGAAAGAGAGAGACAGACAGGAGAAG
The DNA here is from genome assembly GCF_045843805.1 of Urocitellus parryii. NCBI lineage: Eukaryota > Metazoa > Chordata > Mammalia > Rodentia > Sciuridae > Urocitellus > Urocitellus parryii. Next base: position 111,127,607 of record NC_135547.1, read on the forward strand.
AAAGAAAAGAGATATAGCCTTGAAATTCTAAAAGTTCTTCAGAATAGTCTTAATGCTAAAAAAACTATATGTACGAATATAATTTTAAGTCATAGTTTCATATTTCTAATCTTTAAATTAATCTAAAATTGCAGGCTTTCCTGTAATTTTAACATACTATATCTACAAAAATTAAATATACCCAGGCACCAGAAATGACATTTATGGATACAAAGTAAGCTCATGCCAAAGATGTAGAAAATCAAAATTATAATGCAAAAATTATAATGTCCTCTGAAGATATAAAATCCACAGTTAAAACTAAACATCCAGACAAAAGCAAAACACTCTAATACTCTTAATTATGGGGAATAAACCACCTGCATACTAAATTATTAGATTAAAAGAAAAGCAAAAACACTATAGTGACTTGTTAATGGATATGCAATATAAAAAGATGTAAATGAAGACATCACAATTGAAAATGTGGGGTAGAATAGATGAAGTGCAAAGTGTTTTTTAAAAAATATTTTCTGGGGCTAGAGCTGTAGTTCAGTGGTAGAGTGCCCACCTCGCATGTGTAAGGCACTGGGTTTGATCCTCAGCACAACATAAAACTAAATAAAGATACTGTGTCCAACTACAACTAAAAAAACATTTTAAAAAATCTTTTCTGCAATCAATGTTGTCATTTATTTGAAATAAATTAATAACTGTAAGATTTTTTTTAGCAACCACAAAGCAAAATCATAAGATAAACTAAACTTTGAAAATCAAGGAATAAAGATGCGCTGCTAGAAAAAAAAAATCACTTACTTTTGAAAGAAGACAATAAAAGAGGAAGAAATAAAAAGAAAGGTCTACAAAATACCTAGAAATGGAGCAGAAAACTGCAGAAGTAAGTTACTAACCTACCAATAATCACCTTTATATTTAAGGTTAGTAATTTACTTCTGCAGTTTTAAAAGACATAGATGCTGCCTACAATGACTCAGTTCACCATTAAGGGCATGCAGAGACTGAAAGGAAATGGATGGAAAAAGATATTCCTTGCAAAAGAAAACTTACATAGAGTAAGAGTAGCCATAATTATATCAGATAAAATAGAATTCAAGTCAAAAAATGTAAAAAGAGACATACACACAGTGAATCCCATCATCCTGTATATCTACAAGAATGGAGTCCTAATTCAAATAAGATATATTCCATGCTTGTATAATTGTATCAAAATGGATTCTACATGTATGACAAATAAAATGTAAAAGAGACATATATGGCCATAAAATAATGATGAAGGTATCAATACTGCAAGAAGTTATAACAATTATATATGCACCCAGAGTCAGAACAGATCATCCAGACAGAAAATCAACAAAGATATACCTGCAGTTCTAAGAGGGAGATCCTAAACTATATATATATATATATATATATATATATATATATATATATATATATTAAAAAATAGAAAGGCTTTAAGAATCAAACCCAAAAATACATCTTAAAGAACCAGAAAAACAAGAAAAATAAAATAAAAACCTAAATTAGTGGAAGGAAAAATATGTTCAAAGCAGAAATGAGTGAAATAGAGACTAAACAAAAATCAGCAAAATGAAAATGTTGTCTTAAAAAAGTGAAATTGATAAACTTTTAGCTAGATTAAAGAAAAGAGAGAGAGGACTTAAAATCAGACAGGACAATGGAGATGTTAGAACTGATTTTATAAAACTACCAAGGACCATAAAAACTATTATGAATAATAATATGCCAACAAATTAGAAAAACTAGAAGAAATGGGTAAATTCCAGGACACACTCAAAATAACAAAATTGAATTGTGAAAAAGAAGAAAATCTAAACAGAATAATAACAAGATTCTAGATTAAATCAGTAATAACACGTCTTCCATCAAAGAAAATCATGAGACCTGAAATCTTTACTGCTGAGTTCTCTGAAACATTTAAAGAACTAATACCAATTCTTCTCCAATCATTCAAAAAGAATTGAAGGGAAAGATATCCTCTCAAACTCATTCCACAAAGCCAGCATTACCCTGATAACAATATGAGATAAACACATACATACACACAGAGAAAAGGAGAGAGAGAAAAGGCCTATATCCCCAATGAACATAGTTACAAACATTTTCAACAAAATACTGGCAAACCAAATTCAACAGCTCACTAAAAAGATTATTCAACATGATCAAGTGAGATTAATTTCAGAGATGGGAGGGTAGTTCAACATATGAAAGTCAGTAAATGCGATGTACCACATTAACAGATGTTCACTTTCACCACCTTTATTCAACATAGTACTAAAGTAATGATGAGGTGTTGATAACCAGAATATATAAGGAACTCTAGAAATTCAATAGTAACAAAAATGAGATAACCTGATTTTAAAATGGGCATTAGATCTAAATAGATAATTCTAAAAGAAGACCTATAAATGGTCAATGGGTTCATGAAAAAATTGTTCATAGTCACTAATCATTTAAGAAATGCAAATAAAATCCGCAATGAGATATCTCCTCATCTCAGTAAGAATATGTATTATTAAAAAGACTAACGATAATAAATTCTGGCAAGGATTGTGCTGATAAGGTATCCTGTGCACACTGTTGATAGGAATATAAATTAGCATAGCCATTATGTAAAACAGTATGGAGATTCCTCAAAAAATTAAAGATAGTGCTATCATATCATCCAACAATTCCACTGCTGAATATGTAGCCAAAGGAAATTAATTCAGTGTGTCAAAGAGACATTTTCACTCCCATGTTTATCACAGAACTATTCACAATAGCCAAGAAATACAAACAACCAAAGTTATCTATTAGCTGATGAGTAGATAAAGAAAATGTGGTACAAAATGGAATAGTGTTCATCATTAAAAAGTATTGGAATCTGGTAATTTGCAGCAATATGAATGGACCTGGAGGATATTATGTTCAGTGAAATAGGTGCAGAAAGACAAACACAAACTGACTTATTCATGCAATCTAAAAAGGTGATCTCACAGAAGTTGAGAGTAGAATAGTAGTTACCAGAGAAAGGAAGAGTAGAGATGGAAAAGCAATAGGGAGAGACTGAACAGATAGATAGGAGGAATTAAGTTCTGCTATTCTATGGAGCAACAGGGTGAATATAATTAACAACAATGCACTGCATATTACAAAATAGGAGATGATTTTGAAATTATTCACCATAAAGAGGCGATAAAAGTTTAATGTGATGTATATGTTTATTATGATGATATAATCATAACAATATACACATGAATCAAAAAAATCACATTTTACCTCATAAAAGTACAAATATTATGTATTTATTCAAAATAAAATAAATTATGCTCCTATATTTCTAAATTTATAGTTACAAAGACTAAATAATTAAATATCATGTAGATGGGCATCTCACCCATTTTCATAGTTAAAATTATATGAGAAAATAACTTTCAAATAAGCCAATTGGAAATTTTAATAAAGTTATACATAAAGTTGTTTTATTACATAGATCAGTGTTGTTATTTATTGTTAAATTACTATTGTTAGTATATATATATATATATATATCCTACATATAAAGTGTCAATTTAAGCTAAATATGCATTGATATATTAAATTTTCTATTTAAGAAAGTAATACCCTAATGCTTGTATATTATGCCTAGAAAAATTTAATCTACACTGGTGCAGAAATTCAAAATGGAATATGTCAATTTTGCTGTGCCCTTTAAATGTCAATTAGGAGTGATTGAAAATATTGATAAAATCTTCCTTATATATTTTGAGGTCTTTAATTGGTTGTATATACATTTAGGATTATCATGTTTTCTTGAGGATTTAATCCTTTAAGCACTTTGAAACATTCTTTTCTCTGATGATATTCTGAGGTCTACTTTGTGTGACAAAAATCTAGCCACTCAAATTCTCTCATGACTAGTGTTTGTGTGGTATGTCTTTTTCCACAGTTTAATTTTAATCTGTGAATTAATAAATATTCACCTCTTGAATGCTACACATAGTTATGTCTTTGTATTTAGTATGACAGCCTAGTTTTACAGAAAAATTGAGTAAAATGTACAAAGATTTCACATATACCCTGTCCCAATTTTCCCCAGATCCCTCTATTATTAATATTGTGCATGAGTATAACATGTGTATTATAATTGTTGAGTTAATGTTAACACATTTTTATTAACTAAAAGCTATACATTGTTATTAACTAAAACCTATTATTTATATTAGATTTAATTATGTTGTATATTCTAAGGGTTTGGCAAACATGTCTCCCATACAGTTTCATATACAATAATTTCACTGCACTAAAATTCCCCTGTGCCCAACATATTTCTCTTCTATCCTTTCAAGCCACTGACAACCTCTGATCTTTTAATTGCAATAGTTTTCCCTTTTTTATGATACAATTTATTTGGAATCATTCACTATGTGGCCTTTTCTAACTGGCTTCTTTCACTTAGCAAAATACATTTAAGGTTTCTCCTATTTTTGTGGTTTGATAGACCATTTCCTTTTTATCATTGAATATCATTCCATTGTTTAGATGCACTGCAGTTTTCCATTCATATTGAAAGCATCTTAGTTATAAGTTTTGGCAATTATAAATAAAGGTTGTATAAATATTCATATGTAGGTTATGCTGTTCTTTAGGCAACTTTTTCACTGCTGTGACTAAAAGACCTGACAAACAAAATTACAGGAGGAAAAAATTATGTAGGGGCTCATGGTTTCAGAGCTTACATTCCATAGACAGCTGTCACCATTCCCTGGGGCTCAAGGTGAGGGAGAATATCTGGAAGAGTGTGGCAGAGGGAAGCAGCTCACATGATAATCAGGAAGGAGAAAGAAACTAAGCTTAGCTCACCAAATATATACTCCAAAGGTATGCCCCCAGGGGCCTACCTCCTCCAGCCATACCCTACCTACTTGAAGTTGCCACTTAATAAATCCCTGTCAGGGGATAAATTCACTGATTGGATCAAGGCTTTCATAACACAATAATGTCACCTCTGAATGGTCTTGCGTTGTGTCACACATGACCTTTTGGGGGACACCTAATGTATAACCCATAACACTGTGGTATATTAATCAACATTTTCTAGAAAAATAGAACCAATAAGATGTGTTTGTTTGTTTAAGGGAGTAGAATATGGAGGGTGAGAGATCCAAAGATCTACAATAAGAAATCTGGAAATCTGGTAGAGCTGGTGTCTATTACCAGTATGAGTCCAAAGGTCTGATAGCTCACCATTTTAATACTCAAGATGAGCCAATGTTTCAGCCTGAGTTCAAAGTCTAGAAAAGATCAATGCCTCTGCTGAATTAAGCTGGAGAAGTTCCTTCTATTCAACCTTTTTATTCTGTGGAAGTCTTCAGTTGATTAGATGATGCCTACCCAAATGAGGGTAGCCAATCTGCTCTACCAAGTCTGCCAATTAAAATGTTAATCTCATCCAGAAATACCTTTACATACATAGCAAAATGATTTGGGGCCAAATATCTTGGCATTCTAAGGTCTAGTTGTATAGCACATGAAATTGACCATAGTGAGTCTACCACATGTTATCTTGGGACTCATATACATCCCTTAAACAAATCAAGAGCTCTATGAAATACTACTTCACACTCATTAGAATGGCTTTTATTTTTTTAAAAATAACTGTTCATGATGAGTTGGAAACATTGGAAAACTTATCAATTGCTGATGGTATAAGTTACAATATGGACAATCTTTGAGGACATTATGGTGGATGAAATCAACCAGTCATAAAAGGACAATTATGATACCACTTGTATGAGACATGTAGAACAGTTAAATTAATAGATACTGAAAGTAGAATGGTGATTGCCAGGGGCCAAGGGTAGGAGAGAATGGGAAGTTGCTTATTAATTGGCAAAGAGTTTTAGCTTTGCAAGATGATAAAAATTATGTTGATGGACAACAGTAATGGTTATATAACAGTGTGGATGTTCATAATGCTATTTAAAATGTATATTTTAAAGTGATTAAAACGGTAAATTTTATGTTATGCATATATTTAGTACAATTGAAAATCAGCCAATATATGAGAATAAGTAAAAATAAAAACAATCTTCCTTAGACTCAAAGAAGCAATGGTTATTAATTGTAGACATTTTTAAAAATACCTAAATTTAATACCAAGATTTCCATAATTCCACAGGTCTATGAAAATGTATCTTCTCAGTTTACTTCATCATCCCATCTTCTATTCTTTCTCTTTTGCATATTTAAATATATATTTTCTACTTTTATTTTTTATCTTCATTTTATTTTGTACTGAGGATTGAACTCAGAGGCATTTTACCACTGAACCACATTCTCATCCCTTTTGCTACCAGTGTATTGAAAATAATTATTAATCAGTGACAAAACCTAAAATTAGCAATTTCATCACTCTGATTCCAACATCACATCTACTATCTGTTCCTCTCCTGCCTTCCTTTATACTTATGAAGACCACTGTGATTATGTGGAACCCACCTCAAAAATCTAGGATTTCTTCTTATATCAAAGTTAAAAATTCTCCTGTGCTATGTCACCATATTCACATATTACAGGGATTAGGATATGGGTGTCTTTGGGAATGGAGGAATTATCCTGCCTACCACAACCACATTGGTGAATTGGAACTCTAGAAAATTAAATTGTGTTGCTGTTTTATTTTTTCCAAAATGCACCTGAGCTGCTTAATAATTTTATATTTCAATTCCAAAATCAATAAGGGGAAATGAAGGATAAATTTAAGTAAAAGCCTAGTCTAAGAGAAAGCCTAAAAGACTCCTGACAGGTATTCATGTGTGTTATATAACTACTGGTAAACAGTAATCAGATATAGATACCTGGTATATGATCAAGATGTTAGAGTGACTAATCAGGCCTAGAAAGATTAAACACATAATTAGAGAGAAACAAATAATGCAAATAACTCCTATCCAAATCAAATTCTCTCATTTGCAAATCTCTAAAACCAAGTAGAAATATAAGAACATTTTCTACTACTACAGATAAGGACAATCTTAAATGAAGGACCCCACCAGACATCATGATATATCCTATAAACTCTCATGTCAGTAATCTAACTTTGTTCCCCTAAGGCAAAAGTAGAAGTGAAATAAACTTTTTCTTAACCTTTAAAATCTTCCCAAATGCAATTATGTATTTCCCAAGACAGTGACAACTTTCATTTCTAAGCCCATACTTTCCTGCTTGTGTCCAGACATAACATTTTCCTGTTCTGTGCTCTTTTTATCAGTGCTTGTTCACCTTGTTAAAGAGTTTTAAAATTGTCAGAGAATGGAAATTCCTAACCATGGCAATTTATGATTTATTTGTGTATAATCCCTTTCTTCTAAACTTTCAAATCCTATTATACCCAGTCACTCATTAATATCAATACCCTTGAGAAGTTAAGTGGCCAATTTACCCCAATTTCATAGAATGGGGAGAAAGAATTTAAATGACTTTGACTTTAATTAAGTTACTCCAGTCACAGAAGCAGATCCTTATTTCTTTGTCATTTCCATCACATTAATAGCATAGGATAATACAAATGTGAAATTTTTAAGGAAACTATTTCCCTTTAGCACATAAAACTAATATTAATAGAGGTTATTTACCTTTCTTAATGCTATTTTAAGATGAAATTTATGGAAGCAAATTGAGAGGGAACATGCTCAGTGATTTAGAGTGTAGATTTTGGAAGAAACATATCGAGATTAACTGTATGAATACTTGAGAGAATTTTCTGAGCCTTGAATTCACCATAAATGAAATGAGGATGACAATAATGGTAGATGCACCACAGAGATGACCTGAGAAATAAATAAAATAAAATGTACTCAGCAGTACATTTAGTATATTATCATCAGCAACCCCAATTCTGAGCGTCCACAATAAACTACCCATTCTAATGTGTGCTTTCATGCACATCTTTAATAAACTGCCTTGGTATATCTTTGAGCTGAAATTATTTTTGATTTGTTTTTTTTGTACCAAGAATTAAACCCACAGGTGCTTTACTACTGAGCCACATCCCCAGCCCTTTTTATTTTTCATTTAGAGACAGGGTCTTAGAGTGTCACTAACTTCCCCAGCGTGGCTTTGAACTTCCAATCCTCCTGCATAAGCCCCTGGAACCACTGGAATTACAGGCATGCACACCTGGCAAATGCTTACCTCTTACTGGGCCCAGTGGAAATAGATCTTTTCACTGAATACAACTTTTGGCTAACCAACTCAGCATTCCTAAATGGCCACAGGTTCTGTCCACGAAAGTTCTATGAGTTGAGATGACTCCCAGAAAGTTCCATTGTCAAGTGGAAATAAAATTTTCATCAAGGCTAACATTTATGCAACTTCCCAAATGGGTGAGTGTACACTTTTTAAAATATATTTGACTCAATCTTTTGCTTTACCCAAATTTCCAGCTTAGGGAGGGAAAGTCTCCTCTGAGATTTGTTATATGACAAGTTTCTTTAAAACAAATACATAAGTAAGTAACTAATTTTTCCTTCATGTACTCTTCCTATAAATACATCAGGCAACGTATAGTTGGAGGTTCTTTCTTTCTGAGATTTTTTTTTTCTGGTAAATCTAGATATGCCAAACCCAGAATGATGAGAGAAAAAAAAATGTTTATTATGGTTTGTCTACCCATAAGTTTTCTTAGTAAAATTTATTTTGTATTAATACAATATAAGCTAAGAATGGGTGTTTGCTCTTTTCATGATATACATCTGATATTTCTTCTTTGACCCTTTAGTAAATATTAAATACATGTGTTAGTAATTAAATTAAAGAATGAATGAAGACAGAGAGGAACCTAAATGGTGGTGGAGTAGTCATCCTAATATACACGTCTCCTCTTCTTATAGGTGCTCTTTTCTGGTTACTTGGACAGGGTTCTTCCAAGGAATCAAGGGAAATTGAGCATCCATTTTATTCCTGGTACTTTTAAACCTCTTAATCAAAGGTGACTAAATTGATGCTTATATTATTTTGAATTTCTTTCCACTGCATATAAGAGAAACTCCATTGCATTTGCAAAATCTTATTTTTTTTAAAAACTCAACAGGTTTTTGATCACCAACCATGTACCAGATATTCCTCTAGAAACTGGAGAAATATGCACAACAAAAACAGGCAAAATATATTCTCTAATAAAAATTACCTGAAAGTAAAGGAAAATTTAAATAAAATATGTTAGTATATAGTATGTTAGAGTGTGATAACTACTAGCAGCAACTAAACAGTATAGAAGAGGAATAAGGGTTGAAATTTTAGAGTGAGAGATCAGGCCCCATTGAGAAAGTGACATATTATATGAACCATTTATAAAATAGTAAACCATACAGATGTCTAGGGTGGAATTTTTTTTTCAAAATGAAGGACAATAGAAGATCATAATGAACTTGTTTAGGACACTAGAAAGAAATCTAAGATCATAACAGAGTGAACAAGTGGAAAAATAGAAGTAGAAGCTCTTGGGGCTAGGATGTAATTCAGTGGCAAAGCGTCTGCCTCAAATTTGCAAAGCCCTGGGTTTGACTCCCAGTTCCAATAAATTTTTTTTTAAAGGAGTAAGCTCTAGATGTTATATAGACATATGGATTTTACTCTGGTTGAGATCAGAATATAAAAGGCTTTTGAGCATAGGGATTATATGATATAATATATATTTTATCAGTGGAGAAAGGATGGATCCTGGCCATTGTGGGGGGGGGGTGCTATTAGGTTGTTATAATAGTAATCCAGGCAAAAGCCTATGGCATTTTTATACCAGGATCATAAGTGGAAATGGTGAACTCAGACAACATAGTGAAATATAGCAGGAATGAGTTAACTTTGCAATGTGAATAGGTATATGAATGATTCTATACTCTACCATTCTAAAGGGTATATTCCTATACATGTGTATTAATGTGAGCTCTGGAGTTGTACTACACACGAAGCATGAGCAGCAGTATACTTGAAGTTAGAAATGTAAAATATGACATATTGAATGTGGGTTATGAGAGAATGAAACAATTCAGAAATGGCATCAAATGTTATGCATTAAAATTAAGATGGCTATCCTTAACTAGCATAAGAAAAAGGGAAGGAAGAGCATGTGTGGGGAAAAAATTAAAACACCATTTGAACATATTATTCTTGAGATATTAGATGTATGAATATTAAGTAAGTTGTTAGATATCCAAGTTCACAGGTCAGAGGAAAGGTCCAGCATAAAGTTATATATTTGGTAGTGACTAGCATACCGATGCATTTAAGGGTGTGTGACTGCATTAGATCATGAAAATAATAAAAGTCCAGCAAAAATATGAGGTCAAAGATCTTAATCCTGGAGTGCTATAGTATTTAGAGGTCTAGGAGAAGAGACTAGCAGCCAAAAAAAAAAAAAGAGAGAGAATAGAAACATGTCATAGAAAATAAATATATTGCCTCTCTTAAAATACTGAAATACTGGTGACTTAATTTCTCATCAGCATATAAAAGTTTAAAATGGGGTTGAGGCTGTGGCTCAGAGGTAGAGTGCTCACCTGCCATGTAAGAGGCACTGTATTCGATGTCCAGCACCACATACAAATAAAATAAACATAAAAATTATTGTAAAAATAATTTTTTAAAAAAGGTTATAATGTAGAAGTGACTAAACAATGTTATATTGAATCAACATCCTATTGGTCATCTTTAAAAACATTAAATGTATGAAATATTTATTTCTATAAATGTATGAAAATGTAAATTTCTGACATTTTTACTGGTTTTATATATGTTATATATGTATATGTGCATATATATATATATATCTAAGAAAATTGTACGAACCCAGAAAATTATATGCATTAACTGGTGCTTTGTTTAGGGGTTTTAATTCTAAAATAATAATTACAGCTAAGAACAAAGAATATATGGCCAATGATATAATTCATATTATTTCCCAGAGTTCCATGAAGTTTCATTTTTTAAAATTTTTTTTTTCCTCAAATCAAGATCAACTTTAATTTCAATTGATTCAGAAATTCCAGGTAAGAAGCCAGAACTAGAAGTTGTTTCCATTGTAATATGTAATTAATTATAGTTTGAAAATGGTACCAATGCTGGTGTTTTGTAAGGGTTTTAGGCTCATGTCTCCCTTTCTTCATGCTTCTTGAAAAGAAGTGAGTTATCCAGGGTTCAGTGTGAATTATTTTAAAGGAATCCTGAGTTTAATTAACTTTAATTAAGTTGATACAATGCTAAGATATATTTAATCTGTTGAGATTGAAAGATTTGTCTTAGAATAAGTTTAGGATACAAGTGCTTTTTCCATATGGTAAAATAAGAATGGTAACAAATGCTCACATACATAAAACTTAAAAAAGCACACTGAGACCTATTCTATGAGTTAATTTTATTGACTATATTCTTAGCTCAATTCTACAATTTTCAACCTGAGAAGCAGTCTAGTTCATTTATACATAGGCGAAAAGGGATAAAGAGATTTAAAAGCAGTTGTATTTGTTTTTTTTTTTTTTTTTTTTTTTTTTATTGGTCGTTCATAACATTACATAGTTCTTAATACATCATATTACACGGTTTGATTCAAGTGGATTATGAACTCCCGCTTTTACCCCGTATACAAATTGCTGTATCACATCAGTTACCCTTCCATTGATTGACATATTGCCTTTCTAGTGTCTGATGTATTCTGCTGTCTGTCCTATTCTCTACTATCCCCCCTCCCCTCCCCTCCCCTCCCCTCCCCTTTTCTCTCTCTACCCCTTCTACTGTAAATCATGTCTTCCATTTGTATTCTCTTGACTTACCCCTCCTTACCTCTTATATGTCATTTTGTATAACCCTGAGGATCGCCTTCCATTTCCATGCAATTTCCCTTCTCACTCCCTTTCCCTCCCACCTCTCATCCCTGTTTACTGTAAATATTCTTCTCAAGCTCTTCGTCCCTACCCTGTCCTTGTTTACACCCCTTATATCAAAGGAGTCATTTGGTATTTGTTTTTTAAAGATTGACTAGCTTCACTTAGCATAATCTGCTCTAATGCCATCCATTTCCCTCCAAATTCTATAATTTTGTCATTTTTTAATGCAGAGTAATACTCCATAGTGTATAAATGCCACATTTTTTTTATCCATTCATCTATTGAAGGGCATCTAGGCTGGTTCCACAGTCTTGCTATCGTGAATTGAGCTGCTATGAACATCGATGTAGCAGTGTCCCTGTAGCATGCTCTTGTTAGGGCTTTAGGGAATAGACCGAGAAGGGGAATAGCTGGGTCAAATGGTGGTTCCATTCCCAGCTTTCCAAGAAATCTCCATACTGCTTTCCAAATTGGCTGCACCAATTTGCAGTCCCACCAGCAATGAACAAGAGTGCCCTTTTCCCCGCATCCTCTCCAGCACTTATTGTTGTTTGACTTCCTAATGGCTGCCAGTCTTACTGGAGTGAGATGGTATCTTAGGGTAGTTTTGATTTGCATTTCTCTGACTGCTAGCGATGGTGAGCATTTTTTCATGTACTTGTTGATTGATTGTATGTCCTCCTCTGAGAAGTGTCTGTTCAGGTCCTTGGCCCATTTATTGATTGGGTTATTTGTTATCTTATTGTCTAATTTTTTGAGTTCTTTGTATATTCTGGTTATTAGGGCTCTATCTGAAGTGTGTGGAGTAAAGATTTGTTCCCAGGATGTAGGCTCCCTATTTATCTCTCTTATTGTTTCTTTTGCTGAGAAAAAACTTTTTAGTTTGAGTAAGTCCCATTTGTTGATTCTATTTGTTAACTCTAGCGCTATGGGTGTCCTATTGAGGAATTTGGAGCCCGATCCCACAGCGTGTAGATCATAACCAACTTTTTCTTCTATCAGATGCCGTGTCTCTGATTTAATATCAAGCTCCTTGATCCATTTTGAGTTAACTTTTGTGCACGGCGAGAGATAGGGATTCAGATTCATTTTGGTGCAAATGGATTTCCAGTTTTCCCAGCACCATTTGTTGAAGATGCTATCCTTCCTCCATTGCATGCTTTTAGCCCCTTTATCAAAAATAAGATAGTTGTAGTTTTGTGGATTAGTTACTGTGTCCTCTATTCTGTACCATTGGTCCACCCGCCTGTTTTGGTACCAGTACCATGCTGTTTTTGTTACTATTGCTCTGTAGTATAGCTTGAAGTCTGGTATCGCTATACCGCCTGATTCTCACTTCCTGCTTAGTATTGTTTTTGCTATTCTGGGTCTTTTATTATTCCATATGAATTTCATGATTCTTTTATCTATTTCTACAAGATATGCTGTTGGGATTTTGATTGGCATTGCATTGAACTTATAGAGAACTTTTGGTAATATCGCCATTTTGATGATGTTAGTTCTGCCTATCCATGAGCAGGGTATGTTTTTCCATCTTCTAAGGTCTTCTTCTATGTCTTTCTTTAGGGTTCTGTAATTTTCATTGTATAAATCTTTCACCTCTTTTGTTAGGTTGATTCCCAAGTATTTTATTTTTTGGGGGGATATTGTGAATGGAGTAGTTGTCCTCATTTCCGTTTCAGAGGATTTGTCGCTCATATACAGGAACGCCTTTGATTTATGCGTGTTGATCTTATATCCTGCCACTTTGCTGAATTCATTTATTAGCTCTAATAGCTTCTTTGTAGACCCTTTTGGGTCTGCTAGGTATAGAATCATATCATCTGCAAATAGTGATAATTTAAGTTCTTCTTTTCCTATTTTTATGCCTTTAATTTCTTTTGACTGTCTAATTGCTCTGGCCAGTGTTTCGAGGACTATGTTGAACAGAAGTGGTGAGAGAGGGCATCCCTGTCTTGTACCAGATCTTAGAGGGAATGCCTTCAATTTTTCTCCATTCAGAATGATGCTGGCCTGTGGCTTATCATAGATTGCTTTTACAATGTTGAGGTATGATCCTGTTATCCCTAATTTTTCTAGCGTTTTGAACATAAAGGGATGCTGTACTTTGTCGAATGCTTTTTCTGCATCTATTGAGATGATCATATGGTTCTTATTTTTAAGTCTATTGATGTGGTGAATAACATTTATTGATTTCCGTATATTAAACCAGCCTTGCATCCCAGGGATGAATCCTACTTGATCATGATGTATAATTTTTTTGATATGTATTTGAATCCGATTCGCCAGAATTTTATTGAGGATTTTTGCGTCAAGGTTCATTAGAGATATTGGTCTGTAGTTTTCCTTCTTTGATGTGTCTTTGTCTGGTTTCGGAATCAGGGTGATGTTGGCGTCGTAGAATGAATTTGGAAGTTCTCCCTCTTTTTCTATTTCCTGAAATAGCTTGAAAAGTATTGGTGTTAGTTCCTCTTTAAAGGTTTTGTAAAACTCTGCTGTATACCCATCCGGTCGCATTTGATAGGAAAAGATATACATAGACTGAAGGTGAAAGGTTGGGAAAAATCATATCACTCATATGGACCGCGGAAACAAGCAGGAGTGTCCATACTCATATCTAATAAAATAGATTTCAAGCCAAAGCTAATCAAAAGGGATATAGAAGGACACTTCATACTGCTCAAGGGAACCATACACCAACAAGACATAACAATCATAAATATATATGCCCCAAATAATGGTGCAGCTGTATTCATCAAGCAAACTCTTCTCAAGTTCAAGAGTCTAATAGACCAACATACAATAATCATGGGAGACTTCAACACACCTCTCTCACCACTGGACAGATCTTCCAAACAAAAGTTAAATAAGGAAACTATAGAACTCAATAACACAATTAACAACCTAGACTTAATTGACATATATAGACTATACCACCCAACATCAAGTAGCTACACTTTTTTCTCAGCAGCACATGGAACCTTCTCAAAAATAGACCATATACTATGTCACAGGGCAACTCTTAGACAATACAAAGGGGTAGAGATAATACCATGCATCTTATCTGATCATAATGGAATGAAACTGAAAATCAATGATAAAAGAAGAAAGGAAAAAGCAAGCATCACCTGGAGAATGAACAATAGGTTGCTGAGTGATCAATGGGTTTTAGAAGACATCAAGGAGGAAATTAAAAAATTCCTAGAGTTAAATGAAAACACAGACACAACATATCGGAATCTATGGGACACATTGAAAGCAGTTCTAAGAGGAAAATTCATTGCTTGGAGTTCATTCCTCAAAAAAAGAAAAAACCAACAAATAAATGATCTCATACTTCATCTCAAAATCCTAGAAAAAGAAGAGCAAAACAACAGCAAAAGAAGTAGAAGGCAAGAAATAATTAAAATCAGAGCTGAAATTAATGAAATTGAAACAAAAGAAACAATTGAAAAAATTGACAAAACTAAAAGCTGGTTCTTTGAAAAAATAAATAAAATTGACAGACCCTTAGCCATGCTAACGAAGAGAAGAAGAGAGAGAACCCAAATTACTAGCATACGGGATGAAAAAGGCAATATCACAACAGACACTTCAGAAATACACAAGATAATCAGAAATTACTTTGAATCCTT
The DNA here is from genome assembly GCF_045843805.1 of Urocitellus parryii. Lineage (NCBI taxonomy): Eukaryota > Metazoa > Chordata > Mammalia > Rodentia > Sciuridae > Urocitellus > Urocitellus parryii. The sequence goes on from NC_135547.1 coordinate 111,143,127, forward strand.
ATACTCCAATAAAATAGAAGATAGTGAAGGCATAGATAAATTCCTTGAGTCCTATGATCTGCCCAGATTGAGCCAGGAGGATATAGACAACCTAAACAGACCAATAACAATAGAGGAAATAGAAGAAACCATCAAAAGACTACCAACTAAGAAAAGCAGTTGTATTTGGACTCAAGCAGATTTAGCAGCATGTCACAGAAAGCAGATTATTAGTTCAGACATCTTGCTGGTGATTACATGAAGAACAAAGGGTAAAAACTATTCTATAATTTAGAAATGGATACTAACCATTTAAAAGAAAATTATAAACTTGAGCTTATATTATCAGATTCAGTAATTCTTCATAAACATATTAATTCATTTATTATTTCATTTATTCAAAAAATATGCATTGAGTATCAACTATAATGCAGTCATTATTATAGGCAAAACAAAAAGACAAAACTTCTTGCCCCCATGAAGTTATGTTAAAGAAGGCAGAAGATAAATAAGAAAATTACATTTACTAAGTGTAAAAATGAAATAGGGTATGACGATAAAAAATGAAGGGCATGGAGATTGAAATTTAATATATTGTAGCCTGGGAAAGTCTCACTGAAATAGTGTTTGAGTAAAGACCAAAGGGATTAATAAGGTGAGATCTCACTCCAGTCAGAATAGCAATCATATACAATATACAAATCATAATAAATGTTGGTTGGGATATGGGGTATAAGATGCATTCATATATTGCTGGTAGGACTGCAAATTGATGTAACCACTCTGGAAAGCAGTATGGAGATTCTTCAGAACACTTGGAATAGAACCACCTTTTGACCCAGTATCCCATTCCTTGGCATATATCCAAAGGATTTAAAATCAGCTTACTACAGTGATGTAGCCACATCAATTTTATAGTAGCACAATTTAAATAGCTAAGCTATGGAACCACTAAGCTAGGTGCCCTTCAACAGATGAATGAATAAAGAAAATGTATTATGGAGTTTTGTACAATGTACAATGGAGTTTTACGTGGTGGAAAATAAGAATGAAATTATAGCATTTGTTGGTAAATGGATGGAACTGGAGAACATCATGCTAAGTAAAATGAGCCAGATCAAGAAAGTCAAAGGTCAAATATTTTCTCTTATATGTGGAATCTAGTCCAAAATAAGGGGGGCAGGGAGAATATCAAAATAGAAGAGATCGGTGGAATAGAGGAAGGGGATTGAGGGAGAAGGAGGAGCAATGGGAAAAGGAAAGTTCAGAGGAATGAATGTTACCTAACTTTCCTATATGTATATATGAATATACTATAGTGAATATCACCTTTATGTATATCCACAAAGCACTAAGAAGAAAACAAGTATGAATAAAGACCAGAAAGTTCAGTAGAGGGAAGGGAAAAGAGGGAGGGAGGGAAAGTAGACTAAATTAGGGTAAATTATCTCCCATGCATGATTATGTCAAAATGAGCCCTAATATTATGTATAGCTAAAAAGAACTAATAATAAAACTAATGTGGACTTTAAACAAAAGATGTGTATATACAGAGGAAGGATGTTTCAGCCAAAAAGTTCAGCAATTGCAAAGGTACTTAGGTGGTATTTTCAATAGCCTGTTTGAGGAATAGCAAAAAGATTTTGAGGCTAGAGCAAAGAGGACAAAGGTAAGGCAAGAAAAATGGGAGCTAAATGCTATGGCGACATACAGTAATTTTAAGTACTTTGCCTTTTTAATAACATGGGAAACCAGTAGTGTGTTTGAGAAGTGATATGATTCAAATATATTTTAATTAGAACTCCATAGATCTTTATACTATGTTAAGAATGAGCTAAAGATTATAGCATATTCTCTGTGATCTGTTTTAGGACATTCTATTCTCTCCCTAATTGATTTAGTCCCATTAATCCATGAATAAAACTTCACTTATCTATTCTCCTTCCTGAAAGCATCTGTGTGATGCTACATTGTATACAATCAGAGAAATGAAAGTTGTGCTGCAGTTAAGTACAAAGAGTCAAACTGCATTCTGCTGTCATATATACCTAATTAGAATAAATAAATAAATAAATTTATATTCTATAATATATTTCCCCTTCATGGAAACAATATCAAAGAGGCATAGAATTTGTGCATTTGAGGTCTTTATTCTGGAAGTAAATATATATAATACCTTGGTATAAAAATTGAAATCTAGAAATTTTTTGAATGCTATATTAATTGAATTACATGAAATAATTTTGACTAATATTTTTTTGGTACCAGGGATTGATCCCAGGGGTGTTCAACCACTGAGCCACATCCCCAGACTATTTATATATATAAAATCATATAATATAAATATATTTATTATATAATATAAACACATTATATATTTATTATATAATACAAATACATTATATATTTATTATATAATATAAATACATTATATATTTATTATATAATATAAATACATTATATATAATGTATTTATATTATATAAATTTATTTATATTTGTATTATATAAATATAAAATTATTATATATAAATTTATTTATATTTGTATTATATAAATATAAAATTATTATATATAAATTTATTTATTCTAATTAGGTATATATGACTGCACAATGCAGTTTGATTCATTGTAAAAATGTAGAGTTCTATTCTAATGTTCAAAATATCACTGATTTTAAAGGAATTTCAAGTAATATTTCTTAGTACTGACTTTATCATTAAACATTTTTTTTAAAGTTGTTGATGGACCTTTATTTTATTTATTTGTATGTGGTGCTGAGGATTGAACCCAGTGCCTCATGCATGCCAGCAAGCACACTACCACTGAGCCACAACCCCAGCCCCTCTGCATTAAAACATTTTTATAGCGTGAATTTGGTATATAAATATATAAATCTCAGCAAGATGGTGTTGGTCTTTTGGAATACTTTTTCTGCTGGAAATTTGCTTTCAATAATCAATTTGGGCTTTACATTTTCAAAATGATAAAATAACTGTTTCTTAATCTCCTATACAATTGAATTGGCTATTGTGTGAGCACTCATAACCAACTCTCTTAAGACTTTTACAAATTAAATGGCTAGAAAAAGTGAGCCACTCAAATTTCTTCATGATGAAAATCTTCTAGAGATCTTTGATTTCTGTCCTTTGATATATTTAGGAACCTTAGTTTTCTTCTAGACTAACACATTTCTGCAAACATTTTCTTTATCATACTGAGTACTAATTACTTCAGTGGCATGAATTTAAAGGGTTAATTTTTAGAAGAAAATTCAACCCTGCCCTAAGATACACAAGCTAAGAAACAAATAGAGAAAAATAAAAATGTGGGGAGAAGAGAATTAGTCAACAGAAATTTTGCCTATTTTAAGAAACACTATCACCATGATTTATGTGTAACCAAATTTAAACTCTTGTTTTAATGTCACCAGTAAATAACCATTTGTTTATTTATTTGTTTGTACTGGGGATTGAACCCAGGTGGGCTTTTAACAATGAGCCATATCCCTAGCCCATTTTTTTATTTTTATTTTTTTTAGTTTTAGGTGGACACAATATCTTTATTTTATATTTATGTGGTGCTGGGGATTGAACCCAGTGCCTCGTGCATGCTAGGCGAGTGCTCTAACACTGAGCCACAGCCCTAGCGCCCTAGCCCCCTAGTCCATTTTTTATTTTGAGATAGGGTCTCACTAAGTTGCTTACAGTCTCACTAAGTTGCTGATGGTGGCTTTGAACTTGTGAGCCTCCTTCCTCAGTCTCCCTAGCCACTGGGATTATAAGTGTGTGCCACGGGGCTTGGCAATTTTTATTATTTAACATACATAATATTATTTTCTCTACTTTCCTCCCCCATAGGCCAGGTGATCTTGATAAGACAGAGAAATGATATATTTGTTACCATGATAACACACCTGAATTATATTTTTAAGGCAGTTCTATAGGTGAAAGAGAAAATTTTGTCTGCTTGAGTGTTATATGCAAAGTTGTTATTCCTGAGATTAGCAACATTGATATCACCTGGAGTGTTTTATGACTACAAATCCATGGGCCTCACCTAAGAAGTCAGAATTTGAGGGTGGGGTGAAGTGTTCTAGGAATAATTGTTTCACCTGTTTTTCCAGGTGTTGCTCCTGAACCGAAAGTTTAAATAGTGTTGGCTTAGCAGCCATTTTGTTTTGCAAAAAGAATCCTAAGGATGTGAATGTTCTCAACTAGGAGAAAACTAAATAAAAGGAGCTGAATAAGAGGAAAGACTGGAAAGTCAATAAGGCTGGGGCATTGTTGGGAGAGAGAAAAAGGAAAACCACACAGGAGAATCTCCATGCTGCTTCTTAAGGCAAGTTCTTGTCACTGATGTGTTATTAGTTCTATGTGTCCAATGATCTGTGAGTGATATTTTATTTCTGGTAATGGGCTATACTTTTGTGATATTTCAAATGTTACAGGGAGCCAAAGGTGTTAATTATTAATTCATCAACAGTGTTAAGATAAAGAGAGTTGCATGATCTTTCAGCCTTCATTTTATAAACATGCTCACTTAACATACAAATGTAACACTGCATTACCAACCCACAGTACTGCCAAACCAAATGTCACAGGGATGCTATTATCTGCTTTATGTATTCATGCATACAGTGGCAGTGATCATGACTAAAATATGTTTTTAAAGTATTTCTTCATAACATAAATTGTTCTTCAATATTCTCTCAATTTATCCTTAAAATAAAAGCTATTAACTGGGGGGCGGGAATATATCAAGAATGGCTCATTGATTTGTCCAATATCAGAGCTAGAAAATTGCAGACCCAGAACTTGAATGCATATTTTCAGAATAAGGCTTTAGACTTCTCGCTTTCGGCTCTGGTACTCAAATTTTGGTTCATAGAATCCTAAGCATCAATGAACTGTTTCAGGTACTCTGTGAATTTAAAACTTAATAATAGAAAGAAGTTTTCTTTTTCACTGCATTAATATTTGCACTGATATTACAAAAGCAACAGTAATACTGCTGACACCTGAGACTAAATCAAGACAATGTCACCAAAATGTATCCACAGTATTTTTTTAAATGATGGTTTCACTTGATAATGTCCTGGGGAATGTAGGAATATACTAATTTTATAAAAATCTTGATTGCCTTTTAACATTTTTTGTGTTGAAACAGTAAAAAGAAAGTACTTTGTTGCATACTGAACTACGGTGGTTGTGTCAAGGAACAGGATTTTTGCAATTGTTTGTGAGCTGAAATTGTTTTTCTTTTTCATGGAACATTATTTTTACTTGAAAGAACTCCTGACAGAAAAGTAATGGTTATTCAGGCTCGGATACTTGGAAGACATTGTCTCAAAATGATCAAAGCCAGCCTGCCACTTCAAGGAAAACAGCTGACAGTATTTGTTGCCAATGAGAATATTTGAGATTTCATGCAAAAATTAGTATTTTGGAAACCTTACAAATGCTTCCATAAAGTTGAAAGCTTTCCAATAATGATACTTTTCTGATGAGAGTGGTAGTGATATTAATGAAAATAATTTTATATTACTTAATGAAATGCCAGTAAGGCAAAATTTTCCAATGACCAAAACAAAAATCATACATGTGTAAAAGGTACCCTAAAAATGCCAGATATTTTAATGTAACAGTACAAAAACCATTGATGTGGATTCATATTTTACATTGAAAGTTGTTTTTATGAAACTCTCACATGTAAACTTTCAGTGTAATATTAGGGTATCCAGAATTGCCTTAAAGGTTCATTAAAACATTTCTTCCTTTTCTAAATACTTGTGTATGAGAAGCGGTATTTTGTTAATTTACTTCTGCCAAAGGAGCATATTCACAGCAGATTAACTTTAGTATATATGAGAATCCACCTGTCTTCTATTAAGCTAGATATTTAAAAGATTTAGAAATATGTAAAGCAATGCCATTCTTCTCACTTTACTCTTTTAAAAATTATTTTTAAATTTCTGTTTTAATTTCAAATATGGTAGTAACAATTATAACCCTCACACAAAAATGGCTCTTGGGGGTTATTAAAGTGGTCCTGAGAACAAAATATGAGGACCAGTATATTAGTTATAGTTTAGTGAGTGCTAGTAATAATAAGTAGCATTTTACTTTTGTATAGATCTTCATATCAAAAATGTTTGGTTTTGAGCAAATTTTAAGACATCTTAAAATAACAAATTGTTTACAGATAAGTATACTGTGGCACAAATAGTTGTCTTAGGTAATATTATTGATTGTGGAGTTTTTCATGTCACCTCTGCTATGGGGATTACTTCTTGCAGGCCTGAAATTGACTTAAGTTGTTTTGTTGAAATAAGAAATTTATCTGCTCAACACAGATTAGAAACATGATTGGTGTTAACTTCTAACCAACACTTTAAAGGGGAGCTTGGGGACAATTTTTGCCAACTAATCAAATCCTTTACTGGTTACATAGAACTTGATTTAGGGAAAATGCCCATCCCACCTTCTGGATCCTATGGAAGTGCCCCAGGGGATTTCCAGAGGGCTCTGACATTGGAGCTGGTAGCATGGCAAAAATATACCCTAAGTGAATAGCAGAGTGAGAGAAAACCCAGCTAAGACTCCATCTGATGCTTCCTGATTTCAAAATGTTCTGTATACATGTCTGTGGATCCTGAAAGACAATGCATTTTTACATGGCCCTCACAGATGGAGGAGAATGGGTGCTGGTGTGGCCTCTTCAGATCCTTAGTGTGAGCCATTCTTTTGCTGTGATACATGGTGGCCTGGCGTTAGTGCTCTTTCTGTATTGTATTCTTCTCCTGCAATAACCTGTATATTCAGAAGCCATGTCATTTTGGTTCTGAGAGTCATTTTTAGCAATCAAACCCTTTCTAGAGTCACCATTAGTGCATAAACCAATCAAATGCATTAAAAATAATAATAGCTACTTGTTTATTCTCTAGATTTTGGGAACATATTTAAAAATAAAATGCTGTTTTACTATGTTAGTCATTTGAATATTTCTAGATACTGTATGTTGAAGTACTCACTTAAAATATATCAAAAGACTATTTGCTTTTAAGATCATAAAATTATGTAATTTTTAAATTTACTAAATTGTTATAGAGAGGTATAGATATAGTAGTACTGTGTCTGTTAGTACTCTCATAGTTTTAACATCGAGTACAGTAGTTCTCTTACCAAAAGTCTGGAGAGAATAGTTTCCAGAATTAGTTTAGGCATTTAGTGATACCAGTAAGTACTCAAACTCTTGTCAGTCAAAGATATCTTATTCCACACTCATGGTACTGATTTTTCATCTTCAGAGTAATTAATTCATAATGATATTCAGGCAATATTAATAGCACATCTGCACAAAAACCATGTCAAACAGATAAGAGGTTTTGTGTTTTCACTGGGCACTGTGGTGCATGCCTGTAATTGACCATTGGCAATACAACATAGGGCTGGGGATGTGGTTCGTTGGCCGAGTGCCCCTGAGTTCAAATCCTGGTACCAAAAAAAAAGGTTTTATGTTTTCAATGATGTATTTATCTTTTTTAATCAAGGAAGAATTTTTTATTTCCTCTTTTTATTAGTTCATAATAATGAGATTCATTTCAACATAATTACACAAACATGGAATATAGTTTGCTCCAATTCAATCCCCAGTACTTCCTCTTTCCCTCCCCTACAGCCAAAGGGGAAGATTTTTTTCTGAGACCCACTTTCTTCCCACACAGATCTCTTTGACCAGGACTTGGTTATATGGACATATGTAACAGCAGGGATGGCTGGGACCAAGAGAACAGCATTTTAGCATCCATCACAGAGGGCAGGATCTGTGGACAAGTAAGAAGAGGGAAAGAAAATTCTCATTGTGAGCAAATACCCATGATTCTTATGCTATAGTACACCTGATTCACATGTTTGGTGTAAGTAGAGAATAGCATAGGAGATGATACACCAGTATGAAATCCCTCAGTTTCAACTAAGAGGAGACCTTCCTCTAAATTTAGACATAATCATAGATATTTTTAAAATTCTTCTTTGTGATGCTTATTTACTTAACAACTAAGTTACTTCTTGTCTTTTAGTTTCTGGGTCAAATATAATTTCCTCTTTGGAAATTTCCTAGACAACAAGGAAAGAGAGTTACTCCCTCTCTTCTATAAGTGATCTTATAGCACTGTGTTCAAAGCACTCTTATGGAACTAGCCACATTTAAATGATGTATTTACTTTCTGATTACCTGGGAAGATTTAGATGCTGTGGGAATAAAACTATATTTTTATATCTAGGGCAGGATCAGCTTCCATGTATAATAGATGTATTTTACATGTGGATTAGATGAGAAACAAATGACCTAAACCATCTTTTTTTTACAAAGGCTGTAAAATGAAGTGGAAGAAAATAGAAAAATAACACTCTCCACTACTTTTTAGTGAGCATGCAAGGCCACATAAAGGGTATTGTATACAAAGAACCATGTAAAGCTCTTTACTTAAGTAAAGAGCATCTCTCCACTCATGGGTTAAGGTATATTCCTCCTTGATTAAAAGAGATAAAGACATGAGTGAAAACAAAACATGTGAAGCATATTTGACCTTTGAGTTTAACTGCTATAGTTAACTATATCTTTAAAAATTATTAACGAGAGAAAACCAGGCATCCTCAGCAGTAAAAATAGCTTCTTTAGCTAAAATAACAGGCATTAAAATAAAAGAGCTATAAATATGTATGCTTTACAATATAAACCCAAATGTCCCCTATGGTATAATTAAACCAATCCTTAGCATTTAGAGAGGCCTTTTCATCTGTGGATCTCAAAGTGGTTCACATATTATTAATTCCGCAAAATTGCCTCTAAGATAGAAAAGTTCTAGATTAGGAAACTGAGATTTTGGGTTACTTTGCTGAAGGGTGTAAGGCTAGGAGAATTTAAACATGGGTTTAAAGGCCAAGGGACATTTTCCTTATTCTCTTTTCAGGTTACTAGTGAGTACTAACATCACTATGTAAAAATATATCTTAATAATCAGCTACATGTCCATGGTAAAGTATTGAGCACAGAACAAAACAATTTAATGACAAAATACATGCCATCAACTGAAATCTAAGGCAGAAAACATGAATGCAGACAAATTTGAAAAACAAGATTTTGATACTATATTTGTTGGAAGTAGAATAAATTATGAAAATATCAAGAAAAAATTTGATGTTTCATAGCATAACAGCCTCCACTTGGCGTATATATACATAAATATATATATATATATATATATATACACACACACATATACATTATATATTGTGTACATATACACACATCTCATATGTATACACACGTGTGCATACATGCACTCATGAGAATTATATAGAATGTTATGGGTAGGCAGTGCAGAGAGGAGGGGAATGGGTGAAGAGTATATTTTTTGGCATGAATACATTTTAAACATGTTGATTTAAATCAGGAATAACATGGAAAAATGTGTGGACAAAAGAACACTACAGCAAACTCAAAGGAGATCTGAAGGAAGATGAGATGGAATGTAAAATTAAATGTACAAATTTATGTCTCTTTATACTTTCACAAAAATAAATCTTTACTAGCTGAAGTTTTTTTTAATCTTTTGAGGAAGTTTCATATCATATCCCCATATGACCACTGATATAATTAGTCCAAAGCAGATATGGAATAATCCTTACACCAGGAGATAAAGTACACTTAAAAGTAATTCATTAATACCCCATAAAACCCTTTACATCTTGATGGCCAATGCTCAAGCAGACTAGCCAGATAAATTTGTATCCTCACAAAATCCTTGTATACTTTCTATACACTTCCAGAAAAAATTCCTTAGTTGCACAAATAATCTTGAAATCTGCATAAAGGTTTTCTTGATGACATACTTAAGCAGAATTTTATCTTCACAATGAAACTTCTTAAGAGAGAAAGCCCTCCACCTCACTGGAATTTTATCTACTGGAGGCCTGTCCTGTGCTCTTGGCATTTGGAAAGTGCAACTAATATCAAAGTAGCAGCTTACTCCTTGAAATCATCCTGGAACCTCAAGAGAAGCATTCAACCTGCCGTAAATCTCCAGCATAGAGCACAGCCCATCAGTTCACCCCTTTGATCCTAACTAGTAACCACCAACCTCTCTAAGAGAAAATTAAAGGAAGAAAGGTCAAATTTTGAGATTCTCAGGAAGCCATTTGGCAAAATTGTTCCAGAATGTAATCCATAACTATGTAGAAGAGCTGACCTCCCTCAAAATGTTCCCAAATCGTTACTGCTCTTCACAGTAACTGTGATAATTGTTGTTTTACCAAATACTCATCCTTAGGGATTTATACATGGAAAATGTTTAAAAACATATTTCACAATATGGTAAATCATAGATAACTTTTGAAAAGCTTTTTTTCTTAGAGTTTTAGTGCACCTTTATATCTTACCTGGCACATTAGTTTTCCAATGTGGTATAACAAATCATAAATTTACTGGTTGAAAACAACACCTGTGTATTAGCTTAAAGTTATCTGAATCAAAAATCTGGGCTTAGTGTGTCTAGGGTTCTGTTCAGATTACCAGAAGTTTGAAACTGAGGTTTCCACTGCACACATTCTGATATTAAGTTCAGAATTCTAAGCACATTCAGGTTGGTGTAATGTAGTTCCTTCATGGCTATAGGCTAGGAGTCACTCACAGCTCATAGTGGCCACTCTCAGTTGTTAGAGGATACTTTCTCTGCTTGTTTTAAAGCTCCCACCATCATCGAAGGTAGCCATAGACAATCTTCCTTCATTGTTCAAATCTCTCAATTGTTCTGACTCTGAACTCTCAACTCAAGTTGAAAGGGCTCATGTGATTATATCAGGCCCATCTGGATAATCTCCATTTCTTAATGTCAGCTGTCCATATAATACAATCTAATCATGGGAGCAAAATTCCACCATATTCCCAGTCCTAGAGATTATATGTACTTGGCACATGAGAGAGCTGATATATTGGGGGATATTTTAAAGCCTAACACCTGGATTATTATGGAAATTTCATGTCTTCAATAAATAAAAATCCACCTAGACATCAGATTATGGTTCTTTTGTATATTACCTAAATGAAATTTTGAAATCTGAGTACACCATTGTTAATGTTTGTTCAGAAAGAAAATTTGAATGTCATCATTTCATTAAACATGTTTAAAATTCATTTCATCTTATGGAAGGCCAGGTGGTTAAACCTGACCCAGAAGCAAAGAATATATTTTGAGCTTTTTTCATTGTACTGAATGTTTATCTTTTATTTACACACTATGCATAAAATTGCAATAGTCTGTTTGCAGTGTTACCTCACATAAAAGAGATATATGGATATTTTGCCTTTATAAGAAATGTCTCCTTCATATAAAACTGATTTATTTTGTATGAGGGTACAGTTTGTTTTACAGGTTTTCATATGAGTAATAGTAACTTGGTCCATGTTAAATGTTCAGCTTTAAGCAAAGATACTTTTTCCATTTGAAACATTGAACAAAAATAAATTATTAAATGGAAAATCTCAAATTATATAAAACTACCATTATCACTTTAAAAATATGTCAACGTCAACACCAGTTTAAGATTTTACATAATTGTTCTCTCTGAATACAAGAGGAAAAATGATTTCTTAAATTGCTTAACAATTTGTTGCCCTTGCTAATTTAAATCTGATTGAAATATGGAAATTAGGAAGAAGTGGGTCTCTTATTACTACCACCCAGATGAAGCTCTGAACAGCAGTCTAGCATATTTATAAACTTTCTTTTATTTTTCTTTAAATAGCAAGATTTAAGGCATCTTTTTAAAAATATAAAGTAATTCTGAAGATGAATGTATTCTCTGACTTTAAGATAATAATAATAATCTATTCAGTGCATACAGCATGCTGGGAATGTGCATTATTATTTAGTACAACACACTAAAGTAACGTATCAAATAAACAATTTTTAAAAATACAATTGCCATATTATTAGCCCACCTAAACTTTTTAAACTACCTTATTTCTTAATTATGTATCCATTCAGTTTTTTTTAATTTTCCCAATTTCTTTTTTTTAAATTAAATTTTAAGTTACTATGTTTTCACCAGGTTAAAACAATATCCACTAATCCTATCCAGTTGATATGCTTTCAAATCTATTTAATTTGTAGACCCATATTTTTTCTTTGACATTTTGTGTTTTGGGATAATAAAGAGTCAGGATTTTTTCAGCTGAGTTTTGTATAAGCTGTATTTGGCTGATTGTGTCCACATCTTGTTATTTGTCATATTATTTTGTCTTTTGTAGTATCCAAAATCTAGTAGGTAGGTAGATTGAGATGAAGTAGATCATCTTCAGGTTTACTTTTTTCCAATACCATTTAATAAGTAATGATGGATCTGGCTTCATTGAACTCACTTTCTTTGAGAAAGGCTTAAGTTTCAATGTATATTGACTTCAATAATTTAAATAGTTGTATCCTATTTTTGTAATATATAGTGGATGTGTAGTGATGTTTTGGGTCCTTCAAGTCATCTTTATGCTACTAAACTCTGTTTAATTGCCACTATTAGTGTAAGATGTATACAGAATGTCTTCCTTTCCTCATCTGTTTTATTAGCCTAAACTACTGTTCATGAATACTTGAGTCTTTCCCTTTATGAGTTTCAAAATAATGATTGTTTACTTAGTCTTTTGGTCATCTTTGGACAATTCTATCTTTCTTGAATGCCATCATAAGAGAGACAAGCACTCTACAACTGAGCTATATCCCCAGCCCCATCATAAGTTTTTGAATGTAAGCACACTTGAAATGTTCTTGTCTATGTCTATTTATTTTATTGTTGCTTAAATTAGGCCAGATTTGGCTAGTGGGAGATAACTCAAATTGACAGCTAATACACTTTTATGTGCCATCAGTAAGTTTTATAATCTTCCTTCCTTTGCAATATTACACAGTGACCTAGGTTATTCTTGTATTTCCTGCATCAGACCTAGAATCATTCATTTCTCCAGGGACTCCCTCTCCTAGTAATGAGAAATGGTATTTAAAGACCACAGTCTAAGAGGTTATACAAATTACTACTGTGTTAGTTCTTGGTTTGAACTAAGAAATATAATTTTTTGATGAATTTACTTTCAGTTCAGATTCATAATTATAGAGGGTTTTGATAAAACCTCAATCTTATATGAGTTTCTTTATTCTCCCACAACCCCCAGAATTTTCCCAGTTATCAATGGTACCAACATAATTTCTCATTTTCTCTATCACAGGATGTAACACACAATACCTTTGAATAACAATACAAATATTATGAAAAACAACATTGTTACTAAAAAATGGAGGTCTTTTCATTTCTTGTGTTTTGCAGTTCTTATTTTCAGATGCTAAAGTCCAAATTATTATACTTGAGAGTCACTTGAAATAGTTTCTCTTGGTGTGGTTAATGCACCAAATCATTATAGACAGTCTGCTTTCTTTCACATAACTTTTAATATTTAAGTATTGTTTTTGATTGTTTTATTTTTTGATGAAGATATATGCATGCTTCCAAAGGTAAATATAAAAATCAAGGCATAACAGAGATGTAGTTTTTATTCCTGTAATTTTCCATACAGTTTTTAAAGATTTTTTTTTTCATATTATGTTGAGTTGAACCATACTATGTGTGTTTTTAAAGTTGTTTTTAATGTAATCACATATCCTGGATATAATTCCATGTAAGTATAGAAAGATATCTTTGTTTTTATAGCTTTATAGTGCTCCCCTGAATGGGTTACAATAGTTAATTTGTGCATGATCTGGTGAGTAGCTTTTAAGAGATAATTTCTTATTCCTTTGTTATTAAAAATAGTCCATTAGGGCTGGGGTTGTGGCTCAATGGTAGAATGCTCACCTAGCACATATGAGGCCCTGGGTTCAATCCTCAGCACCACATAAAAATAAATAAGTCAAATAAAGGTATAAAAATAGTCCATTAATGCACAGTATTGTACATGTTTTAATATATTTTTCCTGTGTCCTAGTATGGCCTGATATATTTGGTTTTCCATACATGGTCTCTGGGTTAATTTAGGGATCAAGATGAATTTATCTTTCCTCAAACATGATTTTTGTTTCCTTTTGATAAAACTTACAATAGAAAACATTCCCTCCATATCAATTTGTACTCAAAACTAGTTTTAGTCTTGGTGAAGTTTGGTCTATTTCTGGGTTGGCCTTTATCCTTTACTATACCTCTTCATGGATCCAAAACCAAATTTTTACTCAATCCCCAGAAACATTCTTCTTGGTCATTAATGAACTCCTAAGCCCTATGGACCTTCCTTTAATTCTGCTCAGTTCTTCAGCCTGATAACTCCTACTTTGCACTGTACTTTGTGCCCTTCTAATTCTGTGTTGCTTAACAAATTTCATATAACTCAAAAGGAAAAGCAATGATTTCCCTTCTCTCTTTGACTGTGTATGTCAAATTCTGGATGTCATAGTAGTTCTGATTCTTTCAAATATGCTTCTTTATTAAGATTTTTGTTTTTAGAAAGAGTTGAACTCATGCAAGCTACACTGTCATAGCTAAAAGTAGAAGTCAGTTATATCGTTTTAAATAGAACATTGTCATTAATATTTAGTGATGAGAGATATTCTGAAATTAGTAGTTAAAATAATATCAACATCATTTGAGGATGTTTACTATTTAAAAAAACAATGGAGAAATCACTGGTGAAGAAAATGGGAAAGCCTCTTTTTTCTCTCATTATGATGGGAAAAATGAAAGCATGCCTCTTAAGTGATGATGGGACTGATGTAGTAGAAAAGAAAAATTGATTATGCAAAAGAGGAAAATGACACTTTTAAAAACACAAGAGGGAGTAGAATTCACTTGGCCAAATGAAGGAGTTGGCCTCCTATCGTAACACATCACATAGACCAACTGTTTTTAACAGTGGGAATGCAGACAATATGTGAATAGATGCAGATAGGTTGATACATCTGGTAATGGAGATAAAAGGAAGAGGAGGTTATATTGATTAATCTTTTATTTGCTTGAAAAGTCAGTTCATTGGCTATTTAGGGCATACGGCATAAGATACGTTAATGACTAAGGTGAGAAGTTATAAAATAATTCTCGAAAGAGAATGAGAAAATAATTTATCCATGGTATAGTAACTTTACTAGGAAGTACAGAGAATTCTTAGGCATTTGTTCTCACATAGTTAAAGTGAGATTGGCTAGTTTTTGTTTATTTTCTCTGTCTCATATAGCTCTTTAAGGACAAGCCTTATTAGGCAAGGTACGCATTAGAGTGAGAATTTGAGTGCATTGGAGGTTAATAAGTATCAATAGGTTTGGAAAGATCTCGTTTTTTGTTTTTGTTTTAATTTTAAGAGACCTGACAAGAAAAATGTTAGAGGAGGAAAAGTTTATTTGGATTTCAAGTTTCAAAGGTTTCAATCCATAGACACCTGCCTCCATTGCTTTGGGCCCAAGGTAAGGCAGAACATGGCAGAAGGGTGTGGCAGAGGAAAAAAGCTCTGGACATAGCACTAGGAAGCAAAGAGACTAGGCTCAACTCCAGTTTCAAAATGTATACTCCAAAATCATGTCCCCAGCAACCCATCTCCTCTACTCATACCCTATCTACCAACACCCAGTTCATCCCAATCAGTGGATTAATGCACTGATTAGGTTAAAACTCTCTCAAGAAACTACCTGGGGAAGATGGCGGTGAAGGGAGTGCATCACCCCCGTGTACCGCGTCACTGTGCGGGAAAATGACGAGTTAGAACGGCTAAAAGCTATCTTGTTAGGAATTTCCAGCAAAATTGGGGTGCTCCAAAACCTAGTAGAAGGATTTTCATTGCACGAGGATCAGCTATGGGGGCTCAAATGCAAGCGATTTGTCCACACGGAGGGTCATGCTGCTTATTCAGCAAATCGCCCCGCGGCTAGAATCTGCAGCGTGCGCTGGGAAACGGCGAGATAGCAACGCAAAGATACAGCACTGCGGATTCTGTGGGCTCCTGCCAGCTGTGCAATCACTGTACTCAGTGCTGAATTCTGGGTTTGAGACGAGGGAAGGAAGCGGTACAATTCGGTTCTCCACACCGGTCAGACAACAGAGGAAGCCAGCAGCCACCATCTTGGAGATATGACGTCACCATCCCTGTTTTCGACTGATCGCAGCTCATTCAGCTATAGAACAGGTAATTTCAGGCTGCCATTCGCCTGTGTCTCGCAGACAAATTACTCAGGCTCAGTGTTAAAGAACCCGCGGAAACTGCTTCTTGGAGCCTGCTCCTATCAGAACATACACCGAGCCCGGAGCGGCCGAATTCTGGCTCCCGGAACTGCTCTGGCCCAGGGCTAAAGAACCCGTGGAAACTGCTTCTTGGAGCCTGCTCCTATCAGAACATACACTGAGCCCGGAGCGGCCGAATTCTGGCTCCCGGAACTGCTCTGGCCCAGGGTTAAAGAACCCGCAGAAACTGCTTCTCGGTCCGGGTCCTGCTGAATACTGTGGAGGCCAGAGGGGCAGAGTAGAGCCGCCACCCGCGCCCGCAACAGGCCCAGCGGCCCGACGGCGTGGTAGTCATGTCACCAACCCCAATTGGAGTAGGGGCAGAGCAGAGCCGCCACCCGCGCCCGCAAGGTAGGCAGGCCTGCGACCGACTGGAGGAACAGGCCCAGAGGCCCGCCGGCGTGGTAGTCACGTCACCCCAATTGGAGTAGGGGCAGAACAGATCCGCCGCCTGTGCCCGAAACAGGCCCAGAGGCCCACCGGCGTGGTAGTTACGTCACCCCAACTAGAGTAGGGGTAGAGCAGAGCCACCGCCGATGCCCGGAACAGGCCCAGCGACCTGCCGGCGAGGTATCACGTCACCCCAACTGGAGAAGGGGCAGTGCAGAGCCGCCTCCCGCGCCTGGTACAGGCCCAGCGACCCGCAGGCATGGTAGTCACGTCACCCCAATTGGAGTAGGGGCAGAGCAGAGCCACCGCCCGCGCCTGCAAGGTAGGCAGACCTGCGACCGACTGGCAGAACAGACCCAGCGGCCTGCCAGCGTGGTAGACAGATCACCCCAACTGGAGGAGGAGCAGACCCGCCGCCCTCCCCTGCAAGGGAGACTTTTCAACTATACAAGAGCAATATAAATATATAGGGGGAAAATTTCAAAAACACAACAGTTTCACCAAGCAGAAAGAAACATGAGCAGTATGAAAAGACAAGGAAAGAAAGGACCACAAGCAATGCAGGTCAACTCAACGTTCGAAGAGGTAATAGCTGCAGCAGATGGAATGTCAGATAAAGAATTCAGGATATACATGCTTCAGATGATCTGGAGTCTCAAGGAAGACATTAGACAGCAAAATCAGACAATGAAAGATCACTTCGACAATGAATTACACAAACAAACCCAAGAAGCAAAAGATCAACTATACAGGGAGATAGAGGTTATAAAAAACAAACAGAAATCCTAGAAATGCAGGAAGCAATAAATCAACTTAAAAACTCAATTGAGAATACTACCAGCAGAGTAGAACACTTAGAAGATAGAACATCAGACAATGAAGACAAAGTATTTCAACTTGAAAAGAACATAGACAGCTCAGCGAGACTGTTAAGAAACCATGAGCAGAACATCCAAGAAATATGGGATAACGTAGAGACCAAACTTAAGAGTAATTGGGTTTACAGGAAGGTATAGAGGTCCAATCCAAAGGAATGAGCAATGTAGTCAATGAAATAATACGAGAAAACTTCCCAGACTTGAAGAATGAGACAGAATCCCAAATCCTAGAAGCCTACAGGACGCTGAATGTGCAAAATCATAAGAGATCCACACCTAGACACATTATAATGAAGATGTCCAACATACAGAATAAGGAGAGAATTTTAAAAGCTAGAAGAGAAAGGAAGCAGATTACATTTAGGGGTAAACAATCAGGATAACAGCTGATCTTTCAAGAGAGCCTGAAAGCTAGAAGATCCTAGAATATCATATTTCAAACACTGAAAGAAAATGGGTTCCAACCAAGAATTGTGTATCCAGTGAAATTAAGCTTCAGGATGGAAGATGAAATTAAAACCTTCCACGATAAACAAAAGTTAAAAGAATTTGCAGCTAGAAAACCATCTCTTCAAAACATCCTCGGCAAAATATTACAGGAAGAGGAAATGGAAAATATCAATGAAAACCAACAGAGGGGGTAGTACAGTACAGGGGGGAAAATAATCAAAGAGGAAAACAAACCATGTTTACTAACATAAATAAACAAATATGGCTGGAAGAACAACCCATATCTCAATAATAACCCTAAATGTTAATGGCTTAAACTCACCAATTAAGAGACACAAGCTAGTAGAATGGATCACAAAACAAGACCCAACAATGTGCTGCCTTCAAGAGACGCATTTGATAGGAACAGACATACATAGACTGAAGGTGAAAGGTTGGGAAAAATATCACTCATATGGACTTCAGAAACAAGCAGGAGTGTCCATACTCGTATCAAATAAAATAGATTTCAAGCCAAAGTTAATCAAAAGGGATAAAGAGGGACACTACATACTGCTCAAGGGAACCATACACCAACAAGACATAACAATCATAAATACATATGCCCCAAACAATGGTGCAGCTGTGTTCATCAAACAAACTCTTCTGAAGTTCAAGAGTCTAATAGACCACCATACAATAATCATGGGAGACTTCAACACACCTCTATCACCACTGGACAGATCTTCCAAACAAAAATTGAATAAGGAAACTCTAGAACTCAATAACACAATTAATAACCTAGACTTAATTGACATATATAGAATATACCACCCAACATCAAGCAGTTACAGTTTTTTCTCAGCAGCACATGGATCCTTCTCAAAAATAGACCATATATTATGTCACAGGGCAACTCTTAGAAAATATAAAGGAGTAGAGATAATACCACGCATCTTATCTGATCATAATGGAATGAAACTGAAAATCAATGATAAAAGAAGGAAGGAAAAATCATGCATCACTTGGAGAATGAACAATAGGTTACTGAATGATCAATGGGTTATAGAAGACATCAAGGAGGAAATTTAAAAATTGTTAGAGATAAATGAAAACACAGACACAACATATTGGAATCTATGGGACACAATGAAAGCAGTTCTAAGAGGAAAATTCATTGCTTGGAGTTCATTCCTTAAAAAAAGTAAAAACCAACAAATAAATGATCTCATACTTCATCTCAAAATCCTAGAAAAAGAAGAGCAAAACAACAGCAAAAGAAGTAGAAGGCAAGAAATAATTAAAATCAGAGCTGAAATTAATGAAATTGAAACAAAAGAAACAATTTAAAAAATCGACAAAACTAAAAGTTGGTTCTTTGAAAAAATAAATAAAATTGACAGACACTTAGCCATGCTAATGAAGAGAAGAAGAGAGAACTGAAATTACTAGCATACAGGATGAGAAAGGCAATATCACAACAGACACTTCAGAAGTACAGAAGATAATCAGAAATTATTTTGAATCCTTATACTCCAATAAAATAGAAGATAGTGAAGGCATAGATAAATTCCTTAAGTCTTATGATCTGCCCAGATTGAGTCAGGAGGATATAGACAACCTAAACAGACCAATATCAATTGAGGAAATAGAAGAAACCATCAAAAGACTACCAACTAAGAAAAGCCCAGGACTGGATGGGTATACAGCAGAGTTTTACAAAACCTTTAAAGAGGAACTAATACCAATACTTTTCAAGCTATGCCAGGAAATAGAAAAAGAGGGAGAACTTCCAAATTCATTCTACGGGGCCAACATCACCCTGATTCCTAAACCAGACAAAGACACTTCAAAGAAAGAAAACTACAGACCAATATCTCTAATGAACCTAGATGCAAAAATCCTCAATAAAATTCTGGCGAATCGGATACAAAAACATATCAAAAAAATTGTGCACCATGATCAAGTAGGATTCATCCCTGGTATGCAAGGGTGGTTCAATATACGAAAATCAATAAATGTTATTCACCACATCAATAGACTTAAAAATAAGAACCATATGATCATCTCGATAGATGTAGAAAAAGCATTCGACAAAGTACAGTATCCCTTTATGTTCAAAACTCTAGAAAAACTAGGGATAACAGGAACATACCTCAACATTGTAAAAGCAATCTATGCTAGGCCTCAGGCTAGCATCATTCTGAATGGAGAAAAATTGAAGGCATTCCCTGTAAAATCTGGAACAAAACAGGGATGCCCTCTCTCACCACTTCTGTTCAACATAGTTCTCGAAACACTGGCCAGAGCAATTAGACAGATGAAAGAAATTAAAGGCATAAAAATAGGAAAAGAAGAACTCAAATTATCATTTGCAAATGACATGATTCTATACCTAGCAGACCCAAAAGGGTCTACAAGGAAACTATTAGAGCTAATAAATGAATTCAGCAAAGTGGCAGGATATAAAATCAACACGCATAAATCAAAGGCATTCCTGTATATCAGCGACAAATCCTCTGAAATGGAAATGAGGACAACCACTCCATTCACAATATACTGAAAAAAAATAAAATACTTGGGAATCAACCTAACAAAAGAGGTGAAAGACTTATACAATGAAAACTACAGAACCCTAAGGAGAGAAATAGAAGAAGATCTTAGAAGATGGAAAAATATACCCTGTTCATGAATAGGCAGAACTAACATCATCAAAATGGCAATATTACCAACAGTTCTCTATAGGTTTAATGCAATGCCAATCAAAATCCCAATGGCATTTCTTGTAGAAATAGAAAAAGCAGTCATGAAATTCATATGGAAAAATAAAAGACCCAGAATAGCAAACACAATGCTAAGCAGGAAGTGTGAATCAGGCGGTATAGCCATACCAGACTTCAAACTATACTACAGAGCAATATTAACAAAAACAGCATGGTACTGGTACCAAAACCGGCAGGTGGACCAATGGTACAGAATAGAGGACATAGAAATCAATCCACAAAACTACAACTTTCTTATATTTGATAAAGGGGCTAAAAGCATACAATAGAGGAAGGATAGCATCTTCAACAAATGGTGTTTGGAAAACTGGAAATCCTTATGCAACAAAATGAAACTGAATCCCTTTCTCTCGCCAAGCACAAAAGTTAACTCAAAATGGATCAAGGAGCTTGATATCAAATCAGAGACTCTGCATCTGATAGAAGAAAAAGTTGGCTATGATCTACATACTGTTGGGTGGGGCTCCAAATTCCTCAATAGGACACCCATAGCCCAAGAGTTAATAACTAGAATCAACAAATGGGACTTACTCAAACTAAAAAGTTTTTTTCTCAGCAAAAGAAACAATAAGAGAGGTAAATAGGGAGCCTACATCCTGGGAACAAATCTTTACTCCTCACACTTCAGATAGAGCCCTAATATCCAGAGTATACAAAGAACTCAAAAAATTAGACAATAAGATAACAAATAACCCAATCAACAAATGGGCCAAGGACCTGAACAGACACTTCTCAGAGGAGGACATACAATCAATCAACAAGTACATGAAAAAATGCTCACCATCGCTAGCAGTCAGAGAAATGCAAATCAAAACCACCCTAAGATACCATCTCACTCCAGTAAGATTGGCAGCCATTATGAAGTCAAACAACAAGTGCTGGCGAGGATGTGGGGAAAAGGGTACACTTGTACATTGTTGATGGGACTGCAAATTGGTGCAGTCCATTTGGAAAGCAGTATGGAGATTTCTTGGAAAGTTTGGAATGGAACCCCCATTTGACCCAGCTATTCCCCTTCTCGGTCTATTCCCTAAAGACCTAAAAAGAGCATGCTACAGGGACACTGCTACATCAATGTTAATAGCAGCACAATTCACAATAGCAAGACTGTGGAACCAACCTAGATGCCCTTCAATAGATGAATGGATAAAAAAAATATGGCATTTATACACAATGGAGTATTACTCTGCATTAAAAAATGTCAAAATCATAGAATTTGGAGGGAAATGGATGGCATTAGAGCAGATTATGCTAAGTGAAGCAGGCCAATCACTAAAAAACAAATGCCAACTGTCTTCTTTGATATAAGGAGAGTAACTAAGAACAGAGTTGGGACGAAGAGCATGAGAAGAAGATTAACATTAAACAGGGATGAGAGGTGGGAGGGAAAGGGAGAGAGAAGGGAAATTGCATGGAAATGGAAGGAGACCCTCAGGGTTATACAAAATTACATACATGAGGAAGTGAGGGAAAAGGGAAAAATAATACAAGGGGGAGAAATGAATTACAGTAGAGGGGGTAGAGAGAGAAGAGGGGAGGGGAGGGGAGGGGGGATAGTAGAGGATAGGAAAGACAGCAGAATACTACAGACATTAGTATAGCAATATGTAAATCAATGGATGTGTAACCGATGTGATACAGCAATCTGTATACAGGGTAAAAATGGGAGTTCATAACCCACTTGAATCAAAGTGTGAAATATGATATATCAAGAACTATTTAATGTTTTGAACAATCAACAATAAAAAAATAACAATAAAACTCTCTCAACCCAATCATTTCACTTCTGAACTTTCTTGCATTGTCTCACACATGAACTTTTGGTGGACATCTCACGTCTGAGCTATAACACTGTTAAAATATAGACTAAAATGTCTATTAAGTTATTTGGACAAACATTTTGTCATTATCCTTTTAAGGTATTCAAAATTAAGTTGAAGTTTATTCTTAAAATATTAAATTGGTTCTACACATTAGAATGTACTTTGGTAAATCAAATATTTATTTCTCCAATCCCCTATTAGCATTAATTCTTTTCCCACATTAGTTTTTTTTCTTTGGCCTCCACAGCTTGATCAAGGAACCATTTGTGGAAAATAATTTCAGAGCTTTATTTTTTTTAATACATAGTTCTTGATTCTTTGAAACTCAAATAATTCTCTTTTGAAATACCTACCATGTTTTTATCCTGTTTTTCCCCTTCAATTCTTAACTGATCTCACTCTGTCATTGTTTTGGGTTATGGTTCAAGGAATTCCTCATCAACACTTTCCTAGAATTTATATCTCTTACATCATTTGCAAGACTATGAATTTCACCTTTTTGCCTTAAATTCAAGTTTTACATTCCTTATTTCATAATATCCCGTCATCATTAGTCTGTACAAGCCTACTTTCTTCCATTCTAGCACTTTTTTTTTTTTACCTGCCTTTCCTTATTTTTCCCTGTCTATCCCATTCCTATTCCTTTCCACAGCTGGATAAGTATTCAGACACATTTTGTCTGTATCTTTTATATTTCATAAATAGTTTATCATCATCCCATTTTAGTTTGTATAAATATTATTGTATTTCCTTTTTGTTAACTTTTTTTTTACCAGGTACTATGTTTTAGGTTCTAGTCATGTTAAAATTTTTTGCTTCTAACTATTACAAATGGTTCATAGTTATGCAATGGCTAGTTTTCACCTGTTCACTCTTCCAGATGTGGACACTCAGATTTACCTCATTAATTTCTTCATCAATTTTCAGATTCAAAAAAAAAAATCAATGGAGGTCATTGTGCCTGTTTATCTTAGATGCTAGTTTATCTTAGGATGCTAGTTTTATGCTCCCAAAAATAATTCATGAAATATCATGAATCCTATATCTGGCTCAATTCTCACAATCATCCAACTTTTCTGACATTTTGGTTATTGTACTTTTTCTTTGTAATAAATTTATAATACTCATATTGTCAGAAACTGATGAACTAAACCTTTGATAGGCTGGACTGAGATAGACCTGTGAGTATTTGATTCTGGAAAGTGTAAGTCAACAGTGTATTAGTAAATATAACTAATTTTTTACTTTTACTGTTTCTTTAAAAAAAACTGCATATGTGCAGCAATTAAAAACTATAATAATGAAAGGGGGAAGATAATATTCCAAAGAAAGGACAAAGTTGCAAGCAGTAGCCCTCAGTGCATAGGAGAAAGCTGCTTTTACTTTCTCCACTTCCACTCCAGCCTGCCTCTGTAGACTCTAGAAGAAAAAACCACCTTACTTGGAGCTCATAATGTGAAGTGGTCTTAAAGATATTTATATAAAACATGTAAGCCTTCTTGGGGTTTTCTTGGGCAATTTTAGGGGTGAAATTTAGGAAGCACATTACACATCTAGCTAGTGAAATATACATGATTATCAACTAATCCAAATTTGGTCAGTTGGTCGGTCTCTCTCTCTCTTTCCCTCTTTCTTTCATTTCCTATGGTGCTGGGGATCCAATCCAGGGCCTTGAGCATGTTAGATAAGTACTCTACCAACTGCTAAATTTGAACTTTTTTGAGCCACATTCCCAGCCCAAAAAAGTTCAAATTTAGCGCACTGCTATAGGTAATACATTTATACTGATAGGAAGATTAACAGAGAAACTAATAATATTTTGAGCATTCACTATGTCTCAAGTATTCTGCTAGGCATATTTAAATAGAGAATCTCTTTTAAACCTCACAATAGCCTCCTAACCTCAAATTTTCATAACCTAAGTATTTCCATTTTAGGCAAGATGATGATGCTTTGTTTGTAGTTGGGGTGGGGGGTCTCTTGTGCATCTTAGAATGTTTAGTAGCAATTCTATTCTCTACCTTCTAGCTGTCAGTAGCACTTCTTTCAGTTGTGACAACCAAATATATCTCCAGACATTCCCAAATGTCTTATAAAAGAGAAAGTTGCACCCAGTTGGAACTACTGCTTTAAGATAATGATCATAACCCCAATCAGTCAGGTGTGGACATTGAAGTTCACAAAGCTTGAGTAACTTCATCACATAGCAAGGAAATTTGGAAGATGGGATTTGAATCCAGGCCATCCTTCCATGAAAGCCCTTACTATTTTTCTTATTCTACAACAACAATAATTTTGTCTTATATTTATATAGATCAGTTGTTTGCAATCCTTTTTCTTTGATTCTGTGTATGGAATTATGTAAAACAACAACAAATCTACCACAACATATAATGGGAAGTTCTTACCCCTCCACATTCCCATCAATTTCCCTGGAGAATCTCCTTAGTGTGCATTGGTTTTCAATGATTAATTCACTTAATATTAACCATATTTTAAGGTAGTAAGTCAATTGTTATTTATCTCCATTTATTAAAAAAGGGGGGGGGGATAAAATTGTACTCAAGGTTTTGGAAAAGATTTTAACAAACCAGTTCTTCAGAATCTTGAAATCTTATTCTTTCAGCTACATCACACTGGCTAGATAACAAAGATTTTTTTATTATGAATATACAATATAGGCCAGATTTTCACTTGTCAAGAAATTAAATTAGCTTTATTTTAATGTAACCCTAAAACAACCACATTCATATGCATGCCAACAGTTAATACAATGTGGGAAGCCTACCAAAATATTATTCTAAAAAGAAAAAACACAAAAGCAATATAAAGCAAATTATTGTGTATAGCCTTGTTGCTTTATATTTAGTATGTCTGCCCTAATTCCTTTTTAGTCTCAGGGCACAATTACTGCTGTTTATTTCCCGGACAACATTATTTATGGGCTGAACTCCCATCAAGAGGGTCTCCTTTCTCTGTCAGCAATGACTTAATGAAATAGCCTTTCACCTTTTGAGACAGACCTTTAAATTTTCTCTGTACAAATGGAAATGCTGTAGGTCATTTTCGTCTAATTGCTTGTGAAAAAGGATTGACAAGCCACCACACAATTTAACTGATTGGCAGGTTTTTCTCAGAAGTAGTCCTAGCCTGGACTAGCAATTTCAGAAGATTTAGATGTCTAGTCAGAGTTTGGTGGTAAATTTTAGCTTTACTCTAAACTCTCCCCAAGAATTATTTTTTAAAAGAAAGAGAAGCATACTGTAATTATTTAACATCAGATGTGATGCTATTGCTTAACTAACTATTCTTTGAAATAGTTTTGGTAAATTGCTTAGTAGTTATCACTTGGTGACTCTTCTATACTCTTAATGTGAGAAACAACATGCAGGGAAAATATATTTGAGATAAAATTATTTTTCAATTTATTTCTAAATGTTAAATTTAGAATTATTAAGGTTGGAAAATAATTTAATGATTATATACTGAATGTTTGTGATATGCTATGAAAAACTAGCAAGGGCAATAAGTAAATGTCTAACATTTTTTCCTCTGAAAACAGTGCATCTGTTCTTTTTGTCTTGGTGATGTTTCTTGGTAGTTCACACAACACTGCAAATTGCCAAGAGTGTTTTTGCTAATTGAACTTGTTGTGATATTTACAGTCACTTTGGATTAGATCTTTTAAGGCACATTCTGGAAATAATAGAATTAGATATGTATCTTCTTTAAAAGAAGGTCAAATTCCTTGAACTGTTATATCATTTGTTACATCAAAGTTTCAGATATTATTAAATAAAGAACAGATAGCAATAGTCATATCTTTAGATCATCTTTCATTTCAGGGGAGTCTTTAAACTCTTTAAAGTTATGGAGGACCCCCAAAAGTTTCTGTTTAAGTAGTTTAAATATATCTATAGTTACCATATTAGAAATTAAAACTGGAAAGAATATAAAATATAGATCATTATCAAAATAGCAAGGTCTGGGTTTGTAGCTCAGTGATAGAGTACTTGTCTAGCATGTGTGAGGCACTGGGTTCAATCCTCAGCACCACACAAAATAAATAAAGGTATCAAAAAAATAAGTCCAATACATGTTGGCATAATTTTATTTTTTAAAAAATTTCAAAATAATAAAATAATTAGAAGTGTATATTTAATTTAGGCTTTTGAAAATCTTTTGTATCCTGGTTTAATAGAAGGCAATATGTTAAGGTAGTAAGTCAATTGTTATTTATCTCCCTTGATTAAATCTCATCTTCCAATATGATTCAAATCTCATCTTCCAATATGATTTCTGATATATATTTATATATATTTATTTCTTTGTTACCATACCATATTTTACAGTCAAGGGAAACTTGACTGTAATACTTGTTGGAGAAGGAGTGGAAAAAAAGACACATGATATATTGTTATAATGATGAAAATAGTATCACTAGCAACCCTTTGAGAGGGTTTTTGAGGATGCCCAGCGGTCCTAGGACCATGATTTTATTCTTTACACTGAAATTTATATTCCATAATATGTCAATATGTTTTATTTTTCCATTTGAAAGTAGTAAAATATTTCCTGTGAGTTTGCATTATAAATGTACATTCTCAGTTTGGAGACAAATTTTATATATTTTTATTCAGTGATATTATTTCACCTTCTATAGGAAGGGTTGTCATATATTTGGGCCAAACTTGCCACTGACAAAAATATTGGGATGAGGGTAGAGAAGATACTGAAAGCTGCTGAGCATAAAACGAATCCAATTCCTTAAAAGATCAAAAAAGAAAACCACCACTACTTACGCTGTTTTATGTAGTAATAGTCTCTTCATCTACTCGTCTGTTAAGAACAGTAACATGGGGCTGGGGTTGTGGCTCACTGTTAGAGCACTTGCCTAGCATGTGTGAGGCACTGGGTTATATCCTCATTCTCAGCACCATGTGGAAGTAAAATAGGTATTGTGTCCATCTTTTTCTCATATATGTGTGTGTGTGTGTGTATAGATCATACACACACATAGATCACGCACACACATAGAGCCCATGTGCCTGCACACCCCACACACACACCTGCCACCCACCACACCCGCCACACACACTCACCCACCACACACGCCACACACACTCATCCACCACACATACCACATACACCACACACACTCGCCCACCACACACACCACACACATTCACCTACCACACACACCGCACACACCACACACACTCAACCAACACACACACACTCCCTCACCCATCACACACACACACACACACACACACACACACACACACACTAACATCCTGAAAGATGACCCCAATATCCAGGTTATTTATTTTTAGAAAAAAAATCAAGAAAATCTGTTTATATATTGATAGAATGAGTCAATTAACTTGTTAAAATTTTATATAGGTAGTAGCCATGCCATTGGTAATTTTTTTCATAGAATATTGCTGGTTAAACTTCCATATTCTAACATTCCTGCAAATATTAGAAATGAGGAGTTACTACAGATTCCTGTAAACTAAATTCATATAAAAGTGATTTAGTGGTTGATCTATAGAGCTTATATAAATTTTCACCCTCAAGTAGCAAGATACCTGACCTTGTGTTTACCTGGCCTAGATATAGCAACCATATTTATGGCTTAGTTTTGCATTTATACATCTTCTTGGAAGTTTAGAGCTAAAGTTTATATCAGAATCACCTAAGGATCAATTTTAAAATGTAACTATTTGGGTTCTTCCCCAAACTATTGAATCAGAATCTATGTGTTTTCACAATTTCAAAATGCTGTCATACAATTTTCCCTAATGTCTGTATTGTTGAAAACTCCATCATTTCTTTTCCACTCAACTTTTCTGTGACTAGAAAAACATTTAAGGCATCATAGGACAGATCAATAGTATATTATCACTTGTTGCTGAAAGTCATTATTCAGGAAACTACTACTCATTACCATCACTAGGGGAAAAGACCTTTAAACTCATTTCCTATCAGATAGGATGCCAATTACTGTTTCCACAGGAGGTCATTTCTTTCCAAACAATTCCATTCTTTGTTTTATGGCAATACCTAGAATTCCACAATATATTTGCTTTTTACCATATTATGGTGTTACATTGACCATCTTTAAGGGATATGAAAATACTATTTTCTAGGCACTTGAAAGAGATGAAGAATGTTTTTTAATGTAGCTGATGTATGAATACCCTCTAGGGGAGCCCCACCTACAATATAATTTGTTAAGACTTTAATTAGAATGGAAATGCCCCTAACCCATGCTAGTGTGTGTGGAGGGGGTGGTGGGGGGATAAGTAGGAATGCAGTGCTTTGAGTAGCATAATAAGGGCCCCTCAATGTTCTTCCTGGCAAAAAGTAAAATTCAATAAGTATTATATTGGTCACTAAGAAATTTGACAGGTTTGTTTAATTTGAGTGATAGCACATAGAATTTATAGATTTCCATCTATTGGCGGCTGAGGCCAACATGTAAATTGCCTATGTAGTCAGGATGTAGACAATAAGGTGATAAGAAAGACCTTAGAGTTTTAGAAAGCAAAGTTTTAATAACATAGTTCAAAGTCCTTAAGACTGTTTCATGATGATCAAGATATAAAAACAAAATTGGATTCTGTCAT
This sequence comes from Urocitellus parryii, assembly GCF_045843805.1. Classification (NCBI taxonomy): domain Eukaryota; kingdom Metazoa; phylum Chordata; class Mammalia; order Rodentia; family Sciuridae; genus Urocitellus; species Urocitellus parryii. Next base: position 111,172,347 of record NC_135547.1, read on the forward strand.
TAAGAATAGCCTCCTCCTGGTAAGTACAAAAAGTGTTAGGACTGGCAGGCTTAGCTGGAATTAGAATTAGCTGCCAGATACAAAGGGGAAACTATAAGGTCCCCAGTGGTGTCCTTCCATGCAGGGTAGCAATGCAAACGTTGAAGTGTATATATAAAAATACTTCTGTTGTTAAAAGAAAGAATATACCTTCTAATCATGTTCCTTCAGGTGTTTTGCCTCATTTTCCTGTTTATCTGAGATAATAGATAAATAATAATCATACCATTACCCCTTATCCTTATAACCCTGCATTTTCAGAATTATTCATATTTTACAAATAAAACTAAGATTCACTAGGGCCTAATTTCACTTGGCAAATGAGTGACTGTCTACATTACATATCCCACTTAAATCCCAACTTCAATAGAACCTTGATTTCTTTTATCCATTTATAAAATTTAGATAACTGAAATATATTTAAGCATATAGATTAGTATAAGGCCTATTTACTGATCATCTGAGCTTCATGGTAGCAAAAAAGAAGATTTGCTTTTCGGCCACCATTTTACAAATCCCTTTAAAATTGTTTGCATATTAAGTTGCATTTGGCAAAAAATAAGAACATAAGAAATGGCAATTGAACATTTTCTCTCACATGTGTATTTCGTAATATTTTAAATGTTTTCATGATTTTAGTGTAGTACTCTTTATGGGGAATTTCTTCATTTCATTTTCTTTTTTTAGCAAAAGTCAGTGTTAATTTTACTCTCACAGACATACTATTGTTTTAGAAGAAGAAAAGTCGTATGAGAGTAATTACCTTGCACTGTTGACAAATCCTTTAGCCTAAATAACAGTGCCATCTGCTGAAAAGGACTAGTGAGTCACAGAAAAATTTTTCAGAGGGTTCATTTTGATTGGATACACAGGAGTTGATGATTTAAACAACAAAAGACCCAGAAGAGGTAATGTTAAACAAAGGCTAAACATAGAGGGAGAAACCTTCAGGCCACAAAATTATCAGAACATTTATGAGGAATTTTACAACACATAAAGCCTTGATATATTATAAAATACAGCATTACTATGGCCATTTTGAAAAAATCTAAAATACTCTAAAATAATTAAAGTGCAAATAAGACATTCTGGATAATAGAAGGAGCTGGGAGTAAATGGTATCATTTAATTAAAGACAAACAAGTCAATGGAAATGGTTTCTTATAATTCTTAAGCCTCAAAAAATATTCTGATGAAATATTTGTTACATGTTATCATTTAAACATCAAGATTAAGAAAGAAATATTATCATTTCTCAAAGCCTGCCAGTAATTATTTTATTGATGCATTTTTTTGTTTAAGGTATATCAAGAAGACAAACCCATTTGCAAAGGAACATGTTTAAAATAAGCTTATTAAATATTATGTTGTTACTTTTCATAATTTTTAATTTATAGTCTCTTCTAACTCTAAGTTGGATATTAAATTCTTCTAGGTTGGATATAAGCTCACCTTTTCGTTACCAAAGTATAATAAATAGGCATTTCTACTTTCTTCTAGCATGATATATTAATGTTGAAAAATCTGATAGCAATTTATCTTTCCCTGTGTTTGACTTTGAATTTTCATCAGAAATTCATTTTTAAAAAAATTTCTGATAGTTCAATATTTCTACAAAAATATGTCTCCTTGTGGATAACTTTGACTATTTTTTTCCAAGTATGTGGTATGTACTCTCAATATTAGAATTTATGGGTTTAAAAAAATATTTCAGGACAATTTTCTTGCATAATATATTTTTAGAATTTGCTTGGGATAAGGAGGACTTGTATTCATGTTGGTTCTTTAACACATATCATTCATTTTTGTCATTTTTAAATTTTATTATACTTTTAAAACGTGTATTAATTGCACCTATTTAAAGGGGTTTACTTGATATTTCCACACATGCATACAGTCTGTACTGATCAAATCCGGCACTCTTTATCCACTGTTACCCTCCCACATACACATTGTTCCCATTCTCTATTAATCACTGTTCTACAGTGAAGATTTTTTGGTTTTTGTTTTTTAGCTTCCACATGTGAAAGAGAACATATGGTATCTGTCTTTCTGTATTTAGCTTATTTCACTTAACATAATATCCTCCAGTTCCATTTATTTTGCTTTAAATGACAGGATTTAATCCTTTATGGATGAATATTATTACATTGTGGATATATACAATATTTTCTTTATCCTTCTGTTGATGGGCAACTAAGCTGATTCCATATATTAGCTATTGTGAATAGTGTCTTAATACACATGGGCATGCAGGTATCTCTTTGGAATACTGATTTTATTCCCTTTGTCTATATACCAAGAGGTGGGATAGCTGGATCATACAATAAATATATTTATAATTTTTAAAAGAATCTCCATTCTGTTCTCTATAACAACTGTACTAACTAATTTGCATTCCCACTAATAGTGTACAAGAGTTTCATTTTCTCCACATCCTCCCCAGCTTTGTTACTGTTACAATAACCATTCTGAGTTGAAATTGTATCTCATTGTAGTTTTGATTTGCATTCCCCTAATGATATTGAATGTTTTTTCATACATTTGTTAAACATTTGTACTTCTTTTGAGAAATATCTATTTAGATTATTTGTCTATTTTAAAATTTTTTTTTAGTTATACATGGACACAATATATTTATTTTGTTTATTTTTGTTTTTATGTGGTGCTGTGGATTGAACCCAGTGCCTCACATGTACGAGGCAAGTGTTCTGCCACTGAGCCACAACCCTAGACCTTATTTGTCTACTTTTAAATTGGATGAATTGTAATTGTTTTTAGATTCTTATATATTCTGGATATTCACAATTTGTTAGATGAACAGTTAGCAAATATTTTCTCCTATTCCATGGCTTTCCTTTGCTGTGCAGAAGCTTTTTGTTTTGATGTAATCCCATTGGTCAATTTCTGGTTTTGTTTCTCATGCGTATGGGGTCATATCTAAAAACTAATTACCTGTACCATTTCTATCATCCCCCCCCCCTTTGTATTTGTATCCTTTCTTAATTCCCTTAAGATAAAAAGTCCCTTCTTTTCACCTACCATTTTCCACAAGAGAGTATTCCTTGCATTCATTTTCTCTTCCTTGTAGCTTAGTTTGTGTGACTAAATTGCTTTTCTTTTTTCTGTAATTCTTTCTTGAGTCTTGCTGCTGCTTTTGTAAGTTTTCCTTTTTTCTAGTCACCCCAATACTGAGTTCTTCTAATACTAATTTATGTTGTTCCTGCACAGCTCCTATCATTGTTTACTAATTTTTAGATTGAAAGATAATTTGCTTTTTAAACATCTAATTTGTAGTCATGCATTTTTTTTTAGTATGCTTCTGGTGTCCAAAGGATATTATTCTCTTCCTTATTAGCTTTCTTAGAATTTTACATTGGGTTTTGACCAGGATGAATTTAGTTTCATGTTTTTTTCATTTGGAAATGTTTTAAACTAGCTATCATAGCTCTTCCATTATTTTCATTAATTAACAGTAAGTCCTGTTTCATATATTCTGAGATCCGCCACCTCTGTTTCATTCTTTTAAATTTTATTGGAACCTTTGCTTTCTACCCCTATTTCTCCTGGCCTCCTTAATTTAGATTATACTACCAGCATTTTCTCTTCAGTTATTGGCTTTGTTCTGGAAGAAAAGCTTATTTGTTCATTAAGCCACTGACAGCACAAAATATCATCAATTTTTATTTCAGTTCTTTTGCACCTAATCATAAAATTATGGAAATGGATATACAAAAATATGTATCACATGTATAATATGTTTCCTTTTCATTATATCCAGTATCTTCTTACTATATCACTGAAAAAAATTCTAAGCACTATTTTATTAATAAATTTTAATATATATTGAGTTTAAGCATTTAAGTTATCCTGAGGGATCCAAATATTTAATACTTGAAATTTATAGTTTTAGAAGTTCTTGTAAATATTCTCACATTAAATAGCTACATAATCTTTGTCTCAATTTGTGTTTAGGATCACAATTTTTAGAAAACTTTGTTACTAGGGATTTAATCCACGGACACTTAACACATCCGTAGCCCTTTTTATTTTTTTTATTTTGAGACAGGGTCTCACTAAGTTGCTGAAACTGGCTTTGACCTTGCAATCCTCCTGGCTCAGCCTCCCAAGATGCTGGAATTATAAGCACAGATTACCACAGTTGGCTAGGATCACAAATTTTTGTAATTTAGATATCATATATTAAAGATTAAAAATAAGTTAGATTGTCTATGTACAACTTGATATTATCTCCAAAAGAAAACTTCCAAACCAAAATTTACACTTTGAAAGTTGCTCTTTAAAGATAAAAATGATGGGCTGGGGATGTGGCTCAAGTGGTAGCGCGCTCGCCTGGCATGCGTGCGGCCCGGGTTCGGTTCTCAGCACCACATACCAACAAAGATGTTGCCTCCGCCGAGAACTAAAAAATAAATATTAAAAGTTCTCTCTCTCTCTCTCTCTCTCTCTCTCTCTCTCTCTCTCTCTCTCTCCTCTCTCACTCTCTCTTTAAAAAAAAATAAAGATAAAAATGAATAACTAGATAATTTTCTGGTTTGGGGTTAGATAGGGTCAGTATGGAAGGTACAAAAGACAGAATGACAAGATAGTAGTCGTTTATTAATTTATAATTATATTTGAACTGAAAGTTCTCCTGCCCCAAATGTTCATTGGAAAGAAATAAGTAGAATGTCTTACTAGATCATAAAATTATACTTCTTGATAAAATAATATTTTTCATAGAACAAGCGTTATTTTTACTGTTTTATTCAATTCTCTTTTTTATTATGTTTTACTTCCATGTTTTTTCCTAGGTTTATTTGAATGTGCTTAGGAAGTTAACATGTTTAATTTCCAGAGTGTTTCTGTAATGATTCTAGTAGGAAAATTGGATGATAATTTTTTTTAAATCATAAATACTCATGCTGTTCCTCTTCTCCTAGGAGCTATGCCTGAGGGCTACAAAAGGGTACTGTAAGATCTTTTAGAGAATCCAGCAGAGATGAAAAACCTAGCTCTGGTACCCTTAATTGATAAGTCCAAGAAATGTATTTTAGTACAACTCTTGAATTAAAAAAAAAACTAATAAAAATTCCATTCTTCATAGTATATATTCTGCAAGCAAACGTACAATGTAACCACATTTAGGTATAGGCAAGTAAGTACACATTTTTTCCTGAATGTGTTCAGAAAACTAATTACAGGTATTCTCTATAGCTATATATATATATATATATATATATATATATATATATATATTTAAATGGAGAAATATATATATATTTCTCCATTTAAATAACTTATCTTGTAAAAGGATAAATATTTCTTTAGAATTACTCTCACAATTTTAATTATAGCTTAGTTAGTGAATATTACACATTTGTTTTCTCCATACACAGACCTAGTAATATCTGTGCTGTGATATAATGTGAATATTCAATTGCCTTAAATAAATCAGCCTTCATAAGTTAAAATATACCCTTAGCACATTTTATGTATTATTAAAAAGAAAACCATGAGCGATTTATGAGCAAAACCACATTTATTAGTATAACCATGTTCCACCTAGAATATTCTCTCACAGGGCTCCCTTTGAAGGGTAAATACCAGTCAGATCCTTCATTCTTTTCCTACTTATACCCCTGGGTGAGAAGTATGGAAAGTCACATTAAATACTCAGGGACCATGTGAATGTGACAGCCCTGAGGAAAAGAAAAGTGAAATTAAGTTCAACCTATCACCAAAATCACAGTGCAGCTTATATTTAGTCTTTAATCTATCTAAAGCTAATCCTACAACTAGGTGCTGTAAAGCAGCCAACAAATTTAAGCCTGGAAGCATGAATGAACCACATCGAGGAGAAAAACACCTGTACTTGTCAAAATCACATTTAATACCTTTGTTCTTTTAGACAGATGCTAAGTTCAAGTGGGAACCAAACTCATATAAGAAACATATGTTAAAAGCTAATCAAACATCCTAATCTTGAAAAAAAAAAAAACAGTCAAATGAGTGGTTAGCTACTTACTTCTAGTAGGCCAAATAGCCATTGAAGAGCACAGTTTATACAAATAAATTAAAAGTTCACTCAAGTCAAACAATGTGGATAATGATTATTCGTAAAAATTTATTGTAAATACACTTAGGTAAATCTAGTGTAATTTTTTCCCCCAATCCAATCTATATACCCGAACTATGCTATAATTGGAATGAAAATCCAAAATATGTGCTTTTGTTTTAATATATGTATTCATTAACTGATTAAATCTTTTTTTTTCACATATTCCAGACACTTTGTATAGTGTCATGGAAGCCATCAAGAGAACAGCCTAACTGTTGATTATCAGAACAAGCTTAAATAATTGTGGCCATCCAGAAAGCTTGTAATAATATCGAAGCCTGGTGGCAAGTGTCGCCCAGTGCCTGTATATCAGTGACTGTTTTTTTTTTTTATCTTTTTTCTTATATGTTTGATATTAGTAAAAAGGCAAATTGGCTAGAAGTGAATGAATGAAGAAAGTATAGGATAATTTAAATTCAAGGGAGTCTTAGAGGTCCCAGTCATATAAAATCTTGTAAGGGTAAGAGATTTGCTTCTCTTCTGAGAGAAATAGCAAGGCTATAGGAAGAAGAAGTCTGCCAAGTAGGGGAATATTAGGAATTCAGTTTTCAACTTGTTACACTTGAAATGTTTATTAGCATTCAAATCCAGATGGTAAATGAGTAGTTAAATAGATAAGCCTGACATTCAGGGGGATATTTGAATTTAAAAGTTACCAGCCTGAGTCTAAGATCATCCAGAACAGAGACTGAAATAGTTCAAAGACTAAGCATCAAGAGACACTATCCCTAGTGGATGGAAAGGTGAGAAAGAATTGGTAAAGACAATAATTATTAAAAAAAAATTAATTTAGAAAGCAGGAGAAAAATCAAGAGTGAGTGAGTACTGTCCTTAAAGAAAGTGTTTGAGAAAGGAGGGTGTCAACAATGGTGTCAAATGCTACTTATAAGTAACTTTAAAACTGAGAATTGATCAATAAACTTGGCAATAGTGAAATAATTTATGACCTTGTGAAAAATAATTTGCAACTGAAAAGCCTGTTTGGCATGAAACCAAGAAAGAATTGGAAGAAAAAGAAGTATAAGCCATAACGATAGAGTAAAAATGTGGATGTGTAACCGATGTGATTCTGCAACTTGTATTTGGGGTAAAAAATGGGAGTTCATAACCCACTTGAATCAAATGTATGGAAGATGATATGTCATGAGCTTTGTAATGTTTTGAACAACCAATAAAAAAAAAAAGAATGCTTCCAATGAATTCTATTGTAAAAGAAAAAAAAAAGTATCATTCTGCCATAATAGAACTACTTGGTAATATTATAGCATATTTACATATGATTATAATGTTCTCTTTAGTGAGAGAAAGGAATATTTACATATGATTGTAATGTTCTCTTTAGTGAGAGAAAGGAATATTTACATATGATTGTAATGTTCTCTTTAGTGAGAAAAAGGAATATTTACATATGATTGTAATGTTCTCTTTAGTGAGAGAAAGGAATATTTACATATGATTGTAATGTTCTCTTTAGTGAGAGAAAGGAATATTTACATATGATTGTAATGTTCTCTTTAGTGAGAGAAAGGAATATTTACATATGATTGTAATGTTCTCTTTAGTGAGAGAAAGGAATATTTACATATGATTGTAATGTTCTCTTTAGTGAGAGAAAGGAATATTTACATATGATTGTAATGTTCTCTTTAGTGAGAGAAAGGAATATTATGGAGATAAGGGAGCTACAGGGAGAATGAACATGAACAAAGAAGGGACAATTTTTGTTTTTTTCCCTACTTGGGGAAGTGTCAGCTTTAACCAGGACCACAACTAGTTCGTTGTTAGTAATAAGAGAGAAAGCCAACTATGTGGGATTTATCTGGATATAGAAATCAACAGGAAATTATGAAAGTAGACTTGGGAGCAGAAAGGGTGGGTCAGCAGCTAGATATGGTAAACAGTTAAGCCGAGAGGAACCTAGAGGTATGCATAGATACCTATAACAAGGAAGAACAGCAGGTGACTTGTCAGTGGTATCTACCTTTGATGAGGAGGTTCTCAGTGAGGTAGAATAACAGTATAATTGCATGAAGGTGGCAACAAAAAACAAGGAGACAGTGACCTTATTTGCAGGCCAAGTGGTAAAATGAATATTTGAGAAGTATACAGGAGGAGCAGCATCCTTGGTGGAATGTATACTTTCAGAGCAAAAATATTCAGGGAAGATGAAATATACAGGGCACATAGTGAAAAGGTGTTGAAATTAAAGGAGATGTGATAATGGTGTTATTAGAGCATGCTCAAAACATATAGGATGCATGTCCTGGTGATGGAAAACAAACAAGGGTTATTGAGTTTCTTGTAGTCACTAACATATAAAGGAATTTTGAAAATGCTTGGGTAAGTTCTGAGGGTCTCCCTGGTAATTTTGTGGTTCAAAGTGATCTCTGGGAGGGCAATAGTTTTCACAAAACAAGAAGACTCTACTTAAGGTGGTATGAAAATTAAGGAAGGATAGGAAATTACGAAAAAAAAAAATCTGAGCTTATTCCCAAACTTACTTGGTGGGTAGTATTATGACCAGTGTGTTTAGTTTTAGCTGTGCATGTCTCCAGTGAAACTTAAAACCTAAATTTGAATGTTCTGTTTTTTAATGGAAAAATAATGTAGGATTGTTACTGACATTAAATAATTGACAAAGTACTTAACACATAAACTTCAACATACTTCACTAAATGGTAACTTTTAAGTGTTACTACAATTATTTAAAATGATTTTAAGAAATAGATTTTTCGTGAGCATTTTTAGTTATGCAAATGTGTATATATACCTAAAATGGCATGTCTGATGATATGTACAATATTAAAAATGTACATTTATGGATTTATTGACTTGCCTACTTGTCAGGATACTTTCTAAAAGCTCTTCAAAAAGCATCACTTTGAAGTATCTGTAATAGAGCTTAAAACTCTAATTATAATTCTGAATCCCACTGTAGTTAACTCTGTGAACTGACAAGATGAACATAACCAAGCCCTATGGTATCTAGAAACCATGTCTAGTGATAGCATAAAATTTAAAACCCAGTATTTGGTTACTAAATTTTCTTATTCTGCATATTTGATCATATTGATTCTATGCATTTACTTTGATTCATAGGGAATTATAAATATGAACTTTTTCATTTAATAATTCTGATCCAAGAAGTGAAATTTCTCAAGGGTGGAACTAAAAGTAATCTATTAATTTAGGAACTCCTTGAATTAGGCAGTGATATGCTCTGAACAACATGTACTTCAGAAGAATCTCTTTCTCTATCTTCCCCTCTTTCCTCCCCTTTCTGTTTCTCTGTGTATATTTCTGACTCTGTTTTGGTCTGCCCATTCATTTGCTACTAAAAATTTAGGTCATGACAAATAATTCATTAAACTAAGTATGAACAGAAATTATTATTTCCCTTCCTTTCTTGAAATAATAACATTTATAAATATATGGCAATCTTTGCAAATATTTGTAGAATAATTGATCATATTTGTCATACTTCTGGTCATGGTTGTCTACTTTTGGAATTCTTAAAGATTATGGATGTGGAACCAAAAAAACTAAAATAAAATACTTTAGCACTTTTAACAAAAGAAAACTGGCAAGTGGATGATTTTATGAATATTATATATCCAAACATGAAATTAATCACATAGTCATAATTAAGAGTGATCATTATTAACATGAAAATATAGCATGATTTCTTAACATTACCCTTTACATATTGCTTAGAATTGCACTAAGCACTTTCACCCATACTTTCAATTCCCACAGTCATCCACTGGGGTATACGTTCTTATTTTCATGTTTCACTGGCAAAACTAATGCTCAAAGAATTCTAATGATATGCATAAAGGTTCAAAGAGACCTGAAAATTGTGACTAGAACTCGATTCAAGTACTTATACTGCAAATTCCCTGCCTTTGCCACAGGTGATGTTTTGGGGGAAAAAATTCTACTAATTTCTCATTTATTGCCACTATATTCAGTTCTGATTGTTTTCCCAAGTTTCTAACATACCTCCAAGGAACAATACATAAATTCTTCCTTCAATTCATTGCCTTGTTTTTTAAATTGACTTTACATTGTCACCATTTGAGTCTTCAACTTTCCACATATTATTCTGCTTATAGTCTTTCCCTACCCTGTGTTATACAGATCTCCCTTTCAAATTCTCTACCAGGTTATTATTTATAAAATATCATATAGCTCCAGTTTTGAATAGTTAAGATCAATCAAGATGACAGAGTAGAAACAAGCTGCAAATCCCAGCTTCTCTGCAGTGTGGAATCAAAACAAGAGAACAGATACTCAGTGAGGTAGGTGATAGAATGCATTGAAGCACAATATTAGACTGTCAGAGACTCAGAAAATTCTGGTTATTGGAACAAAAAGCAGGAAAGTATTCATTAGTCTTGAACCTGCACCTATAAGATCAAGGCAGGCTTAGCTGCACAGGTGATAAGCACAGAAAGAAAGAAAGAAGAGAAGAGAATGTCAGACTGAATTAGGCTGGGGCAGGAGCTTCAAAGTGGGCCCACATGTGAGAAGTGCTCTTTTCTCAATTTGTGGAGATCAGTGATACACAGTCATTTTGTAAAGACAGTGCCTAAGGTTATAGCTCTGGGAGGGATTACATTTCTAAAGCTTCATCACACCTAGAGATAGCACCAAATATTTTCATGGAGAATGCCTTTGAACCAAGCTAAGTAACTTATATTTTGAGATTCCTGTGAGCTGAAAGCCACTGTTCCCCATCACCACTGGCAATAGGGATGGACCATTGTGAGTGGTGTGCCAACTTGTCCAGGCTATCTGTTCCATTACTGCATACCAAGACAAAAGCAGGCATGCATATACGCACACAGTCCAGCAGTTTAATTTATCTGAGTATGAGTAATAAAAAAAGGATTCGTCATGGGACTTTTGAAACTATCTTAGCTCTACTAGAAAGGGCAGACCAAGACCTCTACTCATACCTCTTAGTGTGATTTCCCCCCCCCCCCACAGGGTACACAAAGCCACCATCCATGCCAGGGAACTACCTGGTTCAAAAAATTCCTTTAGACAGTCCAGAGAGCTCTTAGGTATACTGAAATGCCCAAGTGCCACCCTGCCCCCAGGATCACATCAGAGGTGGACAGGTGAGATCTGTGTGCATAGGTCAAGAGTCTGAGTTCTGAGCAGTTTTTGAAGCAGAATTCTGAACTAGATGGGGGAAATACTAAATATGCAGCCCCCTGATCCAAAATGGAAATGGCCAATACAGTTAGTACATCTATGCATAAAGACACTTATAGGTCATAGCTAAGTCTTAGGAATTTGCTACACCTCCCAATGCCAGATACAAAGCTGGGAAGCCCAGTAAGAAATCTCTCAATCTCAAATATCTCAGAAAGGAGTAATTTTAGACTCATGAATATTGTTTCTTTATTTTTTAAATTTTACTGGTATTGTCTTCCATATCAATTTGACAAGTTGCATCTACTATTTGACAATGCATACCTCAATCCAATTTTTCATATTTGTAATGTTACAATGTGTTAGAATTATTTTCTTTATCTTTTTCTTCTTTTGTATATACTTTTTTCTGTCCTTGATTTTTCTTATGCATCTCTTCCCTCCCCACCAAAGCTATTTTATTCTTTTGATTCTTCTCTTTTCATGCTGCATGCACTCTAATATTAATTTTTCTTTCTTTAATACCTGATGTTTCTGCCTAGGACAGAGTATTAAGCCCCTTTTCCACTTTTGGACTAGTAGAATTTTAGAGAACATTTTCAACAAGTTTTTTATGATTTACTGGTATGTGGTATGTTCTTAAGTAGTAACATTTACTGGTGATTATTATCTCCTCTCTAGATGATAGTAGGGATTTGCAGGGTAGTAGCCCTGTGGACATGTTGAGTTGGTGCTTTCACACTGAACTGGGGCACATAGTAAAGAGAAAGTGGCTCACTAAAATGGCCCTTACATAACAACAAAAGAAATATTCATCCCAGCAGCTAAGCACATCTCAACATAGAAAACAAAACAATAAGATATCTTCAAAATTTCATAACCCTCCAATAACTGAATCTATAGATAATAAATTGGAAGAAATGCCAGACAACAATTAGAAAAAGTTGATCATTAAAATGATCAATGAAATAAATATCTAAAGAATCAATTAACTAGAAAATGCAGAATATTGAAGAGCATTTAAGATATAGAAATTCTGGAAAACAACAGAAATACTAGAAATGAAAAATTCAATCAAATAAAAAAAATCAGGGCTGGGATTGTGGCTTAGCGGTAGAACACTTGCCTAGAATGTGTGAGGCCCTGGGTTTGATCCTCAGCACCACATAAAGATAAATACAGATATTGTGTCCAACTAAAATACTAAAAAAAAAAAAATCAGTGGAGCATGTCACCTGTAGACTAAGTAGAGCTGAAGAAACAATATCAAGGCTTAAAAACAATGTTGATGAATTGGAAAATTTCAACAATAATAATGAAAAATATAATACACCATGAATACCATATATAAAAGGTCTAGGATATCATTAAAAGGCCAAACCTAAGACTTAGACATTTGAGGAAGTAAACGAGATACAGGCTAATGACATGGAAAACTTAATGAGGGGCTGGGATTGTGGCTCAGTGGTAGAGCGCTTGCCTAGCATGCCTGAGGTTTAGGGTTCGATCCCTGGCACCACATTAAAAATAAAATATAAAATAAAGGTATTGTGTTTATCTACAACTAAAAAATATTTTTTAAAAAAGAAAGAAAACTTAATGAGATCAGGAACTGTCACTAATTCTTGGAATGAGATGGGTATTCAGGTACTAGAGGCATTTAGAACTCCAAATATACATGACCAGAAAAGAATTTCTCCATGACATAGTAAAAATGCCAAAATATCAGAATAAAGAAAGAATTTTAAAATCTTCGAGAAGTGCTAAGGCACTTATATCAGATCTCAATAATAACTTTGAATGTAAAAGTCATCAATCAAAAGATATAGACTGGCAATTGGATTAAAAAACAAGACCCAACCATATGCTGTCACCAAAAGATTCACTTTATAAGCAAGGATATCCACAGGCTGAATCTGAAAGGATGGGGAAAACATATCATTCACATGGATCTCATAAACAAGCAGAGGTTTCTATCCTCATATCAAAAAAAGTGGACTTCAAGCCAAAGTTAATCAGAAGGGACAAAGAATGTCATTTTATACTTCTTAAGAGAATAAGAATCAAATAGACCACAACGCAATAATACTGGGTGACACTTAGTATGCCTCTCTCATCACTAGATAGATCCTCCAAACAATAAATAATTAAAGAAGCTATAGAATTAATGAATACAATAATAATCTAGACTTTAAAAAGATCAAATGTGAAGGGATCACAATACCCAATTTCAAATTATATTACAGAGCCACAGTAACAGAAATAGAATGTTACTGGTATAAAACTAGACACCTAGACTATTGCAATTGAATAGAAGACAAATTGGCATGACTACAGTTGTCTGAATTTTTATATACTGGGCATTGAACCCAGGGACTCTTAACTACTGAGTCACATCCCCAGGACATTTAAATTTTATTTTGAGAAAGGGGCTTGCTAAGTTGCTGAGGCTGGCTTTAAACTTTGCATCTTCCTGCCTTAGCCTCCTGAGTCACTGGGATTACAGGCATTTGCCACTGCACCCATCCCAGTCAGCTGATTTTTGACAAAGTGGCAAAAAAAGTTAAAGTGGGTGGGTGGGGGGAATGCCCTCTTTAACAAATGGTACTGGGAAAACTTGACATCCAGATGTAGAAAAATGAAACTAGAATTGTCTTTCTCACTCACCCTGTTTAAAAAAAAAAAGTCAACTCAAAATGGATCAAAGATGTAGGCATTAAACCAGAAATTTTACAACTGTTAGAAGAAAATGTAGGGGAAACACTGTAACATAGGCACAGTCAACAACTTTCTGAATAGGACTCAAGTAACTCAGGAAATAATAGCAAGAATCAATAAATGAGTATAAAATTTAAAAAGCGTTTGTACAGCAAAGGAAACAATTGACAGTATGAAGAAATAGCCTACAGAATGGGAGAGAATCTTTGTCAGATACTCTAGATTATGTAAAGAACTCAAAAAGCTCAACGCTAAAAAAATTCAATAATTGAGCAAATAAACAGATACTTCTTAAAAGAAGTATAAATGATCAATAACTATAATAAAAACATGTTCAACATCTTTAACAATCAGGAAAATGCAGTTGAAAACTACATTGAGATGCCATCTCACTCAGGGTAGAATGGCAATCATCAAGAATACAAATAACAACAAACAAAAGCCCAGATATAATTGGATTATCAGATGAGTTCTAGCAGACCTTTAAAGAGGAACTAATAACAATCCTCCTCAAATTATTCCATGAAATAGAAAAGGAAGAAACTCTTCTAAACTCAATTCTGTGAAGCCAGTATTACCCTGATACCAAAACCAGACAAAGACATATTCAGAAAAGAAAACTTCAAACTGATATCCTTGGTGAACATAGATACAAAAATTCTCAATAAAATACTGGCAAATCACATAAAAACACATTAAAAAGACAGCGCATCATGATCAAGTGGGTGTCATTCCAGGGATGCAATGTTGGTTCAACATTTGGAAATCCTCATAATTAGGCTTAAAGACAGGAATCAAATGATTATCTCAAAAGATGCAGAAAAAGAATTTAAGAAAATACAGCATCCATTTATGTTTAAAACACTAGAAAAACTATGGATAGAAGGAACATACCTCAACAGTTTAAAAGCTATGTATGACAAACCCACAGTCTACCTCACTCTGAATGGAGAAAAACTGAAGGAATTCCCTGTGAAAATGGGAGCAAGACAAGGATGCCCACTTTCACCACTTCTATTCAACATAGTCCTTGAAACTCTAACCAGAGCATTTATGCAAAAAAAATATGAATAGGAAAAGAGGAGTTAAAACACTGTTTGATAACAACATGATCCTATATTTAGAAGACCCCCCCCAAATCCACAAAAACTTCTAGAACTCATAAATGAATTTGGCAAAGTAGCAGGACACAAAATTAACACCAATAAATCAATCACATTCCTATACTCCAATGATGAATCTGCTGAAAGAGAAATTAGGAGAACTATCCTAGTCACAATAGCCTCAAAAATAAAATAATTGGGAACCAATCTAACAAAAGAGGAGAAGGACCTCTACAATGAAAATTATAGAACAGGGCTGGGGTTGTGGCTCAGCAGTAGAGTGCTGACCTAGCACATACAAGGCCCTGGGTTCCATCCTCAGCACCACATAAAAATAAATAAATAAAACAAAGGTATTTTGTCCAACTACAACTAAAAAATAAATAAGAAAAAAACTATAGAACAATAAAGAAAGTAAAGAAGACCTTAGAAGATGGAAAGATCACCCATATTCTTGGATAGGTAGAATTAATATTGTCAAAATGTTGATCCTACCAAAAGAGCTGTAGGGATTCAACACAATTCCCATTAAAATTCCAATGATGTTCTTCATAGAAATAATCAAATCAGCCATGAAATTATTTGGAAAAATAAGATACCCAGAATAGCCAAAGCAATCATCAGAGAGAGAGAAGAAAGCAGGAGGCATCACAATAGCAGACCTTGAATTATATACTATAGAGCCATAGCAACAAAAATGACATGCTACTCGCACAAAAACTGGTATGAGACCAATGGAATAGAAGACACAGATAAACCCACATAAATACAGTTTTCTCATACTAGACAAAGATGCCAAAATCATACATTGGAGAAAAGATACTCTTCAACAAAAAGTGCTGAGAAAACTGGAAATCCACATGTAGTAGAATGAAACTTAACCCCTATCTCTAACACTGGGGGAAAAAAGTAGATCAGAGACCTAGGAATTAAACCAGAAACCCTATACCTACTAGAAGAAAATATAGGTCCAACACTCCAACATATTGGCTCAGGAACTGACTTCCTTAACAAGATTCCTAAAGCATAAGAAGTAAAATAAAAATCAATAAATGGATGGCATCAAACTAAAAAGCTTCTTCACAGTAAGAGAAACAATCAAGAGTTTGAAGAGAGAAACTACAGAATGGGAGAAAACCTGCACCTCAGATAGGGTATTAATTTCCAGGATATACAAGGAACTCAGAAAAGTGAACACTAAAAACAAAACAAGAGAAAAACCCAAATCAACAAATGGGGTAAGGAACTAAACAGACCCTTCTCAAAAGAAGAAATACAAAAGGAGAACAAATATATGAAAAAATGCTCAACATCCCTGGCAATTAGAGAAATGCCAATTAAAACTACACTATGATTTCATCTCACTTCAGTCAAAATGGCAATTGTCAAGAATACAAGCAACAATAAATGTTGGTGAGAATGTGGGGAAAAGGGTACCCTCATACATTGTTGGTGAGACTGCAAAATGGTGCAACCACTCTGAAAAACGGTATGAAATTCCTCAAAAAACTAGGGATGTAACTAACATTTGACTCAGTTATTGCACTCCTCAGTATACATCCAAAGAAGTTAAAACCAGCATACTGCAGTGACACAGCCACATCAATTTTTAAGCAGCACAATTCACAACACCTAACCTATGGAGCCAATCTAAGTGCTCCTAAGCAGATGAATGGATGAAGAAAATGTGGCATGTGTGCATAGTAAAGTTTTACTCAGTTATAAAGAAGAACAAAATTATATCATACAGAAGAAGATGGAGAGCATCATATTAAACGAAATAACCAGATTCAAGAAGACAGTACTATGTTTTCTCTCATTTGGAAGCTAGTGGGGAGGAAAAGGTGAAACAAAGGATATCACGAAAGTAGAAGAAAAAGCAATAGGATAGAAGAAGAGGATCAGGAAGGGAGGTAAAGAGTGTAAGGGAGGTATCAAGGAGTACAATTCATCAAATTACACCATATGCATTTACTAATATGCTACAATGAAACTCACCATTCTGCATAATCAATGTGAACCAATAAAAAATTACTCAATTGTTTCTTAAAACAATATTAAAACCTGAAATGGCTTTCAACTCTTTTCATTTATGGTCTAATGAGTTGAACATTGTCCTTTTTTATTATTTTATTCTGTACTTGAAAAATAAAAAAGGCAGACCTTGTGCTATGTAGTTACATATTTAAAAGATATAAATGAAATCATAAAGTAAATAAAATGATTTATATTTCCACTATTATATACTCTAATGCCAATAAAAATTTTAAAATATGTGCAAAGCTATGTTTTTATAGGACTTAAAATTAGCAAAATGTTTACAATTATTTTGTATTTCTGGGTGTTCTGATAATGGGTTAGGGAGTTCTGGAGTCATTATTATATAGTGATTTAATAAAAATTCTCTTTATTTCAGCAAAATCACTAATTATTTAATGTACCATAAAATATTTTTACATAATTTGTGTTGAATAGAAAGTAATACTCTAATGCTGTGCTGTCTGATAGGTTAGTCGCCAACTTTGATTTAAATTAACCATAATTTGTAAAAATTTATCAGCCATAACATCCACATTTGAATGGGTTAATAGTCCTATGTGGCTCTTAGCTACTACATGGGATGAGGCAGAATTTTCCTGGCAGAAATTTCCATTAGAAAAATATTGAACTAATGGATTAAGAAGTTAAATATATTTAGAGTTTATATAATTTGAAAATCTATTCCAAAATGAAAAATAAAGGGAAAACCTCAAAGTAAACTGACTTTTCATTTTTCTTCCATAGTATGAGTACACATTAAAATCAGAAGATAAAATGCAATTTGTAAAAATGAATATCAAAATTTTAAACTAAAATTATTTAAAGCTGTTTTTTAATATTTAAGATATTAAATATTCGTACAAAACCAGATTTTCCCCCTAATTTTAGTGTTTAGTGTCTGTGTCTTGCCAGTATAAAGAATATTGTGTTCAGGTCTACATAGGTACAAATTTAAGTGTAACATAAATTATATAATAATGCAAAATATTCTTCAGCTACTTATGTGCAACTTTAGTGACTCCTATCCTAATTCATATCCTAATGTAGCTCTGGAACCATAGGTTGGAACTTTAAAGGAAGCAAAAGGGGGATATTTTGAACTGCTACTAGGGGATTCTATTTCATTGAACAAGATTTATGTGCATTCATGCTGATAGAATTTGGTAACTTAGTCTTCTCTAATTTCAATGCTTCTGCATCTGAGATCTTCCCAAACTCTGAAGCAGTATTTATCTTCTATGCTGGCAAAGGTCCAAATCTTGGCATTTGGATACAGTCGTGTTTTATTTTGATGACAGTATCTGGGAAAAGGGTTTCTCTGGGGCCTGAACAGTGATAAGAACAGATGTTTAGGGTATGTAAGTTGTTCTCTGCTAATACTAAGTATTAGATCCAGGTAACACAGCCAGCAATGTATGGTATCATAACTTCATTTGTGTGTGTGTGTGTGTGTGTGTGTGTGTGTGTGTCTATGTGTGTCTGTGACATTTGGAACCCTCTAATGGCACTATGACAGCCAGAGGCTTCTCTTGCTTAGATCTAAGGTTGCTACTACAATTTACTTTTTATTTTTATTATACATAAGATGCATACTTATAATAGTTACACATGACATAGATTACTGGGCAAATTTGAAAAAATAGGTATAGCAGTTTCTTTGCATAAAAATATTTATCAATATGCTATGCATTCTTAGGAACTAACATAGGTAAGGCATTCTTCTAAGGAGAACTGATATAATTATGCTGTTTTTACTACAAACCTTTCAATACAAGCATACTGTTATTTTTGTCTACCTTTAAATTTTATGAATATTTAGATATCTCTGCTGATGTGGTTCTGCTTATAATTTAGGTCTAAAAATATTCCTTTTTTCACAAGATCAGATGTAAGCTCCAGCTTCCCTATGAAGCTTTCCCAGGTTAATACTTAACAGAAGCAATCCTTCCTTTTGATTTCTTGAACCATTTATACCTCTGCATTAACTTACATTAATGCTTGGGGGATTGTCAGACAGCAGTGTTTTGAAAACTTTTATCAACCACCTTCAAGGAAAAGAGTTCTGTTTTTGTTTTGTGTGAGGAATTTCTTTTTCTGTTTTGTATTTGTCTTTTACATTTGAGACATCCATGTAGGAAATCATTTAAAGAAAACTAAAAATGGTAAGAAATGACAAATCTCTGGAACATATACTTTCTCATTACAATGATTCATTCATGTACGTATATAGTTTCCATCTTCTACTAGATCGCTGCATTCATAAGGGAAAGAATAATGTTGTTTATTACTTCTTTGCTCAAATTTATATGTTCCCAATTGAATTATACTGCTATCTCCACATCTAGAATTCATGGTCTCTTCTATATTCACAAACCACTTCTATTTGGTTCCGATGATCCACTGAAGATAGTAATGAAATAGACTATAACAGTCATAGGTTCTGAACCATAAAGTCACTTGGTTCATATTCTGTGCCCCAGTGTTTCTTCAGAGTTCTTTCTGCCTTAAGAGAATGACTGGGAAGGTGATTGGTGAGGACTCAGAACATTTTATAACTATGTGTTCTGACAAGGGCTGATTCAAGCTGCTGTTAAAAGGTCAAAGCAAGGTTTCGATTTTACTTTGGTGTCTGGCCAGTAGCCCAGCCTGCAACTCCTCCCAGCTTCATACTGATGGAACTATGATATCCGGAGAAAACAAAAATGAATTGCAAACAAAAACTGTAAAAAAAAAAAAAAAAACTTAACATGACTATTAGTAGTAGTTTTAATATGATGTTTCCAAAATTCTAATAGTAAGGATCAATCCTTTTCTCCCTTCTTAGTCCATTGGTTTTGAGTATCAGTTATTTGAGTATATTATCCCTCTAAATGTCTATAATGATATATAACCTGACCTATATACTTTTAGACCTTCATCACCAGCAACCTGAGGCAGCTTTTGTTAGTAGATGAGGTCCAGTTAAATTTATATTTCAGATAAACAATGGATACTTTTGCAGTTTAACTGATTTTCGAATATTGCATGGATATAATTACACCAGAATTATTCATTGTAAACTGGCATCTTGTACTTTAATTTACTAAATCTGGAAATCCTACTTGTGTGTCTACACTGTCTTTTTTTCCTTTTCTCTTTTAACAACTCCATCAGTGTAGTTAATGTTTATTTTCTACTTTCAGAGGGAGAGCTAGGGCAAGTTCTCCCTCTCTCTGCCTCTTTCTCCCTCTCCCCCCCCTCCCCCCTCTCTTTCCCTCTGTCCCCTCCCCTGTCTTCTCTCTGGTGGAGATGTAGGGCTGGGGATAGAGCTCAATGGTAGAATGCTTGCTTGCCTAACATGTGTGAGCACCTGGATTACATCCCCAGCACCACAAAAATAAATAAATAAAATCATGACTGTGCATTTGGGCCACAGGAAGATCATTAATCTAAGGTATTCTATCACACAGTGACTATAGCTTTAAATAATCTTATATATGCAAGATAGCTAGAAAATAAATTTTTGAATGTTTTTACAATGAATGATAAATGTTTATAGTAATGGATATGCTAATTACCTTGATCTGATGATTACACAATACATACATATATAGAAATTTCACACTGAATACCAAAAATATGTACAATTTGTCAATTAAAAATATAAAACTTCAGAAAATGTGCATGCCCAGGGACCAACTAGATGTGGGATGATGTCCAGATATTTATATTTTATATTAGCTTTCAAGGTTACAGTAATAAGAAGCTATTATTTTTAAGTACTTCTCACAGAAATTAGTAGCATCCTTCTGTTCTCCTAAGACCTCAAATGGAATAGAAGATTCCTGGAACTGAAGAACATCATGTTACGTGAAATAAGGAAGACTCAGAAAGTCAAGGATCATATGATTTCTCTCATATGCAGGAGCTAGAAAGAAATAAGGAATTAAAAAAGGCAGTTGGAATCCTATGTAAATAGAAGGAGTAACAGTAGAATATAGGAAGAGGACCATGGGGAGGGGAGTAAGGGTGGGAAACAGTATGGGATATTTGTCTATTCTGCCCTCTTTATTAAGCAAACTGGGCAGTGGCAATGTAAGTAGGACCCAAGTATTATGTTCACATATAGAAATCAGTCAGTGTGTATAGGTTTGTTTAAATGGCAGGATATTTACAGAGTGGATTTGCACAGGCAAAAGTAATTTACAATCCTTGAAAACGTATCTATAGTTACTCTTTCATTTCAAACATAATACTGTTGTCCAAATGGAAAAACTGCATTATATTCAAGTTGTATTAGTCTATTTTTTAATATGGAAAATAAATTGGTTACATTAGTGAATGATCTGGTTATTCCAAAGGTAAAATCCTATTATAAAATTATATTTGTTCAAAGTATTCTAGAATGTAACTACTCAAATTACAGTAAGGAGAAACAGCAGCTGACACCATCTGGGACCTCACTAGTAATGTGGTATCCCTGGTTCTACACAGGAATCAGAATCCACATTTTAGGATCACTAGATGATTTCCATGTAAATGAAAGTCTGAGAAGCACTGATCTAATTCCCTGTGGAGGTTATAGCCCAAAGACCTTTACCAAAACTGTATCAAAACACAATGTGGTAGCCAAATGATACATGCTAAATACTTCATGATTAATTGGTAACATCTATTTTTGAATGATCCATAAAATGTTATTTTTTCAATGTATTTAATCTAATGATATCTATGGAAAGTAAACATGTTAAATTCATCACAAGCAGGTAAAATATTATTTCAATTTATATGCTGATACAAACAGAAGTTGAGTCTTGCAAAGGGACCTTACAAGTTATATGATTCAGCCCATTCATTTCATCAATGGAGCTGTTAAAAACTTGGAGACAGACAATGTTCATGATGACTAGTTCAGTGCTCATATTTGTAGAATAAGAAGCCTTATTCTGTACTCTCATCAGGAGATGTTGTGGACCTACTCATACAGTCTTTTTTTTAACTTTATTTTATTAATTTTTACGTGGTGCTGAGGATTGAACCCAGGGCCTTGCACGTGCGAGGCGAGTGCTCTATGGCTGAGCCATAACCCCAGCTCCATACTCCTATAGTCTTGATTGGCCAAATACCTATACTTGCCGTATATAAAGAATTGGTTGATTATAATTTAACCCAAATTGGTTGATTATAATTTAATCCCAAATTTGGAGTAATTATAAATTAATATGAGCACCCTAGATTGTCAGTCTTTATAAGGCCATAAGGCTTAAATTCTACTTATTTATTTATTTATTTTTGTGCCAGGAGTTAAACCCAAAGATACTTAACCACTGAGTCACATCCCCAACCCATTATTATTATTATTATTATTATTATTATTATTATTATTATTATTATTATTATTATTATTATTTTGAGACAGGGTCTTGCTAAGTTGCTGAAGGCCTCAGTAAATTGCTAAGGCTATCCTCTAATTTGTGACCCTCCTGCCTCAGCCTCCTGAGTCACTGAGATTACAGGTGTGCACCACCACACCCAGTTAGATTTTATTTGTTTTGCCTAAGCAAGTCCACTATTTAGTAAATTATATGAACGAAAAACAATTTAACCCTTAGTCTACAGACTAGGAAACCTAAGGCTAACTGCCACTTCCAAGTGCTCATTTAGTTAATGTAACTGAGAAATTACATACCCAACAATGAACTGGAGAACAAACTTTGAATGATAATTCATGGGCTGGGGCTGTAGCTCAGTGGTAGAGTGCCTGCCTTGCATGTGTGAAGCACTGGGTTCGAACCTCAGCACCACATAAAAATAAAATAAAGGTATTATGGCCATATACAATTAAAAATTTAAAACAAAAAATGATAACTCACAAAAGAAGAAATTTAGGAACCTGTAAATATTTTAATAATTAATCCGAATTAAAGTAAGAGTGGAGTATTACTTTGTCAAATAACAAATTGAAACATTATTTTCATACTTAATTTGTGAAGGTGTTATATAACAGGCATTTCCTTATTTTGTTGGGAAAAGTAATTACTAATTTTTTCTGGAGGATTACTCTTTTTGTCAGTCATCAAAATTCTTAAAAATATGTCTTTGTCATGATAAAGTCCATTCATAGAAACTTAGGTCATGGTTTACAAATAATATAATTAAGTATATGCATCAAAAATCAATTTTCTTTCTCTTTTACAGTAGTGGAGATAGAGTGCATGAGGCCCTGGGTTCTATCACTGGGCTACATACCCAGCCCAAAGGTCAATTTTTAATAATCATCTTTAATATTTGTCAAATAAAGTACATCCAGTGTCTAACAAATAACACAATCAACAAATGGGCCAAGGACCTGAACAGACACTTCTCAGAGGAGGATATACAATCAACAAGTACATGAAAAAATGCTCACCATCTCTAGCAGTCAGAGAAATGCAAATCAAAACCACCCTAAGATACCATCTCACTCCAGTAAGATTGGCAGCCATCTGATCACTAGGAGAATGTAACCTGTGAGCATGGCAGTACAACAAAATAGGCCTCTTCAACAGCTAATCTTTGGAACATATGCCCAAAGTATTATTTAAAAGAAAAATAAAACTATCTTGCTTAAGGTACTGTTATTTTGTATTTATTTGTCATCTTCACTCAAGCCTAAATTTACCCAATATGGTGACCTTTTGGATTACTAGCATCTCTTTCCATTTTGCTGATTGGAGGTAGGAAGCAGTAATGATTACTCTCTAGAAACTGTATTCAAT
Source organism: Urocitellus parryii (assembly GCF_045843805.1). Lineage (NCBI taxonomy): Eukaryota > Metazoa > Chordata > Mammalia > Rodentia > Sciuridae > Urocitellus > Urocitellus parryii. Next base: position 111,196,268 of record NC_135547.1, read on the forward strand.
TGTTCTGTTTTTGGAAATTTATTTGTCCTATTCCACAATAGCCTGATGTTGGTCTTTCTATTAGCAATTATTGCTGTTATTTTTACCCCTTCATATTTCAACTGCAGTTCCTCTGGAAACAGGATCAGACAGATCCTATCTGAAGAGACTAACAGGATAGCATTTTGTAATTTGCTGATACAGCTTTTCTTCTATCTTATAAAATAAGTCTCAAGAATAGTGGGTAAAATCAGCTATGGTTCAAGAGAGTGCTTTTTGATAAGGCTTTACACATACCTAGCACTATTGATTATGTGGTTCCCACCTCAATATTAACTAATAAAAGTGAAAAAGAAATGATAGAATTCCTTTGTGAGTAAAATAATAATCCAGTTGTGTAATATACAGAAATAGCAGAATTTCACACTGAAACAAATTATAAGCAAAGAAAACATTTTAGCCTATTAAATACTAGACTCTGAAACTGAAACTTTATTTGCAGTGAAAATATGGATATATTTTGCACCCTTTATGTTACATTTAATAATAATGATTAATTTTATAGTCTTTGCATGATTTTCCTTCATTGAATCAGTCTTTAAAATATGGCCTCATTCTGAATTAAGCTAGTTAGATCAATATGAAAGGAGGAATATTCATTTTGCATTATGATAACCAAATAATTTAGGCAGTATGTTAACATTGACATCTGAATAAATTATGTTAAATATATTCATTTTTTAAATGTTTTATTAGTGCATTATAGTTATGCATAATAATGGGTTTCATTTTGACATGATCATACATGCATGAATATAATTTGCTCCATTTAATTCCCCAATACTAAGTTCTTCACTCCCCTCCTCTATACCCCTGTTCCCCTGCCACAGCATGAGGACATATTTATCAGATTGTTCCTCATATTTCTTAAGATGAAAGGGTTTTTTCCCCTACTTATAAAATCTACATCTTTATTCTATACAACAATCTTTAAAAATTTAAGCATTATTAGTGTGTATAGTTATTTTAACTTTTTGTTTCTAAAAATAACTTGAGACCGGGAAGAGAAAAAAATCATTGAAATATGATAGATTGTAAAACTTTCATGGAAGTCATACTGTTTTTGCCGAGTTGTAGCTGAGCACTTGCAGGTATAAAGTTGTAGGTATAAACATCCTATTAATCTCTTTTTTGCAGTAATACATGAATGAATAATAAATACTAACATTATTGGAAATAGTTTACTAAACGTGTTTGCTCAGTAGATTAGTGGTTAAGTCAGAATTTCTGATTTGTTAATCATATTCTTAACAATAAACACAAATTAACAAGATGCAACATTTATGTGATACTTCACACTATACATATTTTAAAAAGGAAATACATAAAATATATCATAAAATTAAAATTTACAAAAGCACATAAAAGATTCAATTATACTCAGTGCAATTGAGTGTAGATGATAAAACTTATTATTACAAAGATAACCATTATGCCCAAAATTAGTCTGTAATATTATTGCAACAAAATTTCAGCATGCTTTACTTTTAATGGGAGAAGGGACCAAAGCAAAAAGTTCTAACAGTCATCTGGGAGGTATATAAAATTAACAACAACAACAACAAAAACCAACAGCTGTTTTGTAAAGGCAAAAGAAGTAGGTATCATTTCTTGACACTAATGTGCATTGTGTATTACAATAATAAAGACCAAGAAATCATAATACAAAAACAAAATTCATAGATAAATCCATATGCATGTAAATTTTTGTATTAAGAGTAATAGAAAGGCCTAAATAAATCCAACCATATCTAGAATAACATTAGATGTGAATGGACAATGATACCCAATCTAAAAGTAGATGTTGGTCTCTAGCAATTAGAGAAATGCAAATCAAAACTACTCTAAGATATCATTTCACTTCAGTCAGAATGACAGCTAGTATGAATACAAAGGACAATAAGTGTTGGTAAGGATGTGGGGAAAAAGTACACTCATACAATGCTGGTGGGACTGCAAATTGGTACTTCTGATATGGAAAAAAGGATGGAGATTCCTTGGAAATCTGGGAATGGAAACACCATTTGACCCAGCTATCCCTCTCCTTGGTCTATAGACAAAGGACTTTAAAACGGCATACTACAGGGACACAGCCACCTCAATGTTTATTGCAGCACAATTCACAATAGCTAAACTGTGGAGCCAACCTAGATGCCCTTCAGTGGATGAACGGATAAAAAAAAATGTGGCATTTATACACAATGGAATATTACTCAGCAATAAAAGAGAATAAAACTGTGGCATTTGCAGGTAAATGGATGGAGTTGGAGAAGACAATGCTAAGTGAAGTTAGCCAGTCCCAAAAAAACAAATGCCAAATGTTTTCTCTGACATAAGGAGGCTGATTCATAGTGGGGGAGCATGGGAGGAATAGACAAACTCTAGATAGGGCAGAGGGGTGGGAGGAGCAGGGATTTAGTAAGGATTGTGGAATGTGATAGACATCATTATCCAAAGTGCATGTATGAAGACATGAATTGGTGTCAACATACTTTATATACAACCAGAGATATGAAAACTTGTGCTGTATATGTGTAATAAGAATTGTAATGCATTCTGCTCTCATTTATTTTTTCAAAAATCAATAATAAATAATAAATAAATAAAAGTAGATGTTGGGGCGGGGGCACAGTTCTCTGGTAGTGTGTGCTCAGAATCTACAAGGCTCTGGGGATCATGAGTTCAAAGTCAGCCTCAGGAAAAAGAGGAACTAAGCAATTCAGTGAGACCCTGTTTCTAAATAAAATACAAAATTGTGCTGAGGGTGTAGCTCAGTGGCTGAGTGCCCCTGAGTTCAATCCCTGCTACAAAAAAAAAAAAAAAGTAGAGCTTCTTTCTCCTAGATTTTAATACTATTGTGTACTTATCTGTTATCATGGTTCATGTGTGCAATAATTTCTTTTTATGTCTATAGTACTACTGGGGGACTAAGTATCATGTATCTTTGATATCGAACTGTTTCTACAAATAACAACTTACTCTTCATGTTTCATTCATAATAATTCATTTGTTCCATATTTTCATCAATATTATTTTATCTAGATAATGGGATTTTATTTTATGTTTTTCTAATTTCTTAAAGTGTTGAGCATTTTTATGATTATTGAACACTTAAGTATTTCCTATGTAAAGTGATTGTTCAAGTAATAGAAACAAATAACAAGAAATTTATATTCTGTATTTTTGTCTGCAAGGAGAATTTTGAACGTTGCTTTCAAGTAATAGTCACAGACATTCACAGCTGTTAGGTAGTCTATAGATCCCCAGGGACATATGCTTCCTAGGACATCCAGAAATATTGCGTTCTTTACATATAGTCGATTTTCAAAATTTCGTCCTCTTGTGAAAAAGACAAAAAAGGAGGTAAAGGAATTAGCTAGTATTTTTAAGCAAAGTAAGTTTTGACTTAATAGTATATATATTCTTCCAAAGAAGATTTTTGAAGGAAAACAAACTTTGGCATTTGCCAATTTTTAAAGTTATAATCCCTTGAATGGACCCAAAATTATAGTTTGGGATGAAATATTAAAGTAACATCCAACATGCTCTAATACAATTAAATCATGTCAATTTTGAGATTCTCTACAAAAATCACAATTGTATTTGAAGAACAAGATGAATAATTACAGGAGACTGAGTTAATAGCAAAACCATTATATCGTTCGCTGTTTCTCTGTTTGAGGAATAATAACATTTTATAATATTTTTTCAATTTATAATATTTATTGTAGAATTTATCAAGTTCTTATATAAAAATTATCCTGCAGCATGAGGGCAAAAATCAGACAAAATACAGTCACTTCATAATCAATTTGGGATTTTTTCCATGTATACAGACATACATACCAAATGGACACAAGATTCAAATGTAAAACACAAACTGTGAAACTATTTGAAGAAAATATAGAGAAATACTTTAGGACATTTGTTTGGGCAAAGGTATATTGTATATGACCTCAAAAGCACAGACAGCAAAAAAAGACAAATGGGATTATATGAAACTAAAAAAAAAAAAAAAAAAAAAAAAAAAAAAAAAAAAAAAAAAAAAAAAAAAAAATTTCTCTATAGCAAAAGAAGCAATCAAGAAAGTTAAAGACAAAACCTACAGAATGGGAAAAATATTTCCCAATTATACATCTAACAAGGGATTAACTTCCATAATCTATAAGAAATTCACACAACTCAACAGAAAAAAATCCAACCAGTTAAAAAATGGATGAATGACCCAAATAGACATTTCTCAAAGAAGACAGAGAAATTGCCAGTGAGTACAGGAAAAAAATGTTCAACAGCACTAATCATCAGGGAAATACAAATCAAAAGTATAATGAGACATCATCTCATCCCACTTGTAATGACTGTTATCAAAAAGACAAAGAATAAATGGTGGCAAGAATACAGAGAAAGGGGCATTTTCATATGGAAAACAGTATGGAAATTCCTCAAAAAACTAAAAAAGAACTACCATATGATCTAGCAATCCCATTACTAGTTATGTATCCAAAGGAATTGAAATCGATATGATGAGACATCTGTACTTGAATGTTTATTGCAGCACTATTCATAATACCCAAGATATAGAATATATAGTTGTCAATTGACAGATGTGTGGATAAGAAAATGTGGTACCCATATACAGTGAAATTCTGTTCAGTCATAAAAACATAATGGAATTCTGTCATTTGCAGCAACATGGATGGACGTGGACAACAATATGTTAAGCAAAATAAGTCAGGTACAAAACAAATTCTACAGGTTCTCAGGTATATGTGGAAGCTAACACATTGATCTCAAAGAAGTAGAGAAAAGAATAGAAACTGATAAGACGGTGTGGGAAACAGAGAGGAAGAGAGGGCTGCAGTTGGATAAAACAAATAACTTCTAATGTTCTACACTACAGTAGGATAACAATGGTTGGCAACAAGTTAATTGAATATTTCAAAATAATAGGATTTTTGTACGTTCCCAACACCAAAGAAATGATACATGTCTGAAGTGATAGATAAGCCTATTACCATGATCAAATAATTATACAGTTTATACACGTATTGAAATGCCACACTTCACCTCTCAAATCTATACAATTATTGCATATCAACTAAAAATAAACTTTTTCAAAAAATTAAGACAACACTGTGCCTTGTAAAATGAATTTAGCCTTTTTCAAACTGAATAGGAACATATTATGAGATTAGTAGTATGGACAGGAAGCAATAAAAAGGAATTTGGTGGCTTAACAGTACAAGACCATAAATTGCCAAATCCATATGATGACATTCACAATGATAAGATGGGCATGTTGGCACCTGCCTGTAATCTTAGTAGCTCAGGGGGCTGAGGAAGCATTGAAAGTTCAAAGCCAGCCTTAGTGAACAACTTAGTGCGGCCCTGTCTCAAAAGGGCTGGTGTCATGGCTCAGTGGTTCAGTACCCCTGGGTTCAATACAAAAAAAAAAAAAATCACAATGATGACATACTTGTGGACACTCCTTATTCTTTCAGTGTTTCTGATCAGAAACCTGCCATTCCATAGTGCTGTTAAAACACCAGAGTGCCACTATCATGAAAGTATATTTCTCTGATGGCAATAGCCTTGAATTAACAGAAACCTTATATTAGTGATACGGAATCTTTAAAACTACTTTCTTATATATATTTGTATTGATCCTCTGATTCTTAATTGATTCAGATAAAAGTCAATGAACTCATAGCTTACAGTTAATGTAAATTTGTGACACAGAAAATAAGGATTAATTGAAAAACCATCCCTTCCTTATTTTATTCATCAAAATAGAAAGGCTGTTTATCTCCTGCACATAAATTATTATATCCACTGAGCCTAGTTTCTGCAACATAACAATTTTATGAGAACTGAGACAAAAGACTAAGGATAATTATTTACCTTTTATAAACAATGAAATACTAATATTTCATACAAATTGTCTTAATACCATTTTGAAACAATAACATTTGTTATTTACATATTAGTGGCTTTAAAATATATAAATATGCATTACCCAAGAACCACACTGCCTTTACTTTGTTAATATATTTTTGGAAGTAAAATAGTATCGTGTAGAGTTGATGCTACGAAAGCAAATATTTACAGTAATAAATCAAGAATTGCTTCTGGTTAAGGAAACCAGTGACCATAAATACTGAATATAAATTTCATTTTTTTTAATGTTCTATAGTCAATTTTTTCAAATCTAATAGGGTTCATAAATATTGCTTCTATTTTAGGAAAGATTTCAAATACCCACTCTTCATGGGATAAAGTGTTTAATCACCATTTACTTTTATTTGAAATCAGTGAATAATGATGCTATATAATTCAGAAAGGCAGTTATGAAGGAAAATATGCCAAAAATCAGTACAAAATGGAACTCTTGCCAGTAGAAGACAGATGCAATACAAAATATTTTTATCATTTTAAAAAATACAAAGTAGGATTCAAATTAAGAATAAGTATATGGAAACTGCCACAAATGAACATTGGGAGAAATAGTTTTAAAGGGTGCTAGCATCTCCTTAACATCTTTCTGTGTGATATATCAATCACTCTTACAATATCTGTAAGAAGTCACAGGGCCTCTCAATGTCTATTAATTTAGTATTTAAAAATCCTTTTTTCCAAAAGATCATGACATATTCTTCAAAACAATTCCTCAAAATGTATCATATTTGAGCACACGAACTTCTCAAGATATATTCTATTATATTAATTTTAAAATGTGATTGATCAAAACTGTAGTCATTTTACTTTATTTATGCAGAAGTATTTTCAGCAGGCTGATTTTTAAATTAATAGCTTTAAAAATTTGCATAATGTTTTCTTAAGGAAAAATAAAGTAAACTTTAGTTGTTTCAAATAGTGTGCCTAGATAAAACAAAATAATTTAAGTGACAGTCTCTACTCATCTCAAATACCACAAAAAATTTCTATTTTATTGATTATTTTACCTTTTTTTCAGATGATTGCAATATGAGTATACTATACTTTTTTATTTGTTTTAATTATTTATACATGATAGTAGAATGTATTTTCACATACATATATGGATTTTAACTTCTCATTCTGGTTCTACATGATATGATTTCATGATCAATGTAATTCTACATACACACAAGATGGTAATGTCTTATTCCTTATATTATCTTTTCTATTCCCATTCATCCTCCCTTCCCTTTACTCCCCTTTGTCTAATACAAAGTACTTTTATTTTTCCCTAGGCCCACCCGCTTATTGTGAATTAACATCTGCATATCAGAGAAAACATTCAGCCTTTGGTTTTTTGAAGTTGGTTTAATTCACTTAGTATGATAGTCTCCAGTTCTATCTATTTACCAGCAAATGCCATAATTTCCTTCTTTATGGCTGAGTAATATTCCATTATATCTATATGGAATATTAGATTTTCTTTATCCATTCATATGTTGAAGGGCACCTAGGTTGGTTCCATAGTTTAGCTATTGTGAATTGAGCTGCTATAAATATTGATGTGGCCACATCAATGTAGTATGCTAATTTTAAATTTGGGGGAATAAACTGAAGAGTGGAATGCCTGGGTCAAATGGTGGTTGCATTCCAAGTTTTCTAAGGAATCTCCATACTACTTCCAGAGTGGTTGCACCAATTTGCAGTCCCACCAGCAATGTATGAGTATATCTCTTTCCCCACATCCTCACCAACATTTATTGTTGCTTATATTCTTAATAATTGCCATTCTGACTGGAGTGACTTAAAATTTCAGTGTAATTTTAATTTGCATTTCTTTAATTGCTAGAGATGTTGAACAATATTTTATATATTTGTTGACGATGAAGTTTCTTCTTCTGTGAAGTATCTGTTCAGTTCCTTTGCCCATTTATTGATTGGATATTTTGGTATTTTGTTAAGTTTTTTGAGTTGTGTATCCTGGAAACTAATGTTCTATCTGAGGTGCAGGTGGCAAAGGTTTCATCCTGTTTTGTATGCTCTCTGTTCATGTTCTTGATTGTTTTCTTTGCTACAAAGAAGCCTTTTAGTATGATGCCATCCCATTAATTGATTCTTGATTTTACTTCTTATACTTTAGAGTCTTGTTAAGGAATTCAGTTCCTCAGCCAACATGATGTCGGTTTGGGCCTACTATTTCTTCTATTAGGTGCAGGTTCTCTGTTCTAGTGCCTAAATCTTTGATCCACTTTGAATTACATTTCATTCAGGGTAAGAGATAGTGTTTTTTTTTTTTTTTTTTTTTTTTTTTTTTTTTTTTTTTTTTTTTTTTTTAAGAGAGAGTGAGAGAGGAGAGAGAGAGAGAATTTTTTTTTTAATATTTATTTTTTAGTTCTCGGCAGACACAACATCTTTTGTTGGTATGTGGTGCTGAGGATCGAACCCGGGCCGTACGCATGCCAGGCGAGCGCGCTACCGCTTGAGCCACATCCCCAGCCCAAGAGATAGTGTTTTAATTTCATTTTGCTACATATGGATTTCCAGTTTTCCCAGCACATTTATTGGATAGGCTATCTTTTCTCTACTGGCACTTTGTCTAGGATAATTGTATTTATATGGATGTGTCTCTGATTCTTCTATTCTGTACCATTCGTCTGTGTATCTGTTTTGGTGCCAATATCATGCTGTTTTTATTATTATGGCTCTGTAGTATAATTTAAGATCTGATATTATGATGCCTACTGCTTCACATTTCTTGCTAACAATTACTTCTAAATTCTCAATTTGCTTTAGCATTTCAAATTAACAGTAGGTCTCACTATAGGTAAGGAGTTGTTTTGTGAACTACTAAGCATGCTTCTCAAAAGTTAAATATATTGAGTAACATTTTGTTCTGATTTTCAAAGTCACTTGAGGATAGATAATAATGAAAAGACAAAGAGGGGAGGCAAAAAGAAAAGGAGCTCTATTGTAAAGAATTAATAGAGCCTTAAATAGTATTATTTCCTTAAATTACACAATTTTTCTATCCTACTTTTAAGGTGGCATTGAAGGTTTTGTAATCATACTATGAAATTGGAAGAAAAATATTAGCTTGGTACCTTAAAAGAGCAAAGAAAGTATACATTTTATTCTACTTTTCAAATGCATGTGTATGAAGGAAATTGTATTCTTGAACAAGATACTCCAAGGGATCTCTATGTAGGAGTTTTTTTTTTCCCCCTAAGGCATATGGGTTTCATATATAATACATCATGAAGTTGCTTTCAGGGGGAAATCATTTTTTAACATTCTGTCTCACAAACATGAACAACCCTATTCATGGGATGTCTGATAGACTATATCACCAGTTTTCAATTTTTGTGAATTGGTCATATTAGGTAGACAAATTTGGGGGTATTTTAATATTCATAACATGACCATATAATGAAAAAACTTGTCAGATCAAGAAATTACAGAATTAGTGAATACATGGAAAAAAATAAAAAATAAAATACAGGCCTCCAATTCTGATGTTTGGCATTTAATATGCAGTCATTATAGAATATAATTTTGAAAGAACACTGTCCTCAGATATGCACTACTTAAACCCTATGTATTATATTTTCATTTTTTTCTTTTTATAATTTTGATTTTTATTTCAGCAAGGTACTTCTTTGTTGGCTTCAAAGAATTTTGTTAAATGAAAATCATTATACATAGAAGGAAACAAAGTAAAAAGTATCTGTTTAAACTGAAGAACAACATGATTCCTCACCAAGACAGTATAGGAGTCCCTTCCTGTAATTTTTCTGAATGGAAAAAAACTTTATAATACGTATTTAAGTGCATACAGATACATATATATTTTTAGACATTTGTGATGGGAGCAAAGGAGGGTGCAAGGTAAATTAGACAAGCAAGAAATTACTTTAAGTAGTATAAATATCACAGGTTACACTGAACATAACTAACGATCAACTTGATGGTCATATGTGGAAGACAAATGAAGAGCCAAAGGAACACATTGAAATGAGACACTGAATAGAAGGAAAAAAATATTCAGAATATTTTTGTGAATATGAACAGTCACACTTTGTGTGGTTGAAGGTATAAAAAATATTAACTTAAAATCCATTGTCTATCTTTAGAATTATCCATTGAGTCATATCAGGTTATTTATCTAAGATTAGTTTTACTGTAAAAAGAGCTGTCTGGTGATAGTATTTTCTTGTTGCTGCTATAAAAAATCAAAAAATTAATCTTAAAGCAACACACTTTCTTTTTTCACTTTTGTAAGTCCAACATGTCTCACTGGGCTAAAATGAAGGTATCAGCAAGCTAATATTCATTTCCCCCCTCTCTCTTTTCATTTCTTTATTTTTCTATACTTTTAAAATTGTATTAATATATAATAATTGTACATACTTGATATTGTGATTTAGATATGGGCTGTCTCCCAAAAGCTCATGTGTGAGACAGTGTAAGAAAATTTAGAGATGGAATGATTGAGCTGTAAGAATTTTAACTAATCATTGCATTAATCCTCTGCCACAACCTTCTACCATCATGTCCTGCCTCACCTTGAGCCCCAAGGAATGGAGCTGGCTGTCTATGGACTGACACCTCTGAAACTGTGAGCCCCAAAGTAATCTTTTCCTCCTAAAATTGTTCTTGTCAGGTCTTTTGGTCACAGCAGCAAAATAACTGACACTTGGGTACCTTGTAGAATGAACAAATCAGGATAATCACCATATCCATAACTTTAACTATTTTAATTAATATTTAATTTATTTGTCAATTTCCTTATTTTTTACTATAGGTCAGGTAGATTAATTGGTACATACATGGATCCATCCTCCATCTTCAAAGACATCTGTGTGGCATCTTTTTCTTTCTCTGAAATCTGCTTCCAAGTTCACACATCTTTCTGTGACTACCCGTCCCCCTCCATTTTCCTCTTATAGGAAACCATTGTACCTACTGGAAAAATCTCCCCAAGAACTTTTTTAAAAAATTTTTTTAGTTGTAGATGGATTGAATACCTTATTTTTAAAGTTTTTTAAATGTGGTGCTAAGGATTGAACCTATTGCCTCACACATGCTAGGTAAGCGCTCTACCACTGAGCCACACCGCAGCCCTACTCCAAGATCTTTAATTCAATTGCATCTATAAATTTCAGTTTTCTATATACAGGTAACATATCCACAAATTTTCAGTTATTACGATGTGGATTTCTTGGAAGGACATCAATTCACCATACATCTGTGCCTCCTATGTTATCTCACTCTACTCAAATAACATCCTTCCTAGCTATCAACACAATTTATCCCTCATATACAACTCCAGGAGAGCTGAAGACTTTGGTTTATTTCACCATTTTATACCCCAGTGTGTGGTGCAGTGATTGGCATATAGCAAGGAATCAGTAAATAGTTCTTGTATAAGCAATATTCAAATATGAGATATCATGATTTCCAGGGCCCCATCTCAACACCATAATGCTGATATATATATTTATTTATTTACATATATATTTACATATAACATTTTTAAAGTAGTTACCATAGTTTGGATTTACACTTAAACTAAATAAAATGTATTTTCTGCTTTAGCACAACTGTGAAGTTTCTATACTCCCATATATAATCCACATAAAATATCCTGCAGTTTAGATTGTTGTTAAACTAGATCATGACCTGTGCTATAGAATTTAGTTCTTAGTCCTATTTTTACTTCTCGTGATTTAACAAGTAAAAACATGCCACGTTAAAGAAATTGTAATTTTGTTTTGTAAGACATATTTTAGAAACTGTTAAATTCAGAAAGCAGTTCTATATGTATATAATTTAACCACTTAAATTTAGTTCATATTAAAGCATGCAAAATAATATATTGGAAAATTATTTCAAGGTTTGGAATAATATGCACCTCATATATCTGTAGTAAAGTGATTTTTATCTGAAAGGAAACTAGTCCAAGAAGATTGAAATCCCTTTAACAGAAAAAATGAAATGCACTATCCGCAGGTTGCCATGGTTTCAGTGTAGCAGAAAAATGAAATTGGAAGGTCACCAATAATTTCTGAGAGTATTCTTTTTTTACAAAAAGAAATCATATCAATGCAGTGTAAAAACCTAACAAGATTTAGAACAATACAGGCACTTTGAAAATTACAAAACCATTAGTCAATACCATATTAAGCTGATTTATTACCCTCTGGTGTTATAGCCTCTTAGCTGCTGATGGGGATCCAGTTAAGAAATAAGATTATGACTCCTTTCTTGGGATTTGCACACAGTACTTTCTGAGAAAATAAAGCAAATTAGACAATAAATCATTGTCCATATCACTTTTCAACTAGTGCCAATCTAAGAGGTAAAGTATTCAGCTTGAACATTATTTCCCGTCCCCTGACAGAACTTTCTGTATAGTCACTTTTAGTCAAATGATACAGAAGTTTCCTTGATTGCAATGAAGGATATCCAATTTGAACTAGGTTAAAGAACAAATGATGTGTGTGTGTGTACACCACATTCTAATATTTTCATGATCAGTCTCCAATATAAAAATCCCAAGGAAGATTTTGATTGCTACATGGGTCACATATCTTACTATTTATTTATTTGTCCAGGTAAGAAAAGTCTGATGACTGGCTTAACATTCAGTTGCCTTATTGCTCACTTATACTGATAGAATGAAAATGGAAACTTTAGCCAAGAAAAAAAAAAGACAAAAATGTTTTGGGGAAGTAGAATTATAGCTCCCAAAGATGTCCATGACCTAATTCCCCTAAATTGTGACTATATTAGGCTAAGTGGCAAAAGGAATTAAATTGTCAGATGGAATTAAGGTTGCTAATTAGGCAGCCTTAAAATAAGGAGGTAATTTTGGATTAGCTAGCTATGTCCAGTGTATTCACAAGGTTTCTTAAAAGGGGAAGAGGAGAACATAAGAAAGTCAGGGAAAAGAGAAATAATGATGGGAAAAGGACCAAAGAGATACTATGTTTTTTGTTTCAAAATCAAGGTACAGAGTCACGAGCCAAGTATGAGGATGGCCTCTAGAATCTGGAAAAGAGAAGTAAATGGATGTTCTCTTAGAGTGTCCAGAAGGAACTCATTCTTCTTATACCTTGATTTTAGCCCAGTAAGATTTGTGTTGACCTGCAGAATATGGGATAAGAAGTTTATGCTGTTTTAAGTCACACCATTTGTGGTAATGTGTTATAGTATGGTAGTGCCTGAAAATAATATAAAGGGAAAGAGCATAAATATGATAACAATTCTTCTAAGCATAGTAACAGTTATATATTTATCTTTACTAAACAATTATTAGTACTATTATTGTTAGTTTTCTTTTTTATGAGCTTGGAATTGGAAGAAACTATAGCTGCTTAGTGAATATGTTTCCCCCAGTGGCTCCACTACAATTTACATTACTAAGTGTCTTATTTCATAGGAGAAATTATTCTGATGATTTAAAACATTTTTATTCATGTTACATGAATCAAATGATATTTTAGCAATTTTGGAGGACTTGGTATTTAGTCTTTCATTTTGTTTGAGCTTTTCATAGGACATACATATTGTTTCTGTTAACATTGAGGCTAATGCTTTCCCAGTTAACCATTCTAACTTAAAGTATTAAAATAAGCTCTCTTATACTTTATAAACCTTTTCACATTGCAGATGGTCCATTTGGCATTCTTTCTTTACTTTTCTGGAAAAAAATCATCCTCATTCACTTTTCCTTTGTTTTAAAATTCCAGATTTGTCATATGTTCAAATACATCATTATAATTAGCTATCTGGCTTCTCTAGGATTACTTAGGTTCCATACTTTTTTTTGAACCTTTACTTCATAAGCAAAATCTGCTTGCATATATACCTATAATATAAATTATATTAAGAATTTTATATAACATACTCAAAAAATTTAACATAACTTATTTTTTTCCTATTGAGAATAAAAATATAAAAGGACAACTTTCTTCCTAGAAAAAGACTTGTCTTCAAATGTTCTCACCACAAAATGTATGTGAGGCAATGCATATGTTATTTAGCTTGATTTAGCCATTCCACAATGAAGAAATTTTTCTGCACATGTTGTCAACTTAAAGTTTAATGATAGAAATTTTGTTTCTATGCCATGGTGAATATTAACCATAACAATTATATTAAATATATCATAATCTATCAATGGCCAGCATGCTGGCTTTTGAAATTCAGTCAATCAATAGCAACTTCATCTTTTTTAAAGTATAACCAACATCAACAGACACACTTCATTAATAATGTTTCTATGGCCAAGATCAACCAGTGTCACACAGTTCCATTTTCGAAATCTGATAATCCCTGACCTCCTTGCTTCCCTAAACTCTATAAAAGGTCATGTTGCTTTGTTCAGAGAGATTGCATGTATATACACACACACACACACACACACACACACAAATGTCCCTAGCTTAATAAGCAATATATTCAGGTTTTTTTGTTTCAAATACTTTAATAATATAATTGGTGCTGTCTTCCAAATCAACCATCTCATTTCATCCCCTTAACCCTCTCACTAAGCACTAAGGAATAAACACACATGTACTAAGGGGTCAAGAACAAATTTTAATTTGGCAATGTCATTTTTTCAGTTGAGATTTTATCTTTGTTTCAAATTAATCTGAGTAAATATCTGTCTTCTAATTTATTTCCTATTCCCTTGATTCTCTGCAATGATTCTGGGAGTTCAGCTGGGCTTTAGTAACTATCATGGGATAAAAGGGAACTTCATATTAACAAACTGTATGGGAGTATGGGTAATTTGTTCTTCTGGCAGCAGGGGAGAGAAGGAATTACAGTCAAATTAAATCCTGTGCATTGGATTCTCTCTGGTCTCAGATGCACAGTAGCTGCTCTGTTCTGGTGTTTGGACTGGTGGCCACATTTAATAAAGATGTCCTTGATCTGACACCCCAAATCCATGATACCAACCATTTGCTCTCCTCATTGTAGACAGTCAGGTCCATTGACCCTCCTAGTACTTCAGAGTCTTCTCACTAGGTCAATTATCACAAACCCAGAATGTGGGAAACCAGGGTTGCCTCAGAGGCAGGCTGGTCGGTCTCAATTAACTGGCCATGTCCCCTGACCACCACTGTGCGGTCACTCTGCAGTTTGTGGAATGAAGTCTAGAAGGAGGGTTTTCAGCCATGCCCAGGCTTTCAGGTTCCCACAAGCTTTACCCAGAGGCTCATAAATCTTTAGTCCTTGATGTTTCTAAGATCTCTGCATAGTATTTCTAAAGGTAGCTTCCTGGTTTCAGCCTAGATGTGGGTGTATTAAAGACACCAGTAGGCCTGGGGATGTGGCTCAAGTGGTAGCGCGCTCCCCTGGCATGCATGCGACCTGGGTTCAATCTTCAGCACCACATACAAACAAAGCTGTTGTGTCCGCCGAAAACTAAAAAGTAAATATTAAAATTCTCTCTCTCTCTCAAAAAAAGACACCAGTACCCAACATATTCCTTCTAACCTCTTCTACTCTTACAAACCACTGAGAAAGAAAGATAGATTTACCATTTCTTTTTTTATAACATGTATTTCCCAAGATTGGATCTTTCATTTTCCCTATAGAAACTGTAATTCATAGCTCAGTAAGGTAAAATGTTTATGCATTCTAAAATATGGAATAACTCTGATTGACCCTTTTCAGTTCACCTCTCAATAGTACTGGAACTTTAGGAAATATAGAAAATTCCTTTCTATCCAAATAAAACTCAGCTTTTAAGATTGTTAATATGTTTTCACTCAAAAGCTATTATTGAGTCATTATTTCTTTGTATTTTTGTTACGATAAATCTAATATTTCCCAAATCAAATTAATTTCTCTGACTTAATAAGGGAAAATCATAAGAACAGAAATATAAGAGATAATTTAAAACATATGGACTTTTTTTTAAAATGTCATCTACAAGATAAATAGACAACAAAGTTTTTGCCCAAATATCTCAAACATTTTGAAAATATATTGCTATCTAACATTTGTTGTTTGAGTTGCCCAAAGTAGTAGTCTACTAATAGTTTATATAAATGTGGAGATTGCCATAACCCCAAAGTTCTGACAACCCAAACATTGTGTATTCTTCCAAGTGCTATGAATTCCTCAGTGTTTACTATCTAATTAGTGTATTCTCTTGTACAAGATTGCAAACTGACAGAATTTTTAACCTTGTTACCATAAGGATATATTTTTTTCTATTGTGAGCTGGTAGGGTTAGATATTTACTCTTATATGTGCAAACTAGAGCAGGATAAGAAAAAAAGGGGGGAATCTCTTGAAAACTGAAAGGAGATCAATTGGAGTAGAGGAAGGGAATAGATAAAGAAGGACAAATGGGAAAGGGAAGGAACTGCAGAATGAAATTTACCAAATTATGCCATGTACATATATGAATATACTACAGTGAATTCCACTATATGCATATCACCAATTTAAAGAGTAATAAACAAATAGAGGGTTGGGGATGTGGCTTAAGTGGTAATGTGCTCGCCTGGCGTGCGCGGGGTGTTGGGTTTGATCCTCAGCACCACATACAAATAAAATAAAGATGTTGTGGGCTGGGGATGTGGCTCAAGCAGTAGTGCACTTGCCTGGCATGCATGCGACCCGGGTTCGATCCTCAGCACCGCATACAAACAAAGATGTTGTGTCCGCTGAAAACTATAAAATAAATATTAAAATTCTCTCTCTCTCTCTCTCTCTTTAAAAAAATAAAAAAAAAGATGTTGTGTCCACCGAAAAATAAAAATTGAATATTTGAAAAATAAATAAATAGAAGGAAGACCAGCAGAGTAGAGGCAGGAGGAGCAGGGGAAGGAAGTTGGGGAGGGAAAGAAGAAGTACTAGGGTCTAAAGTGGGTCAAATTATATTCCATGCATGTA
This sequence comes from Urocitellus parryii, assembly GCF_045843805.1. Classification (NCBI taxonomy): domain Eukaryota; kingdom Metazoa; phylum Chordata; class Mammalia; order Rodentia; family Sciuridae; genus Urocitellus; species Urocitellus parryii. The sequence continues at coordinate 111,213,161 of NC_135547.1, forward strand.
TGATTATGTCAGAATGAACCCCACTATTATGTATAATACACTAATAAAAACATTAAAAAAGAAAGAAAGAAGCAATGACTCAAAGAAATAGTCCCTCAGCATCCTTAAACAGAAATCATACAAAAATAAAGGAAGTTCTAAGTGGCAGTTCTATTCTGTTGAGCAATATTAAGGTAAAATAAATAAATAAGCAAATAAATAAAATATAAAGTCTGACACATTGAAAATCTCACCCGAATCATTAGAATAGAGTGAATTATTTTGGTCACATAATTGGTCATTACATGTATATATCCATGAAGAGTGTCAAGTCTTATCTGATACTGTCTTCTATTATTACTTTTTGGTTTGTGATGCCAAGAATAACAATAACCCCAAACACTTATTAAATTCTTATCATCTGTGACAGTGTATATGTGCTTTCATCTTTAATACAATAGACCTGTGATGTAGTTATTATATCTATTTTATATATTAGAAAATTGAAACAAAAGGGGTACTATAGTTTTTATAAAGACACATAAACGGTGTGAAGCTTGACTTTAATACATGTAATTTAACTTCCTACTTTAAATATGAAAGCCATGATCTTTTCCCAAAGTCTCCAGTCTGGTTTAGGGAGATTTGTGGACTTCAGAGTTGGCCCAAATATGACCAGGGGGTTATACATGCAACATGGGACTAATGTCTCTGGATATTTTCCCTAGTAACTGTTATTCCATAGAACCTTTAATTCTTACTCATTGAGATACACAAAATGTGCTATTACACAAAGTTTATCACTGCAATGAAGAGTGCCAAGTCTTATCTGATACTATCAATGCTTAATATATTTAAAGTGTCACAGACTAAAACTTGTGTTATATTTTTATCTTTCTTTTTAGTTGTTATGGTTTGAATGTGAGGTGTCCCCCAAAAACTCACATGTGAAACAATGCAAGAACCTTAACCCAATCAATGAATTAATCCCCTGATAGGGATTAATTGAGTGGTAAATGAAGGTGGGTAGTGTGTGGCTGGAGGAGGTGGGCATTGGGGAAATTGTATGGGGTATATATTTTCTATCTGGAGATTGGAATCTCTCTACTTTCTGATCATTATGTGAACCGCTTCCCTCTTCCATACTCTTCCACCATGAGGTTCAGCCTCACCTTGGGCCCAAGGAATGGAGCCAGTTATCTATGGACCAAGACTTCTGAAACTTTGAGCCCCCAAATAAACATTTCCTCCTCTACAATTGTGCTGGTCAGGCCCTTTAGTCACATTAACAAAAAAAGATTACTAACACACTTATAAGCAACACCAAGATACACCCTGACATTGCCAATTTGAGAGATACCATGGAACCCTATTGGCTATAATATCTTCAGAGCCAAGCCTCATACTATTCAATATTATGAGAAATAAAAACTTATTGGTGTTGTTTTCCACAGTTCCTTAAATTCAAGTATAAGCTTGTAGTAATGTTCTGGAATACATCAACAAAGTATTTATTAAATTTACTAAAATTGACCAGGTATGGTAGCAAACACCTATAATCCCAACATCTCAGGAGGCTGAGGCATGAGGATCACAAGTTCAAAGACAGCCTCATCAATTCAGTGAGGCATTCAGAAATTTAGTGAAACCTTATCTCAAAATTTTAAAAATAAAAATGGCTGGGGTATGGCTTAATTGCCCCTAGCTTCAAACCCTGGTACTCCCCAGAATTACTAAAATTGCTATGACATTAAATAAGGGATGAAAGGGGTAAAGAGGAAAAATCAGAATAAAAGGAGAGAGAAAGAAAAGGAAACAGAAAAGAATAATTAATAACAAAGCAGAAAGGAGGAATAGATGGACATTGGGTAATTGAGGTACTGGGTGAGTAGGGAATAAGAGGAGCAGGTATAAACTACAGCTAGGAAAACAAAGATAGGTAAATTGATTCCAATTAATGCTTTAAATCATTAGATGAAATACATTCAAAGGGGTTAAATGTACAATTTTGACTATTAGAGTAATCACTATTATTCAAATGAAAGTCATGGATATGTTCAAAGTTAACATTAGAGTTATTTATAGTAAACCATGCTGAGGTGAAGAAAATTCTTGTTGGACTTTGGTTTGGATTTCATTGGGGTTTGCACACTTACCAGATGTCCACCATTCTTTGGCTTTGGATCCCCCCAGAGTTTCTGGGGTGCAAGATCCACTTCCCTAGTTTCTATGGCCCTCCCACCAGCTAATTCTGGTTTCTCAGATCAGGGGCCTGACTGCTGGGAGGGTCCAGTATTGTGGCTTGGATGATTCTGTTGTGTGCAGGATTTCAGAATGCAGGTTCTGAAATGATCCCATGATTGCTGTGGAGAACTGTGTATCTGTTCCCCTCTACTTTTGTCATGGTAGTGTCATCCCTGGTGGCTGTCTGTGAGTACAGGATTGCTGGGTATAGATTTTATGAGTGTTATGTGGGCAGAGGTACTCCTCTGGTCAATGCTCCTTTCTAGGTTATTGTGGTAAAGGACTCAAGTGGTTCACCTAGGTTCTACTTTCCACTGTCCCCAGTTGTGAATGGTGGGCCTCTATCCCCTCTGTTAGCTATGACTGATGCAAGGTCCAGCCAGTGTCCATTCAATGCACTTTCACTGACTAGATGTGCCCAAAGGTGAGGTTGGGAGCCAGTTAAGGCTTGGGAGCAGCCAGTTTTTGATGCCTTGGATCAAGCAATTTTCCACCTTAACTGTTTGCAGGTGCCTACTACTTTGTTTCCTGGGATTTTCAGGGAAGTTTTCCTAGTAGCCTTTTTGCTTGTAGCTGCCATCATCCAGGAACCAGATCTCTATGTCACTGACTATTCTGACAGCTTCCCTCCAGTGCATGATGGTCCAAAGGACAGTCCCTAGGCTTGCCAGGGTACTTCCCCCAATGTCTCTGGTCTGGGCTGTGTGGTCCTGATGGATCCATTTTCCTCTGCTATGAAGCAAATCTGCTTTGCTGCCCTATAACTGTCTGGGTTGGTCACTGCAGAAAGCTTTTTGCCCTTGCCTGGGTCACAGAGACTGAGCCAAGCATTGGGTTAGGTGCATTTCCCAGCAAAGATCTACTTTACCATCCTTGTTTGTGGTGAGGGGACAGGGGAGGGGTTTCAGCACTTTTTGATTAGTTATGGTTCCTCTAGAATCTCTTTGGGGCCAGATTCTTAAGAGGTTCCACTGCAGGGGACTTCCCTCTGGTTGAATTTGCAGCTTTCTGGGTATAGGAAGACACCATGCTGATTTAAGGGGGTGACTGGTCAGCTGAGGTCTCCACATAATGGCTGCAGAATCCTGACTCAGCTTTTCATGATTTGGTTTTAAGCTGTTTCATTGTTTTAAGGATACTGCTGTTCCCATCACACCTTAAGTATTATCTGCCTTCACAGATGTTTTTAAGTGAGTAAGCTTAAGAGATTTTCCATTCTTATTCTTTTGCTCCCTCTTTTGCCTCTCCCTCCACCCTGGCTCAGGTTCAAAGTTATGAAATTTTGCACTTATTTTGTACGGTGGAAACTGATCTTCAAGTCTCTCTAGGTCTCGGACTGTATTCTATTGAGTCTTAGAGCATTTAACCCACCTCTCAATTCTGCATTTTCCTTCACTGTCTCCTTTCTGTGTTGTGATGAGATCAGAAATCACTGCCTAGTTCCCTTCTGTCATCATGTAAGCCCATTGTGTTGTATTTTAATAAAGAAAGAAAATAAAACCTCAATAGCCTCATCTATTTTTTTTAAAGTACCCTGGTCACTTTACCACTGAGCTACACCCCTTGGCCTATTTATTTATTTATTTTGAGATGGAGTTTCACTAAGTTGCTTAGGGCTTGCTAAATTGCTGAGGCTGGCCTCCAACTTGGGATCTTCTCTGTCTGGGCCCTTGTAGTTATCCATGATAACTATTGTCTCATACTTGAGAATATTAACTGGTAACTCTTTTAAGATAGCTGCCACTTAAGTTATCAAGTTCTTTGTTCCTAAAGCTAGGACTTGAACTCCTGCCCTTGGCCCAAATAACTATATCTATTTATAAAGCAAGACTTTCACACAATTTAGGCTTCTACCTTATCTCGAGGGGCTGGTGTATATCTTTTTTTAAATAATATTTTAGTTATTGATGGACCTTTTTTTTTATTTATATGCAGTACTGAGAATCAAACCCAGTTCTTCACACATGCTAGGCAAGCACTCTATCATTGAGACACAACCCCCAGCCCATGAGGTATGTCTTAGAATGCTTTTTGACACTATAACAAAATATTAAAGACTGTGAATGATGCTATATTTATTATTGGCTTCTGAAGGCAATTAATTTTATTTTGCTATCCTTATCTCTGTTGCTCTCTCTAGGAATGATTCAGACTTAAGTTCAAATTATGAAAATTTTCAGAGAAAATAATTACTAATGTTTGTGGGTATATATTTTTCTAACTGGAATTTTAAACTAAAAATGAAAATTACTGCATTGGTTGGTAGGGTTTCTGTTCTCACCCTCCTTTCAACATGGCAGGAAGGAGCAATATCAATATTTCAGCTGTTAAGAAGTACAGATAGACTTTGGCCAGATAACCTCCTTTGAAAATTCTTCTCCCTGTTTCTATTACCTCATTCTTTCCTTGGATTCTTTTCAGTTCCCTCTTTCTCATTCTCCTTTGTTGGTTCATCTTTCCTCTCCCTATTCCTGTACAAAATGTGTCCCAACTTATGTTTCTCACAAATACATCTTCATGGCCAGATGTGATAAGGAGAGGCTTCTTTAGACACATTTGCATAAATGTATTTCCCAGCCTGGATTTTTACAGCTATTAAAAATAGCACTGAGTTTAAAGTAACTTACAAAATAGCTGTGATCTACTCTTTTTTTTTTGTCAGTGAGGTGCAGAACTTTGTACTTTAAGACTCTGCATTGCTGGGAGAAGGCAAGATATTCTCAGGTAAAAATTAAAACACTTATCAAGAGCATGTCCCTGAATGAAAACTCATTTTATCTGCTCTCAGAAGTTAACCTAGGGAATTCCAAAACAGAGGAATAAGATTTTCCTAGTATTATTTTGGAAATTATTTTCTAGTATTATTTTCCTAGCAGTATAAGTAAACAGTGGCTCTCATTGCTTATCAGTGGTTGATTTTATTTACCAAAGAGAAAATAGACTAGTGGAACTAAATACAAGTTATAATTTTTAATTTTTTTTCTTAAATTTGTTCTAATTAGTTGTACATGACAGTAGAATGAATATTGTCATACCATACATAAATGGAATATAATTTCTCATTCTTTTGGTTGTACATGATGTAGAATCATACCAGTCATGTAGTCATATATGTAGGGTAATAATGTCAGATTCATTCCACTATCCTTTCTTCCCTCATATCCATCCCCTCCCTTGACTCCCCTATACCTAATCCAGGGTAACTATTCTTTCCTAGTGCCAACTCCTCTTGTGAATTACCATCCATATATCAGAGAAAACATTCGGTCTTTGGTTTTAGAGATTGGCTTGTTTCTATTAACATGATATTCTCCAACTCCTCTACTTACTGGCAAATGCCATCATTTCATTCTTCTTTAAGGCTGAATAATAGTCCTTTGTGTATATATACATTTTCTTTATCCATTCATTTGTTGGAGGACTCCTAGGTTCTATAGTTTAGCTATTGTGCATTGAGCTGCTATAAACATTGATATGGCTGTGTCACTATAGTGTGCTGATTTTAAGTTCTTTGGGTATAAACTGAGGAGTGAGATAAAAGTATCAAATTGTGGTTCCATTCCAAGATTTCTGAGGAATCTCTATACTGCTTTCCATGCTCCTGGATACTCAGAATTAATATTGTCAAAATGGCCATACTACCAAAAGCGTTATACAGATTTAATGCAATTCCTATTAAAACCCCAATGATATTCTTCATAGAAATAGAAATGACAATCAATCATGAAATTCATTTGGAAAAATAAGAGACCCAGAATAGCCAAAGCAATCCTTAGGAAGAAGAGTGAAGCAGGAAGCATCATAATACCAGACTTTAAACTACAGAGCCACAGCAACAAAAACACCATGGTATTGGCACCTAAACAGACACATAGACCAATGTTATAGAATACAAGGCACAGAAAAACCCACATAAATACAGTTATCTCATACTAGATAAAGGCACCAAAACATTCACTGGAGAAAAGATAGCCTTTTCAATAAATAGTCCTGGGAAAATTGGAAATCCATTATTTAATGAAATGCAATTAAACCCATGTCTCTCACCCTACACAAAAATCAACTCAAAGTGGATCAAAAACTTAGGCACTAAAACAAAGACACTGCACCTAATAGAACAAAAAGTACACCCAAATCTTCACCATGTTGGTCAAGGATTTGACTTCCTTAACAGATTCCTAAAGCACAAGAAGTAAGATCAATAATCAAGAGGGTCTGGGGTTATGGCTCAGTGACAGAGCATTTGCTTCACACATGTGAGGCACTGGGTTTTATCCTTAGCACCACATAAAAATAAACAAAGATAGTGTGTCCATGTATGACTAAAAAAAAAATTTTTAAAGAATCAATAAATGGAATGAATTCAAACTAAAAAGCTTCTTCTCAGCAAAAAAAAACAATCAAGAACATGAAGAGAGAGCCTACAGAATGGGAGTAAATCTTTACCATACACACCTCAGAGCACAAATTTCCAGGATATATAAAGAAATAAAAAACTCAACACTGAAAAAACAAATAACCCAATCAATAAATGGGCTAAGGAACTTCCCAGAAGAAGAAATACAATTGATCAACAAATACATAAAAAAATGTTTAACATATCTAGCAATTAGAAAAATGCAAATCACAACCACTTTAGGATTTCAGTCTCACTCCAGCCAGAATGCCAAATATCAAGAATACAAGCAACAATAAACATTGGCAAGGATATGGGGGAAAGGGTACACTCATACATTGCTGGTGGGACTGCAAAATGTTGGAACCAACTTATAAACTTTTAAATGATACCTACAAGTAAACAAAAAGCAAAATAAAACCCCACTGAGTATCTACTTTTCTAACAGAAAACTTTAACATGTAACATAAAAATGGAATTTGTGAAATGTCATTAATAACTTGATGAAGTCTTTAGTATTCACTTCCTACCTTTATAGATGATTACACAAATAGTACTATGTACCATTTACATACCATTTAATACAATTTTCAAATATTGGAATATATTTTTTTAAAGAGAGAGTGAGAGAGGAGAGAGAGAGAGAATTTTTTTTTTAATATTTATTTTTTAGTTCTTGGCGGACACAACATCCTTGTTGGTATGTGGTGCTGAGGATCGAACCCGGGCCGCACGCATGCCAGGCGAGCGTGCTACCGCTTGAGCCACATCCCCAGCCCTGGAATATATTTTTTGATAATATGTGTTATGAAATTTCAATAAAATATATTCTCTGTTTCCTGCCATTTATTTTTACTCAACTTTCCCCCCTATTCCTACATAATCTTTCAGCTCCAAACTGAATCACTGTAATTTAAGACAATGTCAAAGTCTCATCAGTATAGGTTTGTCTGCTTAAGATCCAGTGCCAAATAGACTTGGAAAATTGGCAGAGTTTAAGGTGAAATCTATAGATGTTGACAGAGATTAATCAAGGTATTGTCTAAGAAGTAGATGGCTGTCTTGCTCAAAGTCATTTTATTTTTAACTTCTGAAGTGCAAGATACTACCATTCACTCCTATAATAAACTGTCTTTGTAAGTAATGGAACCATGGGAACTTGAGCAGGTACAAATGAGCCAGTCTAGTTTTGTTGTTTACCTGTAATATTATATGACCTCTCCAAATGTCCTTAAATGCCATTGGTATTACCATAATTCCCCCAAAAAAGGAAACATGAAAGAAACATTAGTAAGCCAAAAAAGGTTCCAAAAATTCTACTTATTTTTTTATTTGACTTCACATAATTATAATAATTATCCTGCCAATTGAAGGTTTATACTTTCATATACACAGAGAATTAGGAGAAAGTTATCTTGGGTTAGAGAGGCCATGGGGGTGAGAGGAAAAAAACTTAGTGGCTTAACTTTGGAATCATGGAATAGATGTAGTATTTTTTATCGTATTTTCATTGCTTTATCTGACACTTTTCAGTAGATAAACTCTTTTAAAAATGCTACATGGTGTCTTAAAGTGAAAAACTATGTTTTTCTTGCAAAATTTTGAACCCATGTTTTGTTCAATAGATTGTATTTAAAAGAAATAACTTTAGAAGGTGTGATTTATTTGAATTATTCCCATGTTTTTATATTTATCCAACTTGGATAATCATACACATTTAAAGAATTTTGGGAAACTGTTTACTCATCAATACATGATGTTGACAGACTTAGTAGGGTTCCACATGGCTAACTCATTCTCTCCTTATGTATTTGTAAGTTTATTCACCTATCCATACTTGTGTTAGTCTATTTTGGGGCTAATATATACACAGATTAAGTATGCAATTGCTGGAGGAGAGAAGATAGATAAACCTAAATATGTTAATGTTTGGTAAGCATATACATTAGGAGAGGTGAAAGAGAGCATTAATTAGAAAACAAGTTCTAAATTGCACAGACTAAGGAGTCAGAGGTTTGTTAGAAGACAACATTCTAGTTTTTCAGAAGGAATGAAATTGGTGTGCCAAAGCATTTTTGAAAGTTCTTCTTTAACATTTCTTTTTTAGATTAATACAATTATAATCTAATCTATAATGTCAAATACCAACTGATTCTCCCAAAAGCTAATGGAATAATTTTTCAAAAATCAAATTTTATAATATCATATCAAGGTTACAAATTTGCAATAGTTTCTTATAAAAATTTGAAGAAAATAAAGTCTTTATTAGTCCTGTTATGATCTTGACTTTTGTTCTAGTAAACATTTTAGTAGTTAGTTTTTATAGATTTAAAATTTCATATAAGGACGTTAACATATATTGATGGACTTCTTATAAATATTCCTATAAACCAAATAGCTGTATTTATTCTAGGACTGTAGAACAAACATATTTCTATGAATTCAACAGCTGCATTGCTAGAGAACTGTTGACACTATTGTACATTGCATTGCATGTTCTTTATGTGAGGATTGTTGAAAGAAATATCTTCCATCTGACTCAGAAATAACTGTATTTATTCTGAGGAGCTGTTTTCATTTCTTAATCATGTAACTGTTAGTTCACCTCTTTGGTCTTATGAATTTCTTAGACTCCAGAATATATTATCTTTCTTGAGGAAATGTTCGGGATTTTAAGACACTGATAAAAAGAAAAAACAACAAAAAACTACTCTTGTTTTTTGCCTTCATATTATATTCCCATTTTAGTTGACCTTGACATCATTGTTTTCATATGTTTCACTTTATTTTATATAGATACAGCATATGACTTTGAAAATTACATTCAATCTTCTAAAATATATTAAAGAAAAAGGAAGGGAAGGATTGGCTTAGAACAACGGAAGGCGAAGGAAACAAAAGGAGAAAGTACACAGTCTTCCCAACTTCATAACATTTTATAAATTTTTATTGATGCATTATAATTAGGTATAATATCAGTATTTGTTGTGATATATCTGTACATGCATGTAACTTTTAAAGACCAGAAGGGAGAAGAATCCAACTATTGTTCTGTACTCAAAAACATTCTAGGCTTCTCCTTTCTGTTTCTGAAATCTTTTTTAAAAAATATTTTGTTGAAGTTGGACACAATACCTTTATTTTATTTTTATGTGGTGCTGAGGATTGAACTCAGCACCCCACATGTGCTAGGTGACCACTCTACAGCTTAGCCACAACCCTAGCCCCTGAAATAAACCTTTTATGAGACAACTTTTAAAGAATACAAACATATCTTAACCTGGCACATTAGCTGACAGAAATGTTTTGTCTGTTGAGAATTAACTGGGTAGACAGGAACTTCCCATTCTCTGCCCAGGTGATTCAAGAGTTGTTCATCCAACCCAAGAACCAGGGAAGGTCTTCTAGTTTGATCTCAGTGAATTAGAGCATCCCAACTCACCCCCCCCCGCCCACAAAAAAAAAAAAAATGACTGCTTTGGAAATAGACTTATGAACTAAAGCTACAAAATCAGAGGCATTTTGTAAGATTTTTGATGGAACTAGTAGTATAAACAAGAATGAGAGGAGCATAGAGTTGCTGATGGTTCTTCTGATTCCATTTATAGAAGCCTTAGAATTAGACCACCACTGAAGAATGAAGGGCTGAATACAGTAATAGAAATAAAGTTAACCTAATGCAATTAGACCTCTGAGTTATATAAACCAAATATTTTCTTTTTAAAAAAATATTTACTTTTTAGTTGTAGTTGGACACAACACCTTTATTTCATTTGTTTATATTTGTACGTGGTGCTGAGGATTGAACCCAGGGTCTCACACATGCAAGGTGAGGGCTCTACTGCCGAGCCACAACCCCAGCCCAAACCAAATATTTTCTTTATCACTTAAAATAGTTGGAGTTGGGTCTCTGTCATTTGCAAACTAGTCACAATAACAAAACAAATGTATAGGTCTTTGATTCAAGCAGAAAAAAGAGATTTTAGAATTTCGTGATAGCCAACATTTATAAATTTTTCTCTTCCCTCTATTCAATGAACACACTATCTTTCACATCCCTGATATATGAGAATGAACATTTAATTTTGACAATCAGTAAAATAAAATATTTAAATATTATTTTGGATATAATTCTGAGATCCTTTACTCATGTATCTAGTTCATCAAAGATACATATAACATATTGTGTTTTGAAGTATATACAATATATTTGTTTGAAATACTAATAAGACATTACACCAAAAGATGAGGTAGCCAACTCTCAAAAGAAGAAATGAACAGAAATTAGATGTCCCACTGTTATTTCAATAGTGGAACCAAAATCATTTTATTAAAATGTTCAGCTGGGCATGGTGGCACAGACCTGTAATCCCAGCAGCTCAGGAGGCTGAAGCAGGAGGATCACGAGTTCAAAGTCAGCCTCAGCAAAAGCAAGGCACTAAGCAACTCAGACCTTGTGTCTAAATAAAATACAAAATAGAGCTGGGGATGTGGCTCAGTGGTTGAGAGCCCTGAGTTAAGTCCCTGGTAACCCCCCCCCCCAAAAAAAAAAAAACATGTTCTGGAATTTTGAACTATACGTGTGCCTGTTTTATGGCATCTCTCTATATATGTCTCTGATTCCATTATCCAAATCTAAGATCTGCCTTAAGACGGCAGTCATATATTCATATATTGTCTATCTTTATAATTTTACTCAAGGGTCATGGTCAGTGACAAAATCACAGAATCTTGAAATTAGCTTTGAGAATCCTACCTCCATTTTCTAGGTATTATATATTAAATATAAATGAAATAAATGGAAAGTATATCTAGGTGATAAACACACATTTTTCTAATGTCCTGTATTTTCTCCCTGGCTTGAATTTAAAATATACAGAGTCTATTTCTTATCTAGGTAAATGGAAGACAAAGAGCAAAAATAAGCCTTTACTAAATAATAAGTTTCTTCTCTACCTAATAAGATTACCAAGAAGACAAAATACATGTGTACAAAATATTAGTGAAGCTATATTTTCATTTTGATCAATTAGTAAGAAAATTAACTTATTCTTCTTTCCTATTTAACTCATCTACCTTCTTTCCTATAATCATAATAGTAAATCTTTCAAAATGGAATAAAAAGGTATAAAATAGTTGACCATTTCAAGTGCTGTGGAGTTAAATGAGTAATTTAGAACTCAGAAATCCCACTGAGATACGGCATCTGTAAAGTTTTGTACTAATGGGTGAGGTTCAAGGTCATATTGAGTTGCTCCCTGACATTTGCCATAATATGTCCATGTCCATTTCTCCTCAAATCCACATAACCTATGAACCTGAACACCTCCTTTTTAACATCGCAGTTTTATAGATGTAGACTCTTCTGTTTAAGCCCTGTTTTATTTTTCATCTCTGCCACTTATGTGCTTTGAAAATCCTTTAATCCTACTCCCCATTTATCTTATTGTATAATTAGGCCCTTGAACTAGATACTACTTAATATGGCATAGTAATACACTCATCTACAGTTTCTCTTCTCAGGTGTGGCATTTATATTACAACAAAGGATTTAATTATTAAATCAGGCTCACTCTAATAATAGTTCTTCCCCAGAACCAAGCTATACTAATGATTCAAAGAATACATGTAAGGATCAAGAAAATGGAAGACTACTTCTCTGGTGCAGCCCCAAATTACCAGTTGTTCATTTTCTGCTGAATTGTGATAAATCTTGTTTTGGTTAAGCAAATATTTTAGAGTTTTGGGATTCTTACATTTTAGATACAGTTAAATACATGCACACACACAACAAACACAGAAAACCTCTCATTTGACTACCCTCCAGCCAACCATACTTATTGTTTATTTATAAAATCAATCTAGGTCAGAAACAAGTTGATATAATAAATATGTAGATGGTAGAAATCATTCATTATTCATCCATGTGGGAAGGAATAGGCTACAGGCCTCTGGTTAACCCTAAGCATCTAACTTGAAGCCTAGAAGATATTTTCAGATTAATAACAATAGCATAAGGAGCACCAATACTTTGTCAAGCATTGTCACACAAATTCAGGCTCACTGACAGCCCAAGTGTCCTTATAGATCTCAATTAGTAGAAATAATATATAAATAATCAATACAATGCATTTTGAAAGAGCTGAAATGGATACGAAATAATTAAGGTAATAACAATGAGGGACAATTAAATTCTGTCAAGAAATTCTAAGTAATGTCTTGAAGAGAAGGTACTTGTGGTGAGTGTCAAAGAATAATGAAACCTTAGCTAAGGAGACAAGAGGAAATAGTCATTTCAGAATCATAAGATAATAAGCCAAGAAATTTATGGTAAAATACTTTGTTATGAAGAGAATAAGCCAGAATTCATGAGTGTGGTGAGAGGGGAAACCCGTAAAGAGGGATGGGTCTAGATCTAATGTTTGAATTTCCATTTTTTTAACTCGGGGGAAACTGGTGCAGAATTTTAATGTCAGAAGGGATATACATTTTTATTCTTTCTACAAATACTTATTGAGAGCCAAACACCATCATAGGGCTGATTTTACATTGTAGACAGGTGAATAATATACACTGTTATAAAATATGACATTTGTGGCAAGCACAAACAAGGATCACTAAGAATAAATCTAGTAGGTTGGTGTTTCTTTGGAAAATTTGTCAGTGAAGGCTTGCCTGTGAAATTAAAATTCAAACTGATGAATGAAAGAAGAGGAAACCAGTGTTTGGTCACTTCAAGACAGACCTCCATGAACTTCTAATGAAGGAAATAATAGGCATGTTTAAGTAACATCTGGAAACTAAGAGCAGAGATAGAAACAAGTTAAAAATTTTATAGGGGCTGGGGATGTGGCTCAAGCGGTAGCGCGCTCGCCTGGCATGCGTGCGGCCCGGGTTCGATCCTCAGCACCACATACCAACAAAGATGTTGTGTCCGCCGAGAACTAAAAAATAAATATTAAAAATTCTCTCTCTCTCTCTCTCTCTCTCTCTCTCTCTCTCTCTCTCTCCCTCTCTCCTCTCTCACTCTCTCTTTAAAAAAAAATAAAAATTTTATAAAAAGTTAGAAATAAGGACATTTATAAGAAAATTTCATCTTTATAAGGTGCATAATTGGTTTGAACCACATAAAATTACTACTATACAACTATGATCTACTAAAATGGTAGTTGTAAATACATGTTATCCCAAGCACTTTAATATACAATCTCACGTAATATTCATGGAAGTCATATGAACAAGAAAGTATTACTTGTATTTTAGTAGTAAAGAAACTGAAGCCTATTGAACTTACATAACTTGCCCAGAGACATATGACTAGTAAAAGATTACTTAGGTTCCAATAGGGAGCAGGCAGAAAAACAGAATAATGTTAGAAAATATTAACATTATTTACAAAGCCTTTGGCATGGTTTACAGAATCCCAAAAGGAGAGTGAAAACACAGAAGCTGTACCAGTTCCCAACTGTGACCAGTATAAGTTATTAAGGGGCAAGTAAAGTAAGTTTTCTTTGAAGAAGATGCTAAATGGAATTACTTGACAGGAACTATGGTCTTGATGAAGATGCAAAGGCAATCTTTGGAAACTCGGGAGAGAAATGAGTTAATAAATACCCCAGAGCTGATTCTCACAATACTCCAGTCTCCTTCCTGAGTGTCCTATTGGCAGAAGTCATCTAGAGGACAAGGAATCCTGTGGTTTAGTTCATAAAGGTCCATCTCTTAGTACACAGAGTAAAATAGAACAGGTAGTAGTGGATCTGGCAGAGGTCCGCAATCAGAAGATATCCAGAGTTGCCATAGGATCAAATATTGAATTGACCTTATGATAAGATGCACATTTCAGTTGACTGCTTGTTAGAAAGAAATACACTTGCAGACATATAGGCTGTATGGATGAAGCAATGGGGAAAAAAAACAGAGAGGAACAAAGAGGAGTAATTTGTAGAAGATGGGCAAAAAAGGAGAAACCTAAGGTGAGTCCAAGGCTTTTGGCTTGAGTGAGTGGGCTAATAGTGATGGCATTAGTTTAAAAAGGGGGACAAATGAAGGAGAATAGTTTAGTTCGAATAATGCTTAATTATCATGTGTATTGATTGCAAAACCTAGTGGTCAGGTGATTGGGTGGGTCAATTAATGGATAGATGGTTGGATAGATAGATATAGACAGGAAGATAAAATTTGGGAAATAGTTTTTAATTAGGGGTTAAAATTTGGAAGTATCTAAAATGAACATGTTAAGATTTGTGATTTTATGAAAATTACTCATGATAAATACATAGAAAGAAATTTACAGAGCATCTAGGTAGTAGAATCAGTTTCACTGGTTCTTAGCAGGAAGAAAATCCACTGAAGATCTACTAAAAATAATTGTTCAACTGATGATTTTTTTTTAAATCAGTAAGTAGGTTAAAATAGTATTGCCAAAAAAAGGGCAATGGAGAGAATTGATGAATGATGTTCAATTTTTTAAAACTTCTAGAAACAAATGACTGTAGAAAGGAAAATCAGTTAAATATTCTATATACATCTAATACAAACAACAGCAAATTGCATGTTGTTTGATCCTGCTACACCAACACTGAAGTGGAGATTATAGGCCAACCTGGTAGGGTAAATGTGGAGCCAACTATACAGATTGATAAGTGACTTACTATGAGTGAAAAAACTAAAGAGGATACCAAAGTTAAAAGTGTAGGGTTAGATTGTGGACAAAACTTGCAAGATAAGTGTATACACGTAGAATTCAGTAAATAAGAAAAGCTGTATAATGTGAACATAATTTGTTAAATTCCTTAAACATTAGTATAGTGGAAGTTACACATTTTCTTGATTTAATTTTCATATTTAAGGGTAAAGATTAGAGCAAGTAAATGAGCTACATATTAAACTACAATTTTCATATTAACTCATGAGAATATATGTCTCATTAGGTAATATTTAATTTTATATTGATTAAGGGGAAAGTATCTTATTTAAAAGTGATATAGCAAATTTAAACTTAGAGGACACTTTATAAGGTAATAAACTCTGAATTTATTTGATAAAATACAATTGAAAAAAATAATAAAATTATATTGTTATGGTCTCTTTACCAAGGATGCAATAAAAATTAAAACATTGAATATTGTTATATATTGTCTTTGGATAAGATCCCAGAGAGTGATACATGATGTTTATTATTACTGATGAGCAACACCATTATTTTTTCCAATTAGCTGGATAGCATTATGAAACACACTGGCCAATTTTAGACTATAGAGAACATTTCTGTGAAATCTAAGATATATTCAAAAACACTAAACATAAGTTCTTAAAATAGATCCATTGGGTGCCTATATAGAAAAGAAACTATTTGATAAATTCCAACAAAACTCTACATTTCAAAGAAAAAATTAAGACCTCCCCTTTTCTATTGAAGTATAATTGGCCATTATACTGAATTCTCAGAAAGCTGTTTTAAAACCAGTTTTTCAAAAAATATACATGTATTTCACGTCCAAGTCTAGTTTCTCATTTTCATATTTCTAATTGTAATTCTGGTTGTGTTTTTTTTTTTGCCTTTTTAAAAAGAGAAAGGCATAGCCATCCTATGATACAAATATAAATGCATATTCCCATTTCATTTATAATAGTTTTTCCCATGCCAATAAAGTATACTTTTCTTAGGGTCTTAAGTTCAATTTTGAATAAAAATAACAAGATATGAAAATTTGGCTTAACTCATTATAGAATTCAAATTCTTTATGGTTGAACAAACAATTGTCACAAGATAATTAAATGATAGAATAATTAATATCAGTGCTTGAAAAAGTACAAAAATAATCTCACTTTAGCTGAAAAACATTTTTATTCATTATGGATGTTATAAATTATTTAATTGTTCAGCTAATATTTAATTCTCTCTCCTTAATTCCAAGGAATGAGTATTGTTCCCTGTTCACTAATTTTAAGCATGACCTGATGAGACTCTTTGGACAGTGGAAAATACAAAGTAATCATGATGTGAATTCCATGTCAAGAGCTAAAGAGGCCTCACAAATTTCTGCTTACCAATCTGGGAACTTACAGCTAAAACCATGAGACAAATATTCCCTAGATAGCCACTGCCCCTTTATCATGAGCTCAGAATGACACTCATGAAAAAACCTGAACTTATCTGGGACTCTGAAAAGGAGATGAACCACAGACCTGTAACCCAAAACCAAACTGAATGTACCAATACTTAGATATAATAATGAGAAACAATATGTTGTTATAAGTTACAGATTCTTAGGAATCATTATGGAACATTATTAGAATATTGCTGAGATAGTAGAGGAAAACAATTTATAGTTATTATAGTACACAGTAATTAATGAAATTCTCTAATATATTGAGTAAAAATTAAACTTCTGAGAATATTTAAAAGAATACATTGCCCATTGTGTATGTCACTCAACTTTTAGACTATAAGCAAATAATATTTATGTCTTATTTCTCAATTACAGTTCTGACAGGCTGTTAGAGTCTCCTCTATATGTAAATATTGTGCCAATTATGTAAAAAAGCAAAACATTTTTGCTAGTATAAAATACCCTACTTTTTTGTAAGACAACACTAAAACTAAATTTCAAAGTGTGTCCTTGAATACTTTTGAGTTTTTTGTTCTTCTCTTTTAGGATGATGTATAAACATTTAATTTTTTATCACATAGCAATTGTACATATTTATAGAGTGAAGTTTGATATTTTGCTTCATGTATACATTGTGTATAATCAAATCAGGATAATAAGTATATTCATCACTTTAATTTTTTATCATTTCTCCTTTGTGTGTACATTTGAAATCCTGTCTTCATGTATTTTGAAATATATAATGTATTATTCTTAACTATATTCACCATAGTCTGCCACAGAAAACCAGAAATTATTCTTTCTAGCCAACTGTAATATTGTACCCATTTTCAAACCATTCCTAATCTCCTATCCACCCTATTTTCCCCAGTCTCTGGTAATGATAATTCTCACAACTTTTATGAGACAAACTTTTTTCTCTTCTACATATGAATGAACTCTTGTGGTGTTTGTCTTTCTGTACCTGGCACTATTCACAATAGCCAAAATATGGAATGAAACTAAATTTTCATTATAGATGAATGTATAAAGAAAATGTGGAATATACCAGATAAAATACTACTCAGACCTAAAAAGGGGAAAAATCCTATCATTTGTAATATATTAATGTATAACTGCTTCTCTAACATTCCTACAACCTAAGAGCTTAAAGCAACATTATTGTAATATCTTACAATTAAGTAGTTTATAAATCTTAAATGTGTTTTACTGTGCTAAAATAGAAAGGAGGAATAGTCGAAATGTAGAATTTACACAATAGAATAATATTTAGCCCTAAAAGGAATAAATTCCTAAATATTGAGGCTTTTTTAAAAGAATATATTTATCAGTTGTTGATGGACCTTTATTTTATTTGTGTATTTTACATGTGGTGCTGAGAATCAAACCCAGTGCCTCACACATGGTGCCTACCAATTGCTCTACCATTGAACCACAACCCAGCCCTATAGTGAGTCTTACTGGCAGCAGGATTGCATTATTTTCTAGAGGTTCTAGGGAAAATACATTTCCTTGCCATTTTCAGCTTCTAGAGATCACCCTCATTCCTTGGCTTATGACACTTTTACTCCATTTTCAAAGCCATAAGGATTTGCCCAAGATTATCTTACATGATAATCTGTATGGTTCTCCGTCTCTCTCTTCCTCTTAGAAGGATTCTTTTAATTACATTGAACGCACTCAGATAATCCAGCATAATTTCCCCATATCAAGGTTGGTAAATTCCATTTGCAAATTTAACTACTTTTATAGAGGACCTAGCATACTCATAGATTCTGGGGATTAAGATAAGGTCGACTTTGTGGGTTCATGAGCTTGTCTATTATGGATGTGATAATTGCAAATTGAGATATTAGTAACATTTGGGCAAGATATTATTATACATACATATTGCTATAGTGTAATGTATAAAAAATACTGATGTATATGTATCTATATGCATATCTATGTATACCAATATATCAATTCACATCACAGACTCCACAGTGCAGTTCTTAGTATTGCATCATCTGTTTTCAAACAGCAAATATTTTAAGCAACATAAAAATGCTCTCTAAACTTTAAATTTAAAATTATATAAATTTACATCACCATTTTGTTGTGAGGATTGAATACAATAATATCTATAAAGTCTTAGCAAGTTTCCAATGTATTTAATATTTTACAAATATTTAACATTAATGACTATTTAATAAATAATCATTGTAATTATTATACTAAAATGTGTGGACCTTTATGTAGCTCTGAATTGGCTATTATATCTAGAGATAGTTTTTTTCTTTGATATTTTATTTAATGCTATTTCTTGAAGAATTGCAGACTATACATCAGGATGTATTATGAGTGTATATAAACCAATATATGAAGTCCATAATATTTATATGTTGAATCTACAATGGCTGAAGCCATTGTAGAATCAAGTCTGAATGCATATTCATTTAGTAATAACAACACTATTTTCCAATTATATTTCTCTCTAATCTTGAAACAGATATCTAACATTAATGTGTTTATAAGCTGCAACCACATTTTATTGATTTGAAAACAGATACAAATAAGATTTTTTGAGGTTCTGGTATTATTTGATAATAATGGCTCATTCTTTACAGGAGAACTAACTGAAATTCAATTCCAAATGAAACTATAATTATATCAATGGCATTATTAAGGTATCACTCTTGGTTAATGACTGCTTCCTTCAGATAAAATTTCAACCATTTATTTTCATAAGTTGTGTGATGCACAGAGATTACTTGTAGGACCCAAAGAAACTTGAATAAAACATATTCTTTCTAACAGTATAGAATTTCACAGTTAAATGACTCTAATAGGGTGTTTTGTTTTCTTTATTTTCTTATTAAATCACACTGTAAATAGCGCAAATCCAATAGCATTAGGTATTTCAGATTCTAAATTGTTTTACAAAATTCTTAAAGAATTTGAAATAAGAGATATACATTTTAGCCAACTTTTGCTTATAGAGATTTTGCTATCCTGTAATTCAAAAAAGAAATTCTGCAAGCAATTTTAAGGGCTATTGAAAGTACAGGATGTTAAAGATAGTAATAAAAACTCTCAGACAATGGTTCTAATAGTCTAACATGTCTATTCCCAAATAATTAGTATTTTATGTGAAATCATTTTTCTAATGATTTGTTAATAACAATACAATACTGGTGTTAAGATGGAAATTTTCACTGGAATTTTCTAATATAATAATAATAATAATAATACATTGAAGATATTTTATGGTATATTTTTATAGTATGTACATCTAAGAGAATACATTGAAAAATAAGGGGAAATGGTAAAAAAAAATCTGCAAAGTAGGCAGATGGGTGGTAACCAATTTGTCAGAATGATTAAACCACAGAACACTTATTATTTTTTTTTCCAACTGGGCTCAATGGCAGAGTGTTATCTTCAGGCAGAATACAGGAAGAGTCCTTTGGGGGAACTGACCAACTCAAAAGGAAAGATCTAAAAATATACCTATCATGATTTTTCCTAAGACATCCCTTTTCAGATCAACTTAAAACTTCAATTTGTTATGCTCCTCCCACTACTCAGAGTTTCGGTTTTCCAATTATAGGCAAATGCCCAGTATTTCCAGAAAAAAATTCTGGCCCAGGATATGAGGACAAGAAAAAAGACATAAGAAAGCCAAAGAATAACAATAAAAACAACATCAAATGATAAAAGAAAAAACTTGCAGGAGTAGACTATAAAGGGAGAAGAAAACTTCAATGTCTATGGAGAGATAAGAGAAAACAGTACATCCATGACATAAAATCAGAATGCTATTTAAAAAAAAATGTTCAGAAAATAATGAGTTGTTATTATTTCTCCTCTCCAAACCTTTCCTTTTATAATCTGTTCTGTGATGCTGAAACAGAGACTTTTTAAACCCAAATTTCTGCTTTGCCAGCTGCTCCCTGTAAAGAGGAAACTGTGAGGTTGGAACAAGGACAAAGGACTTACTTATTCCCATTTCCTTCCAACAATGTTTCTACATTCCAACAGCAGCACTTTCTCTAATAGCAGCACCTAATTGCAGTTTGTAGTTTTTTTTTTTTTTTTTTTTTTTTTCCAACACTGACAAAAGGAGCTATCCCATGCCCTCCCTCATTGGAGACATCAATAGGAGTTCACTCATGTCCCCTCCTCAAAGATCTAGTTCACAGACCCATAGGTCCCCATCCTTTGAATTCAGAGACAGCCACACCAATTAAGTAGTGTCTCCTTCTCAGAGAACAAAGTGTACCTTTTCGTATATTTCTAGGCTTTATTTCAAACCTTTGTTCCTATAGCCCTAGTGGTAGTAGCCACTTCCTGCAGCTACTTTGTGAATTTTTAACTTTTTAGTCAACAACCTTAGTACTAGTTAACGCTCTATTTAATTCTCTTTTTTTAAAAAAATGAATGTACTTTCTGTCTCTTCAAAAATTGCCAGACATGAAGAACAATGGAATAGAATAGAAGACACAGACAAACCCACACACATACAGTTATGTTATACTTGACAAAGGGGCCAAAAACATGCATCGAAGAAAAGATAGCCTTTTTAACAGATGGTGCTGGGAAAATTGGCAATCCATATGTAGTAGAATGAAATTTAATCCCTATCTCTCATTCTGCACAAAACTCATAGTGAATCAAATACCTAGGAATTAGGCCAGAACCCCTGAACCTACTAGAAAAAAATGTAGGCCTAACACTCTAACATATCAGCTCTGGAACTGACTTCCTGAACAAGACTCCTAAAGCACAAGAAGTAAAATAAAAAATCAATAAATGGGATGGCATCAAACTAAGGGATGGCATTACAGCAAACAAAACAATCAAGAGTATGCAGAGAGAGCCTAAAGAATGAGAGAAAATCTTTGCTATCAGCTCATCAGATAGGGCATTAATATCCACAGTATACAAAGAACTCAAAGAACTTAACAACAAAAAAACAAATAACCCAATAAATAATTGGGCAAAGGAACTAAACAGACTTTTTCAAAAGAAAAAATATGAATGGTCAACAAATATATGAAAAAATGTTCAATATCTCTAGCAATTAGAGAAATGCAAATTAAAACTACACTGAGATTCCATCTCACTCCAGTCAGAATGGCAATTATCAAGAATACAAGCAATAATAAATGTTAATGAGGATGTGGGGGAAAAAGGCACACTCATACATTGCTGGTGGGACTGCAAATTGGTGTGACCACTCTGGAAAGCAGTATGAAGACTCCTCAGAAACCTAGGAATGAAACCAACATTTGACCCAGCTATCCCACTCCTTGATATATATCCAAAGGATTTAAAAACAGTATACTATAGTGACACAGCCACAATAGTGTTTATAGCAACACAATTTGCACCTAAGCTAGGTGCCCTTCAACAGATGAATGAATAAAGAAAATGTGAGGGCTGGGGTTGTGGCTCAGTGGTAGAGTGCTTGCCTTGCATGTGTGAGGCACTGGGATGGATCCTTAGCACCACATAAAAAATTAAAATAAAAATAAACTGTTTTTCAGCTGTACTTATACACAAACATCTCACATTTTCTTTTTTTTATATGTATAAAAACACACATACACCCAAGAACACACAGAGAGAATGGATTATTACTCAGCCATAAAGAAGAATGACTGACATTTGCTGGTAAACGGATGGATCTAGAGATCATCTTCCTAAGTGAAATAAACCAATCCCTGCAAATTAAAGGTCCAACGTTTTCTCTGATATGTGGAAGCTAATTCACAATAACAGAGGGAAGATAAAATAATAAAGGTTAGTGGAGTATACAGGAATGAAGGGAAGGGAAGAAGGATGGGAAAGAAAAGATAGTGGAATGAATCTGACACAACGTGCCCATATTCATATGTGAACATACTACAGTGAGTGTCACCATCATGTATATCATGTACAGCATCATGTACAAGAAATTAATTTTTAAAAATAACTGTGGGTAAATGGCAGAAAGATTAGTAGAGAGAGAAGGGGACAGGTGTTGGGGGAGGACAAGGGAAGGAGAGGTCCTGGAGACTTAATTAGAACAAGATATATTGCAGGCTTTTATAACTATGTCAAAATGTATTCTGCTGTCATGTATAACTAAAAAGAACCAATATATTAAAAAAGCTCTGCCTTATACTACATGGTAGAAAATATGAAAATAAAATTGGATAAATCTCTAAGATTAATACAATAAACAAAGAAAATAAAAATAGAAAGTTAGAAAATAGTTCCAAGAATCCTAATAGCTCAATAATAAGCATTGTAGAAATAAAAGAGAGAAAATGTTTGAAAGGAAGATAAAATTTTAAGGAAATTTCCCAGAACTGAAATACTTGAATTTTCAGATTAAATGGATTCAATGAGTACCCTGCATAATACATGATAATAGATTCATTCCAAATAATTCATCATGAAATGTCAGAATACCAGAGACAAAAAGAGTTTCCTATAAAATTCCCAAAAGAAAAATGAATGGTACATAAAATAGATCTGTAGTAAGAATGACTTTGGACATGTCAATAGTGATTCAGGAACAAAAAGAGACTTCAGAGCAATGTTTTAAAATGCAACTATTAAGTATGTGAGAGGAAAATAAAATTTCATACAATCGAAAGTCTCAAAAATATGCTTCTCATGTACCCTCTTAAAGTAATTTATCTAAGGATGCCCTCCAACAACACAATCCAATAAGGGATTTTATTAGTCTGCTTTTCATTGATGTGACCAAAATAACTGATAGGAACAACTTAAGGGAGGAAAAATTATTTTGACTCAGTTTTAAAGCTTTAAGCCCATGGATGATTATAGGCATTGCTTTGGAACTGAAGTGAGAAAGAATATCATGGTGGAAGTATGTAGAAGAGGGAAGCTGTTTACATCATGGCAGCCAGGAAGTAGAGAAAGAGAAGACAGGGTCACGAACAAAATAAAACTATAGCAGCACACAGAAAAGTACTTCCTACAACTAGGTTGAAATAAACACAGAATACACACACACATGCATGGATGTTTTTCTTCTTTCAAATGCCCATTATTATCACACAAATTTTAGTTAAATCATTATTGAGTCAACATGGTTTATCTCTATAATTTTAGGAGCTATGGGAAGATTAAGAACTATAGGACCACTATGTTTCTGCAGATACTTGCTGGGACAGTGGATATATATATAGAGAGAGAGAATTCCAGATTAAATAGTTGAAAAACTCCAAAGTATTTGCCTCTTGGACAGAGGAATGAGGATATTGGGGAAAGGTAAACAGTGTGACTGTACTTTTGTTTCAAACTTCACAATTGCATTTAATTGGTTAAGTTATGTGTCAATGATAGAATAAAATTACTTTAAAATTAATGTCAATATTATTGGTTTAGTCAATTTATTTTATCATCCTATGAAACAATGTATGTACTCCTGCGAAAATCTTTGGGCCTTTTTATTCAGGTTTTCCATATGCCTGAGTTAAAGAAACAAACAAACAAAAACTAACATGTTTTATCTGCATGAATAGGAATAGAAAGAAATATCTGAATATCCAAGAAATAAATACTAGAACTTGACTGGCACAGTATTTGGTGCAAAGTGTTACTTTATTAAAGGTTCAAATGAATGAACAAGTAATTCTACTTTTTATTCATAGCCTTTGTTACAGTATATTTATAATTTCATAATAGTTTGATTTAGTTCTAGAAGCTTCAAGAAAGTGGAAATAATGTTTATTTTGTGCCTAGCTACCAAACAATACTTTTTCTCAATGCAGTATTATTCATTGCATTTAAAAATGCAGATTTCTGAAGATATGAAATAGACACATTAAGATTCATTAATTTACTCATTTTTCAAAGTACATGGATTAAGTACACTTGTAGAGTTATTCTGAGATGAAAGCTTGAAAAGAAAAGTAGGTCACAGTCCCTGCCTTCCATTGATTCATGATGCATTGTTTAGTGACAAAAAACTACATGACATTTTCTTTTATTTACAAAAAACAATTCCATTATCCTCACTTCACATGTGATAGAATACAGAGATTTAAAAACCTGTCACAAATAAAGTAATTTTATGTGACAGCATTGAGATTTAAATTTATATTTACCTTAGTGTGCTTTTCACTACAGTAGACTACCTGTATTGTTCTCAGAAATAATTGTTTCAAAGACATACTAAATGTTAACAGATACTGTTTTTCTAAGTTTAACACTGTATATGTTACCATTTAACATTTCAACGTAGTTAATACAATTAAGTGAATAGATAGAGGTTTGATTATCTCTGAATTCAAGACAACATTTTTATATATATGAATGAAGAAGGATGCTATTAATGTCAGTGTTTGAAGCACACAGCAAATTCTGTACCCTACATATTTAAAACACTGTTAGGTAACTGTTTCATTTTCTAACTATTGTAAACAATTCAAATACATATTAATAAAACTTTTTTAAAAACTTTGAATTTGAGAATATAAAGGCATATGTTATAAAATCCAACTACAAATTTTATTACTAAAAGAAAAAACAAAGTCTAGAGTCATTAAGTGACTAATGAAAAATCAATGCTAATGTGAAAGCAATTTTGGGATTAAATCCACCCAGGCTAATACTCAGTCCTGTGCTCTTTAGACCAGAGCGTGTGAGAAGGAATGAAGATTCACATGCAGTTTTCAGTATATTTCTTTGGCAGATTTGTTTGTAATTATTTTCTTATGAAATCTTTACATTTTAATAACTAGTGAAAGCCAAAAATATTCTATTGTAAATTAGGTATGTTGCAATATTTGAGAAAATAGACATTCTAGAAAACTAAGACTTTAGTAATTTTACTTTATTTTCAAATCTAATAAATTCTAGATACCATGCAGAATTGAGAACAATTGATTAGCTATATGCAGAGCCTAAGATACAGCAGTGTTAGGATATAACACATTATTGTGTATACCCATAGTGATGATGTGGTGATACATGGAAAAGTAGGTGAAAGTGGATATTGAGATAAATTGGTGCATATAAAAGAGTATTTTAAAATGGAATTAAACAAGAATGAGGCATTGCAGACCCTTCTAATCTGAGAAACGGGATTATTTCAGACCTCTTTGCATCTGAGTCCAAAAATCAAATAAATTCTTGTTGATACTTTTTGATTTATAATGAAGCTATTAAAACATAATTTCAAATATGACTGATAAATGCAACTCCACATAAGTTATAAATAGAATAAAAATCATTGGAGTGTTGCTATATTTAGAAAAATAATTTTATAAGAAACTTTATAAGTTTCTGAGCCAGGCACGGTGGTGCATGCCTGTAATCCCAGTGGCTGGGAAGACTGAGGCAGGAGGATCACAAGTTCAAGGCCAGCCTCAGCAATTCCAGGCACTAAGCAACTCAGTGAGACCCTGTCTCTAAATAAAATGTAAAATTGGGCTGGGGATGTGGCTCAGTGTTCCAGTGCCCTTGAATTCAAGTCCAAGTACCAAAAATCAAACAAACAAGAAAGCCTATAGGATCCAACTAATTTTATGCCATTAAAATTTAAAATACTATACTAAATTTCCTTCAGTGAGACTGTTTCAAATATTTATATTTGATACTTTTATGATGTGATTGATCATATCACTGCTATTTTAAGGTTTACATTTATACTGCCATCTCTGTTTATAAAAAGAGATGAAATAAGCATCTTTAAATATGTTATATTCCATAACATTTTACTATCATAGAATTAAATAATATCCATGCAAATAAAGATAGCATTGCTAATAAAAGATGCTTTGTATTGGAAGACATTTTGGTTTGTATGGATGTATGCATTACCTATTGGCTATAAGATACATAAAAATCAATACTGTTACATTTGCTAAAATAGCTTTTGGATAAAAACAAGAGATCCTGATAATAACAGAGGAAGTAAAATTAAAATATTCTTTGAATATTTTGGTTGTCTTGATAATATAGTTATCTCATATTTAGGGTAGCTCTGGCAAACCCTATATATTTGAGTAGACATACTCAAGTGTGTTTGTATCAACTAGGATACTTTAGACCACATAAAACAGAAAGCAAAACTAATAATGGCTAAATTCTTTATTAAATTTGTTCCACAATAGTGAATGATGTCAGGAATGAGCATTTGTAGCAAGTCACTTCGACTCTCATAGCCTCATTTGATTTTGTTGTTGTTATGTGGAAAATAGTGGTGCTACATTATACAAGCTCTTAAATTCAAATATGTTTTAAAATAACATGATCATAATTGCATTCTAATGGTGTTAGCAACTGATAGAAATTCTTTTCTGATTAATATTAACTGAGGCGGATTCAGGCAAAGCAGGACATACGCTTTTCTCAATTATCCTAAATGATGTGATTATGATTTGGTTGAGGTAGCATGGAATTAACTAATGACAAAAGAGCAACCTCCACTGATATAACAGTCTTTGGAGAGAAAGAACAATTTTGTTTATAGGCAAATGGTAAGGAAGAATAGTGGAAGCACAGTACTGTGGTTTGAACGTGTCCCCCAGAAGTTCATGTATTGGAACCTTAATTACCAATGTGGTAGTATTGGGAGGTGGAACCTGATGGAAGATGTTTAGCTCATAAGGCCTCCTCCCTCATGAATGCACTGATGCTACTTTCATTGAGTAGGTGGGTACTTATGGGAATGGGTTATAGATATGAAGGCAGGTTGTTATAAAACAAGCCCAGGCCCTCATGCTTGTCCTTACTCCCGTACTTACCCTTCTACTTTTTCACTATAAAATGAAGTAGCACAAGGTCCTGTCCACATATTGGTGCCATACTCTTGGACTCTTCAGCCTCCAGGACCATGAGTATAAATAAACTTCTTTACAAAATACCCTGTCTTGGGTTTCTGTTATAGAAACAGAAAGCAAACTAAGACATATGAGAAGGTTGATTGCTCCTCTTCACTTTTGAAAATATATCTGGATACATCCTTATTATTTATATGAGGAGTTGCAACATTAAAACTTAATGACACTCCTCTTAAGAATATAATCATCAATAATGGAGTCAAAGAAGCAGCCATGTCCTTAGCCCAAAGAGGTCAGAATGATATAAAATCTATCAGTGTCAAGGAACAGATAGATTATGAACATCTTCTAAATTTAGTCCAGAAATAACAGAAATGTTACTCTACTCTTTATCCTTTCCTTTTTTAATTGATTTTTTTAAAAAAAAATAAATGACAGTGGAATGCATTACAATTCTTATTTCACTTATACAGCACAACTTTTCATATCTCTGGTTATATATAAAGTATGTTGACACCAATTTGTGTCTTCATACATGTACTTTGTATAATGATGTGTATCACATTCCACCATCCTTGCTAATCCCCTGACCCCTCCCTTCCCCTCCCCCCCTCAGCCCCATCTAGAATTCATTTATTCCTCCCATGCTCCCCCTCCCTACCCCACTATGAGTCAGCCTCCTTATATCAGAGAAAACATTTGGCATTTGTTTTTTGGGATTGGCTAACTTCACTTGGCACTATCTTCTCCGACGCCATCCATTTACCTACAAATGCCATGATTTTGTTTTCTTTTATTGCTGAGTAAAATTCTATTATGTATATATGTCACATTTTTTGTCCATTCATCCTCTGAAGGGCGTCTAGGTTGGTTCCACAGTTTAGCTATATTGTGCTGCTATAAACATTGATGTGGCTGTGTCCATGTGGTATGCTGTTTTTAAGTCCTTTGTGTATAGACCGAGGAGAGGAATAGCTGGGTCAAATGGGGTTTCCATTCCCAGATTTCCAAGAAATCTCCATACTGCTTTCCATATCGGCTGCACCAATTTGCAGTCCCACCAGCAGTGTTTGAGTGTACCTTTTTCTCCACATCCTCACCAATACTTTTTGTTATTTGTCTTCATAATTGCTGCCAGTCTGACTGGAGTGAGATGATATCTTAGAGTAGTTTTGATTTGCATTCTTTTAATTGCTAGAGATGATGAAAATCTAGATACAAAATACTTTTTCAGACTTTTTCTTAAAACATGGATAAATTCAATGATAGAAGCAAAGAAGAACCGAAATTAACTGAAACTGAACTCTGCAGGCAACTTTGGCTAATAAAAGCCATTCTGGAACTGTATATATAAATATGAATGTGTGTGTGTGTGTGTGTGTGTATATACACATACTACATACATATGTATTTACATTTGAAGTATTTTTTATTTCAATGGATAGTTTGTGCAAAGAAAATATATACTATATGTTTTATTCTATTATTTTAGAATTGTTGAGATATCTAAAGCAGTTTTATTGCCCTCCACATAGATATGAGGGACATGTAATTGCCAAATAATAAATAACATTACTTGAGTGTTATTTAATAATATTTATTTTCTGAGACTTTTTCAAAATATTATTTTATATATCATATTTATTGATTTCAATCATTAATTAAAAAGCTCTTTAGAATTTATAAATAAATTGATGTTTTCTACACTGAAATAAGAATATTCAAGATTTTTACAGGTTGACAGTTATGAAAAGTGAGGATAAATAAATTTACAAAGAAAAACATATTTCATGAAATTTTGTATTGTTCTTGCTATTGATAGATGTTACTTTAATATGGTCTTTCAGTCTTAGTTAAAAGACAGAAAATTAGATGGGCATGGTGGCACATTCTTGTAATCTCAGTGGCTCAGGAAGCTGAGGCAGGTGAATTGCAAGTTGGGGGGCCTAAGCAACTTAGTGAGACCCTGTCTCAAAATAAAATAAAAAGGGCTGGTGATATGGCTCAGTGGTAAGGCAACCCAGTCAATTCTCATTTTTTTTAAAGGTTGGAAAATTATAATTAATTTTAATCATTTTTTTGCAGGATGCCAGTTAGAGGGTACTTTAAAATGACTGGTATTAACAAATGTAATACACTTTAGATTCTGAGGGAAACACATGCTCATCCACCCATATTATGTTACTTGACTAGATGAAACTCGTAGGTCTTGAACCACATGCTGTGATGATGGATTTAACACTTCATAATGAGTGCTAAGTAATATTTACTGTGTATCCTCATTTGCATTAAGTTGCTTTATGTTAGAGAAATAAGAACCTTATGTTGAGTTTATTAGAATAGTATTAGGTTTAAGACCTCCAGACATTTCCCCATCTGTTAACTGAAATAACTTTTACCCATGAAAGCATACCAAAATAAATATGCTTCAATTAAGCTACTTATTTCATAGCCATAGAATTTTACATTATACATTTTCAGTCTGTGTGGAAGTTGGAGACTACAAAGAGATAATGATGTCTTTATTAAAATGCTTGACTTCATTCAAGAAAAAATATTTTTAATGAAAAGCATTTTTAATTTTATTTTTATTTATTTTTTTAAGTCTTTTTTTATTGGTTGTTTACAACATTACAAAGCTCTTGACATATCATATTTCATACATTAGATCGAAGTGGCTTATGAACTCCCAATTTTTACCCCAAATGAAGATTACAGAATCAGATAGGAAAGGTAGCAGAATGCAACAGTTACTATTAGGTCATTATGTAAAATTGTGGATGTGTAACCGATGTGAAAAGCATTTTTTAAATTAAAGATAGGTAAGGCACAAAACTAGTAGAATTGCTCAAGTATATAATTAGCAAATCTTGTACTTTATCTACTTTTACTTCTATGTAAATGACCATATTTTTAAAGAAAATAAAAGATAAGTTCAGTACTTCTGCTTGGAACTCATTTTAGCCTTTTTTTTTTTTTTACTTATTTAATTCAGTTGTAGGTATGGATATTGCAGAGTCTAAGGATAGTACTGACAAGTAGCTAAATTGATGGTAACCTTCATTATTAAAGCATATATATCCAATTAGCAAATTAACTACATTTTATTACAATTAAATATATGTGATTTATTGATTACTAGTATTAATTACTCTAAAGGAGACATTCTGCTTCTTGGTTGATGTCCTATTTCTTTCACTTTATCATTCATATTTGCTGAAAAACACTTTTTTTTGCAATAGCTACATAAAGCATATGGCAGACCTTTATCTGTATTTGATGTTGTTTTACAAATGGAATTTGATTTTTTTAGCTTCATTCCCTTTAATCTGGGGACTACTCATAGTGTATGTATTTTGAGTATCAAAACTAACTAGGTGCTAAAGATTTTGTAAGCCTGGTGAAATGTGTATATTTCAATAATACTGATACTTTCTCTCACTTTTCTGCTCTCCAGAGCCACAATATCTTCTCTTACCTATAACAAAATCATAATTAAATTATATATATATATATATATATATATATATATATATATGGCCTTAATGTTCATAAATTAGCTGTACTTTAAGCAGGAAGAGATATCTGTGATCTATGATTCTAATAGTGGAATTTCAGGACTGGTACTCTGATAAGTTATATGGTTTGAGGGTAGAAGTACTAGCTGGAGTTTTTTATGTAGGTAGTTCCTTAACTCTTTTTGAAAGATACACACACACACACACACACATATTTATATATGTATATTATATATATTTCTGGTACTAGGGATTGAACCCAGTGGCACTTTACCACTGAGCCACATCCCCCAGATCTTTTTAATTTTTCTTTTGATACAGCATCTCACTAATTTGCTTAGGGCCTTGCTAATTTGCTGAGGCTGACCTCGATCTTGTGATCCTCCTGCCTCAGCCTTGCTGGTTTCTGGGTTTAAAGGCATGCACCATGATACTCTGCAGGAAGGTAATTTTTTAAATGGGAAAAAATAGTATAATTCTAGGGTGTGAAGTCATTATGTTTATAACTTTGCATTATTTGCAAAGAAAATTAATTTTTATCTCATTTATAAATGAGATGTTTACAGAATCATCCTTAAAGAGAATTGCTTATATTAGACTGTGAGAGGCCCACTAAAATAATCCAATCATTTTGCTAATTTTCCATAAAACTGTATCAATCAACTGTTTATTATATATGACCATCATATTTATAGACTGTATTAATAATTGTGCTATTGTTAGATTGCTTAAGAAGAAAGGAAACTGAAGAAAAGTTATTCACTTTTAAGTGAAAGATAAAAAATTGAATTAATTAAGGAAGATATGATCTACAGGGAATAGTTATGAAAATTTAACTATGATTTGAGGAAATTGTGGGTAAATGATAATTAAATGTGTTTATTTTAAGAAACAAGATTAGAGTAATTTACATCATAATAAGACTTTCACAAAGCTTAACTCTGAGAAAGTTTTTCTTTATTAATACTTCTAATATTCAGGTCATGTTTTAAAATGAATTTTAAAATGACTTCAACTTTGATGTTGTATGAGATGTATTCTTTTCTAAATCTGCTTAATGCTCACTGAAGTTGTTTATGTTTACTTCATGTTAAAACTTAGAATTGCCACTGCATCTATTCTTGTGAGTATAACATCACAATTTTAACATAATCCCTATACATTTGATGTGGGACTTAGATTTGCCCTGTTGGGGATATGTACTGTTCTTTTTGCTGCCATACAATATATTCTAAAAACTCTCCAAGTATCTTTCTGAAGTAATTATCAGTTACCACTAACTGAGGAGCTTAGGAAAAATGCTGGTAATCAGAAGAAAATAAATTCAACTTCTCACCATTGTACCTTACATTTCTGCTTCCTATTGACCTGGAAGAGAAAAATCCAAAATTATGTTCCTATGCCTGGCACTCTATAAATACTTATAAACTTCATTGCTTGAAAAAATAACTGTATTTTGCTCAAAAGTGTCCAAATGAGTTCGGTGGGTGGGGAAGAAATATATTTAGAGCCGGGAGGGGTAGCAATTCAGGTGGCTGAGGCAGGAGGATTGCAGCCTCAGCAATTTAGCAAGTCCATAAGCAACTTAGAGACACCCTGTCACAAAATAAATAAAAAGGAGGGGTGGCCCAGGCTTATAATCCTAGATACTTGGGAGTCTGAGACAGGTGAATTGCATGTCCAAGGCCATAAGCAACTTAGACCTTCACAAAATTAAAAAGGGCTTGGGATGGAACTCAGTTGTAAATTGCCTCTGGGTAACCCTGGTACAAAAAAAAAAATCCAGTTATTAATGTTATCTAAGAATTTGTATTAGTATGTCAATACCTTAATCTCAACTGCATTTCCCTTGGTTTTCTCAGCATCTTTTAGAGTAAAAGATCTATTTTTTGATTGTGTAAACCTCCCACCATATCAAAATATTTAGATTTTATTACAGAACAATAGAATGTAGGTAGGTCATGTCTGAAGCGATGTTCCAAAAAATAGTAAAAATGAACTATTGTCCTATCTTTTCAAAATCACAATTTAATTAAAAAAAACATTTTCTTCTATTTTCTACCATTCTGGGCAATAAAAATGAGAAAACAAGTCAGGGGAAAATAACAACTTGAGCTATGGTCAAAAATGTTAAACTTTAGAGGACTAAAAATTTTGTATATATATTGAGGATGAACAATAAGAGTGATTTATTATTTCCAGTCAGAAAAAGAAGTGATAGTTATTAGAAGTGCAGAACTTAGACAGTCATAACAAAGTTTTTTAAAAGATTGCTTTTACTTGATTACATTTTTCTCCATTCCAGTGCTTGTCATTAAATATTTTAGATGAGTGTATATGTGTGCATGTGCTTGCACCTGTGTAGATTGACTACAGAATTGACTGTTTAAAAGGAAAGCCTCTCAGCTTCAGTGATGCAAGACAAAAATATGGAGCTGGATGTCATCAAGGAGTGTATTTGGCTCATAGTAATAATTTTAGGTTTGTTAAGAAAAGACAGAAATGTAATTGCAGACAATACTCCCAAAAGTCTCTTAAAAGCTCCTGTGAACGTATATCCCATATGATACGAGAATTTTTTTTCCTCTTTCCCTTCAGCTTCTAAAGCTAAAAGGAAAGCTCTCATGTTACACCAGTGCTTGGGATAGTTCTCATTGTACTGCAGAGGACAGTATAGTTATTTCCTATTTGGAGGCTAAAATGGAAATATATTGATGATTAGCAGTAGACATATTAAACATATCTGTACCAATATTAGTAAAATAAGAGGGAGATATGACCATTAAACATTTATTTCATCAATATCCAATTGCTTATTTTATTATATTCCTATGGAAATTAATGCTATATTAAATTAATGTAGCATTTTAAAAGAGGGTTTGAAAGATTAGTTCCATGGACCAGCTCAACAATTGTCGTGACCCCCAGCTGGCAAAGGAAGACACGACTCAGGATTCTTCTTTCAGCAGTTTATTCAGGCCTTGATTCATGTATCATCTGCTAGTGCCCACACACCACACACCCAAGCACAGCCTAATAAAGCTCCCCGCATCCCAATCCCAAGCCGCCACGTGGACCTTTCTCATAGGGTGATAAGGGATTGCTCGCCAACTCTCCATATCAGGAGTTGTTTATCACAGGCTACAGTGGAAGCCGGCGCCGTCTTCTAATGGCGGCCACCGTCTATAAGTACGGCTCACCACAGTTCCCCCTTCTGTTTTATTAAACAATGCAGGCGAAAGTAGAGGTCCTATCCCACTGTGCAGAAGTGGCTGCAGTGTATGGTTCAGTCCTAAGGAGGGCCCTTCCCCAGACCTGACCCCATATCAGCCGACGCCTTTTTTCGTAGGGCGGGACGTGGACGTCAAACCCGCATGCAATAGGACATGCTTTCCTTGAGGTCCGTTGGGGGATCACTCAAGTGCAGTGCCTTGCATCGCATCCTGCATCGTGACGACGGCGAGAAGTAGGATAACACAGGTAGCCTGGTAGTAATGACAAAAATTAAGTTGGCAACACTTTCCCTAAACCCCAGAGGAAGGTATAGATTCTATAGCAGAGAAGAAACACCAGTCCTGAAACCCTTCTGCGTGCAATGGTAACAAGACCTGCAGAGTGCAAGGGCTATCCAGCACTGGGAGAGCATGAAGAAGAGGACATGCCAATCCCAGTGCAATGTTAAAATAACTTGGGGTGCAACGGCCATGCCCAGAAATCACTGTTTAAGATGTGCAAGCCAGATTTGTGGAGAAATGCCATTTTCTAAGGCCGCAAGAGGCTGTACGATCATAGCCTTTTCTTGCGCATGGCGAGTTTTAAGGTGACAGAGAAGCCACAAACAAAGCACAACACCGGAGCAACACATTGCACCAAAAATGCCCACTCCCACCCATTCCTTAAAAAAGGAAAAAGCAGAGGATAGCCAACTGGTGAATTGACCCAAAGTCACTGGTTCGACACGGGTGCTATTCAAAACAGCAATCTGAGTTAGTTGAGACTGGATCAGGTTTTCTGCTTCCATGGACCAGGTTCCGGATAAATACTCTCAGATGATGCGGGAGGCATTTCTGGAATCATTAAATCTGACAGAGGTTATACATAAATGTGCACGTTGATCAATACAACCCAAATGTACTAGGTCAGACAATTCCTCAACTTGAGCTTGAGGTAGATCTATCCTTTGATTAGCAGTCAAAATCCCAGATAAAATGTGTTGATTAATTCTACTTTGAGATTCAAGTATGGTGGATGTTTGTTGAATAACCTGATTAATAGTGGCAGCAGTTTGTACCTGGCTAGCCATGGCTACTCCAGCTGTAACTGCTGCAGCAGCAGACACCGCCACAGCTGTCACTATAGCTGCCGTAATTCCAAAACCTCTACGGGCTCTAATCAGTTCAACAATAGGAAAAGACTCTGGATCTGCAGTAACTGGGATCGGGACAAAAGTTGGAATTTTCATAACCACTGCCGTAGTCCAGGAGCCATTCCAACACTCAGACAAGTAGCAGGTAATATTAGAACAATTAAGCATCCCCTGTGATGTATTATTAGCCAAAAGAAACAGGAACGGAGATTGGAGACAGACTGCTGCGGAGGGTAACATAGCATTACTTAATTGTGAATTGTGTGAAAAATTTTTGAGCCTCCTACCTCGCTCCGAGTCTTGGGTACTGCCAGAAACATTAAACAGCCAACTTTGGACTCCACGTAATTGAGCCAAAGCAGAGATATCGGCTGTGGCCCCTTTTTCATTGGAAATCAACCATTAAAGCCAGGACCAACCTGATCCTATAGAGGAATCATTGTTGGAAGAATTATACAAGTATCTTTTGAGAGAGGGGGAAAGGGAGAAACCTTTAGCGATCTGATGTTTCCCCCAAGAGTGATCTTGACAAGGCGTGAACATTGGGGGGAAGCCATACTCAGGGGTGCAATAAGGAGAAGCCTTAAAATGAGTGGCATTAGAGGTCTCATTAGAAGGAGACAACGGGATTAGCACCTGCGAAGTAATGGCCAAAGTAGTTATATTCAACTCAGATGTATTTGTCGAGGTTCCTGAGCCATGAGACATCCCTGAGCTAATCTGTTTAAGCACTGCAGCCAAAACTCCCGACGAGACCCGACTGTACTGCAATGGGTCCTCCCAGTTAGTCAAGTTCTTAAGTTTTAAGTGGATGCAATCACCCTTGGAAAAACTGAAGCAAAAAACTCCTGTGAGATTAATGCAAGAGAGATTGAAGGACCGATCTTGGTCCCCTCTAGGGGAAACACAAGGAGCAGACATCTCACATGAAGTAGAAAAAAGAGTGGGGAGGACACTAGAATTGCTATGAATCGGCATCGGCATTGGCCACGTCCGAGCCACCGCCCACCACTGCATTAGGACCAGGGCACTCAGCAGAATGATGATCCTCATCATGAGATTGTTGCAGCGCCTCCTGTTGTTGGTTGATTGATGTCGGGACTCTTCTTGTCAGACGTTCCAGAACCCACACCGGCTCTGTCCGGTCCTGTGGGAAAACACAGACGGAACCTCGAGCCCATGCCAGCACGGGATCTGGCCCATACCATTGTCCAGAAAGTACATCTTTCCACTTAACGTGCCCAAAGTTCGGGGCAGAGGGCGAACGATGCCTAGTCGCAGCAGAGCGCCCTTGGATGTCCAGATTCAAAAAATTAATAGTGAATAGAGCCAGGGAGAGGCGCTCTTTCGGGGTGTGGCCTAAGCCAATTCCCCCTTTTTGTTTTACTAACATCTCTTTTAGAGTCTTATGAGCATGCTCTACAATACCCTGACCTTGTGGATTGTAGGGCAAACCATGGACAAGTTGGATACCCATCTGGCTGCAAAAGGAAGAAAATTGTCATCCAGTATACGCTGGACCATTGTCCGTCTTAATGATCTGTGGTAATCCCCAGGCTGCCCAGGCTTCCAAGCAATGTGTGATAACATTTCCAGCCTTTTCACCAGACAAAGCAGAAGCATGGATGATGCCAGAACAAGTATCTACAGACACATGGACATATTTAAGCTTGCCAAAGTCAGGGACATGAGTGACATCCATTTGCCAGATTGTTAAAGGCCGCAAACCACGAGGGTTTACGCCCATAGAAGGAGGATGATGTAAAATGACACAATTAGGACAATCCAATACAATCTGTCGAGCATCAGCACGGGAGATAGTAAAGCGCTTCTGAAATGCTCATGCATTAATATGAAATTTACTGTGAAAGTTTTTGGCTTGATCTAAGGAGGAAACAGGGAACATCCAAGAAGGATGAGTAGCAAGATCAGCTTGGGCATTGCCAGCAGAAAGAGCACCTGGTAAACCTGTGTGGGCTCGAATATGCAAGGGGTAAAAACAGGCGGAGCGATTCCAAATCAATGTTTGAAGATGGAGGAAAAGGGAAGACATTACTCCTGATGTGTATATGGGTCCCACTGCTTCCAACACCTTTAAAGCTTGAACTACATAAACAGAATCTGAGATTAAATTAAAAGGAAACGGACATTGTTCAAATACTTTTATGACAATTTGCAGCTCCACCCATTGTGGATTGCCAGGAACAAACTGATGTTGGATAGGAGGTTGATCATTTACCACATAGGCTCCAATACCAGTTTTAGATCCATCTGTAAAGATATTTGCAGCTCCTGGGATAGGCGTAGAAGAAGTGATTTTAGGGAAAATGATAGGATGTTCCTTAACAAATGTAATAAGAGGATGTGAAGGATAGTGATTATCTATCTCTCCTGGAAAAGAGCATCGCAATATAGCCCATTTATCCAGGTTAGCACACAAAACTTGAATTTGTTGACACGTATAAGGGACAATCACAGACGTAGGAGAAAAACCAAAAAATTGTATACTTTGTTGTATCCCTAACATAGCTAAAGAAGCAACTGCATCAGGATAATACTCAAGGGATTTTCCAGGGGATATACGTGGATGTATCCACAACAAAGGACCATCTTGCCACAAAACTCCAGTAGGTTGCCGTACAGTGGCGAGCACACATAATTGAAGAGGCTGATCCTCTTGAAGCCTGCAAAGACTAGCATGTTGTATAGCCTTTTCCACTTTAAGCAACGCTGATCTGGCTTCCTCAGTAAGATGTCGAGGGGAAGTAAGATCTGAATCACCTTTAAGAAGTTCATACAAGGGTTTTAATTCAACATTGGGAATATGTAAGTAACCCCTAATCCAATTTATGTCACCTAATAATTTTTGAAAATCATTTAATGTATGTAAATTGTCAGTCCTAAGAGTTATCTTTTGGGGTGTAATAGTTTTACAAGAAATACTAGCACCAAGATAATCAATAGAATCTCCTGTTTGTACTTTATCAGGTGAAATAAGCAAGCCCTTTGATTGTAGTAAATGTACCAAATCAGTGTAAGCTGCCTCCAACATACATTTGGTTTTGGCTGCCAGTAATATATCATCCATATAATGTATACACTTTATCAATGGATACTTTTGTCTGAGCGGAACAATGGTTGCTCCTACAAACATTTGACACATTGTAGGACTGTTGGCCATGCCTTGAGGCAAAACCACCCATTCAAACCTTTGATCAAGCTCCTCATGATTACATGAAGGCAGAGTAAAAGCAAAACGTTCGGAGCCCTGAGGATGCAATGGAATGGAAAAGAAACAATCTTTAATGTCTATACATATCACCGGCCAATTTTTAGGAATTGTCGAAAGCAAAGGCAAACCTCTCTGAATGGGTCCCATGAGCTGCATTTGAGCATTAATGGCCCGTAGATCATGTAATAATCGCCATTTTCCAGACTTTTTCTTGATAATAAATATGGATGTATTCCAAGGAGAAGTGGAGGGCTTTATATGTCCCAACTTTAATTGTTCTTGTACTAAAGCATGAGCTGCAGTCAATTTTTCAGAGGGGAGCGGCCACTGAGGCACCCATACCGGCTCCCCTGATTTCCAGGTGATGGGCACCTGATCCTCAGCGGCCCCTAAGAAAAACCCAGCCCATGTCTATTAAGTTTTTGCTGAGGTTCTAAGGGATGTCTACATCCTTGCAAATTTTTTCCTAATCCAAGACCTGGTTTATATCCCATGTCTCATATTATCTTTTGGGCAACTGCTGAGTATTCATTACTAAGTTGAAACCCCATGTCCTTCATAAGATCACGTCCCCACAGGGAGATTGGGAGATCAAGCACATATGGTTGAAAAGTTCCGGAATGCCCTTCAGAATCTTTCCATGACAAGTGCCTACAACTGATCTGTGGGGCTTGAGCATACCCTAGACCTCTTAGTGACTGATTTGAAAGCTGTACCGGCCACCCCTTTGACCAGTTCTTCAGGGCAATTATGCTGCGATCTGCTCCAGTATCCAGTAATCCTAAAATTGATTTGCCTTCTATAGTTAACTTTAAAGTAGGATGGTCATTCATATCTAAGGACAAGTAAACACAATTTCCTCCAGTGGTTCCAATCTCCTCACTTGTCCTTAAAAAGGAATCAGCAGGAAAGCGGGTATGTAAACTGGGTAAAATTAGCAATTGAGCAATTTGGTCTCCTGGAGAGATGGACACAATGCCTTTTGGAGCCTCCACCATAACCTTCACTGTTCCCACCATGTCTGGATTAATAATCCCAGGGAAAACATGAAGGCCTTGTAGGACAGAGGAAGCACGCCCAATTAACAAACCCACCGTGCCAGGTGGTAAAGGTCCTTTAAACTCAGTCTCCACCAGCTGGACTCCCATTTTGGGTGTTAATACGAGTCTGGTGGCGGAGCAGAGGTCCAGTCCCGTGGCACCTGCAGTGGCTCTCCGCGATTCTTGGGATGGCGCAGGGACGGCCATGACTCGCTCTCCATTGTCCCATTTTCCATTGCCCCATATATTTGCGGGCCCTGGGGTCGGGGGCCCCTCCGGCCGTTTTTTGACATGTTTCTATCTTGTAAAAGTTGACCATCTATATTTCTGACTGACCTACACTCATTAGCCCAATGCTTTCCCTTTTTACATCTAGGGCATAAGCCCGGTTGACGGCTAGCAGAGTTGGGCTCCATTTTAGATGTTCCCTTCTTGTTAGGACATTCTCGTTTAAAATGTCCTCCTTGACCGCACCCAAAACACTTTCCCTGCAACAGGGCTGGATTTACGTGATAATTGAAGAACAGCAGCAGCAAGGCCTGCATTAGTTAACGGCCCACCTATTTCTCTACAGACTTTCATCCAGGCCTCTATGCCTTTGTTTTTATAAGGAGTAATAGCTGCCTTACATTCTTTAGTACATTGTTCAAAAACAAGTTGTTTAATCAAGGGCATTGCTCTATCGGGGTCACCAAAGATTTTTCCTGCGGCGTCCACCATCCTAGCAACAAAGTCTGAGAAAGGTTCTGTAGGGCCTTGTATAATTTTAGTCAAATTGCCAGACACTTCTCCTCTATTTGGGAGTGATTTCCATGCACGGATACAAATGTTATTAATCTGTTCATATACTTCAGGGGGGTATCCTGTTTGTTGATTAGCAAACCTGCCTTGTCCCAGAAGCATATCCTTATCCCAAGCGGGGCGTCCCGCTGCATGATTTTGGGCAGCCTGCTCTACCGCACCCTCTAGCACAAATGCTCTCCAGTCCAAATATTTGCCTGGGGAAACACAAGCGCGCACCAGACTAGCCCAATCTGAGGGAGTCATGCAGAATCTAGTAAGTCCCTCCACCTGAGTAAGGGTGAAAGCAGCATCTATGCCATAAGTGTGGACGGATTCTGCCAAGGTTTTAATTATCTTAAAGTCTAAAGGCTCATGATACCTTCCCCTGTTATTGTCCTGAAACACCGGGTACGCAAGTCCCATATCTGTATTGACTGTCCTCCAAACTTGCGTATGAAAAGATCTCCCGGAACTTTGGCTCCCCCCCACATACGGGGGTGGGGCAACAGGCATCATATCTTCTTCTAGATTTTCAACTTCCTCCTCCTCAGAATACTGCTGACCAATATTAGATCCCTCCCCCTTCTTACAGTAGGCTTGCGTGCCTTGTGTCTCCTTTTTCTTCTTTTTCATTTTTATCTTATGTAGTTGCTGCAACAATGTATCAAGGTCCTCAGAACACTCTGAGCCGCTTGTGTCCTCTGGTGTTTTGAATTCGGTCAAGTCTGGATAGAGCCTTCTCCTATTTTTATTTTCAGGCTCTTTTGCCTTCT
The DNA here is from genome assembly GCF_045843805.1 of Urocitellus parryii. Classification (NCBI taxonomy): domain Eukaryota; kingdom Metazoa; phylum Chordata; class Mammalia; order Rodentia; family Sciuridae; genus Urocitellus; species Urocitellus parryii. The sequence goes on from NC_135547.1 coordinate 111,254,394, forward strand.
CACTACTCTTACTCTCAATACTCTCTGCCACTTCGCTATGTGACCCTTCAGATTTTTCCTCATGTAGTTGTTCAAGAACGGCCTGACCTTCACTCACAGCTTCCTGGCATTTACCATCTGTTATACACCCTCTAACTAACTTCCAAAGTGGTATAACGCCACCCTGCAAGGTACCTTGCTCATGAGCAAAATCCAGATCTTTTCCTAATTTGTCCCAGCTGGGAATCGTAAGAGTCCCTGAAAAGGCAAACCAAGGAGCCGCTGTATCAGCCTCCCTCAAAAACCTTTGCAAAGTGCTCTGCTTTACCTTAAGTCCTTTTGATCGTAGCAACCCATCCAGGGCCAACAAAACTGGGCTTGAAGAGGTAGCTCCCATAATGTTTTTCTAAGTTATAAAGAAAGTGAAAGTACAAAAACCCCGTTCTCTCTTTATCTACAGAGGAGCATCCCGCTATTTGCTTGCGGATTCCCACTTACCTGGGAACTTACCGGTGCACCACCCTGACTGCGGAAAGTTCTGGATCCTGGGTTCGAGGAATATTCAGTTCCCCGTACGGGCCACCAATTGTTGCGACCCCCAGCCGGCAAAGGAGGACACGACTCAGGATTCTTCTTTCAGCAGTTTATTCAGGCCTTGATTCATGTATCATCTGCTAGTGCCCGCACCCCACACACCCAAGCACAGCCTAATAAAGCTCCCCGCATCCCAATCCCAAGCCGCCACGTGGACCTTTCTCATAGGGTGATAAGGGATTGCTCGCCAACTCTCCATATCAGGAGTTGTTTATCACAGGCTACAGTGGAAGCCGGCGCCATCTTCTAATGGCGGCCACGGTCTATAAGTATGGCTCACCACAAACAATAGTGTCTGGGAAAATTTTAACACACTGTGCTCATGTGCAAAAATTCATGCTATAGTAATAGGTGCATTTTTGTAAGGAAAATACTCACTGTAATCGTAATATTCATGAAATGTTCTGTGACACTGACCCTCAAGATAATATCACCTTTGGTGTTAGAGGTCTCAAAGTAAATTTCCCTGATTTTTTGCTTTGATACCAAAATAACACTGTGGAAATAAGAGAGATATCATCATTCTTTTTCTGTCGTCTTCTGTTTATTCAATTTTTATTGGGGCATATTACACACATTAGTGGATTTAATTGTGGCATATATGTACATGTACATGACATAATTTGAACAATTTCTTATTTGCTCTTAGGAAACAGACATCAGGAATATTAGGCAACTGGCCAAACAGGTAATAATTTTAAAAATCAAGTTGACATCCCAGGAAATATGACAGCAAGTATAATTATATCTCATATGAGATTAAGAATTATGAAATTAGGTTTAAAGTCACTGGATATACCTCTTTTAAAATATAGCTGTATTTTCAAATTTATTTTTTCTATTAAATAATAACTTTTCTGTTCAGAATCTATCACTTCAGTTGTCAAATAGATATTTGGTGTAATGTCATAGCCCAGTATCTCTGCAATGTTATATTTTAGATTCTGGCAGGAGGGAACAGGGCACTATGAAGTCAGTGAATATTGAATTCAGTGGAGGGTTAGAAGATGAGGGAAACTTATTTGCAAAGCAGAAGGTCTGAAAGAAGAAAATTTCAGGTCTTTGCTCTCAATCATAAAGGAAGGTTATTTGATAAGCAGAGTCAAAATGGAAGTCTTCCTTTCAGATAAAATACAATACAATACTGATGTATCCAAACAGAAATTTGCACAAACCATAAGTGAGGTATTTTAATTTGGTTTGATTCCCCCGTCCCACCGGGGCTGGGGGAACCATAGGGCAGTACCAATAAATTAGGAAGTAAACTTTGTCTCTGAGAAATGGCAGTATCTTTTAATGTCATAGAGTTAGCAAAAATATATTAGATTTTAAGAAGTAAATAATTTTGGGTTAAAGTTAATTTTCACAATAATCAAATAAAAGAACAAGATTTGCATAATAAGTTGAAATAGGTGATCTAGTTTTAAAAAATCTTAATGTCATTCTACTCTTATCAATTCAGGGCAAATTTATGAGAATAACACTATTTTTCAAGCTTCCTGCAAATGAATTTCAACATGTTCTAGAATACATTCTTCCTGTGATAGAAGATAAACACTTTTATCATAGTGAGCTTTAACTTCTTCATGTCACAAGATACATGGATCAGTTACTATTCAACCAAAGTAACAGAACCAGCAGAAGATGATAGATAGATAGATAGCAATTTGCTTATGCATTTGTAGGGGTGGTCAAGTCAAAAATCTGTAGGGCAGGCCATCAGGAAACCAAGTTGGAGATTTTTTCTTATGAACCTCAGTTATCTCAAAATGTCTTTCAAAGATTGAATCAGGCCCACCACCTACATGATAAGGGATAAACTCCTTTACTTACTACTAACTGACTTTACCCTTACAAAATACCTTCAAAGCACCATCTGCATAGATGTTAAGTTGATTGATTCAATAACTAAGGACTGTACCTTAGCCTAGTTGACTCATAAAATTGACCATCATATTTCATTACTTATCAAGTTACCACTCGGTGTAGTAAATATTACGTGGACTAAGGACATTAGACTAAGTTGATGCATTGTCTCCCCATTCATATATTATTCATTCCTATAATTGTACTATTTAAGCTTGCTCTAAACTAATGGTTGGCATACTTTTCCAATAAAGGACTAGCGAGGAAATATTTTAATATTTGCAAACCATATAATTTTTGTTGAATATAATGCATAAATGTATGGGTATGGGTATATTCCATAAAAATTTATTTACAAAAAAGTGATCTGCCCTAGGGCCACAGTTTGCTGATCCCTGTTCTAAACTAGCATTTAAATTCTCAATATCATCACATGTTTGTGAAACATTTTCTGGACACTTGTTTTTAAGAGGTGTATTACAACCCTCTGTTGATGTCTAGTGAAGTTAGAAGTGGATAAGCATCTTAACATCCAATGGGAGGAATGGATATGCACATAAAAACACAAGTACAAACCAAGAATATTTATATAATATAGTTTTATTGAAAGTGCTCTTGGAAAACATATGAAGCTGTTCTTAAGCCTGCAGAGATCAAGTGTGTTTACCCCAAATAGTTGATGATCTCAGTTGATCCTTCAAGAAATTTTTAAATTTCTGGAGTTGAGGAGGAAGAAGAGGGAGGGAGGGAGAGGAGGAGGGAGAGACAGAGAGAGAGAGAGAGAGAGAGATTAAAGTTGATTTGTTTGTTCCACAAACTTCCACATAGTCTCATTATTTAAAAATTAATCTGAAGATATATTGATCATCTACCTAGTTCCTATTTCTCCAATTATTTACTCCAGTTTTCTTTTCAGCATGAATATCTTTCCATGTAGATCAAGCAATTTAAGGAACAGTTCTAGGAGTGAGCCTCACTGTTCTAAGATTAATCCCATCTGCCTTGCTATGAGCACAGAATAAGCAAATTAAAACATATGATGTATTCTACAAGTAGAGAAAATAAAATTATATGTTAGTGGGCAAATATTTCCATTTGTAGGTAACCATTATACATAACGTCTAAGTTATTAACATTTTTGTCAGTATGAGGACTGTATGAGTTCTATACACTAGACACAAAATTAGAAAATTGAGTTAAAACACTTAAAATAGCTGCAAAAATTAAATAACCTAGTTAAAATTTGACAAGACTTAAACAGGAATGAGAAAACAAGGCTGTACCTCTCCCCTATTTGGAATTTTAATTTTTCTACTATAATTCTGAAATGTAAATTTTCCTTTAAGGATTTAGAATCTCATGTAACACAATCCAATGGGAACACATTCACAGAGAACACTCGATTTCATTTTGTAGAAGCACACCATGGTTCTTTTCTTTTTTTGACTGCAGGGAATGAGTATCTACACGAGAAAAATAAATTATGCTACTGGAAACTATATGTAACAAATGATTTATTTAAAGTATACTTTGAAAAGTGTACATGAAATGCTAAGAAGGCAAATAACTATAAAAATGACTTAGCGTCTTCCCAGAAGAAATTCTGCATCTTTTAAATTTAGTGTACCTGCTGGTGTCTATTTGAAGTTTATATATAGCTTATGAAGGCCCCCAAAAAGATGCTTTTGATCTCCTAACATTGGTAATTATCTCTAATTATAGGAAGAGTTATCTATGTGTATGTCAGACAACCCACATTTTTTATTTCTGTTGGTTGCATATTTTAACTTGTGCTGTGCTTCCAAGCATCTGTTGGATTTAGATCATTAGCATTTCTACCAATATAGCAGTCAGTGAGACCACAAGAGTGTCTGCCTGCTGATAATCATGAGGGAAAAAAAATGAAAGAAAACAAAGCAGAACTCAGAAAGTAATTGGTTTTCCCGTTTCTAGTTAGAATCCTGTCAGTGAAACTTAGCTCAGTGTTCATCACAGAACATACACTGTTGCAAAGCAGAACATGCAAAGTCAAGTTGAGGATGAATTCTTGTAGAGTCTGGATGTCTTTTCTGAAGATATACCACTTTGAAAATTACAGAAATGATATTTGGGTTATATTCTTATTCAGCAGATGCACATTTCAATGATACCTCAAAATTCAGAAAATATAAATGTGTCATCATCTCACAATGGCCAGGATACTGCATCAGAAGAAAAGGAAAATTATAAAGCTTACTAGAATATAGCTGAGAGGCATAAGAAAGTCTCAGGATTGAGGGGAATATCCAATCACTGATTTGACAATTAGGCTTATTTTGCATAGACTCAAAAGTAAGGTACATGAAATTATGTATCCCATATTTTCTCTACTTTAGTTCGTGGGCCTAAATTTCCTCTCTATTTCAATGTTTATAAGACCATTCACTCTGGCTGGGTATTATTGATATAACTCAAAACAGAACCATAGCCAGGCACAGTGGCATATGCCTGCAATCCCAGAAATTTTGGAGGCTGGGGCAGGAGGATCACAAGTTTGAGGCCAGCCTCAGCAAATTAGCAAGGCCCTAAGAAACTTAGCAAGACCCTGTCTCAAAATACAAAATAAAAAGAACTGGGTATATAACTTGATGGTAAAGTGCCCCTGGGTTCAATCCCCACTGCCAAATAAAAACATAAAAAACAAAAAAAATTAATTTTTTGTAGGGATTTAACCCAGGGAGCTTAACCACTGAGCTATATTCCCCAGGCCTTTTTTATTTTTAGTTTTTTGAAATGTGTCTCAAACTTACTAACTTTTGAAAAAAAAACTTCTAAAATTTTATATATTATATGTTATATAATACACACACACTACTACTACTACTACTACTACTACTACTACTACTACTACCACCACCTTTTGGTAAGCTACCTTCGAACCGTCAAATTTTAACTTGGTTACATACATTTCCCATTGATTCACTCCTCCTATTCATACTCTGTATTTCTCTCTATCTCTTACATTGGGCTCTGTCCTGTTGTTTGCAATGCAGTAAATACAATGCAAGAAGAGGTATGAAATGCAGGTAGGAGACCATGGGCCTCCTTGAGAATATTTTTCCTATGCTTACTACAAGATGAGCCATATGAAGCAAAACTGAGTTGCATCAATTGCCCAGTCAAGGCTATTCTGAGTCAACAGTCAGCCAACCTCTGAAAATGTGGATGATCCAAACCAAGATCAGTAGACCTACCTTCCTAACTTGCAGCATTCAATAAACAGATGAATAAGTTTAATAAGTTCAGTTGTGTCCAGTGTAGATCAGTTTATCCTGGTAAACAAATGGGCTCATTTAGTATTCATCTTTGTTTCGCACTAATATTTTGTAACGATGTGCTGTGACTGCATGTATTATAGCAATAGATAAATTTTGCATAAAGTCCATATGAGTCAGGTCCAGAGAACTTCCTGCATTCTGGAATCTCTATCTGTAGTCAAGAAACTAGACTTTACAGGAACTTTGTATGAATTTTTAAAAAATGCATAGACATCACTTGGTGAATATCACACTGGAGTCTTCACTCTTTCCTGCTCAAAATACCTGAAGAGATGAAGACATGAGCTATGTGTCATAAGTGACATTCATACTCTTCTCTCAATTACTTCAGTTGAGATGATTATACCATATTCTGCTATAGGTGGTAGCTGGCATTTTGTCTTCAGTAGCTGCTGGCAGGCAATGGAAGTTTTCAGGAATGTCCAGAGCAGGATCTGGAATGAAGCTGTGTGTGCATGCGCATCTTAATTGTTGACTCCGTGTGTGTGTGTGATAGCTGGAGTGTGGGGAGTACCCTGTGCAGATGAGACTTTACATAGAAGTATGCTTTCTATGTTGCTACAGGTAGGAGATCATGAGTCTGTGCATAACCATTCTCATTTAATTTAAATCATGATGTGAATTGGTGCCTTTTAAATGCATAAGCCCTATGCAATACACAATTGAGAGAATGGTGAACAGGTGCCATCAACTTATGATAGGCTAACATGCCAGCAAAAAGTCATCATGAATTTAAAATATCAAAAGTTAAAAAAGCATTCAATATACCAAATCTAACAAACATCATAGCTTAGCAGCACAGTCCACACTAGAGTATCATATGTTACTCTCATGATTACATGGCTGATTGGAGACTGCTGCTTATTGCTGATACCCAGCATAGTGAAAGAATATCACTAGTTTGGGAAAAGATAAAAATTCAAAGTACGGTTTGTACTGAATATGTATTGTTTTATGCCAGTGCAAAATGGAAAAACTGTAGTTCAAGCCATTGTAAAGTTGGAGACCATCTATATAGCA